>NC_073743.1:21551680-22751680 GCF_023634155.1 Falco peregrinus
GTGTCTTTTAAGTGGTGGTTGTTTGAGGTGCTTAGACAATTACAGATTCTGAGTTACAGAACGATTTGAATTCCCGTGATTTCTGAACACCTGATACATATTGCATCTCTCTTACATCCCCTCCAGCTTCGCAGCAAAACGCTTGCGTAAATCCATCCTCACTCTTGCTGTAGCTATTGGACTCGAGATTTTTCAGAATTAACGCTATTTCCAGAATGAAAAAAAGACGTTTCAGCTGTGGCAGAGGGGGAGGGGTGGTGGTGTAACCAGGAAACCAAATGTATTTCTTGCCGGTTTAAACCTCGCCGGTGAATATTGCAGATGGTAAATCCCTCGCATCCGCAATCGTCACGGCGCGGCTCAGCGCCAGAGCCCGTTACGAGATGTCAGTGTGCTCCCGGTGCAGGTCCTACAGGAAGTCTGGCTGGCAAAGGGAGGGACGAGGCTGGCTCAGCCATCTTCCCCGCCATTACCTTTGCAGTGTGTCCTTGTGCGCCGTTTGGGAGCGGGGACAGCTGCAAGGCTCGGAGCGGTGGCAGCTGCCAGGATGCCAACCCGATTTTCCTATTAACACCTGAAAGAGAGACGGGGTAGCGCTGCAACCAGAAATAAGGTAATGTAAGCTGGTCGGCAGCGCCTCGGGATAGAGATCCCACTTCCTGGCAGTCACACGGTGAAACACAACCCTTGCTTGACACAGATGGTGGGGAGCCTGCGTGCGGTCCCAGGACCCCTCACAGAGGGTGCAGGGAAGTTTCTGGGGCTCCTGGGCACGTTTAGTCACCAAATACAACATCACGTTTTCTTTCTTCCCATTCCAAAGTTCCAACTCATAAATAAAAGCCACCTCCAGGATAAAACTTGCCGGTCACTATTTTTATCAGAAAAAACATCACAACAACAACTGGTATGGATGGGTTTTTTTGTTTGACTCCCTAAATTAGTATTTTACAAACTGTTCACCATTTCAGAAGTTAAACACATGTTGTTTTCAGTGGTTCATTAGAATACAATGCTTTTGTGCTGTTCGACTTCAGGCAGAGTTTGGGTGCAAGGTGACTGGTCCCCAGTTCAGCCCCCAGGTCCCCAGTGGCCAGTAGCCACTGTCAGGATGGGCTTTCTTCTCTTTTTTCTTTCTTTTTTCTTTTTTTTTTTTTTTCTTTCTCTTTTCTCCCCAGCCCATCCTTTCTCACACCAGTGGCACAAGCTTTGGGGGGGGTGGGGGTGGAGGGGGTGGTGTTGCTTCTGATCAGACAGCGGTGCAGACAGTTCCTGTTCAGCATCTCGTGTGAGTGTGGAGAATTCATATACAGTATGGGCTTAGGAGAACGGCAGAGGAATAGTCGGCTTCAGCGTTCAGAAGAAATAACCCCCCCTGTTCCTGTGGAGCACAGTCTCCCCTGGTTAAGGAATCTGGAGCACCATGCCAGCACACATCTGTCTCGTGAAGAAGGGCTGTTGATTCTGCCAAAGCCAAGAGAGGGCACCTTGTAGGGGAAAGTAAAATTACACATGTATAGACAGCTCCGTACTGATCACTTCTGGCAGAAGCTTGTTTTTGATAATCCTTCTTGCCGCCTGAACCACACACGCAGATCTGTGGAAGCCAGAAAAACGAAATAAGTTCTGCTGCTCTGATTGCACACAGAGATCTGCCACAATTTTGAGGTTGCAGTTGTAGATCTTCAAAAGACCTAGGCTGAGGTCTTTGATTCGGTATGCTATTAATTCATAGGATGGTAATTTGCTTTCAGTGTCTTATTTATAGCCTGAACTATTCTTCATAGCAACTTTTACTGTGCAGGGGATGGGGGGGGGGTGGGAAGAAAGATCCAGTAAATAAAATCACACTACGTCAAACCATCCTTTCTGTGTGCTGTAGCTCTGCATTTGATTTGAGAGGGCATCTCAGCATTTTTTATTTTTGTGGGACAAATTCCTCAATCGGGGCAGGGGGGGGAGCGGCGTGTCTGGCCGGTACGGTGCTGGAGGCTGGTGGGGCTGGGGTCCTGGTGAGCCCTAGCCTAGGCACAGCACTGGGACAGCCACGGCCTCCGTGGGTTTGGTTTAAAAGCAGATTGGCAATGCTTTCAAAGCACAATGGTTCTCTAATGAAAAATATTTTGGGGAAGTTCAGCAAGTTTAATGCAGAAGGAGGGGACAGTGACAACTGGGCTGCTGGCTCAGTCATTGCATTTCTGAATTGCCTTTGATGGGCGTTTAAATATTCATGTATGTGACTGTGGACTTGCACCGTTTGTAACGTCTTGGTGTCCATCTGTGATGCCCAGCCCCCAATGTCCCAGTCACCCAGTTGCAATTTCGTAAAGTATTAGGTACTTATGGTGAGCTGTCGTTTGCAGAAAAAGCGATTTTTAACATTTTTTTTTTTAAACCTCCAGTAAGATGTAGACCAGATTCTCATATGCATGTACACACATGCAGTGGCTTCGTTGGAAATATTCGTGTGCTTAAATCTGTGCATACTAAAACTCCCAGCTGGAGGAGATCCCAGGCTTCTTACTTGCAAAAAAGAAAAGGGAACGGTAAATACAGACTTTCATCTGTGCGTTGATGTGTCTGCAGTTATCAGCGCATGGGTGGGAGAGCTTTCAGGTTGGAAGTCTTGAAAATGTCTGCCTTCTTCAGTGCTTGCTTCAGAGGGGTTGGAGGGTTTAATGATTTGGTTCCCTTCCATGTTGGCCACAGAAGGAACCATTAACCATTTGAGAAATGCTGGCGATGGTCTGCAGTGATGCCCGGTGCAATTAATAAAAGCCCTCCGCGGAGAGGCAGGCACATTGCAGGGGCTACCTGTGCGATGGGGGGGGTCAGTGGGAATTTAACCCTTTCGCTCCCACACCCCCTGGGGCACGGTGCTGAGGAAGCCCTGCCTCTGTGGGCTGGCACCAGTAGATCCTACCACCAAGGGCTGCCGAGCCCTGCTCTGTGATGGCAGGCAGCTTTACTTTTTTTGCTTTCCCTGGACACACAAGGCGTTTCTAGTAATAATGTAAAGATCAGTTTTTACAGATGGTCCGTGAGATAAATTCTTGAGTTACTTTGATTCTTTCTGAAGCTCTGAGAAAGCACCCATAGCATTGTTTGGCTTTATTTTTAAAACGGAGCTAACAGTTGTGCCCCCACATCAACTGCAGACCCCAGGCTTTGCCCACTCCTCTTTACGTTTCAGCAAAGCAGCATACACCCCAAGGGAAGCTTGAAAGATTTATTCCCGGTGCTGATACCACAACAGAGATGTCCGTCGATCTGGTGACGACCATTTGCTAATAGGGAGTAATTGGTTTCCCGTGTAGCTCCTTTCCACTTGTGGTAGAGACACAGTTTTTGAAATATTGCTGTGTCAGAGTCCCAAGCCTGGTTCGTAACCAAATTTACTTTGAGATACTGATTACTACAGCTAATGACTGCTTTATTAGAATAGGAATACCTTTGACATGGCCTGTGGCTCTCAACTAACAAGCTAATCTTTCGCTGCTACTGGCAGCCTCTTGTAATTTTTAGTTAGGATAGTCATATTTACATAAATGCATTCATATTTTTTTAAATTGCGTTTTCAGACACTCTTTTCTTGGTGAGACTGGGCATTGGGAGATAACAGTGTCACAAACTGGCAGATGCTTTATTCTGGAGCTCGTGATGGTGTGCACAAACCATCATTTTTTCCTTGCAATAATTATGGTGTTAAGAGGCATTTGTGTTGTGTGCGCTCTTTCAGCTTGCACCATGTTTGGTTCTTGTTATGCAAATACCGCTTTAAACTTAGAAATGCCAATTTGCATTAATATTTTGGTTTCATATAGCTAGCTATTGCATTGCAAAAACAAGTGCATTTTAATGAGCATTTGGCAGAATGTTAAAAAAAAGATATGGTACTCATTAAATTCTATTCTATGAAATGCAGTAGTTTGTAGCCAAAAATCATTAGGATAAAATATAATGCAAGTTAAGGCCACAAGTATAGCCCTCATCAAAGCGTGCTGCGGCTCTGTGGAGCTGCAAAGCCCTGGCATTGCTTACTGCATCATGCAAACTCCTCTCCTTAGCTGCGGAGCTGGAGTACTGTGAACTGCTGGCACTTCTTAAAACCTGCTGGCCGGTCCCTGTGCCATCTCTCGGTGTTTCCATCTCTAATCTTACTGCTCTCAGCACACTCCTGTTGGCCTTGGTTTGGTTCCTTTAATTTATCTGATCCTGCAGACTTTTAAAAGACATAAACACTAAATTGAAAAAGAATATTTCATTCCCTAATGCATTTCAGAGCCTAATTTTGCAGCCGGCAGTTCATTAGGCATAGGTTTCCTTTGGCATCCTTGGAGCAGAATCATGCATGAATCAACGGTGCTGTCCCATTGAGGAAGGACCGCAGCATTGCCACAGGTCAGTGGAGCTGCCCGGGAGACTATTCTGGTCGGTAGGGGACCTTTTTAAAGAGTTTTCCATAGTTTGAGCATGTACCTGTGCGTGCAACTACATGCAGAGGGGCATGTCTACCTGTTGCTGCCGTCCTGCGCGGGGTGCAGCGCTCCCTCTCCCCAGCGCTGTGCCAAGCACCGAGAGCTCCCGGGGTTTGCTGCCCCCAGTCCCTGGTCCCTCTCGGCACGAAAATGCTTCTCCCTGGGAGACAGCTTCGCCCCGCGGGAGGAGGATGGTCACTCTCCTCTGACACTTTTTTTCCCTCTTTAAAAAAATTGTTGGCGGATTAATATTGGAAATGCTTCCAAGTCTGATACT
The DNA here is from genome assembly GCF_023634155.1 of Falco peregrinus. Lineage (NCBI taxonomy): Eukaryota > Metazoa > Chordata > Aves > Falconiformes > Falconidae > Falco > Falco peregrinus. The sequence goes on from NC_073743.1 coordinate 21,556,436, forward strand.
TGAGAAGCTGCTTTTCTGTAAGCTGGCTGAAGGAGGGCTAGGACAGGGTTAAATTAATTCCTTTCTTCATTACTCAGAAGTGATATAGACTTTTCTTTGACTAATGTAGCTTAATTAGTGGTCAATTAAAACTGAACATTGTTGAATTGAAGTTCTTTGATCAAAATCCTTGGCATGGTCTCCCTTTCTTTAACTAGCCACCATCTTGAATTCATTTGGAATCAGTAGTGTAAACAAGTTTAAAACTGGTTCTTTTATAAGAAGTCAGCAGGCTTGTATAGCTGGGGTTTCTTTCTTTTCCTTTTTTTTTTTTTAACTTCTGTAGGCAGCAATTCAAAGCAGTGTTAAATGAAAACAGTGCTACACCCTGAAAAGTGCATTTTTCAAAAAAGAAAGTTGCATTAATTAATCGGGATTCAGTGGCTCCTCCTTGTTCCATTTCTCGTCATAATCTGTATTTTCTCTCTGGTGAATAATTTCATTGTTATCTGAAATATATCTTGTTTCATAATGGGGCAGCAGTTGTTCAGAGCGTGTTTGGGGACTCCACAGTTGACAAGCGAGCGAAAACAAGATTGGCAGAGGGAGGAATGTGTTTTAAAACCAGTACAGGGCCTTAGGTTTAATTAGAGAAGTGTAGCTTTAACTTCTGGTGGTGGTGAACAGCAGGAACTTGGGAAAAGACTTGGTGCATAAGTGGTAAATTTTGCTTGAGGGGGTTATTTTAAGAATGACATCTTGGAAGGTTTCTGGTAAGTGAGTGTTACATTCAAGATGAGCACAGCTGAGCTGATGGTCATGATGTGTCCTCTAAAAGTATTTTGGGTTACGTTTTATTGTTTACCTAATAGTTCAGTCCTTTCAGCAGTAAGCTTGAACCAAAGATAAAGATGAAAATGCTCAGTCATGGCGAAAAGCTTTGTGAGGAGTCATCGTTAAATGCCCAGCTTTGTCAAAAGCTAAATCAAGCTAGAACACGGCTCTTGGTGCTGTCATCGAATAAAGTAGATTTTAAAACAATGTTGAGGTTTTGATCAGCAGGCTTCTCTTTATCATACAGATGAAGCAGGCTGAGATTTTCAAAATACATATATTTATCACTAGCTTTCCTCTAAATGCAGGTATTTAAGCTACAGTATTCGTATTTCTATAATACCTCAACAATATTATTTAAGCAACTAAACTCTGAAAGGAAAACTGTGTTTTGGGGGTGTTTTGTTTTGGCTTTTCTGTTGTTTTTTGTTGTTGTTGGTTTGGTTTGGTTTTTGCTTTTATAAGTTTTTCAGCTGTTGGGTAGGGTTTCCTATCCATGTCCTCGCTGGTTCCATCCGCTTGCTCTCGCGCTGCCCAAGTTAACTGGCGCCCAGGACTTTGACTCGCAGCCCCAGATTTTGGTGTGTTTGAGTATGTGACACTATTCACGCTTGTAAGACTCGATTCTCGAGCCTGTGCCTGGGCTGTTTTTGTGTGCCTAATTTGTGTGCACAATTACGGTGATTGCATAGCCTGGCTGTGTACAAAGGATTACGGAGCAGCGGTGCGGTGGAGTCGCGGGCACAAGTGCTTCATTTACATGCAGTCATGGTGATGGGGGAAAACACAACTCCGAGTGTGTTTGAAAATCAGACCCCAAGAGTACCCTTCATTCAAAGTGCTTTTTAAACGCTAGCAAACTAAACTTCTCAAATACAGCTGTGTGCAGCTTCGGCTGCGAACCGGTGGGGCCTTTAGAGTGGCGTGAATATTTTTTTTTTTTTTTTTTTTCCATTTTGAATCCGCCCATCTTCACATGACAAAGTTTGAGTCACACTCAGCTGAACTCAAATCTGCATGTCAGTTCTCTGAATTTCCCATGGTCACACTTAAACTATGCAGATTCACGGTCCTGATCCTCTAGATATTAATCAAGTTCACCCAAAAGCGCTGCCCCCTGCCCAGGCATGAGGCGTACTGCATAGGCGGCAGAAAAGCTTGCGGGCTGCTTTTCAAGTGGCGGTTCGTCTCCCCAAAACAAGATTCAAGGGATTGGAACCTCTGATGCATTTATTTAAGTAATAATTAAGTAGTAGTGCTACGTGGACTTGGGCAGAACCTAAATCTTTGACGCCCAGTCCAGTGCTCGCTGGCCTCTGAGCATCCCCATCCCACTTGCTCCACCAGCCTCATGCTTTTACCTAGTCTTTTTGATCAAAATATTTTATAACTGAAATCTCCCATTGGAGATGAGGATAAAGAAGTTTAAACAAATGACTTGCATATTTTCCTAACTGCTGCTGCCTTGCTCTGGACTTTAATTGTAGGATGGACTAGGAGGAAATTGCTCTGCAGCGATGACATGAAGGGATTTCTTTCTTTCTTTCTTTCTTTCTTTCTTTGAATGATGGCATTTTCAACTTTTAATCCCTTTCATCAGAAACTGGGCGAAAATCATAGTCCTAAACAATAATTAAAATAAAATTTCCATCTCTTGACAGAGAGAGAAATTGTTTATAGCAAATGTGCCTTTCAGCCTTCCCTCATGCCTTCTCCCAAAAGGGCTGATTAGGATGTAATAATTGGGGATGATAGCAGGAGGAAGACGACAATTCCATTTAATTAAAGATAATTTATTTTACTTTAACTTGGTGATGTCCCACATGAATAAGAGTAGATTTAGCAGAGAGATTTATTAATGGGTACTGACATCTCTGCTGACATAAAAAGTAAACATTTTCTTCCCTCGTTTTTATTCTGTCTCGCCACCTGAAACTGCTGTCACCCCATTTCCCGCCGTTCCTGGAGATGAAGACATTTCCGCAGAGGGCACAGCTTGTGATTCATCACCCGAGGTGGGTCTGAGGCGCTGGGTTCAGCCCAGGACCCATCTCTTCCGAAAACTCACGCCACAGGAAGGCGGAATCCAGCCTGGGCTCCTTTCTGCTCGTCACTGAAACCTTCATTTCCACCGGAGCTGGTTGAGCAGCCAATTGTCCTGGAGTTTTCCGCAGTTCATGCAGGGTACTGGGTGAAATCCCGGCTTCTGGTGGGGCATGCAGGGGGTGCACCCACCCCTCTGGGCACAGGGATGGGCTGGAGCTGGGGCACAGGGCACCTGATGGCAGGCTTGGCGTCCTGGCGGGTAGTAGAGGAGTTCATAGCCGATTTCCCAGGGCTGCTCCGTCAGCCTTAGTCCTGAACGGGGGCATTTCCATCCCCAGCGCTCTCCGGTGAAGCACGATTTCCTTTGGGTTGTCCCAGTGCACCCAGCTCAGCCTGTGTGCCGCTGGGTCTCCAGCCCACCGCTCTCAAGAGCTTGTGTCAGGACTTTAGGCAAACAGATAAGGTCTAATTAATGATTGTAGGTGCTTGAAATTAGTTGATCACGCTATGCTAGGTAGGTAATGGCCAGAAACACTGGAAGATTGCAAAATTAAGGCTCTTTTCTTGTGGAGAAATTTGAGAGGAAAATACAGGCAGATGTCTGATACATTCACTGTCTCTGCATGTATTTGTAAACAGAGCATAGAAAATTAAAAAACCCAACACAAAATGGTTCTCGAGAAATGCAGGGGAGAAAAGGAAGTTGGAAAGCAGATCCCAAAAGAAGGAAACTGTGTGAAATAGTTATTTTCCTAGTCTCTGTCTCTTCTGGGAACTCCTTTACTAAAAACCTGAATGTTTAAAAACATGCTGTCTTACATGAAATGTGAATAAGAATTCACGTATGGAAACTGCCCCTGGAACTCAGCCAAGTGGCACCTTTGTTCTTTTCATCATCACTTTTATTTCTATTTTCCCACTCTTTTCCTCTGCTCCCTCTTTATTGCTTTTTGGAGGTCCGGTTCTGCCTTGCTGAGTATCTGCAACTGTGGAAATCCTGGTAACTGAAGGGCATTGGCTTAATTTTTTAATTTTGTCCCATCTCTCCGGTCACAGCCCTGGTTCTTTGTGTTTCTTCCTGCCTACTCCCTCCCAGTTTTGATCTTTTGCTTCTCCTCGTAGACGTGTCTCCTGCTGCTCTCTGTTGCCCTCTGCATCCTTGGGGTCCTTCCCTGAGCCTCGCTGCAGCAAGGCCAGTCTAGCCAGTGCTCACCATGAGGGCTGTGTGCTGGTTTACTCCAATCGGGGAAATTAGCCAACTCTCTCCCTCCGCTCTCAGGTCGCCAGCTCCTCATCAGCTTTCGTGGAGTCAGCATCTCCAAAAATCTAGAATTTCCTCATTTCTCCACAGCCTCTGTTGCATCTTCTGTGCTGGTGTGTCTCCATCCCTTTACTTGCGCTCTCCGGACACCAGCAGGGCTGGTGATGGCGGGGTCGTGTCTCGAAGAAGCACAACCAGAGTGGTGCTGAAGCCTGGAGCACTCTCAGGGCAGGTCTCCGGGTCTCGAAGCCTCCCCTGCTCCTGTCCCTGTGACCTGGTGGAGGCTGATCCACTTGTGCTCACATCCATGTGACCTGGAGAAAGAAAGAAAGAAAGAAAAAAAACCCTGCAGATGGCAAAGCCATGCCCAGCTGCAGGTCACTCAGCTGTGCCAGCGGCTTTGTGTCTGACGCTGCTCTGATTCTGCCCAGCTTGGCCAGTCTCACTGCTGGTGGTGCCAGGGACCCCAGGCATCCCCCTTTGCTTTGTTCTTTCTGTGATACACACTCAAAACCAAAAATGCTCCAGGGCTACTTAGTTATTAAATGGATAAATAAATAATATTTTTTTTTTTCTTGCTCTTCATTTCTGTCTGCTTTGCTTTCCTCTTTCTCATCCCTGGGCCTTCCTCTTGCCATAGGTGGCCATCTCCCAGTTTCTCCTTCGCCAGTCTTTGGTGTTCTCAGTTGGACTTGACAATCTCCAAGGCCTTTTCCAACCAAAATGATTCAATGACTCTCCTTTTCTTGCTCCTCTTGCTCTTCCTTTTCTTTCCCTGATGCCTGCTGGAAAAAGCTGTGCTTTGGTGGGACCATTTGATGAGCTCTGCCTCCTGGTTGTCCGACATCCCAGAAGAACGCTGCCAAGTTAGAGCAGAATTCACCTGTGGTCCTGGACCTGACTGTGGGTGGAGGCACTTGCTCTTGCATTACTTTGGTAATGACCCGGGACAGCTGCATAATGAAAGAAATCAGTCTGAATAGAAAATCTCCAGGTCTATTTATGTTATTGTTGCTTTATTAGTGTGTGTATTGCTGCACAGGGATGTCATAATGTTTTTTTTTTTTTTTCCTCTAAATTAGTTGACCCCTTTTTAACTTTGGGCGTTCACAAGATGCAGTTATTCAGCAGTCCCATCTGGAAGACATTTTAACTGAACAGGATCTGCAGACTTAGAGAATCTTATAGGGTGGGATAAGGAAAAAAAGTCAGGCAGCTAATGTTTAGGGTATGCTGAGTGTGGGGCAGCTCTTTGTGTGAGCAGCAATTCCTGGTAGGAGTGGAACAACCAGTGTGCAGCAAATAGGTGGTTTGCTCCAGATTTCAGCGTTTCACCTCAAAACGAGCTGTGGTTTGTAAAACCAGCGCTTTGTGGTGGCTTTTGAGTTGACTTCAGGTTTCCCGAGTTCCTACTTGATGGCGTTTGCGTGGATGAGAGGCAGGGCTGCAGCAGGAGGGGATGGAGACCTTCTGCCCATGCCGGGCTGGTCCTGCAGCACAGCGGTGCTGGCAGGCGTGGGGCGCACAGCACCCCCGGCACGGAACCTTCACCGAGAGGCCTTTCGGCACGGGGGGCTACACTCAATGAGCCTCACTCAGAGTTTTTAATAAGCGTGAGCAGCGGGAGAAGAGGCCATCAGGGGAGTAAAACCGCCGCACAACCTGCAGCGCTTGGTGCACAGCGCGGTGCGTGCCGGAGAGCCGGCGTCGAGAGATGGCCGTGGCGCGAGCGGCCATACGAAGGCAGCAGGGGGCGCGCTCAGCCTCCCACCTGCACTACACAACCTGTGTCGTTAACCCCGGGCAGCCCCCTGCCCTGCCCATGTACACTTGTTTTTCATGGCGCACCGTGTACTTAGCGGCTCAGCGGGACCTGCCATTTCATACCCCTCGCGGGGCCAGGGGGTGGTTTGCATGTGCTTTTCTGTGTTGGGGCTCATATGGTCTCAATTACCATTATGATGGCAACGCCAGGCCCGAGGCCTTTTGCGTGTTTGTCCTGTGAGAAAGATCTGGAAGAGCTGACATCTGGTTTTGATTGCTGCAATTGCAGGTTGATAGAATAAACGCAGGGTGAGGTGGGTGGGTTTTCCTTCCGGCCCCTTCCAGGCTGGGCTGGTAATGTGCTTCACTGGCAGGGCTGCACTTTTCATCAGCGCCTGCCACCCCCGCACCCACTCCTCTTCCTCTCCCCCCACTCACCCGCAGCAACATGTGGCCAAAATTAGGGACCTGCAGTTTGAAAAGTGCCCTTCTGCTGGAAACCTGGAACAGGTCAGCCCACAGAAGGGGGGTCTGCTCCTCACACATATTAAAGTACAGATTGATTTATTTATTTATTTAACAAAAAGTTGGGGAAATTCACCCCCTAGCCTTGCAGGGCCAGTTGCTCATCTGATGGCAGAGCTGGGAGGAGTGACAACAGCAGCCGAGTGTATCCCTCAAGTGCTTGTAAAAGAAGGAGTAGTGATTTTATTTTCTAATTACTGTTTTTTAAAAACATTTTCATTTTTAGCCTTGCTGATAAGAGCGATTCCCTGGGTGCACTCAGGCTGGGGACCGCACTGCTAGAGCAGCTCTTCCCCTGCTGCTGCCTGGGACGTTGCCACACTCACCTGCCGCCCGGCACGTGGGAACCTCCTGGACCCTCGGCAGCAGTCCCAGCCGTAGGAATGCTGTAGGAGACAGGTTGTGATGAGAAAGTTGTTGTTGTACCTGGGAGCACAAATGGTGGTGGCCAGCCCTTGGCTGGCTGGCAGTCAGCCCAGATGGAGGAGCCGGTGGGTGCCACCAAGGCGGGGGGTCAGTGGGAAGAGGTGGCATCGCGTGGCCGGCACAGCGGGCTCAGCGAGGCTCCTGCCACGAGCACTGGCTGCTGGGGCAGGTACTCGCTTAAGAGAGTTTTTTCCCTCTGTGAGAAACTGACATCTGCTAATGCAGAGCAGCTTGTTCCAGCGAGCAAGTTTATTCCTCCTGACAGCTCTGATAGCCAGTACACTTTGCCATTTGGTAACGGACTTATAATTTGATAAATGTTCTCTCTGAGATCTTAATTTTAAAGGAGTTTTGCCATGTATTTCAAAGTCTCTGGACTGCTGATTGATGGGTTTATTCTCGTTAGCAAACATTTCCTCGTAGCAGGTACCTATTGAAGTGGCTTGCCCCGCGTACAGAAATAAGTTGCTCTCAGTCACAGCCGTGTTTTAAAGCTTGTGCTTTACGGTTGTGCCATGTGCGCCAGGTAATAGATTTTTCCCAATTTCGCCTTGTGTGTGAAGGCCGGGATGGGGCTGCCCACACCCCGTCACGCCGATGCAGCCCTCGCACAAAGGGATGCTCTCCCGTCCAGCCTGCCTCACGCAGAGCATCTTGTCAGCGGGGGAAATGGAGACGTGTTCCAATCTGAGGGGAAATCGGAAATCTGGCAACAGTATAGCCAGTACCTGTGAGAGGAGAGGCGGAGGGAACTGAGGCGAAGAGCCAAGCTGGAAGGGGAAAAGAAAACCTTTCGCATCTCCTCGCTCGGGCTGGGTTTCCAAACACCTGTAGCCAGCTGCCCTGCAGCTCCCTGATGGAGCAACCGTGGGGGGTCAGGGGGCTGGGCCGGCCCACCCTGCAGAGCCTCAAAGCTGGAGGCATCTCCTGGTACTTGGCAGGTGCATGCATCCCCACCGGCAATGTCCGTGAGGGGCAGCTGCATCCCTGTCCCACCCCCAGCCTGTGCCAGCACCAACCAGCATGCCTCCGGTTCACTCAGTAGCTGATATCCTGACTTACTAATAGGCATTTTCCAAGTCGGTTATCCTTTATTTGATGGACTCTGGATCCCCGAGTCTTGAACATGGCGCCGCAGGCAGAGGGCACGAGCGTGGTCCAGCCCACCTGCAAGCATCCAGGGATGCTCAGCGTGGCTTGGCCAGAGGCATTGGGGCAGCGCCCACCACATAGGCAGCTCTGCAAACTGCATCTCCCAAGTACTGAAAAATGAAAGATGCTGGAAACGTGTTCCCAGGACAGTGAGCTTTCCGGAAGAATTGAAGAAGAAAAGATGTTTGGAACTTGCAGGCAGGCTCCCAAAAATGGCAACAATGGGATAATTTTTTCATCATGTCATATTACAGAATGGCGTGTTTTTCCCAGATCATTATTCATCATCTCTTCAAACCTCCCAGCATGAGTCAGAGTGATTTTCTAAATTCAGGCTCTCTTTTTAAGAATATTAACGTCTTTTAAATCTGTAATATGTTTCCTGTCAAATCAGAAAGTCACTTGTACTCATCTGCAGTTTACTCTCTCTTGCCTTTTAGGAGACAGCATTTCACCATTTTTACCAGTGCCATAAATTTAACCCATTTTACTTTCGCTATTCTGGATCAAGTTATTGGGTTGTTTTCTTTATCATCACTTACTCATGATAATTTATGTGTCTGTTTAAACGAGGTTATCAGTGCAATTCCATCTCTGTAAAATTATCTGGCAAACATTTTTGGACAGACTATTAATGTGATTATATGTGATATAATGTGATAAACTTCTTGCTTTTTTTTAAACATTGCTTTGTGGAAGAATGACACAAAGACAGGGGCTGGTCAGAACATTGTTCATCCAGTTAGTCTCCTATGCTCTCTTTATTGCCTGTTGAAAATACTGCAGTCACAATGATACAGTGGGAAACAAATCTGGAGACTTCTGCACATTTTAACAGGAGAGGAATTTCCATGTGTGTTCTTAACTAGTGTCGTGATAACGTGAGAATCCCACTGTGATAAAAATCTGAAAATAATGAATATTTATGTTGAAAGAGTGACACTTCTTCAGGAAATACATGATTTTGTTTAAGTAGCTACCTTATATCTCCTCAAATTCTTCCTGTGACTGAGCCTGTCACAGCAAAATGAGTTAATTTCCTTCAGCCCAGCGGCTTTCACTGTGTGAAAATTCAGCTGTAAAACCAACAGAAGAATAAATCAAGTATCCTGTCTTTAACGAGGAAGAGTTAAACCCAGTTACATGACACTTTGTAAGCTGGCATTTATTTTGGCTGGTTTTCCCATCATTTCATGACTGCCAGCCTCCGTCTGCCCCCCCCTACTCCGACTGATGCTTTGCTTTGCTTCCCTCCTCGACCTCTGAGCTGACCTGCCCTGTGCCAAAGCCTTCAGGCAGGGTCTTTATACAGCTCCGGTGCGTGGTAAAGAAACCCCCCCGACAGCGTTTGTCTTAGGCTGAATTGCCACCCTGCCCTGCTGCGTCTCCTGTTGCTGACGGGTCAGGGGGTGGGTTGGAGCTGCAGGCAGGTGGGAGCTGAGGGCAGGGACCTGCCCCTGTGTGGGCATCCCCAGCCCATGGCACGCTTCCACCGCCACCGTGGCTTTCTGTAAGTTCATTGAAGCGCTGGTCATGCCCTTCGGCGTTATTCCTGAAGCACGTTCCTACGGAGCCCGGGCACGGGGGCAGTTGTGGCTCAGGCACCCACCGTGGAGACTCTGACCCCGCAGCTTTACAGTTCAGTTTGACAACAAGCAGTGAAGCGAAGCAAACTCAAATTAGGGAACAAGTCAGCAAGAGGTGTAAAGTACGTACTTGCTTTCTTTACAGTGCATACAGGGAGCTGTCAGAGCTGGGTAACTAGCGCTGCGCAGGTACTGCAGAAGGCTGAGGTGCAAAGCCAAATTTCCATCGGGGGGGGCCTTCTCCCAGGGTGATTTTGGTGGAGCCGGAGGCATGTCTGAAAGCCACTAGGCTGGGTGGCTGCGGTACTGCCGGGAGGACCAGGTGTGGGTTGAGATGGATGTGTGTTGTGGTGAGCGGGAGGGCTGGGCTGCATGGGGAGAGGGGGGTGAGCCGGGACCATCCCTGCACTGGGGCAGGGGAGGGAGAGGTGGCGGTCACTCCTGAAACAGCGGGAGTGAGTGCAGGGGATACAGGAGGGGTTTTCTTCGTCCCCTGCCAGGCCAGGGCCACCTCGTTTTTCCCTGAGCCGCTCTTACCACGCGGTCATTGGGATGCGCCAGAGGCATTGCCTCACCGATGAGGTCACCCACGGGGTGTCTGCCTGTCCCTTGGGAAACCTCCCTGGCAGCCAGGGCATGCTGTGGGCTGCCTGAGCAGAAGGGATGAGAGCTACGAGCTCACTGGGCAATGGGAGGGTAAGGGGATGCCTCCCCTGAACACCCCTCCCAGCCCTTCCCGGGGTCCCTCTGTGCTCTGTGGGCACAGCCCAGAGGGAAGAAGCGCAGTGGGTGCAGCCAGCACGCTGCCGTTGGTGTCCTTGCTGCTTTCCGGCCTGTGTGCTTGCTGCCTCGCTGGGCACCGCCTGTGTTCAAGCACCTTTTTTGCCCCCTGACACATCCATCTTTGATCTTCTCAGGGTTAAATCTGGCATTCCGTTATCTTTTCTGAAAACCTCTGCAGTTTCTGCCAGGCTGTTCCCTGGGCGCTGCAGGACCTGTGTGAAGCATTTCTGAAGGCAATGCAGGAGCAGCAGTGGAAGGGGGAGTTCGGGGGAGGCACCTCCGTACCCTCCCACTGACCAGGGAGCGGAGCTTTGGGCTGACTGAAGCTCTCCTTCATCCTGACTCTCAGGATTTTCAAAAAGCCACTTGCCTGTGTCCCTGACCTCCCCTCCCTTAGCTGAACCACAGCACTCATCCTGAGAAGGTGCAGAGGGGCTGAGATCAAGAGGGACTTTGCCCCTGGCCCCAGGTTGAAGCCATCACTAATGTCCCATGCCAGCTCATTTTCTGCATCGCTCAGCATCCTGAAGGGAGAGCTGATCTGAAGATGGCGATGCCGGAGGTGCTAGTATTAGCGACATTTTGGGCTGCAGCTGGTGGTGGGCCTGACCGATGTGCGCAGGGACTGATCCTGGGGTGGTGGGACCTCCCAGTCCCTCACTGTCATGGTGGAGGCTGGGATGTGGTGCCCGGTGAGAGCACGTGGCAGCCCTGCTCCAAAATGACAGCCCGGTACCCAAGGGCTGGGTGCCCCTGCCTGGCCAGGGCCAGCCCTGCCCACCCTCCAGCAGCAGGCAGCAGGCTTTTGGCTGTTACTTGTTAGGTATTTTAATCATATTTTCTTTAATAATTACATTTGTAATTTTATCCAGTGAAGTGCTGACACGCGAGTAGAACGTTGACGCCGGCAGCGATCTCATCCCGCCCAGTGTCCTGCGCTCGGTGGCGCAGGCTGGTGGCTCAGCGCTGGGTTTGGTCGGTAGGTGCAGGGCTGCGTTGCCTCTTGGTAAAAATGATAAAAACCTGTTGAAAGAGTCCTCAGGGTTTCCTGGGTCTCTCCCTGGGCCGCTGCTGCACCACAGGCAGTGGGGCATTCCTCCTCCTGGGCGCCCAGCACCCCAAACCCATTTGGTCTTGACTATATTCACGAGACTTTTGCTTTGGTTTGTGACATTGGGCTTGTCCCAGGCCCCGAGCTGCTGCTGGCCCTGCTGGGGCGAGCGCCCTCAGGCTCACAGAGCCAGAGGGGCTGCTGTGCCCCACGGGGATGCAATGCTGGGCTGCTGGGCCCCATCCCACTGCCCTGCTCCTGGCTGGGGCTCTGGGAGCCCTGTGGCATGGGGGGAAGTTGCTGTGCAGCCCCTCGGCCTTTTGCTCCCTGCTTTTTTGGGTGGGTTTTTATTTTTTAACACAAGAAGCTCTTTGCTCCCCCTGCCCTGGTGGGGGGATGCCAGCAGAGGAGCCGGGCGCCCTTCCCAGCCCCGCTGGCAGCCGTGCTTCACTGGTGGGTTTCTCTTCCCTTTCGCTGTGACCTGCAAACATCGGAGCAGGCGCTCTGCCAATTTTGTGATCTGCTGCCTGCTTCAAAATGGAGGCAGGAAGGTATCCATTTTCATCAAGGAGATGACAGTGCTTCAGTCTTCCTGACCATCTGGAGAGAGGCGCCTCTAGCACAGAAACAAAGCACGGAGGAATATAGAGGGTATATAGGCAGAGGGAATAAATTACGCTGTAAATAATAAATTGCACTTATCAGCCTGGACTGGATTGTTGGGGCTTTTTTTGGTTTTGTTTTGGTTTTAAATGCCTTCCTGGTTGGAGTAAACTAAAGCAAGAAATAGAATCGGTATTTTCTAAAGGCAAGTTGCAGGAGGCTCTGGTGTATTAGTAAACAGATATAAGTAAATGAGTGTTTTGGCACACGGGCTAAGTTTATTGCACAGACAAATACAATAAGTCCTAAGAAAGGAGGAGTTTTTTCCCTGATGTGCACACACGCTGCATTGGTGGTCTTGTGTAGATCCAGGTTTTTTATAGTCCCTTCAAGCTTCTCTGGAAAGAGCTCGATCCATGGGAATTTAATATCCCAAGATATGTTTGTAATTTTCTGTGTTCTTGATAATGCTGTTTTTCTAAATTGTTTTTCTAAATTATTTTTATTATTATTTTATTAGTTTGGGAAATAACGTTTTTTACTTCCTTGCAGTGCTTTCAGTTTTGTTCTTAAGTGGGTAAAGTCTGTACGTTTTCATATGAGAAAACCAGCATTGTTTCAAGTTCTTGTTTGTTTTAAGCTCCATAATGCTCTAGGAAGAGCATATGTGCATCTGTTTGTTCGTTTTATTTACAGAAATACATAGTTTGACAAATACCTTGCACATATCCTTGTTTAAAGCTGGAAAATGTCAGGCTGGAGTTTCTTTTGAAACTTAGAATTTATTTTCCAGTCACACATATACTGAGGGTTTTGTGTTCTGAGAGAAGAATTATGTGGTGTTGTGAACGGATTTATACTGAGCAAGGTAAAAACTCAATATTTCTTTCCTGCTTCTTGCTAAAGGTGTACTAAATTAGTCTTTTTTTCCTTAGGTTTATGCCCCGTCAGCAAGCACTGCCGACTACAATAGGGATTCACCAGGTTATCCATCCTCAAAACCAGCAGCCAGCACTTTTCCTAGCTCCTTCTTCATGCAAGGTAAGACACTGCTTTCAAAAGGCAATCTATTTTGCATACATTTTCTGTGTTTGTATTTTAGTTTATACGTAGTCGAGACATGCTGGAATATCGTCTTGTGGTCTGTAACATTACCATTAAAATGAAGACCTGTCCGTCTTCGTCTGACCATTATGCCTCTGAACATCTTGTTTTGATCCTGCAGTGAAGCAGCATAATGAATAACTTGCCAGCCTCTTATCATCCAAGGTTTTTGAAACATTTTCCTCCAGCATGTGTGTGTGCACATATATTATGCGTATACTAAATCCACACGAATTTGGGCATGTACTTTGTGCATTGTTGCTTTATGCTAATGAGAAAGATTTTGTCTTAGATCAAGTATATGGTGCTACAAGTGTGTCTCTTCGCCTGCGTGTGGAATTAGAGCAACCCATTGAAAATGAAACCCTTCCTCTTGTTTGAGGATGGGATCATAGTTTTCACGTACTCACTGCCACCATGTTGTATTTCTCGCGGTAGTTATGTGCAAGTACAATGAAATTTGGTACAGCTTAGTAAATAAAATTTCCTAGAGTTTGGAGAGACCCACACGCAACTAGGGTACTCATCTTTTGTCACGTTTAGGGCAAAAAAAAGAGCTTTAAAACACTTCTACATATACTCTGCTCTAGGCTAAGCAAAGAGCAAGTAAATCTGTTTAATTCAGCGGAACTGCTTGGCCAAAGTATTTGCAGGGCAAAGGATTGGATTTTATTCCATATACAGATATACACTTTCCATTTCCCACCCTTGGGAAACAAAAAAGAAAAGAGCAACATGCCACTTTTGTGTCCCCACCACCTGAGGGTCACGGGTGCTGCTCAGCATCCCTGGGGCTGGTTCAGCTCCCCGTTGCAGGGCGATGGGACCAGCTTCTGCCAAGCGGTGGGAGGTGTGGGCCAGGGCTGGAAAGAAAATGGTGCTCTTGACTTAAAACGCGAATAAATACTGCCCCAGGAGCAACCTGCTACGAAACTCCTCTGGAGTTACAAAGCTGGGGATTAATAGGCTTCTAATGATATCAAATATTTACCCTTTGTAGTGCTTAGCCATTCTGCGGTTCTAAATGTTATTTTCTGGCAGATTCATATTGAAGACATAAATCTGAGTTAAATGACTGTTCAAACAGCCATGGGAAGGTGATGCTAGAAGTGCTACTGCCACCGGGGTGTTTGAAGTGTATAAATAAGGCAGGGCTGTAGGTGAGGCATAATAATTTTTTATTAGACCAACTCCTGTAGTTTGAAAAAGCCGACAACTTTTCCAGCCCATGTGCCCATCTTTCAGGTCTGCTGATCATTATGGAAAAGTTATCTTTCTTTTTTTTTTCTTTTTTTTTGGGGGGGGGGTGTTGGGGTTTTTTTTGTTAACACATTGGCATTCTTCCAGTAGAAAATGCATTTCACTGCATTATTATAATTCCCTTTCAGCACGTCTAGTTAAATGCAAAATATGCAACAACCCGTTTTACTTGATACAAGTTGGGGAGCCCTCTTTGCCCCCTTGGGTGCGCCCTGTACCTGGGCAGTGAGCTGGGCTGCAGGATGGGTGCTGGCCTTAGGAGACTGAAAAGGATAAACCATACAAGTGTTGCTACTGTGTATTTTAAACAAATAAACAAAAAGCAACAATGAAACAACTCTGAAAACTTTCTGGAGGTGAAATATGTGAAGTGGAGATATTACAAGGATCCCTTCCCAGGTGGAGGCTTCCCCAAGACTGGTGACACATCCTCGCTCCGTAGGCTGCAGGGGGTTTCATTTCAGCCTTCAGACTTTTGTCCCTGATGAATTTTGTTATAATTGAGTTTATGGTACCAGAGCAGGAATAAAACAGCAGGAAACTTTCAAGCCCAAGTGATGCGACTGTAATGAAGCATTGCAGGATGACACAAGTGGTCACCGTTGCTCGGTTCAGCATCATTTGTACTGGTGCTGAAGCCCCGTAGCCCCATTAGGATAGAGCTCGGTTCAGCGTCATTTGTACTGGTGCTGAAGCCCCGTAGCCCCATTAGGATGGAGCTTGCAGAGGCACGTGGCCGCAGCTCTGGCACCAGCGGGGTTCCCCTCCTCTCTTGCAGATGGCCATCACAGCAGCGACCCGTGGAGCTCCTCCAGCGGGATGAACCAGCCCAGCTATGGGGGCATGCTGGGCAACTCTTCTCACATCCCCCAGTCCAGCAGCTACTGCAGCCTGCACCCACATGACCGCTTGGTAAGGCACGGGGAGGGGGGAGGGGGGGCACGTGGCATGGGCACGTCTTGGAGTTGTGCTGCTGAACTGTTCTCCACGCACCGCTACGGTGTTCCCGACTCTGCAAAAGCGAGTTTGAGGCAGCTTAGAAAACCTTCAAGATTTTATTCAGGTTCCGCTGAGGGAAGGAAACCTGTAAGCCGCAGGGTGGCGGGGGGGGGATGCTCTGGGGAGTGCAGTGGAGGGGTGGGTGCTGGCTGGGTGCGGGCACAGCTTCACCCTGCCTGCGGCACCAGCACGTGTCACTGTCCGGGTGCAGAGCCCCCCTAGTGCGGGGGGGGGGGGGGGGGGAGGAGGAGATGCAGTCAGTTCCTGTGTCGCAAGCAGGCGGCTGAGGCCATGTTGGTGCCCTCTGCTCCCTTCGTGGCTGCTGCTGACGCCTGCGCTTTTCAGTGTCCGTGATTTATGGCAGTCGGTGTGTCCTGTGCCGGGCTGGGTTTATAGATAACTATCTACCATCGATTTGCTGCTTTAAAAAAGGAAGAGTTTTTTGATTTTCTCTTGTACATCCTGCTCCCTAGCAGGAGGAAGCTGCTGGGACCGATTCCATCTATTGTATTGGAATAAGATAAAATTTGAATTAAATCTGATCTGAGTACCATTTAAGGGATGTTCTCCTAATATCATGGCTGAACTGATGATGTAGAGATAACGCTGGTTTCCATCAATTTGGTTTTTTGGTTGGCTTTTGGTTTTAAGCGAGCAGTAAAGAAATTAACAGCCAGCCAGAGCAAAATCATTTTTCTCAAAATGTGTGGAACACTGTAAGCAGAAAAGCTTTTCTACTCTGTACCTCTGCTTTTCATTCTTGGAGGTTGTTGAGAAGGACAAGTAATGAGGAGTACTGGGTTTAAGGGAGGAAGGAGTCCGTTGCTGTAAAGTCGAGCAGAAGCATCGTTCAGGGAATAAGAATTAAAATTTACTCTTGCAAACTGAAAATTAATTTGCAAAACAAATCTTTAAAGTCTTACATTTAACGAGGTTAGCACGCTGCTATGGAAAATTAATAGGAAGTCAAAAGCAAAAGAAATTGCCTCAAAAACTGCTTAATCATGTCCTTATAAAAGGCATAATTAAGGCACTAAGCAAACTTAACATAGCTCTGAAGTGACAGGCATATATAACAAAAATTGAGCATAAGTTTTAAAACCCAATTTCATCTCATTTGTTATCTGCATGGGTACTCATCCATCAGAATTAGGTGGCTTTTTATGGTGGCAGCTGAGGGTAGAGGTAAGACAGCAGAGTGCCTTCATGGGGCAAGGCGGCAAACATTTTGGCATTTTTTACCTCACTTCTGAATTTCTTGGGCTTGTCACCTGTAGGGGTGTTTATGAAGAACTTAAATATTTATGTGATGCAAAATGGGTAGGGATGTTCCACCAAAACTCCCCAAAATGTTTTTCTATGTAGGTATTATTATATTTACCCTAAATTTCAGAGATAGTGAGGACCACCAATACTAGTCCAAGCTGTAGCTGCTCAGTGCCAACGGTGCTCGTACTAATCATTTATGTATGGCTGGACTGGCAGAGCCTTCTATATTTTAGATAACATTGGGACAGAAGGGAGGCAGTGATACTCCTGAATACTCTCTGCATAATTTCTGCTGGAGCATCAATGAGAGGTCAGCTGGTGATTTCACTTCAGTTCCCTGCAAATGTCCTTAACTGCTCACTGACCTGTAGAGAAAAATGTATATAGCAAAAGAAAGAAAAACTTGCTTATTATTTTTGCTTTCTCAGGCATATCATAGATAGATGCATTGAAAAAAAAGATGTAGATATATAATAGACAGATCAATAGATAGAGATAGAGAGATAAATAAATAGATGCACTGAATACAGAGCAGTTCTCCACTAAGCTATATTCAGATCTCATATTTTTCCTAAATTGTTTGGCAAAAGCCCCTGAAAAGTGAGACAAGCCCAAACCAGCCCTTCGGTACATGTCCCAGACCAGCTGTTTCGCAGGGGAGATGGATGGAGTCACTGGTGTTCAGGCCACTGGCCTCAGCAATCGTTGTTTGCTCATTTCTCCATCACATGAGAAATCCTGTTCAGCTGCGCCTTTTTGGCTGGTTGGGTTTGGGATACAAGTCCTGAAGTGGTGTATAATGAGTCAAAGCCTGAAAACGTTACTCAGACCTCAGTCAGAGTTGATGGTCATTTTTCCATGGATAAGAAAAAGAGGTTTGGGCTATGTTGTTTACATTCTTTGAGATAACTTTACAGTATTTGGTTACTTGGCACTTCATTACAAGAAATCCTGTAAAATAATTGAATAGTCCAAACGAAGGGAAGGATGTTCTCAGCCCGCTTACTCTGAACGACCTAGGGAGGCAGAGGGCATGGAGATGATCCTCCAACAATTCAGTGCCTTCATCCTGGGCCAGGTGCTTCCACGTGTCACCAGCTACCCGTGTTTCTAAGGAGGCTTTGTGTCAGTCTCCAAAACCTAGAGGTCTTCTGCAGGACCTCTTCTCTGCTGGGGGCAATGCTGTGGTGGAGATAAAAGCTGGGCAAGTTCTATTCTAAGACCTGTCTGCACACAACGTCTTACGCGCCGATGAAGAAAAGACTATTCAACAGTGACAAACAGCACTAATGTAAGCTGCAGGAGCGGGCTGGAAACTAGGACCATGCGTGGCAATCAGTTAGCTGAGGGGAATGTGCTCGAGCTTGTCTAGACAACAATTAACATGATGAGGCATGTTTACAGAGCACAGGGGAGTGGGAGAGGGATGGCGCCAAGGAAAGGTAACACCTTGCTGTTAATTGCTGGTAGTTAACCACCAATCGGGGATTGCCTAGGATGCAAGGCTTAGCTTCAAGAACCAATCTGTTTAAAACGCGCAGCTTCTGAAAGTGTATAAAACCGCGTGCTTCTGTACAATAAATTGACGTTTGCTTGCATCAAGCTGCGTCCCGTCTCTTCATTCGCCGCAAATTGGTGACCCCGACGTGATGCGTTTAAGGATCCGACGTGAAGGGCTCTCGAATCGCCTATCTGAGCGACATGCAGCGAATCCCACAGAACTTTGAATGATCTGCTGAAAGGAAGCAGGAGCCGGCCTGAAATCCCTCCGGAGTTGAGAGGTGAGCTGTGGGAAATCCGTAACGGGGAATCAGGCTTCGTCCCCAGAAAGAGACGTATATGGGCTCATGAAGGGTCTTCTAGTCAGATCAGGGAGTCCGTGCCTCAGTCTCCTCAAATGGTGACCCCTATGGTGGTGTCCCGAAGCCTTGGAAGAATAAGGACGGAAAAAAGACAGCTCGTGGAAGAGGGCTGCGTTCCGGAGGAGACGGCTTGGCTGAACGATCGTCTTGCTGTCTGGACCAGGCGGACAACCTAAACCCCGAGGATAACACCTGTATGCATCGAGACAGGTGAGCAGCCAAGAAACTTTAGAGACTTTGAAAGAATGAAAGTGTGTACAGACAGCAGCCAATTGTATGATGCTGCCGCGGAGGGGAACTCCGTGTCGGGAATGCATTTAGCACCTTGGTGGCAAATTCTGACTCCTCGTTGCCAAGTGTGGACTAATTCTACTATCGGTGCTAAACCAGAGGAAGCTGTAAATTCCACCGACAGCGCGACTCTTCTCAAGACACCGTCAGCGATGGCGATTCTGTCCACACCTCCTCTGCCCCCAAAGCTTCTGTCACTGATTGCAGCGACCCTCACAACACAGGAGCAAGCACGGGAACAGGACAACTTGGAAAATTATTTCATTGACACTGATAAACCTTTTGATCCAGGTCCTATAGATCTGGAAAAGGAGCTAGACCTTTCCCCCACCCCCTCCCAACACATTGATTGTATTTTTGGGGAGGGTGAAAGGGGGTCTGAGGGATTGGTGGCAGGCATGCAAGTGGGAAACACTTAAGTGATGGGTTTTGGGAGTCGCTAGGGCATGTTCAGTATTTTGTCAGACAGATCAACCTCGAGAGTGGCAGCCTGTGCAATACGAGGCTGTTAAAGGGTTAAGCAAAGCAGTGCGGGAAGGGAGGATTCATAATGATAGAACAGCTAGGTATAGTGAAGGAGACTAGGAAAGATAAACATGGTTATCTAGTGTTTAATAGGTGTCTGCACGCTTGTAGTGATATATAGCTATGTAACTACATGAACGATTTCTGCCCTGAGCCTGGTGGAGCATACAGCTGCGGTTTGTGTCCGGGCTCAGAGATGTAAATAGGGGCTTCTCTGTTATGGTAAAAGTGTTTCTCTTTGCATAAAAAAGAGAGGGAATGAGGGGAATGACCCCAGAGGTATGTTCAGAGAAGGCATGTGATGTTTCGATGTTTCGAACTTTTTGACTGAACCAGTTCTTGTTTGGTGTGCCCTTCCACCTACGTATAATGTTAATCCAAAAGAAGCTGATATTGTTTACACTTTGAATGTCGATAATTGTCTTTCTGTAGATGCTAATGTAGTAGGAGGCTATGATGGGAACGTGTCGCAGCGGTTCTTCTCTTATCCAGAGTAACAGCAGGGAAAGCATTAAAGAGTTAAATCACCTTGTTTGGTAGGCAGTTAAGAATGTGAGTCAAAATTGCCACTGCTTTTTGTTGTTGGTTCAGGGACATGGCTGTGAGGATTTTGATGGTATGTGCTGCGTGGATTTTAGGCACCCCATTGCAGCAACATGTTATCAAAATCTGAGAAAATGTCAGCCTTTTTGGCATCCATTCACTCAATTGGCAGTATTGTTTGTTTGCTGTTACCTTGGTTGCTGTCATGTTTGCAAGGGCCCTGCAGAACATGGCAAACCTGGTACTAGCTGTTCAAAAACAAAAAGGGGAAATTGTAAAATTGTACGGAACAGAGACAGTGGGTTATTTTGACACTGATAATATGTCTTAGTTGGTTTTTTATTTGTTCTATTACTTGTGCCTTGTTTTTGCTCGGTTTCAAAGGTTCTTTTTTTGCAACAGGAAGGGGGAGATGCAGGAGCGGTCTGGAAACTAGGACCATGCGTGGCAATCAGTTAGCTGAGGGGAATGTGCTCGAGCTTGTCTAGACAACAATTAACATGATGGGGCATGTTTGCAGAGCACAGGGGAGTGGGAGAGGGATGGCGCCAAGGAAAGGTAACACCTTGCGGTTAATTGCTGGTAGTTAACCACCAATCAGGGATTGCCTAGTATGCAAGGCTTAGCTTCAAGAACCAATCTGTTTAAAACGCGCAGCTTCTGAAAGTGTACATGAACTCGTGTTTCTGTACAATAAATTGACATTTGCTTGCATCAAGCTGCGTCGCCGCAGTAAGCCAGGTTTGTAGTAATGCAAATTCAGCAAAACATTTGACCACAGCAATGTTGGGTCACAGTAATGAAGGTTGGATCCAGCTGTAGAGCTACCAAGGTCTTCTGTGTGCTGCCCAGATGCTTGTCGCACGCTGGTTTGGAGAACTTGATCCAGCAGGTTTTCAGTCGTCTGTCACAGAGGCACCGCAGTGGGAGGGAAAAGTGATCCAGCTGACTACCTGGGGGGGCGGGGTGGTTCCTTACGGCACGTTTGGTGATACCAGCCATGCACATCTTGTAGTCAGATCTTGGGTTTCATGTCAATAGCAACGTGGGGTTTCTGCCACTTCCCTCGGAAGGCTGCTCCTCCAGCCAGGAGCTGTCCCTGTCAAAACGGTTGGCTTGGTACACCACCTAACTTCTCTTTCTTAATTTCTTCTCATTGCATCCCTATGGTAGCATCATCAGTTACGAGCTGTCCACCAGGGATATTTATCCATATCAGATAGGTGTATGCTGTGTCTTCTCCAGAACGTGTCAAGTTGGGGTAGAAAAATACATTCCCTGCCTAGTCTTAGGGCAGCATTCTGCTTTTCTCAGTTGGGTGTGATACCCCAGCACTTGGGACTGGGGCAATGTGAGCAGCATGCTGCCTTCCGTGGTCTCAACGGTTAAAATACTATCTTTTTTTTATTCTTTTTTGCCACAGAGCTACCCATCACACTCTTCAGCAGACATCAATTCCAGTCTTCCTCCAATGTCCACCTTCCACCGCAGTGGCACAAATCATTACAGCGCGTCTTCTTGCACCCCCCCTGCCAACGGGACGGACAGTATCATGGGTGAGTTGAGGTTGGGTGCTGCGGCTGCTGCCTGGGGCTCTCCCTTTCCCTCCTGTCTCCCCTCACATCTGCTCCAGCGCGCTGGGCTAGCACCAAAGAGCTGAAATCAAGGCGCAGAGTTCTTTGATGGTGTATGCCAGGTATACTTCTTCGATCAGTCTCAGTGCAGAGAGATAGAAAGGATTTCATGGGAATAAGTACATCATAGTTGACCTTCACCTCCTTTGCTCATGCATTTTACTACTGCTGTTTCTTTTTGTGAATGAGATACGTCATTACAGCCAAGCACTTTGCTTCAGGGTCTGTATGGAAGGCAGTGCACCAGCTCAGTGCCTGATCCCATTGGTTTTGAAGTTTGATTTTATCGTCTTTAGTGACTTAATCGCCTGCAGTGCCACGTGAAGTGATACTTCTGTATCACGACATTCCTCCCCTTCAGTTCTTTGCCGGGTTTCCACGTGGTGTGGGGGAAGCGGCGACAGCGGCGTGTCCCTGTGAGGGAGAGAGCCGCCTCTGACATTGCCGAGAGTGGCTCTGTAAATTAAGAGCATACCTCTGTGTACTTAAATGCAGGAAATAAAAAAATATTGCTTTGCCTCTATCTCAGAGCAAATAAAGCAAATTAAATAATTGGTAAATAGGGAACACATCGCTGGTCACGTTTCACATTACACACATGATTCTGTATTGGATGACTGCAAGCAGGACTAATGCAGTAAGAATGGAGGGTGGGTTCAAACATTAATACATGGGCATCATATTTTTCAATGTCTTCGAACAAATAAGAAACTAAATACAGTCTCTTCTTAATTTGTCACTGTCTGAGAAAAATGTATCCCATTTCAGGATGGCATTTTTGTGCTCAATCTTGCCATTCCATTTGAGAGTTCTTCCTTTACAATGTATTGCTGCTTTTGTGTGCGTGACACGTGAAAATCACTCTCTTTTCTCCCTCAAAAGAGGTCTAATAAAGTCCAGTTTAATTAAGCCATCTTTCCACCCGTTGCACAGAAGCCTTACAGAAACATTTAGGGATGCAGAGTCTTCCAGAGGGATGTAAACAGGTAGGAGTGCAAATGCAACCTCCTGCCCCTGCGCTTCGAGGAGCCACCTAGAAAAATGCCTAAATTTCCCGTGTAAAAACTGCGTCCAGATTTTCATCTGGCTTCGTCTGCTGAAAAACCCAATCTGTGAATCAGAAGAGCAACAATTCAAAGATGCAGATTTTTTTAGCAGCTGTAAATATTCAACAAGCCATACTGCTGGGCTGTGTCAGAACAGAGGGCTGCAAAAGTATTTCTTGTGTCTGAGTGCAAGTCCTGTTCTCCTCCTAAGCTGGTGAACCTCCCCTGAAGGCTGGGCACACGCTCTCCTTCCCCGATCTCCCTGGGGAAGCCATCTGAGCCAGCCCAGCCAGGAGCTGATGTGCCCCCATCCCAGTCCCTGGGTGAGAGGACCAGGAGTGTGGTGGCGTAGCCCTGCTGGGACAGACCCCAGCAACAGTCATGCAGCTCGGAAAGGCAGCAGGAAGAAAATCCTTCCAAGGGACGATAGGATGGCATTGGCGGTGGTTAATTTTATGCTAAGCGTTGGCTTTTTATTTTCAAGGTCTGAAGCAGTGCGATGTTTAAGCAACCAGTTATTGAGATTGAGCGCCTTTAGCATACGCTGTACAAGTCTATCATATCCATCTGATGCACGTATTAATCCTACTTGCTGCTTTCACTTCTAATGACATGTTGTTTGTATGACATTATGCACTGTGACATGCAGCTTTTCCAGGAGAAACATTATGTGCATTTCCCCTTGAGGCACTGGTTTCACAGTAATTTTATTACCAGAGCAGTCACATAATACTGCACTGTATATTTTACGAGAATGTTAAGCTTACAGTTACAGGAGGGTGGTGAACTGTCGCGCAGTATAAGAAGAATATGACTTTTATCCAGCAATGTCACTTCCTCATAATTTGGGAAGATCATCAGCTGTGAATACCGAGATGGTGCAAGTTTTTCCGCTCTTTGTAACACAGAAACATAATTTCCAGTCTGCTGTTTCAGGAAGCGCTATGCCATCAGAACAGCGTGAGTTCGTACTAGAATTTAAACTATAAAAAGTCTGGCTGAAATTCTCTAATAGAAAGCTCCAGCCTGTCGGTTACACTAGATGCTTTGCTAGATACAATTATACTCACCGAGATACCGATTCCTGGAAGTTTATTCAATAATCTAAGATTTGCAATCAGGATCCCACCAGAAGGATGTGAAAAGGCTGTACTTCATCATTCTGTCCTTTCGCTTTCCAGTGCAGAATTATACTTTGTAGAAAAATGCTGAGAAAGTTTTAGGAGATGAACTATAACAATAAACACACTCTTCAACAGAGTTAGAATCAATCCATCAAAAGGTCTTTCGTGATGCCTTCAGTACATTAATAGCGTTGTGAGCGGGGGAATAGCTCACAAGCAAAAGCGACAGCTTTGGCGGTGTTTTCAGGTCCTGGTTTACAATCCTCTTCCCAAGTTATCTTCGTCTTCTGCATCACGCCCAAGTTGGCTGATGTTTTGTGTCGGTGGAGCCCTGCCTGCTCACCAGGGAAGCCAGCGTTCAGGCTCACGTGTGCCCAGCTGTGTTCTCTAATATGAAGGACATTTAAACTGGTGCCCTGGTTTCAGCCAGGATAGGGTTAACCCACAGCAGCCAGTTTGAGATAAAGACCGGCCTTGGTAGATCAGAAATGCCTTGCTGCTTCGGGCAGGCATCATCTAGCTTAGCATTCCGTGGCAATGTGTGATCCCAGGCATCTCTGCAGCTCCTGCCCTTCATGCTGCCCCAGCAGCCAGGGCTGTCGTGTCAGTGGGGCTGGGGGGGGATGTCCCTGCCTGCTTCCTCAGGGACCTGTTCATGGACCTGCTGTCCGTGCTGTCATTGATTCCCCTTGGAAGCGGCTGAAGCTGGCTGCGCGCTTGCTACCTGCGCTGGGGAGATGGACTTCTCTTACCTGTTTTAATTTGTTTTCCTCCTGAGTGTTGCCTTGCTCTTGCCCCAAACCCGTGTCCACCATCAACTAATGAATTGAAGCCTTTCTTCCAGTCCATATTTGGCTGCTCCATCCCAAAAGCCCAGTTAAAGCCCAGTGCAGAACTGTCGTGCATAACCTGCGCCTTTCCAGGTCTGGAGGAGGTTCGTAGTGTTCCTCGTGCCGGGTTGTTTGGTGTTTTGCATAAGAACTCGAAAGCATCTTTCCTTCATGTCCTGATGAACCAAACGCTCATCCATGCAGGGGTCCTGTCTCCAGCAGAGACTCGAAGGATTTCCTTGGGAGGAATATAAGAACAGAGCAAGCATATATGGTACTTTCCCAGTCGTTCCAGTGCTGGGTGCGGTGCCGAGTATTTAAGCAGCTTGACTTTCTTCTTTGTGAAGTGACCCAGCCTTTCCTGGCAGCTTGGCCTGGCACAGTGACCTTGTGCACTTGGGAATGGTGCTCCTCCTCTTTCCTTCTGACTCTGTTCCCTCAAGACCCACTGTCGTCCTCCCTGCTCCTCATGTTGCCACAAGCAGCAGATGGGAGCCTTTCTGCCCTGGTGTTTGGGTTGACGTAGCCTGCATCATGCCCCACTGTGGCGGTCCTTTTTCCAAGCTGGAGAATCCATGTTGAGTCTGTCCTCTAAAGGAACTACCCTCTGTTTTTTCTGACTTTGCTTCTCTTCTGTAGACCTTGATGCTCTTTCTTGATGGACTTACCAGATTTTTACTCTGTATCCAAAATACAGGTGTGTCGTAAATTCACAGAGGGACATAACTCAAGGGGAACCTGCCTTCGCAGGGGGTCGGACCAGACGATCTCCAGAGGTTCCTTCCCACCCCGACCATTCTGTGATAACAGGCTTCAGGGTTGTCTCTGCTTTTTGCCCAACGTTGCTCCTTGTGGGGGTTTTCTTGGGGGCAGCGAGGGGCTGGTTCTCCTGCTTTACCATCAGCTCAGGTTGTCAGCTGATGGCACACTGTAGCTCTAGGTTTCCTCCTCTTCTTGGGCTGGTTATAGGTAACAAGAGCCTGCTGGTGTGTATTTATGGCATAAGGCTTTTTTCACCCCATGTTGGTTGCCTGGTGTTTTTCACGAATGTATGGCATTTATTGCCCAGCACGTTAGTGTTACAGGAGCTGCTCTTTACACGTAACATTTGAGTTTATTATCGTGAAGCGGGGTCTTGCCAAACATCACAACCTTGGCGTGTGCCATGTCTTCTTCCAGGCCATGTAGGAGTATGTTGAACAGTACAGATCTGCAAAACTGGGAATTTTCTGGTAATACTTCTCCCTTATAAAGCTAACTACTAATTCCTGCTCTTGTAGTCTCTAGTCTCAATCATTTCTTAATCTGCCAGACTATCCTCACCTCCCTGTTATCTGAAGACAGTTTAGTTTCTTTAAGAGCCTTTGTGAGGTGGCTTTGTTGAAAGCTGAGAGTACAAATCTGTTACATTTTCTGGATCTCCTGCATCGGTGTGCTCATCACGTTTTCAGAAGAATTCAGATTTGCAAGATGTGCCTTCCCCCCACAAACACCATGTTGGTTGGGTAGTGTGGTGGGTTTATCCATGTGTATATTGCTCTTTGTTCTCTCTCCTAGTAGACAAGTCAGGTTTACATTCTGGTGGCTCCTTGAATTTGCAGAAGATGGTTTTCAGTGTTGGTTTTTAATATTTTCTGCCTTGTTTACTTCAGCACTAGGTTGGTCTAAGTAGTCAGTTTTACAGTGTGGTTAGAAGTTAGGCTCTTTTGTGTTTGAGTTTCTTGAGAGTTCTTAGAAACGTCATTTGGATCTTCTTTATTTTTCTTTTTATTGATTTATTTTAAAGCCTTTACATTGACGCTTCAGTTGGAGCCAATTTTTCTGACTAATCCCTTATAAAATATCATCTGTCCCACAGCAAGGCAAGTGAAAAGAATCTGTTTAGCATTTCTGCTGTTACCCTTTTTTTCCTTGAATTCTGCTGTTGCATCTTGGTTGTTTGCAGGCCCCACCAACTCTCCGTCATTGTCCTGATTTCTGATGGGCTTGAAAAAGCTTTTACTATTAACTTTGAAGCCATTGATTGTCTTGCCTAAGATCCCCCCTCTTACACAACCCTTGCACAATACCTTATGGTTTTCTTTCAAAAGCTGAAGGGAAGCAGAAGAGCCCTTGATAAACGGTGACAGCCTTTTACTGAGGTAGGAGCGGTATCTGTTCTGCATCCTATGTTCTGCAGAGAGGAAAACCACCTGAGGATCGGTTTTACGCAGAGGTGACAGAGCAAGGCGGACCCTGCCATGGTGACCCTCCACTTATTTCCGAGTTTGTTGAGCCGGGTTTGGCGCGCCTTCGCAGGTTACCTTGCGAATGCCTCTGCCGGGAAGATGGATAGAGCTGCTGGGGAAGCACCATCCACAGTTTTCATCAGATTACTCTTCGGTGCATGGTGACAAATCTGATGCCAGCTGGGCTGGGCTGCAATCCTTCTTCCCACGACTCTTCCCCGGCGGCTGCTCGTGCGCGAGGAGCGGGGTCTACACAGACGTGCTGTGAGTGTCTGCATCCGTCTTCATGATGCATGCCCCAGCCTAGTCCAAACACACTTTCTTGCTTTTCATATACATTTTCTTCCATTCGGGGTGCTGTTCCAGACACCAGCAGTGCTTGTCTGAGCTCGGGTAAATACCCCAATGGTTTAAACCGGGCAGCTGTAGTGCAGACCGAAGCTGTCAGCTAAGCCTGGCCCTGCCCAGCCTTTGGGGCATCAGCGGCCATATTTAAATAAAAGTGATGGACCAGCAACTGTGCGATATTAATAGAAACAGTTGATTATATTCCATAGCCATTTCCTATGGAAAGCAGCACTGTACATTACCTTTCTCTATAGAGATACCCTGGCTTGTCTTTTCCTATGAGATCTGGTTCTTACTTCTGCAGTGCCCGCTCCCGGGGTAACGTTAGTGTTCCCCTCTCGCTCACGAAGTCTTTGCGCTCTTGCAGCAGGCACTCCTTGCTGTGTTTCTTCTTAAGGCACTGTTTCTTTGTTCTTCCTTCAAATAAAGGGTTTTCTCTAGTCATCTCCAGATTTCCATCATGTCCCTTACATTACCAAACTGACAGCTACAGCAAGTCCACATGGTTAGTGATGTAAGAAAGAAAAACAAGACATTAAAAAACCCAGCTGTGTGTAAGTAATCCCAGCTATTCCTGTGACATGAACACTTTCCAAAGATCTCTGTCTACTTATGTTTATCTTGGTCTTCCACGCAGAAGGAGCCGTGGTTCCCTTCCTTTGCCCCCTTTGTCCACTGCCCCAAGAACCCAAAGTGCCCGGGGTGTGCTCCCCACTCCTCCGACCGTTCCTTGGGCTCTTGCAGCCTACAGCTCAGAGCCGTCCCACCTGGGCTTGCATCTGGGGTTCATGTTCAGTAGCCACCAGTGGAGGATGTTCTTCTGTATGAATTTGTCCAGTTCCTTTAAAAATCTGTTTATATGGTTGGCCTTTGCATACCTTAAGGCAGGGGTCCTCAAACTAGGGCCCGTGGGCTGGATACGGCCCCCCCAGGGTCCTCAGTCCGGCCCCCGGTATTTACAGAACCCCCTGCCAAGGGTTGGGGGAGGAAACCAAGCAGCCACAGATGACCTCCTGCCACTTCATCCACGTGCCGGCCCCCTGGTTAAAAAGTTTGAGGACCCCTGCCTTAAAGCAACGAGTTTCCCCATCTGACTGGATGCTACTGAAAAAAACCAGCTTTATTTTGTTTCAGTCTTTAAATGGGGAGAGCAACGAGTAACGATGTGAGCTCGCCTTCCCCGTGTTACAAACCTCTACCATATTGCTTTCCAAGCATCCCCTTCCCAGTGAAGCTCCTTCTTCTCTGCCGAAGGGAACTTTGCACCCTGCTGCCCATCCCTGTGGCTCTCCCTGTATGTTTTCCAGGCCTACCGCAGTAATTTGTCTTCAAAGTCTTTCAGGAGAAGTTTAATATTGGGTATATCTGAAGAATTCCTTTGTTCTTAGCGGTAACTGATGTAAGCCGTGGCCCGGCTCGGCACTGTCAGGTTTCGGAGAGCACGTGGAGCAAGACTGTGGTTCCTGCATTCGCTCCTGCCGCAGGACCAGGGCAGCTCATCTCATCAGGAGAACCCGGCCTTCAGACAGACAAAAGCAGGGCTTAATTTTAGAATAATGCAGTTAGAGTCACTTAGAAAAAGGAGAAAACAATGCATGATTTACATTTAGATTCACAGTTCACTTTAAAGTGAAGTAACTGAATTTCTGGACATCTGCCTGGTATTATTCAAGTCGCAAACTGTTAGATTGTGATTTGCAACATTAAATTACCCTGATCAGTTGTATCTCTATCTGACACTGCCTGTTCTATCTGTCTTCACGTTTCTTTCTGTGTCTTTCTTTATACATCTTGATGCCTAATTTCAAACTGAGCTGAGATCGCAAATAAGCTGCCATTGGCAGATGATCACATTTTCAAATATGCAGTAAGAAAAGTAAAAGTTTAACTAAAAAAAAAGGGGAGAAAAAGAAGTCGGCAAAGACGTGCTCGCAGACCGCATGGCACTCATTTGTCTAGCAGCATCTGGCATGCACATAGACCCCGAGGCCTTTCCAGAGGAGGATGCTGAACCATCCGAGTTACGCAGTCCAGTTCAACGTAAAGATGCTGCATTTCTTAAATTGGATAACAGGCACATTGTATTTGAGAAATACAAGGAAAATGCTGTTCCGTGCCATTCCTTAAGGTTTCTGAACTAGACCTTGCAGAAGCTGCTATGAAAATGCAGGGCTTGAGTGGGGGAGTCAGTACCCCATACCTCTGACAGCACAGACAGGGTACCTGCTGAGCAAGGACAGCTGGGCTGGAAGGGGCAAGGGGTGGAGGCTAGGGATGAGGCAGTGGATGAGAGAAATGCGTTCAGGGTGGGAAGATCAGAGGAGGTGGAGCAGCAAGGTTGCTCTGGAGGGGGACGGCAGGGCATCCCCTGGACCACAGCTTTCCCAGCTGCTGCCGTGGAGCTGCAACGTCCGCAGGCAGATTGGCTCATCTGCTTTGAGTGCTGGGCCAGCTGCATTTGGTTATTAGCATCTGTAGTTCCACCAACAGTTACAATCGGAGAGCTGTAAAATGGATCCAACCCTGCTCCTTCCCATGCCTTGCGTATTTAACTGAGTAATGCTGGGGTGAAACTTGGAGGAGGCTTTTTAATATTACTTTTTAATGACCAAAAAAAAGTGCTTGCGCTTGCACTTTGTGGTACAACTGTGAGCAATTTGGTCCCGGAGTCCTTTTCCTGGGGGATGCCCCTGGCTCGAAGCAGGGCTTGGTTTGCTCCTGAAGTCCTCTGGGCACAGGATCCACAGCCTCGTGGTGCCGAGGGGCTTGAGGGGGAGACGGGGGGGCTGAAGCCCTTCACACCCTGCTGCATACGGGATCCTCTCCTGCCTCAGCCCTCCCAGATGTTAATCCAGGCTTTCGGGGATGGTTACCGATGGCTTGTTTCTCATTTTCTGGCCGCCTGGCTTAGAGTCCTGGGAGGTGAAAGCAGAAGCGTTGGTCGTGGGCAGCAGCCAGGCAGAGCTGCACTTTCCATTTCTAAATGGCCCATATAGATGCTGAAACTGGTGGGGTGCTCCATCCGTAGTTTTCTTTCATTTCTCCTGTAGTGGAGAAGTTTCCAACCTGTCACCTGAGCATGAGAAACTGGTGGCCTGCTACACCATGATTTTTCTTGCCCTAAATTCCTTATGTAAAAGGTGCAATCCCATCACCTGAGAGATGGTGAAAAATCAGTTCATGAAACGCTCACGGGATGTTCAAGTGAAGTCTGCAGGAACACTTGGGAAAAGTCCCTATGGAACTTAATGTCCATAAAACACACTTTGAGAAATATACAGAGGACCAGGGTCACAGAGCGAATGAGGAGACAACAAAATACTGGGTAGCTGCTTATTGATGGAGCTTTGTCCTTGCCTTGCGAGGGGAGCTAGGGCTGCTGGGAGCGGGGGGCAGGGGAGGGGAGCCCTTCCCAACCCCAACCTTGACTCGCTGCACGCTCGCATGTTTTCCATACCTTTGAGTATCTTCTACTGGTAGAAGCCTGTAAAACCCACATGGCCAAGTACTATCAAATATGCCATGTATTTTTTTAAAAAAACAGCATGGCAAGTTTATATTTTACCTGCAAAAATGGAGTGTGAATGTGTTTGGTATCTACCTTAGCAAACAAACTAATAGTAATTAAAGAGTAATTTTAATGTAATTAGCATTAAAATGCAATTAAATGAAGAGTAAGTGGACCAGGAATAGAAATCAATGGTGTCTTACTGTCTGTTTTTACATCGAGTCTTTTGTTTTTCAGCAAACAGAGGAAGTGGGGCAGCAGGCAGCTCGCAGACTGGTGATGCGCTGGGGAAAGCACTTGCCTCTGTAAGGAAATATTTACTTTGGAATACACATTTACCATTTTGAAAGTGTGAACTTTAATCAGAATTGGACGCCTGGAGTTTACGAAGATGAACAGCAAACGGGAGAGATCTGGTCTCAGAGGTCACCCATGTGGAGTTACTGCCAACTGAGATATTGAACAATCAGTGCCAAATGGCGTTTCAAAAGTTGGAGACTTAATTGTAGGGTAGAAGAGAAATGGCAAGAGGGGAAGCCTGGTCACACTGCCTGGGTGCCGAGGCTCTGTGTCTGTCAGTCTGGCACACACTGGACCTCCTAGGGCGAGGGAGGTCTGAGCAGAACCTAGCGGCAGGATGACTTCTGCATTACCGAGCCATCCACCGACAGGATTCCTTTTGAATTTGTCTCTCCAATTTCTATTTTTCATGACACTTTCCACCTATTCAGTTCCCATGGTTGCTGTTAAAGTCAGCAGTTACCACCTCTTACCCGGCTAGCTGGGGTACGGCACTTTTCCAGCATCAAAGTGGGAGGCAACGGTGCTGTGCCCCAGCTATCGCTGTGGTACCAGTTGGCACAGGCTGGCTTTTAATAAGGACCACTATAGTTATTTTCTGGGCAGAGTGGGTTCCATTGAGTTCTCATGAGAGTTAATTTTTTTTTGCATATTCTTCAATGCTTCATTGAAAAAGACGAAAAGTCAGACTCTAGTTTGCCTGAAAGAACCGATACAGTACAGAATCCACTTCCAAGTGGTGCCCTGACAAATGGCATGGGTGCTGAGCGGGGATGCCGCAGGCAGTGGCACCCTCGCCCAGGCACGGGGCATGTGGGGGCTTTCTCGCCAGAGCAGTGGACGAGTAGTTGGAGTTGGCTGCTGCGGATTACCCGCTGTGCCAGGGTTTAACATGCTCCACTCCCTTTGCTTTCTTTTGGCCATTAAGAGATTTCAGCATATTGAAAAAGCAATTTTCAGGCGTGCTTTAAGGCCTTGTTGAATGACAGTCATTCGTAAAGTAGTCTATGCAACGAAAATGTGTATATCTACCATAGCAGATTCGTGTGCCAATCAGCAACCATCGTTTAATTGGCTAGTATCTGTTCCCATCAAAAGGGGTCTGTTGTCTAGCTTCCTGCATCTAATACAGTTTTGTCTTTATAAAAATATTAATATTTTAATAAGAGGCTTTTTAACCTGTCCTGCTTTCATTTAAATGAACTGAATGCATAAGAATTCCATATTTCTTTCTGCATCAGTTTGTGATGGCTTTAGATTAATTCTGTATCATCTTTTAAAGATCTATTCTCCAGATCACACCAACAACAGCTTTTCATCAAATCCTTCAACTCCTGTTGGTTCTCCCCCTTCTCTCTCAGGTATTGTTGTTACAATTCTATTTTACTGAACATTTCAACCTATTTTTTGGTAGGAGATGCCTAAATGAGCTCCTACGGTACTGGGTGTGAGATGCGCATCCAGCCGGCAGCACCAGGCGGTTCCCGTATTGCTGGGCAAGCATGCGCAGGTGCCTGGTGGCCCCCCAGAGAGGAGCAGAGAGGTGGCCCACACGCTGTATTGCCAGCACAGAGAGAAGGTCGTTGCAGCTCTCAGGCGGATGCATTTACAGAAAAGCAGTGGGTTTATGCATCCTTACGCCCTCGGGGTCTTGCAGCAGATGCTTTCTGCCCTGCACAGAGCATGTCCCCGTGCCGTGGCCACGTGGCAGGGTGGCCACACCAGGGACATCTTGTACGTTCCCCCCATCCCCTCCCAGGGCTGAAGCAAATGCCTGTTTGATCTATAAAATGTGCCTGGGGACAAACTGAGCCCCTGCAGATCCGGCTGATTCATTTTACACTTTGTTGACAATAATTGCATATTTTAACTAAACCCACTTTACTATTAAAAGCTTAAACTGAAAAGATCCAGAGGCCCAGGGTAGTTCTCATGAGCATCAGGTGCTTTAAACGTTTACCTGAATACATGCAGATTTCTTAAGCCCTGAAAGGTTTCAGCTAGGGGGTTGGGCTTCTCCTCCCACACAGCGCCTTGGGGGGGCCTCCAGGCTTCCCACCCCCTCTTTGAGACGAGGTCACAAGTGAGCAAAGACACCACGCTCCTCTTTCTGCACGAGCCCTGAATCCTGTTAACCTCGCCGGGAAACCTGAAGGGCAGCCGAGGTGGCCATGTTTCTTCTCTGTGGGGCACAAGGAGCAGGACAGAGATGGAGGATGCTCCTGGGCTCCTGGTCCCTTATGGCGGTGCCCCAGGCTCCAAAACCTCGTAGTAGCTCTGCAGCCATGAGAGCCTTGGGAAGGAGGGCTGGGGAGAAGCTGGTGTGAGTCCTACCAGGGCAGGATGAGGGCCAGGGGGGCACCACGTCCCCCTCCATCCCACTTGCCTGCCGTGAAGGAGCACCTCCCGGTGGGGTGGCATCCAGCCAACAACTATCCCTGTGCAGCCGCCCCTAGCAGGGGATGGAGGGACCACCTTGGCCTGTCATAGCTTGGGGAGGGGTCTCACACCTCAGAAAATGACGTTTTGCCCTTACTTAGCCTGGAATCGCCCCTGAGGTGTAGCACCCCCAGCACCATGTTCCTCCTTCCCGATGGAAGGGGTCGAGGCAAGGAGGAAGATCCCGTGCTAGGTGGGGCTGCGTTGCTTTCTGCAGGCTCTACTGGGTAAATAGGGAGAACTGAGTGTCAAAATAAATAAAAATAAGGAGTATAAGTGCATTTCAATAAGAGCTGAAAGTGTTTAGCATGCAAAACGCTTTCCCTCATGAACATCAAGGGCTAGTTAAAAATTATTTCCAAAGTAAAGATTGCTGTTCATTGCTCCATTCAGTGCTGCAGCAAAACTTCAGCTAAAAGCTCCATGGGGACCAGAAAAGGGAAGATTTAAGTTTTAATTAGAACTGACATAATTTTGACACTTACGAGAAAAAAATCTTAACTGTGAGAACCTAAAAAAAAAATTGCCATGAGTTCCACCCTGGCCTGTCTCCATCCAAGCAAATGCCACTCAATGTAGATGTTAAGATTAAAATTCTAATATTTCCATCTTAAATTCTTAACCCCGTTTTATGAGATCATTCAGAAGATCACCCCTTCCAAAGAGCATTATAAATTGTCCAAGTATTTTGCTATATATATATAAAAGCTTTTGGGAAAACACTTGAAAAAAACTTTTTTTCCCCCACGTTTGCTTTGCCTCTTTCACGAGGGCAAATTTTTCCTTAGAAAACGCTGCTGGAGCCCAGGAGCCCTTTTCTTCCCACAGCAGCAGGAACAGATTTAGAGCAGCAGATACAAAGCAGGCAGCGTTCGGTCAGCCCTTTGGCGGTCTTACCGGGCCAAACCAAATAATCTGCCCGAAGAGAGCGCCAACCTTATCAGCGTCTACATGAATGTTGTGTGCAGTGCTTTTACTGACTGCTTTTTTTTTAAGATTTTGTAAATTTGAGGGTGGGATGACGTCATCAGTGGCACTGAGTGTATCTCGAAGCCAGGCTCGGAGAACGGGCTGGGCTGGCGTAGGGGTCCAGCCTCCCTGCAGCCCCCTGCGGCTGCGGAGCTTCTCCTTCCACCACCGAGACGTTTCCTTCTCCCGGAGCCTCTCGCAGCTCCAGCTGCTGAATGAATGCAGCCCTCTACGCAGAGGAGCAACCTGGGGGAACTTTGTGGCCTGCATCTACATACTTTGCTACAAAATACCTTTTTTTTTTTCATCCATGTGTATTTTGGAAGTTCTCTATAGTCTATCTGGAATACGGCATTTACATGTCTACAAAACTGTCCAAAAAGTTTGAAAGAAAGTTTTGTTTGCATAGTTCTAATGGTAATTCCAATTTTACTATTAGCAGGCACAGCTGTTTGGTCTAGAAATGGAGGTCAAGCGTCATCATCTCCCAATTATGAAGGTCCCTTACACTCTTTGGTATGTTTTGATTAGTGACCTCCTCTGCCTCAGTATTTTACTTGCTGTTCTTTCCATTTCTCATCCATTCTTCTCACACAGGTTTTAATTTTGTTAGTGACCGCTATGCCCTCGGACTTGATTTTATCACCTCTAAATTCGTATCCTGGGTGCCCTGTGCTCGAGATACATGATGTGGTTTGAGATGCTGCTGGCCAGGGTCTCCTGTTTGACAGGGGACTTGGTGTTGAAATCTACCGAAAAGGGGAATGAGGACCACAGAAAGAGGGGAGGGGGAGCAGGCAGATCGAGAAGACAGGAGTAGGAATCCGTGGTGGCTGTCACACAGGACAGAGCATCTGTCAGTCCCATGGAGCGAGGGAGGGAGGGAGCGCGGCCGATGCAGCAGGGATGGCTGGAGTCCTCTCCCTGAGAAAAGCCAGCTGGCTCAGCTTGCCAAGCCAAGCTGGTCCTAAATTGCATGGCAGGGAGGGTTACGGGGATGTCAGTAGGATTTGTTCCTTTTCCTAATGGAAGGATGAAGTCCGAGTTGGAGCTGGCCAAAAGCACGTTAGGACAGAGAAGAACTGTAGAGCCCCATGTCCTCTGCCTCGCTCTTCTTGGTTGGCTGCTGGTCTCCGGTGGGAATGTAGGGGGTTTCACTGACCCGTGTGAAATGCCTGACATATTGTTGGGTGTCAAATAAACAGCGCTAGAGCCTAAAAGTTTTCTTAAAATAAAAGTGATGGGATAATTCCTGAGAGCACAGCATTGAACCCCCCTAGTATGGGGCAATGCATCAAACCCGTTGACTTCATTAGAAGATTGCCAGAGTTGGGAATTAGTAGGGACTATTTTTTCTGCCCCGATACAGAAATCCTTCTCATGATGGACTGTGATATTTTCTAGGCTGTCTGTCTTCTGCAGGTTTTTGAGTTATTTTGGTTTTTGGAGAGCAATGGGTTGGTTAAGAGATTTGATGAAGAGATCCATAAGCTATGCCTAATTATTTTTACAGCTGGGGTTCCCCAGTGCTCAGGGACTGTCCTGTTGAGCTTCCCCCTTTGGTATTTTATTAATGAGCAAAGACTCCAGGTGCCCAGGTCTGCATGTGGCTTGTGCTGGAGACAGCTGAGGATGGTGGTGGAGCTTGGGGGAAGCAGAACAGGGGTGGGAGGGGGGGGGTGTCTGCGGACAGCATGGGTCCCTCTTTTCGTGGAGCAGCCAGTGCAACAGGCAGGCTGAAGCCTCGAGTTTGCATTCCCTGCAGCCCATTGCTTCTCCTCATCCTTGCCCTGCCAGCAGCACGCCTCGAGGGCTGGGTTTTGGCTTAGCAGGAGCCGGGTGTTGGGAGGCAGGAGCTGGGGGAGCAGCGGTGGGGGTTCTCAATGGCTCTCCCCAAGGCTGTGGGTGGGCTGGCTCTCGGGATGGTCGGAGAAGTGGGGGGTGCATGGATGTAGAGACCCCAATGGTATTGCAGCTGGAGGGGGGGGGGGGGCAGTTTGGAGCAGCGCTGCACCCCTGGCCCCCTGGGACTGCCCCAGCTGCTAGTCCTTGCTGCATTGCTCACCGGCCATAAGCTGCACAGGTAGGGAGAAGTGTTTATTGCTGCTTTTGCCAGTGAGAAAAGTGGTTGCAGGATGCGTACCTGTAGGGAAGAAATCCAACTAGCAGCAAGGGACTGTAGGACCTGGTAGTTTCTCTTTCTGTCTTTGTGTGTGATCCTGGGATTAGATGGGGGGAGGAAAATCCTGGTCAGAGATTGATTACAATTAGAGGTATATTTGTTTTCTTTACTTCTACTTCTTTTTTTATTTTTTTTTCAAGTATCACTAAAACTTTTCAAAGACATAGAGGGCAACATATGTACTGTAATGATTATGTTCATGAGGAATCATTGAACCTGTTTTGCCCATGAAAATCAAAGCTGTACTCGTGTTAACCATGCTCTCTCCTTCCCCACAATGCTACTCTAAACATTGCCCTAGGGAAACAAACCCACTTCTTTCAGGGGAAAAAAAAAAAAAGGCAAAAAAAAAAGCCAAAACCAACAAAAAAAAAACCCCAACAAACACCAAGGGGTTGAGAAGGAAGGACTGGCTGTATCAGTGACCGTTCCCCCGCGTGCCCCATGCACACTGGCAGCAGCGCCTCGTGCCTGGCGCTGGGCAGCCCTGCGCGTCTGCTGATGCTCTTCCCGCTTTGTTTCTCGCACAAAAACAGCAAAGCCGGATCGAGGACCGCCTGGAGAGACTGGATGATGCCATCCACGTGCTGCGCAACCACGCGGTGGGGCCCGCCACCGCCATGCCAGGGGGCCATGCCGACATGCACAGCTTGATAGGGCCGTCGCACAATGGAGCCATGGCCGGTCTGGGCTCCAGCTATGGCACCGGGCTGCTCTCCGCCAACCGGCACTCACTCATGGTAAGCCACGGGACTCACCGGTGGCACTGGAACTCCCTGATAGCCAGGGCTTGGGGAGGGTGAAGGGTGGGTGGGTGGGTGCAAGGGTCGGCAGCTTCTCAGAGGTGTGGTACACCAGCACGTGTTGGTGGAGGGCACAGTGCTGCCTTGCCTCATTGCAGTGGGTGATGGCAACGAGTGCCCCCGGGGGTGTTTGTCCCCACAGTGCCCTCAGCCCGGCTGGTACAGCTGCTGTCCCTGGCACCGAGCTGCTGGGCTCAGCGTCCCACCTCGTCAGCCATCCTCGCTAACATGGCCGGTGTTGGCTGAGGGCATGGGCGTGTTGAGAAGTCACTGATGGGCGCTGTGGGGCGGGGGGGTGAGGGGCAGCAGCCTCATGGCAGTGGGGCAGGAGCATGCGGTGGGAGCAGCCCCACAGCTGTGGGGCAGGCATACACCAGCAGGATGAGGTTGGGCTGCCCTGTGCCTTTCCAAGGGTGGTTTGTGTGGCTGCACCGCCCCAGTTTACCCTTCTCACAGGTGTTTGCACAGCGGTGCAGACTGGGTGGGTGTGCACATGCATGGCGGGGCATGAGGGGGGTCGAAATCCTTGGGGTCATTTATTCTTTTGCTTCCAGGGCAGGTGAACATAAATTCACTGCCCCTCCCCAGGTCCCTGTTTCCAAAAAGAAAATGCTTTCCTTTTTTTGCTTTCAGAAAGTTGTCAGTAGTGTTGCGTTTCGCTGGGGACCCACCGCTTGCTTGGGAAGCTGGGTGCAGTTTGGGGTGTAAGGCTGGGCTTTGGCGTGCAGGGCTGGAGAAGGTGTAAGGACCAGGAGCTCATCCTGTCCTCATTTTAAACACGTGCTTAAAGCTGGGGGAGAAGGTAGGTCAGGATTAAGAGCTGCATGTTTCCCCCGGGATGACGTGACCATTCCATGATGCGAAGGAAATATTTTGCAGTTGCTTTCTCTCTTGCAAAGGAAAAGCCTGTCTCTTCAATCTTTTTCCTAGTTTAATATGTCACAAAAATAAGAAGGCAAAGCACCTAACGCAATGCACGTGAGTCTACAGAAACCTCCAAGTGCCTCGGCAGAAGTTGATGAAGGAGCAGCGGTGCCGCAGGAGCTGCAAAGCAGCCCAGGGACGCAGGCGGTGCCGCTGCACACGTGGGGGGCTGAGCGGGGTCAGTGTCATCTTCAGTGGGATTCAAAAGCCTTTGCTGTTCTCTTTCCGAATCTTATTCCAGAAATAGAGTTGCTTACTCACACGTGGAATGGAGAAAGGGAACAAGGAGTTATCTGGCAGTATTTTCAGATGGTTCAAGCTAGTTAGATTAATTAAGGCGGGGGGGGGGGGGGGAATATAGGGAAATAGGGCTGTGACAGACCCGTGGGCGGCTCGCTGCTGCACGGTGCTGCAGAGGACGAGGCTTGATCCCCTGCTCGCCCCACATGCGAAGGGCAAGACAGGGCAGGTTAGGAGAGAGAATTTCAATATACCATATACATGTAGGGAGGAGAGCATGTGCCTCTGCTAGAGACACGTGAAAATTTCTCCTCAGTGCACAAGAATCGCTGGAAATAAGGAAAAAAAGCCCATTGAATTGAAAAGGCAGGTGAGGAAGGGCACCAAAAGTGATGGAGTGGCCGTGGGTGCCACGAGGGTGTATTGACACACACATAATGTGCGTGCATACCTTCCCCTGAGCTCTCCTCTGTTTGGGGTTTCCTATCTGAGAAAAGTGTAGTGGAATTAGGAGGAGTTTGGGGACAAACAGCAGCAATGATTGCAAGCAGGGAAGGGTTTTCATGTGAAGGGAGGTTGAACAGATTGTGGTGATTTTGTTTAGAAAGGAGGTGAATAAGAGGAGGCATAATAGAAGTACACAGAATAATGGACAGCATAGAGAAGGTAAATCCCGCTCTCCTATTCATCCTGCCTTATAATTAAAGAACAAGGGGACATTCAGTGAACCTGACAAAAAGAAATACTTTTTCTTCCACACACAATGACCTGTGAAATTCATTGCTCCAAGATGTAATCAAGGCCAAATGTTCAGAAGCATTCCAAATAGGATTAGACATCATATGGAAAATGCAAACATTTAGAGTTGTATTTGACAGGATTCAGACAGGATTCCTCCTTTTTTTCACAAGGCAAGTGGGGAAAGAAAGAAAGAAAGAAAAAAAAGAAAGAAAGAAAGAAAGAAAAAGAAAAACTTTGATGCTGGAGTGTGAGGCAACTGCTAGGGGAAGGAAGGAGCTTCTTCTGGTGGCCAATTATTTGATAATTACCGCATTCCCCGGTCTGGGTGCTGGCGATGCCCCCGCGCTTGGTGCTGTTGTGATAGTCGGTTAGGTGATTATAAAATAATTAGCCTTCAGCGATATTGAGAGCATGGCTTTATTCAGCGGGGCCGTTCCCGAGCCTGGTGTGATGCTGGGGGATGTTCCCAGGCGGCGTGTCGAGCCAGGGCTGAGCTGAGCCAAGGGCTTTCGGCCGCTCTCCATCCCATGCCGGGGATGGCCCCGCAGCCCTCGGCACGCTTCGTCTCCAGCTAAGGTCACAGTTTTATGTCAAAGCTTGAGTGCTGTCCGCTGCCCAGAGCCTTCCACAACTGAGGTCTGCCAACTCATATGGAAATTAAAATGTCCCAGCTGTCTCCTGCTTCCCCCCCTGCAAGAAAATATGTGATGCTCAGCTCTCCCTCCCCAGCCACCCTCGGCCGAGCAGTTCTCCCCTTCCGACTTGTCCGCATGCGCTGCCCTCAGCTAAATACTTGCCTATCGTTTCTGTTGCTTCAGGTTATTAAAATGTAACATCAGTTGTGGAAATTAAGCACCTGAGAAAGGAAAATAAGAGGGGTTTTTTTTCATTTTTTTATCAGGGCAGCTTTGTGACAGGCTCTGCTCCTCGTTAAATTAAATGTGACTATAAGTGACTCCATTGTGGGTGAAATATCATTAAAATCCACAAATGAGCCTGGGCCATTTGGAGATTCAAAAAAAAAAGCAAAGTGAATGGTCAGGCAAAAGGCTCTGAGAGGTAAAAAGATGCTTTTTCAGCAGCTTGGCTAAATCCATCTCGTCTCCCTTTCCCCAATAAAATTAGCATGAACCAGACATTGTTTTGCTCTCTGTGGCAGTTGCTGAGAATTCACAAAAGGAAATTCTAGACTGTAATTTAGCTTGGCCTCAGGTAATATGTTAAATACACTTGGGATACATATAATCTAAGATTTTAGTCTGTACAAAGCTATTTTTTCCTCCAGTGTTTAAACAATACTGCTTTTAATGAAGAAATCTGGCTTTTAATAAAGCCAGATCTGTGACTTACAACTGTTTCTGCATATCTGCTCTCAATCAAGAGAAAAGAGTTTAATTTTTGTAGCTTTGTTTGCTTTGCATATGTTAAACTGATGCAACATGCACCCAGGGCATCACTTCAGAGGCAGTTTATTCCATAAATATGTGCTCCTCGCTTAAATACCAGATGTAGGTGAAGTTAGATTTAGACCAAAAAAGCAGCAACAATGAGAAATTGAAGTGCTGCTATCATGCATCTAAAAAAAATGCTTTTGTATTTTTAGGAATATGTAGGCACCGGCTTTTCCAGGAGAAGTGCGGAGCAATGGGGTCTGGCTGGTTTTGTTTGGTCTTGGCTAAAGACGCATATGGTCAGAGGGAGGTAGCTGGGCAGGAGAACTGGGATGCTTGGAGAGCAGCGCTGCTGCTGCTGCAAACAAGACGGGGACATTTCTCTGAAAAGCCAGTCTGCTGCGTTCCCAGGCAGCATTACTCACTGTCTGAAACCATAACTTGGGTGAAAGAGTCAGGCCCAATCATTTCTTTTGGAAAATTGGTATGAATTTTGAACTGAAAACATAAGAACAAAGGAAATAGTTTTTGAGTGGAGTCAGTCTGAAGTTAGCCTTTGGCCATTTGATACATTCCATGCTGAAAAGGAAGTTGAAGGGGGAAAAAAATTACAAAAAAAAAAAAAAAATCAAGGAGGATACTGGTAATGTTTTCCACATTTGAATTTTAATACATGAAACAGGCTATAAAAGGCTGGCCAGCTGCAGTAAATAAAGTAGCAGTGGGAGGTATAGACCGGAAACTTGTCGAGTGCACTGGTGGAAGCGGCTGTGCCCACCGCACACCTCCGCGTGCCGCCCGAGCACGCCGGGGCCGGGGCCGCTGCGGCGCAGTGCAGAGCCTGCGCCCCCTGCCTGCGCTGCCTGCCCGCCCTCTCCCTCCCGCAGCAGATGTGTGACTTTTCTCCCCAGACAGAAATAAGGCAGAGATCAGTCAGATGCTGCTGGAAATGGGAATCAAGTGCTCCGGTTTTAATGGAATGAGGCCAGGTTTACAGCTGTGTGGCTGGAAGCAAAGTCCCACTCCCTGCGCGAACCGTTTGCTGTAACTGGCCATCTTAAAAGGGATTTCTTATTTTACATTCCCTTGCTTTTTTAGTCACCCAGTAAGGAGAGCATTTCAGCATTTCCTAATTTTTAGCAGGCCCCTGGAATTTGCTGATGGCCCTGGTCCGAATTTCCCCTGTGCCATGAGCAAACGGGTGCG
This sequence comes from Falco peregrinus, assembly GCF_023634155.1. Lineage (NCBI taxonomy): Eukaryota > Metazoa > Chordata > Aves > Falconiformes > Falconidae > Falco > Falco peregrinus. Next base: position 21,598,212 of record NC_073743.1, read on the forward strand.
CATTCATTCACACCGTGAACAAATACAGTGTGTTTGATACCAGTTTAGCAGCAAACTGGTTTAGCGGCACAAGCCTGGAGGAGCTGCCGGCTCCGCTGCCCCTGCAACCATGCAGCTAGGAGAAGGGCAGCAGGAAAGTCTCAAAAAAGGGATATTTCTTCAGTCGCTGCCCTGGGGTGCAGGAGCTGGGGGGGATGCCCTCACAGGGTGTTGGGCATGGCTTCCTCAGCTGGGCAGGCTGGAGGGCAGGAGTTTGAACACACAGCGTCACTCCATGTGCCCAGCATCCTCCGCTTGTGCCCCAGCTGCAAAGCTGGGCTGCAGCAGCTGCTGGCCCAAAGCCAGTCCCTTTGCAGGGGGTGTTTGGGGGTGGTGGGGCCGGGAAGGGGGGTGGCCTGCAGATGGAGCAGGGGGGATGGAAGTTTGGGTTTCCCATCCCATCCAGACCTGGGTTCTGCAAGCACGTGTATGCTCGATGTTACCGCCCTGAGTCGCCCCGCTGGGACTGGTGGTGACGTTGAAAGTTAAGCGCGTGCATGAGCATTTGCTGGGTGGAAAACGTCATAATTAATTACCATTTTAAAACAGAGGCAACGTCCCTTCACCGGGCTCATAAAGCTGGTACAGAACCACCTGGGACACCTGCAAAGAAACTTCTGGGAAGAGGCAGAAGCGGCTTAGAAATGAGGATAACATGGGGTTTGTTGTCGGGCTGCTCGTAAGGTTTCTGTATCTGTGAGGATCGTCAAGGCCGAAGTTTTGGAAGTTGCATATCAAGATAAAAGCGTGGAGTCTCGGTCGGTTTAATCTGCCCATCTCCATCTCTCAAGGGCATGAGCTAAGCGTATATTTTCAACTTTAGCTGTGAATTTCCTGGCTTTCCGCAGTTCCTGTTATTTCAGAGGTTATGTGGATTGAGGGGATTTTATCATAACATTTCAGATTGAATTGTAGAAAACAGCGTTTCAGTGCAAACTTTTGCACGGGAACCTCAGAAGATGCTTGTTTCTGCTGTAGCGCTGCATGAAGGGATTGATTAAACTCATTATACACCGGGAACTGGTGTACATTATGTTTAAGATAGCGTTTAGAAGCCCATCGCAGCCTGCGTGCTTCATGTGAGGGCCCACAGGAAGAGAGCGCCTTCGTGTGTATGGCTGGTGGGTTTTTTTACATCCACATTAAATTAACTTATGGAATTTTCCACCCCTAGGAATTAAAGTAGCAGCTCATGAAGTAATTCGGTTATGTCATTCATATATAAACAAAAAAAGAGTCAAGCGACTTGGCATTATTTGAAAGGCAAAATTCGGCTTTCGCTGTTTTGTCTTAGTATCTTTTTCTCTTCCTAATTTTTAGCGCAGTCATAGCTGCTGCATCTGTGGTTTGTTTTGCTAGACTGTGTTTTTGAGCTAGCAGGTATAACATAAACTCAAAAGAACTTGGCAGAATGACCTTACTGGAATGGAGTCTGACATAACAGGCACCAGTGTAGGGGTTTTATATAGCACCATTTTCTGCCTAATTGGTTGACATTCCTAATGCCCCGCAATTATAGCCTTTATCATATTTTGAAATTATTTTGCAGCTATAAAGTTCATTTTGACCAGGAGAGAAACCACAGACCAATATATTAACCGACACCTTTTCAGGAAAGCGTTGTCCTCACACAATGGCCCCATTCATTTCTAACCAGCTAATTAGGCACATGGTTAAGACCCCATTGTATGTGTTTTCACGTGGCTCCCGAGCAGCACTGGGCACACGTGGCTCCGTCATGCCTGCACTCCCGAGCAGCACCGTGCACACATGGCCAGCGTTGGCGGAGCTGGAGGTGCGGAGCCGAGGCCACCGGCATGGGGGAAGACGGCAGCGAGGGTGGCTCAACTACCTGATGCTCTGGATGGAACCCCCCTCATCCAGCACTGGGTACCGACATCAAGCATCCAGGTTGTATGGACTTGCTCACTGCGTGGCTCTCCCCGCTCCCACCCCGGTTCAGTGAAGAAGAGTTGATATTCTTAATCCTGTACTTTAGGACCCTTTATATCTCCAGATTTAGCCAAGACTTAAATGAATAATCATCTCTGTTGGAAAGAAATTGTGGGGATTATTTCAGTGCTTTCCCTCCCAGGGCCATGGCAACCCACTTCTCTCCTTAATGGGTCGCAACCGGTTGGTTTCCCTTAAACTACTTGGGTTATCTCTCACGGTGGGCAGGCAAAGCCGGCAGAGCGTGGGGGCGCGGCGGTGGGCTGCTCCCTCGGCAGCACAGGGCAGCAGGCTGGAAGAAGGCACGCACACTGCTGGGAGCCCGGCCTCGCCTGGAGACGTGGCACTTGCGCTTTTTTTTTCCCTTCATCTTTTTCTTCCCCTTCCTTTTAACGGCAAAGTCCGGCTTTGCCACTCTCAGCTCCGTTTAAATGGCTTTTGCATACAACTGGCTTGGAAACAGCCCTTTCATAAGATATTTGGTGCACTGCTTAGTACTCAGCACTACTTTTCTGCAGAAAAAAAAAAAGTGAACTTTGCTTTTTCCCTGATTTAATGCCACTCTTAATGTCTTCTTTTTTTTTTTTTTATTAAATCCTTTCTTTTGCTTTTGATCTTATTTATAGCTGAGCCACCGGTCATATGGAAACTATTATTGTATAGCATGGAGATGAAAGACTTTGGTGCAGTTAAATAAGAGTGAATAATTTGAACCAATAATACACACATACAGTGAGAGACCATTTGTTTCAGAGTGCCCTGCGCTGTTTCCTTTTTAATATAGCGGGAGAGGTTTATAAGGGCTTTGCACAAATCTGCTTTCTGTCAGACTTATAAATTTTGACAATATTGAACACATGTTAACATGCATCACCTTACAACTTTCTTGCCGCATGTTTTTATTTATCTAATTGGATAACACGAGGTCATAATTTTTAAAAGGACAAAGCATGTTGCTTGTTGCATTTGTTCATGGTATTGGCAAGTTAGGGATAATCTCTTCCTAACCCTCACCCGAAGCTGTGCTCCAGGCTAGAGGGGATAGTTTTCCCTTCGTATTTAGAAAATTGATGGTGATGTGAGGGCTGCTGCTCAGAGTGAGAGGTGTTAACTGTAAGGAAAGGGGTGCAACGCTCATAACTTCATAGGAAACCTTTCCCCATTTTTTACAGCTTATGCCTGCTCCTTACCATGCCCAGCCTTCAAATGCCCATCTGTGAACAATAAAAGAAACCTTTGTATGACCATCCCTTACCAGTGCTCGGGATTCACTCCTGGGCCAGGTAGGGGAGGGCAAAGTTCCACCGTCATGCGTGGGACCAAGAGGCAGGGGGAGAATCTGGGGCAGTTCAGCAGGGAACGCAGCGCTTGGGGGCTGCCGGCCGTGCTTGGGAATTCATGGGGAGGGGCAATTCGAGGTACCAAAATGGCTTTCCCCATCACCGGGGGTCTCGTCACCACATGGACACATTTTCTCTTGAAGTTTACGGAAAACTGAGCACCTTGCTGGTGTGTTCATAGTGGCAGGTGACCCACGTGTGCCGCAGCATGCAGAGGTGGGTGATGTGGGATGGGCAGCCGGTTCCCTGGCCCCGCCGTGCGTCCCAAACCCACTGTTCTTCCTGGACCTCCCATTCTCCTGAACCCCCCGTTGCTCCTGGACCCCCTGTTCCTCCTAGACCTTGGTTCCTCATGGCCCCCCTGTTCTCCTGGACCCCTGTTGCTCCTGGCCCCGCCGTTCCTCCTGCCCCCCATTCCCCCTGGCCCCCATGGCAGCGGCTGGGAAGGCACACATGGAGAGCAGGGTTTTTGCTCCTGGAGGGGTAATCTATACATCCTCAGGGAGCTGGGGAGACTCTGCTGCTACAGAAAAACCCATGATTGCTGTGTAGGGAAGGAAGAGGCGAGCCTGCCCCATCCTGGGGGGCTGCTGGTCCCCCTGCTGTCACAGGTCCCATCTCAGCCTGCAGCAGCGTGGGGCTGGCTTAGCTCAGCTCGGAGGGCACTTCTCTGGGGTGTAATATTAATCAGCATTGCTTAACTGCCAAATTCAGTGCAGTACCTCTTGAGGCTGATGAAACAAGCACCTTAGCGGAATAGTTACTTTCTAAAAAGGGAAAAAGGCACTTTGTGGAACAAAGGTGAAGCTATGACTTCTTCTCCAGCATCCCAGCATCTCATTCTATAGCTGGGTTAATTGCAGGTATACATCTTCGTCGTGAAATGCTGAGTATTAAAGAATTTCCACGTATTCTTTTAGAACAGCTTCCCATTCATGATGAATGTGTAGATAGTGCAGATAATCCACAATAAATACAGACTAGCATAACCAGAAAAACCTGATGTTTGTACTGAGTACCTGTTAGTTTATATAAAAATGAAAATGCAAAGGTAAGAGAAGACAAGGTCTAGCCTTCTTCCAGCTGTTGAAGTTTTTAAAATGCCATAAAAGACCAATGCAAGTGCGAATTCAGGCATCATCCAGCCAGGCTTTCATGCTGTGCCCATCAGCCTAGTACATGTGTGCCTCCAAAGAAACCTGTGCTGGAAAGTCCACAGAACAATTTTGATCCCTGCCTCTGAGATCAGCCTTCTCTATACCAGTATTTACTTATCTTCCAGAAGCCTTTTTAACCTTAGTAGCCAAAAACCCACAGGACTGGAGCTTCTCATGCTCTTTCCGTTTGGCTGAATCATCTCAAGCAGGCTGTACTTCACAGAGGAGGATGCGCACGTGTACTGGGGTCCCAGTGTGCGCCTGGGATGATGATTGCAGAGGGGAAGTTAAGGCAGAGATTTGCACATCAGTAGCAGAGCCTACTTACACCTCCCCTGCGCATTTTAGGATTTTTTCTTTGTTGGGGTTTTTTCCACTCCGATCTGCTGAGTGCCGCAGTAGAGGGCTTTTTAAAGAGATGGAAATAAATAAAATATTAATAGAACTTCAAAGTGAGTTTGAATCTCTAAAGATAAGTATTATTTATAATCTACACTCCCGGGCTGGGTGGAATGATTCATATCTTCGCTCCACCTTGGGGCAGAGCTGTTGTTTGTGTAACAGACAAACCAGCAGCACTGCTGACTGCAGAGGGAGGGGGAGGCAGAAACTGCAGCATCTCCTGTGGCCCCGGCAGTGCCGGGAGCTGCCCACACCCCGAGCTGGCAGGCAGCACTGCTTTCCACCCCTCACACCTTGTACAGGGTGGGCTTTATCTCAGTGAGGCACATCCCTGGGCAGAGGGTGAGTTTCAGCCACATCTGGGCTCTTGAAGGTCCTGGGCTCCTGGTTGTTGGGTGGAAAACCCCTGATGGCATTTAGAGCAGAAAAGGAAATTATGGTTGATGAGGAAAGTAAACGGCCAGCCCATTGTAGGGGACATGCGAGACCTGAAGCTGGCTGTCAAAGTGTGTGGTTGGCTCCCCATGCAGGACAGAGCATCCCATGGGCAGTGGAGATGTGGTGGCATGGTGGAAACCACAGCGCTGCCCGAAACCAGCCCCTGTAGTCTTCTGCTCATGGTATGAGTTGGATTTGACCTTTTTTGACTATAGATACGTGTGTGTGCATATACGCACACACGCACAAAGGTGCTCATAGCCTGGTGGAGTTGGAGTCTTGCTCTGTCTCAGAAGATGCCCTGTGTGTGGGCAATGAAGTGACTGGGCTGCCTCAATCTTCTTGCAAGTGGTTGAAGCTGGAAAAATAGATTGTCCAGAAAAACACTATAGAAAGGCTGTTGCAAGGTGGTGGTTTGTGTAGCTGTAGAGTTGGAAAGCGTCGGTGCTTTGGAGCAGCCCCCTCGCTGTGGCACGGGGAGGGTCACGGCTGGGAGGGAGCTGCAGCCCCAGCTCCATCCCATCCCAGGGCGTCTGCCTCCCACCTGGAGAGAGGGGGAAATGCGCTTGAAGTCAATCCCAGTGGCTAAAAAATGGTCTTTCCTTTGTGTCGGGGTGGCCATAGATTGGACTTGCTCACCAAGAAATCCTGGAATGTGCCAGCTGGCTGGACGGAAAGCTGCAAATCTCAACAAGCGAGATTAATCACATAGTGGGTTGTGAAACAGAATAAAAGAATGGATGGGTTTTATCATCCATTTCTGAGATGTAACACAGGCAGTTACCTTCCAGGTATATTGAGAACGTAAAGGCGAGAAAATATGAGGAAATTGTAAATTTTTAGAACATAAATATTTTAAAATATACATTTATTTTAAAATTCTAAAAATATAAACAAAACTTTGTGTCAGTATGTCAGCAGTAAAGCGATGGTGACTTCATGGCACTTTTTTTTTTTTTTTTTGCATCTGAATTCGACACTTCAGGTTAAAAACTCTCCAAATCGTTAGCTTTCCATCATTACTATGTCTGCTTCTTAAAACAGGGCATAGTCCTCAGGAAGTCAGGCTGAATAATCAGGGTAACCAGGTTGTCCTCTCCAAGCTGGACCACCCAGCCGGAGGCATCCCATGACGGGATGCTGGCCACCTCGGGGTCTGTCTCTGCCCAGGGCAGGGAAGGACCCAGGGGGGCTCATAGGAACTGGGGAGGGGGGGTGGGGGACCCAGAGCAAGACGTGGCATCTGTCACTGCACCTCTGCAGCTTCCAGCTGCTCTCGGGAGCTCCGCTCAAAGGGTTGGGGTGGTTTGCCAACCAGAAGTGGTGTCGTACGTGTCTTTGTCTTCAGCAGCCTCAAGAGTAAATGGGGTTTGTCTTTTGTAGAATCGCAGGAAAATATAGATCAGAGGGGGCTCATGGAGGCGCCTGGGGTGAAGCCCCTGATCACATTCAAGCCAGCTTTGGAATTAGGTCGAGCTTTGGAGGTAGGTCTGGCTTTGGAGTCAGGTCCAGCTCCCGAGCGAGGTTGGTTGCCCTGGGTCCTGTCCCGCTGGGCTGGTGGCGCTGGGGATGGGGAAGGACAGCCTGTTTCACTGGGTGCTTTCTGCCGTAGGTGTGGGGAGAAGATACTTTTTCTCCTCGGAAGGCCACCAGCAGGAGCTCGTGGTGCTTTCTGCAGCAAGGTTTGAGGAAGCGGAACTGCTGAGCTCCAAGTGCCCTGTAACATCTGATCCTCCCTTCAAACCGAATAATGCTGGTTCCACTCTTCTCTTAGCAGCTCATGTTTTAAAATTTCAAACATCTCAACAAAGAGAGAGTTTTTGTCTCTGTTATGTTACACTTGCTTTTGGTTATTTGCATTTCGTCTAGTAGTAAAAAATTTTCTCAAGTTCCCCTTGGCAGGATTCCCTTTTATCTTTCTTACTGCCATCTCTCCTTGCTGCTAACAATTATCCTGCATTATCTTGTAAGGCTGATTAGAAACATCCCTCCATCTTTTTATCTGCCCGAGTACTTACTTTTTGAGAATAAAAGAGCGATTTGCAGTTCTGCACCGGGTTTCTCGCCCGTTGGACTGGGGTGTCCGGGGGTGCTCCTTGGAGGAGGTGGGGTGCTAAGTATCTTGTGCGGAGGGGTGGCTGTCCCCACACGCAGGTGCCTGTCAGTCCCTCTCTGCCTTGGAGTGCAGCCAGCCGGAGCTGCCGCGCAGGACCGGGGAGGCAGTGCCAGCATTACCGCTCCGGGTGCTTTTATATCAAAGCAACTTCTGACAGTTTTGCTCTTCAGATGCTTAACTCTTCTTGGCGGTCTCCTGTATTTAATGAAGGAGCAACCCTGCTCCACAGAGGGTGTCTGTGAGCCACGTAGAGGGGAAGGAACGGATGCGTTTCCATCGCGCCCATGCTGTCAGCTCCGATGATGGCATTACTGGAGTGTTTAATAAAAACTTTATTGGTATATTACCCGGAGTCACGGCATTGGCAGGGATAGTGCCCCTTCGGGTTTGGGACTCAGTGGTTAATGAAATACAGTGAGCGCTAATTTGGACGGGGCTTCTCGTTTTGGAAAGGCAGGTGACACGTTATTATGTTTGGGGGGAGCGGGAGCCGTGCTGCTCGCTGTCGCAGCTCCCACTGTCAGAGGCTTAGCTGGCATTACGGGGAAAAAAATGGCAGGCCTGCGAATCTGATCCCCCAAAATGAAAGTCGAATGCCAAATTGAAATTCCTGCAGGATTTCCGATAGCAATGGGGGAATTGAGAAGCCCACAATTAAGCATATGGGCATTAAGTTAATTGTCATATCTGTTGGCAGACATGATAGAAGACAGATGGGTAGGAATCAGTGCGCTCGGCTGCAGCACTCTGGGAGACAATTTGACATTTTACCTGCCTGAGCTGCTCTGCCGTGTTTGTCACGAGGCGTGCGGCACAGCATCCTCCCGGGCGGCCTGCGCGCTGTGCGCCATGCGCTGTGCACCACGCGCTCTGCGCTGCGCCTGCACGGGCCATCTGCGCCCTCTAGTGAAACACAGCCCGGTGCTGTGCCTCGCCGTCCCCATCCCTCTCCTGGGGTCCCCAGAGCTCGGGGCTGGGCTGCTGTCTGGCACTGCACAGCCTCACCGACGCCTTTCCCCTTGCCGGCAGGTCGGAGCGCACCGCGAGGACGGGGTCAGCCTCCGCGGGAGCCACTCGCTCGTGCCAAACCAGGTCCCCGTCCCCCAGCTGCCCGTCCAGTCCGCCATGTCCCCAGATCTGAACCCACCCCAGGACCCGTACAGGGGTGAGTACTGCCTGCCTGGGAAGCCCACCCCGGCACGCAGCATCCCCAGGCACGTGGCCGGGAGGGCGGTGAGCCAGGATGGGGTGTCTGAGCTTCTGGTGACAGGGATGCTGGAGGCCGCAGGGCATGGCGGGGAGAGCAGGGCAGAACCTGTTTGCTCACTCAGCTCTGCTCCCTAAAATACTCCAGTTAGTCCAAGTAGAAGCGTGCAAGCACCTTCCCTCTGGACAGCGAGGTTTGGTGCCAGGGCTGCTTTAAGCAGCAGAATGAAGAGTGTGGAAAACACTGCAGATGAGCATCAGGAAGGCATGAGTTTCAGGTGAGGCTCAGACTCCCGGATTTTCCACCGCCTTTACAGTTCTGCCTGCAGGAAGGATGGCACCTGAGTGCCTCTCCTTGGCTCGCAAGATGTGTTGCACTGTCCTAAGCCTCTCGCGCTGCTCAGGGTTGTTGCTAAGCAGGCGTGGAGCTACCCGAACCCAGCAGGCAGTAGGGTTTGTCATTATTCCTAGAGGCAGCTGATCTTCCTGGTAAAGCGAGGAAGAGTAAGCCCAAATTATTATGATGCCTGACAAGGTCCTGCTTCATTCATTGCAGCCAAGGTATTCTTATTATTCTATGAGAATGACATATTCCAGATTATTTTTTCAAGAGGAAGGAGAAGTTACGTAGCGATTGAAGGACAGGAGTAGCAGCTAGGCATCCTGTGTACCCCCTTCCACCGAGCAGAGGCAGACCTCAAAGCCCAGGCTGAAACCCGTGTTGAGGAGCTGCCACCTGCATGCCCAGCTCTGCAGCAGTCAGGGGTCTCGCGGGGCCACAGGATACAGACCCAGAGCGTTCAGGTGAATGGCTTAAGCGCTGCTTGACAGTTCATCCATGTGTTTTCTCACAGGCATGCCAACCGGACTGCAAGGGCAGAGCGTCTCTTCAGGGAGCTCCGAAATCAAATCTGACGATGAGGGAGACGAGAACCTCCAGGACACAAAGTCTTCTGAGGACAAGAAACTAGAGGATGACAAGAAGGATATCAAATCAATTACTAGGTCAAGATCTAGGTAACAGTATATAATAGTGTCGCTTCATTTAATTCCTTTACTGGATTTCGATGAAGTGAACAGAACAGGAGGAAACCATGAGGTTTTTTCCTGGCAGGTAAAAGCACAGCCTAAGTGGAACGTCATGGCTGTTCTGGCAGTACCGAGTGCCTTTCTGGTACCTGTACTCCAGGACATCCTCAAATTTGAACAATTCACAAATTTGGGCACTGAGCAAGTTCTCCGCAACCTATAAAGAAATTGCGTTACGCTAAAATGTATGAATTAGGCCGTTATTCCTCTCTGCCTATGCTTGCAAATTGGAATACAGTATGGATTTCCATCTCTTTAAAAATGTGTCTAATTGCTGGTCACGCCTGCGTCTGAACTAACAAACCGTATGCTTTTCCATTGCCTCCAAAATAAATTTGTCATTCCCAGTCCTCAGTTTCTGTACATCTCCAGGGCTGCCTAGGTTTAAGCGGAGGGTGTAGAGGGCTTTGCTTGTTCAGCATATTCTTTATACATTTTGGGAAATTGTTAGTGAAGTTGTAGCTGGATTTTATCATCTGGGGATTCATGCCCATGGTGAACCTGAACAATGCCGATGGGTGCTGCAGATGCGAACCCGAGTGAGGGACAGGCTTTACTCCTGTCCCCAAATTTCTCTCCCTGAATTGCATTTCACCTGCCTCGCTTGCGTGTCACCGCAGGGCTCAAGGTACAGCTCAGGGCTGCTGACACCCTTCATCATCAGTTCAGTCCCAAGCTACGCAAAAAAAATCCCAACAAAGCTGAAATCCAGGTGTGGCCCTGCTTTGTTTGGGGGATTTTTTTAAGGATGGAGTGGCAGTGTCCTTATGCCTTTTCTCCTTCTACACCTGGTTCTCTGTACAAGCCCTGAGCCGAGGTAAGAAGCACCCGAGCAGATGTGCTGCCCCGAGAGAGCACCGAGACTCAGACCTCTCTGGCCGGTGCTCACCGGTGTTTAAAATGTTAATTACACTCACATCTCTTATGACTGGAGAAAATATATGACACTCGAGATTTTCTCTGAATAAATGTGTTGAAGGATCCATATGTATAAGTGAGGCTTTCATGTGCGTTTACGATATGGTAAGAAAAAAGCACCTTTATGCTGGTGTGAGGTGATCATAGTTCTTGTTAATTCAACAAATACGCTGTCGCTTATGCATATTTATATGTGCTTTGAAGCTTTTGTAGGCTAACAGTTTTGCTTTTAACATGCTTGTAGTTTTAAAAGGTTACTCCTGGTATTTAGTTATATGTCTAAATCCATGTTGTTAGGGCTGCTGAAAATTTACTACTGCATTTGCATAACCAGTTCAAAATATATAGTGCTAGTGACTCACCAGTGGATGTGTTTTCAATTTAAAATCATCATTTTATCCTGTTACAAAGCAGTTTTCTTGCAGAATGGATGCAGAAGTTCACCTTAGGGCTCTTTGCAGCCATAAGTTACATTTCGGTGCCTCATGCTTGGTGCACGGCCTGGGGTGCTGCCCCAGTGGCTGCCACTGCTGGGGAGGCTGGTGGGGCCTCACCCTCAGCAGTGGAGAAAGTGGCTTCCAAAACCTGAACAATGGTCTGCTGGAAAGGGAGTGTGCAAAGGCCTGGCTGCTTCCCGGCTTGGAAGCTACTGCTGAGGGGCCAGAGCCCATGGGACTCGGGTGCTGGCACTGGCGCAAGATCCGGAGGTCCCCTCACTGGCCAGGGGCAAGCTCCTCGCTCCCAGGGCCAGCCCACAACGGCAAAGGTGGGAGCAGTGCATGGAGCCACCAGCGTGTCCTCTGGGGTTAAAGGCCGACGATAAGTGGAGCTCTGCCACGATTTAAAATGCTGCAGTATTGGCCATGATAAAAGATGTTACTGGGGAAAAAAAAAAAAAAAAAGCTGTATTTTTGCATCTTTAAAATACGAGTCCTCCTTTAAAATGTAAGTCCTGCCTTGGAGGTTGTAAAGCTTCGTTACAAACCAAGGCTTTACTCGGTGTAAAATGGAAGGGGACTGAGTTTTGCGGAGGCTGGGTGGAAGGGGAGTAGCAAATAAGCATGGCCCTGGCTTTGGACAAAGTCTGCTGAACGTCTTTGCCCTACTTCATTTTCCACATCATTAGAAAATGATGTATTCCTTATGTTTCCCAGCAATAACGATGACGAAGACCTGACACCAGAGCAGAAGGCCGAGAGGGAAAAGGAAAGGAGAATGGCCAACAACGCTCGGGAGCGCCTGCGCGTCCGTGACATCAACGAGGCTTTCAAGGAGTTGGGCCGGATGGTACAGCTCCACCTGAAGAGCGACAAACCCCAGACCAAGCTCCTGATTTTACACCAGGCTGTGGCCGTCATCCTCAGCTTAGAGCAGCAAGTCAGAGGTCAGTGTGCCATCGGCTCTCCTCACGGCCTCCTGGGCTTCAGCCGTGCCAAACGCACCACTGGGGTCGGGGGGAGCCTGGCCAGGGGTGCTGGGGGCCGGGGAGGGAGGCAGGATCGAGCCCTTGGCACCCAGAGCCGGCGGGCTCCTCTGAGCACCCGCGGTGCCTGTTTTCCCCTGCAGCTGTGGCAGTGGGGATGCTGCCGTAGGTCCTCGGCAGCCTCGGCATGTTTTCCATTCTCCAGCAAGACTCGGATTCAATCTGGAGCTCGGCCGCTCCTCAGCGGAGCCCGAACCCGGAGGTATTGGCAGAGCTTGTGCATGGAGCCGTGGTGCCTTTCGGTGCTTGGCCTGACCAAGCCGCCTCGGCCCGCGGCCGGAGCGAGTAGCTGCGGCTCGTTATTTTAAATGCAATGAACAGACCGATGCGGTATATAAATGTGAATATTTGAGCTCGCCTTTTGCTTCAATTTGACAGAAAGAAATCTGAATCCTAAAGCAGCATGTCTGAAAAGAAGGGAAGAAGAGAAAGTATCTTCAGATCCTCCTCCACTGTCGCTGGCAGGACCCCACCCCGGGATGGGAGATGCCTCCAACCACATGGGACAGATGTAAAAAAGGCAAGTTGGTTTTCAGCCGTGCCCTGGGAGCCCCCTGCCCCACTCCCGGAGGGGTTGCCCCAGGTCCAGCCCCCCCTGCCCGTGGCAGAGCGTCCCCGGGGTGTCGGTTTTCAGGCAGCCCCGCGATGGTGTCCGAGGCGGTGATGGTGAGGTGGGCTGTGGAGGAGGGTGGAGGGACCCACACTCAACTCTCTGGGACTGACAAGATTTTTTACTTCTTCCACAGGTCCAAGTTGCCACATTTCTTCATTTAAGCAAGAGACCACTTCCTTAACAGCTGTATTATCTTAAACCCACATAAACACTTCTCCTTAACCCCTTTTTTGTAATATAAGACAAGTCTGAGTAGTTAAGAATCACAGACGCAAGAGATTTCAGCATTCCCGATTATTAAAACCGAGGAAAAAAAAAACCACAAACAAAAAGTGCAACTTGAGGGATGACTCTCTTTAACATATCATGCAGAATATCTAACGCAGTATGTTATGAGCTGTAAGTGCACAGCCTAGAGACTGAATGGCAATCTTTTCCACACTGTGGGACAATGCATTTGTGCCTAAACTTCTTTTGGGGAAAAAAAAATAATTTGTAAGTCTGAAAAAATATTTAATTTAAAATTGTAAACTTGCAATAATGAAAAAGTGTACTTCTGAAGAAAAAAAAATGAGCGTTTTTGTTGGTGTGCTAGACAGCTAGTGTTTATACTTACTGGATATTAAAAGGGAAGCTTTGCTGCCCAGATATTTACAAAACCAGCAAACGTCCTAATGAGAACTGAAGCGATGACATTAGCCATTCCTTAGGGTAGGAGAAACAGATGGATCTTATAGACCTATGACAAATATATAAATATAAATATATATATAAATATATATTAAAAATTTAGTGAATATGGTAAGCTTTTGTTCATTTGTTTCAGACTTTTTTGCTCCTGTAAAAAAAATAGTACTGATTAACTTTTTTAAAAAGATTTTACTGTAAATAAGGATTTTTTTGTCTTATTTCTGTCCCTCTCCCCTGTTTTTGTTATTGTAACCTGTAGTGCCAACTCTGTCTCTGGAGGGGTAGTGCAGGACGAAATGCTGACCGTATCGTTGCTTCTCATTCATAACTAAAGTAGAGAGTTGTTTCTTCTGTCTTTGGGGAAGACAGGACTTGGGGGAGGGCCGGCGGTGTGACAGCCCCCCAGGCACGGGAGCCAGCCCCGGCGCCCACAGCTCCGCTCAACTCTTTTCTGGGATTTTCAGAGGTACAAGGTTAGAATGCTACAATGTTACCACTGTGCCTTCCAATGTTTATATCATCGGAAACATAACATAATCAAAGTGGCTGTGATTAACAAACCGATTAAAGTGTTACCTATGTGTGTAGCCTAAATAGTATGCAGTGAGGCGTTGCTGAATACATGGTCAGATGGGGGGGGGGGGCACGACACACCATCACGGGGGAGAATTGCAAGTAGTGTGACAGATTTGATCGACTTCTTTTTCTGTTGTTCTTCTCTCGTTTTTAAGTGGATTATTTAAGTGTAGACCACTTGCTGCCTCCTCCTTTCTTTGTGAGATGCCAATTCCAGTCATCATGCAGCATTATAACAAGCCTTATGAGTCCTAAAGCATTAAGTTGCACTTTCTCAAGGAGGCGTGGTAGTACAGTATTTCTCTGGCCAGTACGAATGAAGTTTTTACTTAACATTTTTAATAGTAACATAGCTCAAACTATGGCACAGCAGCTCATCAGATAACTTGCTTTGAAGTCTGGGCACAATTGAACCAACTTCCATAGTGAATCTTAATAACGATTGACTTTGGTGTACAGTATGATTAACAGATAGTGCTCCTAGTTAAGTATTTGTCAGCATCCTTTTGTCTCTAGTTCCAGTTTCTATTTTTACAGCCACACCAACCTGGCATGTATTTTAAATAAAATCTCCCTGTTTGAGTAGATTTTCCACCTATCAACACTGAATAAATGCCATAAATCCATCAAACGGTCTAAATGTTCCATCTGTTCTCCTGTTTTGCCAGTTATATAGTAATGAAAAATACATTTGTAAATTTTATGCAACAAATGGCAAACGTATCATTATTTTGAAATTATGTATGTAAAAGTTATATTTTTACATGTAGACTCTTGTTATTATGTGTTTTAATACATTGTATCAGTTTTTTTGTTTATAAAAATCTGTGTGGTTGAAAAAAGTCTCATTTAAATGAAATAGTGAGATACAAGAATCTGAATTTTATGATTGTTTCTGAAAACGTAAAGAACAAATATGATAGTTACCACGTGCTCACCTTTGACATCCCCATACCCATTTGGATTAGCTGTGTGCGTGCTGCAAACTGTAAATATGTTCAGTAGCGATAAAACTTTAAATGTTTTGAGTTGTTGATAAGTTTCTCAAATGTGGAGGTGGATTCAACTGCTAGAGCAGACGCTAGAGGAGACCACACTGAGGCATAACTCTGAGTTGCAGAGGCTTATGGCAGGAGGAGCGCTGGACTTGGAGAGGCCTGGGTTGTCTGAGGGGGGGGGGATAACGCTGGAGACCACCTGGCGCTCGCAACGGCCAGCGGTCCCCTTGGCGGGCTGCAGGGCTTCGCTGCCCTGTGCTGCACAGCAGGGGGTCCCTCTGGATGCCCGGAAGAGCACGATGCCAATGAACAAGCCATATCTATAGATTTTTTTTCCAGGAGACCTCAGACCTGGTGGACCACGCTCGGGTTCAGTCTGGCTGAGCGTGCCGCTCGAGCAGGGTAGGAACCGGCAAGGAGATCATCACCGAGATGCTGAGGACTGTGCTTCTGATAAACGATGTAAAAAAAAATTATAAGACCAACTTAATGTTTATTTAAAACAATCTGTGGACAGAAAATAAATGATGAGCTTAGTTTCTGGAACTTAAAAAGAAGGGAAAAAGCTTTTCTTGTTCCGCTTGCCCTCGGCCGTGGCTGCCACAGGATGCGCGCTCATCTGTCCTGGATTTAAGAACTGAGGATCCTGGCCGGCTTCCACTCCAGACGAGGCAAGATTTAAACACAAAAAGCCCTGCGAGTGTGTAAATCCTTTTTTATTTTTCCGTTATTTTCCAGCCCAGGTAAGGTGTGCGCATCTCGAGCTGCCTTTCTCCAAGGGGATTGAGCTGGTGATACTTTAGCTAAAGCGATGAAGGTTTTAGAAAGCTGTACCCTGTGGTAATCAAACCGGGCTCAGAAACTCGCAAAGAAAGGAGCAAATCTTGACTTAGCAGCTTTTTTAGAACTGATCCACCTCCACATTCAAGTAATTTATGAATACACTGAATAAGGAATTTGTTCATCTAGAACTTTTTTACCATTTGTCTTCTGTGTAGCTGCAAGGAACACTAATGTTTATACAACTGTCAGTCCTACCAGTGATGCAACTTGTACTGATTCAGTCTTCCGAGGTTTTGGGGGGGAGGGTTAGTTTGGTTTTTTTTCAGGGGGAAGGGTTGGGGGGAAGGTGATGAAGACGGGCGGTCAGGGAGAGGAGGGGTTCAGCTTTGTATCCCATCGGCAGAATATGATCCGTGTCCAAAAGCAAACAATACAGAATATTGCCAGGAATGAAGAGATTTCAGCAGAAACAAGCACAAATAAAAAAATCTTAAAAAAAAAAAAAAAAAAAAAGGAAAAATACAAAAAAAAAAAAGAAAAAGGAAAAATTAGTCCACTGGTTGACTGGAAAAAAAAAACCTAGAGGTGGAATGCGATGAGTTCCAACACAGCGGGGCACCAGGGCCCAGGGGGGGCCTACCTTTTTGTTTTGTTTTCATTCTGTTTGTTTTTTAAAAAACATGTTCTTTCTCATGGGACTTGAAGTTGATTCATATTTGTGCAGTGCTGGTTTGACCATACTCATTTCAAGTATTATAGACTTATGTAATGGTGAAAATATATGAACTGTGGCCTTTTTCATTCTTGTTACTTGTGATGCAATTAAGTGAAGATAAGAAAAAAAAAAAGCAGAGATTTACCATGTATCAGTGCCTGGCTTTTTGTTATAAAGCTTTGTTTGTCTAGTGCTCTTTTTGCTATAAAATAGACTGTAGTACACCCTAGTAGGAAAAAAAAAACCTAAATTTAAAAATAAAAAATATATTTGGCTTATTTTTCACAGGAGCAATCCTTTTATACCATGAATATTACGGAAAAAAAAATTGTCAGATTCTGAATATTTCTTCTTTGTAGATTTTTGGAATCATTCTGAGTAAAAGTTTGTTACTTTATTTTACTATTTAAAAGATGTTATTTTACCATGTGCTATTGAGATGAAACTGTATGGTAGCTTTTTTTTTTTAGTTGTAGGTTGCAACGGGGGAATTTTTGCGACTATACACATAGCTGCAGCAGTAAAAACGAAAAAAAATGGTGAAAAAAATGAAAAAAGGGGAAAAATATATTAAAAAAAATGAACAGTTACACCTTGTTTTCAATGTGTGGCTGAGTGCCTCGATTTTTTCATGTTTTTGGTGTATTTCTGATTTGTAGAAGTGTCCAAACAGGTTGTGTGCTGGAGTTCCTTCAAGAAGATGACAAGCAAACAAAGACAGCTTGGTGTAGGCCATTACCTGTTTCTCATCTGTAGTTATTCGATGCCGTCATGTACATGACCGTTCTGTAGCAATAAATGTGCCATTTTTATAAACCGTTTCCAACACTTGGGTTTCATTTCATTCTGCATTGCCCATCAGCGCCAGCCAGCTGCTGCTGTGCCCCAGCCTGGTTTTGGGGGAGTTTCCTAGGAAAACAGGTGGTTGGGGTTTTTTTTGGTTTTTTTTTATAGATGTGTCTGTGTTTGGGGTACAAACCCATTGTTTCCGTGTGTCCTGGTGTGGGGGATCGTGGTGCCAAGTGGCCAGTGCCAGGCGCTTTGGGCTTCCCCCCATGGTGCTGCCCTCACTGGCCAGTAACATGGGCAAAGCACTTTACAGGGAAGGTGCTATAAAAAGTCCAGATCATTTTCATTCTCATTCTCATATAGATTTTACTCTGCTCTGTAAGTAAAATGTCTGTATTTCACCCTAAAACTCTTTGCACCCCTGGAAGAACCCAGAGTGCCGGCTAGAGCAAGCAGGGGATGCTGTACAGGGGCTGTGCCGGAGCACGGGCAAAACCAAGCCACTAACCTTGGAAAAATGGGTGGAATCTGTAAAATCCAAGGCTGTGTATCTGCAGAAACGTAAACTGCAAAGTGTTCCACTGTGCCCTCGCTGGCCGTGCTCAGTCGGCACTCCCTGCATCGCTGGGGTGGCCTTTCTCTGCTACAATTGCACAGTTGGAGCTGGAGCGAAGCCCCTAGATGTGCAGTCACTGTAAGCCAAGCGCTGCAAACCTCACTCGTGGTTTCACAGTATTTACGCTTTTTTTTTTTTTTAATAATTCACTTCTGGTTGGCGCTTTTGGACCTTCTCAAGCTAGACGGAAACCACCGAGCTCAGACCTGTCCAAACTCCTTGCATCACATCTCACCAACTGCCCATTGTGCAGGTTGCGGTGGTGGGGATGTACAAACCGTGGGGGGACCTTGGTGGAGCAACCTTGGGTTGGTTTTGGAGAAATGGGGTGGGGCTGGTTGTACAACACCCGAGATGGATGTAAAAACCATTGCAGAGTTGCACTGAGGAATTATTTCTCCTGTCTGGTGTCTTTGGGATCTTTTCAGTTACTGCCAACGCCTGTGTCCTGGCGGCAGCGCTGCCGGCTGCAGCCCATAATTGCAGCCAGGGGCAGCAGAACGTGAGGACTCAACTTCATCGGTTATCCATGGTGCTTGCAAAGCTCTTGAATGAGAACACCTTGAGTTTTGCCAATGAATGGAGTTTTATTGCTGTGGTTTACCCTTCCACCACACTTCATTATTGCTACTGAACGATGCAGTTTGGTCTCTTTGAGTGTTACAAATGAAATGATGTATTTAACTGAGTTTTCCTTCCTGAGCAGGATAGTAGGCCGTTTTAAATAACTGCAGGTGCTGGCTCCATGGTGTTTCCTGGGGGAGGGTGCTCAGGCTTCTCAGACAGAAAATAATCTCAGATTAATTCCCTGGGGAGACCTGGGGTTCAGGGCCATCTCCTCAAGCCTGTGCCTGGCGGCCAGACACAGCTCAGCCCGGGGAGGTCTCCACGAGCCCTATCGACTCTCCATTCATTCTGGAGGAACTCCTGCAACCCTTGAGCCCACACCCCCACTTCCCATCCACAACCACCAGACCTCTCCTTCCCTGCACCGCCAGCCTGGACCGAGCAGGAGCCGCTGCCTGTTGCTGCCTGTGTTGCCTGCTCTGAAGCCGCCACCGGATCCACCTGCCTCATGCATCCTCCACCGCACTGCTGTGCACCCCCAGCACCGCTGGTCCCATCCCAAGTGCAGCATGGCTGGAGTGAGCCGCCGGTGGGCAGGGATGGAGGAGGAGGCAGCATGGGCCCAGCCCGTGCCCATGCCCTCCCTCGGGTGTCAGAGCCACCCTCCGGCTCACACGCATTATTGCTCCGCTTGCAGAAACCAAAGGTGCTTTGGCAAGGGCAATGTGCACGGGGGGGCCAGGGGCATCCTGCCATCCTAGTGCCGTGCGGAGAGGTGCCCGTGGTGGAGATGCGGCCACTGACAGCAGCCCAGCCACGCTTTCAGCAGGGCATTCAGCTGGTAATTCAGTTACGAGGAGCTTGAGCATTTTTGTTGACTAATAAAGCTACAGGGCTCCAAATTTCTTCTGAAAAAGAATAGAAGAGCTGAAGGGTGGAAGAATGGCTTTCATTCCTCTGGTGTCTCTATAGATAGAGTTTGGATGAGGAGGCACCCCACTCTGTCCCGTGGCTGACAGCTCAAGGAAAGTTGGCCTGATCTCATACGCAATTATGCCGCAATTATGTTGGTAGCCAGTAAATACATCTCAAGTGTCTTGAGCTTGTAAATCTCTTCGAAGTGTGAGCACTGGGAGCAAAACCGCCATGTCCTCCTGGCTGGAGCTCAGACACGGAGCCTGGCTGTGGGGGGTCACAGGGAGCTTCACCCCTGTTCTGAGCCAGAGAAGACCATTGGGCTCCCTCCCTGCTCCCCTTTGGTGAAGTCCCCCCTTCTCTGGACATGCTGGTTGGGGGGGTGGTGTGGTGTGTGGTTTTATTTTGTTTTGCAAACAGTGCTGAGGCTACGGTGTTGGTTCCCCTGCTCTCGGTTACTTTGTGGTTTTAAGATCTCAAACCTGCTTATGTGGGTGCACGCGAGGGACCCCCAGGACAAAGCCTTTCAGGCAGGGTTGTCCTTTCACGCTTGGATGCAAACTGCCACTGGCCCTGAGGTTCCCCATGCTTCTTTAAACCCCAGCACTCTTCAGTTTGGTGGCACAGACCGTCTTTGAAGACAAGCCCTTCTGCCCGAGAGTGAAGTACATGGTGGTTTAGACTCATATACCTCAGGGTGTCCCCCCAAAAACTATGGCTTTAGCCCATCACTGGCAGACACTGATTTACATATGTGCAAGGGGAGCGTGAAAAGCACCTTTGGGCTTGGGTAACAGTTCTGGTGTACTCAACAGGGAGGGGAGGCTCCAGGCTTGCCTGGGAGCAGTGCCTGGCACCCAGCATCTAGGGGAGCGGACCACACTGCAGAACGAGTGCTCTGGCCTATGGCTTGATGCTGGTGTTCTGAACATAGCTAGAAAAAAAGATTGCCATTGCTTCTTCCCAGTAATTACGAGAAAGACCTAATGTTCCAGGCACTCCTATCTGCAGAAAACAGCTCCCCAGATGTCAGAGAGCACATCCCCAGACAGTCGGGCCACCCGTGCAGCGATGGCTTTCACAACAGCTGCACTTTCTGATGCCAAAAATAAGAGCAACAATAGATAAATTGCAAGTAAATCACAGTGCACCTGCCTGAGCTCCCTCGCACCCCAGGAGGACTCAGCCCGCACTGGCTGGTGGGTGAGCTGCTGCAGGTCCCACACCGACAAGCCATCAGGGCAGCAGCAGCAGCCTCAGGGGGTTTTGCAGAGCTGCGGGGGGCTTTGCAGGCAGGACAGGCTGGGGATTCTGCCTCCTCGGAGGACGCTGGTTGTAAACCGTGCTCTGCAAACTGCCCCGCTGCATGCTTCAACCAGCTGAGCCACATGTGGTTACCCAGGGGCCGGTGCAGGACCAGGCAGCCTGTGCAACCCACCAGCCATCCAGGGGAGGGTCCCATGCCCCAGGCCACCGCATGGTGATGTTTAGCTCAGGGAGATTTTGCTTGGAGGGCACTGGAACGCCCCCAGGGCACACCCCAACCACTATTGTGGCCACCAGCTGTAGTGGTGATGGTGCCCATCGCTGGCTGTCACCTGGCATCCCTGGGATGCTCATTCTGGGGAACTGCATCTGGAAACAGGGGAGGTGCTTGTAATACTGCAAAGTCCACATGCACACACACATACACGGGATTTCTGCTAAGAAGTAGCAGTGCCCAAAGCCACAGGGAGGTAGTGCTGCCAGAGGAAGCCTTAGCATGGGGCTCAGGGGATGGGATGCGATGGGATGCAATGCGATGGTGTGAAGCAATCAGGCCAGAAGCAGCAGCATAGGTAGAAGTGGGGGATAAAAGCTGCCTGGTTCCCTGGGTGCTGGGAGTGGCTTCTGCGTGTGTTTGTAAAAATCATTCAATCAATCAGCCAACCAACCAATTAAAGGCAAGGTTGGCTGCATTTGGGAGGCTTTTTAAGAGGAAAAGCAGCTAGGAAGGGTGTTGGGTGGGAGATGACTGGTTGTTGAAGGTGGGCTTAAGCTGTGTTTTGCTGCACAACTTGCTGTGTTTGTCCAGCAGCACAGTGACCCTGGGACAGGCTGAAACCCTGTGGGAGCTTGGTGACAACATGATGAGACACTGGTGGTGGCTGCCCAGACTCAGGTAGGACAGTCAGTAATAGTAACCTAGGGTTACTCAGGGATCCCCTGCAGAGGATGATGCAGGGTGCTGAGTCCTTCCTGACCCACAGGAGTCTCTGTGAAAACAAACTGTATGCTAAATGAAATGGGCTGAAAAGTGTTTGTTTCAGTAAATAGCACTTTTGGCAAGAAATGCTGAAAAAATTCTGTTTGCTTCTAGGCATTGACTTTTCTCAAATACTGCTGCTTATATGATAAGATAAATTTCTGTAGCATGAGCTGCTTTTAAGCTCTTAAAAACCCACTCTGTTATAATCTAGTGTTAATCAGATTGTAGTCGGCTGTCCCTGCTACAGAGCAGCGGGGCTGCAAGACTGGGGAGCCCTCCTGTGATGCTGTGGGTGGCTTAGAGCCTTGGTGATATCTGTGTAGCACCGCTTTGGTAGTGAAAGGAGTGTTTTGGTGGGTGAACCTCTGTGAGGACCTGTAATGCTGGAGGTGAAGCTGGGGGGGTTGCCCAGCCCTGAGCAGTGGGGCAGTTGGGGGGGGGGGGGTGTCTGATGGGGGGAAGCAAAGCCCCCGGGTTTAGCTCATCACCCCATCTGTGGGTTAGGGTTTTGTACTTGAAGCCCTGGCATCCCTCCAGAAGTGCTAAATACCTCTGGTAGATCCTTAGCTAGGACTCGTTTATCTTCTTTACTCCACTAAGCCAATATTGGTATTTATAAGAGAAATCCTGTGGATGACTTCTAAATCCACTCCCCGGCACAGCTGGATAGACATGCTCCTGGTGCTGGCAGGGAACAGGTTTGTGGTGGAGTGGCAAAGACCATACCCAGGTCCTGCTGTGGGGCTCAAGCTGGGAAGGTGCAGGGCAGAAACACTCACACTCGGCTGTCTATTAAAAAAATAACCAAAATATTTTAGTAGGATCTCTTTCTTATTTTAATAACAGTGTAAGATTGATAGAAACAACTTTTGTTGTCAACTATTCAGTGCCTCTATCAGAAAAAAAAGCATTGCGGAAGTAGCACTGCAATTTAAATTTCAATCTACCTCTGAGAAGCTCAGCAAAGCGTCCCTGTGCCCAAAGCTGGCACAAACCAAACTTTGGTGCAGATGTGCTGGGGAGGGCTCAGATAATTACTGAAATGCACTAAATAACTGTAAGCCTGAGCTTCAAAGAAGTCTAAAGAGGATTAACTCATCTGAAATGGGCCAGAACTATTTTGTTGCTGCTGGTTTTTTTAACTTTGCCAGAGGAGTGAGTCACTAGCGAGATGCCAGGAAGGTCCCCACCCTCCTTGCACAGCCAGGGCAGCCGGTGCAGGAGCAGCAGCCATTATCCCAGACCTGGGTGCTGGATCAAGAAGTGAGGACCAGCGCTGGCAATGTAGGGCATGCTGGGCCAGGGGGCTTAGCAATGCTCTAATCCAAAGGGAAAAATCTCATTTGTAAAAAAGGGGGGGGGGGCAACTCCCATTGATTGTATGGCAGCCTGCAAGCTGTTGGTCTGGGGCTGCATAACACCTGGGCACTGCTTTGCCCACTGCAGCTGAGCGGGGGACACATTGTGCATGCTTTGTGTCCCTTGCCACCAGCAATGGCAAAGGCTCAGCCTCAGCAATTTTGGCAATGAAGTCTTTACACCAGAAGCATCTAGACTGCAGTCTGGGGGTGAAGCATCCCCATAGTGTTATGTGTTATCATCCTCTGAGGTGTTGTCTTTTTGCTTGTGTTTGAGCCCCGTGCGTGGGCTGGCATCGCCTGTGATCCTGCATCCCCAGCAAGCTGCTGGGATTTAATGATTTGTGAGAGCAAATATGTAAGTCCTGGAAGGCAGAACTAAAATCCTGGGGACTCTGGTGTGTGCCTATGTGTGTATATGTACACATGAACACCCAGCATAGGTGGAATAAAAGGTGATAGAAAACACTAGTGATTAGTCAAGATAAATCCTCAGTTTTGCCCATACGGATGTGGAAAAAATTTTGTTTACATTGTGTTGGAACCATTTTAGGCAGTATTAATATGAAGTGTGACTCTCCAGGCATCCCCCACTCTATCCACGGGATTCTGGGCTGACCCTCTGGAGCCATAGCGGTGTGGGGGATCACAAGGCTTTGCTGGAGATCATGGCAGTGTGTATTTGTGGAAATGAGCAAGGACCTGTCAAAAAACCCTTCTGAAATAATGGGGTTTCGATAGATGGAAGCTTTGGCTGTGTGTGGTGGGGTTTTCCCGCTTGGCTGCTGGTGTGTCCAAGGGCTGGCACTGCTCCCTCACTTCTGACAGGAATCCTGAAGGGACTTGGGGGCTGGGGTTGCATTGCTTGAGCCGGGTGTGATGCAGAAATCAAAGCCTACTCTTTGTTGGCTGCAGTAACTGTAAAGCCATGTGTGAGGCCCCCCCAGGGATAATTTTGGGGGTGATGCAGTGTCCTTTAGCAGAGCCCCTTCCTCAGTATCTGAGGACCATCTCTGGGGGTCTCGGTGCTGGCTTGCAGCAGCAGTGCCCCAATGTGGAGTGTGGGGACTTGCAGCCATGGCAGACACCTACAGTGGTGCCCTTCATCTCAGTGGCACACTAAATGCATCTAACTAGCAAATAATGCCAGGCCTCGCTGCAGCTGAAGAAGGATTAGTACAAGGCTGTGGAAGATCCCTCTCCTGAGTGTGTGTGCTGGGTTAGATCGTGCCATCTGAAACTGCTGCCAACCGGGGAGGGGAAGGGGAGCTGGGTTTAGCCTTTGGTTTCCAAGACCATCATAAATTCCTACTGCCTGTTAACACCATTGCAGAGCCCATAATAAAATTAAAGGTGAGAATCCCATGAAACAAACAGGTGACAACACAAGCTTCAGTGGAACGTGGAGGAGCGCCAAGGGAAGACAAATATCAGTGTGGATTAAAGGCAATGGAGCCACACTTAGATGCAAAGATTATGTAAAATTCCTGAATAATGTGGAATAAAAGGGTCTGAAAGATCATTAAAATTAATTGGATTAATGGAAACAAAAAAGTAAGACTGCTGAGCCAGTCTTATCTGCTGTCAATTGAACTTAATTTAGCTGAGAAATAAGGCCATCAGATTTGGAGCATAATAAGTAAGATCTCTTAAACCTCTAGAGAGACCTTGTGAAGTGCTCCCAGCCCTTCCATGACCTCCCCATCATGGGAGCAGTTCTGTGTCCCTGTGTCCTCCCCATGCCACAGGCAGGTTGGTACCAGGTATGGGACCCCCTCGCACCCAGCTCCCCCTGCCCCATCCCTGCCCCATGGCATGAGGCTGAGCAGCTGAACTCCATAATGTAAACGGCTTTTATCTCTATCTGCTGGCACAGTGATGATAACGTTTGGAAAAGGTTTGCCCACCAGCAGCAGGCATGCCTCTTCCCAGGGAGAGGGGCAGGATTTTTGCGGAGGGTGAAGTGCAGAAGGCTGGTATGAAGGACACCAGTTAGTTTTAACTGTGCGACAGCTCTTATGAGTTACAGCTGAAGAGGATCTGGCAGGCAAGATTTATTTCAGGAAAAGAAACACAACAAATATGTAACGGCTTGTTTTTGAAAATGTGGTTTGGATTAAAAGTTGGGCTCTAAAAAAAAATATAATTAATATTGCTCTTGAAACATCACAGGGGAACGCTCAAACACTTGGGAGCAAGCTGAATTGGGTGATGGTGCAGACCAGGTACGTGGCAGGAGAAAACCTGCACCAGGCTGCTGAGGAGAGGGTTTGTGGCAGAGTGGGGCTTTGTCAGATGCTAAAGGTCCTGCCCTGCCTCCTGCTCTCCCTCCTGCACCTCCCAGGTGGCAGCAGCCCTGCACGGGGCAGCAGGGATCCGGCCCCAGCGCTGTTTGATGCTGTCGGTTGGAAGTTGGTCGGATTCAAGGAAGCTCAGGATATTACAGCATCAGAGCCAGCATAATTAGAGGCAGATCTGTGATTGCTGTAAATTGTTTAGCTTCATTGAAGTCAATGATCTTTGAAGTCGATGGAGGTATGATAACTTACACCAGCTGAGGATCTGCCAAGAGCTGTTGGGTTTTTACAGTCAGTTATTCATCCTTACAGCCCAAGCACTTGCCACCATGCATCCCTGCACTAGAAATACTGTCCTGGTGCCTTGAGGTTATTCTGTGAATGGATCTCAAATGGTTACCTGTGGCAGAGTGTGAAATTCAAGTGAGGGGAAGGAAAATAATTACTTGCTACAACACTAGTGATGGAGCAAACTGGAATGCAGCATCCCCTGGAAGGCTTACCCAGTGGATGGGGCTTGGGTGATGAGTACTGCAAAAATAGCAATGTGATCCCAGGATGGCGAAGAAGCAAACCAATGTGGTGTTAAAGATGAAAAGAAGTGCTGTGTTCACCTGGTTACGGACCAGTTTTATTTGTTTTTAAATAAAAGCTTGACTGGGTTTTTTAGGGAGGTTAAAAAAACAGCCTCAGGACTGAAAGAGTGTTTCCAATAGAGCTGTCTCTATTTTCAGATAACTCATCCAGTCGTCCCTTTTTATTGCCTGTGAAATCTTTCTGGAAAAGGAACTTGTATAACAACCAAAAGCCCATGATTTCACTTCTGCAGCCTTTCTTCTCTCTCCCCTGTGCTGCGCATTACTTTCTTCCTGCCAGGTTTCACAAGGATGCTTTTGGCCAAGGGGATGAGGACCCACCAAGGCAAGGAACGGGTATTTTTGCAGCAGGGCATCAGGATTTGGCTTATGTCTGCTCAGAAATGTGGGCATTGAAGTTTAGCACCTTTACTCCATTTGAACTGCCCCCAGGACACGCATCCCCCCTGCCCAGCACCTTGTCCTTGCCACTTGCTCTGGCCACCAGCCAGCTTGGAGTCCCCTCGTGAAACATGTTGCAAGTGGTTCACCCCACCAAAACCTTTTTCTCACGCGATTCCTCTAATTTTTATGGAAAGCTTGTTGTTGCTTTGCTGCAACATCTCTACCTTCAAGCTCCTGCTCAGACCATGAGGGCAGACTAATACAGAGCACAGAATTAGACATATTGCATAGGAATGCAGGCTCCAATCAGCCCCTTGCTGCTCATTCCTCTGCACAAAGCATATAAATTCATCCCAGATGGGTAAATAAGCAGTCAGTGCTTATTGAGAAAACTGTGTACTCATTTTGCTGCTGCTGACTAATTTCTCATAGACATTCCTTCCTATGTATTGAGCAAGCATCTTCCCGCATCCCTCTGATGCACTGTTAGCAGGAGAAATTATATCATACAATTTCTAATTTGTGTTTAGTCATTCTAGCTCTTTTTTTAAATAGGCTTATCCAATCAAACTGGGGCTTTGTGATGGAGGTGAGCCAAAAATCTGGAGACCTACTGCTAGGGCTTCGTGCTATTGCCTACTGAGCTGTAGGGACTTTGTATAACTTGATCAGCTACTTGGTGGAGAGAGCCATCTCCTAGACACATCCAATTATGCCAGCTCCTGTCAGCCCTGGTTTGGAGAAGACCAGATATCTGCTCTCCTGGGGAGGCTGCGGCTTTTGCAGGCAATGCCTTTATGGGTTCACTTTGGTGGGTCTATCAGCCCGATGTCCCCCTCAGCCCCTCCATGCCAGGGTGATGGATTGCAGGGCCATGGTGCTGGCAGATGCTGCAGCTGGGGCTGGTCCCCATCCCTGGCTCCTTCCTGTGCTGCCTTTCCCACAGCCCTGTGCAGCCCTGGGTATTGTCTTGGTGGCTGCTTGGGCCGGCCGGGGCTGGCCAGCCCCGGCAGAGCGCCCACAGCTTTTGGTTCTCATTCTTTAGAAAAACTTGGGGAGGAAAAAAATAAAATAATAAAAAAAACCCCAAACAATAATGTGCAAAATGAGGAAGTTTCTTCATCTGCTTCCCTATGGGAATACCGGGGTCCTGTCGTGGGGTTGGGTTGGTGACCCAGCAGCATCCCTTCTGCCCTGCTTGGGCTGGCTCCCCCGGCATGCACCGCTGTTCCCAGGGGTGCTGGCTCAGCACTCAAGAGCTGCACCTTGCCCGGGGCGCAGCAGATTTTAGGTGCAATCTGAGTGTTGGCCACTGGTTACATGGAGTAGCCACCTCAGAGCCGTCAGGGCAGCTGACAGATTCACCCCATTGATGAACCTCCCTAATGGGATGAGCTTTCCAGTTAATGGAGTTATTTTTACACAGGGAGAGGCTGATGGGATCTGTGCACCCCAGGGTTTCTCTGACTGGAGCCAGCAGCACCCTCAGAGCACATCTGTGGAAGGCTGAATCCTGGTGCTCATCATGGTGACAGCTCTGCTGCCGGTGAAGCCTCACACCCCATCAGGGGCTGCAGGACCACCTTTGCGGGGCTATTCCAGCACACTCCCTTTCATGTTGATGTGTTTGGGGTCTTGCATTCCCACCATGCTGTTTCTAGGGGGACCTAGTGAGGAAAATGGATTTGGGGTTTGTGGCTGTGCAGTGTGTTATCGTTCTCTTCTCCCTTTTTCTCCATCCCTTCACCCTCTCCCTGTCTCCTTTTTCAGTGACTTACTAGCAAATACTCGTTTAAGGAAGTCTGATAGTGGTGCAGTCTTATTCCTTGTAAATCTTTATCCAGTATTTTCCTATATGTCAGAAACATATGGCATATTTCCAAGATAGAAAATATGTGTTAAGGTCTGAAATTTATCCATTCAAAGATTGCATTTAAAGCTAGGGTGGGTCAAGCAACCTCCTGGAAGGCTGGTATCAATTTTAACCTGGTATTCAGTTATTACACAGGTGCAAGTTCTTAAAACATCTCAGGAAATGAAAAATAGGGAAGACATCAGGCTAGAAGATTGCTGCTTATTCAGAAATTTGCATGGGGAGAAAGGGCTGTGTTCAGCCAGCCCAACCCTGTACGTGGTTGTCAGCTGGGGGGGGACTCAGGTCAGGCAGGAGGGTTTAGGGAAGGAGGCTGGGACCACAGGTCAGGAGAGGAGGTGTTGGAAGGGCTGGAGTTAGGCTTACTCCTGGATCTTAGAATCATAGAATCATTTAGGTTGCAAAAGACCTTTAAGATCATAAATTCCAACTGTAGATCAGCAGATCAAACCATGATCATGAAGTCCAACTGTGGTCATCAATCCAACCATCAAGTCTCTTAGGAGATGCCGCACAGCAGTGGGGACAGGGGTACTGGGATGAAGTGGGGCTTGGGGTGGTCAGAGGGAAGCATGAGGGGCAAGAGTGAAGTGAAGGAGACATGGAGTTTGCTGGGGAAAGACTCTTTAAAAGGTTTGTAAAATTTTCATCTCCTTTCAGAACCTTCCTCCGAGCCCTGAGTGTGTTGGCAAAGGCTGAAGGAAAGGTCTGGTAGCAACTTGGGGGGTGATGTTAAGGAGAGGAGCCGGAGGCCAGAGCAGGGGGATGCTGGAGCATCCCAAGAGGCAGCAAGAAGACCCCTTGGAGGACAATGGGGCTGGTGGGCAAGCGGTGCTCTGCATATGGAGAAGGGCTCCGAGAAAGAAGGGCAATGACTGGAAAGGGAGGTGGGGACATGGAGAACAGAACAGAGGGGATGGAGCCAGCAGTGCTGCAGGAGCGGGTGAGTGAGCAAAAAGTAGAGCATCCCCAAAAGCCTTGCTGGGACGTGTGGAGGCAAGCATCGGTCCCAGGCGGCGTGGGCAGCACTGCTGGCTCTCTGGCAGCCTGGCAGTGGGTCTATGTGGTTGTGGTGCTCCTACCTCAAGGTAAGAGCCATTCCTAAGTCTTTTTTTTTTTTTTTTTTTTTTTTCTTTTTGTGCAAATCGGACCACTTCTTGCTCTCAAGGGAATCGGAGTATCTGGAGCTGCTGTTCAGCAATGCTTCAGGTGACTGTCACAATTCCCAAAGGAAAAAGATCTTTTATTGGTAGCAATCAATAAGGACCAAAAATGCCCTTGAGTTATATCCTGCTATCTGGGGGCAGGTTTAAAATGCATTTTCAAAAATCCTGGTGGTTTAGGGCCAAGTGCAGTCACTGACAGCAGAGCCAGCCTGCCTTCCGTCAGTGCTGCAAGGTCAGGCTACTGCTCCCAAAGCCCAGTTACCCCAGGGTAAGATCAGGGGCCTGGGCTAGGCTCAGAATAAAAATATCAGCTAAGACACACCACGAATATCAAACAGTTCATCCGCAGTTCAAAGAGTAATTCTCCCAACCCCAGAGGTGAGCCTGGCCTGAAGCGTCTAGCAGATTTTTTTTTCATCCACAACCCCAAATACTTAATTTTTTCAACCTTGATTTTTAAAATGGCCAAAAAAAAAAAAAAAAAACCAACCCCGTGCTGGGGGCTGATCTAAAGCAGAGAGTGAGAGGTGTGATGTGTGCACAGGCTCGGTATGGCTGTGAGTGTCTGCATCCCCAGCGAGCTCCTTCCTGACGGGGGGCAGCGATGCACCCCAAAGCCAGCTGCCTGATGTGCAGCCTGTCTCGAGGAGCACAGAAACATCAACAACAATTAAAGCTAATGGGAAACAAATGTCCTGTCCGCCACAGCCATTGATTTTGGGGGGAGCTTTATGAGAAAGTCGGAATTGGATTCAAAGGGTTTGTCTTACATTTGTCTTAACTCCTGGCTCTGCAGCCCAGCTTGTTCCTATTTTATCTAAATCTGGTCTTAGTTGGTAGAGCTGTGAGATTTGTCCAGCTTAGAGCTTGCTTCACTCTCACACTCACCCCGAGGCTGCTGGGGGCAGGATGGGTGCTGGCAGGAGGGTGCCGAGCAAGGGGTCCCTGCTGGGCACTGCCACCGTGCCCCGACCTGCTGTGGGGGTCTGGCTGTGAGGGCAAGAGGAATGAAGGGCAGGAGCGGGCTGCATCGGTGCTGCTGCTGCACTGGTGCTGGTCATCAGGGGCTGGTCCCAATTAGCACAGGCTTCCACAAGGAAGGCACATGGAGCAGCATTGACATGGGAGCTGCCTGCAGGGAGGCATGCAGGCTTGCTCAGCACCTGCCAGCCTGCACCCACTGCATTCGTCCAAGTGTCTGGTGTAACTCCGTAGTGCCTGGCTTGGCCGGACCCGGGCATGCTGTTGGAGCAGCGGAGCAGGGAGATGCTGAGGGCCAGAAACTTGCAACAGCAGCAGCAAATTGCTTGTTAGGCTAATTAAGCGCTTCATCTTTAAAGTGCAGGAATACATTGGTAAGAGGGTATATAGAAAGACAGATTTTTTATTTATCTACGTGTGCAGAAATTAATTGTCACCGGGGTTTGAATAGTGGCTGACTGCAAGCCACCTATAGGAGACTATAAGCGGTTCTCTGCGGATGTGTGAGGGTGGGATTAGCGTAGGCAATCAGCCTGCAGGTCAACCACTTGTGGGCCAAATCCCTTTATTTCAGTGGGGCGATGATATATAAGCTAAGAGTGAGCTTGACCCGGCTTCTCTGTCTCCGCTGAACGTTTTACTCAGTGAATCTAACCAGACGTCTGCTGCTGGGGAGGTGAAATCACTTATTTAACGGTGACTAAACACAGAGCTGTATGGACCAGGCGACAAGGCTGGCGGGTGCAGAGCCTAACAACCCGCCCTCGGTACCCTGGCTTACGGTAATTATAGATGTGCTGACTAAAATGCATGTCTCTTAGCTAATGGTCGGTGGGTCTGGAGAAGGATGAGGCTCCCACAGGCTGCTCACGTGAGGTTTTTTTCTGAAATAGCCAAGTAGCCTTCCTCAAGTGATTGATCAGAAGTGTCTGACATCAAACGTTGGTGCTCCTGCCATCACACAAAGACTTTGTAGGCATAAAACCATAGCATGAGTAAGGATATTTCCAGCCATTTTACTCCAGAAATTGCTTCATAAAGGAAACATGTAAGAGACTATATTTATAGTAGAAAGAACAACTCTCTCGGGATATGAATAACATTATACCATATAATGTAATTAAAAGCTGAATATGACTAGCACATTCCCATACAGATGTATCACAGCCCTGGCGACCATGTGGGATATGTGGAGAAAAAAGACCCAGTTAAAGAAACCACAAATTCCAAGGGTTGGGAGTGTGAGGAGGGGGGATAATGAAGCACTTTGCAATCTATTTTTCATCTCTTTTTTTTTTTTTTTTTTTTCTTTTCCTCTTTGCAAGAGCATGAACACATGCAAAGCATTAGGTAGTGCCTTGCCCACCAGAGACCCGGTGGTGGCCGCCGGACTCGGAGGACAGAGCATTGCCAGCTCTGGGGCAGCATCCCTGCCCCACACTGGAGCAGCCCCCCCAGAAAGAGAGAGAACGAGCAAATGGCAGGTAGCCCCCAACCACCCCAAATGGCAAAGCCCCATCCTGCACAGAGACTGGGGATGCTGGTGCAGGTTGGAAGGTGCCTGGCCCGGGCTGCCTGTGGAGCTGAGTGCTTGGGCTTTGGGCTCTGAGCTGCAACGCGGTGAAGCTGGGGGGTGTGGGGACCAGGACCCTGTGACAGCATCGGGATGGGCCTGCTGAAGTCCAGCAAATCTTAAAATACAGGCAGGGCCATGAATTCTCCACAGGTCTCTTCCCCCTTGGCTGAGCCCCATGTGTCGCCCTGCCTTGCCATGCTTTCATTCCAGATCTCCTCAAACGCTACTGTATAAAAGCCTGATTGCCCAACACAAAATTGGCTGCTCCAGAGAGACAATGGGTGTTGAAAGAAACCAAAGAAGAATATGCGGCTGAGAAAACAGTGTAAAATAAATACATAAATTGAGGGGGGAGACAAACTTTTTTTTTTTTCCTTTGGTCTTTTTATGTATTGGGAAGCAAGTGGCTGGGTTAGGGGTGCGTGCAGTCTGTCCTTGCAGGTCACGCTTTATGTGCAGTGCATTGCCCTGTTCTAGCTGCTCCACATCTCCCCTGAGGTGCAGCACACCAAAGCAGACACCCTTCTCCAGCAGAAGGGCTTGCCTGTGCCCAGGGGAGAGGGAGGATTTCTCACTGTGCCTTAGGAGCACGGTTCCATGCAGAGCCCAGCGTGGGTTTTTCCTTCTCCCCAGGAGAGCAGTGCCAGGCTGTGCTCAGTACAGGATCCCGGGACCCCCGCTCCTGCCGCTGCACAACCGCAGCTCCACCAGATGCTCCTGCATCCCCCTGGCCTCGGCACCCAGAGCATTCTGCCCTCTGCCAGCCCCTGTGGTCCAGCCCCTGTCTCTGACCTGGGAAAGTAATTTCCAATTCTAACCCTGCCTTCCTGGCTCACGGTTCCTGCTCTGCTCCCCCCACACCACCCCATGGTTGGGAACCTTGCTGGATCCGTCATCCCATGTTGACAGTCTTTGAGTTCATCCCTGGGTATGGTCCTCCGGTCTCTACCTGCTCCGTAGTGTTTTCCCCTGGGCTGTGTTCCCTCGGTGGGCTCGAATCAGACACCCTGCCAGAGCACAGACATATGACATCCACAGCTTCTCCTCCATGCGTGAGGCCTGTTGCAGGATGAAATTAGATTGTCTTGACATGATTTGTGACAAATGCATATTAGTTGTTACTCATCTCCTTGTTCCATATACTTAAAAATTCTTTGATTAATGGCTCCAGTACTTTTCTGTGACTTGATGATGAGCTGACAGCTCCATAATATCTCTGATCTTCTTTTCTTTTTTTTTTTCCTTTTTTTTTTTAATTTTAAAGATGGAAATCTTGTTTTCCATGTTCTCGATTTCTGGTGTCTCTCCAGTTCTTAGGACTCAAGTTCTCAAAGATAATGACCAAAGTCAGGTCCTGCATCTTCCCGGACATAGCTTGCTCCATCTTTCTCCCCCCTCTGCTGTGCCCCTGCCTTCACAGGGTTAAATTATAAAGCTTCGGAAGCAAATCAGATGCATTAATGACACATCCCTCCTTTTATTTATAATATGTTCTTCTGCTCTGATCACACATACTTGTCTGAAATACATTGTAAATCAATGCGCCCTAATCCAATCTTGTGTTAATTAATTCTTCCACTTGCCATCTACTTAAGTGGAACAGAAGAATAGATGTAAAAACCACGATAGCGAAGTTGTAGTGACTGATTATTATTCTTTACAATAGCGTATTGGTAAGAAAGTGAGCATGTTCTTTTCCCATTTGCAGCACAACCTTGGGCAGGAATTTTTTATATTAGGAAAAAGCAATTTGAAAAAATTGCTCCCTGGCTGCTCTACAGCCACTTGAAAATTGATTTATTTTGGGGTTTCCACAGCTGTGTGTGGGTTTCCACAAGACTTTATTTTGTGTTATTAAATCTGGCCGTTGAAATGTTCCTTTGATTTAATGTGAAGTGTGTTTTATTTGATAATTCCTTATAGATATGGAGGGGAGGTCTCGCTCAAGCTAGAGAGGAATAAACAAATAAATAGATAAAGGAATGGCTCAGTGCCTAGGACGTACCTGCCTGAGACACCTCGATGGCTGCTTGGGACCTGGGTCTGTGCAGGGACCGTGGTGGGACCTGGCTGGCAGAAGAGGGGTGCATGGGGGCAGCCATCACGAGGTTGCCAGCAGGCAGGGCAGACGTCAGGCAGCCTGAGCTGCCTCCCATTAAGCTAAAGCCCAGGAAAACCATGCCATGAGGACGAGGGGATGCTCCCTTTCAGGCTGACTGTAACTTTGCACATTGTGTAGGCAGGTGCAGCATCCCCAGAGCTCCCTGCCAGGCATGTCTTGCCTTGTGCCCCCTGCCAATGCTGGGAGCCAGAGACTCTGAGTAAGCTATCGGTCACTGGGGAAGGGGAGCGTGGGCAGCCCCCTGCCCTGCCCGTGGCAAATCCAAGTCTCTGGCACTGAGGCAGCTCCTGAAACATCCTTTCTCCCCATGAAGTCCCCTGAGCACACGGCACACACTCTTCGGTGGCCCATAGGGTAGCAAAGCCAGGAGCCACCACACCTTCTTGCCAGCCCCCAGCAGCGAAAGAGAAAAACAAGGGAGTTTTCCTCTCTAGGTGCATCTGCGTGCTGAAAATCCACTTCTGGACCTGCAAAGCCTGTGGCTGGAGGGTGACGTGAGAGCAGCCAAAGTCCCCTCTGCAGCTCATGTCCCAGCAAGGCTCTCATTTGCTGCGACACACTCCGACATGTGCCCAGCGTCGGGCCCCAGCCTGGCATCTAAATGCAATCAAATTATTTTTTTTTAAATATGTTTTCCTTAGCAGAAGAAGGCAGGAGGGGCAGCAGCCTTCTGCCCTTATTATTGAATTCTGATTTTTGTGCCTTAACCTCTTGCTGTTTGCTATGGCTGACACCAGCATCTACCTCCTCCTGGCAGCTGGAAGGGCTTTCTAGAGCGGCGGTGGCTCCCAGTGCCCCCAGCGCTGCCCCAGCCTTTTCCAACAGAAAGATTTAAACATCTACATGAGGATTTCACACTTGTAAACAAACCACTCGGTGAGCACACTGTTTGACTGCCGAAGTAGCATCCATTTCTATAAAGCTCTAATCTTGGGAGGATCTTCCATTCTTTTATTCTTTCCTCCCCCCCCCCCCCCCCCCCCGTAACTCTGTAAAGTAGTTTTCCCTGGCACTTTTACATCAGCCATCCCCCCCAGCCCACCCACTGCCTCCCACAGACACCATCCCCCCATGTCAGAGCCCCCAGCCCCTTTCTGGGCACCAGCAGACCCCAGGGTAAGTGAAAGGGACAAAGAGGGGCACAATCCTGCTCCCTCTCCACTTTAGTGCAGCAGCGCGATTGAGCAAATGCATTTATTTTTTTTGCCTCATGAGGTCGCAAAATCTTCCGGTAATTAATCTTCAAGGGGAAGGAGGAGAGGATGCAGCAAGAGGTCTGTGAGTGGACGGCGCAAGCACAGGACGTTTTCAGGGTAATTTTCACATTGATCCAGGACTTGGGAACCAGGAGGTCATTGTGTCAGTTTAGTAAAGCTGTCACATAGCTGATTTTATTAAATTTTATTCAATTTATTTTCATTCTGTGAAGGTATGGAATCACTTATTCCTCATGGGTGAAAAGCCAAATTAAAAAATACTATTTTAATAGTCCCCAAATGGTCATCAACAGGAAGAAAACCAGTGCTGATGGAGATGGCAAATGCAGTTGTAGCAAATAAAAAACAAATACCTTGCCCCTGACGAGCCCCATTCACCCAAGCACCGCAAGGTAATTCATAAACAGGAACAAGTGCATGCCGGGATTTTTGCCAAAGGTGAAAATTAATCAAAATAATGGGTTTTCATTCTGCTAGAGCTGAGCTCAGCCCTACCTGCACCTCCTCCTACAACCTGTGCTGCTCCAGGGAACTTCAGTTTCGTCGGGTCCCATGGGATTGCACGGATTTTAGTCAAGGAACGAACTGGGAGGGCTTTATAGTGATCCAAATTCTGTTGTTGACTTTGTTAAGGAGCTTGTCAGAGCTTTTGGGATCAGGTAGGACCTTGCCCAGCTCTGGCCTCCGTGGGACCGAGGCACCAGAGCTGGGCTCCTGCAGGGCTGCCAGGGGGGCAGGAGCTGGTGGCCAAGGTGCACAGGGGGATGCCAT
The DNA here is from genome assembly GCF_023634155.1 of Falco peregrinus. Lineage (NCBI taxonomy): Eukaryota > Metazoa > Chordata > Aves > Falconiformes > Falconidae > Falco > Falco peregrinus. The sequence continues at coordinate 21,634,204 of NC_073743.1, forward strand.
AGAGGATGCTCTTGGGTACCACAGGGATGATGTGTTCTGCAAGCTTACCATTAGGTTTTTAACAACGATAAAGTAAAATACAGTTTTGCAATGACTCACGGATAAAGTTGCTGAGAGTTAGGTTTGAAGAGTTTGTTCCAAGTCAAAAAAAATCAGAGGCTTCTCCTTCCAGTTACAACAAAAGATTTTGGACCTTATAAAATATTTCCCAAGAAGGGCTGGTTGAGTTTGTTGTGAAGGGATCCCAGAAGAGCTCTGTGGTTTGGGTTTGTAATGGAAATCTTAGTCACCTTAGATAGCTTTTGAATGACAATCACAGTTTATGGACAGGGTGACTTCAGTGTTGTTTTCATGTATTTTCACTTACCCACTCTGCAAATACTAGATTTGGAGCTCACAGCAGCTGGAGTGGAGTACCATCCTAATTTATGTTGGGCCAGGTTCAACCTTATGCAACTCTGCTGAACCCATTCATCCTTCATTTCCCCTCCTGCTCCGGTTATGCTTCCTAATATTCTGGTTTACTCCTCCCATTACCTTCCTGCTCCAGGCCTTGGCTCACTGCCCTCTTTCATCTGTCTGTCCTTGGAGCGAGCTGCTGCCTCCCATCCTCTGTTCCCCCCGGAGAAACCCGCTTTGGCAAGCAGCCTTTTTGCTTTTCCAGCTCGTAGGCATTCCCACAGCATCCCTTCTTGTACCTTAATTACCCTGCAGATGGGCTCGGGCAAGTAAATGTGTATTTCCCTATGACTTTTCAGTGCAAACCTATGCAGCATTACAAGGGGAGACTGGCACCAAACGTTTCATTAATAATTGCTGGGGATGGATTTGGATGGTTAACTCTGCCCAAGAAGGCGCTGCAGCTCTGCAATATTTCCTTAGTCCGACTGGCTTCGCTGCAAGTAAACAGAGCATCCAGCCAAGTCGAAAGGGCTTGTCGTGGCCATGTTCCCTCGGAGATGCTGGGATTCAAGCCAATTGCCAAGTCATTTTGCAAATGATATTGCTTAGTTTAGCTCTTCAGATGCTCCTTCATTTGCAAGCCATTTCGAAGGCTCTGCCTGAGTTTGCAGGAGCAGCCCTGGCCCTGATGAGAGTTTCAGGCTGGGATTCTGCAGGCAGTAAGCACACCTGTAGCTCCAGCTCAGAAAAGGACAGGGGTTTAAATTTGCTGGCCTAAAGTACATCAGACAGTCAGAAAGATCCGGAGTACTTAGGGGTATTTCCACACCATAATCTGATGTGCAGCAGAGGTTGGCTCTGTAAGTCCCGCGAGCATCGATACTTGGCTGATCTGAGCCCCCCTGTGAGCTTGCTGTGCCCAGGCTGGTGACAGTGTGTGATCTGTCTAATCCTATTTCTAATAGCAGTCTGCATATCTGCAGCACAGAAAAGCACTGTTGTCATTGGTAAAAGGTCTAGTACAATGCACAGGGAGAGACTTTTGCATCCCAACAAGAAACTTCAGTGGGTTACAGGAGCTTCCAGATTTCTTGAGTATGAACCCTCATTAAATCCAGGTGAGGTTGCTGAAAAATCTAAAATCTTGCATTTGTTTTTCTGGATTTATCCTGGCCTTTGCTATATGGTCTTTTCTCTGTGCTGCAGGGGCTGGCTAAAATCCAGGCAGAAGGTGCAGGGCAGGGTACCCGATGCATGCCCACAAGTGGGGGCTCTCAGGGATGAAGCCATGTGGATTCATCCCCGAGACCAGCCACGCAGGGTCACGCCAAGGGTCTGTCTCTCATCCTGCTCACGGCAGTGGCCACATCTGGATGCACAAGAAAAAATATAAACACAAGATAAGCAAGTGATGCTTCCTAGAAAACTTGCCCAGCCTCTGGTGATTTGTGACTTGCTGCAGCAGAGGGGATGGACAGTGGTCCCCTGGAGCAGTGGACGGGGATGTGCCGGGATGCATCCCTCACTCTCCCCATCCCTGATCCCCACCAGCAACGTGTGGGGGGATGCCTCCAGCACCCCTGGATGTGATTTCACTGCCCCTCAGGACACAGCCAGCTCTCTCTGCCTGCTGCCCAGATGTGCTGGTGCCTGTGCTGGAGCGGTGAGTGCCGTGTGCCAGGACAGCGGCCGAGGCATGGCAGAGCATGACCTCTACTCTTATTAAAATGCACTGACTTAATTTAACTGATGGATCTCTGGATTTACATGGGCTGCCCATGGAATAGGCTAGCACTGACCAGATTAGCTACAATTATTTGGGATTTACAGAGACTGTTTGCAGAATAAACTGGCACTGAGCAGATTAACTAACTAAAATAATTTGGGATTCAGGCAGACTTCCCACGGCAAATAGACTGACACAATTAAAATTAAGAGAGGAACAGGGGAAATACATTTGTTCTGCTTATTCATTGCAGTTAAAATTTCTATATTCCCTCTTTCCACCGATCTATCTTTTACCTTGTCGCCCAAACAAATAAAAGGTATTAAGTATATGGAGTGATCAGTCCTTCCTACCATCTCTACCATGATCAAACACAATAAGAAAACAATTACAAATGGGTCATTTACTCCAACATACTTGCAATCTTTTGATTTTATTTGTTGTTGTTGTTGCCCTTGGAAACACTAAGCGCGCCCTGCTCTCCTGCCTGCAGTCACAAAATGATGCTCCTTTGCCTCCCAGCACACGGTATTATTATCATGATTTATGACCTGTGACCAATTAAGAGCCTATTGCAGGGCCTGGGCTGAGAGCAGGAGAGCCATGTGGCGAGGCTGGGGTGGGGGGGGTGCAGACCACCCGGGGCGTGGGACCCTCCAGCCCTGTGGGCAGGGCGTTGCATGGGTGCACATCCTCAGAGCCTTGCCAGGATGGTGCTGAATGCGGGGACTGATGCTGCTGGGACATCCCCGGAGGGAGGCCATGCCCTGGAGGGCATGGGAATGGGTGCTGCACCCCAAATCTGGTGCTGGGGTGATGCAGAGCATGGGCCAGACCTCGAAGTGCACTGAACCGGATTCACTGACAGGTCTGGCTTGGGGGGATGCAGCCGCTGCATCTCCCCCCCCCCCCCCCCTCCCCATGCCCTGGACCTCGGTGGGGCTGGGGCTGGGGTCGGTGCTTTTTCTAAGTGAGTTTTCCTGTTGTGCTTTTGCAGGAATCCTGTTTATTCGTGTGACCCACCCTCACCGCGGCTCTTTTAACAGCCTTTTTCTTTCCTTTTGCTGCCTGTTTTCTTTTTCCTCATTGTGTTTTCCTGGCAGGGAATAATCTCAGGATACTGATGGTCCCTTCTCTGAAATAACAGGGTCTGTGTGCATTACCTGAGCATTTCTGGAAGGGGTGGGCAGAAAATTCGGCAGCACAACATAGGCTTGAAACAATGCCAAAGGTCTGTGCGGCCAGATCCGTCACTACAGCAAAACTTCCATGCATTTGACTGCTTTCCAAAGCCGCAGACATCTCAAGCTAGGTGGCAAATAATGTCTTTAAAACAACCAAACACAACCAAAAATCCTCTTGCTAGATCTAAACCACGGAGGGTACAGCAGGGAGACCACAAGAAAGCCGGGGATAGCTCTCCATCAGCACGGCGCGGTGCAGCCGGTGATTATGCAGAAGCGGGGAATAACAGATGTGTGTCAAAAAGTGAACCTCGGGCGGCTGCATCCCACAGTGCCATCTAGCGCGGTCCAGCCCGGCGGGACCCAGCGGCTGGGGCGAGCAGGATGGAGGTGCAACTTTTCCATGCGTGCGCCAGGCACCCATGGATGGGGACCGCACGCACGTGTTTGGGTCTGGCCCCCCGCCACGGTTAGCTCTTTGTGGGTCTGGGTATGAAAAAGTGAGGTTTTTCTTGCTGGAAACGGCAAACGTGCTTGGCACTGTAATTTTGCGAAAATCACCCGACGTTCCGTGCTCTGCTGGGGAGCACCGGCGGGTTTGCTCGGCTCCCGCTCCGTCGGGAAGAAGCAGGGGGCTGTGCAGGGGGGAGGCTGGGAAGGATGCTCTGCTCTGCCATGGCACGCTGGCAGAACACCTTGCTCCCCTCACGCTGCCGGGGTCCCCTGTCCACCTGGGCACCGCGGTAGGATGGTAACCGGCAGGGAGACCTCGGAGGGCGAGTCATTTGGTAACCTCTTCCAGAGTGCAAGGCTCTGTTTTAAACTTCTAAATGCCACCATAAATGTAGTCAGGCATATATTTCCATATTGATACTGGATAATAAACACAGTAGGAGCCTAAAGTACCTTGAGGGACATCCTGCTGTGCTTATTATCCTGTACTTCTCTGCTAATTACTAGAGCCTAAACTTTTATACTCATGGATTTGTTTACCTACCACTTTATCAGCTGCTGGATCTGTTTTGCAGCTTCCCCGTGACCGCACTGACATTGCTGTGCTTCCCCTCCTGACGCGCTGGGGTTTTTGGCTGTGCCGCCTGTCCCCACGGGTGAGCCGTGTCACACGTGTGGCACCGCTGTCCCCACTTTGCCTCAGCCCCTGGTTAGACACCAGCAGGCTTGCTCCCTGCCCGGCCACGAGGCATGGGCAGATGGAGGCAGTACAGAGCAGAGCTTCAAAGCCACCAAAGTCCCATCCGAGCTCAGTTTCCACCCGGAAGCGCTGCCCACTTACCCAGACAGCCTCCATTAGCAAGAGCAGAAATCCTTAAGAATGAGGAAAGTAGTTGCAAAGCACCCAGCAGCTTCTGCCCCAAACAGCTGGTGAATTAAATCCAAGAGGAAGGCAGCACGAGGTGGGGAGCACCAGGGAACAAAGAGACTTCATCCTGGCAGATGGCAGGCCCAGCACGCTGGTGGCAGCAATGCAGGAGAACAGCAACACGGTGGGGTTTGCAGAGGGGTTTTGGGGGAAGGTGGCCCAGGCAGGAGAGGTGGTGTGGGAGACTCGTGATGGTGCTCAGCTGATAGCGAAGCACATGGGTGCTGCAAAACTGCCTGGGTGCTGCAAACCTGCATGGGGAATGCAAACCCACAGGGGCAATGCAGACCCATACGATCAATGCAAGTCTGTGCGAGTGGTGCAAACCCCTGTGGACCATGCAAACTCACATGGGCAATGCAGGCACACAGGGGTCACAGGGTGTTGCAAACCTGCATGGGTGATGCAGACCCTGCAGAGATGTGGTGCCGACCTGTGGTGCTGAGGGATGTTTTGTACACAGAGGACAACACACCATGCAGGTCCCTGAGAGGTGGCATGAGCAGATATGGTGCGATGTGATGAGGAACCGGCCACAGGGTGAAGGAGGGTGGATGGAGGTGCCCTGGAAGCATGGGGATGGAAAGGGGCCAAGCCTGCTCTGCCACGGCTCCTCAAGAAGCCCACTGGCCCCAGGTGGCGGAACCCACAAGTGGGAGATGCTGGGCACCATCCCAGCTTCCTTGCAGGAATAGAAAAGCTACTGTCAGCCCCCAGGAGCTGCCGGTGGTCCTTGCTGCCCCTTCTCCTTTGGCTGCCAGGCCAGGCACCACCACACTGCCCCATTTAGCCAACAAAATTCAAAGCATTCATGTCCAATAAATTGGATTATCACCCTTTTGTTGGATTAAGATGAATGACTTTCCAAATTCTTGGCCTGTTTACTTTGGCTGCACTCGAATCCTGTGAACTCGGCTTCTGATAACCATGTTAGAAAGAGGGATATGTGGAAAAAAGATTGAAATAGAAATGTGTAATCATCAAATGGCTTTTTGGTTGCCTTTTGTTTTATGTCAGAGCTCAAAGTCTGTCCATAATTACCTTCATTACTCTTGACCTAAGAACAAACTCAAAGGCACTTTTAAGAGAGATTAATAAAAGGATTTCTGATTAAGAGAAGGCATTGCAAACAATTTTCATGTCTGTCCCACATCAATTGAATCAAGCGGCCGTGCAGCAGCCAGGGCTGTCTGTCTGCTGCCAGCCCGGCTCCGTCCCTGCGCAGGGCAGAGGGGGTCCCAGCAAACCTCTGCCCCCCTCCCCGGCGCTGCCACCCTGCTTTCAGATGCTGAACCCCAACTGCCGAGTCTTCTCCCCAGCCAGAAAATGACAATTTTAAATCCATCAGCCAGGCAGGCAGCAAACTGCAGCCTCCACCTTCATATCCAGGGAGGCCGGTGGTGGCAGAGCCAGCTCAGCCACTGGTGCGGAGCATCGTAGCACCAGGCGCAGGCTGTTTGCCCCAGCCAGACACCAAGGTGGGCAACAGCTGCTTTTCCCTTGGGATGCACAGCCCCTACATCCATTCCCATGTGGCGTGGTCCCGGCACCGGGAGGGGTGACGCTGTCCTCTGTTTGTCACGTCCTTGCACCCAGGGCACTGACGGGCAGGCCCACCGAGTTTTGCCCAGCGGGCGAGTGCGGTGCAAAGGCAGAACAGATCCCCAGCAGCACCCAAGGGGGTGGCATGAGGCCAGATGTGCCCAGCAAGCCACTGCGCCCACCTTGGCTGTTGTGTTTCCCCTCCACGAGGGATGCTCCGGGCACGGAGCGGCATCTAGCCCCACTGTCCTGGAGCTGTTTACGTGATTGCTGGGGGACACAGCCAGGCTCAAGGTCCCAGCAGGTCTTCCCTGGTAGTCTCCAGCTATTTTCAGATCATTTCCCTGTTTTCTCCCAGTCCAGCTCTGGCTTGGCTTTGCTGAGCACTGCCCAGCCCATGGCAGCCACAAGGCTCAGATCTCCCATCTTATTTCCCTGCTGCCTTCCCCACAAGAGCACGCTGCCCCAGACAGCACCAGGCCCAGACTGCGTCACCCTGTGACTCAGTTTACCCCACCTTTGGGGACAGGACAGGTTTTTCCTGTGGCTGAGCATCCCTGCCCAGCTGTGCTTCACACCGTCTCCTTGCCCAGCTCTGACAGGGCAGGAGGAGTGGGGCAGCAGCTCTGGGCAGGGACCAGCTCCCGCGGACAGAAAACCTGCAGGGCTGTCCATCCGTCCCCAGCAAAGCTCATCTGTGCATATGGCGTGTCTGGAATATCATCTAGTCCTGTCCCCAGCCTCCAGCAAATTAAAGCAGAGCTAGGTGCCCAGGAGCATGTCCAGACAGCTCTGGAATATCTCCAAGGACAGAGTCCACAGCCTCTCTGGACAACTTGTTCCTACTGTTCATCTGCTGTCACAATTAAAGAAAAATAACCATAAAGATGAGAGTGGAATTCTTTGTATTTTGACTTGCACCAGTTGCTTCTTTCGCTGATGTGAAATGACCATCAATATGGGCACGCTGGCACCTGTGGGTATTGTGGGAATGCCCGTGAATGTCTGGGTTTTTTTGGGGGGAAGGTGATGACCGTGACCAGGACTCCAATAACTGCAGGTCCCACCAGCACCCCATGTACTACAGAAATGCATTTTCATTTGCTTTCAAGCCCCCACGTCCCCCTGCCAGGAGCTGAGCTCTCTTCCCCTGAGCCCCCAGCTGGCTCCCTGGGCTGCTTCCTGGGAATCCCATTTTGGAGAGAGGTGTCAGGGCTGTGAGTGCAGGCAGGGAGAGCTGGCAGCCCCCACCACCCCCACCTCCACCCACATTTAGAGGCAGCTAAATGGAGCAAACCTGGAGTAGGAGCAGGGCTCCCTGTAAATGTTCGGGTGAGCAAATGTCCAGTGAGAGAAACACAAGAGGCATGCCCCCAGTGAGGTCATTACTCATGCAATGCCCCCAGCAGCTAATTCTCAATGCAATCATAAAATCACAGAATCACAGCATGGTTTGTGTTGGGAGGGACCTTAAAGCCCACCCAGTTCCATGGCAGGGCCACCTCCCCCCAGCCCAGGTGGCTCCAAGCCCCAGCCTGGCCTTGGGCACTGTCGGGGACAGGGCACCCACAGCTGCCCCGGGCAGCCTCTGCCAGTGCCACGCCGCCCTCTCGGTGAATAATTTCTTCTTAATATCTAATCTAAATCTCCCTTTTTTCGGCTTAAACCTGTTCCCTTTCTCCCATCGTTACGTGTCCTTGTAGGAAGCCTGTCCCCGGCCAGGTCTGTGCCCCAGCAGAGCTGAACAGGATGCTGTCCTATTTTGGGGGTGTCAGGCAACGCCGTGAGCAAACTAAAGGCTTTGGGGAGGAATTTCCACTTACTGCTGTCCATATGTGCGTGGGGAGAAACGATGTGATGTTGCGGCACTTCAAAGCCGGACGGGAACTGGCCTGGTGTGGGGAAAGGTGCTGAGCAATTCTCCAGCACGGCAAGCGGGTGCACCGAGGAAACTTAGCAAAAGTGAGTCAACACCATCGAAAACTGGGGAGAAAGATGCTCAGACACTCAGCGTGGGCACAGCTGGCTGCCAGCATGGGTATGAGGTCATTCCCAGCCAGGAACAGAGGTGGCTGGGTCTGCTGGCTGTGCTCGGCGTGGGTACCCCGCTCCCCCACAGCATCCCTGCCAGTACATCAGGCAGGGAAAACATGCGAGCGCCCCAACTGTGTCTGAAAGCCTGGCCCAGGGCGCCTGCTATGATCTATTTCGCAATAAATAGTGCATCTATTTTGGGGGTTAAGCCATCTGCTCACCTTGTTTCTGTTGGGAGAGGAATTAATTACAGGCCATTGCCTTTACTGGAAACAGAACCTACCTAATGGGTTTATTATCAGAACCTGTTTCTTAAGGGTGTCCCATCCTCATCTGATGCAGACGGCTAATTACAAAAGCTGGTTTTGATTAACTTGAAAGGTATTGTGACATCCACCTTTGAACATCTGGAATGAAAAATGGGATTTCTTTTAAAAAGGAACTACCCGAGACAGCTAACGAGGCAGCAGGAATACATTATTTTGTTAAAAACAATACCCGCAGAAATGAAATGTTCACCAAAGCACTCCTAAGACATGTGCTAATCCTCCCATTGATCACTGCTTACCTCCTCCTGCATTTGTCTTTATTGTTTCCAACACTCCCTGCGACAAGGAACGTGTTGGTTTATACACATAAAGAACACAACATAATAAAAAGGGACCCAAATACTAATTAATGACTCTGGGCTGTGGGAGGATGCGACTTGTGTAACACAAATGAAGCAGGCAGAAGGAGAGCAGGCAGCAGGTAAAGCAGGCAGAGCGTGGGACCCCTGCCCACACTTCGGCAGAGGATCCCCGGGGGTCTCCCGGGGTACCACGTCCAGCAGCCACAGAAGAGCCAGCAAGGAGCAGCTTTCACGCCGGAGAGAAAAACGCAAGGGAACCAGACGACAAACTGTTGAAAGCAAAACCACAGAAATTATTGAAGAAAAGGCTTGTGACACCCACGAGGAAGGAAATGGGGAAGAACAACAAGAATGACAGAAGAATGTTGGAAATGACCAAAAAAAAAAAAAATCAAATCAAAGAGCATCCTTCAGGCAAGGGAAAAACTTCCTTCCTCCCATGCTGCATGGGAGGCTGCTCCCGGCGTGCCTGTGGCTGCGGGCACTGGGAGATGCCCAGCCTGTGGCAGGGGGTCCAGCAGCCCATCGCCCGGCTGCCGTGGGCCATGGGGTGCACAGCAAGGGGCTCACGGTCAGGGCTGGCTCCTGCTCAGCTTTCAGCCATTGGGTGTTACAAGGTGTCTCAGGCCAGTGCCTGAAAATTGTGGCACTGAACAAGACCCGTTGCTCCCTGAAAGCCGTGTTGGCTGATGCACAGCTCTGTGATAGCTCTGGATGTGCCCCTGGGGGACACCAGCCAGACCCCGCCTGTCCCTACACACAGCCTAACACCCACCTCATCTCGTACTTGAGGTGGAAGAAAGGGCATTTGCAGGAGCAGGGTGTTCTGCTGCAAGTGCTACAAGTGTTTTGCATTCACTAGTTTTGCATTTATTTATTATTTTTTTTTACTCCTGGGAGAGCTAATTACAAACAATTTAATTAAGATCTCTCGCTCATTAATGTTCTAGTAGTTCAGCGAGTTCGGGTTCACTCAGCAGGTTGCAAAGGTTTTATTCTATCCGTTATTCCCCCATTAACTCAGCCCATGTCAGCGGTGTGTTTGCTTATCCCCCCTGGCCCTGTGGGGCTGCACAGTCCCAAATCCCTTCAAGCCTGGGACATCTTCATTTTGGGGTGGGAGCCTGGCTGGCACCCAGTTCTGTCCCCGCAGGGTGCTCGGCTGATGCACCCCCCCCGCATCCCCAGCATCACCCCAGCAAGCGCCGCCCCGGGAAAATGTTAAAGCTTGATGTTAAGCAAAGCAAACTGATAAAAAGCTGTCACCTTGTTAGGAGGGACCTGGAAGGATAAAAGGCAACAGGTGAGAAAGGGAAGGATACGGGGGAAAGCTGGTGCCAGTTCCCTGGGTGTCAGCACACCAGCCTTATCTGCCCAGGGGAAAGAGCAACCTGAGCACTACGCCCCTGGAAAGTAGGGAAAAAAACATCACAAGTGCCTGAGAAAAGAGAGGAAATGTATTTTTAGCCCATTTAGAAATCTGGTTTGGTTTTGTTTTGAATTATCTTAAAAATCTGCTTTGGGTTTGGCTAATGCTTCAAGTTCAGTGAGGATCTCTTGAGCAACACACCAGCTCTGCACCCCAGCCTGGCAGTGGCCACGTCTCCGGTGGAACAGCCTCAAGCAACCCCTACCGCTGATGCCAGCTTAATGAACTTTGCTAATTTGGGGGCCGGATGGGAGCCTGCAGAGCAGCATCCCCAAGACCCATTCTCCAAACTACATTAAAAGGCAAGTCACCCACCAGCTGATGGGCTCCACATCTGCCCCACCGAGGCTGGAGGGGAAATTCTGCGGCGCATGGAGCTGGGTTTATCCTGCTCGCTCCGGGCAGGATACATGTATTGACTTTTTGGTTTGCTTTTCCTTTGCTTTTACAGTAAGTGGGTGAGCAGCATATATCTATATCTATTAGATCAGCCGCGCCTGCTCTCACAGCTGGCTGTCAAGTGAAAATGAATACAGAAATCATTAAAAGTGCTCTCGCAGGAGACCAGAGGCCAATGGTATTTTATTGTGATTTAATGAAAAACGAAAGCGCTGCGAGCACATGGCGCGATTCTCTTTCCGTAACAATTGATTATGGGTTTACACTTGGTGACGCGCTGCTCCGCAGTGTGGGGAGGGGGTTCAGCTGACCCCTGCCCCGTGTGTGGTTGGGATCACCGGTCCCTGCAGGGATGTCTGAATGAAAACGCTCCTCCGAGTCCCTGCTGCCCAGCCCAGCAGCACAGAAACCTGTGCTCTCACTGTGGGTTTTCATCATACAAAACAAGGGGGGGGTTATATGAAATCTTATATTTTAGGTGAGTCGGAACACAACATGCTGCCTTGCACCAGAGTAAAGTTCAAATGCGTGTGGGGCATCACCCTGTGGTGCTCCGTGGGAGCCGGGATGCCATGACTGAGCATCGCCGGGAGAGTCACCCACCTGTGACGGCGTGCAGTGAGCTGGGCATGCGCGGGTGCAGCGTTGCAGGCCATGCCTGCTCAGAGGGACGCTAAACCCAGGTGACAGAAAACATTCCCCTTCTTGAAGCAGTAAAGGAGCAGCCACTGCTGTCACCTCTCTCCTCCCCCCAGGCTAAAGGCTGGAAACCAAGGTCCTGCGGAGCAGCGAGGGGCCCCAGGGCTCACGGGCAGGTTTGCACCTACATAATGTGCCGAGGCTGTGGAAAAGAGCCGCCTTTGAGCCGCTAAACACTTTCCGAGCTGGACAAGAAACCTCACCTGGTCTCCCAACGCTCAGCTGCCTTTGGCTGCCTTTATTTACAGTGCCTGCTTAGCAAATAGACAAACCCTGGCTGCTGCAGAGCACTGCGCAAGGGCAGGCAGATGTCTAGCCACATCTGGACAGATCCGCTTGCAACCCAGCCTTCCCACTGTAAACAATTGTAATGTTCAAGCCCAGAGCAAGGGGAATCTGCCTCAGGTTGGCAGCTAACATCCACCTCCTAATGCCTTGTTTTATAAACACAAAGGTGCAAACCCCACATGGATATCAGGTTGACATGTGGGCATTAAAATCTTATATTGTATTCACCCTAATGCCTCACATCTGCTTTGGATTTCAGTGTTGTCTGCATAATCCTTAGCAGAGCAGCACATTTGCAATACAGAAAAAAAATATTTCACGTGGAGTTATCACAGCCTCTCTCAACAGCTTGGGAAATGTTTGTCTCTGCAGCTGAAAAAGCTATTAAACCTGGAAGAAAGTTTGCTTTGGTGCGAGATGAAAAGCCCTTGCTTGGGAGGAGAGGAACAGACACTGGGGAGTTTCTCACCATCCCTCCTGCCCCGGCACTGCCAGGCTGGAGGACCGGGATGCTCCCCGGCCGCAGAGGGATGCGCGTGGGGTGATGGGCAGGGGGCTGTGAGCTGCTGGCGGGGGCAAACAAATCGGATGTCCCATTTCTAGATGCACGTGATGAAAAACATGTGGGCATCTTTGCAGGAAAGACAGAACCTTCTGGCTGGGATGTCGATGATTTTTCAGAACTTGTTTATCTCTGGGAGGGAACTGCTCTCGGAGTAATGCCAATTACTGGGGGAAACCCCAAAAACATTCTATATAAACTGTTGTTCTGACCAGAATTTGTAAGTGGAAGATGTCTCGATGCAAGAAAATTCGAGGCATCTTTTGGAGGATAGGGATCACAAGACTGGGCAGGGAAACCAACAGGAGTGGTGCGCTCGTGGGCAGACAGAAACATTTACAGATGTGCAGACGTAGGAGAGTTAGCTAAATAACTGTGTACAAGGAGCACCTATGGATGAAATATATACGTGGAAACTACTTCTGCCTGTAAAAAGCAGTGCAGGAGGGTGCCTGAGGGGACAGCACCTGGAGCACCCTGGAGAGCTATCTCCATCCTGCCTACACCTCGAATCCTTAAAGGATTTAAGGAAAAAAAAAAGAAAAAAAAAAGATAGAAGCACAGAAAACAAATCTGAGGCAGAAAAGCCTCCAACAAGAACAAAGGCTGCCTGATCTTGGGGTGCCCCAAAGCCTGATGCCCCCAGGCTTGCGTTGGGCACAGCAATACCTGGTGGACCCTGACCAGGGCTCAGCAGACCTTGCTCCAGCTGATGAGGTGTCTGACCAGGGTTTCACCAGGAGATGAGGCTTTTCCATCGGGATATGAATTTATTTCAAACTGCAATGAATTCCAATCAGTGCACAAGATAACGATGTCAATGCCACCGTATAATCTCAAAGAAGAGCAATATGCTGTGAAAGGGTGGCGAGGGACTTGCTAAATACAATAACCATGCAGAGGGAAAAATAGATGTTTAGGGAGTCACCTGCAGCCTTGATTGAAAAATCAAAGTTACAGTAAAATTTTTCCTATTTAATTATCTCACAGATAATATCACTTAGATTGAGTTTCATATCTGAGCAAATTAGTTGTGCCACTATTATTAAAACCTACTTAGGAAACTCAATCAGTGAAAACTACCACTTTGTGGCTTAACACATGCTAGGAACAGAACTGATTTGTTGTATTCTTTTATTATTTTTTTTTAAAATGAGTTAACGTAACTTGATGATACAGATAAATGTAATATGAGTGAATCCAAATTAACACCGCTTTAGAAATTGCTTTTCCATTTAGCAGCGCTTCACAAAGTTGGGCTTGAAAAATACAACAAGGTCATGGTCAGGCTTCAGGCTGCTGGAGCCGAGTCTCCTCCACTCCCACCCTGGGTGCAGCAATGCAATGGAGCCCTGCAGTAAATGGAAATGTCATGTATTTTCTGCACAGGGCTCTTGCCCAAGTGATGCAAAGAATGTTATGGAGAATGAAAATATTTTTCTCCAAAATTTAGTATGTTTTTATATAAATGCCAGCATCCTGGAACGGAGCGAGGGCTGGAGCAGTCTTCATTTTCCACCCTTCCGTGGTCCTGTCCAGATGAGGAAAGCGGCACTTGATGGTCTGAAAGGTCTCTGATCCTCTGCTCCCAGCCTAACACCCTGCAGCCTTTGCCGTCACACCAAGGTTAGTGCTCTGCTTCCCAGCCTGTCCCTGCTCCTCCTCATGCTGCCAGAGCTGCATCCCACCCTGTGCCCCTCCAGCTGGGTGCAGGAAAGGCTTCACCGAGACCTTCGTTTCTGCACAGCTGCAGGCTGCACTACAGATTCATCTTGTTCTGTATTTTTGAATACCAACCAGATTTTCTTTTTTTTTTTTCCCCTCTCCAAATGAGTGCTGTTTCCTGCCCTTCTTCATTTGCAGAAGTAATCAGTGTGGGTTTTTGCTGATTTTTCCATTTCATCAAATATCCTGAAAGCAGTCTGGCTGCCAGCCCTGTCCCCTCCAGCCAGCTCCAGCTCTGCGGGATGTGGGGAAGGGCTGGAAGGGCTCTGGGGTCAGCATCGTTCTCCACGAGTCAGGGTGAACCCCCCATTCTCTTGCAGCCTATGGGGAGTGTCGCAACGGAGGGAAGACACAGTCACTCAATATGAGTGATCAGCAGACTTCGTTTATTGTCCCTTACAGTCACCTTTTATGCCTTGTTATAATTAGCTCATACATATTACAAAAGTTAAGCTCATTATTGGTTAGTTGCCTAAATACCAAGCCCGCCCCTAGTTTCTCTTCTGTAGTTATCTCTTCCCACCTGCAACATTCTTTTCCCACCGCAATCTTCCTGTTATTGTGTAACAAGAACAGCCAAGGACAGTGTATTTTTGCTTTACTTCAGATAAGCTGAGAGCGATGTGCATTTTTGTCCAGCCAGCTGGACTATGTCTATGTGACCTTTTTCAGCTAGCCAGTTATCCACAGGGGAGAACAGACTGGGGTGATGATTTCCAAACCACTGTAAGCAATGAGAAGAAATACCACTTCCTTCACCCCCCTGGTGCTGTTATGGGCTTAAAACACGGGGAGCTGTGGGGGAACACGGGGCAGGGGTGTGGGCATCAGCCTAGCCATCATAAAGCTACCAAAAAAAAAAATCAAATCAGAAACCCCAAGTGAAAACAGTTGTATAAAGCCAGGGTAGTTTGCAGCTGCTGTGGGAAGCTGCCCCAGCAGAGATGGCAGCGGCGAAGTGATGCTGAGCCTTGTTGGGCTCAGAGCAGGGCATGGGTGGGTGATTTCACCCTGCACCCTGTTCTGGCTGCCTGCGAAACATCCCCTGCCCCTCCTCTACATTTTTTTCCAGTACAAGAATCTTTTTCTGCCCTTCCACATGTAAGGAGAGAAGTGTTGCAGCCGCCATGGTCCTGTGCAAGGTAGAAATGCAGCTGAAATTGCAGCTGCGCTGACTATCATGAGCCTTTGGCAAATGTTTCACCTTAAGGGTTCCTGCTTCCATTTTCACCTGTAAATGCCCATTCACACGGCAAACCATCACGTACCACAGCTCTCTGAACTGCAACATGCTCTGATGTTTCACAGCTTTATACCTCTCACACCTTCAGAGCTACTCCTCAGCCACCTTTGGAGTCCAAGTACCCCCATTAACAACACAGCTCCGACCCGGTTTACTCCATGGCTTCTGCTGAAGTGTTCCAAGGGCATGGCTGCAAGCCTGCAGGATGCAGGTCCCCCCATTGGGGTTAGCTGTTTTGGGGAGCAAAGAGCGCTCAGGCAGCCTGGGGCGGGAGCTGGACCAGAGACGATGCTTTAGATTGCTGGTGGTGAAGGGACCCTTTGGAGCCCTGCATCGTCCCCTTCCCTCGGCAAAGCCCACATCTCTCCCATGTGACAGCATCTCCATTGCTGCTGGATTGTGGATGTGGTGGATTATTTAAATCAAACCAAAAGTGGAAATTTATTTTTTTTTTTTCATTCTAAGACCTAAAATACATGTGTGGGCATCTATGTTATTCTGTATTCTTAATACCAATCTATGCATATTAACTTTTTAGCTGACTTAAGAAAACACCATTTCAAAGCACTGCAAATTTAGATAAACCCCTCACATTTTGATGTCATCCATTCTGTACAAAACAAGTGGTATTTACAGGAATACTTCTCTATGTAATTACACAATTATTAAAAACATAGTAGTGAAGTAGGAGCTTTTATCAAGTCATTCAAATCAGAGCTGTTTCATTCTAATCACTATCTACTTGAATACGTATCGCTTGGATGAAACTGTAAAAAGCTCTTTAAATATATTTTTCTTTAAAATTTAATTACTGGGAACTTCTTCAGAGAATAATGATTTTGGATCATAATTAGGATCTTTGTTTCTTTTTGTATTTAGACTGAAAGGTATAAAGACTGGGAGAGAAAGAGAGAAATTGCATATCCAACATTTGGGAAAGGAGCTGTCAGGAAGGGAACAGAATATTAACAAGTCAGATCCAGCATTACAAAGCAGAAAGATGGTGCTATAATTTGATAGACTTATTAAGCCCTTCATTTCTGGTGTTAAGAAAGCTGTGTTGAAGTCTTCTGCAAATGTGCGATACTAATTGGATTTTGTTTCCATACAATGCATTTATGTGCATTAACTTCGTTTAAGCAATGAGGATGCATTTGCAACCCGAGTTTGACAGTCGGAGTTTGTCTTCTCCCAGAACTGGGAAAAAACGGTGTAAATATTTTCCATCATATGGTGATTCAAACATATAGGTAGAGGAAAATAGATCAGTGTATTTTTTCCCACAGTGATGACAAGGGATGGAGGTTGCCCTGCGGCACAGCTGGAGATGGGAGGTGGATGTCAGTGGAGAGTGGTGCTGGCAGAGGCAGAATGAGGAATTCTTACAGAAACAGTTCCACAGGGTAAAAGAACAAATAAAATATAATTTTAAAAAATTGTCCTTAAAAAATAATTAGGAAAGCAGGAAGGCCCGAGCCTGCAAACCTTAATGCAAATATCCATTTCACTTGCAGCAGCATATACTGAAGTAGCGAGAACTACTTTCTGAAGGCTGCAGACTCAGAGAGTAACCTTAACATTAAAAATCACATGCAAGTGATATACATTTTTATTTTATTTTTTATTTTTATAAAATATTTATTTATATATAATATAATAATATTTTATATATTTCTTTTTATATAATATTTATATATAATATAGTAATATGTAAAATATTTCTATGAATTAAATAAAAATTATTTATTTAAAATAAAAATTTAAAAAATAAAATTATTTAAAATAAAAATTTACAAAATAAATTTTTATTTTAAATTTTTTTTAAAAAAATCTTGTTTGTTAAGGCTTAAGTTTTATTGATAATTTTAACTTAGTTAAACAAATGGTTTTGTTTACAGGAAACACACTTAGAGAGATTGGGAAATGCTGGAGCAAGGCAGGGGGAGGCTGATGCTGACACCCTGGTATGGGACGGGGCGAGGACAGGGCTGCTCCCAGGTGAGTATATACCCTTTACTTTTCTTACCCCACAATTTAAACGCTTCCATCATCTGCTGAAGTTGCCTTTCTACTTGAAGCATGTGGGTAACACCATTTTATTTTTAAATAGCCCCTGCCCTTCATCTGTAGGAGCCTTGGAGTGGTTTCCCTTCGTTGCCTGGGGAATGGGGTGATCCCAAGCAGCAATCACAGCACCCATCAGATTTTGCAAATCTTTTTACTGCCTGCTTCCAAGGTGCCATCAGGAGCCCCAGGTAGCATCCCAGTAGAAATGACAGAAGTATCACCTCGCTCATTTATTAGAAAAGGTGCCTCACGTGCACATCATCATCTGCATTAGTCCCAACTCTGGATTGGGACAGAAAGTGGAACAACATGGCTCTTCCCAGGACAAGGAAACTATCCCAATGCATTAGAAACCAGTGACCCTTTCCATTTTCATGGCAGGAACCATCACCCAGCAGCAATGCGGGCACGCCAAGCCGAGCGTTCATGCATCTTGCTGCGGCCACCTGCTGGTGGCGATGCCAACGCCATCGGCGCCAGCAGCATCCCTCCTCTTGCCCTTCATCCCCCCTCACCCCCACCCCTCACCCCCGCCAGGGCTGCACACCTGAGAATGCACGTGAGCGTGCAAAATTGGTTCCCTTTCGAGGTGATACCTTGAGAAGCCACCCCCACCCCCCCTGCCACCCCAAAGCTGCTAGCTGTACATTTTTCTTCTGGAGATGAATCATAGGCAATTAACAGGAACAATTCTAATTAACTGACATAATTAAAAAACTAATAATGTTTAACATTATTGTTTTATACAATGACATTAGCTTTAACAGCCTA
Source organism: Falco peregrinus (assembly GCF_023634155.1). Taxonomy (NCBI): domain Eukaryota; kingdom Metazoa; phylum Chordata; class Aves; order Falconiformes; family Falconidae; genus Falco; species Falco peregrinus. Next base: position 21,652,287 of record NC_073743.1, read on the forward strand.
GCAACATATCAAGGCTTCATTTGCGTAGTCACTGAGTATATTATTTATTCTTGGTTTCTTTGGTAACCAAATCAACAATAAGAACTGCAATGTGAATTCCTAAATTGTTTTGCCATATAGCTTCATAATTTATGCCATTGGCAGTAATTGTAATGTCTGTATAATTTCCTTTTAATTATCAACTAATGAAATTTACATTCATTTGGGTAAAAAACAAATATTCGCCTTCAACTTCCAATCACCTGTCCAAATTTCCAATTAATTTGCTGATGTTTGCTGTGCCTTGTTTATTTATATTTTTTAATGTCAATACGTGGGAGAATTGCTCAAAACTCTTTGACGGTTAGTGGCTGATGCCACCGAGCTCTTTTTCTTCCCAGATTTAGGAGATGATCCTTTCCAACAGAAGACGGAAGATTATAGACTTTATCACATTAAACTCTATGGATTTTAAGGGAAATTAATTCTGTAAACTTTAATTGCAGAATAATCTCTGCCTGTTCCCTTATCTCTTGATTTATTACAGGCATTTATTTCTAGTTTGAAAATTTCTCATCAGTTTCCCAGGGAATTAATTTAGTTTTTCAAAAAGAAGACAAAAAAGAGGGTTTGGGGGTAGGAAAATGCTTCTAAATTCAAATTGAGATGCTAATTACAATAATTACTTCAAGAAATTATATAGAAACTTTGTACATATGAGTATAGTCATTTGGCTGAAAAAAACTAATATTTGCACATAATGTTAATTGAATTCAACTTCTGAACAAAACAGCACTTTGGCTCTTTTTCTGTTAGCTGAGGGAGGTAGGGCACCCCCAAGGCTGCCCTGGGGCCGTGATGCTGCGGGCGCTGGGCAAGGTGTGGGGCTGCGGTGCCGGGGGGCTGCCCCGGTGTGACCCCCCCCCCGCAGCCCCCGTCCCCCCCAGGCAGAGCCCGCAGGGTCGCAGCCCCTTGGCCAGTGGAGCCAGTGGAAAGTGAGCGATGGGGTCCATTATCCTCAATTACCTTGAAGTGATTTCAGTCCAGATTTGCAGTGAAGCCATGTGAGACAAATTAAAACAATTAATGAACAATCTGGGCTGGTCCTCAAAGGGAAGTGCTTATTGTTTGTGTCTGGGTTTTTCTGTTCTATCAAAGATGCCTCCTGCCCATAGAACCTATTCATTCCTTTTTTGAAAGAAGAAGCTTAAGAATAATAATTGCTGCCTTTCTTTGGGGGGAACGGTGGTGCGAGTGGGAGGACCTGATTCCCAGCAAAGTTTCCCGTGTCTCCTTGGAAAGGGAATATCTGAGTGCTCGAAGCAGCCCCGGCGAGGGGCTAACGGAGCACGAGCTCCTTAAAATAAAAGGAATGGGAGGTTGTGAAGAGCCGAGCATCTGTGAGCCGGCTAATGTCACCCAGCAAGCGGCAATTGTGAGCCACGTTTGGGTCCACTGAACAGCGTTTCTCTAGCAGTTGAAAATTCATTTCATTTCATTATCTGAACTGTTCAAGCACCCCACTTTGGATCTGAGAAATCTTTCCAAACCTGCAGGAAACTCATTTACCCCTGCTGAGACCCCAGCTTCTCTTCTTTATATTAAGGTAGCGTTGCCTTCCTTACAAATTCTGGCAGACGTAGACAGACGTAGACACGAGGTTTGTACAGAGAGGAGAAGGATCATTTGCTGAAATCCAGAGTGGAAAGGAGCAGCATTATTACTCTTCCCTGCTTTATTTAGGTCTGTTTCAAGGCTACTTTACTGATTTCTCATCTGTTACAAATACCCTTTCGATACATTAGAAAGGAGAGAGCTGCCTTTGAAGGGATGCGATGTAGAACAAAGAAAAGACCATCTACCCGCTGAGATTTTGCTAATGAAGAAACTTGCAGTATCATTAAATTGAAAGGAGAAGGGGGGGGGGGGGGGAAGAAAGCAGTAATCAAAGCGGGATGTTTTCAAATTAGGGACAAATTAATGCAGAGGAAGTGTCTAGTGCTGGAGGTCCCTGAGAGCAAGCACCTTCCCTTCTGCAGCATCACGGTGTTCATGGAGCCACACTGCAAAACTTGACCTAGTTTCTTGATTACAATGATTTAAACACCTACAAAGTTTGTCAAAATCCATGTTTACTCCAGAAACACACCAACGAAAATCAGCCTGGAATCGCATCATCTGCATCCATCATATTGTTTCCATATGCACGGGGTAAATGCAGAATAGATAATAGACCTGTACGTTTTTTGTGCCAGATTTTCAGCCCATATATACCCGTAGAAATAAGCACGGCGTCACGCTCAGGAGAAAGACCATCCAATCACAGCCCCTTGGGACACCTGCAGGAGCCACCTCTGTGGCCCGGGTGACAGCAAGCATTTTTATAGGTCCCATAAGCGATGCTCATCAAATAAATCACTGCCATTGTCCACATCTGGACCAAGTTACCGAAACCAATTATTCTAGTCCAGATCAGACTGGTGTGTTCGCCAGAGGCATTCTGACCTGGCGATGTGTTTCATGACGCGTGTTCTAGCCTTGGGCGATGCTTTAGGCTTTGGTCTTTGGATCTGGGTGGGTTTGCTTTGGGTCTAATAACCTGGACTGACCTGTGAATGGGTGCAGATCACCCAAGTCCTTGTTTTTCCATCTAGTCCTTTTTTTCTGGAGGCAAGCGGGCACTCACAGGCACACCGAGGAGTGAGGAGGGGAAAGTGAGGGGTGGAAAGAGCAAAGAGGAAGATGCTCGGGGGGGGGTGTAAGCAGATAGGAGAGGATAAGAGGGTGGGTTAATGAATGAGAAGGGAAAAAAAATAAAAGTGGGCTAAGGTTAGAACAACTGCACTTGAATTTCCTACAGTGTGGTTTATATTGCCTTTCTTCTTTTCCTCTTCTTTCTAATGGTAACTTAAAAGCAACAAGGCCAGCACCGGGGATTGTCCTTTCCACAGCACTCATTGACACAAGGAAGAATTGTACTGAGGGGGTGACGGAGCACTGGGACAGGGAGGTGGTGGAGGTGGTGGAGGCTCCTTCTCTGGAGACATTCAAACCCACTGGATGTGATGGAGCAACCTGCTCTACGTGGCCCTGTTTGAGCAGGGGGTTGGGCTGGATGGTCTCCGGAGGTCTCTTCCCACCCTGACCAGGCTGTGAAGCTGTGATTCAGTAGGCATGGGGTGTTTGGAGTGCAGCTGCAAGAACAAGGGAATTTGTCTTCTGCATCCATGCTGTGTCATCGCTGCCAGCAGGCACAGTGGGGCATCCCGCCCCCCTGAAAAATCCCTGTTTTGCTGCCACTTTAAGGAGGTTCATTAACTTTTTGAAGCCGGCTAGATCCATCCTCATCTGCCTCGCACCACAGGGAAGTGGGGAGAGAAGAAACCACAAGCGGAGGGTGCAGTTCTACCACTGGTGAGTGGCATGGGATGAGCTGGGGGCGAAAGGCACCCACCGTCCTATCCACAAATCAGGCACATTAGGGAGTCTCCTGCTTGAACTGAGCAATACGTGCAATGGAATTTTTGCCTGGCACATATTATACCATCACACTTTTCTTTCAGAAAGGGCATCTGTTCTTCAGTTCCTCTTTTCTTTTAAAAAAAACCAAAACACACCCACAAAAATCACAGACAAGGCATGAAAAATGAAGTGGATTTTTTATTGTTTCGTTTCTTTGTTGAAAATCTGTAAACCAAAACGCTTTGATTTTCAGCACATCTGATACTGGAACGTACCGGTTGGCTTTGTCTTTTTCAGGTATGGATGTATATTTTCAATTTTGAATCTTGAGGTTTTGTGCCCCCTGTGACAAATTAAAAAAATTAAAGGAATAATTAACGTGTCTGGTTGAATTTAAGAAGGAAAAGAACCTTTAAAATGAGTATTCACTGAAAAAGACCATTGTGTGGAGGGAGGAAGAAAGAAAAGATGAATGAAATGTTTCATCTGGCAGTTCAGGGTAATTATTTGAGCTAAAATATGAAGACCATACCAAGACTTATTGTATTTTTACCTCTAAATGAGGTAAAAATTAGACATGAAGTAACCTTTCTGGCCGTGAGACGGGATGAGCACAGGTGGGCTGTGGGATGGGGTCGGGCAGCCCAGTGAGCACCAGCACCGCTCCCTGCCCACTGGGCACAGCCAGGACCTCGGGGCACAGTGCTCCCTTCGCCCCTCCAGCGAGGGGACTGAAAGCAGGAGATGAAGATCTCCACGTGCATGTGGGGAACGGCAGGCATCCCCCCCACGGTGTCCTCCAGCCCCATGCTCGAGCGATAATTGGGTCACCTCCCAGAGGGAAACTCTTCGCTAATCACAGAGCCCATCCATCTTCTCCCACGTGTCCCTGGTGAGGCTGGGAAGGGAGCGATGGGCATGGCTCCCCAGCCGCGGACGTCCTGAGAACGGGGGTCAGCCACGGAGGCGCCCCAGGAATAATCCAGCTCAGGGCTCTGGAAACACCCATGGGAGCACAGCCATTTGTAACCCATGTGCAGCTTCTTGCAGAGGAAAGGCTGGGGCTCTGCCTTTGCGAGAGGAGAAGGGCGGTCGCCCACCAATGCTTATCAATTTTCATGTCACGTGTGGGGGGGGTCAATAAACTTATCTCCAGTTCACAGTGGTCCAATCCTTATATCCCTGATTAAGGAGCGATGCAAGGAAACCCACCAAAACCCCAGGTGCTGCCACACCTTCGGTTCCAAGTGTTTCTCCTTATAGTCATCCACTGTATTAAAGAAGAACATAAACCATGGAAAGCCAGAGCCTGCAAGTACTTGATGCCGTCTCGCTCGGTGATTGTACCTGGAACAGAAAATCCAAGGGCTACAAGAGCAGAGCCGGCTCTTCAAGGCCAGCAGAAAGGGAAGCAGCTTTAAAGTGAGTGATGGCACATCTCGGGTCCTTGGGCTTCTCGAGGCGAACCTCAGCTGACAGAAGGGAGATGATTCAGCCAGCGAAGCATCCATGGCCGGCTCAGGGTGAGCCAAGCAGCCACCCTGTGCGGTGACGCATCGGCTCGGCTGGGAAGTCAGGATGTGTCCCCAAGTGGGCATGGGGTGAGTCATTAAACACTGCTGGCACTTTGGCGCTGAGGCAGTGGCGCTTTTTTTTCCAGCGAGAGTCCAAGGCGATTTTGTCATGTCGCTTCTGCAATGCCATGCCTAGGAGATAAAAATCTGGTAGCGTGTAAAGAGCCGGAAGCAGTGCTATCATTTCTCGAATGCGGAATTAAATGGAAGTGGCACATTTTCAAAACTGTTAGAACAGAAACTCCAAATTCATCACTGTCTGTCATTTTTCAATACGTTTCTTTCTAAGCCTTGCGTTCTGATGAGTAGAGTAATTACAATTTAGCTACAGTAACTTGGGACTTCATTTTCAGTTAACAGATTGTTTATCAAAATGAAGACCCAGAGCAGCAGCTGTAGGATGGGGAGAAGGAGATTGACATGGATCGCAGACCAGTCCTGTGGGAAGCAGCTGAACAGAAGGGAATTTAATGACTGTCTCCAAACACAAGTGATCAATTCACTGAACCCACTCAGGCAAGGCAGCACAGCATGATTGGGTTTGGAGAATTCATTATTCATATGTATTTATTGTTTAAATGGAGAGAGAGACACCTTTGGATAAAAAATCAGACCAAATGGACTTTGTGGAATTAAATTTCTGAGGATGATTTTATTTTGAAGTTCAAGGATTTCTGCTCTCCGGTAAGACACCAAGGCAGCCTCATGTATTACGCACCAGCCTGATCACTAAAATCATCATGGGTTCATTAAAATCCCCCTGAGCCTGCCGGAGTCAACGGGGCCAGCCCACCCGCATGATGCCCCGCACCCTGGGCCGATGCTCGGGGCAGTAAAGCACCCACCAAGGTCCAGCCCCACAGGTGCCAGCAGCAAAGTGCCCCTTGACCTGTGGCTTTTAACTCTTTGCTGGGAAAGAAAGGCTTTTCAGGGAGAGATTTTCAGCTTTTTAAGTTTATTCTCACCCTTGGGTCTATATGGTGAAAATGACGTGCGTGGTTCACATCCACCTCATCTCCACTCTGTACAGCAACCCTCTCAAAATAAATGCAAGTACTATAAAAACACACTGAAATTAGATATTTAAACAGCTTTTGAACGACGTTTTTGCAACTTTTTGAGCAGTTTTCTCATTTTCCATCTGACATTTACTGGCACTGTGTTTCCTGGCATGAGGACTCTGAGCATAATGCCAAGGTATGAAGGCACATGAGTTCCAAGCAGCGAAAAGATGCTGGTATACTGCTGGGAGAGGGGTCTGCTGGAGTCAAGAAATTACTCAATATGAGTTATGCATCTTGCTCATCTTTATTGGCTTCTAACACTTCTTATATAGCCTCAATACACAAGCATGTTCCCAAAGCAAACATATGATTGGTTATTAGCCCCTAAGCACGCGCTGCTCTCACACCACTATTTATCATGATTAGAACAAGCATTCTGTCCATGCAGCTATTTGCGTTAGCTATGTTTTAGCCTTGCGGTTTGTTACTCCCTTTATTCCCATTCCGCTCCCTATCTCCCTTGGCCTTACACGTCTTCCCTAACAGCTGCAGCTTGTTACAGCCACAGCCTGTTAGTACAACAAAGTTACTTGGTCTCAGGATTCAAGAATAGATCAAGGCCACTTTCTTGTTAACTTCAGCACAATTCTAATTCCAGGCCTGGATTGTGCACTCCAGGCCTGGATTGTGCAGACCCTCAGGGGTTCCATGGCCACGCTTCTGCAGCCATTCTTCTACAATTCCCCCTTTTTTCTTTTGCACAAGCCAGGCCTGACTGGTTATGTTAAAAACTACTCTCTTTAAACAAGAAAAAGCACAGCTAAAAACTAAAAGCATTACAATAATGATTATAAAAAAGCATATTCCTTCCATCAATAACGTCTTTAACCAACCTGTTATCCCCAGTCCTCTCAACCATTCATCAAAGGGATTATCATCAGCAAGAATATGCTTCATGTTTCCCTGCAGTTGTGACAACTTCTTGTGCATCGATATGGAATGATCGGAAAGGTTCATACAACACATCCCTTCAAAATCCTCACAACCGTGTCCATGTGCTAATAACAAAAAATCTATTGCAGCTCTATTTTGTAACGTAGCATGCCTAACACTATCTACATCAAGCAATAACAAACTTAAAATCTGCGATGTAAGATTAAATTGTTTCTCTCCCCAGCACGCTAACCTTCGTATATTCTTAGCATTTAATGCTGCCGTTGCCCCCGGCATAAATATGGAGGCTAGGACATTTGCTGTCACAGACTGTAGATCAATTCGGTCATTACATGTTTCATCAAAGGTGCGCAGTGCCCTCCGTGATCTATGAGATTGTTGAGCCATTTTTAATAAGTCTTTCATACGTGGAGCAAACAAGGTCAAACACCCTAAATAACATGGTCCACCGACAGGATACAAAGGAATCCCTGGCCACGCTCTGTCCCCACATATCAGAAAGACTCCCGGTGGCAGCTGATAACCCCCTGATACATTTACATGGAAGCCTCCAGTTTTCAATTCACCCCAAATAGGTGAACCGGTTAGATTTTGAAACCCTGTATAAAAACCCCGTTCACCTTGACGTGTCAGCCATAACTGCCACGGGTCACCAAACCAAATTACTCCAGTGCCATTCACGGGTTGAAGTGGTGATGACATGTGGGTACAGTCTGCCATACCAGTTGCAGTTACATTAACATATTCAACAGGTACAACGCTAGTCAATAGGTCTAACTCCTGCAAAGGTAAATGATGTGGCTGATTCAAATTCTCAATAACCATTTTCTGCCACACTGCATTACGCATAGAAGGCCGAACATATTGCCCATTTGGACTCATACATGTACCATTCTGATTGGAAGTCAGATCCACTGTTTTAACATTCCAAAAACCATCAAAATTTGTTTCATTCTCTTGCAGGGGAATACCAATTAAACAAGTTCTAAAGGGGTTGTCAGCTTGTTGCAGACTCAAACAAAAGTGTGTTACCCCCGTGATATTTGCCCGTGTCACCCATATGTTTGTCCTAGGCAAGATGTCAATAATACTTTGGCCAATGGGTAAAAAATTCATCAAGACCGTAAACCAAGTCCACCACTTAAACATGTTTAGTCCTACAATTTCCACTTTTTTTTTTTTTTCTTCACATTCCAGCCCACAAATCTGTGCTTTCACAGATTCTGATGATGTATGCTGTCTCCAATCAGCATGGTATTACACTAGTCGTATGATTTCTCTTGTTTCATGCCTGGTTACTAATCAAACACATACACTCTTCACACCATTTACATTTAAGCTTTGGCTTACAGAACCGTTTTACCCCACATAGCATACATTGGCATAACACCCGCGGGTTACATCCCTTACAACATAGACAGTTTATTCCGTCTGCTCGCTCTGAGTCTTCTCTTCCGTCTTCTGATCTTGACATACAGGTCGCACAAACTTGCTAGGGACCCATATAGGTCCTTTATCTGTGGAGATACAAAAATAACCTCTACCGATAAATAACACCGGATTAGGTCCTTCCCATATGCCTGAAGCCATATTTTTATACAAAACATTCAAACCAGGAACTGTAGTTGTTTGGTTCCCTCGCGCTGTTTGGTGATGTATAACAACAGGTGGTCCCTCTCTACCCTCCCTAAGGGAGAGAGAGTTTAAGGTAAACAACACCTTAGTCAACCGTTTAGTTACGTCTATGTCCTGCGATACTTTCTGTCTCTGAAGATAATCCTTCAGGGTACGGTTTGCCCTTTCAACAACTGCTTGCCCCGTTGGGGAGTGAGGAATCCCTTTAATGTGTTTAATTCCCCAAGTTGTCATAAACCTAGCGACTCGTTGACTACTATACGCTGGACCATTGTCTGTCTTAATTTCTACAGGTACTCCCACGACAGCAAAACAAGACATTAAGTGTCTCTCCACATGTAATGCCTTTTCACCGGTTTGTGCAGTGGCCCATATAAAGTGAGAATAGGTGTCAATTGTGACATGCACATACTTAAGCTTCCAAAGTCAGGTACATGTGTTACATCCATTTGCCAAACCTGAAGTGCCCTCAGACCTTTTGGGTTAGTGCCCACCCCTAAACCAGGTCCATGATGACTACATTGAGGACAGGAGCAAACAATGCCCTTTGCATCTGCTATGGGTATTTGATACTGTCGATGTAAAGACTTTGCATTCTGATGAAACATCTCGTGGCTGTTACGAGCTTCTCCAAACTTATTTGTTGGAGGAGTTATTGCCAGACAGCTGACTGCTTCATCAGCTCTAGCATTACCTTCGCCCAAACCAACGGTCCACTGATGACTTCTAATATGCATAATACAAAATTCATGTTTTCTCTGTTGAAGAGTACTACGCAGTTGTATAAACATTTCACCAAGATGTTGATTCTTTGTCTCTCTCAGCAAGGCATCTTCAATGCGCTGTACTACACCAACTACGTACAATGAGTCTGATACTATATTGTAGGTGTATTGTTCCAGCTTCCCAATGCCCAACACACTGCTTTCAGTTCTAAGGTTTGAAGTTTGTCCCGTGGTTCACCGGTGATCACTTGTTTCTGCCACTGATTATCGGATTGCCAAACACACGCAGCCTTCTTTATCTTTCGTCCTGCATCTGTAAACACCGTTGGCCCGTCAACTGGTCTTTTTGAGCATAACGGTCTCGCAATCCACTGGTAATGTTCTAACATCTTCCAGAGAGGTCCTTTGGGCCGGTTGTTGTGTACAACACCTGTATAGCCCATCAAAGCTTCCTGTATGGCTGTTGAATGTCTCAGGAGCCACTCATAATCACCACGGACTGGAATACTGATATCTGCCGGTTCAGTCCCATCAATTTCAACAATCCTGTCTCTTCCTTTTCTCACCAAGGCCGCTACTGCTTCAGGGCGACTTAAAATACGATGTCTGGGTTGCAATGGCAAAAACAACCACTCTAAAATGATCGCTGTATTTTCCCTCTTTTTCTTTTGCCGTTGCAAAATAAGGGCAAAAGGTGAAGTGGTAACATTACAAACCAAGAAGGATAACGGATAATTCGCCATTCGGCGACCACACCAGCCAGTCTGAATCTTGCGGGACACAAGTTCTAAGGCAGCCCACTGTTCTGGTGAACAAGTTTGAGGACTGTTGGCTTCGATGCCATGCAACCAGGATCGGAACGGTTGCAAATCATCGTTAGTGAGTCTCTTTGTGTGTCATCAGGGTGTAAGGGAATCGTAAAGAAACAGTCTTTCAAGTCTATCACAACAATTTGCCAAATCTGAGGGATCATCATAAAAGGTTTGAAGAGCAGGTTGCAACACTCCCATCGCTAAAATCTGATCATTAATCTTCCATAAATCATGTCCCAGTTATGTGCATCCAGATTATTAACCACTACTGGACAAGCTAAGGAGCTAGTCACCTGCCAGTCGCCTTCCAAAATAGCATCACAAACAACACCAGACCAACGCTGTAGAATTGGATCTTTTCTCGAGTTCAGCATCGGTGGGGTAGTTGGGCTAACTGGAGGAATTACAGGGATTGAAGTAGTAGGCAGGTTCATTTCAACTCCCTTTACCAGGTTTCCTAACTTATCTATTACCTCCTGTAAGGATTTCTCTGTATTGTTATCACAAGGCTTCTCCCCGCCTTCCTCCTCAAATTCGTCCGATGATGTTTCAGGAAGAGGAGGATACATCATCCAACGGCGCTTTTGCCCCCCCTGATGTGACCTACGAGCTGTCACCACCCTCCGTTTTGGTCTTGCTCCACCCACAGCTCCGATTGGTGCAGCAGGACTCGCTGCCCCGCCCTCCTGGGGAGGCTCAGCCGCCTCTTCCGGGTTCGGCTCAGTTACAGCAGGCTTCTGAGGAGTAACTTCCGGTTTGTCCGCTGTCTTATCTAAAAGCTCCGGCACTGTTGAACACGCAGGGGCGGACACACCCTTCACAGGACGAGGATGCCCAACTCCGAAAAGTGTAGCCAAGAGAGAAGGCTTAGGTGAATCACCCTTCTGCTCCACCGGCTTTTCTACCACATCTCCCCCCAACGCTTCTATGGCTGCCGCCGCTACTTTTTTTTCCGCCTTCATAGTTTCCAGAGTGTTAATTATAGACCGTGACATAGCTCCTAACGCTTTAGCTTCTTTTCTTTCTTTACCTCCCTCGGTCGTAGTATCCCAGAGGCAATTTCCCACTTCATTCCGCAATACTAAACAGTAACGCGGGCTCGGGGACCTTATTCTTTTTTCGTGCCCAGCGAACTAAGGCCTCCACTTCTGTCTCTTTAACGCCCTCCCCTCTCCCAAGGAGGATGCCAGTTAACAGTTTAATTGCCGCGTCTAATTCCATCGCGGTCTTCTCAGAGCTCCCCCCTCTCACAGAAAGGATATCAACGGGGAAACCCCGCCGCACTCGTTGCGGTCTTCCGTGGTGCCCCCCCCCCTCACAGAGAGGAATTTAGCGTAGAGCCCTGCCGCGATTTACTCGACGCGGTCTTACCACCGGCGGGGGTGCGATCTGCAGCTCCACACCGAACTCTGGACTCCGCTTTTCGCCAGCAGCTGGGGGGATCCGTGGCGGTGGGTGGGCGGGCGAGCGGGGGGAGCTGCGGGGCACGGCACGGCACGGCACGGCACGCTGGCGGGGCGCGGGGAACTGTGCTGGTGTAAGAAGCAATCTGGCTAGCGAAGTACAGTCACTGGGTGTCATGATTTCAGAGTCAAACAAATAATTCAGCAGGTGCTTGGCTGGTTCTGATTGTAAACCATACTGTGTAACAGTTTGTCGCAGCTGCATAAAACAAAAAAAAAAATCAAAAGGTTTCCACACAGCGGCCGCTGAACCAGCAGGTAAAGCAGTAGTTTGCACCGGACAAGCAACAGCAGAAGCAGCCTGCCACTCTCCCTCCAATATAGCGTCCCTTACAACCACAGACCAACGACTTTGGGGAGCGGCAGGGTGGAGGATAACGCCTTCCTCGGTCAGGACTTGAACATCACGACCGGCAGTAGGCAGATGGCATTCGTTCAGTTGCTGCAGCAAGCGGTTTAGAGTCCGGTCGGACGGTTTTGTTCGGGGACGGGGCATCGGGGCAGCTGGGGTGGGCTCATTTTCTTTATCGGACTCTGCGCTCTCATTCAGAGGCGCGCTCGGACCCGCCCTAGTACCCTCGTCCTCATCTAGCACGGGGGGCGGCTCTCGGTAGCTGTCAGGGCGGCGCAGAGCACCCGTTGCGGTGGCACCCTCTGGAGACGGTGTCGGGTGTAATAGCTCTGTCGCAGATTTTTTAATAGGCACAATTATGCCTTTCGCAGATGGAACGCCTTGACCAAATAATCGGATAGATTCCATCGACTCGGTTTCCCGACCGAGGAGGTCTGAAGCAGCCATAGCCATCTTTTTCTCTGCAACCATTGATCGTAAATGGTTCATGACCTCCCGCCAGGTTGTTCCCAAGTCCTTGGCCGACTTGCTGCCACTAAGGGTCGCATCCCAAAGGAAATCCCCGATCTCTCGCCACTCAGTCACACTAAACATCAGTTGCGGGTCTTTTAGGTGTCCTTTTTCCGTCACCTACCTACAGAGCTCATGGAACTTCTTTGTGCTCACGCTAGCCTCTCGCTTAGCAAGAATATCAGTTAATAGCGTGAGTGCCGCCTCCCTTTCCATTATCGAGGGAAAAATGATCTTACCGGTGCAGGTCCGTGCAGGACGTCAATGCCGGATCAGATGTCTTTACTCCTTACGGACGCCTTCCTGCTCAAACTCCTCTCTAGCGACTCCCAATTCACAATGCCCACTGTCGCAATGCAAAGGCAGAGTTTTCCAGCTTTCCTGTCGTTCGGGCGCCAGTTTTTGGGAGAGGGGTCCGCCAGAGTCAAGAAATTACTCAATATGAGTTATGCATCTTGCTCATCTTTATTGGCTTCTAACACTTCTTATATAGCCTCAATACACAAGCATGTTCCCAAAGCAAACATATGATTGGTTATTAGCCCCTAAGCACGCGCTGCTCTCACACCACTATTTATCATGATTAGAACAAGCATTCTGTCCATGCAGCTATTTGCGTTAGCTATGTTTTAGCCTTGCGGTTTGTTACTCCCTTTATTCCCATTCCGCTCCCTATCTCCCTTGGCCTTACACGTCTTCCCTAACAGCTGCAGCTTGTTACAGCCACGGCCTGTTAGTACAACAAAGTTACTTGGTCTCAGGATTCAAGAATAGATCAAGGCCACTTTCTTGTTAACTTCAGCACAATTCTAATTCCAGGCCTGGATTGTGCACTCCAGGCCTGGATTGTGCAGACCCTCAGGGGTTCCGTGGCCACGCTTCTGCAGCCATTCTTCTACAGTATACAAACTACCGCTCCGAGAATAACATCCGTAATGGGGGTTAAATACCATAATTCCCAAAGTGTGGAGTACCTGTAACCCACAAGGAAGGCTAGTAAGGGTCCAAATCTGCGTCATGGTCATGTATTCACTGTGTTTCCAGTTCAGCAACACAATTGCTTGAAAATCAGTGAGAAAACATGATGGTTGACAGGATCAAGAAGTGCAACAGGGATTCAGGTAGAGCTGCTATGGCCCTGCTCCCAGGGAGATAACATGATGTGGGACAGTGCTGTGAGACAGCAGGTCACTGAGATAGATCTGTAAAATGATGTTGATAACTTCTCCTTGCTGTCATGCATTGCTCTGGGGTTGCGGTGATGACTTCATCTTTCCAAACCCACCACGTCTCCCCTGCAGCATTCCTCCAGCCTTACACCTGCTGGCTGCCCCACTCGCTGAAGCACTCCTGGGCACGCTTTCCAAGCCACCTGACTAACGCCCAAATAAATGGGATTTTTCCTGTGCTGAGAGGCAGGGAAATGCCTCAAGGCTCAAGCTACAGAAAGAATTAGGTGTCTCATCTAAGTGCTGCTTGAAGAACCAAGTATAAGAGTGTATCCTCAACACTGTGGAAACTTTGAGTAAGCACAGGCGTTTTTCCTGCTGGATCTCGAGGTCAATCATCAGCATTTGCTGCTGAGCACGTGGTGGCTGCTGCTGACCTGCTAGACCCCTCTGTCATGTTTCAGCTACGTTAGGACTTCAGGATTAGGCCCTGCCCTGTTTCTCTCACCCACAAGAGCTCCTTGGGTGTATCCACTGGGTGAGGGCCAGCTAGAAGCTCCTCCACAAAGATGGTGCCATTGACTCGGTGCGCCCATGCACGGGTAAATGCTCCATTCTGCTTGAACGGGTGAGCAATGCACATTGCACCTCTCTGGGCAGCATCCCCTAAGCCTTGTGTTGCACCGGGGTCGAAACCGTGTGTTGCAACTCGTTTCCTCCAGGATAACTCAGTGCACAAGGGTGGAGACTGCAGGCTCTTCCAGGCTGGGTCTGGTGCAGTGGTGGTCGCCCATCTCATCCTCTTCTGGGCTGAGCTTTCGTGCTGCAGGTGCAACACAGATTTTGGGGACCCAAGGCTGTGAAAAGGCCGATTCACATATTTCCTGCAGCTGATGATAACAGCATGCAATGCAGGACCTAGAAGATTGATACCTTTGGGTATCCCACCATGGTCACGAAGGGGAAAAGGTCTGGAGGAAGAGAAAACCGTAACTTTAAAACCCAGAATGGGAGAAGACAGCTTATTTGTTAGTAGGTAAGAGAATATCAATGAATCATTTATCATCCAGAGTGTTCACATAGGCAAGCAAGTGCATGTCTTGGATCTTCTTCTTCAGCATCAGACCATGAAAATAGTTATTTTCTGAAAGCAGTCATGTCTGAAGATTAAAAAAAACCCCGAGTGTATTTGTTCCTGCGCCACGGCAGCTCAGGGTGGAAACTGGTGATTCACAGTTTCCAGACCTTGCTTTCTGCATCACGAAGGGCAGAAAATCAGCACTAATGCTTTATAGGAGCCAGGGGTAAACATCACCATAATAATGGAATTTCTCAGTGTAAAGAGCCTAGCTTCCTAAGCAGAGACCCCTTTTGAGGGTGGTCTCTGCTCTAACCGGGATCAGTCGGTCCATAGGGTCTCCTCACCCAGCCTGGTGCTGGCCCGAGGAGCCCGGTAAGGGAAGGTCCTGCCGTGAATAATGTCAGTCGTGTCCTAAACATCACCTCCTGGCTAGAGAAGGGATAGAGACAATTCCAATAGGCAACTGGATAATTACATAGGACTACTTAGAAAGGCAAGTAAAGTTTGGCGGGATTATTTAGTACCAACAGAGCATATAAATCTTGCCAACAACCACCCCTAATTTTAATTACAGTGAAACAAGTTTTTTAGGGAGAGCGTTTTGTTAGAACAAATAATTTATTTGGGGGAAAAAAATGACAAGCACTTCGGTTCACAAGCTCTTCTGTACATATGAAATGGAAGAAACAAATGTCAAGCTTTAGTTTCTATTTAATTCAAATTAGTGGTTGGTTAGACCAGACACAATATTTATTTCAGTTTCAAATGACAAATACTGTGAGAGGACCTATTTAGTCAGGAGTAAGCAGGCATTTCCTAGTCTTGGTTAGATGCTTTTAAAATGTCTCTATAAACTGCAGGAAGAGTGAGGGCTTCATTTTCTTGCTAATGTTGTGTTTTCAGCCTAGGCAAGATAAGAAATACTCTTTATTCTTGCCCAAACTACTCATGCAACAAAACTCTTATCTTAAAAAGACATTGACAGGAACAGTTAACAGACTGTATAATTAAAGCAATAAATTAATTACCAGGCTTCCCTGGTGACTATTAAACACTTGAGGCAAAAGAGTTGTCTTTTGCTTCTTGTTGAAGGATTATTACTATTTAGTTTGAACATTAGCTTGAACAATCTAGGTTACTTTCTCTGGTGCCAATGCTCAGCCACAAAACCCGTCATGTTTGCAGACTCGTGAAGGTCGCCCAGGCATATTTGCTAACACCCATGGGACTTGAGACTTGGGATGTCCTCTAACACATCCCTCCAGTTTTCAGGTGATTTCGGCAACTGCAACTGTTACCGAAATCTTGGAATGAAGAACTTATCGACACCAATGTGATGTAGATAAGCAGACACTTCTTTATTGACGGCCGGGTGTGTGAGTGAGTCCTCTCACGATCAACGCACACCAAGTTTCAGAATCATACACCATATATAGAACTTATTCATACATATTCATTAAGTATTCATGCATAATCATTATATTTCCCAAAATCATTAACATACTCTCCTCCCATATCCGATTCTGCGCAGTAAAGGTTAGAAAGGTCTAGAAATGGGTCTGGGGTACGATTTGGGTAGGTGGTATATGAGTCGGTGGTCGCGATCTCCCCCTGCCGGAATTACCTTTTACTAAAGTTCACGGTTTCTTGGCAGGTAACTACAAGCTGTTCCAGTCGACTCTCCCCAGTTCCCATTAATCCTATATACTGACATTTCAATACACTTCTACATACAGAAGACTAGTCAAATACAAAGAAACCTTTCAAACCCTAAAGTGATTACCTAAGTTTTAAACAATGATTCTAGCCCATTCTTCTGGCCTTAGTATAGGACTATACAAAGGATTTCATAGCAACATTTACTGTGCAGCTATAAGTTTCATTAAAATATTTCTTATCCCTATATTTCTATTAAAAAATGATTTTATAAAATAAAATAAAGTCAATCAATCTAACTTATTAGCAAACCTGTAACACAACAAGTATCCTGAAGAGCCAGACGCAAGCATCGGCTGCAGAAGGGTTTTAACTGTAGGAAAATGCCTATGAGCTGGTGCCTGGGCTCGGCACAGGGAAAACGTTGCTGGTGAGAACCCACCCGTGTGGCACCCTGGGGCACCCAGGGCGCTTGGCATCTCCTCTCCTGGGGTGAGTCATGGCAGGCAGCAGACGAATGACTCACGGGTTTTATTGAGCTGATGGGCTTGTCAGAGCCAAAGTGTAGCCTGCCGTTCTTATCTACACACTCTAAATCTGTTTTAAAATACCTCCTTTCTGGGGTTATGTATGGCAAGTATTTTAAAAGCCATCAATAAAAGGCTGTTTATGGATGGGGAGGTTTGCTTGCAGGAACTTGGGACCTCTGTTCCAATTTATAAACCTTCACTTTAAATCTTCCTTCATGTTTTCCATGGAAGCTGGCTTCAGCTCAGCTCTGTGGGGAGCAGAGGGTGCGACGTGCCAGGCACAGCAGTGGGCAGGGCCGGGCAGAGTACATGGCAGAGGGCCACCGGCAAGAGCTGGCTGCGTGCTCCTGCCAGAAGAAACGTGAGTCAGGGCAAACCGGTTCCCAAAGAGGGATGTGTTGTGCCTTACCCATCAGCAACCTTCCCACAAAGGAAATCCCGAGGCAGACTGGAGGCAAGGAGCGACATCAGGCTGATTGAGACCTGAGAGGTTGCAGGTCTCTGCAGTCACACCCATGGAAGGGTCACCATGCAGAGGGGACAAAGTGAGGTAGTTGAATTACTGGTCGTATTTTCAGTACAGCCTCTTTCACAAACACATAGGAAGTTTCTTTCCGTTATATCCAACAGACTTTGGGTCAGACCCCCCCCCGATTTGCAAATCAGCTTAAGGCTTTACTTGGCAAAACACGTACCTGAAGTTTTGAGAGAAAACCTACAGCAACGCATGAACTTTTCCGTTCTCTTTTTCATGAGTCTGTGGGCGTAACTGTGGGGTTACGTAGGTAAAAAATCAATATTTGAATAATAATGTGGGACGGCCGCCTAATTGAACAAGCTCTTGGAGCTGAAATGCGTGTGCTGAGCATGTCCCATAAAACCCTATGTGCTTTGCAGCAGCTAGAGCAAAACAGGATGCAGCAGCAAGGAGGAACGAAGGATGCCGGGCAAGACTGACTCACTAACCCAAATAACCAGGGTTCGTTAGCCTCTGCTGCCAGGGTGTTACACATGTTCAGTCCCCAAGCCCAAACCGAGCGGCAGCACTAATGTGAGAGGCTCAGCCTGTCCCACATGCCAGGGTGGGAATATTTGCTGAACCAAATATTGCCGTGCCAGAGCGAGGGACTGGTGCAGAGGTTTCAGACAAGTCACACAGAGCCCGTTTTTGTGTGGTGGGTCTCGGCAGGGCAGCACTGCTGTGGCCCTATGCGGGCACCTGGGGGGGCAGCTCATTCCCCCTCATTACAGGAGGCATCCCCACACTGCCCTGCATCAATGCCCCGCTCTCACAAAGCGCCACATCTTAAACCCTCAGAGATTTCCTGCAGCAAAACGTAGCAGAGTTTGTAAGTGATTCTATATGTGGCTTCAAAGATCTACCAAGCTGTATTTTGCCTCACTTTCCTTAAGCAATAAATGCAAATGAAATCACCACCCTGGATTCAGCCTTCCTGGGTTGCGGAGATCAGCTGAAGCCTGCTTAGAAGGTCATTAGTCCCAGACACATGCTAAAGATTAACCATCAAGGGTGAGCCATTTCAGCTGGGCTGGTAACAAGAAAAGCCACCCCCCAGTTGTGAGATTTAAGAGCTTGCATTGCCTAGGGAGCGGTGGTTTAGGTGTCAGTAGTAGCTTAGAGGGGGGAGGTAAGGTGGGGACCCTCTGGGTGGCTAGAAGCACTGTCTCTTTGCTTCCCCAAGAGCTGACCTTGGAGCCTGGCATGCCTTTCGGTGTTTGCCCCACAGCCAGGGCTGGGAATGGGGCTGGCTTTGCCCTTGATCCTCTTTGCTTGTGCGAGGAGGAGAAAAAGGGGTGGTATGTTCCCCAGAAAAACAAAAAACCAGCAATTCCCCCCCCCCCATTTTTATTTTGTAAGCAAACCCTCGTACACTAGCAGGGGCCTGCTGTTGGGGTGCAGGGCTCCCACCAGGGAGCATTGCTAGGACATGGCTCAAAAATGGGCTTGGGGGTGTGTGTGAGGGCTTGGCTGCCCTGGCCATGTGGGCATGTATGGGGGGACGTGTCTGTGTGCATACCAGGGCCTGACCTGGGCCAAAGCACCCTCCCATCCAAAGTGCTGCTGGAAACAAATACGAGTGCAACTTGCTGTATTACTAGGTGTTATGTGATAGGGAGGGAGGGGGATCTCAAGGGACTGATCAGGATTTTCCTGTTTGTAGTTTATTACACACTTTTATCTTCCCATTTGTTCCCTGTTTTTATCTTCTCCCCCTTTAGCCCATTGCTCAGTGCATTTATGACTTTCTCAGCTGTATTTTCATCCCTCCTTTTCTTTAAAGCCCTCTTCCTCAAACTGTTCCTCTTTCCTTGGAGGGAGCTGCTTTTCCCTGCTTCCCCCCCCCCCCCCCCCAGTATCTGGATTTACATCTTCCCCACCTGCCTCACGCAGCTTTTCTCCTCCTCGTTAGCACTAAGAGGTGACATTAATTATCCCAGCTGGAGGGGGCATCCTTAGGTGCTTCCTTTTTTTTCTCCCATCCATTTTTGCCCATGTAGAGATGGACTGTGGGGAGAGGGGGGACCCCGGGGCTGGGGGTGTGTAGGGGTGCCCCACTGGGGTCAGGGGGATGTGGGGGTGTCCCTCTAGGACTGGGGCACCCCGGGGCTGGGTGGCAGCCTGGAGCGTGGGTGTTCCCGCTGGGGTTGGGGGAGTGTCACCGGGGAGGGTGTCCCGTCGGGCCGGGTGCGGGTGAGGGCGGAGCGGGGACGGGCGCAGAGCGGGGCTGCCCGGAGCGCGGCGTGGCCGCTGCCGCCGGAGGTGAGTCTGCCCCGGCTGGGGGGCGCAGAGCCCCTTCTCCTGTCCCCGACTCCGAGCCCCGGGGACACCCGGAGAGTCCCACCTTTCCCCTTGCCCCGGGGGTCCCCAAAGAGCCCCTTCCCCGCGCCTGCTGCATGGGGGCTGCCAGGGCCGAGCCCCACACCCAGCTCTGGGGAGGGGGTTGCCAGGTGGGGCTGCTGGGTCTCAGGGCTCCCCACGCCCACATATGCCACATTTCCCCTCATGCGCGCACCCCAAGACCCCAGACCCACACACACCCGGGTGACCCCGAGGTGCCACTCACACCTGCCACTGTGTCCCTTCCATACAGTGTACCCCTGCACCCCCCTTTCCCCTTGCCCATTGCCCCCCCTCCCTGTTTGTAAAGCCCAAAGGGCATGGCTCTTGGCCAGTGTGTGGCTAATGCTGCTTGGGCAAGCGAGCAGCTGGTGACCGAAGGTCTGGGCATTGTTTGCAAAGTGTCCCCCCGGTTTTTGTGCCCAGCTGCGTGCCCTGCTCGCCCACCCCTGGTCACTGCTCGCCCCCACCGCTTTTGTGTGGTGGGACAGTATAGAAAAGGGCCTTTTGAGGAGAGGCCATCGTGTTGACAGCTGCATTCGTGTGTTGGTGAAAACTGTTTCTCAACACTTGTGAGCATGGCGGTGACAACCAGCTGCTTGGCTGCAATGTGCCCAGGCACGGGTACTAACAGCTGAAGGAATATTGTATCGACGCTGCTCTGGAAGGAGCCCAGTATTCATTTACCTGACTGTTCCTGCAGTGTGCACAGGGGAAAAAAAAAATAACACAGCAACCTTGCATTTGACTTACGGAGCTCAGCTGGAGGCTGACATGGCATTACTTTATCTGCCTCTTGCCAATAATTGCAATTAAATGGAGTAATTTCAATGGGAATGACTTGGGTGCAGCCCTGCCCTGGTTCCGTAGCCAGTGCCCCTGCCCAGCCTGGGAAGAGTTTTATGGTAAATAAATACCCAGCTGGCGTGACTGCAGGTGAGCTTGGCCTTCTCAGGTGTCCCCACAGGTGCCAGCCTGGCTGTGACAAGCCTCGCTGTCCCCTGCCTCGCTGCTCAGCACCTGCAGCCCCTGTGCCCAGGGGACCTGTGTGCCCTGCGTCCCCTTTGCCCTGTCACTCTTTTGGGCCAGGGGAAAACCCAGCACTAAGGTGGCCGAGGAGCTGCACCGCTTTCTGGCTAAGAGTGTAATAATAGAAATATTGCTTTACGTTGAATGTTACTCAAAATAATGTGATTCTGAATAATCCGTGATGTTCCTTATATAAGCAAGGGTGGTGCTATTCTGCTTGGCATGTCCTGGATTCTCTCTTGGGTGAGCTTTGGAGCAAGCAACCCATCATGAGCCAAAGCACAGAGCCATGCATAAAAATCTATCTTGAATATATATGTGTAAAAATATGACGTGAATTTTACTGCATTTGTCACGCCCGTGTTGACAGTCTTGGGCCTAGCAAAGAAAATTGTGTGTGCTTGATAGGTCACTGAAAGGTGAGTGTTTATAAAGGGAGGCAGCGGGATTTTTCAGCAAATGCTAAGCTGCTTAAATTGTGCCTTCTAGCAAGGGAAGTCTGTGATTAATAAGATGAACTTGGCACTTCTTTTTCTACTTGCTTCTGAAGTGCAGAGAACATTTGGGTGCTGCAGGCAGTTGCTCCCTGGGGTGCTCCCCCCAGCGCTGCTCTTTCAGTCGGGGGTTCTGGGGGCACCCACTGAACATCCCCTTAGAGGGTCGCTGGGGGTGCTGAGCTCCGAGCTGGCGCTGGCAGCTTTGGTGTGATGCTCTGGCTGCCACCCCCCTGGCATGAGGACAGAGGTGTGTTGAGATCCAGCTGTGCATCCCTGTGGGCTGCTGCTCTGCTGCTAGTGGTTGCCCAGCTGGGCAAGGAGCACCGTCCCAGGGGCTTCTGCCTCCCAGCCCAGGGCTGTCAGGTCAAGTCAGAGCGCTGTGCCTCTTACCACTGCCTTCTCCTGGCTCAGCTGCTTCAGAGCTGAAACACATTTCCACTGCTGCCCTTATCCCTTGTTCAGGTTTCTGCCTGAATTACCCAGGCTGAAAGGAGAATTGATCCTGGGTTGCCTTTGTGTTGGGTAGCTGCTAGATTGCAGGCAGGAGGGAAAACAGCAGCCAGCAAGACAGAACAAACTTTATTTAACCCCTTGTAGCATCGGTGGGAACAATCTTCTGTTCCCACCTCTTTTGAGCCGCAGCTGTAGGCATTTGGGATTTCTGCTTTATCTTCCAGTCTGGATAAACGGTAGCACTGTGAAATCAGGGGATGACATTTGGAGTGGTGGTTTTGGTTTTGTTGTGGTGTTTGGTTTTTTTTTTTGCTTGAGGTCAAAGCCCTTGAGGGTTGTGTCTGGATATCCAGCTCCTCTTTGCTATTTGAGTAGAAGCCATGGTAGGAAAGGTAGTTTGCTCCTGTGTAACCTGCTTTTCTCTCTCTTTCCCATGCCCAGAACAGAGCAGCGCGGTGATGGCCAGGGATATGGCATCTGCTGATGCTCCTCACTTTTAGAAGGAGGAGAATAGTAAAAAGAATTGCAATAAGAGCTTCCATTTTATTGCTCTTTGAATTTGTAAATCACCAAAGAATTGGAGTTGTAAGTAGTAGCCCTGAGGCACTCAAAGCTCATGTGTTAAATTTCTTAAGCTTATTCATAGTTAATTTCTAATTTAGCTTTCTGTTGTCTGCCTGGGACACAAGGTAATGGTACACAGAGATGTCTGGTGTGGGTGAGCTGCTGTGGATCCACCTGGGCAGTTACACAAACCAGCTCTGTGCCGCTCTCTGTGGGAAAGGCATTCCTCCTCCATCACAGCAATAAATATTTCAAGTTGCCTAATTATATTTTATTAGAAAACGTGCTAGTTAGTTAAGAAATGTGCTAGCCTGAATGATCTTCCTGGTAGTGCTGCAATACTTTGTGTGGGGATGACTTATTGAAGACAAGAGTTTGGCTTGCAGCATCAGTGCTGTGCAGACAGGAGCTAAACCACAGGGGCTCCAAGACCCTGAACTTAGGTGTTTTAAAATAAATGCACTTGTACATGAACTATCCTTGTAAATTATCTGTAAGCTTTGCAAAGTACAACCACCTCTTTCCTACTAAGAACCCATCCACACCCTCTGTGCTCCCTAAGTGGCTTTATTATTCCTCTGTGCTAACCTTAATTAGTTCCAGGTGCTTCAAACGAGCTCGTTAAAAATCAGCTTGTCTGAGGTGTGTCTGGGAGCTTGCCCAGTACCTGGGATAGGGCTGAGAATGGATGCCTGGAGATCCAGGTGCTTGCTTCAGAGCAGTGCAGCTGACACTGGATGTCACCATTGTACAGCACAAACCCAACTGAGTGTGCTCAGGACTTTATTCTCCCTGCGTGATATGGGGGGGAAGCTTTATTTTCCCTGTCTGTTCCCGCTAGGTTGGTGGTTTGGGTTCCCTAACCCCCTGAGAGTTATGATACTATTCAAGCTTTGTGCTGCTTCTCAGATCTAAGCAGGACAGGCAATCCTGAACCTGATGAAACCCAGTTCAGCCATGGGGTAGTTGTTGGGAATGCAGAAATCCCTGATGGCAGTGTGCAGGATCGGTTTGTAAACTTCACAGATGGATGGTAAAAGTTTTGGGTTGTTCTTAGATAAACTGCATGCATGTGTGAGTTGTTTTCTGCCTGGGATTGCGGCCATGTGTTTTGTAAAATAATATAGGATTGGGGGGTAGGTTGCTAGTGAAAACTCATTGAAATCTTCAGTAAAATTAATGTGTGACTACATCTTTTTTTCCCGTCTATTAAAAAAAAAAAAAGGAAAAAACCCAGGTGTCTGCATTGGTTTTTAAGTGGTCCTTATTGTTTGGTGCTTTAAGCTTGTAATGCCTTCTTGGCTCCAGCTTGTCCCTAAAGCTGAAATGGAATTAAATGGGATGGAATAATGGAATTATTCTCCACCCTTGCGTAAAGAAACAAGCCCCTCTCTTCTCTCCCTTGTACAGGACAGCGAAACGCACGTATCGTGATGACTACCCTGCTACTCACTGAACAAGTAACGCAAGAGGACCATGGCTTGGAGGGAAACTATGTCCTCTACGGATCCTCTTGTGCCCAAATCACTGAGGAAGCCGAATACGTGAAAAAGGTATTTCTGAAGTTGTCGCTGTTGTGTTCCTCTCTTTGCTTCACCAGGAAACACGGTGAGCAAAACTCATAACCAGGGAAAGAGGAAAAACCTGACCTGCGTGGCAGCATGTGCTTGGAAATCCTCTTGGTTTGCACGTGGAGTCTAGAAAGGCTATTTACTCTGCAATAGTGACTTAATTACAGTGTATGCTCTCTTAGGTTGGGTTAAACCACTTTAAAACTGGTGAGGTTTTTTCCACCCCTCATTAGGACTTTTGCAAGAGTTTTTTGTTGGGGTTGGGTGTCCCTACCCAATGGCTCTGCTTTTTGGTGGCAGAGCTGAGGCTGGCTGCTGGCAGGCGCCAGGAGGGAGATGCAGGGAGCACCAGGAGGGGGATGCAGGAGCCTGACCCTGGTCAGCAGCTCGGTGCTGGGGGACACCGGGGGGCTGTGGTGGACATAAGCATGTCCCCAGCGAGAGGCCTCAGCTTGGCAGCTGAAGTGAAAGGGTGTCCAGTAGCATGACTGGGAGGGGGAGATGGAAAAGTGTTGGTTTGGGGTACCTGGAGGACCCGTGTCTTGGGAGGTGGGGGATGACCTGTGGGACAGGTAGATCCTGGAGGTGTCGGTCAGCAAAGCCGAGAGCATCTTGGAGAATGTGGCGTACAGTAGTTTTGAGGCCTGCAAAATAGTTTTGGGGTGTTCCTTTCCTGAATGCCAGAAGAACAGAGCTGAACAAGTACATTTAATGGACTCTGGTGTGTAGTAACAGATAGGAAGACCTCAGACTTTTAAGTTCAAAGAAATCAGATTTCTTCATTCCCTTTCCAATGAAATTTATGGAGTTGCAGAACTGTGACTTTAGAAATGTTGTGATGAATTCTTAAGCATCTTGTAATCCAAAATCATTCCTGCAAAGCAATTGCTGCAAAGAGATGTGTATTCTGTGGTGGTGACCCCAGCTTGTGCAGGGCCTGGGAAGCAGCACCCTGCTTGATGCTGACACCCCCATGAATAGGTAGGACATGCCTTTTTTTTTTTTTTTTTTTTTTTTTTTTATAAGATATCTTGTGCGCAATGAGGCTCAGCCCAGTAGATCTGATGTCTTATTTCTTTGCTCTGAGCAGCGGAGCATGGCAGTGATGGATAGGCAAAGGCAGTTTTATTTCATCCCAGCTGAGCCCAGGAGGGCGCTGTGGAATGAGCGAGAAGAGGAATGAGAGAGGTGGGCTGAAACCTGGCTAATTAAGAAATAATTGATCCCAAAAAGTTCTTTTTAAAAAAAAATGCTTACTCCTTTCTCTGTGCTGTTGGGGGATGAAGTTGAAGAAAAGCCTCAGTAGTGAAAAGAGAATGACTTATGGCTGGAAACCTTTTAAAAAGTACAGGCTGCCCTTTGTAGAGGTTTATTTTGAACAAATGAACTTGGCGTGAGGGAAGAAATGCCAGAACACACTGGCATTTATGTGGCCTAAATCTGGCGCTTGCAGGTCGTGTTCCTTGCACATACCAGCTCAGGAGGTGAGCAGTGAGCTTGGGAACACCTGGATGGGGGGGGGGGGGGGGGAAATGGGGGTTGAGTTAAAACCACTTGAAACAAGGGGGTTTGAGCAAAGAGGCAGCCCCTAGGAAACAAAGAGATTTGGAGATGTTGTGTCCAGCCAGTTGAAATACGCTGGAGTAAGAAGCAGTTGTTTTAATGGGAAGTGCTGGACAAATTACTGGTGTGCATTTGTGCAGCCTCACCTACAGCGCAACATGCGCTGTGATATTCCCAAAAGCTGATTAATCTTATACCTGCGAACAACACTGCAGAGAGTGGAAGGGAGCTATTTAACAGATTTGACATGCAAATGTTTTCAAATGTAAAGCCCTGGAGAGCTGAACAAGCAGAATGTTTTAATTTGGGTTAATTTGTGGAGGAGCTGCGCTGGAGCTGCCTGCCCCACGGGAACCTGAGAGGGGTGTTTATAAGAAGCTGGGTCTTTTAGAGTTGGAATGGTTGCTCAAGCTGTTTTTCTATTTTTAAAATAATTTCTGCATGCATTTCCTTTAGGAGCTTCCTCAAGTCTCAGGCAATAAAGTGGAGTCAAAGAGCCATGGCTGGAGCTGGAGCCGCAGCCCCGTCGTGACAACGATGAAGGAAACAGAAGAGCAGCTGCTGCTGGTCAGCAGGGAAAACCAACTGCTGAAGATCAAGGTGTGTTCAGGGTGGTGTTTGGGTTTTTGTGGGTTTTTTGGTTTTTGTTTTTTGTTGTTTTTTTTTTTTAAGGTTTCGGATGGATACACGTGCCTTGCAGCCCAGTTACAGTTGGGTCCCAGCTGCTGTAGCCCGGTGCCTGCTCAGCGATCCCCTTTCCTTTGGCAGGCTCTGCTTTGCTTTCCCGGCTGCTGCAAACTCTTGTGTTCCAGCAGGCAACAAAATTTGTGTCAAAATCTGCTTGTGGGGACACATCCCACTTGTGGCTAGCGAGACGGCACAGGCGGCTCTGTTGGTAGCTGACAGCAGATGTATTTACAAGCAGTTGGAAGTACCTCTCTCCTTTTAAGCCATCATCCTTTGTCAGGGGGGATGGCTCAGTACGGAACAAATCTGCCTTTATTTGGAAATGAAAATGCCTGTTGGATATTGCCCACAGGTGTTTAGGATTCCTTTCTTTTTGATTGATAAGGGTAAATACTGAGATTTGGTCTTGTACAGAGGGCTGCGTTTTTGGCATGTGGTTATAACATTGTTTCTTTTAAAGCACAATATGTTATGTGGTACAATTACTCTTTCTAGCTGGAGGCCATGAGAGAAGCAGGTGTACAGGCTCTCAGTTCTGCCTCCCAGAAACTGTTTGAGAATTACCAGACTCTGTCAGAAGAACTTAAGAAAAGTCATGAGAATGAGAAAAACCAAATACAGGTACAAATCTCCCCCTGATGCTGGCATGGCCATCTTGTTCAGCATCCACATCTTTATACGGGCTCTGGCTCTGTGCTGCAAACTTCAATTTAAGAGCTACTCAGTACCTTCTGCGAAGTTAAATAGGAAAATTTAAAATTATTTGTGTTTTATTCCTGATTCTTGGAATTGGGTTGGTAGAGTTGGCTTAAAATTCCTTCAGCTGCTGCAGCAGCCCCGTCTCCATCCCTTGGCTGCATTCACTCGCTCCTTGCGCTCCCGCATTCATGCCCTTCTTCATCCCAGGCTTACAATCTCCAAGAAGAAGAAAAGCTCCAGCAAAGCTCAGAAACCACCAGCTGCCTTGCTGAAGGCGTCAAGGAAAAATGGACCCACATCGCAGAGCTGGAGAGGTGCGTGCAGAGGATGGAGGAGGTATGTCTGCCTGATCTCATTTCCATCCCTCCTGGCACCGGGGGTCCTGCCCTGGCTGTGCCGGTGCTTGGGAAGAGCAGCTAATTGCTCTCAGGGTTTGGGGCATGTTAGCTGTTGGAATTGGGATTGAAAAGGCTTCTGCCACGTTACCCCAAATTGAGACCCTTTAGCTGTAATTAGAAATAAAACGTGCAATTTAAGCTCCCTCTTTCAGTTATGTCAGTGCTTGCTTAAAAACTGTTGAGCATCGTGGCGAAGTCTGAATTTGTAGCTCTGAATGATTGCTACTCCCGAGTAGTTGCTCTTTCACCTTCCCCCATGGGTGTACTTCTGGCATTTAAACTGAAATTGTAGCCATCCTAGCACTGAAGACCCACTCCATTTAACCCTCAGACCCCATCCCTGTGAGCAATCCAACAACCTAGGTGGGCTCTGATGGTGGTAGCAACCTGACAGCTGCTCACATGGAGACGTGCAGAAAATGTCTTCTCCTTTATTGCCGATGTTCTTGGGTGGTGTTAGTTGCGTTGGTGGAAGCGGTGGCACTGTGCATCATTCTGCACTCGATGGGCATTGCTCCTATAGAAGTGCCAGGCTGCTTTTCCTGTCCTGGGGTTACTGTAAACACAGGGTCAAGGGGTGTATTTCTGTCCCCGTGGCGTGCTGGTGATCTTCCTGATACTGAGAGTTTTGTTACCAGTTTTGTTCAGCTTTTTCCCAGTGTGAACAAGGCTTTGAGAGGCGGACAGAGCAGTAGCACAGTCTGCCCTGGCTGCTGAGCGTGGGCTCCAACCAGATCAAAGGATTTTGCTAATTAAGAAGTGCTATTTTAAAAGGGTTTGGACTTTTCTCGTGGCAAATCGGTACAGGCAACCCTTCTGGCTTTGATTCAGAGAGGTCAAGACTGGTTTGTCTCTCTCTGTTATTGGTGAATTCTGCCTGTTCTCAGACACAGAGTGGAACCGTTGAACCTACAGCCAAACTGCTTTTGCTAATTGAATGGCAGGAAATGTGATCTGGTTTTTTTATATAATTTGAATTGTTTCCTTAGGAAAAGAAAACCCTGACAGAGAAGAAAATGTCATTTGAGAAGATGCTTCAACAGATGATGGCAAGGAACGAAGACAGCAAATGGTGATTATGTGCATGTGCTAAAGTGTTTTCCTGTCTTTCTGGGGGATGGTTTCATGTAGGGTACCAGCCACTCACTTGCTCTAGTTCCTTCTGGGAGCAAAATTATTCACGATGAAAGCAGTTAGTTCAAATACTGATTTACCATGATCGCTTGAAGAAGCCAAGACAGGTGTCCTACAGCTGAGCTGATTCTACTGGAATTCCTAGTCCTGCTCCTTGCACCTCGCATGCACAAATTGTTTCTTTCCTGATTCTCGCGTCGAGTCGATGCTGCTTTGGTGATGTTGTGCATGTGGTAGGTAAGGCAGTAGCCTTCATTATTTATGAATTTACTTATCAACAGCTAGTAAGGGTGGTCCCACCAGGCAAAATGTGTATCAAATTATGGTTTGACTTGTTTTGCTCAATAAAGCAGCTTTTATGTGTTTAGTTCCGTATGAATTACAGCTGTGCACCCTCAGGAACATCCTTGCTAGCATTAAGCTCATGAGTTGACCCCGAGGTGGGAAAGGGGCTGGGTGGTGGGTTATTGATCTCTGGGGATTGAAGCTGGGATGCTCTGCTCTTGCCTGCAGGTGCCTGGATCTCCAGAGGCACATCTCCACCCTGCAGCAGCAGATCTGCCACCTGCAGCACCTGATCCAGGCACAGCACCACAGCCTGCGCAGAGTGATACAGGAGGTCAGGCTGGTGTGGGCTGTCCCACGGGGCAGGTGGGAAATGAAACAGGAGATGGTGGGATGTGGGCTCTTGCCTTAAGTGTGTGCTGGGGATGAGCAGCTTGCTTGTCTTGCTGTGCCAGGTTCAGACATCTATATGCCTTTTAACATTAATCTGGAAAAATCTAAAAAATGGGGTTAATGTGGTGGAGTCGGCAATTTTGGGCAGGCCCCTGGAGTTCTCTTAGTGTGTTCCTGGGGGGAATCTGGCTACCCCCTCCCCTGCCATGCTCCCACCCAAACCAAGGATGCTCCAGGGGAGGCATCTGCCCTGCAGCTGGTTACACGTGAAGTCAGTGAGGCTGGTCCCATGAGCGAAGCCAACAGGCTGGCATCCTAGGAAGGCTGCAAAGGCATTCAAAACAATCAGTCTGCGTTCCAAAGTCACGATATATAGTGTGAGCTGTTTTACTTACTGACTGCTTTCATATGCATCAGCTCCCACCATACCCCCTCGCCTTGCAGAGCACGTGCTTGCCTTTGCCCATCCAACTAAGGCGAGGCCCTGCATTAATTAGCTTTTGTAGTCACATTTCTGTGCAGGCAAGCAAGGGGTAGACTTGTTATCTGAAGGAAAATGTGACACCATGTGTTGAGAAATTTTCTAAATCGGTCAGTCAATTAGTTTGAGTTTTTCTATGGGAAAAGACCAGGGATTTGAACGGCCTGCAATTCCCGTGGTATGCTGAGGCATTTAACTCTGTGGTTTTGTTTGATACAGAGGTGCTTTTGATGTATTAAGGCTTCAAATCTCTTACAAACTTTATTTCCTAATGCTCAGGCAGAGGAACTGAACACCACACTCAGAAGCCAAGATAAAAAAACAGAAAACCTGACAGAGAAGCTGACTGCACTGGAAGCACAGGTAAAATTGTAAAGTAAAAAATATTGAGGCGAGAGAGCAAAAGGAACTCTCTGGAGTCTGGGGGCCCTGTACGCTGCTGGGCTTATGTCGGCACAATGTTGTCAGGGTGGCATTTCTTTGCACTGCATCTTTTGCTTGGTTTAAAAAAAAACAAAAACCCAACTGACCAAAAAACCCAGGGCCCCCCAGGACCTTTCAGGAGGAGCGTCAGGTCCTAGCTGGCACCCAGGCTTGTCTCTTGTCTGCTGTGTTACACTGAGAGGGGTTTGTTTCCTTTCTTTCCTTGCAGAATAAAGAATTAAAAGACAGAGTGGCATTCTGGTGTGGCCAGCCCAAGGCTAACATTTCAAAAGCTGCCTGGACAAAGTAAGTACTTGGGGAGGTACCGCAGGGCACAGAAACGGCTGAGCCACTGGCTCTTGCAGGCCACCTCTGGTGTCCCCGTGGGGCTCTGAGTGAGCAGAATCAGACCTTGCTGGGAGCGACCAAACTTCATCCTGCAGAGATCGTGAAGGAGAGGGAAAACACGAGCTGTGCTACACACTTAGTAGCTGATAGTGACAGCTGTGCCCAGGTCCTGACTCCCTTGCAGCCATCCAGTGCAGACAGGCAGTGCTCAGGGCATCAACCTTGGGCATCTGCAGAGGTCTGGGCTCAAGTTTCTGCTCTCAGTTAGCAGAACAACCTTTTGAAGTCAGCTCCTCCGTAGCCAGGGCCATGGTTACAAACCTGGGACTGACTTCGTGTGTGCTTGGGGTGGGTTTAAGCCTGGCTTGGGGGTGTTCGAGTGACCTCTACCTTCCTGTGCTTCCCCCTGCAGCACCCCACGAGACTTTGGAGCATCCCCTTAGCTAATGCTCACCAGGTTAAGGAAGCAAGAGAGCTAAAGGAATGACTGGACACTTGTCTCCTACCTTCATCAGGACTTTTTCTGCATGTTGGAGCCTGCAATTGCTACGTCCTCTTTGTTACTGCAAAGCACCTTTGGCACCTGCTGCCTCTCTATGGAAGGTGATGCAGAAGTGGGGCTGCAGGTGAAAGAATAAACCTGGAAACAAGGCAAGAGAGGTGGTGAGCTCGTGGATGCCTGCACAGCCCAAAGGCAGCCCCAGCCATACCTGAGAGATGCCAGAGCAGCTCTGTGCCTGCCCCGGTGCAGGCACCCACCTGCTTAATGCTGGGGTGAGCCAGGTTGGGTGGTGGCAGGTGCTGTGGGAGGGGGTAGTGCCATATGCTGCCTGTGGGGTTACACTTTGTCACCATTTAAGAGAGTGAGCTTTATAAATTGTACCATTTCCCTGGCAAGTGTTTGGTCCTTTTCTGTCCCTCTCAGGAGAAACCTGAAGTCAGGGTGCCAATGCTGGGGTGCCATGGGGCAGGCTGGGTGCTGGTGCACAGCAAAGTTTGCAAATGCACCCCAAGGAACCCTTGGCCAGCCTGAAAAGCCCTGCCTCTCAGCTTAGGAAAACAAGTGGAGGACCAGGGAAGGACAGATTGCTAATGCTGCGGAACTAGGCTGTACCTCTGCTTCCCCCCTAAAACAGCAGAGACAGATCTAAAAATGTACTTTTATTCTGAAAATAACAGTGCAGAAACTGAGTCACAGGATACAGCTGAGGAATGTATTACACAAACCCAGCCACCAGTGAATCAGTTGACAGTATGTTTTGAAGCCACAGATACTGTGGTACAACAGAGTGACATTAACATTGGTAAGCAAGCACCACGGTCCAGTGAAGGGGCGTCTATAAGAAAAAAATACTATTTGTGTTCAAGATAGTTTCAATCAATCACAGTCATAGCGCTAGGCATAGCACAGATCTGTTGAAGACAAACAGAAAACATGCTTACAGTAGCATAACAGAAGGAAACACTTAAGCATCCTGTATCAATTACCGTGTAAGTGTTTATCTGGAAGGTGAAAGGTACATTAACAAAACCAAAGAAGAACCATTTAACTTCCATAAGTAAGTTGAGTAAGATACAGCAGGCTTCTAATATACAGTTCGTCCATTAAACCCTATTGCACGATGAGGATGGACAACTTTAGTGTCTGTTTTCTAAAGTTACATTTTGACTAGGTAGCTGTATGGAACAAAAGCACATAGCAAAGAATCATTTCCTCTGTTGCCTTTAACTAGTTTAGAGAGAAATAATAATAAATTAGAAACAGATCTGCCCAGCATCAAAGAGAACCATCCCAAGTCAACAGCATCCTCTGGAAAAAAAAAACCCCAACAAATCAAACCACAAAACTTATCCTATATAGGGGTGTGGGGTTTTTTTGGCAGGAGGGAATTGTGTTTAAAGTAGAACAATTATTAAGACAGGAAATAAGCTGTGAAAATTTGACTTTTGCTTTAAAGGTTCCTCAAGCCAGATCTCCTAGCAGTCAGGTAAAAAAAACTTCATTTTTATAGCTTCACATCAGTTACAACACTTTTCTTTCTCCTTTTCTTTCTAAATAAGATCAGAGCATGGTCTGAAACTCTTACAGTGTTCACACCTGTATAAAAATAGCAGTCGCTTGAGGTTATTTTTACACTTGCTACTTTTCTTCAGTTATAGTGCCAAGAATACAAATTTTAAAAGAAAAAAATATCTGGAGCTGTTATTTTAAGTGTAGGCTGAAAACTTCAGTTAGTTATATCCACAGATGGAAATAGTTCTAGGAGATAAAAGCTCTTACCCTGAAACAGTCCCAAAGAGTCGCTACGGAGCAGATATCAAAATCACAACTTTCAATAAACTTTATATGATCCAATCTTCTAAAATGTAAACATATGTATGACAACCCTTTACACATTCAGAATATTAAATAAGATGTAGCCTTCAGAAAATAGTTAAGGCAATTGGTTTTTATAGAATGACCAAGACTACAAGGAAATGGCAGCTGCTCTTAAATGTCTTTTGCTACATCACCACAAAGTCCCAGCTGTGCGAGCGGTCAGCAAATGGACTGTTCTTACCTTATGCCTCCTTTTTTTTTAAAAAAAAATGTTTCAGGCACCCAAAACCCTCTTTTTTTTTTTTTAAATTATTTAAGAGAAGCAAATATGTTTTCCACTTGCAAATGTCTTTAAAAAGCCACAGAAGGCAAAGGCTATAGAAAAGACTAGTTACTCAAGCCTGTGCTACTGGTTTTTAAGTGCCACTATTTCTCCTAAGGGCAGGTGGACGCCAGGCTCAGCTGGGGTGTCAAGCTGGCTCTGCCGTGGTGTCCTGGCTGGAATAGGAGATGGGGAGGTGGGGAAACTGCATCAGCCTGGGGCTGAGAAACAAAGATGTGCTGCTCTGCAAGGGCAGCCCAGAGCTGCACTTCGGTACCTGCCAGGGTGGTGCAGTGAGTCACTCCCCAGCCAAATACTTTTCTTTGGATATGAGTCATTAGAATAAGGAAAAAACCCACATATTACCAGCTAATCACTGATAAAAATATTTCATAAAATGAAAGCAGAAGCTTTTAAATGATTGTGAAACCTAAAATACAGGACATGCCATATGCTACCTCCTGGTGTCCAGCCGTTTCTAATCCTCTCACAGCTCTTAACGGGTGTTGCTGCATGCCAGCAACAGACCCTGGAAGGACTTTTGGAGAGCATCTACTTAAGTGTCTAAAAACTATGCAGTAAAGAATCATCATTAATACTTTCCTGGCCTTCTTCAGTTGATGGAATAATTTTCTTCATGGCCTGACAATATTTAAAATAAAAGGAAATAATAAAAATAAGCTCATTCATATCTGTATGTTCATGAAGTACTTCTGTGCATTTTTTATTTTTTTTTTCATTTCACACCATTTTAGCTGCAGCTGTTTTGCCCTGACAATAGCTCCTTACTTCACGGAGACACTCCAGTTTAGCCAAGCACTTACACACAAGCTTAAGTAACTTCTCAAACTGGGCTCTCTGGTAAACACCGAAAACATTTAAGGACATTTCTCTTAGCTAAAGCAAGTTGCCTTTAGTACCACTTCTGCAATTCCCAGCCAGCCCTTGGTATTCCCCCCCCTTGCCTGTCTCCGCAGGTAACTTGTTTTATTCCTAAGGGTGCAAAGTAGCACAGGATCGTGCCTTGACATGGGCTCGCATCTCCCCTTGCCAACTGGGTAGCAGGGCTGGCTGAGGCACCACAGTGGCATCACAGGAACACGGGCAGTGTAAATTCACTGCTGGAGTGATCTCTACAGCCAAAAAGGTACTTTCAATGTATGCACCAAAAAACCAAAACAAACCACAAACAAAACAACTATTTGACAACAGCACATTTCCACATTTCCCTTCTTTCCTTAAAAACGTCTTGGCACCACTACTCCAGGGCAATGGGCTGGGGAAGATGAGGGCAAGGTCAGCCAAGGATGCAGGAATGCCAGAGTAAGAGCAGCAACATCAGCTTAAAGACATTCCCTGCTGACTCTCTGCTTCTTCACTCCTCCAAGCATTACCCCCAAAGGTCTGAAGTCACTAAACACATCAGTTCAAAATCGGAGCGGCAACACCAGACTTTGGCAATGCAAATGTTTAGCAGCGGACAGGGGACATGTTTCTTCCACCAAGACAGACTGAGCGAAAGGCTGCAATGAGAGGAGCTGCAACCAGGGGCTCAGCGCAGTGTCTGCAGCCAGCGCTGCAGTGCTGCTCTAGCACAGTGCATTAACATTTTTTGATGCCACAGTTTTACATTCATGCTTAAAACCGGGAGGACAAAAATACCTGTAGATCAGAAAGAAGAATGGACTACCGTGAGCTCTAAGGATGAGATGCAAGGTGTAACGCCATTACGCTGTATACATGAATTAACTGGGATACACCAAGAAGACGAAGGGAACAGATTCAACAAGTTAGGTAACTTGAACTGTCTGGGTAAATATCGCTGCTGGAGACGAGGAAGGCGGAACTATGAAGAGAGAGAAAGGAAACCAAAATTATTCTCAGCATTAAGATCCTGCAAGTCACACCTCTGACGGATGGGTATTACTATCACTGCACTGTTCAGCTCTGAAATTACCACACACACTGCGCAATGAAGTCTGCAGCAAGAGCACTTTATTGGGGGGATGCTGGAAAACCAAAATAAGGTATTTCTAAAAGGACACAAAAAGAGACCTTGAGAAACCAGTGCCTGGACTGAAATCCAAGACAAAAGCCCACAGGGTTAGAATACCTGTACTGACATTTAATTTTCAGGATCACCCTGGATAAAGTATCACAGGACCTTTTCTTCCCCTCCAGCCCTGATGTGGGATATCTAGCAGGCTTGCAAACAAGCTGTATTTGTGCTCAAAAGGAAATGCTTCACTTCCAATTTGAATATATACAATCAAATTTTTCAACAGCAGAAGGTGGATTCAAGTTCTAGTGGGACAGGATGAGGCTATATCCTACCAGAGCCACTAAGCAAAAGCACATTCATTTCCCATGCTGGTGCCCTGGAAGAATTTATAGGACTGAACATGTCAAATGCTTTGAGCGACAGGAGTGCGAAAAGGATGAAAACAGCAGGATATGTGGCTCCAGCAAGGGCTACATTCAGGAGCTCCCAGGGCAGTGAGAAGAGTTGGAACTAGTAAAGTGCTGTGCCAAGATGCTGCACCTTGCTGGCGTCACAGCAGCCTGTACGTGGCACGGCACTACCCACCGTACAGATGACTCACTTGTGCCATCCCACCTCACCGGCTCTTTTCCAGCAGGTTGCAAGTGGTTAGTAGGGGCTCACTGTGCACCCAAGCTCACCGTGCTGCAGCTGGAAAACCTACCTAAGGGAAGCAACAGTAGAAGTAAAGGAAAGCCCTTCTATCAAAGTGGGTACTGGATAGAACTGGGAGAGGGTATTCCAGCACGTGGGATAGAGAAGTTTCTTTCCATACAGGCGTGGCTCTGTAAGACTGTGCTCAGCCCCCTTGCAGTGTTCTTTCTTCGTTGCGTTACCAGTATTTCCTGGATATTACATAGAGCTCGTGAACCTTAACGCTGCTATCACTTTCAGTTCCTACCACAGCAGCAAGGAGTGGCCCCGAGTCATCTGTGCAGGGCTGCGGGGCTTCGCAAGAGCCAAGACACTGAAGGGAGACAGACGGATGGACACACAGGAACGTGAAGCCGCTGGTGGACATGTCAAGTCTAGAAGTAATAGCTATGAAGAGAAAAATGGAGCAAGAGGCAAACGATGACAGAGAGGGGACAGAAGGCAATTTTTAGGAAGAGTTCACGATCTAGTTTTTTTGCAGAGAGTTGACCTGATAAACAACAAAGCTGTTAATAAGTGATTCTAAACAGCTACTATGTTCCTCTTTTCCTAATTTAATAACTAAGAGCTACTAGAGCGCCTATCAGGAAAGGAAATGCATATGAATTTCTCTTCCTTTCCTCCAAACAAAGTTTTGGTGGCAAAATCCTTTTGGGATAGTAGTTTCATATGCATTCACAGATTGCCTTTTAAAAAAAAACCAAAAAAACAAAAACAACCAGAGAGAATAATAATCAGTTTCTTGTATTAGCAAGTATATAAATACATACCAAGCAATGGAAGTTTCACTACAGTCATTTCCCTTTCGTTGCTCAACAGGCCACTCAAGCAACACTGGGCTGCAAGGGCTGGCCACGTGCTTGCTCCATCCGCACTGGAGAGTTTCAGAGCCTGTATCCTTACGGAAAACAGCTCCATGGCTACCGACTGCCAGCTCTGACAATTCACAGTCACTGAAGCTCAGGGACAAGGTTAGGAGATACCCAGAACAGTGAGGTCTAGAGCAAGGTATCACTGCAGTGATTTTTTTTTCTTCTTTTTTTAATTATTATTATAAGAGCGCTAGTTTCAGCAGGTGGAGAGATAAATAGAAGCAACTGAGCTTCATCAAGGTGCTTTGAAACTGTGCCAGGTTTGGGATTTTACACACCTTGTATGAATCATCTGTCTGCTCCTGAAGACACTTGTGGCTTTGTAACAGCTTTTAGACAAGCTATACTTCAGCTGCTCTGGGAAACACGCTTCGGTTGACTGTCGGTAATTTACCATTCTTAGCAACTTACCCTACTTCCGTTCAATGGACAAAAAACTGATGCCACAGAATGAGAGATTTATTTGAAAGTGAGCCAGGGATCTCCTCAGATCATTGTTTTCAGGAATTCAAGACTTATTACTCCCCCCCCCCATTATGTTTATGTTTTATGCTACATATTAAAAAGCAATACAACTTCAAAGAAAACCCTGAACTTCATCAGATACATCTACGTGTATCAGATACTAAGGAACCTGTCTGAGGATCAACCTGCTTACTAGCAGTCTACTTCTATTTTCTGCCTGGGAATCACCTGTTGACTACCACAACAGCTTTGCGACTTCCTGAGGTGTTAGGGCTGTTTATAGCCTAGAAAAGAACCTGTACCATACCTGGTTGTATAGTACATACTATATACTATATCTATCTATCTATCTATATATGTAGCCTTTAGGTATAGTCTATCATTCATAATCCTTGCAGCCTGCAAGTTAGATTTCTGGCATGGTAATCACAGCTATTTGGTACTCACCCAATGGGTCCTGCTGCTATGGATGGACCATCTGCCCTGTTAACATGCCAAATCATCCCGTAAACATCATTTTAGGAGCTGGGCAGAAAAATATGTTACTTTTTCAGCAGTGAATATGGTAAATTCTCCATTTCTGGGAAGCACTGAAACATTTTATGAGCTTGCTATTCACAAAGTTTGCAATTTTGAATCAAAGCTGAAAACATTTAAATACATGAAAGTCTGCAATCCTGCCATCCCAACCAATTAAGCTTGACTTGTAAAGAGAACTGCTCTCCCCCACCCCAATCTGCACCCTTCCAAGTGATTTTAAAGCAGCTTCAAGCACAATAAACACAAAGAGACCCTTAACGACCACCTGTATAAAAACAGAACAGTAATTCTACAAAAAAGGACAGGGTAGACTAATAAATATGCTGTCACTTGGTTTAGAAAATGATCTATGCTTATAAATATAGTATTTATTTTTGCCTGGATTTGCCTTTGCTTGTGATAAGCAACTCGCTATTTCGCTAGAACTCACTTTCACCCATAGAAGAAACCTTTAGCATTGCACCATCCTGCTGCAGCACACCACCAGAGCAACTTCTACCCTCCGTGCCAAGAACAGACTTCTGCCACACACTTTACCTAGCCAGTCACATATTCTGGACTCCCATCATTCCCAAAGTCCCCACATCACCTTTTTTCCACCTTGCCCTCTCTTCTGGAGAATTTAAGAGTATGAGAAAGCTGTCCTCTGCTGAAAACCTAAGTGTACAGAGGACCTGATAAAAGCACAGCGATAACTGAGGAGGTTCTCTCAGCACAGCAGGGTTTACAGTTCCCTTCTAGGCAGCGCAGTCAGCCTCCGGCTCTTTCCTACACCCTACCTGCAATATGCAGTTACCCAAAGAAATAAAAAAGGATAGTTTCCTTCAGTTGAGGAAGGGGAGAATTTTTTGCTAATGGTAAGAAGTTGTTTCATAAAACATAGTTTATCTGTTCGCAGACATTATACTCGCTTCTTTATAAACTGTCCCTGCAGCATCAGAATCCCACTCTATACTTTTTCCCACAACGCTCCAATCCCTGCTTGGATTACTGGCAACACAAGCAATGCTGCACAATTCCCTGATTTCTTTTTTTCAAATTAAATACCCTACTTCCTCCCCCCCAAACCCAAGTCACACACACGCACACCCCACCCCACCAACCACCATCTCAGTGACTCAGTCAGGATGGATTTCACAGCATTGCTTACTCTGTACAAGTGATAGTTTTTCTCAATAGGTCACACAATCTTTTATATCTCTGCCTTAGAAAACATATGGTCCCTGATGCAGATTAAAAATTATAAAGAAACAGGATTCTGTGGAAAAATGGCACAGACCTAGAAAACCACCCACCTCCAATTTAATTTCAATATCCAGTGTATGCAGACAATAGGTTCTTTCCCTCCTTTTTAAAAAAAATAAAGCTACTTTCCTCTATTCAGTATCCTGATTGCATGAAAAATAAAGATGAGGGCTGGGGGAAAAGAGGTGGGGGAGTTTTCCATGGAGACGGCACTGTATCAGGAAGAATCATTTCAGCACGAGAGCCTCACTGAAACATAGCTTTTAGTTTTAAACCAGGCCTTTGGAGAAAAATGCACAATCCCA
This sequence comes from Falco peregrinus, assembly GCF_023634155.1. Classification (NCBI taxonomy): domain Eukaryota; kingdom Metazoa; phylum Chordata; class Aves; order Falconiformes; family Falconidae; genus Falco; species Falco peregrinus. Next base: position 21,691,342 of record NC_073743.1, read on the forward strand.
AAAAAACAATGGAACTTTGCTTCTGTGCATGGCTCAACGGAGCCGGTTTGAATTTGGTGGTAGGTCAGCCATATCCTGATGAAATATTTTCATCGGTTCTCACAGTTTAGAGGTGACGTTTAGCAGGCACACTTTTTCTCCTCTGGTTTTGCCGAATCTAGCTTTCCTGAGCTTCCTCCATTGGCTGTATCAGAGACCTGTGTCTTGTCCACGCACTGCTCCATACGTTTCATTATCAAGTCCAGGAGCGTATCCACAGCCTTCTCCACGTTCTGTCCAGTAGCAGCACTTGTTTCAAAGTACGGTATGCTACAGTGAAAAGGAACAGGTTAGCTGGAGAGATTTTTAAGACAACCAAGACTCTAACGCTCTTGGCGCAGCTATCAGCGGTGGCTTTAGTGGCAGTAAAATGGGACAAACTATCTGGGTCATTATGACTATCTCCTTGCTGGGCAGAACCCACGCTCCTGTTCCCAGCACACTATGGTATGACAACACCAGTACAAAACCACCACATTCATTTACAAAATGTATCCTGGCATTTTGACTTCAAATCACGGTAACATCAGCACAAACCTTGGCTGAAAAAGTCTTTCAGGTAACCAGAAAGTTTATTTTAAAGAGAAACCTAGGTGTGCATTACAGAAAGTTCCAGGGATCAAAGAACACACCAGAAAAACCTTTTTTTTTTTTCCTCTTCCTTTTTTTTTTTTAAGATGGGTAGTTCCAACTATTGCTATTTAGCAGTCCCTGCAAGTACTATCTCCTTTCCTTCCTTCCAACATACAAGCACAGGTCAACTTAGCTGATTCCATTCTGAAATACCCTTTGAATCCAGAATATTGCCTTCCAAGTCATGCTTTTTAGAAGAGAAGATTATAAATTGCTTCAGCACTTTGATCATATGAAATCTGGCATAAGCTAACTTCTCCTCGGTATCACTGTTCTTCCTTACCTGGCTGCAGACAACTCTCTAATATTCTTTTAATATTTTTAAGTCTGATTTGCTTATTACTCAGTCTCTCAGGCCACCTTCTGCTGCTGGCCCAGTTCTCTCTGAACATGCCTCACAGTAAGGGCAACTAAGGAAAAAAAATGCACACTCTTTTTGCCCACAGCACTATTTACTAATTACGTTACACAGCTAATTTATCCAGTTACAGGACACTCTGCAGGTTTTATTAGTGCAAAGAAATATAGAAGGCTCACTAGAACAAGAAAAAGGCCTTTAACACCTTTATTATTCATGGAGGAAAACCAAATAAATTCAGTGCCACTGTACACTTAGAACCTGACAAAATACACAGGTGTCTCCACTTCCAAACTAACTAGAAAAACAAGTTATAAATACTGTTAGTTATTTAGTTTCATAACACTGAGTGTTCATCTGCTTTTGGTATATTTTGTCCTGAACTCTCCAGACAAGCCAACATCCCAGGAATGTAGCTTTCTAGTGAGACTGTTTCATTTCACCCTTATTTCTTATGTTGTAATATTTTGGCCAAATTTCTAGAACAGCGTGTTTCATTCCATCTCTTTCCTATTCGAACAGGTCGATCTGAAAGGGTGACAAGCTGGATATCACTGTAGGTGTATGTGATACTGTAATGCCTAAAGATCTTACACGAGTTTCTAAGTATACTTGCAAGTATCTCTAACCAGTCATCAGCTACACTTACAACAGTTACAGAATTTAGCTTCTGTCATCTTTTGCTTACCCATATTTGTCTGCTAAATCTTTTGCTTGCCTTTCGTTTACCTCCCTTTGGTCTGACAAATCAGCTTTATTACCAATTAAGACTATATCTGGATTCTCACAATATGCATTGGCTTGCAGCTGACCTAGAAGCAAAAATAAACAGGAGTTAAAAGAATGCTGGAAGCACCTTAGAGACCGAGACTGTTGACAAAATAATTCAAAATATCTTTCTTGCCCCCACCTCAAAATATCCTAGACTAATCAGCCAACCACTTCATGCCAAACACATTTCCTTATCGTACGTTTACTTACTAGGGGGAGTTTTTCAAAATAGGAAGTACAAATGGTACTAAAAATTATTTCCAGGATTTATTTTACCAACATACAACAAGACTCAACTGCAATGAGTGCACGAAAAACACTGCTTTAGAAGAGGAGAACCTCCACCAGCCAGAACTTTTATTCTACAAGACTCATAAGGACACCGTGGAAGGACAAACAAGCACCCACATCATCTGCAAATGCAGTCCTTCAGAAGTTTAGGACAAAATCCTCAAGCATGTTCTTTCTCCTGGATATACACAATGATTTAAATGCAGTTTTGTCCATTTGAAGATCCAGGCACAAGCACTGTCCACAGCCTCACCCCCCGTAAGTGAATGTACAAAGCCATTTACTTACACTTGCCTCAATCCTGAGGATACTGACTTGAAAAGATGCAGTATACACAGAAGAAATTACAGAGCCTCAGCTTGGTAAGCAGTAGGAGATTGTGATGACAGGGGTTGTTTAGTGGGAGGAAGGAATCTCTGAGGAAGATGGAGCTGTTTTCACAAAGCTATCTGGATTCACACATTACCCCCACTTCAGCTTGTTTGCTGGAAAATTGCCAGCTGGAAATGTACTGGCCTCTGTCCTTCCAGCACTCTAAATACCCTCAATTAAAAACAACTAAGAATTTAACCTTTGTTTCGTTATTAGTGTAGCTGTTATCTGAAAAAATCCCAACAACAGCAAAGACTATGTGCTTTCAAACCACATCCTCAAAGCACGATATTAATTTTAATTTAAACCTCAAAGCAGACAGGAAGGAATCACATTCTGCTTTACAAACAGAAAACACACTATAAAGATTGACAGCAATATCCAGATTACAGTTTCCAAGCTCCTGTGTATCATCTAAAATATGGGGTATAAAATATGAAGTGTTGAATGCCATTAACTTTCAAGAGGCAACAGATTTATTCAAATTTACCAAATCCAAACAAGATTATCATCAAGAATATGCCCAAACCCATCTATTGTGCAAAAAAAGAAAAAGGGAAAAAGAAAAAAGAAAAGTGTGCATCTTTCCAATTTGATGAAGCTTTCACCCCAAATTACAGGCTGTGAATACCCACTTATGGTTGCACTAGACAAAACTATTTTCTCTGAGCATTTTCCAGCTCGCAAACAATGACACACAGAAAGCCTGAAAGCCTAAAATACACAACAATGCTTCAAGTCAACCAATAAATGCAAGCTGTAAGGTTCTACTTACTCATCCAGTTTCTGACATTTAAGAAGCTCTGTTGACTGGTGAGATCAAACATTAGTAAAAAGCCCATAGCATCTCTGAAAAACGCTGTGGTGAGACTTCGAAACCTGAAGGGAGAAGAAAAAAAAAAAAGGCAACACAGCTCTATCAATACAAAGTGATCTCCAAAGCAAGCACTTTTCTGGCAACCCTGACCCGAGTAAAGAAAAAAGGAGATAAAGTCAAGCTTTACTGAACTGCTTGTTCAAAAATTGTATTAAAAAAATTATCTTGAAATCTGAAGAGTCTGCAAGATTTAGTGGACATACATTCCCTTGGAAGGAAAGCAAAAACAAAATAATGCTTGACTTTCATTTTAGCTACAAAGCATCACACCAGTCAACATTTATTAATTGGTGTGTTAGTAATTTACCAGAGGAAGCTTATACGTGAGAATATAAACACTGTCAGTGACTAATCTATTAGTTCAAATTCTGCCTGATTTAACAGAGAGAGACACAGAGAGAAGGGTTGGTTAAAATAAAATAAAAAAAAATTTAAAAAAAGACACTCAAGCACTTGGTGTATCACAAATCACAGTGATAGAAATGGATTCACCTGCCGACATTGCACACACTTAATCGATGGATGTGTACTACTCAGTCTAGTCAGTATTAAACAAATGAAGAGTAGGTGGCTGTTTACATGCCTTTGATTGTTTGATGTGACTATCTGCTGGGAAGCTCAGCTAAAAGGAAAAGGTAACCTTTCCTTGCAGAGGTCTAGACACGAACGCACTCTGTAAGCAGACTGTGCAAGTGTTCCTTCACCAGGGACATTGTTTACAGGCTTCCAGCAAAGCTATGGAGCTGGACAGAACTAAAAACCATGAAATGCAACTCTGTCTGTCACCAAAAGGTCACAAGCCTGTTCAAATCAGAAATGTGAAGAAAGCCCAAATAATATTAAAGCGTTCAGACAGCACTGGAAAGCAGTGCAATGGCACTCTGGTGCTTTCTGTATCACAGGGATCCATCACATCACAAAACAGTACTACATCATCTCGCACCAACCAGAAACAGTAAATGATATTTTCTGCCACACATCCATGAAAATAAAAAAAACCCAAAACGCTCTCCACGGAAACATGTCAGATACCCGACACTGCTTCTAGGGTTTCTTTTCAGGAAAAAAAAAAAAAAAAAAAAAAAAAAAAAAAAAAAAAAAAAAGAGCCTCAAAACATTTAATCTTTTGCAGAGGGGTATACACAAATGGTGTTTGATGATTCAGACACAAAATTTCCACTTGCTTCTGCTTTTCATCCAGCAGCAACCCCTCCTGCATAGTATTTGCACTGCTTACTCTGGAAACCTGAAATCTGCCTCATTGCTACTTTCTTTCCTCCCCACTAAATGCTTCAGCCCTCTGCTCTTTGGTCACTATTACACAGCAAATAGGCATTGAGTCGCATTTTCTTCCCTTGTTGACAGATGAAATCAGCAGTCATACCAAAGGCAATCACTTTATGATAGCCCAAACCAGCGTACATAACTAGCCAGGGGAAGCTTAAGCAAGCAGTACACACACTTCTCCCTTTAAAAAAAATAACTGAATTAAATTTAATGGTGACAAGTCAAGAATATCGTTGGAAAGAACAAACAACTGTCATGTAGAAGACACAAAATCTGGTTAGATAAAAGAATCTTTTTGCAAAGGAGAATTCTGATCAGTCCTGAACTTAATACCTATCAGCTATGGTATGCTGCTGCAAAGAAGACAAACACAACTAAAACCATAAAAGATAAGAAGCAATTCTTCCACACTGCTCAGCACTGCTAAGACTTGAACTAGAACTCTCCATCCTGCTCGCGTGCTGGTGGTAAGAGAGGCTGAAACCAGCCTGGTGGAGGATAGAACAGAAAGTTTGCTCATCATAGAAAATTCTGAGAAGCCCAGGGCATGGAGAGGACTTAAGGAAGGCATCAGGCTGCTCATGACTATGTCCACCTGAGTTGTGGCCACCTGTGAGAAAACAGACTGCACAGCCTCTGGGAGTGACCTGCTCCAGGGTTTAACCGCTCCCGCGGCCAACACTTGTGTCCTACCTAGCTGGAGTATCCTTGCTGCGGCTTGTGACCACCGACTCGCGCCCTTTAGCTGCGAGCCTGAGGAGTCCGGCTCTGTCTTCTCCCCACTGGGTAGATGAAGATGGCAATTAGCCTCCCCTTAGTCTTCAGGCTGAACGAGCTTAGCCTCCTCAGCCCTCACTGGATCATTCTCCTGACCTGTTCTAATGGGACTCCACGGGACTCCAGTTTACCAGTACAAAGTATCCCACACTGGGGGGGTTCCGCAAATAGGAACTGTACTCCAGATGTGGCCTCAGAAGTGCTGCGTGAAGGGGAATAACCACTTCCCTCAGCCTGAAGGCCACATGTGGGCTAACGCAGCCCCTATCAGCACCTTTCTCAAATACACCCTACCATCCAACCTAACAGAAAAGATCTGAAATACGAGAACAGGACACTTAGGTAGTATCTTCCAGAGGAGGTAAGAATCATAGAATGGTTTGGATTGAAAGGGACCTGAAAGATCATCTATATATTATAAAGCCAAAAGCCGGTACAAAACAAGAAGGGGTAACCACTGACCCAACAACCCATGTGTGCTAGGAATGAGGCAGCATGCTGCTGAGGCAGGGAGCAGACCACCTCCAGTTCCCCCAGTTCTATTTTCTAAGATTCCCTGATCACTGCATCAAAGCAGTGTCAGAAAAACTTTATTTCTGGAAAATATTTTCGTTGTCCTGATACACAAGGATTTTTGAGATTTTTCACCTGAATGGATGAATGGTTTACCCAGAAACATAACTAACGCAGAACTGCTTTTCAATGAGCTGAACTCTGTTACCTTTCCTGACCGGCTGTGTCCCAAAGCTGGAGATGCACTTTGAAGGCTTTTCCTGGAGATCCATTTGGTCCTCTGCTGTTGTATACCTAACGAGAGAGTCAAATCAGTACAGCCATACAGCTCACACCGAAATCTAGCGCCTGGGTCACAGACTGAGACCATTGCTTTTGTGCAAAGCAATAAGGAGTAAAAGTTCAGTCCTTCAGTAAAAGCTCTTACCTCTAAAAGCGATTTCAGAGGGCTGCTTATAATAATATTTAAAAACCCAGGAGCCACATGAAACATCTATGAAAGCTTCTCTTTAAAGGCCATATGTAGTAGTTCAAATTAGATACCAGATCTTTAAAACTTGGCATAGCACTGTGCTGAGCAAGCTGTCTCTGTTCTGTTTCATTGCTGTTCTTAGAAAATTTACAGCTGGCTGACAGGATTAGCCACTATTATAAAAAGCTATTCTTTATTCATTAACTTCTGTTGGACATTAATGACTTCCTTACTAACTGCAACTGCAAACTCATGGTGCTTAAAGAAATCACTGTGACCTTTCGCTAGGGCTCAATTCTTTATTAAAGAGCAACAGTGTGTAAATTAGCTGTTGCAGTAAAATACAGAGGAATAAAATGAGTATGAGCTGGTTTTGTTATCTGAGGTAGTTTAGCAGACTCTCAGCAAATTTAAAAGCAGGCAGATACTGCCCTTACATTTAGATCAAGTGCACAGGGACCCTGTGGACATGTCTGTACCCAGAGGCTGCACTGATGTTACCCGAGGAAGTGGAACCCTTCCTCACCTGCCCTCCTTGTGCTGTAAAATACAGCATGCAGTTCTCCTGCACAACCAAATTAATATTAATTGGGGGTTGGACTAGATGCCTTCTGAAGGTCCATTCCAGGCTAGACTATTCTGCGATCCCGTGGAGTTATTTAAACCGCTGTCATTTCAACAGGGAGCTTCTGAGTGGAACGTGCCTGCCTTTCCTTTCTGACAGGTACCTCGTCTGAAAATCAGAAAAAGACCAACGGATCAACCGCACCATGTCTGTGAATCAAACTAGTTTGCTGGAGCATGTTCCTGTAATGTTTAGCATGACAAACAAGGAAACTCACAGGGTCCTTTTTTAATATGAATTTTACACAAAAGAAGAAACATATTTAACCTTTGGGATCTCTTTCGTAGAAGACAATTTATTAGATAAACCTTCAAGACATTTCAAAGCTGATAATTTCATCTAAGATGTAGTTTCTCCCACACTTACAAACTGTCTTACCCTAAAACGTACAGTAAGGAAAAATGATGGAAGAAATCTGTCTGTGACCTTTAGCAGAAAAGTTCAGCCCTCTGGAAGCAATGCAGCACCCATGTTCAAAACACATTAACGAGCATCTGACCAGCCAGGGAAAGGCTGTTCTTGTAATTTGCATGTGCAGACATTGCCTTGCAATAAAACTGTGTTTTTAATATTTTTCTCTTACTACATCACTGCAATCCCACAGAGCAGAGAAGGAGCCAGGTTCCACCGCAGCCTGAACCTGGCCTGGCCCCCACTTAACTGACCTCAATTTGCATAGCATTGATTATGAGTAATTTAAGCCATAATCCAGATCCATTGGTTCTTTATTCAGGAGACCCCTGAACACCCCCATCTCCCAGGCAGGGCCTGCACATCCCTGTCACTGTGGCAAAACTGAACTCACAGCAGCAGCCACCACCACCAGCCGTCATGAAAAAGTTGCCAGGGAAGATGAAGGTGAATGGGGGAGTGATGCCCATCTTTTCACAGTATTCCAGTGAAATAGCAGGAGCTTAAAAGCATGTAAAATGACAATACATGAACAATTTGCTTCATATTGCCAAGGCATGTGTTCTCACTCAGCTGCTTCAAAACTGGGCAATGTTTTCATACTAATTAATAATAAATATTGTAAATGATTTTTAGTTCTTACATTAACCTGTTGCAGGGCTGAGAAGCACTTAAGGTTTTTTTTGAAAATGAACACATTTTTGTCAGCACTCAAGTTCTTGGGTACAAGGAATAGCTCACCAGGTGCTCCCCTCTTTCCTTGCTGAAAAGTTCTCCACAAGCAGCAGTTCTTCTGCCAGCTTATTCATCTCTGCACTGTCAACACTTCCAAGGATGTTTTGTGCAAAATTCTTAGAAGTATTTCATTTAAATTAAAAAGAAGCAAATTTAAAGAGGTCTCCATCTTTGAACTGGGCAAGTATTTACACTTTTTATTAAAGAAAATTACTAAAATAATTGTCTAGGGTCTAATATCTTGTATTTATTACGGTTTTACTAATCAAGGAAGCTGAATTTGTTCCCTGTATTTAGCTGGTGTCAGGATCTATGACCAGATACACTAGTCGCATTAAATTAAAACAAAGCAACTGTGCTCATAGCCACAAAAGCTATCTGACCAACACTGCAGAAGACTCATCTTCTCTCTAACATCAATAAACAACAGCATGGCAGAAGGGACTCGTACACACTGCATTAAGCAGGTGTTAGGATCCATGGATCCTAACCTATGAGGACTCCTGATCACAGGCTGGGAACACTCAGCCTCCAGCCTTGCTGCTGGCAGAGACTCGGAGAAGTAGCGTGGTCCCGCTGGTGGAACTGCTTCTTGTGCCTTTGCTAATTTACTGCGTGACCTGGAAGCAGGTTGAAACTTCTCTGCTTCTGTAAGTTTCCATCTTTTCTACTTAAATAATGAGTTTGGGGACTAGAGTTAGTTCTAGTCACAAACACACCTCATTCACTAGCACTATGGAAACTTGCTCTTGGAACGATCCTTTTATACCAACATGCAATAAACCATTTTACAATCCAACATGAGAATAAGGATAATGGCATTTTTCCCCTTTATCCAGTTCCTGATTATGACTTGTTTAAGCCAAAAACTAGACAAGGAAAAGCATTATCAACACATGCTATACCCCACAGTAAGAGAGGCAACACACAGCTATGTAAAATTTGTTCTCAGCAGAAATGAATAAAGAAAAAAAGAAAGTGCCATCATTTGTATGAGACAACTTACCACTTGTTTTTCCCGAAAATCTATCCCTACTGTTGTGATGAATTTTGGATTAAATTTGTTATCAGTGTATCTGTACAGGAACGTTGTTTTTCCAACCCCAGAGTCTCCGAGGGCCAGGAGTTTGATCAGATAATCATAGTCTTCATCAGTCATAGTGCTAATTTTTAGGAACCTATGGAAAAGGAAGAGGAAAAAAAATTATTTAATGATAACAACCCCTCGCCCTTCTGCTTGGTTTTGCTTTGGTTCTATTTTTGTTCCTTGAAACACTGCTGTCTGCGGTCAGAGTTGAAAGTTGTGTTAGTGTATTTTGAAAAAGGCTAATGCAATGCAGCAGTGAAACTCTCCATTTCAGTTCAGGTGCCAGGAGACAATACAACTTACACTTTCAATTTCCTAAATAAATAAAATTGAAACTCAATGATACAGTTTCAGACAAAAAAATTATTTTTGTTCTGAGGATGACAGTAAGAGCTATATTGAACAGAGCTATGAAACCTAGGGCTAAATCCTTCTAAGTATTTTATTATGAGTTTGAAGTAGTGCAGAAACAGGAGTGAAAATGAAACTCAGATATGGCAAGGACTGCTCTCAGGGCTCAAGCTCTAACCGGTACTACATGACATTATCAGGGCTACATATCTCTATCCTGAAAGAAATAATTTTTCCCCCTAAGAGAACTAATTAAAAAAAGCAGAGTAAGCAATTATCCCAGGGCCACAGTTAATAAAAGGAAAGAGCTCCAATGCAGCTTCCTCTCCAGTACAACCAGACGAACCCACAGCTGCCTTGTTCTGTGAAGCACACAACTAAACCCACCCCCTCATCAAACCCTGCAGATTAATTGGAGTGAAGAAGAAAGAAAAGCAGATGGCAAGCCCACTGCCTGGGTTCAGCTCCGTGCCTCAGTTAAGCTGCTGCTTACATGCCTCGACAGCGCTTCCAGGCTCTTTTCTGTATCTAGCAGTGACCAAGAGCAGCGCAGCCTCCCTCATTAAGCACTTGTAAAACAAATATACGCATCAGAAAGTAACGAAAATTTGCAGAAAGAAGGAAATATTTATCCTAGTTATCTGGGCTGTGTCACAGCTCAGGCAGGAGCTCCTGGAACAAAGCGCATTGCACAAATTATTTCCGTGGGGGTTTCATGACCCCACATGGCAGTTCCCAGCTTCTGCCAATCTGCTGAGTCAAGTGACACAACATATTTGGGAGGGAAAGCCAGGTACCAAGGAGGGACAGCTTTCCAGAGTTTTCTTCTACTTTGGTCTTTTCTCGCTTGGCCAACACAACTAAGCACCTGTGTTCAGGGGTCACTTGGGCTCCCACCAACAGAAATGCTCATCCTCCATCAGAAGGAGGACACATCATCTGCTAGCCCAACCTCCTTCAAGAACCAAGTCATGGACACCCGGCTCGAGCAGAGCACCTTCATCAAACTACCTGCCAGCCTGGTCAAGCCTTCACCCAGAGGAACACAGCCTTTCTCCAACTGCACTGCTTCCCTCCCCCAGCAGGTTTTTTATTATTTCAAGCTCAAGGGGAGTGTTGTATTACCCTAAACCCAAAGCTCCCATTAATGTAGTTAATTTGTTTGTATTTGCTACGAAGCTGTACAGAAGGCAAGGGGACCTATGTAAGAAATAGACCTCCAAAGTGTTTATTCACATGTACGAAATGCCCTGATGATGAGAAAACCGGAATCATATGAAACACCACCTACTTTACATCCTCACCTACCTTGATCTCAACATAATTTAAGCCTTTGCTTTTTTCCAAACATCTTGCTAATCCTTAGCATGGATGAACAGCCGTCCCATTCGGCTCTCTATGCCGAGACTAATTACTGTGGTATGAGAGCAGGAGGCCCTGGGCCATACCCCATTTATAAAACCACTGCTTGTTTCAGTACAAGACCATAATTTCCATCAGAATAAAACCTACCTTTCTCAGCATTTAAATTATCAAATACTGACCTGCTTTGACTAAAATAGTGAACTAAGCCCGTTCTGATTATCCTGCGTTTCAACAGCTTTAAGGATAAAAAAGCTGGCTGCGTACTGAGCAGTTTCATTGTATGAGATATGACCTTTGACAGATATAGAGCCACCCAGAGAGGCAGGCCAAGCTTTTGAGAAATTAATTTTCTGATGATAAAGGTTTTAACGAATCTAGAGAAAAAGGCCCCTGATCTGGCAGCACTGCTCTGCCTTGCACTGCTTTTGGTCTGCGCCAGGCAGTGGAAGGGCAGAACACCAACATGGCAGCTTCACAGAAATTCATTCAAGGCTTTTAATCCATTCCAGGATATCCCAAGTTTACCACAAGGCTCCACTGAGCAAAAGTAATTTCTCCCCAGAAGTCTGAGGAATAATCAAAATAAAAGTATTTCTGATCAATGCAGTAACTGTTCTTTAGACATTTCCTTCAATAAATCTGAAAAAGAAAGGTATCTTGGGAGATGGCTCCCCCCCAGATGTTTGACCGGTAATACAATGTATTAATTTGGGATTAAACGCTATCCCAAAAATCCATGTTCTCTGCCAGCTGAAGTTCAGCATCTCCTCGCTGTGCAAACGTGCAAAGCAGAATAATTAGAATTTACCAGACCTGTAAATGCTGAGCAAAATATACATCAGACCAGGATGATTAAAAACCTATTTTTGTAAAGCTGTCACGAGAAGGCAGCTGGCACTCCTATTCCCCGGCACTGGCTGCTTTTCCAGAAATTCCTGCCCGCTTGCACCATGGGCTGCAGACGTGTTGCAGCCTTTCCCAGCCTGGCGCTAGCCAAGGCAGTAGCCCTGCCACCCGGGGAGGCAGCCTGGGAATCGGCCTCTTCCACAAGGTGACTCCAACTTCGCTCTCATTCTCTGTACCGTGTAGGAAAGTCAAACAGTCATCGGTTGGATAAAGGGATTTTATTCCTTCAGATTTTAAGCTGAAGCCACCAGTTTTCCTCTCCTTGACCAACGATGGAGATAGGAGGAGCACAAAAACCTAGGTGCGGGGACAGCTTGACGGACCAGACCGATCCACCCCCAGCACGCTGCCATCACTGGTTTACCACTTCCAAATCGCTGTAGTACAGCAAACAAAGTTCTTGTTCCACAGGAAATCAGAGCATTAAGATTTTAATTTCATTTAGAACAAGAGAGTTAAAATTACTAATTATTCTTAGATAAACAACTAAGTGCACTTTTAAACATGTCTACAATCAATTGAATTTGAAAATTCTGAATGTTTCATCTTGTTTCATGACAAATGTTAACTTGAACAGTACGTACAGTAGAGTATAAAAATCATACACCATACCTGAAACAAAGCAAAACTCTTCAGTGGAGGAGGTTTGGTGTTCTTACAGAAAAGAGACTATTTCAAGAGAATTTCTTCTAGCAAAAATCTGAAAAAACACTTCAGAATTTTCTATTAAGAGATTATTAACCAGACATCTTTTATTAAAATTACAATATACTTTATTCAACTCTAATTCTAAATGGCTTTATATATTGAGCTGCTGAAAAGAAATACCTCTGGGCTATAAGGCAAAAGCTAAGCCAAGGCAACTCAAGTGCCGATTTCCATGACGACATTGAAAAAACACCCCTGTGCCTGGAACCTTAACTTCCAAGTCCTCACCGTCCTGAGAGCATCTAAACGGACTTGAAGTTGTAATACCAGCAGCGGTGACTCATTTTGCCATGACTGCGTCCCCACCACAGACCGCCAGCAGGCGGAGCAGGCGGAGCAGCCACAACAGCGAGGTCCTCCCGGCCAGTCGTCCCGCAGGGCTCAGCAACCTGCAAGCGCCCACACAGACCAAACCCAATGCAATCTCACCCTCCAATTCTGAAGTTCGTGCCGTCTCTCTAATACCACCTCACTGATTAAGCTTTACAAAAATGCAAAGAGCCCTCCTGACCGTCCCTCCCAACCCACTCTGCCAACGTGGCCAACAGCCACAAGATGATAAATGTAACCTTCTGACACTGTTCTTCCAGTCTGTGCATCTAGACTGAGCCCGATTTAAAAAACACTCAACTGCTTTCTTGGCAGACAAGATTCTCATCTAGATCAGAAGCAGCATCTTGTTTCTTGATTGATTTTTTTGTTCCATCCCTATTTAATGTTCTCTAACTACAGTGCAAGAGATCATTTAAAATCTGGTACTTGTCAGCAGATACCCCCGAGAATATTTTCTCGGTAGAGAAATACGGCTTCATATAAACCAACCCAACTTTAAGACATTCAGCTACAGCCTACAGGGAGAGGAAAATCTCCTCCTCGGGAGGCACAGAGCAAACACACTGCAGCCCACCGCACCCGGCTCGGCATGCCCACAGCACCTCCAAAGAGGGGCCAGGAGGGTGCCAGCCCTTTGCACATCCATCCATCACCCCTCCGCCTGACAGAGCGGCCTTGGCACGGGTCAGCAGCTCTCTCTGATGAAACGCTGAACTCCTGGAGCTAGGTGCTCCAGGAGACCCACCCCAGCACACAGAGGCTACAGAGGAGAAAAGTTGTAAGTCAGGTTTTCTTCTTCCATTCATAGTGTGTTCCTTAAAAACAGGGAGAAAGACAATTCATTGAACTCTAAGTTGCTTTTGAAACAAATTTCTTTTGGCTGGGAATAAACCGCAGAAAAATGGTTTCAATTCAGAAATGCTTTTTCATCTCAAGATGTCCACATGCACAGTAAAAACAAATGAAGCAGGCTAAAATTCCGATGAACCTCACCTAAAAACACGGCCCATTAGTCATACTTTTAGCCTCTCAGAATTGGAAAAGACTGAAAAATTTTAAAACTTCTAGATTCCAAACTTTGCAGATTTTTAAATTTTAAAAGACTTTCCTAATTAAATAAGACTGTCTACTACATTTTCTGATAACACATTTCCTCATTAATGAGTTGTTGAAAGGAGTTCAATAATTACAGAAGTAGCTAACGGGAAAAGTCAGCTCCAGAAAAGAAGATTTTATTTCCCTTGACACACTACTAGTTAAAAGTCCAACAAACAAAAACCTTGTACCAACAGCAGCAGCTCTAGAAAACACAGGATATCACAGCGCAGGTACTGTACCAGCAGCTGGTCAGCGAGAGATTCGCTCCCTCTGCAGCAAAATAAATCTGCGCTGTTACTATTCGCCCAAGCTGCTTTTTTAAAACACTGAAACAGTAACACCAAACCCAGTGCTGTCCTGAGGGCCAGCTCAGGGGTGACTCTAGCAAAGGCTCAACACACAGACGTAGCAACCATCCCTTACCCAACTCGGCAAACCCCGAACAGACTAGGGGAAGGCTCCACCAGCAAGCTCTGCACTCCCCACCGCAGCAGGCGTTGGGAGACTTGCTGCTCCCCTCTGATTCTACTACAACAAGGCCAGAGTCTGACTCCTCCAGTGCCACCAAGACCTCCACCAGTTCTCCTTTTGACAGCCTCTGGTCCCTAGAAATATTGTTGGCCGACACAAATTTGATATGCAAATAAACCACAATTCTGTTCCAAGAGTCCAGCAACAGCCTAATAGACCAAATAACACTAAAAAACTACAAACTGATTCTGTTCAACTTTCTTTGCAGTGTAGCATAAGTCATCATGCCCCAGGCCATGGGAGGACATGCCTAAGCACAGGCAAAGGTACTGGACTGCATGAAGATGGCCCACAGGATTGCCCAGAATGACTGTGGCACCATCCTTTCACTCCAGAGATCCCAATGCCTGGATCCCTTCAAGGTCAGAAACTCAACACAGGTGAGAAGAACATTTACCATCAACATGTGGCATGCAGAGAGATGACCCCAATACCAACTTATGGTTGAAAAATACTTTGGAAAGGGCCCGAGAGACAGGTGGGCATTGACCAAGTTTAGCACAGCACCACCAAGACGACGCATTCTCATCCCAAGTATTCCACAGACATATCATTAACTTTCTGATAAACAAAGAGCTGCATGGAGACTTCCAACGAAGAAAGGAGCAGAGAGCTAGGCAAAGCTGATCTGTGGGAGGACAGGCTGCCTGCTAAGTTTCCTGTTAGAGTCGCTTCTCGGAAATGAAAAGCCACCAACCGCAGCAGGTTCCTGCTGGAAATCAGAGTCACCACGTAAAGAGAGGTCTGAAATGCATTATTTCTCCCTCTGTCTCTCCTCCTAAAGAAATCACACAGGTTGTAGCAGGAAGACATCCCAAGATTGACCTGGATGCGGCTGGTCTTTGAAGCTCTTCAGCTACGTCCTTTGACTAAAAAGACAAAGCTCTGCAGCATGAACAGAAAGCCTCCCCTGGTCTTCTGCAGGAACACCAGAAAATTTCCTTTTCTTTCATCCTCAAGATTGTGACTGGCATTTACCATAGCCACAACTAGTACAGTGAGGAACTAAACTAGTTCCCCGTCACCCTCAAAACCCCACAACCTGTTATTCTCTTGCTGTGGGACACGTCTCGCCAATGCAGCACCCAAGAGAGAATCCCACATCGACAGATTATTAACATCAAACTTGTTAACACAGTCATGTTAGACACTTCTTCCCTAGCAAAGGGAACACACAGGACCATCTGCAATGCAAAGTGGAACAGAGAGGGGATTAAACTGAAGAGTGTATTATCAGAAAGTAGCCTCACAAGTCCTTCCCATGGGGGAGAAAGACAGGATGTAGGAAAGGTAAGATAAAATTCCATCCAGTCATCCCACCACCACACTGCAATTTGCCTGCAATCATCTGTTGAAAAAGCAGAGTCTCACAGCTGCCAAATAAATGGCCCACAATGATCCAAACATTCTTTTCCCTCGAAAACCAAACAACTCACCGGAGCTACATTGAGATGAAATTAAAGCTGGCTTCTCTGCTCAAAATCAGGCATACACAAGAATTTCCGTATAGGAGCTGTGAGCAACAATATGTAACAAATGTGGCATTGGTGTGAAAGAAATTATCTTTCCTCATTTTCTTCCTTACAGTGGAAACACCCAGAGGACCAGATGGATGCTTTCTGGCATGGACATCTAATGGCATTTGAGTACAGACAGCTTCAGTATGTAAAAGACTCTTGGCAAGCCACAGCCACATACTACTCTCTTTTAGTAAGCCAGGATATCTTTTTTAATAGGGAAAGAAATATATACAGAACAGACTGCATTTTAGAAGTTCTTCAAATACACAGATTTTCGGTTTTCACTCATTTGAACACAGGCTGAACGTAACTCCACAGGTAGGAAGGTGAGTTCATTAGGACTGTGCCCTGCAAAGGAGCCATCAAACTTCCACTTTAAATTCTCCTTCAACTCACGAGAAGCCCGCAGTGAGCGTTCACACCAGAAAAAACAGTAACATCTCCAAACGCCACTTTCTAAATAGATGGGTAAACACCAGGCATTTCCTAAGAACTCACTCACATTGCCATACATCCCACTGGTATTATTCAGAATAAACCAAGCAGCACACTCTCAATGACCCACATCCATCCGTGTTTTCTATCCACATATCCACACCTTTTGGCATCCTCTTCTCACATGGTGTGCTCTGTTACCTAAAGCAAGTTGTACTTGGAGGGAAAAGCAGCACTGGAGCCCTTCCGTTCCAGCTGATGTAGTGTTGCTGCCTAAACTCTCTCACTACATACACACACAGCATATATATTTACATTTGTGTAGGCAAGGCAGAAGAGTAATTCAGCCATTGTCAGTACTAATCAATATGAAAAATACAAGCAATACGAAAAGGAAACGGCCAGGGCCGCACCCAACCGTTACCAGAAGCTGTTATCATGACACTTCACCGGTGCTTTTTTCCTCCGGGTCAAACACCTAGTACAAGGCAAGTTATAACACAAGTGACCATGCACATTTTCCTCTATTTCACCATTTCAAAAACCTGCTTGGTAAGTTTGGAAATTAGTTGTGTGTTGACCATGCCACAGCAGGTCTGTATTTAGCACATCATCCAGTCTATCACACTTGATTGACTACGCAAATATAACCATGTTATTGACCAGAAAATAATGATAATTTACAAAATACCTGCAAAATATACAGGCCCGAAATGGATTTTGCAAAAGGCAGCAGAATCCTGTAAATTAACCCAGATGGCAAATACTCCTACCTTTCATTCACACTTCAAAAAGGAAAACAAGCACTGTCATTAATAGCATTTCAAGGAACGTATTTAAGAAGAAAGAAAGCCAGCATGAGGAAGTTCCAGTGGCTCACTGAAAAAAAATCTCATCAAATACATATAAACTATGTAACTCCCTTTGAGGGAGTCCAAAAGTTGTAGGAGGATTGGCTGTACATAGGGAAGTACTCCTGGTTAAACAGGAGAGAAGGGAGGTATCGGGATTCCTGCCACAAGTGCAGGGTCGCTTCCCACCCCACCGACAGCCCAACATGCTGCGGATTCCAGGAGAGACGCCAAGTAGCTCCCTGCTGACTTGCTGTTCAAACCCTCCAAGTCTCTCCTGCTCTTTTGAATGCAAGTGAAGCTTACCATTCATTATGTTACTTATCTGTCTGTGTGTCAGGAAAAAAAAAAAATATATGAAAACTTTTCAGATAACTACGTTAGCTCATAGACATGAAGTGGGCTAGACTTCCCTTTTAACTGCAGAAGCATGGTATCATTATCCATACTTCATCTCTCCCTGATCTTATCAAATTCATGTTCTGAATCCAAAAATCATAATTCCTTTGTAAAACTCCTTTGACAAAGCCCAGCCTTAGCCACCAAGCACACGACTACCACACTGTTTTTCTGCAGATCTCTATTTAAATTTAGGAACCCTGATATGCTGATGAAGACTCCAAAGTGGATGATTCCATCTAAAAGACCTGAACATTTGCCAGCTACTCATGTTTTTTATAACACTACCCTTCTTCCTGCATACACGAATCAATATGGGCAATGAACAGTTACCAACAGAGTAAAGAGCAAGGGGGTGGAGGGAGGAAAGTCAACTCCACAGCTTAGAAAGCCTGTCCTGGTAGTTGGGGCCGTCCTCCAACGGTTTGAAACAGCATTGTTCCACTAACCAGTTACGCTGGTTTACAGTTAGTCAGCCCAAAGGCCGGCCAATACAGCCCAATTTTGTTACCAAAAATATCTTTGGAAGCAGCAGAGGAACACAGGGCTGACCACAGTCAGCCAGGGGCCATCATTAGCGCACTAACAGATCCCCCAATCAACCCAAATTTGTCTTTTGGAACATCTTCATAAGGAAGTATCTAATGGAAAGTCTGAATCATGATTAAGACTAGGAGAATTTCTATCTTGTGCTGCCTACAGATGATGGGCTCTATGTCTAGTAAAGGGGAAATAAAAATAAAAAAAAAAAAGGGAAACAGCCATACCCACACCTGTCAGGGAGTTTGTCCATTCCCAAACTAAGGAGTACATAATTTTACATTTTACAATGATTAAAAAGCAAAGCTCCTATTACAGTAGTTTAAGCTGGCTGCACCCTTGACAGGTCTGTATTTCTACACATCACTGCTTTTCCCAAATCTTTAGGCTAATTTTTCAGTTTCTTTAATACCAAACCTCCATCAGGGTGGCAAACTCATTTTGCTGTATCCCAGCCCTGTGCAGGGGCTCACCTAGAAAGCTTTTCCATAGCTGAAGTGCAGCTTTACACAGTTCTCTCAAACCCTAAAGGGCAAGAGACTGGCCCTGCTGTTTGCACACTCAGCTCACACCTGACCCCAGGGAGTACTGTACTATACTGGTAAATACATTTGTTTGTGCTTCATCCAAAGCCCCTCTGCAATTCTCAAAGCAGTTTCCCTTTTGCTGTCAAGACAGGTAAAGAAATCTTTGGCAGAACTGAAAATTAATGCCTTTTGCTCCATATTGCTTCGGAAAGCTCTAACACCTGGAGTGTCCCTTTAAACAATCTCTGCAATAATCGTTAGCTATGATAGCAGCTACACCTCCCTCCACACAGCAAGGCAGATTTCCACTCCCTACACCATTCTGTTTAAATAAAAATTTACAACAGTGATCAAAATGGTTTGGCTTATCAAGTCATCTGATCCCATTTATCATGGCTCTTTAAGGACTGCCAATTGTAAAGAAGGCTCCTCGACATAGAAAGTCATTAGTTCTAACAAGCTAACAGCTATTATACATTTAAATCACTTATTTCAAAACAGTAAATCATTTCTTCTTTCTACAGCAGACAAACTTACGCGAACACTGAAGCAATCTGATTATTTCATGAAAGGCTTTAGAATTAAAGTCTATTGTACTGCTCAGGCACAAATTAGTTATCCCAGAAGTTTTAACCCCTTAAAGCTGGAGAGAGAACAGTTATTTCTCTCTTCCAGCTGAGGCTGTACTGGAGAGGAGAGAGGTCTTCTCATGCCTCTCTTAACTCCCCATGATGCTCCTCCCGGGATATCACTTATGCCCATGCCCATACCGCTGCCGGCAAGCTTCCCAGGGTGTGCTCCTCCTCCCTGCACCAGTGGCCTTCTGCTCACATGAGGACATGGCAGGCAGACACCAGAAACACCATCTCCGAAGTTCTCACAGTAGCTGGTTCTCCTCTCTCTCGAGACAGCCATACCTGCCCCACCCTGGTAATGTCAGCCCTGCCTGTCCCACGCCAGGAGGGGACACGGGGTTTTAGGGGCAGACAAGCAAATGAAAGGTTTTGAGGGCAAGAATGAGGAGTGAATTAGGAGTTGCCACAAGCAAGATTAGCAATGAGTTTTACCACTCTAACCTAGGGGAATTAGCCAGTTTCTCAAGATTCAAAAGGAAAGGTAGACCTTAAAGCTCCTTTCCTGATACAAAATTTCAAGATTACATGTTACGCTTTCTGTCAGTCATTTCAGAGAATTATCCATTGCCTGACAAACCTGCTGTGGTTTTGATCACAGAAACTGCCTATTTCCATGCTGTCTGGCCGTTTCATAACGCTGCATTAACTAGAACGCAGCACAGGAACTATCACAGCAGGGAGTACTCAGCTGCAGGCACCGGGTCACGCTTTATCTCAGCTGCCGGACACGAGCACCTCTGCCCAAGCCAGCAACCACACCTGGGGGTGACAGGGGGAAAGGACCAATTGCCAGGCTCAAACTTGTTTCCTAATGCCACCCTAACGGAACCCAGACCTGCTGCATTATGCTACTGACCATGTTGCTTCCCCATGTCACATTTCAACATGCAAAATGCAAAACACAGACTTGCTGCTGAATTACTCTGGGCTGGTTTGTTTCTCAATGAAAGAAAGAGCAAAACCAACGCTTTCGTGGGAACCAGCACAACATATAGTCACCTATGCAGCAGTTCTGAAGCCAAATACCTGCTCCATGCTAACAGGAAAATCAGCTTGGAAAATTGAGGCTGCAATGCATGAGCAGTGAGAAAAGAACAGCTTCTCCCAGGAAAAGAACAAAACCAACAACCACCACCCAAAAAAACCCAAAACCCAAAGCTATCCAGTTCTTGCAAATGCAAATTCAGACTTTCAGCAGGCAGGGCCTGCAGACACACAGGTAAGCAGCATACAACTGTATTTTGTGACATGCTCTCAAGGGCAGTATATTTTTTCGAGATGCTATTGTACCAGCTTTACACATGACAGCATGTATTTCAGTAACGACCAGGTTGTGATATGTCAGCCTTAGCAGTTTCTAGGCACACTCTAAGGGAGCATGTTGCTACTCCCCAGTTCACACATTTTAGCAGGCTGCAATATATTGCTGTTTCTTTGAAGGCAAAAAACAAGAACCACACCATGAGAGCTGTCGCTTTTCTCTGCAGCTGTTCAAACTTCCCTAGCACCATGTTTTAACCGAGCTTTCCAACGCTGTGTGCAAAACTGCCAACAGTGCCTTCTTGCGCATTTACTTGTAACACCCCATCTTGAGAACTTCACACACAGCCAAAACCCACCAGATTTGTT
The DNA here is from genome assembly GCF_023634155.1 of Falco peregrinus. Lineage (NCBI taxonomy): Eukaryota > Metazoa > Chordata > Aves > Falconiformes > Falconidae > Falco > Falco peregrinus. Next base: position 21,712,418 of record NC_073743.1, read on the forward strand.
GAGAAGAGTTTTTCAGCATGGGAAAACTGTTTCTCCTTTGACTCAAAGTCTGATTAAAGAACTGAAAGAGGAGTCACACTCTCTCTGCTGGTGTGAATTAGCATAACTCCAAGACTCAGGCCTTTTTTCCCCAATATGCCTGCAAGTATGCAATTAATTTTACCTTTGGCAATTTTTTTTTTTTTTGGCCTACGGCCCACAGGGCACAGAGCTACTTGAAAATAACTTTTTATAATAGACTTCAGAAGAGGCAAAGTATTTCTCTGCTACTCTGTGTACCTGCCTTTCTCCTCCTGCCACAGCTACTCGCAAAGACGCTTCAGTTAAACTCTGCAGAAGTTGTGCTCCACTACAGACTTAAGGACCAAATCCGTTTCCATGATCCCTGGAAAGTCCGTATAAATGCACGAAAGATGCCTCTCCATCATAATCTGATCTATTAGGTATAAAAGAGTATTAACCACACATCAACGTGACAATACTGTTCATGTTATTTCTAAACCAGCTTTCTTTTTCTCCTTTTTTTTTTTAAATGAAAAAGCACGCTCTCCTCCTGTCTCAGCTGATCTCTTTATATACTTCATATCATATTCTTATCTCATTCCTCCACCCGAATTAAGGCACGACGGCAGATGCTACGCTGTGAACCCCTGCCTGCTCACGGAGGAGCTATTCCCGGGTAACTATCGTTGGATATTATGGAATTATGGAATTAGCGCCGCGCTACGACCCCTGTTAGGCTCCCCATGCATCGCTCGTTGACACACGTCCCTCACCGGCTGCTGGCGCTGCCCCCCCAGCCCGCGGCCAGGGCTCCGCGTTCACCACCCTGCCGCCTCACAGCGGGGCACTGATCCAGCCCGGAGCCCCCCGCCCCAGCGCGCTGTCACGAGGGGCACACAGTCGCGACAGCGGCCACATGTCGGGACGGGACCCCCGCCCGCCGGCCCCAGGCTCCCCGTCACCACGCGATCCCCGAGCGCCCCGAAACCGGCCTCCATTTCCCCCCCTGCAGCCCCGAGCCCTAGGGCCGCGGCGGGCCTGGCCCTGCCGGGCCGCGGTACCGGCGGCCGGCCCAGTTCCCCCGGCAGGGACCTGCTCCCGGGAGCGCCGCGCCGCCTGCTCTCTGCTTGCTGCCGACGGCGGTGGGAGGACGGAGCGCGGCGCAGAGCACCTCCCTCTGCAGGAGCCCGGCGCCGGGGCTGGGCTCAGACGGAGGCGTCGCTACCGGGGCCGGCGCACGGATGTGGGCGCTCGCCCCGGGGCCGGCAGCGGCCGGCTACTGCTGAAGGAAGCCCTCGCCGCCGGCCCAACCCGCCGGGCGCTGAGGGGAGCCCTCCCACGGGGAGGGCGGGACGGAGCGGGGCCGGCCCAGGCCCTGGCAGGCCGGGAGGAAGAAGAGGTCTCAGGGTGGACCCCCCTTCCCTGCCTGCCCCTCAGGCCAGCCACCTTCCAGCCTTCCTCCCGAGCAGCGCCTTGGCTCTAAGGGGGAGTCCCAAGCCCCAGCCCGTGCCCTGCCACCGGCTGCACGGGCCTTCAGGTGCTCCCAGCCTGCAGGTGTTAGCACCCTCCTCCAAGGTGCGCCTGGCCCGAGCCGGGGCCCAGGGCAGCTGTAACCGGTTACCTACCGCCCCGCCGAACCCTCAGGGGAGGCCACTTAAAGGGATTCTTTCCACAGCTTTGCTAGCTCGAGTTATTCCATCTTTTCCCTGCAATCCACCTCCTGGGTCTCAAAACTCGCCATAAGGCAGTTGGCCCGTGGCATTGTGTTTCAAACCGGGACGCTCCTCAGCATCCGAGCACTGCGAGGCCCAAGCAATGCGGCTGCAGGGGCTTGTCCAGCCACCACTAACCCAATCACTGCTGCTGCAAAAAAATACCCTGCAGGATTTCGTAGTAAAGCGCAGCTTTTCCTGAAGCACTTCCACACAACAATCCTAGGACTGGAGTACCTTCTGTGAGCTCATACAGTGCAGCAGCACAGTTATAACAATTTCTGCTATAGGCTTGTATATACTACTACAGGAGAGTAACTCTTTACCCCAGCTTGAAACTAATCTCATGTCTCCATTGCAGAGCACTTGAGGCTGGGAGAGATGCTCCTAGTACTGCACGTTGCTGTTCATGTGGAAAACGGTAATAAAGTTTGCACTACACTGCTGATAACTGGCACATAGTACTAGCATAGTTTGGCCCCGAAATATCTGCTTTAAAAATAAGAACACAATAGGCAGGAGAGGGAGTGAGCTGAGTGAGAACAGCGCAGAAAAATCAGGGCCTGTGTTACCCTGTGTACCTATTTTGGCAAGGTTATAGCACATTGCAAAGCCCTTGCATGGCAGAGCTGCACGTTCAGAGTCAGTTCTAATAAATTCACTCAAATCCTTGGACATGTCAGTTTCAGCAGGGTCTACTGTGAAGTTGTAACTTATAATTCCTCTTTCATGTGTCATTTTTTCTGTGTGTGAGGTTGTTGGTGAGATGTGGTGAGGTATATTACACTGGTAAAGTAGGTTGTTCAACACAACATGTCATCGGGGGAGGAAGAAAGAGCGGGATTTTGAGCTTCATACCCTACTTGAACAACTAGGAATCCTCTGCCTTTATTTTTTCCATGTTGTGTGTCCAGAAATACCTGCAAAACTGGGATAGCTGCAGGTAACATTTCATGATCCTGGGAGGGCAATCCTGCTGCAGATCCTGCGAGGTGTGCTTAAATGGTTTCTGCCCTTCCCTGGGGCTTGTTACTGGCAATGCTTCAAAACTATCTTGCCACTATCATGAGAAAAAGTTTTTCTGAACAGTTTTATTCTTTCAGCTGCATGGCTTACAAATAAACCTTCTTACCTATGGCACACACATCCTTTTTGAAAAATACTTTCCATGCAGCTCAGCTGGGAACAGCAATCATCAGTTTAAGAACAGTCAGACCAGTTGCCAGCATTAGCTGCTGCAACATTCGTAAACGGGTTATCGCTGGCCTGTTGGTCTGTTTGCCCTTTTCCCCGCTGGTAAATGCCCTGTGCTCATAGACAGAGAAGATCAAACTGGTGGCAAACATTTCTTTGAGGCCTCACAGCTCAGAACTTCGTACCCACACAGTATCCGACAAATTGGCTTGCAATCAGCAGTGATTTAGTTTGGCCACGCAGGCAATTAGTAACTCTGCTGGTCGCCAGCTATTTTTATATAACTGGAAATGTTTTGCTATGATGGATGGTTTCAGACAGAAGCATTTCTCTAAAGCCCTTGCAGTTCCTAGATAAGTTTTCTCTTTATCTCCTCTAGGCTGCTAAATGTTAAATAAAACTATGGGAGTTGTGTTTCTTTTGGGTCCCTTAAATTAAAGGTGAATGTCTTAATCAGTAACCTCAGTTTCCTGCTTATTCCTCTAACAATTAAAATTCAGTGTTATTCACAAGAACAGGAAATGTACATGGATCCTGTGCTTTCCCGATAGAGAAATTTCATGTGAAGCAGCAGTGATTAAACAAGTACTTTGCAGAATTATTAGAGAAGATAATACAAAATTAATAATGGCAGGGTGGTATTTCCTGATACACTTTTTTTTTTTTAATAGCGGGCTGGGTCTGCTTTGGAAGGAGTAGCAGGATGTGGTATTTACGTTCCCTCTGATGAGCATATTTGCAGTAACTACAGTACTGCACCACAATGAAAGCAAATATGTTATCTCACCTGTTCTCCCTGTGCCTGCAGCTGGGAATGAAGACCAGCTGGCAGCAGCTGCCCAGCTCCGCATAGCTTCACTCTTTTTCAGAAATAAGGAAGAAGTGGCAGCCAACTCCCCCCCTCCCCGCTTTTTTTTTTTTTTTTAATTATCTCAGAAAGTTATTTCTTACTCAAATTTTTCTTTAAGGCCTGCTCTACTTGGGGCAGGGGGTGGGGGGATCATTTTAACTATGTTTAGCAAAACTGGTGTATGCCTTTAAGTAAGCTGTCTTAAACCAGTTCTTGTGGCTCAGTCGTGGTTTTTCACCAAGTATTAATAGTGTTATTTTTCATCTCACTAAATTAATGTACATTCAACCTCATGAAACTGCTACAAGCTTCTCATGCAAATGCACTCAATCTCCTTTAGTCTTGCCTAACTCACTCAGAGTGTGTCTGTGAGGACTGGGACATGCTGCTCTCTTCATGGCAGCCTGAGGAGTCACATGCATCAAGTAGGATTTCTGTCACTGAGGCGTGCGACCTGCCAAGTATGTGACCTGTTGTGGGGAGCCTTAACACACATCAGACTGCCCAGTGGCCCTCCAAAGGGCTGTCAGTAGCAGTTAGTGATATTTAATGAAAGCAATCAGACATGAGTGCGTCTGAACCGAGTAACGGCAGTGTTGCTAGCATGTTTTGTATTCTTTCTCATCCTGTCCTTGATCAAGGTACTGCCTGAGTTGCCAAGATTCTATGAGGATAAACTTTCTGTCTGTTTTAAATGGTATCAAGCATGTTTCTTCACCCTCTGTGCAAAAACCTCACCCAGACCAGACTCACAAGCAGCAGTATAAGCCGTTTGTAAAACGCTTATTTAGATTCACACATAGAAACTAGATACATGACCAAGATGAATTTGGAGCAAACAGCTGACTTAATTACACAAGGCCAACAAGTTAATTATGTAAGGCACGTATTGCAGATTTACTTAGTAAGTCTTTAAATGTCTCTCCTACTCTCTCCCCTTCCTCCTCCACTCTTCTGCCACCCACATCCTCTCCCAGTTGTGCTGGGTATCCACAAATGGTCCAGATCTCCCATTGCCCCTTCCTCTGGTTCATGCTCACTGGGTGTTGGACTAGGTGATTGTTGTGGGTCTCTTCTAACTGAAATATTTTATTCAGTTCTATTCTGGTCTATTCTATGTCTGCACTCATACATAGAGACAGAGCTCACCTCTTGGTGCTAGTCAGTGTAATTCCACTAAGCTCAACAAAACTTGATCAATTTATGCTGATAGGGTGTTTAATCCATTATGTTTTTCCTAAACAATAATAATTTAGCAGAATATGCTCATATTTTCTGCACCATGATTTGATAGCCAGAGACTAATTAGTTAAGAATAAGAGGAATGAACAAGGTTGGTTGGAAACCAGTATCCTCTTCTGCCCAAAATGATGGCAAAAAGAAAAGTAATTATTTAGTTACTTACTGCAACTAAGTTTTTGGATCAAAATACATGTCTCATCTAGAAGGTTGACCCAGATTTTTTTCAGACCCAGAGAATGTTATTTTCCTGGAAAAAATCCTCACCATTGTCAAGGCCAGCAGATAATGACCTTGATCCTTTCTGCCTAATCAAAAATTCAATCTGCAATTGTGATTTACATCACTCTTTAAAATCAGACCTGTTATTTAACTTCAAAATGTGCCCATTTTTCCTAATTCCCTGTGTTACAATGTTTTAAATATTTGATGTGCCCAACCATTCAGAAACAAACCGGGATGGCTTTGATGTTGCAAAGACTGAGTATCAGCACCAAAATAACCATCTGCATCTGCCTGTATTTATTCCCGGGGAAGAAAGCTGTATAGTAAAGCCCACCTTGAACTTCATCAGGTCCTTGATTTTGACTTGGTCTCCCGTTACTCTCACTTGCTGCAGAAGCAGCAATTGGTAAGCACTGGCCAGTTGGAAATGTGATAATGTTCCTTTTCAGTACCTGGGGCTGTTGTGATAGGGAAACATGCTCTAATTTGAACAGGCCTGTCTCATTATCTTAACTTCATTTGAGCTGATTTATAACAGCTTATCACACTGTGTCTGTGTGGGTTCCTTTTCCCTAAGTTTCCTCTGGACATTTCCATGTTATCTGCAGAAACATTACAAAACCGGAACAAAACACAATGGAGAAGTATTTCATGCATGTCTAAACTGCATCTCTTTTGAGCAAGCTGCTCTTGTGTTTCCACAGAGCTAGCCGCAAATTTGCTTTAAAATTATGTGGAATCACTTTTATAAACTGAGATAAATAGGCTGAAGGAAAACACCCAGCCTTGTGTAGCTCCCCCTCTCCCCCAGTGGTCTCCTGAGGCACCAGTCAGTGGCATAACTGCAGGATTTGCTATTGATTTGTGCACCAAGTTAATTAGCAACACGGGAAAGGAAGCTGCTCGTTTGCGGGGTGGATTTTCTGGGATGACAGGGAAAGCGGAGCCTCGCTGTGCAGACACAGGCTCGGGTCCCTGCGGCTCTGCCATCCTGGTTGGTGAGGCAGAGACTGACCTGCGGGGCTAGAGGAGAGACAAGAAGGAAGACCAGCATTTAACCCCAGTAACCTGGATGATGAAGTTGTGTACTTCTGCAGCAGAAGGAAGCACTGCAAATATCATTCCCAAGATCTTTGCTAAAGTAAGGGAGAAAAAGGAGCCTCTAGCGATCCTATGCAAAGATATGCAGTGATAAGAATGGGATAATTTGATTTCAAAATGAGCCAGTGAAATGGCAGAAATATGGTGAAACCCCCCATTTTCTGAACCAGTAGCTCAAAATTGTTTGCCCTAGTTCAAACAAAATGTATTTGCCTGGATGAAGCGGTAGCGATGGTCAGGGAGATCAGGTCTATGCCCTGAACTACCAGAGGAGGTGGCTGTGGAGATCTCCTTTACCCATCTCGCAAGTCCACAGTGGGGATTCAAGGAGGGTGGCTTTGTGAGCCAATCACAGAGGCAGAGGACAGGGGACATTTGGGGATGTGGCACCACATCCTGTACAATCAGCGGTCACCACCACCACCAAACCCACCAAAGCAGCTTTGTGCAAGCCATCAGCTCCCTGAAATACTTCCATGTGCTCATACATCCCATGTCCAGAATAGGAGACGGAAGACCTTTTAGCTTGGTATCACATTAAAAAATCTTTCTTTGCACCAAAAGTGGCTCATTTTTTATTACATGCAGCATAGTGAGTGCTAAAAAGCTCTGAATGAAATTAATCTGTAAAACCTGGAAACAGAGTGCTCCTTAATGCGCTAAGCGAGCCTGATTTGCTGGGTGCCAGAAAATAGTGTGGAGTGCCGAGAACGAGACGTGCTTTATCCCCGCTAAAAATTAATCTAACAAGATTTCTGTAAAATTACAACTCACTCAGAAAAGCTTCTGGATGCACTCTGGCTAATTAAACCCTGCATGGTCGGAGAGGTGCGGGGAGCCTTGGCAAAGCAGAGCCAGCATCGCTGGGAGCCTGGTTGCTCCTCGCAGGCACCTCTTGCTCCCCCCCTGCACCTTTCTCTTTAGAAACTGCCTGAGGAGAATAAAATTGATGCTCGATCCCAGCGGGAAACTGGAGCCAAGGGCTGTGCCATGTCCCCAAGGGCTGGTGGGGGCAAGGTGCAAAACCCAGTGGGGTCTAAACCGCAGCTGGAGCCTGAGCTCAGGCAGCTGAATTGCTCCCCCACATCAGAGCAGGAGGGGCCACAGAAACACATGGGTAGACGCATGTCACACAGGTGCTTCACAAGCACTTCATACCTAGTTTGGAGAAAAAACAGGTGATTTGGCCCAGAAGGAACAAATGTGGCCTAAGTGCTCCCCAGCTTTGACAAGAAGTGGCTCTTCACATTTCAATGAAAGCGTACGCCATGAAATAAAAATTCGCCGTGGAGGCAATCAGCAGTGCAAATTCAAATCAGACTCATCGAGCCTTGTTAGCTCCTGCTTGGCATTGACCCAGTTGGGTCCCAGGTGGCTTCTGCAGAGCCACTGCTGTGTGGAGATGCTGCGGTCCAGGGGGGCTGCTGGCCTGGGCATCCAAATGAGCTTGAATAGCTGCTCAGGCTCCAGCGAGCGTGGCAGACGTGCTGTGCATGCCATGCTGGGGCTGCTGGTGGGCCCTGCATGTGGTCGATTGCCACCCTGGCCATGCTCTAGGTGTAATAATCACGGCTTGCTCAACATCCTCCCCAGGCTGTTTGTTTATTTCCCCTCTAACCGTAGGCACTGTTATGCAAAGGATGCGAATGGGAGGAAATCAGGCTTTTCCGCATCATTCCCAGGCTCTGCCAGGATCACATCTCTCATTCTGCATTTTCCTGCCTAGCCAAGGTCCCTCTGCTGTTGCGGCTGGCATGGTGTGCTCGTATAGGAGCACAGCACAAACCAGTTGGTTTTGTGGGGAAACAAAATATCCCTCCGTTTGGAAAATATTCCTGCTTTTCCCTTGGTGCGCCGTTGCCCTGCCGGCATGTGCCGGGGGTTCATTCCCCATGAGCAGAGCAGGGGGGCACCGAGCCACCCACCGTGCCTGCTCTTGAGTAGTGACTGAGGAATGGAAACCTTGAAAGACTCTGCGATCGTCGATTGAAGCCTGCTTTTAAGTATTTCAGTATCTATCCGAGCCTTTTATTAGTTATTTCCTCTCTCTCTGTCTCTTCTTTTGGTTTGTTATTTGCAGGTTTCATGTATCAGTGCTTTCGCTGCCAGCGCCTGGAGCACAAACAGCATGTGAGGCTTTACACAGGGCGATCCTGTTCTCTTTAGAAAGCCAATATCTTTTGTTTTCCATGGAAACAATCTGTCAAGATTTTATAATCTCGATTAGTGGTGAGAGGCTCACTCGGCGCAGCTTAAGCCTCCTCTCTGCAAGAACTCGTAGCTCTAGATGTTGCGTTTTCTTCCTTTCTCTGATGTCTTCACAGGTTTGCACGCAACCCTTTTTAACCGGTAAAAGTTTCTTTTTGTTTCTTTTTTGCTTTGAGGAGCTAATTCTCATTGCTATACCTTGCAAGAAGAGAATTACAGATAGTTTTTTCAGAGAACAGAAGGTAGTGTCTTGAGATGACTATGAACAAGAAAACAGTCTTTAATGTTAATGTTTAAATTGAAATTTCAATGCTCTCCTTTTTTAAAAAAAAAATTTTGCTATTTGAAGTCTTTAAGGAGCCACATAGATGTTCATGGAAAAGAAATGTAAAGATCAGACACTCAAAATTACTGACTACTTGTGAACTTTGAATTCTGTGTTGAATTGTGACAAGTTGCCACTCAAAAATTGCCTTTGGGTAATTTAAAGGACATTGTATAACTTACCCAAAGACAAAGAGTTTTGAGGAATAGAAGCTCTAGCACATGAACCAGGTTAAATTCCAACACTGAATATTCCGAGCAGAATTTGTAATTGGCGGGCCACAAACCAAAACACATTTCACTGAAGAAGTGACTGCTCAAACAAGTTGGAGACCACACTGAACGGAGAATATCTGCTGAAAAAAAATTACCTTTTTCTGTCCGGTTCACACGGAAAAGGGAAGGAGAGGTTGAGAGTGTGCCGCCCTGAACAGGGGTTCGTGACCTTACGTTCAGTAGGGCTCAGTGAGCAGCATCCCTGCAGATCCCGTCTTGTCCTGCCTCCCCGCTGTACGTTACTGGTGGAGGATGAAGGGTGTCTGAAAACGTCACCTACCTGTCCTCTGCTGGTCTTTGAGCATGGGCATTTAATGCACATTTCTGCCATCCCTCTTTCCAGCAAGCGCTAATTCCCTGAATAACGTTATTCCCTGAATAATGCAGTGTCCTGGCTACGAAGATTTTTAAAAGCTGTTTCAGAGAAGAGGATATTTCTTCCTTACTTTGACTGAGATGTTTTCATCCCAGTGGGATGGAGACAACTATTCTTGTTGAATGTCCTCCCCGAGTTGCCTATGAGCTGTGCTGCATGAGAGGCAGGAGGAGACATCATTAGGAACCGAAAGCATTTACCATGGTGTGCGATTACAAAAGAGTGGATTTAACCTTTTTTGCCCTGTAACCGTGTACCGTGCTTATTAGCCTTACACTGGAAAAAGGAGGATGGTTATTTCTGTTCGAAACCAGTGCCACAATCGTGTTGTGAGTTACATCTGCTCGGTGGGACACTTTCCCATTCTGATTAACAGCCCTGAACCCGCTGCTCCTGGCAGCTCAGTCGAGCTGATCTCTTGGGCTTCAGGGTTTGTTCCCTTCTTGTAAAGACAACTGGTGAGGAACCCCTGTGGAATTTTTCTGGCAGAGATTTATGAAGGATTTGGGAAATCTGTTTTCCATCCTGCCTGCTGCTAGAAGTATTTTTAAACCTGTATTTCCCACCTTCGTGAGACGGCACACAGGAGTGTGCCAGCAGTCAGTCAGCAAGTCAGAACCATGTTTTTCCATAGACTACGGAAAAGGTCCATGGCAAATAGTTACGAAAAGCCGGAATATTGTCAGAAGAGGTAAACTCACTGCAGGGGTGGTCAGCACCTCTGTTAGAAAACATGGTCTGTGAATGAAAACAGGCAGCAATTAGGTGGGTCCAGGGCTAGCTGGGGTAGGAAGCATCCCTGGGCGAGCATGGCCATGTCACTGCATGGGGACACGGCCACTCATCCCCGGCTGTACACAGCATCGCTGGCATCACCCCATAGGTACAACCAGGGTGGCTGTCACAGCAGCCCAGGGCTTTCCCTGTGCAGCCATGGCACGGGCACTGATGGCTCCGACAGCTTCTCACCTTGGTGGCTGTAAGCGATTTTTGGTGGTCAGCTGAATTATTGTGTTGCACTAAATGCTCTCCTAAACCTTCCAGTGAAGGTGAGGAAGAGACCTGAGGAAGCTTGCTCGGTCGTTTGGTTTCACTGAACCAGGTCACTGCTGTGAGGCAGACCAAGAGGCTGGGAGCTGCAGACTGCTGAAGGAGAAAAATGTAAAACTAGGTGGAAGTCACCTTATCCCTCCCCTGGAGAAGCTGCGGGTGGGTTTCCTTATCACAGACCTTTCCTCTGCTGAGCTGAACCTGTTTCAGTCTTTTGACCTATGTTGCAAAGTGGAGATGCCAGAAAGGACTATTCTAGGTGTCTCAGCCCAGTCCAGGCAACTCCCCACAAAATAGGAGTGGGAAAAAGTCCACGTCACTGCTTAAGAGCTTTGCATCCTCACTGAAGTCTGTCTTTTGATGTCTCATGAGCCGAGGCAAATCCTAAGCCTCCGGGAGGTCACTAGATACCTGTGCATCCTACATCTTCAGTGCAACTAAGCACCAGTTTGTAATTGCAGACCTCCTGGGAGTCCATGGACTATTTCTAAGGGACCATGAAGGATAACTGAGAAAAACCAGTCTAGTGGAAGCAAGCAGAAAGTAATGAAGCAATTTGTTCCCCCAAGGAAACACTGAGCTGAACAGATTGGATTCTCCCCATCAAGGGAACGATGTATCTCATCTCATCTTTGTCACCTGAGCCTCAAAGCAGGCTGAAACCAAAACACTCGGTGCAGTTCCTGTGGCAAGCTAAAAAGGGTTACTAAAAACCGACAAGTTATTCTTAAAAATCACTCATGTTACTCACACAGTTGTGCAATACTACCTTATTGTAGCGTGTAATCATTTTAGTAAATATATTAAAGTAGGAAAAATTTAGATTTCTCAGCTGAAAAGAGAGAGATACTTTGACTCATAGAATGGTTCACTGATAACATTAAATATTGGATAACTGACGAGCGAGGGGAAGCACGCGGCCGACTCAATATGAGTGATAAAGCAAGCTTCGATTTATTACGGCGCGATTATGTCTTATATACAGTTCCAGTTAATTATGCCTACTAGTCATCTGCTGATTGGCTAAGCTCTAAAGGGTTACATTTTCATACGTCCTCCTACTTGCGGTTTCTGCGGATAGCTAGTTACATATTTTTTTTTCCTCTCTTGTCTACGCAAATTCCTCAAAGTTATTTACAACATTAGGCACAAGGTCAGTGTGTTTTCTCAGCTTCCTTATCAGCATGCCTCAGCATAGCTGCAAGGCCTGCTTCAGCTAACTTACGCTAACTTTGTTTCACAAAGATCTTTAAGGGAGTCATGGCCATGATCACACAGCCATTCTGCAACAGATAACCTCTGGAGAAAGAGTAGTTCTGCAAATTTTGTTTCAGGGGGCTGATCTGCGCCTGCACAGTGCCAGGCACTGTGGGAAGCTGGGATGTAATGTGGGTTTCTTACCCCCAGAGCAGCCTAGATAATAATCTACACCTTATAATCATGCAGAATTAATATCAAAACCTTTTTGTATAAGCAGGGGTTATTCTTTTTGAGGGCACACACTAAATTAAGTTGATAGTTGCTGTAATGGCACCAGGTTCTTTCAGGTACATTGGGAAATGCTGTCTGGAGTGCACTGCAAAGAACAGACTGGGGATGCAAAGAGGGATTAGCGTTTGTATCTAAAAGAATATGGAAGCTCATTAAATTAAAAGCTGTATAGTAGGGAATGTACATAATTGCATTGTCTAGAAGAAAAGCAATTGTTTCAAACCAAGTTTTCCAGTTCCACCACCTACACCTATCACTAGTCATCTGCTTACAGAGGCAAGAGATGAAGGCTGTTTGTTGCAGCGTTAAGCAGACAGCAGAGTCTGCAGCCTCTGATGAACTGTCTGGGTTTTTATAATATTTTAAACATGTGAGAATCGGTGATTTAACTGTAACGAAACAGAACTGGTTTCGTGCCACCTCTGTCTAACCAGCGTTTTCCTTGCAATCTGCTCCTCCTCGTTCCCATGCAAATCCAGATATGTTTCAGGTATGGCATTAGCAGTACAACCCTGTAAGCTATACTTTGTAGTTTCTGTAGAATTATCGGATATTTCCAGCGTAACCTATCCATTTTAGAGCTATCAAAGAAGCAACAAAGCCTTGCAGAGAAGTGCTGAGCAGCACTACAAGGCTGAGCTGCAGCAAGCATCCTCAAGGCCAGCTGGCAACGGCAGGGCTGGTGATGCTGCTCTCAAAGCAGAGAAGAGACAATAACAATTTGTCAAAATCTGTCAGTTGTGTCTATCAGATGAAGTGTTATTATCGTCCTGCCATGACTTGAGGGCTCCTCTCTAACTGCAGAGGTGGAGGGTTCTGGCTGGGGACTCAGGACCACCGTGACGGTGCAGGAGCCCCTGGGCTGGCCCAATGTGTTATTGCACATGTGGTTGACGCAACGCTTTGGGGCAGGGAGGGTTGGAAAGGGAGTGGGAGCAAAACAGAGACACAGGGAGGAATCGGGGCTGCCACCCCAGGGAGGGCTGCACCTGGGCAAGGCGAGTTTGGGCACTGGCTGCACAGCGGTGAGGCTGCTCCATGAGGATGCTGCCGTGCAAAAAGGAATGAGTGAATACAAATGCCAGACATCACCGGCTACAGAACCTGCATTAGCACAGCTGCTTCCCAGGGAACACCATTACAGGACCACTTTTCAACAGCCACTCCACCCATTGGCATTAAATTGTTTTTTTCAGCAATCGTGGGACTTTCTCTAGCAGCAATAATCAATCTTTACTGTAACAAACATTGTCTGTAACTTGATTCAAAATATACCTGAAGATATTCCAGTAAGGCAGAGGGGAAAACTGCATTATGAAAATATCACAAAGTCTTCTTCAGAGCAGGAGCATCCACCCATGCAGGAGGCCTGAGCACACTGTGGCAAAGTAGGGGTGCAGCCCTGTGCATGCCCCCCTCAGCAGCATCGGCCTCTCCTGCTCCTCCCTGCTAACCCCAGGTCCCCAGTTGCCTACTCCCAGGTCCAATGGGTCCCCCCTGGCCAGTGCATCTCGGTGCCTGGCTGCTGGCACGGGTTATATCTGCCCTGGGAAATAACAGGTCCCCGGGGCAGCATCAGGCAAGAAATATTGATTCCATGACTTATAGCTATTTCCTCAGGCAGTTCCTTGAGGGAAGCATGTGAGGTAGTGCTGGGAGATTACAAAGCAGCCTCAATAACTGAAAAAAGCTCTGCAATTCAGTTTGACGCCACTCCTTTAGATCAGCTACTTTTCCCAAGTTAACCCCATGTGATACTCTTTGCTCTCACCACCCGTTTCTCTTGCAAAAGTTCTTGCACCAACCTGAACTCGAGGACACGAGCAGCCTGTGCAAGGTTTTGTAAATATTCCTGATCTTAGGGGATGCTGTTGCACTGAGGATGGCATCAGGTGGGCGGTGGTTGTATTCCTCTGCGCTGCCTCAGCCTGGGCTTGTGGTGCTGAGCCCGAGTGTTTGAGGATCTCTTTGGATGGATTTTTTTTTCTTTTTTTTATATACGTGAAATTCAGAAGTAGTTATAGCCCAAATGGGGCATTTTGAAGAATACACACTGGACAATTTGAATGTAAAGTCTTCACCAGCAATCCAGTTCTTCAGAAAGCCACCTGAATTGCTTTAGACCCTAGGATGTCAGTGCCAAAACAAATAACTAAAAATAACAGATAACTGAAAATCATGTTAAAAATCATGAGAGAACAGTACCCAAGACACAAGCATCTTCCAGGAAGATCTTGACGCTTTTCACTTCCAATCATTATTCCTATGTAATATCTCCATCCTCAAAACTGGTGGATATGAAGTAATTCATGAATTTAGGTTACAAGAGCTGGTGTGAGAAGCCCCCAGTGATCAGATACTGGTCAACTTTTTTCCTCTCTTCCTAAATGAAGGCTGACTTGGAAGAACCATTTTGAACATACTTTTGAAGAACATACTTTTGGCAGTGTTGAGACACCAGGAGAAGCCCTCTAAGCCAAACGTATGGACAAAGGGACAAGATCCTGCACTGACCACTGACTCTGTTGTGCTGAAGTAGGATTTTTAGCTGAAGGCAAAGCCGGGCTGGGGGTGCTCAGCATCCTGGGGATCATGAAATTCATTAATCAGGATGAGTCTCCATGGCAGGAACGAGACGTGGTGCAGGGATGGCGAGAAAAGCACCTCGGCCAGTCCATCTGCACAGTGAAGGGAGGCAGGCTCCAAGGCAAAAATGAGCCATGCTCTTTATTTCAACAGTGATTTCAAGTATAAACAGCATCCTTTTTCACTGTACACCATCTGCCTTCATGTAATTGCCACAAAGAAAGGATCGGTATCTTTTTTTAAAGTATTGATCATTTTAGCATCTACTATCTCAGAGCTGGCAAGTGATCTGCATCTTCTGAGTCAGCCTGGTGGCACCCGTACGAGTTCCTGCTCCCCCATTTTACAGAAAAGTGGAAAAACTATCAAGCCAGGAAAGCAGTAACAGCCTGCAGCAGGTTTCAGTCGAGGAGGTCTCCTCACCACTCCACCTCGGGCCATGGAGGCCAGGCAGGTGGAGAAAAGATTTGCATCTCTGTATTTTGCATTTACTGCTGCAACAAAGAACTCATGCAACGTGGGCATGCTTGTGGCTTGTGTGCTTGGATTAGGTGATTGCACCAAAGCAGACGCAGCAATAGCCATAAAGCATTTGACTGTTAGAGGACAGTTACAGAAACTGTACTTGCAGCCCAGTTTTAAATGGAAGAGTGTTTTACTGGAGTGGAGAGGATGGAGAGCGGCCGTATGCAATACTCTGACAAACAGAAAACTTTAGGATTTATCTACAAACTAAATGGGCACTTGTTATCTAGAATGATAAATCTCTGTTTACAGTGTAAATATTTTCTCCCTCCTACTCCAGTGCAAGCTCATTGCCTGCAGAGCAGAATAGATGGTCCCAACCAGACCCCTTTACTGCTTTCCCCAGGTTTCTGTCTGGAAATTGCTGGGGAGAAACTTATAAAACAGAGGACATCTGGAAACAAAGCCTGATGGAAGCAATTCCATTAGATAAATGAGTATCTATCTACCATTTAGCTTTCTGACATGCAATATATGTTTGCCTCTACTATTTCAGACAGTAATTTTACAGATGGGACCATTACCCATAAATTTACTCAGACGAGAAAACTCTATTTAGTGTCTTTGATTCCAGCAGCCATTGCTACCAGGCTTGTGAACAGCTGCTCACTCCTTCCATAGGCACCAGACCCACAGGAGGGGGTCTGGGGTCTCCCCTCAACCTCCACCACCCCACAGGAGTGGAGGTCCCCCTGGCCTCCCCTTAGAGACATCTGCCCCAGTGAGATGCTGTCCCTTCTCCCTCGCACCCTGGGGAGAGGGGCTGTGGGAGGTCGGGGAGCAAAGCTGAGCCCTTCGCAGGTTGAGCCCAATTTGTAAAATATCCGTGCCGATGGAGCCGCGCTAAAAAGCTGCATGAAAGATCCAAGCTTTGAGAAAAATGTTGCCTTAGCAACTAATTGCCAGCCTGCTTTTGCAGAGGAGGCAGCTGCAGCGATGTTTATGCGCGGGTTAACTTCCTTGCTGCCGCAAAGGCTGCACAGGGGTTACACCGAAGCGATAGCTACCCATCTATTTTCAACTCCCCCATGCACAGACTGAAGACGCCTGCGCCCAGCAGCCCGGGGAGGTGGCTGGAGGTCACACTGCTGGCACAGAGGCACGGGGCAGCAGATCTGTCACTTCTCCAACGCAAGAGCAAGAAAGAAAATCCCAACTCATGCCTTGGCTTTCACTGCGTATTTAGGGAACCAATGGTGCGTTTCCCAGAAGTTGCTTAAATCTCTTTTTGTATATTTTGTAGTCATGGTGTGTTATTTTTAATTGGAAACCTTACAGATTAGATCCTTGCTAATCTGATTGGCATTTGCATCAGGATTTAGTTAAACGGTAGTGTGAAATGTGCTGTTGGAAACACCTTTGTAAACGAGATGCATCCTTTGACCAGCTCAAGCAAAGCAGGCGTAGCTGAGTCTCTCACCCAACACGTGTCACTATATAAACATCAACTCAGGCATTTTTAGAGATGCACTGGCTACAGCATCTTGCGGAGCTGCGGGGGGGGTGGGGGTGGGGGGGCGGTTGGTTGCCCAAGCTCACCACTACTCAAAAGCCACATCTGACCTGTGCAGGCAGAAGGGAGGACTGAGGCTGGCAGCATTTAGACACTACTCAACAAATATTGAAATTTACACCTAACTTTGGGCAGACACACAGTCCCTGCGGCCAGAGATGCTTATACAGACAGGCTTGCTTAGCACTCCTGGCCGCGTTATGGCTACATCATTTTCATGTCCTCTTAGGAACATCCTATTTAGATGTTCCCGGAGATGCTTTGCACCTTGAAACACTATACAATCAAAAAAAACTCCCACTGCAAATGAGCAATAGTGTTGAGAAACTCCTGCCCTCACCTGAGTCACTGAGGATGAATTCAGAGTGATAACAACTAACAGAACTGAGAACATAGGTGATTTCTATTGCCAAAGCTTTTTACAAAGCAAATTATATCTGACAATTACAGGAGTAAAATGTGTGTCCCAATATTTGATGAAACAAGTGTCTGTTTAAACAGAGGAAGCATGTAAAAAAAATTAAAATCCCAACTTCAGCTGGGTGGGTTTCTGCAAGACTTGAAATTTGGTGGCAAAAAACTTTGCGAATGGTCCCAGTAGGCTTTTAAAAACCTGGTTCATAAATTACTGACACAAATGCCAGCATCTCACTGAAATCTACGTGGCGTGTAAACACTCAGGTTCTCTGAATAGTCAAATCACTCAAATATTTTGCATTTAAAAAAAAAAAAAAAAAGAGATGAAATCAGATTAATTCGGTGGAGGAATCCCAGCTCTCTAAGACCAGCCCTCGTAGGGAGGTGATTAATGAAGGCAGGGTGGAGGAGATGGTGCTGCAATGGGTGACTTTGCTCTCTTACGGCAATAAATCGGGTGCATTAAAAATGATGAATCCTGGTGGTTCTGTGATATAGTAAAAGCCACTGTAAGGGTAAATTTAGTAAAGATAGCCTGAGAAAAGTTTCTCTCCTCATGTCTTAATTTTAATTCAATTAAGACACTATTAATGAAAAATAAAACCTGTAAGAATTTGAAAAATTAATATCTCAATAGCTCTTGGTTTCTTTTAAAATCTGTGAGAAGGTTTTAAATCCCCAAAACTGAAATTGGCTTTTCCTCCCCAAGACTGCACTGTTCCTTTCAATAAGTAGACAACCAGTTGCAAAAAGAACCAAGCTGTACCATAAACCTCAGCAACACAGCACACAGGTCAGGGTTCTCATCCTCCTCATCCTCACCGAGGGCTGCAGCACTGGGGAAGGAGAAGGGACACAATTACACCTTCCCTGCCCAGAAGGACCCCAGGCTGCTGCAGAGCAGGAATACGCAGGGGGTTTCCCCCCGCACTTCGAGGGATGCTGCTGTGTTATCCCCAGAGAGATGGGCGCATCCTGGCCTGCTCAGCTATAAAATATTATCTAGGCTCTTAGAAAGCTGCTGGGCACCCTTGGCTGCAGCCTGGCTTGCCCCAGGTGGCATCAACCCAGGGAAGGCAGAAAAAAGGAAAAGAAACACCATAAATTATTCCAGTGGAGACCCAGCTGGGCAGGTGGCAGCTCCCTGCTGCCCCACAGCGCTTTTGGCGCTGGGCTGGAGGGACAGCATGGACCAGGGACCTGCCGGGGGTCCAGGTGCCCCTTCCCACTGTGGACATTTGGCACCTGATGGGGGCATTTGGTTCTGCTCCTGAAAATGGAGATAGATATATATCCATTATATATTTTTTTTCTTTTTTTTTTTAAGCTCCTGGGAAAGTCAGGTGTTTTTCCTTGCCTTGGGGAGCATCCTGGGATTCAGGAGTACCCTGGAGCCTGTTTGGCCGTGTCAGTGGGCTCCTGCACACATCATGCTCCTGGTTCTTTGCAAACCCCCTTGCTGGTCCCCTCTTTGCTGCCTACAGCATTCCTTGGACAGGTCTGGGGGTTTCCCCTTCAGCATCCCCAAATCCCAAACACGCCATTTCCTAGAGCCCTGCTTGTCATTTCATAGCATATGGTAAAGTTCAAGATCAACGTAGGTCTGCAGGGGTCCCAGCTGGCTCAGAGCCCCCCACGCCAGGCACCACACAGGTACCTGCAAGCATGAGCAGCTGAGGTGCAGGTGAGGGAGCACTCCATCCACAAAGCCGTATTGGGAACACTGGGCTTGTGGTGGAAAAATCTGCTTTTCATGCTTTTGCTGTCGGAAAAGAAACATCATGGAAATGTGCTCCAGCTCCGACAGCTTTGCAATTAGTTGATACATTTACATGGAGCTTGTTGGCCTGAATTCCAAACAAACCAAGCTCAAATGTTGTCATATGTGGATAACTGGCTAGCTGAAAAGGGTCACATAGACATAGTCACACAAGTTACACAATAACAGGAAGATCGCGGTGGGAAAAGAATGTTGCAGGTGGGAACAGATAACTACAGAAGAGAAACTAGGGGCGGGCTTGGTATTTAGGCAACTAACCAATAATGAGCTTAACTTTTGTAATATGTATGAGCTAATTATAACAAGGCATAAAAGGTGACTGTAAGGGACAATAAAGAAAGTCTGCTGATCACTCATATTGAGTGACTGTGTCTTCCCTCCGTTGCGACAGTCATATTCCTCCAAATTAATAAGAATTATCCCTTTTTATCACTAATAGAGGAATTTTGCCCCTAGATGAATCGTTTCCTAAGTAAAAAGTGCTGCATTTCCCTGGGGCTGGAAATATGATGGTGCATAGGCGACCGACTTGGTACCTCTGCTCGGAGGTGTGAAGCCAAGGTTTGCCTTCTGCTCCCTTCTAGGAAAATATAGTTCTTTTGAGGGGAGACACAAACTTCCAGGCTTGGGTTAAAAGCGGCAAGGTCTGCGTGCTGTCTTCCCTCAGCGGTGACCAACGAGCCTGAGGAACCATTGCTCACCTGGACAGCCCAGTCCAATGATCTCTATATTTTTGGAGATTAGATCAAAAATAAATGAGGCTAGTTGCCTAATTCCACCCCCAATCCAATCGCATTTGGCTGAAAAAGACATAAATAAATCCCGCTCCTGCAGGTTTAGTAGGAGCCCCCCAGGAAGAGGAGGGATGAGGTTAAGATGCTGTGGTGGGTGCTGGCACCCTTGGCACCAGTGCTGCTTCACCGCCCTTTGCAGGGGTGGAGGGACAGAAAAAATGAAACTCTGAGATTCATGACAAAATAATGATTCAGAATCACATTCACTGCTTTAGGAGACAGATGCTATTTTAAAACAATTGCATACGTCAATTATGCTCATTTTTACCCTGATTGCTTCTGGAGGAGCCTGGTAACGTCATTTACCTTACTGCTGCTCTCTTACACAGCACAGCGTTCCAGGGTAATTTCCATTGAAAGGGACTTCTGAACATCCCTGAAAGTTTAAAACGTGAAAAAATATATATATAAAAAATGATATTTTTTTTCCCCCTAGATGAAGACAGTAAGCCTTAAACTAATGGCTGCACAGCACAATATTCAGAGCAGCACGTCCCTGCTGAGCTGTCCCCTCACAGCCCCGGGGATCCCTGCACCAGGTCCCCACTCACTCTGTGGCCCGAATCATCAACACGTGTGCACACAAAGCGGTTCACATCTCCGGCACCGGGTTTTTGGAGGCAACTGTGGAATAATAGTTGCTGGCTTGGGTAAGCAGGTGACATGGGCAGGAATGCAAGCAAACAGCAGACTGCCTAGAGCCCAAAAACCAGCTCGCCCAGCGCATCCCTCAGCCCCACAAACGTTTGCTCTGTCTCCTAGAACAACATTTTTAACATAAGATACATTTAAAACTACTTATTACGTGGCAGAGTAGAAGCAAAGGTTAAACATGATAAATCCCCGAGTCAATTTTAATAGAACGTTTCCCTGTTTATCCTTTGGAGGTAAGAAACTTCATATTAATCTGAACTAATAAACAAAGTATTAAAGCATACCATTAGGAAATAAAAGGAATCAACTTACTGGAGATCTAGCTCAAGTTTAATCCTTCTGCTGGTTTCCAACTTCTAAGCAATAATTTATTACTCCTATATAAAATATTAAAGCCGGTGCCTGCAGCATCACCCTATACTTTAAGGTCTTGAACATACCATTTCCTAATTCCTGCCCGGTTACCAATTTCTGCTGACTACATGAAATAGGGTCCCATTAGCCCTGCTCACCCCCCCTCGCCACAAAGGCACAAACCACCCGATTTATGGCATCTCGGCTTATCCAGGGAAGCGGGAAGGGAGTGGGATGTGCCTCCCACCCACGCCATGCACATACAGCTGGAGCTGCTGGCAAGGCACTCACGCCTGGAGCCCGGGGCGGCCAGATCACTGTGTTCATATTCCTCCATGCCAGAGCTCCTGTGCAGGCACTTTCCCTTTCTTGCAAGGAAATACGCCCCATGACAGAAGACGATGTTTTCCCTCGAAGGGCAGGATACAGCTCGTTGGGTGCGTCTTGAGAGATCTGTTATAATGCTGTGCCAGTGCATCAAATGTTGCTGCTAATTTCTTGCTCCAAGGGGCTAAGTGATAAATTTTGCTTAGGAGAGAGAAGAGTTAAACAGGCTCTAGCATCTTCACATCTCCCATTAGGAAGACAGAGCAAACCCTGCTGCAAATTGCTGCCAGCAGGATTTGAAACCCTACAGGAGAGAAGCTGGAGAAAAATGAAAATATCTTCTTTCTTGCCCAGGTTGACGTGTTGCTGTTCTGCGGCAGGAGCTGGGTATCAGGCAGCACAGAGGATGCAGAGCCCCAGGGATGCGATGGGCGTCTGGTGCTGCTCCCTCCCCAGGTCTCTCTCTGGGTGGCCTGCTGGGTTGAATAAAGCAGATTTTGGGTCAGGGGCCAAATTTGCCTCTGCCCCGGGAGGAGCAGCCATGCGGGCTCCCGCAGCCTTTCTGCAG
The DNA here is from genome assembly GCF_023634155.1 of Falco peregrinus. Classification (NCBI taxonomy): domain Eukaryota; kingdom Metazoa; phylum Chordata; class Aves; order Falconiformes; family Falconidae; genus Falco; species Falco peregrinus. Next base: position 21,733,985 of record NC_073743.1, read on the forward strand.
CAAGGGGATCTCACATATTGCAAACACTGGAGTAGCCCAAAATTTGCTGTTTCTTTCTCTTAAAACAGGAGACACAGGGAGCACACCAGGCATGAGCATGTCCCTTATTTTCTGCCTTTCTCCTTAACCAGGTGCGTTGTCTCTCACCTCCAGGAATCACGTTTTCCCATGTGGGCACCCTCCTGCAGCATATTCCTGCCCATGGGCGTGCGGGGGGGAACCGTGAGAGTTTAAAGCCAGTTTTAACTGCAAGCAAAATGTCAGTGGATTGAGTGGATGGAGCAGATCCAGGTTCCAGTTACAGCATGGTGACATGAGAGCACCCTTCCCCAAAACAGGGGGGAACTGGTACAGAAACGATGTTTTCATTCTTTTCTTTCAAAAAGGGACGCCGCTGATGTCAGCGCACCCTAAAATAACCACCCATTTATCGGATGCGTGGATTCGGCAATATCCCAAGGCACAGCCTGGCGAGGGAGTTGGACTGATGGAGACCAGCTTCTTGCACTGGCTCCCAGCGAGAGCTGCACCAGGCTCCCAGTAACCAAAGCCACCGGTCCTGAGGGCACCAGGGGAGGGAAGAGCCGAGTGCTTAGGGACTCGCTGTGGATATGTAAGGCTCCAGATACTCTTTACCACATTCCAGTCTTCAGAGAAGCATGTTTTCCCGATCGGCTTGTCTGGCACAATCGAGATTTCCCCCAAGATATCTTGAGGGAAAGATGCAATCTGCTTTTCCCCGGCATCTATTTGCTTCTGTAAACTCCGAGGCAGAACAGTCATTTTCTGTTAGCAATACTTTTTTGTTTCTGTCAATGAAAAATTAATCTCAAAGGGAATGTGTTTTTCTCCAACTGCTTGTTTTTATTTTTGTTTCGTAAAATGCCTTAGAGCCATAATTCTACATGGTTAAAATTTTCCACTTGTTAGCTCCCACCCCACTTCTCCAACTCATGTTACAGCCGTGATTGCCAGAACGTAATATTCAAAACCCAGCAGTGTTTTTTTGGTGTTGCCAATAAACAGAGGTAGCTTATGAAGAGCGTAGAAGGAAGCAGACATGGTGATGGATGAGGCACAAATAAACAAGATTTATAGGCCCCCGAGTTTCACCCGTCCCATGCAAACCTGGGGGCTCCACCCTGACAGCCTGCAGGCATCTCACCCGCGCTAATGAGCTGATTTTACAGCCCATTACTTATCTCACAGAGGGTCTCCCAAACCTCCTCAAGCCCCCTTCCTTGCTCTGCACTCACCTGCATGTCTCCAACAGCTTCTGGGACCTCCTGGTGCCCATCTCGAGTTGCACAGCCTTCGCTTTCAACCGCAAACCCTGCTGCTCGTCATTCACGTAACTGCAAAATCGTCTTGGGATTTCTATCTAAATATTTTTACCTATCAAATGAAAAGACTGCATTTCAGTGAGAGCTGTTCGTCTCCCACCAGCCCTCCTTTCCCCACGGTGAGCGTGCTGTAGCTGACAGCCTCACACAGTTATTTATTTTCAATGAAAAGGATCCCTTTAATTAGCCACTTCATGAGGAAGAGGATCTCACGCGGTATCTCTTAGGGACTTTCTGACATTTCTTGAGGATTAGCAGCACCTTAATTATTTAAAACCTGCCATTTACTCTGTGTCCTACATCTCATGAGTCAATTAAAACACACAGAAATGTCAACAAGGGTATTTCAGATGGCTGTTGCACATCAAGCCACCGCAAACGATCACAGGAAAGCTTTCTGAACCAACCCGGGATATATAGATACACGGCAGTACAGGAGAATTGCATTCAGGAGGGTGGAAAGGACACTGGGAGAACATCTGTTCAGTTGTCCAGCCTGCATCTAGGATGAGTGTTAAGTACATCCCATCAGACAGATGTTCTTAAAATCAACCAGCTCCCCATTTCCAGCCTGGGCTGTGGGAGACCTCCAGACAGGCGGCATCCCCAGCCTGAAAGCAAGGACTGTCTCCTCTGGAGGTAGCAGGCAGATGGAGCTGGAAAGCAGCACGGCAGATCACAAAACAACCATGGTTTTGGCTGAGGAGCAGCGCTACAGCTTGCTACCTGCTTGTTTGATTGATTTAAAGCAGCAAAAAAAGCATTTTACGAGTAAACAGCTGCCCAAGGGTGGTGTGCAGATAGTACTCCCTGAGTAGGTTGGATAATGCATGTGTTCAAGAACATCTTACCTATTTCTACATGAAAAAAGGGAAAGATCTACCATCTTTCTAATGGAAGAATAACCATCAAGCACACAAGTCTGCCAGCTTAATTTATGGGAGGGAAAAATGTGCTTTTTTTTTTTTAATAATAAAAATAATTCCAGTATTGGGAAACTCTCAAACAGGTTCCCTAGGAAGGCTCGGGGAGCTCAGGGATATCTACCAAAATTCTGAGCAAACCTGGTAGAGCAGCATTGCGTACGCCAGTCCCCAGAGCCCGTGGGGTGCCACTCTGAGACAGTGGTGAAGATCACCCGGGGGACACCCGCTGCCTCTCGCCTACAGCTAATTCAGCGCTTCAGCCCTGCTGCACAGCGTGAGTCTTCAGAAGTACCTTCTGCTCCTCTGGAAACAGCCATACGGAAATTGTTTCCCTGGAGAAGCCTGATTTTGTTCCTCTCGCTGCAAACTTGGTCTATAACTTGTGCAGAGCCAGTGCACAGAAGGCATTGACTCCAGACCCGTCCTACTTTTTTTGCTGCTATGGAAGCATAAAACCTTTAAAATTTAATTTTGATAGCAAAATAAACAGCAGAGAACCATCCCATGATGAGGAATGAGGTGCATGATGTCACGTGTGGGCATTTGACATTTCCCAGCCCTGATAGCAGGGGTCACGCAAGGAGCTGTGTCAGAAAACATTTGCTCAGCCCCAGATTTCACTCGGTCGCGTGCAAGCGCACCATTTTAATTGCTAGCATGGGGGAAAACACGGTCGTCAGCTTGAAAACCCCCTTTACAGCAGAAATGCTCCAAGTGCTGCAAGATGGTGCCCCCACGCCCAGGGCAAAGCAGCCCCTGGGACCCCCCCGCTGCTCCCCATCACCCCAATACCTGTGCTAGCACAGCGACAGAGCAGCCAGCTCTTGCAAAAATCAATCCCATCAACTTCATTCCCTCTCGCGCTCCAACGCTGCTTCGCTTGGTCTCACCAGAAAATGCCAAGGATGGGTTTCATTGAGCAGCACAAAAGTCACTTCACAGCAGACTTCAGAGCTCATTTAACCTTTTCCTCAAATGCATGTTAATAATTGCTTTCATCCTCCCTCACAGGCTGTTCAGCATTCATTTTAATACCGATTTTCCCTCTTCTCCCAGTATGCTCCCATGCCATCCCTCCACTGGCAACCCACACCCAGCTTGCAGCCTCTCTCATTGACCTCTCCTGCTCCACCCAGGGCCAGGGACAGAGGACGGCCAGCTGATCCCAGCTGTCTCGCAGCTTTATTGCGCCCTATTATGCCTTTATTACCCCAAAGTGACCGCTTCTCTGCCCCAAACCTACCGTCCAGGCTTGCTGGGCAGCACGGTGCATCCTGTGGGCAGCAAGCAGCCCAGTAACCCCCACATCCATGGGCTGGTGGGGCAGGGCGCATGGCAGAGAGGCTCTTGGCTTCTTCACGGGCACACCTGGCCCCTCCGAGCTCATTAAAAATAGGTGTTAATTGATGAGTACAAATTCCCCAGCCAAATGACAACGACCCCGCGCACTGGCTGGCCAGCCTGGGTTGCGGTCTGTGTTAGAGGAGAGGGCAGTGTCGTGAGGAAGGGGAATTTTAGTGGTGTAAGGTGATGTAAAGACGGCGTGGGGAAGCAGCTGTGCATAGATCCGCAAGAACTTGTTAAATCCTGGCTTCACAGCTCTTCCTTCCCCTCCTCAGACTCGCGGTATGCCCTCTTCAATTTCCCAACCCTTTCTCTTGCGCAACAAACAAGGAGAGTGTGATTATTTCCCCTGAATACACAGAATTATGAGGATTAATTAGATATCTTAATGTAATGTACCCGCATGATCTGAAAGGTTGTTTCCAACCTAAATGATTCTATGACTTGTGGTTTTCTAGGCATTTGAGGAACATGGGGGGGGGGGGGGGGGGGGGGGGGGGGGGGGGGGGAAGAGAATTAGGTGTGATGCTGCAGTGCTCAATCTCAAGAAGAGAGAAGTTACCCTAAGAAATATTAGGATTTCTTGGTTTTTGTCTTTTTGCGTATGTGTGTATGTGTGTAAGAGGACACACACTTACATTGATATTATATATCAATATCAGGGCAAAGGGGATTCTGGTTTGAGGATGGGGATGCTCAGGGCTGTTCCTCAAGAGAAGAAACTGCAGTGTCTGCACCACTGAAACATTTAACTTCCCTAGGCTTGGAAAACAAATTATTTTTTTTTTTTCCTTAGAAAAAATGCAGAACCTGTTACAGAGCTTTAAACTAGCCCTTACCCGACACTTGATGAGCGACAAGCCCAGGGTCCCTTTCCTGTCCTTTCTGACCCTGCTTTAGCATGCAGTGTAAGGAAAGTGTTAAGTGTAAAGGAAACAGGATCCAGGGTTTATGCCTGAGCCCTGCTGCTCAAAGTAAATAATTTACAGACTTCTAGATCTAGACAGTAGAAAAAAAAAATATAAGAATTATTAACCTGATTGCTTGCATCACACATCTAACAGATTTTCATCCAAGCAGCCCTTTGCTGTGTCGGGCTGAAGTAAAGCTTTAGAGCAGCCCCCTCCACCTGCCTTCGTTTAAAGCTGTTGATAAACTTGCGTATTTTCCAGAAGGTTACCCAACACTGCCAAAAATAAACACTAGCAATACTTCATTTTTAATATGCTTATTTCAGCTCTTCGCACCACCCTCTTAAAAGCATTTCAACCTCACTATTTATTTATCTTTTTACTTATTGTAATTCCCGCCAGCCCCAGCACTGGACAGCGTGGTACTGCGCTGCCTGGAGCATGAGGATGCTGTGCCTTTGCCGCTGCCTGCCATGGACAGCGTGGGCAGAGGGAGGTGGCTCTTCGGGGACTCGCTCACGCTGTCAGCGGGGCAGGCAAGCCCTGCTCGCAGGGTACACGTGCCCCGGCATTACGCTGCAGTTTGACTGCATCAGCTGACCCAAACTTAAAAAAAAAAATAATCTTATAAACCAGCTTTTTCCTGCAATGCGTGTCACGCTCCTATTCTTAGCTCATCCTGGTCAACCATGACAAGGAGCATCTATCCTCTCCTGACCATGCTCACCCTCTTTAGTTGGGTCTTTTTAGCAAGAAATTAATCAGAAAGATTTCCAGGCATAATTAGCACCACGTCCAGGAGAGGATGCATCCAAAACATCCCACATGCACAGCTAAATACAGCTTATTTTCTGCTGGTTCATCACCTCTGGTTCTCTGCAGCTTTACACACGGGGGTTTATCGCCAGCTTGTTTAATGGTTTATCTGGATTACACTCCTGCCTGGGGATATGTTGATGCTCCTGACATGCACTGAGATGAACCGCCTGCACCTTGTTTCTGCTCAGAAAAAGGGGGGAAATAGGCAACAGAGTGAAACAGCGCTTGGTCACTGTATTATTAATATACTATAGTAATTATAATAATTAACACAAGATGAACAAATGGAAGGATGTGACAGATGTTGCTGGTGAAGCTGGAGCTGGAGGCAGCGGCTGGACCTCATGGCAGCCCTGTGCCCAGAACAGAAGCGGTCACTTGTTTTCATAACAGCTAAGAGAAAAGTCCCTGTAAAGCAAAGCGCTCACCTGAAAGAGCCTGAGAAAGAACGAGATGGGAGGGAATCTCGTGCAGAATGGAACAAATTTTTTTTTTAAACTAGATGAACTCAAGGGGACAACAGTCACAGCACTGTGTGTCACCCGTCCTCACAGCCTCCGCCAGCATGCGCCAGGACTGCCCTCCGTTGTGCAACGCGGGCACCAGAGCCAAGACGCTGATGCAGCACATGGACTCCCCTTCTCAGCTTCTGAAACAAAGGAAATCCCGGTGGCACGGGCTTCTGCACTTTTTTTTAAGCCCCTCCACCAGCAGGGATGGTGTTTTGGGGAAGGTTTTCCAGCACCAGCCGGGACCTCACTGGCTTTTGGAGCCTGGTCATGGGGTTAAAGCTCACCGGTGGCACCTCAGGAGTGCTGCAGGGCACAAGGTGGAAATCAAGAGATGAAGCCAAAAGAAAACCAACCTGTGTCCAAAAGGATCTCCGTCTCAAAGCAGGAGGGTGACTGGAAATTCAGGTGTGTTTACATGTGCTACATTTCACAAGGCAAAGCCAGGCGCTGCGATCCTCTGAAACTGTGGAGACAGGAATAAGGAATTATGGATGTCCCCCTCAAGAGCCCAGATGGAAATGCAGGACCAGGACACAGCCCAGGGCAATGCTGGAGGAGACAGTGGCACCAAGGATCCCTGGCAGCACCCCCCTGGTATATTCAATAGAAGAAAGCCTCCAGACACCCCGAACCCCAGGCTCCATCATCACCCTACATCACCTACAGGGAGCACTACTCAAACCAGCTCCATCTTTCATAATGGTCTGGCCACGCCAAGAAAAACATGATGATGCTCTAGTAGTCTACTGACTTCATGAGCAAACAAGAAAAAATTAACCCTCCCGTGCATTAATTACACGTGAAAATGCCTCCATGCCCTTTTGTTTTCCTACCAAAAAGTGTGTAGTAGTCTATTGAAAAAAAAACCAAACCCACCAAAAAAGCAGTTTCATAGCTTGCTAACTTTTACTGCGAAAATTTGGTGATCCTAACTACATTGCTTCTTCTGGATTCAATATTTTCCCCTCCAGCAAGCTGGCTTTTAAAGGTTGGGGGGATGACACCACCCCGTGTTTCCCCAGCGCTGTCAGCAACCTGCAGCATCCACAGCTGCTTGGGCACTGCCCAAAGCTGCTCCTGCCCTTCAGCTGGTACCCAGGGAAAAAAAAAACAGGGAAAACCTGCCCTGGAGGGAACCCAAGGCCAGGCTGGTGCTTGGAGCCACCTGGGCTGGTGGGAGGTGGCCCTACCCCTGGCAGAGGGGTGGCCTGGGGGGGCTTTAAGGTCCCTCCATCCCCAAACCCTTCCGTGAGTCTATGTTGGGGATTTTTTTGGTGTTGCCAAAGGGACCCCCCAAAGCGATAGGTGGGAATATTTTAATTCCCAGAGGATGCATCCGCAGCTGGGCAGGAGCAGTGATGAGCCCCCGGGCAGGGGTTTGTCCGTGACCACCGCAGGGGTTCCGGAGGATCCTTGTACACATGGCCTGCAGCTCCCCCCATAACTACAACCACCTCCTACAATGTTGGGCACCATTCCCGTGGCTTCACAGCAGTTTTTTCCCCCCCCTAACATAGCTTTTGCCTTTTAGTCTGGGAAGAATTGCAAAATAAAGTAAGAATTACTTATTTATGTAATATAATATGTCTATATTATATATATTGTTATATAGAACACATAAGATATATAATAATATTATATTATATAATTTATAATTATATCTAAATAATACTTAAGGAGCTTTTAAAGTAGGTTTTTTACCACCTTACATTGCTCAATGAGTCAGAGTGCCCTCTCTCTCCCCTACTTCATGGACACCCTTTAATTTTATTTTTTTTTTTAATGCTATACTGTGTTGATAGCCCTTCCCCAGGCGCAGCAGGCTTTACCCCACTCCCCCAGCATCCCCAACGCCGCATCGCACTGGGTGCATCTCTCTCCATGGGTTCCTACCGCAGCGTGAGAGCGTGCACCTTTTTGGGGGGGGCATGTCTGACCCCCAGCCTCCCTGTGCAGGGTGAGCATTCACTGAGGCACCTCCGACACCCCTACAGCTCGATCAGATAAATACCAGCAGCTCATTGTTAGCTCAGCAAAATGGGGGCTGCAGTTGCAGGGGGAGCTCAGCAGCACGGCCCAGGAGCACCCAACGTGCCTTTACAGGGCCACTGGCCAGCAAACCCCCACGGGCGGCTCCTGCATGGAGGTTCTAGGCTATTTAAGAAAGCCCCTTCCATTGCTCAATGACAGAAGCGAGACCTTCATTAGCTGTTTGTGGAGAAGAAATCAAGAAAATACATCTTTTCTTTCAGTGGTATCCAGTGGCGGGTCTCCCACAGGTTTGCAGAGAGCTGGGAGTGAGTATGGAAAACAATAACTTCAGTAAATAAATTATGAAAACTAGAAGTAAATTAGAATATTCTGAGTCTCTCCTTACACAAGCAGCAATACCAGTTTCCCAATTCAATTCACTGACAAGAAAAGGCCAAACTTGCAGGGGTACAGGTTGAAGAGGATTTCAAGTTATTACATCCCACAGCACCAGGGAAATCATTTTGATTTTACTGTATCCTGCCTGCACAAAATATTGTCTCATGAATTTTTATTACTGAGTAGCACACTGTAATCTGAATTTTATCTAGCCATTAAATGAAGTCATATGGAAACCAATTCACTGTGTTTAACAGGGGTCTGAAGTACATTAGAAGAGTCATAAATCCTCAGGTCTGTATATTCCAATACAGCCCTCCAAAGACATTTGGCTAAAAAAAATAAATTATAACACACACTCTTCTTAGGGTTGCCTAGCTCATGGGTAAACCTTGCACCGAGGAAAAGGAGTGGGTGCTCATGGCTTTAAGGAAAACGTCTGAATTTGTCTGTCCTAATGCAGAAAGTGCTGTTATTTATACATTGCTCCAATGAAATCGTAACACACATTGCAAATTAAAGAGTAAGATTATCGCATTGATCCCATTGGGAATTCCCTGCTTTACCATGAGCTTTAACAATCGAACTGCTGGCATTTCCACCTGATCACTTCTAAAGAATTAAATTGGGTTTCCTTCAAGTCCACAACTGCAGCGTTCAAGCCATAATATTCTTTACATTTTCCTGGGTGCAAATGAAATTATTTTGCTGATAGCAGAGCAGAAACGCTTCCCTCCACCCCCAGACCTGGCTTGGAGCTGGCATTGTGCCCCTGACCACAGGGCTCGCTTCTGGGGAACTCCAAACCATGACCCTCCCCATCGCTGAGCCAGAGGACATTGGATTCATGAATATATAAAAATAGAAATTGCCTGCCAACTGGATCTGCATGCAATACAGCTTGCTGCAGTGATGGGGGAAGGTCACGAGGTGTTTCTGCATCCAGTTCCTCCCACCTGCTGTGGGTTTTCCTCCCTGTTTTCCCCGCCAGCTGCTCAGCAAGCAGAGGTGGGATGCCTCAGCACAGCCCACCAGCATGGCACGAAAAACCAAGGTCACTGAAGACGGCGGCGCCACGAGAGCAGCAGCAACTGATCCCCAATGCTGTCAGTGCTGCTGCTCCCAGCCGCTGCCCATCGCTCCCAGCCCGGGATTCTCTCCCGGCATGCATGCAGGAACACAGCACCTCTGCAAAGGGTTGGATGTCCCCCAGCCCCTGGAGAGACCCAGGTGCCCCTGGTTGCGGCCGCTGCGGGGATTCGTGCCCCTCCGTGGGCTGCGTGGCGAGAAAAGCTGCAAGGGCAAAGGGCCAGCACCAGAGCCAGAGCCGGTGAAGACCCCTGGGGCATCTCCCCCTTCCCAGCCCTCTGGTTTAGTCTCCATTTGGGCTCCAGGCACGAAGCAAAATACTGACAAGCTTTCTTTCCCACGAGGGTGAAGCCCCCCTGCATGCCAGCGAATAGATCTTTCTCCCAAAGGTATTTCTGTATTTTTAATAAAGGCAGCACAAATTTGTCCTGGGGTCCCTGCTCTGGTGAGGGCATCCTTACTGCTAAATCATCTCCTCACCACTAAACCACATCCACTCGACAGCACTGCCTGCGTGCACAGGGACATTTAGTTGCAACTAAGTTTAAACCCAAAACTATTTCAGTGCCTTTATAATTCAGGGGGAGAAAAGCCAAAAAAAAAAATTCTGCTTATGTGTCAGTAAAGAATAAAATATTGTAAGGTCATTTTTGGCAGGCAGAAAATTGGGTTTTACCTACAGCAAACTCACTCTCAGAAAATATAGGTCTTGTCTACAAACCTTCTGTGTGGTTTTTCCAATGGGCTTGAGTTGAAGGGATTCAAATTGAAGTGGTTCAATTAATTGGTACCTGGAGAGTCAGGCTCTGCCTCGTTCTGTAACCAGCCAGAGAGGCTTGGTTTCTTGTCTGAGTAAAAAAAAAAAAACAAACCAAAAAACCCCCAAACACCACAGACCTAATAATAATCACAGTAATAGTCTGGAAAATAAAGAATATCTGGGAAGAAATTTACTATTCCAATGTTTATCAAAATTCTTAAGTTTCAACTCGCCCACCAAAGAGACAAGCTAATTTAAACGTTATGGCATGTCAATGATACATGCCCGTAAGATCAGCGTCTGCATCGAGATTTTTTATCTCATTTCTGTGCTGTTGCAGACCAGGGGGTTCCTGCTGCCAGCTAATCCTTCCTGCTACAGGCTGGAGAGAAGAAAAAAAATAAACCTGGGGTGTTGGGCATTTGTTTTGCTGCCCTGGGAGCCCCCGAAATGCAGAAACCCCACGCATATAGGTAAGCCTGCCCTAGCGATGCTGCCAGTTAAGCAAAGGGCAAACCCCACCAAAATCCACGTCTGGTACAAGCTGCAGAAGCTGAGCTGGCTCTGGAGCGAACTGCCATCTCTTGCATCGCTTTGTGACCATGGGACAGCCACAGGGCCGAGCCAGGTCCCTCTCCTTCGGGTTTTCCCAAATTGTGCTCTGTGTGCAGACCTAAATCTTGCACAACCACCCCAGCAGACACCAAGGTACCAGCCCCAGCCTGAATTAACCCACCCTTCAGCTGCCTCTCCAGCAGGAAATCCACCAATCCCTGTTTTTTAACAGCAGTAAATAACGCTGGAATGACTAGTAGCCCCCCTGGGTTTTGGGGGGGATGCATAGCCAGCATTTGCTGAGCTTCCTCTGCCCTCCTCTGCTTTGCTGGAGCCCCCTCCGGAGCACTGGCCCTGGGGAAGGGGGACTTCGTGCCAGCCTTTTGCTCTGGACCACTGCATCCACGCACACCAGATCTACCCAGCTGTGCTCGGTGCAAGCACCCCCCAGGCATCACCCACGGGCTGGAAATCGAGGTGTTCCCTGGCCACAGGCATCCCCTCGCTACAGCTGAGCACCTTGCACCCATCTCCCTATAGCCAGGGAAGGAGAGGAGCAAGGCTGGTCCTCCCGACACCCCCAGGAGAGGCTTTTCTTTCCTTTGGGAGGTTCCTGCAGCCTCACAGCTCCACACCGGGCTCTGGCCACTTCCCCAGGGCATCCTGCCTTGGTAGCCACAGTGCAACAGTACATTGCTTCAGCCCCCCCCCCCCCCCCCCCCCCCCCCCCCTACTGCCCATCCCCCTTTTCTTTTTTGTTTTATAACCACCCCTGCCATGCTTTAAACAAAGCAAAGCCATTGTGGAATGGCATCACCCTGCTGCCTGGGGAGGGGTGGCAGGTACTCGGGGGTGGGGGTTGATTTGACACAGGGAGGCTGTGCGGGTGGCACACGAGGGGGATGTACTGCTGCCTGGGCCCTGGGTGGTGGTCCCTGCACGCACCCCCCGGGGGGTGTGTGTTACAGGAGAGGGCTCTATCCTTCTCCAGGTCCTGCTGCAGCCACCGAGACCTGCAAAGCATCCCAGAGCTGGAGAATGTGAATTACAGATGTGCTTTCTATATAAGCCTCAGCTAAAAATGATGAGTGGGTGCTATTTATATACACCCCGGGACGCAGCAGGCACTTTAGGGACTGAGGCTCCTCACTGCAGGGGTACCACAGAAACAGCCACATCCTAACGAACAGCTCTTCGCCTCCCGAGCAGCTCAGATGCTGCGGAGTGATGCCACTGCTGGCTCAGCCCCTGCCAGCCACCCTCAGGGAAGGGCAAATGGTGATGGGGAGAGGAACAGAAGAAGAAAAAATTAGTGCTGGGGGGCATTTCCCAATGGATCAAAGGAAGTGAGTGATGGAGATGTGACAGTGTGCACAGGGGATGGAGCAGAGTGGGCTCAGGTAGGGGACAGAGCTGAGGGCAGGGAGAAATGGTGAAGAATAGAAAAGGGAAGGAAAGAAAAATCACATGGTACACTTAAATGAGGCCCCAAATAAATGAAAGCACCAATGCTCCCTGCTAAAAAGCAGCCTGGTTGGGGTTTTTTCACAATTATGTCTTTTGTAAATCTCTCCTGGCAACTGCTCTATTGCAGCTACAAGGGACGGTGACAGATTTAGGGGACAGATGTTGCAGGGCAAGAGGAGGGATTTGTGACCAATAATCTGAAAATTGGTCGAGGGGCTGTTGTTTCCCATGCAGGAGATGTGGCTGGGCACCGTGCAGCAGGTGAGCAGTAGGGGGGATGCTCGCCTCACAGGGCGGCCCTGGCCCCTCAGCCTGCCTTCAGTTTGGGGGTGACCTGCCTGTCAAATGCAAGCTTCTCCAGCAAACCAAACCCAAAACACATGGGTCCTGCATCTGGAGGGCAGTTTGGGATGCAGCCTGGGCTGGTGGCAGCTGCTAAAGGTACTTACAGCTCAAAGAGAGGTCGGATGCTGTAAGCACCTGCTGGGTGAGAATGAAAAATCCTCTGTTCCCCAGTGCTCTTGCTATTTTCTGACCCCATCCAGCCTCCCTGTAGGAGATTCCCAGTGAATTTAATGAGAATTGGCTCTCCAGCCCCAGGGGGTCCAACACTCCCTGGCCCCACCGGTAGTATGTCTACCTCGCTGTTGGATTGCTGCAGCTCAGAGCTACTTGCAAGACATAACCCCAGCGTTCTCCGTAACTTGCAAAATAACCTGATCAGTCTGTGACAATAAAACACGGCTCCAACAGCAGTGATGGGGCACGCTGAAGATGCTGAAATCCTGCTTCAAGATGCTACTGTGCGCCTCTCGAGTTAAAATGCATCTATTTAAAATGCATCATACAGGTGACTAAATTGCAACTGATACCACATGGACTGATGCTCCCCACTCCAGACGCAGGACCTGTGCAAAGGGCTCTGGAGAAGCACTCACACCCCTGCCTGGTTGCAGCCTGTATTTGCAAATAAAAGCATCTGCTCTTCCCTGGCATTGTAACCTCTTCGGTCAAACCTTCAAACAACAAAGTGCTCCCGGTGTGTCCCCCGCAGCAGGGCTGGAGGTACAACGAGATGGGGACTGCAAAGCTGCACGCCCCCGAGGTACAGCCGTGACATTTCCAGAGGGAAAATTTCCATTCCCAGCTGAAATTTCTCACTTTTGATCCTAAATTACCTTCTCCTTAGAGACTACATCCCTATCGCTCATGATCACAGACCATCATGCCACCAGCACTCAGCCCACGGCTGCAGCCCAGCAGGTAGCATCCGCAGCTCCAGAGCAAGGCAGGGCTTGCCCTCCTGCTTTCCATTGCCTTACACTGGAATTCTTTCCTGCATTTTTTTTTCCAGCTCCACCTTGCCTCCCTGACCCCACTGCACCTACCTCACAGGGGCAGGGAGCAGGAAAACCTCCTTTCCTTGAGCTTTTATTATAGTGAGAATACATTCTTGCAGGGTATTCTGTGTTTTTCTCACCATGTTCTCTGGCACCGGCGTAGACGTATCATTGTGTTCCCAAAACACGAGAGCAGCATTGCATGAAACCTGGAGTCCGAGCTTTGAGTCAAGGAAAAGGAGCAGTAAATCACCTCCCTCGCCCAGCAGCATGCACTGATCCTGCCTTGTGCCTGACAGACGTTATTCTTTGTCATTAATGAGAGGAAACCAAGTTTCTCAGAGTGGATCTCACTGGCACCATGGGATCTCCCCCTTGGGTGACCCCCTACCAGAGCTGCTTTGAGGAACACCCTGTCTTTTTCCCATATTGTGGCAAGTTATTTTTTTTTTTTCCCTCCCCTGCAGCATACCAACCACCTGCTCACTGCCAGCAAACAGAGGTGGCTGCCCAGTGAACCAGAAAAGTGCAAAACGAGTAAAGAAATAAAGCTGTAGGGATGGGACTGGCAAGCGCGGGTGAGGTTATCATCAGCTGTGGGTGAATTTGCAGCACGTGAAGTGTCATGCAAGGTCCCCAGGTTTGGAAAGAGAGGGTTTCTCCGCAGGGAGGTTATGCACAGCGTCATGAGGTGTCACACGTGCACGAGGCCACAGGTGAGGACAGGAGCGGTGGCAGGACAGCAGCTCACCGCACCAGCGAAGGCTCACATCTCCATTTACACCTCCAGCACTGCTGCCACCTGCCTGTGCTTGTGCACTGCCACGGATTTCTGTGAACTTGCTCTTTGCTCGGGAAGAAGGTGGTTATTGGTCTGCAGGCAGGCGCTGCACCAAATTTCCATCCTTAACAGAGCTTCACCGCAGGGTTCGTTTGATGGAAGAAGGCTTGAATGTCCTCTTTCTACCTGGACACTGTTAATTCCTGAACAAAAACGTAGCTGGATTTTGAAAACATATTTATAATTACATTTTATATTGATCTATAAAATATATATATATAAATGCCCACACATCCTGGGAAACACTCCATTTCAGAGGGTTCCCACAGGGTGCCTGATAAATGTGGCTCAGCACAGCTGAAGCAGCTGGAAAGATAAATGTCTTGCTGATGACTTTGGGCAGGAGAAGCAACGTTTGCTTATAAAACATAGTGAAAAGGAGGACGCGTTTATGAACATGTGGTGCTCCTAGGAAACACTGTCTGGGCCAGCGTGGTGCCGAGGGGCAGCAGGAGCAGAGGCATCCCGCCTGCGAGCCTGGACTCTCACTGTCCCTGGGGATGCTCCTGCTCTCCTATAAAGCACTGCCAGTTTAGCATTTGTTAAGCTCTCTATTATTTCCAAAACGAACACACTGAAACACACACACTGCCTCCACAAAAAAAGCCTAGTCTGTCTATTTGATTACAAAATCCGCTATTTGCTCCTATCTGTGCTGCTGCTCGATCTGTTACATCCCTGCCTGGCTGGAGAGGGAAATAAGCAGCATCCCTGACTCCTTTGAGGTGGGCAATTTAATGGGCAGGTTTTATTTTCATTTCAGCTTTTTGGTACCCTTCAAAGAGGGGGTCCCCACATCCCGCAGACATTGCCATCTCCAGTGACCCATCCATGGAAACCCATCTCCTCCACAGAGCTGCTGGAGGACAGTGCTGCCCAGGCTGGTGACAGCCCATGAACCCACAAAGAACTTGGCAGGTACCTTTGAGGGCACTGGGAATTCCCCAGCTAGAGGAATGGATAACCCCAGCTTATAAAGGGATGCTACCCTTATAATGAACAATATCATTCTATAAACAAGTTATACTATGTCCAGCTACACAGCCATTGCAAACCAACTCAGATCCAACAGCCCTTGGCTCGCCATCAAAAGGTCCCCAGCTCCTGAGATGACTCATTGCTGCGCAGGTTGCCCAGGGTCGGGGTGTGGGCTGGGTTTGTGTTTGTGTTGCTAAAGATAAAGATTTCTCAACATTTCTAACCCGGCTGGGCTCAGAACGTACCATAAAACACAGGAAATTTCCTTTTGTCCTCAACGAGCTATAAAACTCGCCTGGGCCATAACAGCTCACTGGCACGAGAAGGAAGGTGCAAGGATGGAGATGTACAGAGCAGGTTTAATTATTAAATCATCCCGTATTGAACCCCTTGAAGTCCTACGGAGCCCTGCCACTGCTTTTTGGCTGGTGGGATCCCGACAGAAGGCACTGCAGGAGGTGTGGGCACACACGATGCAGGCTCAAAACAAAAAGGAGGGCACAGCACAGCTGCAAGAATGCATATGAACCCTGACACTTCTGTAAGAATTACCAAAAAATTTCCAATAGCTTTAGGGGTTGTTTTCATTAGTTGGGGTGAAGGATTTGTTACTTTGGGGTTGGTTATTTTAGCCACGTCGCAAGCACCAAGCCATGGCACCGAGCCACATGCAGGCAGTGGATTCATGGAGTTTAAAAGCCTCTGAATGGTCCCATGCTGATCTCACTGCCATCAAGATTTTACAATTAATTTTCTGTAGGAGGAAACTGTTTAAACTATCATGAGTAACACTTTGCCAGGCTGTAAAACACACAACTTTAATGCTGACACATGGCATGCAGGGCCTGGGAAAGGCTAAACCCTCCCAAACAAAAAAATAACCATGTCGCATTTTATGGGGTACATGAACCTTTTGGTTTATGGCAGCTGGTTACAGAAACCCTATTGCATTTTCTGCTGTAAAACCCACTTCACGTGACACCAGCCACCTCCAGGGGATGGCTTGGCAAGGAGACGGGACGGGAAAGGGGATTTTCCTAAAGGTTGCCATATGAAGGACAGCCAGCCCCGAATCAGCCTCAGGCTTCTCCTCGGTGACCCCTAACACCAGCCATCCCCCAAGCCAGGGAAGTGGCTCTGTCACCTCGGAGCAAGTTTGAAGCATCCCCCTCCCCCAAGATTTATCCCCAGGGCTTGCAGCAGACAATCATGTCAGGGTTTGTCACTTCAGTGAGTGATGACTTACACCGAACAAACTTCACTCACATGTACGGGGATGTTGGGCTGCTTGAATCTCCCGATTTGGCTCAAGAGATGCTTTAAATGGCTTTTACAAATTTCTAACTTCTTGTCGCTTCTTCAGAGGTCAATTTCACCCCCTGGAAGACATTACATGTTTCTCTGGAATGTGTGGTGCCAACCCTTGTGGTAGCTGTACAGGGCTAATAAGTCATGTAAGGCATTTTGTGAATTAATTTGGTATTGCAAGTGTCCCATGCATTTTATTACTGCTTCTGATTATGATTACCTAAAGATGCTGAGGTCCATTCCACTGAACAGACCTATATAGTTTTTAAGGTAAGAAATATTTTCTGCCATAATTCAAATTTCTCATAGGATGCAACACAGCCTTTACTCTTGAAATAGTGCTGCTTCAGTCAATGATTTACCTGCTGTTTTCAGAGCATACCCAGGGACAGACTTCTGCATTGAAGAACACCCCTGGTTTTGGGCGAATTGCCCTGTGGTACCCCAAGAATGCCAGAGCTGCCAACTTCCCATTCTCCCAGCGACCAAAACGAGGGTCCTCCCTGGGCTTTGGGCTATGCAATACCAAAGGGAGGTGAGTTTAGGAGACAGCTGTGCATTGCACAGCTGTATTTGAGACCTCAAGCTCGTTAACCTGTGTTTGCAGCGAGCACATCTGCACCCCCTGGCAGGGTGCCCTCACGGCCCCCAGGATGCAGAGCATCTCCTGATGGGCAGGTGATAAAACAGGGTTTTTTTAAACAGAAAAACCAACCACCAGGAGGTAGGAACCAAAACTAAAAGCCCAAGCAGAATTCTCTTGGTTTGCTTGTACTCCTTCCCATCGCCTTAAAGCAAATCCCTTAAAGAAGGGTGAGTCGGAGCAAAGAGCAGAGCAGAACCAAGTGTGAGAAGTTCTTTGAACCACAGTTCCTATCGCTTGCCACCTTTCTGCACTTCAGAACAGAGCCCAGAAGCTTGGTCCTCATCCCTTTGGATAAAGTTCAAGCCCATCCTTCATATGTAAATTCAAAAATTTAATGACTAGAACAGCTTTTTGAACAGAAGCTGACCAATTGTCCTCTGGGTAAATAGCAAAAAGGCTTGGAAGGGATAAAGGAGACTTTAAAGAGTCGCATCTTTTTAGGAACTAGACCTTACTACATCTTGGTCCTTTCATCCTGAGCCTATAGTATTGGGGGGGAATAATCTAGTTAATTCACTAATCAAAGAGAAAGCAAAAGAGGAGAGCGTATCTCATCACTCCCTGAATATACTGCTCTAAAGGGCTGAACGTTATCTGCAAAGCTGTAATATTAATGGCCTAGAATAATCCCAAGAGTCAGAGGGCTGACAGCAGTCCAGCACTGTACAACACAGCAACAGCCATAGATCCCATCTGACGGAGCTACTCAATAACCTCATACGCATATCTCAGTTGCTCTTCACACCTAACAGCGCATCCTGCTCTTATATACACATGCTCCCAGCTAAGGGAAAAGCACTCCACTGGAGGGTCAGTCTGCAATTAGTAGACCAAACCTTAGTTTCCAAAAAAAAAAAAAAGTCTGGTTTTTACTAAAATGCATGTTTTTCCAGACTAAAGCATTCACAAACACAAACCTGCTTTGGAAGCATGAGGGCATGGTCACTGCAGCCGCCAGGGCCGTAAGCCCCACTGCTTCCCAGTCTTAAGGAGCAATTAGCAGAGCTAATTAAAGTGATGAAGCATGCTATGGAAATATTTCCCCTGGTTTGCTTATGTAGCACACACTAATCGCACCCTTCTGCGGCCTCACAGAGACCAGCCAGAGAAATTAGAAATATTTATAATCAGAAGTATTCCACATCATCATCTCCTCTCTATATAATTGTATACCTATTATATATAATTAGACATTCCAGGCTTTTAATACTTCTCTATTTCTTTAGGTATTTCTTTTATCACAGACACAACCACCCCCTTTTACTGACAGTCACTGTCCTGCTCCACGCTGCTAGTAAAAGCATCCACCTGGGTCAAGGACCTGCATCCATCAAGCTCTGTTTGGAAGAGCAGCTTGCAGTCAAACGCAACACAATAAAAGCAGCACACCAAACCTGAGAGACATGAGAGAGAGAGAGAGACCAAACCTCTCCCACAGCGGGTCACAGATCAAACCCAGCCCCAGGAACCCCCAGCTGAGAACATTGGCTGAAACCAAGCACCAAAACATTTGGTAGGTGCCTACAAGCAACTTCCAAACACAATGCTGTGGGACTGCAGGGGTCAGGGGGCCCAGGACAAGAGACATTGCAGCCCTTGAAGTAAAAAACCCACAGTTTTCCACCTGCTATTGCACCACAATATCTATTACATTGCACAGCAAAGGAACAAGAGAGCAAAACAACACCTTACCCCATAGGTGCCTCCAGATCCCTAAAGAAGGTCCTTAAACCTTCCTTTTCCCAGCTGCATTTTAAAGCAGAGCCTGGGGCTGATTGAGCCCCAGCACCTGAGGCACCAGCCTGTTTCTCTCCTACCACCTGATAGCACTTAATAACCTAATGACAAGCCAGGTCTCCAGCCCTCGGGGTTCGGTGTTCGGTGAGGCTTGGAGGGCTCCTCCAGCCCTGGTGCTGTCTGGGGGGCAGGGGTGATGGTGACTTGTGAGGACATGGCACAGAAGAAATACTGCTCAAACACCAGGCAGGTCCCTCTGGGATGGTGGTGTCCTGACCTGAGTCCCCTTGTTGTTTCTGGCCTTTACAACCAGGGCTGAGCTGCAGGTTAATCACGGGGCGGTGCAATTACTCCTCCTGGACACGCATGCAGTATCTTTTCCTGAAGGCAATGCCAGGCTTTGGCCCACTGGGGTCCATGGTCTGGCTGTTCCCTGGTGTCCAAGAGGCTTTGCACAACCCATGCACGAGGCAGCATGTGTGGCTGGGGCGGGTGTTTGCTGAGGGGGGTTGCACGGCAGCTCCCTCTGCTCTGCAAACAGCTGGGTGGGAAGGGGAGCATGGCGGCACCTGCAAGCAGGGCACCCCAAGTACCCCAAACTGATAAATCTGAAGAGGAAGATGACCTTCAGCCAGATTAAAGAGTAGCCAGGGGATTACCAAGAGCCTTGATAAGAAATGAAATGGACTCCCAACTGTATGTTTCACTGAATCCTTATTATGTGTTGATAATAAATCAATAAACCACTTTGATCCTGATTGGATTTAAACCCCATGGACTAAGCAAGTATTTCCTGAGGGGAAAAATAAAAAAAAAAGGCCCAAACTCATAGGAAATGGAGAGAGAACTCCTTGCCTCCCTGTTGCAGCCATCCTGTTGGCTGTGATTAAATATTTACACAAGAAGGAATGGGAACCTGAGGGTTGAAAATGTGGCATAGGTGCCAGTCCAGGAAATCATCTCTGCTTCTCTTTGGCCCCTTTTTGGGGCTTATCTCTCCCCGTTTTTCACATGGGAAGAACAGTGCCTAACACAGAGCTCATCTGCTACTGAGTCAACATCCTGCCAAGAATCTAGCCTCAATGATTTCTTTCAAAAATCAGATAGCAGTTTGGTGGCAAAGTCAAGAAAAGGAATTAATTGTCTTCAGTCCTCGGCCCCACTGAGAGGAGTGCAGCTAGGGGAGGGAGAGCCACTACGAGCTAAATGTCTGACCAGCTCATTCCTGCCGTTGCTGTTAGACGAAGGGATGTAACACCCCACCTGGTTTGGGGACAGACCAAGTGAACACGCTGTCTGCGCAGGAACACTGCCAGCTCAGAGTGCTGCCTACACCACAGAAAATCAACATAACCTTCAGCAGCGTGGGGGAAGAGATATGGTGGGATAATGGGTGTTAAGCAGAGCAAAAGGCAATGGTCATGGTAAAAATGACTTTAATATACAATCTATCAAGTTACATCGTGCTATAAATAAAACCTGAAAAAATACAAAAAGAAAATTAGTTTTTTATAATTAATAACCCAAATTTTTTTTCTGAACATCTCCTCTGGATAAATATAAACAAGAACGGTACCAAAAAGTATTGCTAGAAACGTGGTGATTGTGAAAAAATTATTGGTGCCATTAACTGCTAAGAGAGTTTATTTGCCTGTTTTTTTGGCAGCCTTTGGGAACTTCTTAAATTCAGCCTGTTCCTTGAAAAAAAGCTGAGCAAGGATATGATCTGCTGTTGCATGGAAGTAGTCATTCATACGGAGAGTTTCCAGCTGTGAAGAAAAAGACAATATTTAAAAAAGAATATTTATAGCTACCTGATCTATTTCACAATATTGATCCTATGGAATATGAAAGTGCACCTTAAGTCCCAGGTGAAAATGAATGAATATAAAAGTATATAACTAATGACAGGTTACATGGGGCTATCAAGATCACTGGAGATGCGTAATCTTAGATAAAAACACCCTTACTCTGGCTCCCAGGGTATAGATTTGTTCAAGGCCTCTGAAGACCTCTCCCTTTCGGGGGGGGCTCAGCTTGTAAAGACCCTCAGCCTACCCAGTCCGCCCAAGGACACACTCCCTTTCTTAAACACCAGCAGTGCCTCACGCACAAACACGATCCAAATTCCATCTCTCTTACACACACACATGCACCAGCATGTCACACCCTACCACAGACCTTTTCTTTGCCTCCCCCACCTCCTGTTTCCGTGTACAGAGTTTTGATAGGTGTTGCATGCCAGCCATTCACACCAGAAGGAAATCTGCACCACCAGTGTGCTTGACACACTCTTAGAATTTGTTTTGAAAGGTGTGTGTGCCAAAGGACTAAGCTTACATGCATGAGAAAGGCATAAGGTTATGTACAGCTGAACATTTTTTTTGCTTCCCTTGCCTGTATGAATTCTCACCTGGTTTCCTGTACTGTAGGCTAGAATAAAAAACAAATCCTCATCACATAAGCTCTTGATATAATGTTGCATTCCAACAGGGAAAAATATGACATCTCCAATGCCAATGTTGAAGTTGGTGGTGACTCCAGAGAGAATAACTCCAGCCTGGTGCAAGTAAAGCAGTAATACTCAGCAACAACAATTTTCAGTGTATTGTTACAGGATAAATACACAGTGACAGTCCCAGCACGGCAATAAAATCACCTCACGTAGCATCAGCACTTTCACTGAGACCCTAGTGAGAAGGTCCTAGGCAACACCCTGAGCAAGAACTTTCATTCCATCTCAATTATCTTTGCACTTCACATTTGCACTGAGTGAACCACGTATAATAAAATCCCTAAATCTTAATCCTCACTACATTTTATCTATTTATCTGTCCCTCATGGAGCTAAATCCAAAGTATTGCTTTTTTATTTTGTACTCCCAGAAATCAGGGGAGTGGTGATTCCTGTAATAAGCATTTTGCTGAACAACCTAACAAGGTGGACAAATTCTGCTTTGTATAACTCTACTTTGACTGGACAAGCTTCCACAAATGTAACTGAGATCAAAATTTTGTGTGGAGAAGGAAAATGTGGGCCCTGAAAGTTTTATAATACTGCTAATTGTAGAATCATTAATCAGGGCTGGGAATCAGTTATTAGGTCTGTAATTGTTTACAGCCAAAACTCCACTGACTTGCCCCTCATCACTGTAACAAATTACCTGTCCGCAGCCGCTAATGACATAACCCATCTCATTAGCACTGAAGTGGAAATGAGGCTGCCCCAGTCCATTGCTGAATATCCGGAGAGTTGCTAAGGTAAGGATATTTTCATGCTGAAAAGCAGAACAAAAATGCTCAGAAAACCATCCAAGTTTCTTATATCCCTGTTATACATGACAAAGCAGCGATGAACCCACAGAAGCTGCATACTATGCCTTATGTTTAAATAGCTACAGTATCCAATTAAAAGCACATACCTTGTTCAGCGCCTCACTAAAAATTTTTTCTGTTTCATTTAGTCTGGTGTTGTTTATGCAGTAGCGAGCCCACTGGACGATTCCTCCTGGAAAAGGATATTCTGCTGACCCTAAAACAAAGACAGCTAATAAGCATTTCCAGCAAGGTTTGTTTAACATTGCTTGTTAGTGTATTGGCCAAGTTCAAGTCATTACTATGTACTAAACTTGAGGCCTCGAACCTTACGAGCCTCTGGCACCAAAAAGAAAGCCCATTTCACTGATCTATCCTTCAGGCACTAGACACTGCAATCTCCTTGACTATTTGTCTGCAGCCAGATAACCACAATGAAAAACTCCAACTAGATTTTTCCATCCTGCATCGCTATCAGTATCAACACACTTAAAAGAACATGCTAACTGCCAGTATATTAATTAGCCTTAACCTTTACAGCACTGACCGTGTGTCACAATATTTTGTAAAGTACTGCCAATGCAGAAGGACATTTTGCTCCAAGCACAAAGGTTATTGTCACACACACATCTATTTCTCATGACCTCCCTCAGCTGCGTGTGGAGCTTTGGACCTCTATTTGCTTTTTATAGCTTCTCAAATAGACTATACTACTTGGAATTCAGTTTTATCATCTATCTTTATTAGGTGCTCACTGATAATTGATAGATCCAGGCTGTACAGAAGGTTTAATACAATTGCTGATAAACCAGTGAATATGGTTCAATACTGTTTATGAAGTTGTATTCGTAAAAGAAAAGGGAGGACATGATTAGGTATATGGTAAGGTATTTATTCCCTGACGTTTCACGTGCAAATGCAAGATATTCTAAGCAGCTCAGCAGCAGTCACTCTCCAGCTAATCTGCTGCAGGGCTTCCTGGCCTATTAGATTTTAATTTCTGAATGAAAACTTTAGGTTTAGGTTATTGCTTAAGCATAGCAGGGAACACACCAGTCCTGGTTACATACATCGGCAAAGAATCTTGACCTGGGAAGTAGTTAGTTCATGCCCTGCTCCTTACTGGCATTCTGCTCTCATACCTGCTGTTGCAGATAGAAACATTAAAACCAAAAGGGTAAACTACTCTGAGGTGAGAATCAGGTTA
This sequence comes from Falco peregrinus, assembly GCF_023634155.1. Classification (NCBI taxonomy): domain Eukaryota; kingdom Metazoa; phylum Chordata; class Aves; order Falconiformes; family Falconidae; genus Falco; species Falco peregrinus. The sequence continues at coordinate 21,757,452 of NC_073743.1, forward strand.
TAAGTCTTCAAAGTGCAGTAATTAGATGTATTATCAATATATTTTTCATTTCATTTCCTTAATTTCTTATCATTTCTCTGTATACTTAACTCCTGTTTCAGTGAATCACTTACAGATCCCCTCCTCTCCCCCTCTAGAGACACAGATTGCTCTTACACACAGGATTCTCAGCTGTGTACCTTTGAGATTGTAGAAGTACTGCCATACCAGGTTGTCCGGAGACTGCACATAGGTGGCATTTTGCACAAGCTGATCTAAGTTTGATGGGAGGTTAATTGCTTGATCTTCTTTCTGTTTCTTGAATGTTCTGATGAAGTTAACACCACCTTGTGGCTGTGGGACACACGATGCATGTTAAGTTGACAGATACACAGAGCAAACTGCAGAATAAAAATTTTGCTTCGTTGAAGATCCCACCTTAGTACCTCGTGGTAGATAAATTCTGCCTTGTGGACATGCCTCATCTCTTTAATTGCCTTACCCTGTCAATACTCTGTTTTGCTCCTTTGCTCTGCCCTTCCTCCTCGGTTACTACAGAGATCTGGAGTAGAAGGGAAACTCAATCTGTCTCCCATCAAACTGGTTCAGGGTGGGAAGGGGCCTATCACAATTCTGCGATTTGAACACGCAAATTCCTCAGACTCCACAGAAACTGTGGCCACATTCTTGCTCGTAGGACACTGCCAACTAGCCAGTTCAAATAAGATCCATTTTAGCAAGGAGACGGACTTATCTATAGTTTCCTATGCGATCTTCTTATGCCACAAAATTCATCACGGGGTAAAGACACCTGGGGTAAAGAATGAGACAAAGAATACTTCCCATTTATTCCAAAGTTGAACATTATCATCACAGATGTTATCAAGGACTTGGGCAACGTCTCTTTTCCATCTCACTGGATTTGACTTGTTAGGGTGAAAATGTGGTAGGGTTAAACTTAGGCGACCAATTGTACATGGGCCACCTACAGGCTTGGAGGGAATTCCATTCCATGCTCTATTACCACAGATAAAAAACAAACCAGGGGGTAATTTCCTAGGGTATAATATTCCAGGTGCAGGATTGGACAGATCTCGACTGGTATGGTTACACCAAGTGTTCCAATTAAACTGATTTCCAATTGGATATACGGGAGTAACAACGGTTGCGTTGCAAGGCATGTTAGAGGTTTCACCAGCACATGGGTACCGGGAAGAATTCAAATATACACAATAAGAGGCATTTAGTGAATCGACTAGTTCGATTTCTTGAGGGCTAGGACCAATAGGGAGTCTGTCATCCCAGTTATCAAATTTTTCAAAAAAGCTACTCATATTATTACCTCAAGCCAATATGGTAACTTTTGGCATCTGGTTAAGAGACTGGTTAAGGGTGACCCAATCTGAGTCATTTAACGGCACGCCTACTAAGCAAGTTAAAAAGGGTATACTAGGGGTTGACAAACTTGCACTAAACGTGGTGGTGTTAATAGATCTACTCAAGGTTACCCATACATTTTCTTGCGGATCAAAAAGTGGCTTAGACACAAAAAGCTACAGTTACGGCAACAAAATTAACTAAAACAATAAGCCTCAACATTATGCTTAAAATATAACCAAAACAGTGTTAATAAGTTCAATCACAAGTTGACGTTGGTCACTGGAGCATCGGTCACTGCCGCTTTGGTCCACTTCGCTGGGACCCACTGTGGCCCTGTGGGAGTAAGTACACACATGTAACCCCTTCCGGCATACTTCACTTCAGCGGGCCCTTGCCACAGGCCAGAAGCGGGGTCTCGATTCATGACAAAAAGGAGTTGACTATCTTTTGTTTCGAGCTGGCTGTTGTGCACCCAAGTAGGCGGGTGCTCGCTTTCAGAAAAAATGCACAGGTAATTTATGACAAAGAGCGTTTTAGCAAGTCTCTCCTGGGTATCTTTAACATCTTTAAACTTATTAAGATACTGTTTTACTGTCTGGTTAGTTCTTTCGACTATTGCTTGTCCAGTGGGTAAATGTGGGATGCCAGTGACATGTTTTACACCCCATGTTTGACAAAATCTTCGCATTGCTTCACTAACATAGGCGGGCCCATTATCTGTCTTTATGGTTGATGGCATTCCCATGACCGCAAAACAACTAATCAGGTGTCTGATGACATGGGATGCCTTTTCTCCTGGTTGTGCTGTGGCCCATACAAATTTGCTAAAGGTATCAATAGTTACATGTACATATTTTAGTCTTCCAAACTCAGGGACGTGGGTGACATCCATTTGCCACACTTCACGTGGCCCTAGACCGCGTGGATTTACTCCTATTCCCAATCCTGGTCCATGGTGGCTACATGTGGGGCAAGCTCTCACTATTCCCTTTGCTTCTTGCATCGTGATATTAAACTGGCGATAAAGTCCACGGGCGTTTTGATGGAAAAAGTGGTGTGCTTCACAAGCCTTGACAAAGACACTTAGAGGCACAGTTAAGGATACTAGTTGGTTGGCTCGTGCATTGCCTTCTCCGAGCCCTTCTGTCCATTGGTGACTTCGGATGTGAATAATACAATATGACGTAGATCGCTGTTGAATGGCTGATTGAAGTTGTCGTAATAGTTGGAATAATCGGTCTTTCTTAACTTCTTTGAGTCGTGCATCCTCAATGTGACAGATGACACCGGCGACATACAGCGAATCTGTGACTACGTTTATTTCTTTGTGCATCCACTTTGTGAATACCCAGACAACAGCTACAAGTTCTGATATTTGCAGCGAGTCGCCGCGCTCAGCAGGGAGAATGTGGTGCTGCCACTGTTGATCTTCATACCACGTTGCTGCTGCTTTCCTTGATTTTTTCCCTGCATCTGTATAGATGGTGAGGGCGTCTCTAAGAGGGCGCTCACTTCGTTTCGGTCTGGTGAGCCATTCATGGTTGCTGACCCAGCGTAATACTGGCGCTTTTAGGGAGCTCAGCTTTATTTCTGCTGCATGTGTCAACAAACTTAACTGCAATGCTGGAGAGTGCTGCAACTGCCATTCAAGATCTTCTCATCGGATGGGCAAGTAGATTGTGTCCGGCTCGCGGCCTGTAATTTGAATGATTCGATTTCTGCCTTTGCGAATCAGTTCAGCTAAGTTCTCAGTTTTTTCTTGCAGTGTTGTTTTTGGTTACATTTTAGTAAACAACCACTCTAACACTTTGACCGTCTCCCCCTTTTTCTCTTTGCACTGCGTTAGTGCACCAATAAAATGAGAGGGGCCATACAAGATCGTTAGGTCAATAGGGTAATTAGGGTGATAGCGATCGACTGCTTGAGTCGTGATAAGTGTTCCTAAGTGTTGTATCATAGCTTCCTGTTGTTCGGTTAGCGTTACTTTCTTTGCAGGATCTGTACCTTTGAGGAGGGGGCGCAGCACTTCAAGGTCATCATTATTGATGCCAACAACAGGGCGCAGCCATTGTAAATCACCAAGAAGTTTTTGGGCATCCTTGAGGGTTTTTATCTTCTGCTGAATTGATAACTTTTGAGGACGAATTTGAGAGTCAGTAATTTGCCATCGTAGGTATCTCCATACTGCAGAACGTTGAATTTTCTCTGGAGCAATGATAAGATTATGTTTTCGTAATTGTCGATGTAAAAAGGATTCTTGATGGGCTGTGAATGGCTGCGGCTGAGCGAGGAGAATGTCGTCCATATAGTGATAAATGACGGTGTTAGGCCATTGTGTTCTGATTGGCTCTAAGGCTGAATTGACAAACAGTTGACACAAGGTGGGACTATTTTTCATGCCTTGCGGTAGCACGGTCCATTCGTAGCGGTTTGCAGGTGCTTCACGGTTGATGGATGGTAACGTAAATGCAAAACGCTGGGTATCACTTGGATGTAAGTGTATTGTGAAAAAACAGTCTTTTAAGTCAATGATTAACAGTTGCCATCCTTCTGGCAACATTGCTGGATTTGGGAGGCTAGGTTGAAGGGCTCCCATCGCCTGCATTTGTTGATTAACAGCTCGGAGGTCATGTAAGAGATGATACCTCCCAGATTTTTTCTCGATGACAAATACTGGAGTGTTCCAGGGGCTAGTAGAAAGTTTAAGATGGCCACAGCGTAGTTGCTCTTGAACTAATAGGTGAGCCTGTTGCAGACTTTCCTTTTTCAACGGCCACTGCTCGACCCATACGGGGTCATCAGTTAACCATCGTAATTGGATCGGGAAAGTCCATTTTGCAGTGACCGTTATTAAAAAGGTGTGTTGGTGGTGAGTATCATTCCTAATTGGTCGAGCATGTCTCGCCCAACTAATGCATTTACCCCGGCAGGCAGGGGCATAACAGTCACATAAAGAGATGCTGTGCATCCATCCAGAATAATTCGAACTCGGTGCTGACTGCGCTGAACAGCAGCTGTTCCTCCAACTCCTTCTATTCCACCTAAAACAGGTTGAAGTGGCCAGTGAGATGGCCACTGAGCGGTCGAGACGATGGTGATGTCAGCGCCGGTGTCCAACAACGCTTGTAAGTGTCTTTGCTCTTCATCATGTACAATAGTGACATGGGTGATAGGCTGGTGATTTAAAGGCATTGTTAGAAGTGCCAGTCCTCCTGTGGAGCCAAAACCCACGGCTCCACGTTCTTTGGACGCTGGTGATACTGGACTGGTTATTTGAGGGAGTGGAACCAACTGCGCAATTCGACTTCCCTTTGGAATGTGGATGGGCGGAAAATTTGTTTGCGCAATGATGCAAATTTCTCTGGTGTAATCACAATCAATGATACCAGGCAATATAAACAGCCCTTTCAAACCACTAGAAGACCGCCCTAATAAGAGAGCACCATAACTTTGTCCATTAATTATCAGAGGTCCTCGGACATGAGTTGCGATTTTTTGTGGGCGGTTGTCAATTAATGTTGTATCTACTGCTGTTGCCAGGTCCAGGCTGAGGCTCCCTTGGGTGGTGGGTTGTAACACGGTGTCTGCCGATAAGGGTGGGTCATTTCTCCTGGAGGGGGTGTCGTGAAGGTGACAGGAGTCGCGATTGGGGTCGACGCGCTGCGGCTCCTCGCACTCGGTTTCCCGTTTCCCGACTGCCAATAGATGTTGGTGTTGTGGGTTCCTTGCTGACAATTTCGGCACCACACGTGACAGTGTCGACATTGGTCACGGGTATGTCCTGGCTTCCCGCATCGATAGCAGAGGAAGTCTCGGCGCGTGGTGGTTGCTGGCTTCGGGGGCGCGGTAGCCCCAGGGGGGCACAGAGGCGCAAGCGCTGCAAAAGCCTGACTTTGGGCTTGCACTAAATCTCTCCCTACTGCTTGGATTGCTTCCACTAGCAAGGCTTGCTGACCTACTGGCACCCAACTCATTCGCTCTAGCATTGTTTCTACAGAAGAATCTAAGGGCAGGGTTACTAAAATGCCTTTGGTGTAACTGTTACTATTCTCCAAAATACATTGGCGCAATAATGGCCCTTTCATAAAGGTAGGCATATCGGCTAAGTTGATAGCTTCAGTTACTCGGTCAACAAAGGATGCAAAAGACTCATCTCTCCCCTGTTTAACAGATAAATACGATGGTGAGGGTGGCGAAGTTTTTACTCTCTGCAGGGCTTCTCGGGCCAGTCTCATGGACTCGGCTGCTACCTCAGGGGTAAGGTGCAGTTGAGCGTCGACGCTTTGAAATGGCCCTGTGCCCATTAGCTGCTCAACGGTGACTCCTAATAGGGGGTCACCCTGCTGCCTTGGACTATGTGCAGATACTTCACACAGCCGCTGCCAATGGGCTTGCCACAACAATTGCTGGGATTGTTTCAAAATGAGATGCATTATGTTTTTAATATCTTCGGGGCACAATATATCACTACTCCAAATATAATTTAACATTTGTCTGGTGGGCTCACTGTGGAGGCCTGACTCATTCACTGTACTACGTAACTGACTCAATATTTTCCAATCAAAGGCCTCCCAGGTTCCCTGTCTTTGGTTAGCGGCATTCATCTGATACGTTACAGGGAAAGCTTGGGGGGGGTTGACTTGCTCAGCAATATCAAATATTCCCTGAGCAGCTGCTTCTTGTGCTATTTTTTGCCAATTAATGCGCGTAGAACACAACAGTTTGTTTACTGAATTTTTAGAATTTTGTAATGACTGCCCAGTGCTATTTTCTTCCTCAACAGCACTTTCGTCAGATGTGTCTCCGCCCTCTGGCCCCCCCGAGGCTACTGCACCGGAGGGGGGGGCGGAGGACACGGGGCTACGGCGCCGGAGGGGGATGGCGGAGGACACAAAGGGTCTGGAGGTGGTGCAGTGGGCTCTATAGGTGGTACAGAGAGCACTGTTTGTGATAAAGGGGGTATCGGAATGTGATTTTCACATGGCATAATTTTTCCTGCATTAGGATCTGCGCTTGCAAGTCGGCTTGTTACTGCTGCAGCAAGGCGCTTTTCTGCTTGATATCTTTTTATACAATTAGTTACTTCACGCCATGATTTCATCAATTTTTTTGCTGCCTTATCGTCATCTATAACTAAGTCCCACAAGCAGTCCCCAAACGCACGCCACTCCTCTACTTCGAACATTTTTTCGGGGTCTGTAAAAAACCCTTTCGCTTTTCCCATAGTAATTAATCCAGCCAGATCTTTTAAAGGGCCTACTCCCCGCTTTTCTAAAAAGCATCTTAATAATTCAAAGGCTACCTCTCTTTCCACAATGCATGCACTCTGTAGTCTCGCCCCCCTTCTTGTCCGGCGAGGTTGGATTTCCGCGACCTCCCTATTGTCTGGTCCGGAGCAGCAATTTCGCTAGGTAGCCTCCTTCTCGGCTGGCAGACCCCGCCTTATTGCCGAAGGTCCAAGCGGGGAGACGGCGAACGATGTCTTCGGAGCCAGTTCCCCGCTTCCCGGACGCTGCAACCGGGGCCTCAACGAGCACGCCGTCCACCGAAGGAGGATTGGGGGTCCTCTCTTCACGGGAACATAATGAAGGCGTCAGTCCCTGTTCTGGCGCCACTTGTCGACGGCGAGGGAAGTCAAGCGGGCAAACTCAATATGAGTGATAAAGCAAGCTTCGATTTATTACGGCGCGATTATGTCTTATATACAGTTCCAGTTAATTATGCCTACTAGTCATCTGCTGATTGGCTAAGCTCTAAAGGGTTACATTTTCATACGTCCTCCTACTTGCAGTTTCTGCGGTTAGCTAGCTACATATTTTATTTTCTCTCTTGTCTACGCGAATTCCTCAAAGTTATTTACAACATTAGGCACAAGGTCAGTGTGTTTTCTCAGCTTCCTTATCAGCATGCCTCAGCACAGCTGCAAGGCCTGCTCCAGCTAACTTACGCTAACTTTGTTTCACAAAGATCTTTAAGGAAGTCATGGCCGTGATCACACAGCCATTCTGCAACAACGGGGCTATTGGGAAATTAGCTTTGGGCTTCACTATTTAATTTCCTTTTCCAACCTTGGAAATATGGAGGATCCTCCATGAACCGGGAATAAATACGAAGAGCGGAGGAGAAAAGGTTTCTTGGAGAGAGCATCATCATTTCTTTCTCCTTGCACATAAAGGAACACACAGCACAGCACAATGCTACACAAAGGACACGTGCACGTCCTTCCACACTGCTGGGACTAAAGAGAGCAGTTGAGGTAGGGAGGATCCTCTCCAAGAAACAGAGAACCTGGACTGCCATGTTAATGTATAGAAGACTAGATAAAGGCTGGCTGTTCCATCATACAGACCTTTAATACTCTAGCTGCTATATCCTCTGGGGTAGAGAAAAAGGCGTCATCTACATCCAAGGTCTGAAGTTCTTCATGTGTTGTAAAAAACAGCAAGAACACACAGTCTTCTGATCCTACGTTCTTTATCCAATGCACGGTGTTTCTAGGGAAGAAGACCACTTGACCAGCCGTGACGTTGTATGTGGTAACCACGCTGTCATCTGCACCAATTACTCCAATCCAGGCAGTACCCTGTCACATAATCACAACTTAAGAACCATAATGAAAGTTTCCTCATTTAATCCATATGCAGCAAATCAGTAATTCAAATAACTGGAAGGCTGTTAGGAAAAAACAGATCCTGATGCACCCTCTAACAAGCCTTTGTGAACTTAAATCCAGAATAGAATTTTAAGTGACAAAATTTTAGAAGGTTTAAGGAATACATGACCAATACACATTGCGCATACTTAAACCATTTCTTATTAAAGATGCTGAACACCTATAAAGGAGTCATCTTTGACCTAAAACTGCTGGACAGAGGCCCAGGTGTTTGTGGAATGCCCTAATCCAAGGAGGATCCTCCATCCAGCTGGAGCTATTCAGTTCTGATGCTGGTCAAAATATGAATAATTATTCTTAGCTATAAATTAAAAATTGAGATCTATGTACCTATGTGCGAGCGGCAGGGAATCACACGCAGCCGACTCAGTATGAGTGATAAAGCATGATTCACTTTATTAGCCCGAATAGCTCCTATTTATACAGTGTATCTAATTATGCATACTCGGCAGTCTATGATTGGCTAGAATCACTACCTACTCATTTACATGGTCCTCCTACTTGCAGTGAGCTAGCTTACATAACTTCTTTATCTCTACTGCACATACCTCCTTAGAGTTGTTTGTGAAGCCTGTTAAGGCCGTGGTGTCCCTGCAACTCCGCAGCCATCAGCACAGCTGGCAACCTCAGCTGAGGCCTAGTCTTGATAGCACACCGGTTAGACTTGGCTCTGCTCGTACAAATGCTCTACTGATCTGTGACCCTTCTCATCCAGCCATTCTCCAACACCTATGCTTCCAAAGAAACATAATTTTGTTTTCAAATTAATATGCTATCTTGAATTCCTCATGGTATATAATAAATTAATAAAGAAATTCTATTTATTGGTTTTGTTTTCTTTATTTTTACAGATTGGAAATCTGACACTCAGGTGAGACAGAGCAAACCTTTTCAAAGAGATTTATTTGGAGGGGAAAGGGGAGAGGTATTTGGTCCAGGAAAGAGAAGACTGTATGGGAATAAAAGAGTCTTCCATGCAGAAAAAGTTGTGAGAAAGAAAGATGATCTGAAGCTCTCCAAAGCCAATACAAAGGGAGAAATTAGAATTATTTTTTTTTTCAATTAAAAACCTCATGGTTTGTGTAACAGAGCATTCTAATGTTTTGTGTACCAGAACGTTCTAATGGTTTGTGTGACGAAACATGGGAGACAGCTACTTTTTGATTTTGTAATAGTTCCTTTGTTGAAAATTTTTAAAAACTGAAGAAAACTGTGAGATATGCTTTAGGTGTTCTTAACATGGATCAGTACAGGGGATGGAGTCAGAGGCTTTCTTAAGAACCTTAACAGTCGTTCATCTCTCTGATTCTGCAAAGGTTCTCTAAATTAATTACTTTAATCTTTGTAAGCACTTTGATAAGTAAATAAAATTATGTAACTTTCAGGTGTCTAAAGTCTCCTCTGACTTCAGTTTTCATATTTCTTTGGAAGCTACAGGTGTTTGCTACTCAGGTGAGTAACAACATTAAACAGCCTATTTCAAGCATCTTCATTTGAAAATGTTATTTCAAGCAAGAAAACTGATGTCATGCATCAATCAATGGTAATTTTGCTTTTATTACCTGTTAACATTTGTATATAATGTATATGTAATTATTTTTTACATATGTGCATCTTCTATACGTATATGATGCTTTAAACTGCAAAACCAATTGGGAAAGTTCAAATAATCAGATAATACCTGTAGTAGGTAGCCATGTTCATTGGCATTAAAGTGCCAGTGGGGAGCCCGAAGCCCTTTGCTTTTGATCTGTAAGGTTCCAAAAGTCATTTTGGAGCGATGGTTATTGATACTTTTTCCAAATTCCATTTCTTCATCACTTTGATATTCATTTGCATCCTTCCTGAATCTCGCCCACTGAATTTCGCCACCTGGGTACACATGTACCTGTAAAGTTAGTGTGAGTGGAGAACTGGGTTAATTGTGGACAGTGGTGACCAAACAATCCAAAAATATTTCAGAAAATTATTGGACTGTGCAATACTGAAAGTACCTATTCCTTTTCTCAGTGAGGATTCTCTCTGTATGTATTTTAGTCACTTTTCACAATCATTTATATACTTTCTCATGTCATGATGTAATAGTATTGTTTCTACAAGTGAGAGCTAAAGAGTGACATCAAGAACAATATTATCTGCTCCTCCTCTTTTTACATGATTCTGGACATTGATTTGGGAATTCAGTGGCATATATGCTTAAACTTTTAGATTAAAATAATTTAGAACACTTCCCAAGTAAGGCATTTTCCTGAATTTCTATGGTTGCAAACTATTTGCACCTGAAACTATTCCTTTCCCAGTATTTGTACCGCCTCCAGAACATGTTTTTTACTTGAAAGAATCACTGAGGAAGGTCATATTAAAAGGGTTGCTCTCCCCTTAAACACTTTTGTTTCCATTCTTAAAAACATTTTCTGTTTGAAAATTAGATTTAACATGAAAACATGCCAAAATGGCTGTTGTCAGTTTAAACTGCCCTACTACCTAATCGATCCTTTTCCCTATTTTGCTGAAAAGCAGAAATTAATCAGGAATTTTTTTTACATATATAAAGATAGATTTAGAAGATGGAGTATGTCTTCAGAGTTTGCTCAAAGGATAAGTTTCTGTGAGTATCAATACACCTAAACAAAAACTACATAGTTCCTAGGGCTTCATTACATTGCCAATTAATTCCATTTAGCTCACTGAAACAAGATCATGCAATTAATTTTTTTCTTGCAACATCACAATTTGTTTAAATTCAGTCCTAAGAACGAAAAGGTTAGTGTGCTACTCAGCTTACATTAAAATTTGATCTTTCTGGGTTTGTTTCTCAGAATTTCATACTCTGTAATTTCAGAATCACACATAAAATGGTTGCCTTCTCTTGCAAGCCTAATTTGTTGGAGCAATTATTTAGCTCTCCAAGAAGCACTCCAGAGATCCATAGCACTTCCAACATCTGCTATGAACTGGAGTGAAACGTTGTCAGGAAATTTGTGTCTCTCCCCATGGATTATAAAAAAAGCCTGAATAACAGATTTAGACTGATCAACTAATCTTAAATAATAGTTAGGTGAAATGAATTCATTAAACTTCTATATACAATGCTAGAATATTATTGCACAAGATGAACAATTTACCTTTGATTTCCCCAGGTGATTCATGAACTGGAATCTGATATCCACATTTTTTTTATCTGGTTTGGGGGAAGATGCGCCATCATCTTTAACATCTGTCTCTTTCATAAAGACCGGGTTGTTTACATAGACCAAGGACAGGACCAGCACTCCTATTGCAGTGGTGATAACACAGGCCAACAGACAAACTAGAAAGGTTTTCATCAGGGACCAGCTGCCCTTTCTTTCCTGAAAATAATAAAAAAAAACCAACCAAAAAAAAACCTCACCCAAAAAGAAAGCTTTATTGGATTTAACACACAGGAGAAATTTTGTGATAGTTCTTTTGTAATCAAAACTTCAGAAACATAGGTACAACCAAAGCACTAGGCCCAGCACAGGGAAAACTTATAGCGTATGCTATCAGATTGTTGCTGTCCTTTTGTTATTTCATCAAGTAAAAGCACATCTTCATCATCCTGGGGTCTTAAAAACTGTTAAACATTTTTTTTTCCGTTGCCGTTTCTAATTTATATCACAAAACACTGAAGACCTGCAGTGTCAACTCATGGCAAACTTTCATGCCTGGGGCAGAAATTCTGCTGCTGCTTTACGGCACATCTCACACGGCCCCAGCTCCGTGGTAGTGGAGAAGATGCTCTGGGCATCATTTCTTCACCGAAAATTTCCTTTGTGGACATTCAGACTTCTGGAGGAGGGTGAAGGGGAGAAGCAGCTGGGCAAACAGAAGCACACAAGCTCTTTATAGAAGGCCAAGGCACTTCTGGCACCATGAACCATCACTTTGATGAGGATTTTCAGTGTTTCCTACCCCTTAACCTTTTTTGCTGCTGGAGTTGCAGCTTCAGATGAATAGAGACTGCATTATCTGCCCCAAACCTTAGAACTCTACTGATTCTGCATGCACAGCTTAATGTACCTTTAAAGGCCTGATTTTTCAGACATTGAGTGCCTGAAAATGAGCTATGAATGTTGATTTCTTAAGCTAGACAATCAGAAATGAAAAAAAAAATTGAAGATTACTTGCTAATTTTAACAAAATTACCTTTTTCATAAGTCTATTTGACAAAAGCTCTTTACAAATACATTTCACTTGCCAGCAGAGAAATGCTCAAAATATCACCCTATACTATTTGGTAATAATCTTTTCTTCTGTTTAAATGACTCCCTTTTTAAAGCTTGTGTTCAATCAAATATCACAACAGCAGCACTCAGACCACAGTCTCATCAGAGCTCAAGGCTTTATAGTTAAATGCATTCAAAATCCCCATTTTCCAGATTTGAAGGACCTTTAATTTATAGCATTTTCACAGTAGTGGCACCAATTCAATAATTATTTTTAAAGTCAAAAGAATGCTGTACATATTACATAATAATAACTCACATAGAATATTCAACCTCAGCGCAACTGTGGGGAGTGAGTTATGTTGTAAGAAAATCACAAGCCTTGGATTATTTCTAGCCAAGAAGCGGCACTGTGCTGACTGCAAACAAATGTAATGGCTTATGAGCGATATTCCAGACCTTATTGCACAAAGTTAATTCAAATCCCAAGAAGCAAAAACTTTAATGGGAAAATTACAGAGAATTACTTTTCCCAAGGGCAAAAAAAAAAAGAAGAAAAGATGAAACAGTTTTCTAATGTGTAACTCAGTAGAGATACTAAACATTACCACAAGATGAGCTTTTAAGTAGGTCTTTCTGTTAAAATCAATGGGGAATCCTCCAAAGATAATTACTTTGCCCAGTAGTTAGAGGATAAAGAATTTAGCTATTAACTTAAGCGGGGCCAGGGAATTATGTCTCACAGTTCAGATCCTAGCTAGTGCACATGGAGTTATGCACTTCAGGACCTCTGAAACTGAAGCCCTTTACAGCTTTTATTTTCTTCAGGACCTTCTGAATAGTATAGGATTAGGTTGTATTACAAAATAAGTGTTTAATCTTCAGACTGACTGCATTAACAATGTTTTGATAGCACTGTAAAAGAAAATGACTGGTACCTCTTTGTTTGGCCACTCTTTTCCTTTTGAAGAACTTTGTATGCTCTCTCCATGCATTTCAAATGCTTGGTTATCCATTTAGTAAAACTGAAATAGATTGGTCCACAGAAGACAAGAAGAACATTAAAACAAAAGGATGTTAATTCCGATATGTGCTCAGTTATGTTACAGAGTCCAGGGAAGTGACTCATCTTCTGCATAGTAACATGAATGGCATTTAGTGCAGTACATTGTGCAGAAATATGGTGCAATACAAATAACTCTTCTTCACTAAACTAAAACAGAAAGGTCAGACAATTTCCGCATTCAGATTTAATGTTATTCATGTATCACATGAACCCTAAGACACGACATGATAATGAGACAGAGTCTGAACCATCAAATATTTGGAGGGGAATTAAAAAAAAGCGAGGCTCATCTACTTCCTTTACCTATGCTAAGGACCTAATACATTTAAATTACAGTTTTGCCTGGTTGTGTAATCTACTTTTACAACCACAAAAACGGTTGAGGTTCCAGAACTTCTTTGGCAACCCATTTCCCTGCTTACATATTATTATTTTTAAAAAGGTCTTCCTAAGCCTAAATCACTCCTGCTGCAACAGAACTGTTAGACTTTACCTCCCCACACAATGGAACCAAATTACACAGAAAATGTCCCACTAGGTAAGACCAGTAGTACATCCAGGCCGGTATTTTCCATCTGGCAGGACTTTAGGAAATGACAAGGGAGAGCATAGCCTGGCCACTATGTCCAGGTTACACCTTTCATACCTCACACGTCTGCATAACTGTTGGATGAGAGCTGCTAGAGGGAACAGCTCCTTCTCTTTAGATTTCATTTTATGAAAAATTCCATGACTTTGTCTTTTCTGAACCTGCTGATACTCCCTGACCTCCTAAGTTTACTGCTTGCAGGTCAAACCAAAGAGCACTTTTCAGTCCTAAACAGATATCCTGCAAGCTCCTTTAAAGGCCCCCTATCTTTCTGTACTGTAGGATCTGAGCAACATCAGACACATGCTCCCCCCTCCAAGCTGAAGGTCCAAGGCCTTTTAGTCCCTCCCTATTAGGCAGCTATTCTATCTCCACAACTGTTTCAATGTTCTCTAACTCCACAGCCTTATGACAATAAACAGAAAATAACTTCACTGTTAACGGCTCTCCAAGTGTTACAGATTTGCTAATAAGTTAAGATTGATTGACTTTATTTGATTGATTATTTGATTTTATAAAATAATTTTATAAAATAGAAATATAGAAGGATAAGAAATATATTTTAATGAAACTCATAGTTATATAGTAAAAGCTGCTATGAGATCCTCTGTACATCCCGTACCAAGGCCAGAAGAATGGGCTAGAACCATTGTTAAAACTTAGGTAATAACTTTAGGGTTTGAAAGGTTTTTTTGTAGTTAACTAGTCTTTCGTATGTAGAAAGTGTATTGAAATGTCAGAATATAGGATTAATGGGAACTGGGGAGAGTCGACTGGAACAGCTTGTGGTTACCTGCCAAGAAACCGTGAACTTTAGTAAAAGGTAATTCCGGCAGGGGGAGATCGCGACCACCGACTCATATACCACCTACCCAAATCGTACCCCAGACCCATTTCTGGACCTTTCTAAGCTCTACTGCGCAGAATCGGATATGGGAGGAGAATATGTTAATGATTTATGGGAAATATTATGATTATGCATGAATACTTAATGAATATGTATGAATAAGTTCTATATATGGTGTATGATTCTGAAACTTGGTGTGCGTTGATCGTGAGAGGACTCGCTCACGCACCCGGCCGTCAATAAAGAAGTGTCTGCTTATCTACATCACATTGGTGTCGATAAGTTCTTCATTCCGAGATTTCGGTAACACAAGCACTGATGTCTACTCATCTTTACAATTCCCTAAAAATAATTTAATATAGACTATTATTCCTCGTTTTGAGGCACACAAGTGTTAAATGTTGCTACCCAGTTGTAAAAAGGAAACTAGGTTTGTGTAATACATAGCGTATGTAATAACCTTTCTCTCTCCTGCTCCCCCCCCTCATTTCCTTGATATATTCAATGTTTGATTATGTGCTTCTGAACTTCTAGGAAACTGAGGTGAACTGATTCCCCTATAATTCTTTGGTACCATTTGGCTGACTTGTCATTAAAAGGTAAGACCATTATAGGACTGCACCGAATTCTAAACCTTACTGAAAATTTGAAGATGGCTTCAGCCATTTCTCCAAGAGCTTAGCGTTAATGCTGGTAGGTGTAGTCCACTGAACACGGGTAGCTTGTGTAAGACCTATCAGTCACATGGTCCCTGCCATAATCTGAGCTTTCTCTGCCACCCATTGCTGCTGATGTATGTTTTAAGTAAACATTACACCTTCCCTGACAACATGTATTACCCTGTAGGGAGGTCATGGGCCAAATTTTCCTTGGTCCTCCCTTACATCAATAAGGTTTCTATCGTTTACTAGCATAAACAATAAGGAACTTTAGGGTTATTTTACTGTCTTTGAAAGCTCTTTCTCCTTATCTCTCATTTTTGTGCTTTGGACTTTCCAAAAAGCACAAAAGCCCAAGATGACTCATCTTTAGGGACAAATCTAGCCGTTTCCATTATGCTTCCTGGAAG
Source organism: Falco peregrinus (assembly GCF_023634155.1). NCBI lineage: Eukaryota > Metazoa > Chordata > Aves > Falconiformes > Falconidae > Falco > Falco peregrinus. The sequence continues at coordinate 21,773,242 of NC_073743.1, forward strand.
ACCATTGAGGGTTGCAAGACTTATTGCATTTATTTTCACTGTTCCATATTAGGATATCCTGCAACTATGTCTTCAATATATGTATTTTTATTAACTGTTAAACTCCTGAGCACTTTTTTCCTAGATTTTTTTCATAGGATTTTGCAAACAGATCTTTGAATTTCTTTTAATTGCTTTTTTCTGTTCTTCCTCTTTTCTGTCTAAAAATCTTGAAAACCTTGTAAGAAAATTCTTGTATTAAACTTCACCTTCTATATCAAAACCTGACACCACCCTAATCTAAAAATACCCTGGATACTGTGTATTCAGTTGATTTTCCCCAACATATATTTGGTTAACTAGTATCTATGCCCTCAAGGCAAATTATTCTGTCAGTTGTTTTCAAAAATGTTCTTTCCATCTTCATCCTCCTTGGTTTGGTGATCTTGGTGGTAGGTCCTCAACATAACAGTACCCTGGCTTTTTTCTCCTCTATTATCAAAAAGATACTTCTAACAGATTATGTCCCTCTAGATTCTAAGCTTCACTACAAAGGTAAATATTCATAGAGAAACGTGTCTTCCCTCCTTTTTTCTTCAGAAGCCACCTCCACTTTTTTTCTGTATTACTTCATTAACAAATGAAATATTCCACTATGTAAACATTTACATTGTCTAAATCACAACTTTAGAACCTTGTACATTCTTCCATTTAGTTTCCATACAGTCTGAACTAATATAGACATCTAAACATTAAGCAGGATAGCCTGTTTTCCGTATTGCTTCAATCCTTTTTATAAAAATTCTACATCCATGGTTACTATCCCTCTGGTCACCCTTCCACTGACAACACTTACATTCTTCTATCATCAGTCCCTATAATTCTAGTTTAAAGCCTTCCTTCCCAAGTTGGTAAGTCTAAACTTAAAGCAGCACTTATTTTTCCTTATGAGATAAAAGCCCATCTCTCCTCAGCAGTCCTTTCTTTTCTGTTCTGGAAGAGCTGTAAAAGCTCAGCCATTTAAATTGGCAACAGCAGGATCAGGTCAGTTAAAATTAATGAAAAGTTTTTCTCATTTTCCTTTCAGCAGCAATTGTCTCTGCACATTAAGAGACCCATCAACTATAAAGTTGACCAAATATTTTGAGTAACAACACAAAAATTAAAAACCATGGTAGATCACAGAATCCATGATCAACAAGAAAGAAAATACACGTCATGATTTTCAAGGGTTTAAAAATTCCAGGTATTTATATATATGTGAGAATCCATAAGCATCTCTTGGAAAACAAATACAACTGCTCTGGCAGCATCAAAGTTACATAGGAAAAGAATTAATTGGTTGACAATGAACAACTGTAGGGTTTGTAGTTTTTCAGATCCTCCTTTTGCGAATAAAACGGATATAAACTCTAGCCAAATTAACCCTCTGTTGGCAGAGCTGTTAGCCTTCATGCTATCTAGAGCATGAAATTAAGTTTTCTTACATCAGCGCTTTTTTGTATCAGTGTGAATACAGTGATGCAGAGAGATTTCCTAATACAAAAGAACTGTTACAAAGGAAAAGATAACTGCAGCATATAGTGATTACATTTCAAGATCAGTATCACAAGGGACTCTGTCATTAAGTCTTTAAAGGGCTAAAATCCCCCAGACAAAAATCCCATCTAATTTCCTCCCACTATGCTAAGTCACAGTCTTACACCGGACAGGATCTTCACAGGATTTAAGAGCACAATACTAGTCTTCATCAAAGCCTTTACTTCCCTCAGCTCCGTTTTACTGATATATATACACTGTAATTCAGGAAGTGGCCTCCTCATAAAAATTTCCTGTATATGCAAATACATAAGATCACAAATACTTGCGTACATCCTTAGCAAACAGTTCTTTCCTATATAGTCTTGCTACTTTATTTATTTCCTCCAAACCCTGGCCTCTCTTTCTGGCTGCCCTTTTGTTTTTCCCACTATCGCTACAGAAGACTAGATCAATAAAATTCCTTTTCTCTGATCTAGTCTCAAGAGCAAGAACACCACTGATATCTTAAATATAGCAATTACTTTTGTTTAGTACTTGATTTACATATTCTGTTGTTTTTCCTGAGTGGCAACTTCTTTATCCTAGCTTATAAGCAAACTAAATTCCAGCTATAATTGTAAGAAGTGATCAGTGTAGACAATGAAAAAGTTACTTTTTTCTAGTGATAAGGATCAAATCCCTCTTTAAAATACTCTTTAATGGCCATAAAAAGCTTGATGTCATTAAAAAAATATTTTTATGTGAGAACAGGTGTCTCCACTTACTGAATAATGGTGGGGTTCTTTTATTATTTGATTCTATTCTTACCGGAATTCCTATTGTTTACAGTAAGAAATTGCGCCACTTACTTGCTTAGTTTCACACGCTTAAGGTACTTTTATCTTGTGTAGTACAGCACCTCACACAGTGGACCTTATTCATGATCAAAGCCTTTCATACCTGGCCCACAAAAGTTAGTAAATAGGAATATTTAATATCAACAGTACTTTTCATTGTTACCTAGGTCTGTGCGCTATGAAAAAAAAAAGTTGGTCCTGTGCCAAATTCTCCAAAGTGCATTAAACTGATAAAGCAAAAATATCTGGAGGCTAATAACAACAACTCCAAAGAATGAGGAATCGCACAAGTAGGGATAGGTATGAGGATTCTCCAAGGGGGAATTAATAAAAAAGACTAAATAGCAAATGAACCCTGCCCTACCATCAAGAGAAGCTCTAAGGGAGAAGGGGGTGCTTGACATTTGTCCTATGCACCCTTGCAAGCAGGATACAAAGGGAGTGTGGTATAACCTCTAAGTACTCTCACAGGGCACCAGAGCCTTAGCTTGGAATCCGCCTCGCTTGCGCTACCAGCACCCCAAGGAGTACCTATACACCTAGATGAATAAATCTGCTTTTCTACTGTGAGCTATAAAAGCACAAACCACATTCAGGAGCAGGAGAGCTATGATGGCTTTAAGCAGCGTCACACTAGTTGTGCTGAGCATTTGAGGTATGTTCAAAACTATACAGCTTACATACTGTGTGTAACCACCTACACATAGCATCCAGAGTAGTGCAAAAGTAGAGCAAATTCATTGTAATCCATACACAAACACATATGACATCAGGAAAAACACCTCATCTTTCTTTGCACATCTGAATTCTTTTAATAAAATTACCTCTGGCAAACAGATAGCAGCTTAATGCAGACAACAGTTATACCCACAGTATCAATGGGTTTGTACATTCACATCTCAGCAATGCAATGTGTTATAAAAAGTTTCTACAAGGAAGTTTTCTAGGAGTGATTTTATTTTCTATACTCTGATCTAGCGCAGCATTTAAGAAAGGCCAATAACATCTGCCTGAAATAACACTATGTATTACTTATGACCTATGTATATTTTCATGATGTCATGACAGCCATAAAATGAAGTCATCTATTACTCTATCTCTACTTACTAATTCTTAACAGGAAGATGGGAGAAATACATAGGTAATCTTTTTACTTTTTCTTCTGGTTTAATTTATCAGAATCAGTACATGCTCAAGTACCTGCTTTCTCATGTGTACATACATAAATACGCAGATTAAAAGGAAAGAGTTCACTAGAAAAACAAAATGTATGGCGACATGCCTACTGACAGCACAAAATGCTAGGCTACATTATGTAAGCCTCAGAAGAGGTACAAAAGGCTCCTTTCAAAATGTTTGTCAATATATTTCAGTTCACAACTCAAGTTATTACTTACAGCTTTTCTCTTTGCCTCTCAATTTGCTGTTGGCAAATGGCATAAGTTCTAGTCCTCTCTCCCCTGCACAAGTTCCAGTGCTTATCAGTGGCTTTCACGAGCTAATTCTATTCAATTATGCTGGGGGGGTGGGGGGAAGAAATAATCTATTACTTCTCTGCCTATTTAGGCCCACTGAACGATTTTATATGCTCTAAAGCCAAGAACAAAGCCAAGGAAAATGGAAGGGTGATTAGGACTTCCCAGTAACAGTGACAAACAGCTCTGGATCAGCTCAGCTGAAACTTTCCATGCCCCTAAACAGGATGCCCCTAAACAAGGGCCTTCTCTCCCCAAAGAACCAGGCTTCACTGGGGTGTGAAAGGAGGACAATTCAAAAAGACTTCAGATGCTTTTTGATACAATATATTTGGTAAGTTTGTGGTCAGGGAACCAGGAGCATACAATTACATCAACTCAAGTCCTGTTAGAACGAACAGCACTGAAAATATTATGTAATTTTATTGCTAAACCTCACTGCTTAACTTTACACACGATGTTGAGCTCCCCCTATTTCTAACAGGTCATGTAATAAACAATGAGTAGAACTGGCCAAATAATTTTTTTGTAAATTCTTATAAACACGCAGATTCTTCCATTAAAATGTTGGCATTATTTTAATTAAATATTCTTTAAAAAGTGGTATATCTTGTCACATATTGTTAGATCCTGCTGGCAGCACTAATACTCAATTATGCTTTGAATTACTAAAAAGAACAAATATGTACAGAAATAGTGAATACAACATTTCTGAGAACATGCACTGGCTCAGCCTTCAAAAAAAATTCTGACTAGTGGTCAGGCTGACAAGTTATTTAAATTATACAATATTAAAACACTTCTAGGTATCAGCTTCACAGATTATTTTTATTTTTTGTTTATCTTCATGATCATCAGTCTTTTCTCATTGGTTACTGTTATCTTCAACAAGACTTCTCCGATGTGACAAATGGTGTAAAGCCCTAGATTAGGAAAAATGAAGACTTTAAGAACAGTGTATACATTACTATATACATTTAAGACAAAAGGATAATGATTTCTCATAGTTTAACAGTTTGAATGGTATTATAGACAGTTTACATCTCTATGTCTAACTGTACCACTGAATCAGTTGTAGAGATTATAAAATACATCAAGATGTTTAAGAGAAAATACTTTTTGCAACTGAAATTTTAAATGTGTCTTCTCAAATACAGGTGCTCACACAAACACACAGCTACTATTAAATTATTACAAACTGGATATTTAACACAGGATATTAAACTGCAGAACTTATGTCATAAAATAGCAGATCAATACCGAAAGTCACTGTATTTTTTTCAATTCAAAAATCCTTTAAAATCTTTTACTTTTACATTACAGTATAGAACTATACTGCAACACAGTTTCGTTGAAACATGTGTCCTACATAATAAACTCATTTTCCATTCTGCCTTTTCTCAAACTTATTTCTTTAGTTATTTATAACTGCTTAGTAGGACTCTGCTGATTTCAGTAATAAAATCTGTTTTACAGCAATTATTTTCTCACTGTAGTGAAAACCACAATATTTTGTCCTGCATTACATACTATTCCAAGTCTGATTATTTTAAAGTCTATCTATGTGTAGCAATAATTAATCTATTGAGTAGCAGTAATTAATCTATTGATACAAATGAAATACAAATGCTTACTTACAGAGTACATCTCTGCAACTATCCACTAGCTATTTCTCTGCTCCATGAACTACCATGTTTTTAATTAGTCACTACTGGCTTATTCTTAACAAACTTTTCAGATCACATGACAGCTCTTAGCTAATTGATCATATCCTTTCTGCACTTTCTGAAAATATTGAAAAGCCAGAAAAATCAATGGTCACTTACTTCTGAATAGAATTAGTAAGAGCGATTATCTCACTGTCACACAGTTTTAATTCAGCCTCTGCTGTTTCAGAAAGCTTAAAAAAAAAAAAAGAAAATGTTAACAGAGGGAAGGAAGAATAGCTGAATATGCCAGAAAACAGGAAACTTTTATAGCACATTGCATTGGAAAGGATTGCCAACAACTTTATAGCATCAAAGTAATTCATCTTGGGAGGAATCTCAGGAGGTGGGCTCCTGCTCAAAGCAGGGGAAGCTATGAGGTTACAGCAGGTTGCTCAGGGCTTTTATCCAGTCACATCTCTAAAACCTGCAAGGTCAGAGACTGCACAACCTCTCTCAAACAACTTGCTCCACTGCTTGGCTATCTGCAGGGTGAAAAACTTTCTCCCAATATCCAGCGTGAACCTCCTGTTTCAATTCATCCCCATTTCTCATCCTTCTACTGTGTCCCACTATGAAGACCTGGCTCCATTTTCTTGATACCTTCCTCAAAGGCGCAGGAAGACGCCAATTAGATCCCCCCAAACTTCCTCTCTGCCAGCCTGAACAAGGCCAGATCCCTCAGCCCCCTGCCCCAGGTAAGTGCTGTAGCCTCCAACCACACACCTAGGTACCCCTCTACCAGTTTCCTGACATCTCTCCTGAAGTGAGGGGCCTAAACCTGGATGCAGCGTTAGAGATGTGGTTTAGGAAGTGCTGGGGGATACAGAGGGACAGACAAGCGTTTCTCTTGATGTGTTGCCTGTGCTCCTGTCCGTATAGCCCGGGCCCTGCTGTTCCTCCTTCTCTACCAGGGCACACTGATGGCTCCTATTCAGCTTGTACCTACCAAGACCCATTTCATTTCATGAAAATGCCTATTTCATGAGCATTTTCAGCAGAACAGCCAGGCAGTGCCCAGCCTGTATTACTGCCATGGTTTCTTCCTTCCCAGGTATGAGTTCTTGCATTTACCCCTGTGGGATTTTGTGAGGTTCCTGCTGGCCCATTCCCCGAGCCTGCCTGATCCAGGTATATATGGAGCAATTTCATTCACTACCCAAGCCTAGGACACAGGGTTTAAGAACTGTATGCAAGCAACACTGAAAAAGGTAAACAGTGAGGGTAAAAGTCTATGAAATCGTTTTGAAACAATAGTGCCACAAAAATACCAACTCACTGATGCCGAAGGAAACAAGGATTTTGATACATGTCCCTGAAATAATTGACGGGGATATTACCAGAAAGTAACTTTTTCCAAGCACAGCTGTTGCTAGAGCAGCGGAGAGCAAGCCTGCTCTCTCCGGGCAGGACTGCCTGAGATGTCGCCATCTCCTGGTGCTGCTTTCTGCAGCAGGGCCCAGGCCGCTGGAGTTACCGCCCTGCCAGGCAGTGCCCCGAAAACAGCAGCCGCCGCAGCGAGAGGGAGCGCTGAGCCTCCAACAAGGCCGAGGGGATGCAGGGCACAGCAGTCACAAGCATATTCTGATGCAAACTGGATTGAATCTGCTGCCAGTATTCTATGAAGACTGGAAACAAAAGAACTAACAGTTTTTCCCAGATATGTACACAACCATTGTGACAAGATATGACATAAGGAAACTGACTACTTTCTCAAACTCTTCCTTTTGCTCAGCAGTTTCATTCTGGCTTAAACTTCCCTGAATTGCTTGAAGTTTAAACAACATTAGCTTCAAAGCTTCAAGGGGCCTGTGATGATGACCTCCAGAAAAAGTATTTTCCTAAACCAAAACGCAAGGAGTTAGTTGGTCTTGCAGTGCACATAAAATAAACAACTTCTGAAGTTTCCCTGAAGCAATTTTAAAGACTGATTTCTGAGTGTTTATTTCTACCTATTCTTCAAAGGTCTATTTATAAATTGTACATGTATGATGCTACGCTGGTTTGTCTTCATTTATGCCACAGTATTGTCAGTGAAGTCCCTGTAAATACATAAATGGTTAGGAAGGCCTGAAGCAACACAGAAAGGCCTCAGCCCTGGCTTGTGTGAAAAAATCCAAGAACATTAAGACTGTCAGTCCCTGTAATGCTATGACAGCAGTACTGGAACATGTTTCAACATTTCATGACTGACAGAGCAAGTAAGCTTCCCTAATGATAAACATAGATTTATTCATATGATTAGCATCTATATGGTATCTGCTCATTCTATAATCAAAAAAGCAAATTAACTCAAGGTGAAAAAAGTTTGTGGATAATTTAGAGATGCTTGTGTCCAGAAACATCTGATTATCTAGTAAAACCAAGAGAACGGGAAGCATGAAGAATGAAATACAGTGAAGCACCATGCATCAGACAGAATAATTTGAATTATTCATGCACAGCCTTCGGTTCTGTATCAATGAACTCCTTTGGGAAACAGATGTACGTACCACAGTGGAAGAACTTAAAGGGGGGTGCTCTGTTTACTAACAAGATAGGAAAACAGAATCTTAGAGCAGTTAAGATTCAAGGACAATAGGGCAGAAAGTAAATATACCAGCACATAAATTAATAGTATGCCTTTTAACTAGAATACTGGGCTCCATGCTCATGTCCCTAGCTGAGAAAAGGATAAAGGGTTCATATAATCAAAATTAAAGACTGAACAGTATTAAGACTATCAAGAAGGTGTTTAATATGTAAGAATGGGAATAAAATAATGAATAATCAGAAGAGCAAATTCAATTCACAATCCAATTCCAGTGCAACAGCATAAATAATAAGAAATATATTATTTAACTTACCTCTTGAACTTGACTCATATTTAACAGTACATCAGCCAGACTATGAAATTAGTAGTATTTAATACATCAGTAACAAAAGGAATGTCTTCTTTTACTCGATGCAGGAAAATTATTATTTAAACAAAACATGAAGTGTACAAGCCAAACTATTAGTAAACAAAGCATTTTATAGTTAGATGCCTTCTTAATCATAATTGTGACCAAAGGTTAGATTATAGGATTTAACAACTATGAACTCATCATGCTCAAATATGACTAAACTACTTCAGTTAGACTTTCTACTTCATATATTATAGAAGAAAAATCAATTTACAGGTACTCCCCCTTCTAATATTTACCAGTCTTATATTTTGGGCACTCAGAAATACATACTCACTTTTACTGACCTTTTGTCATGTAAACAGTCTTCCAAGAATTTGTGTATGATATCTGCCTTGGGGAATGGTAGAGCATTCTCCATATCCTCACGGCACACAGGCACTGGTGGTTTGCTAAACCAACATTAAACATGCAATGGAGAATAACAACAGGCTTATAAACTAAAATAATTGGTTTAGGATATAGTCATTATGATGAAACCAGATATACCGCATCACTGCAACACCAAGGGGGCACAGAGTAGCCTTTCAGCACTTTGGTGTATGTCAGAGAAACTTGTAACTATTTTTTCCAGTATAATCAAAACATGGGTAGCCATAAACATCAACAAAAAATGCAAGGTAAGGACTTCTTAGCTATAATTTATTACACAATAGTGTTCTTCTTACACTTGGTACTCCTCCACTAATATTCTGGTGGCTAGCAGGAGGTTAGATTATTAGCCTCTCTCTCAACAGGAGCATGAGTAGTACCACTTCTGTTACCACATGCAGGAATGCTACATTTTGAGACTCTTGCCTGTTAAATATTGCTAAAATTAACCAATAGTTCAAAATCTTCTGAGGTAAAGGGAAGCCAAGAGACAACACCCAGAACCACGTACACAGAAGTTGCTTCTTCAAAACCATAGGAAATTCTAGTATTTATTTTTAGCACTTTTGATCCTGTGAAATAACCTCTCAGCTCTTGGGATAACCAGAATTTCACTCCCAAGACTGCTCCAAAGCTTCCCAAGGCTCCACTGCTTTTTTTAAACAAGGGACTTCCCACCATTAACTTGTTTTTCATAAACTATTAATCATAAACTAGTAAATATGTCAATTTAAGTTCCATGAAATAATTTTTCTCTTGAAACAAGTATTTCTTACATATCATCGATATACAAAGATGTTACTAAAAGGCAACAATAAGTAATATTGATAGCGCTCCTTGCAAGTCAGTGAAAAAGGGAAAGCAGTGCCCCAATACCTTGACCTTGAAATATCAAACATTTCGCACTAGCAAGAAATCTAACAGTAAATCTTTTATGTACATGCCACAGCACAGTTACTTATAATCTATATATAAAAGCAATTATATACATTATGCATTTTCACAAACAGATTAGTCCAAAATCTTTATTGACTTACAAAGCACCTGGAACATTTTTCCCATGTCATCTCTGCTCCTAGTATATCTGTTGTAGAACTACCATCATTTTTCAGATTATCTGACAAATCTTCAGTTGAACTCTCCAGACTTCCGTTGACCTTCAAAGTAAGCAGCTCAAGCTGGTCCTCTAAAAAAACAAGGACGCAATGCGTCCAACCATCTTCAAGGGCATTATTTCCATATTTTAATTTGATGTGATACTCAAAATTACTACAGATCAATTAGCAGTAAAAATATTTTACAGAGAGTACAGCACCAATACAGCTCCTTTGGTTATCTTGGTCTGGCACATAAATCTTCAGTACCAAATGGGACCTGCAAGGTTCTAGCCAGTACAGTATTTAAAGTAGTCAAATGGGGTTTTTTTCTAACTTATGTAAGCTAAGTATCATATGCAGCATTCAAGATTAATGTTTTTCATGTGCTTTCATGCTATAGAAAATAACAGCAATATTAATTTGCAATGCAATATTTAATATTGCTTCTTAATACTGTAAGTTCTCAAGTTAGTTTTCTTACTATTTTTGTACAGGTTTTTCTATAGAGCTGCTTTTACAGACACTTGGGAGAGAAGCCACGCAACATATACATGCAAATCACATATGGGACAAACATTTTAAAATAGGTTGAGACAAGCACTCAAAGTGACAGACACGTTTTCACATATTTTTTTATACCTAGCCTATTCATGATCGATAAAATTTTCTGTGTGAAGAAAAAAAAAAAAAAAGATACAACCCTGGATGCAAAGTTCATCATGCATACACATTAGGAAGGTATTTGCAGATATTTGCATATCTGACATTTTGTTGCTTTGAATTCACAACATAAAAAACATTTTAACTTAGTTTTTATATATAACCTCTTGGAAAATGGGGAGACCAATATTTATGCTTTGCATAACAAAAAAATATTTTTCTTTTTAAATGAATCAACTTGGAAGTGAAGGTAATTAACACTTTGAAATGTTAATCTTTCATATCAAAGCAAATCTTGCTGATATTTCATAATACAAAGATGGTGCTTCACCACATGACAGCCTTCTGGCTTCAGAAGAGCAATGGTCTGCTGCAAAGAGTAGCTACATGAGAAATGAAAGTCTCCACACAAACTGAAGGCACTAGATAACCTAAATATATGGGTTACAAATACCTCCTGCTGACTGCATAAAGTAGAGAAAAAGATTGCACAATAAATTGTATTTTTTACCAATTTGACAGGTTCATTTACGCCATGTTTAGGAATCTTTTTCCCCCAGGGTTACAATTAATGTAATTTAATTTAATGCTTGAAATTCTATTAAAGTATTTAAGGAACTAATGTCATTATCTTGCATTAAGGTACTAAATATGCCACGGCAATAAATACACTTTGCTGTAAAAGTAATACTTAAATATTGATTTATATATGAAAACTAAACAGTATAAAAGCTGTTTAACTTGGTCAGCTACTAGTAAGTGCTTCAAGGGATTTGTCAGAAATGGAAGTGAATAAATCTACTGTACCAACATAGCTAGTGTTGATTTAAAAAACCCATACATGTCTTTATATGCATACCCTCAAAATTAAAACATAAGTTATATGAAATATAGTTACCTCTAAATGGCTTTTTAGTATGTCTTGAAAATGAGTTATCAGATGGGAAGCATGCATCTGGACTGTCATAGTTGCAACTTCCTTCTACTTTGTTATCACCTCTCAGATCCAGGCAAGCATTTTGTTCAGAAAAATTAGAAGTCTTTATCTACAGAGTGTCTTTTTCTCAGGATCTCAAAAGCTTGTGGAGAGGAAGCTTTGCCTTGTATATTAGAACTTTGACCATCACTTTCTTTGGTTGATCCAGAAAAAAAGGCTGTAACACTTAAGCCAGACTGGGTAATGAAAATTGGGAACACTACTTATTCCAGATACACTTAAGTCAGACTTCTGACTGGTAAGTCACCTTGGATAATTCTTAGAAGCGTTAGATTTCTCTGCAAAAGACAAGAGTCTCAAACTTCCTTTAGAGGAGACAGAATTGCACCTAACCGGTGCAGACACATGTTTCTTTTTGCTGAAGTCTTTTTGTGGATTCTGGTGAGCAACAACTTTCCCATTCTCCTAGAGACTGAAACCACTTGCAGTATCAAGTGATGATGTTTGGCAAGGGCAGAAAGATGTTTTAAGGGACCATCTGTTCCACTCACTACTTTGATGCTCTAAGAGGATTGTGTTGGACAAAGGGTAGTGATCCATCTGCTGGAAACGCTAACAGATCTTCTGTCACAAGACTAATCGAATCTGGGTCACACTCACTCTGCCTTCTAGAGGGTGAAGCAAGAAAACCCAATCCCACATGCCGATCAAAATCATCCAGTGCTGAAAAACAAAGATATTTTACATGACTCTCTATACTTCAAGCTTACCAGGATACATTTGTAAGATCTAACATGAAGTAATAGTTTAAAGCTGAAATATATTCTTTACCATGGGGTACTGAATTACAGCTCTTGCTGTTCCATTTCTAATCAGGATCTTGATAAGAACCTTACCAATCAAGTTACCCCTCCTTTCATAGTACATTTACAGCTTTGAATATTTTTTATTTGAGAAACAAGAAGTCAACATTATACAGTCCATTTTTAGTTTCACATTCAGAACTGTATATTTTGCAGATACATCCTTAGTATTTCAGGCCTAGTAGTGATGCTTCCTCCACACAGTAATGTCAGGGATGGCTTTCCCCATACTGAAACTGAGCACATTTACTAGAGAAAAAGGTGGCTAAAAGCAGTAGCTTGCAAGACAAGTAGCCAGATAATGGGCCTACAGACCCATTTTGTGATTCTATAGAAATTTACATGCTTGACAGTTTTTCAGGGAAGAATTATAGCATTAAATCCTTTTTTTTACTGAAGCTATGAAGCTCTTTGTTCACAAAAATAGGTTTGCCTCAACTAGTACCTGGAAGTGTTTTTTTGGTTGGTTTTTTTTTTTCCCTCACTTCCACTGTAATATAGAGATTTCAGTTACTGATATTAGAGACTACTGTAAGATACAAAACATACAGCTAATAAAAAGCATACAAGACAGACTAGGTAATACATGAATGGAGCCAATAAGACTTCTGCAAAGAACAGGAACAAGGAAATTTCAGAGTAAAATGTGAGGAGATGACACGTTTCATAGAACAGTTTCTCATTTTTAGTGATAATCAGAATGCTTATTTTTGTTTGGGAGATCAGTAAAACATAACTATAAGGTGGTTTGTATTGAAAAAATACAATCCAAAAGCTAAACACTGCTAAAAAAAAGCCGTCTTGATAAAAGAAAGGTGTGAAACTAGTGGAAGGTTATAGGCTACAGGGAAAAAAAAAAAAGCCCTGAATAATACAACATGCTACCATAGCTATCCATGCCAATGCAACCCAGGAAAGCATCCTTTTTCAGGTATGAAGTGTGCCTGTACTTAGGACTTTGTTATTTTAGATGTAACGGCCAAAGCATTTCCATTATAAATTAGCTCAAGCACAGTTATCTACTCAAGAACTTCTCATAAAAGTTCATATAATCAATTAATCTTTATTCAAGCTAACTAATAGTAACAAAAGCCAATTCAAACCCATAAATGTTACCCAGCTGTGTAAGACTTCAGTCCCAAAAGTACATCTCAAAAATCCATGGATAAGAGGCAAATTTTGCTCCAAGACAGAGCCCCGTTTAAGGGAACTCCCTCAAATAATTAGATTCTTATGTTACTTACTCCAGAAACTGGAGCACCATTTACTGTACCACCATAAAGACTTGCACGCAGTTGTGCGGGGACTATTCCTTCAACAAAACACACCCGGTGCAAGATGAGGAGCTGCAATACCACGGGCAGTGAAAACAAAAGAACAGAACGGCAAACCCCAAAACTTATAAAACAACATATTTGCAGAGACATATCATGTTTTCCTGTGGCATGATGCTTTGAAAACTTAACTTGTTTGGGAGTGCTTTGACGTATGCAGATTTTTCCAGTGCTTATTTCTGAAGATGTGAGACTTAAACCAAAATTTTCAATATACGCCTCCAAAGCCTCAGAAGCAGAGCTGTAAAGCTTGCCCTTGTAGTGGATCAAGGTGTTTGAGTATGGAATATTGCTGTCAATGCTATAGCTTGTTAAAAGAGAAGACACTGTTGAATCAGGAGAGCAGACACTGCTTTCTTTTATTGAGCTTGTCATGGCTTTTATCCATGTTTCTGCTAAAATCTTTACTCTTTTTTTTATCAATCTAAATGGAAAAAGAAACAAAAGCACAAGTGATAGTCTACACTGAAACATCATCTCACAAACCATAATGTACTAAGGATTTTTTAACTTTTGTTCTGCAATTCTTATTTTCCTAAAAAATACTGTTTAGCTATTCAAATTGCTGCTTTTGAAATAAGTTTGTCATACATACATGCCACCCCTGGAATCCTCAGCAAACATGTTCACAGACAAAAAGACAAGTAGCTTAGCATAAAAACCTAAACAACTCCATGTCACAAGAGCAGGAAGACATCGCCCTTGCAGGTATTTGTATACTACTGGAATGCGGCGAATGAAGAGATGGGACGCAGCTTAATGCAAGCAAGTTGTCCCTCTTAGTGATTTTCTTACAATTATATACATTTCTACCTTCTACATATTACACACTGATTGGTTAAATCTTAAGCGTAAAAAACACTGATTGGTTGATATTTAAGGCACACTGTTAGAACAATAGGAACTTACTAGTTTATCTTGACATAGCAATAATTTCTATTCCAAGGTTAGGGAGTTTCTTTCTACGCGGCTTTGATTACATATTGGCGCCATCTGTTCCCTTATCTGGCTACTTGTTTCTCTGTCCGTCTGGTTGCCTCCTCAACTGTGACAGCTCAGGGGTCTGCAGTTAGCTTGTTCCTTTGCTCCCAGGGCTTGTGCCCTACAAGTTCTAACAAGTCTATTCATCAGGCTATCAGTACTTGGACTCTTGTCCTTGAGGCCTTGTCCTACATCTCCCCCTTCCTGTTGCACAAAAAGAACCCCTGAAATCGAGCAAAAACAAGGCACAAGTAATAGAACAAATAAAAAACCAACTAAGGCATATTATCAATGTCAAAATAACCCACTGTCTCTGTTCCGTACAATTTTACAATTTCCCCTTTTTGTTTTTGAACAGCTAGTACCAGGTTTGCCATGTTCTGCAGGGCCCTTGCAAACATGACAGCAACCAAGGTAACAGCAAACAAACAATACTGCCAATTGAGTGAATGGATGCCAAAAAGGCTGACATTTTCTCAGATTTTGATAACATGTTGCTGCAATGGGGCGCCTAAAATCCACGCAGCACATACCATCAAAATCCTGACAGCCATGTCCTTGAACCAACAACAAAAAGCAGTGGCAATTTTGACTCACATTCTTAACTGCCTACCAAACAAGGTGATTTAACTCTTTAATGCTTTCCCTGCTGTTACTCTGGATAAGAGAAGAACCGCTGCGACACGTTCCCATCATAGCCTCCTACTACATTAGCATCTACAGAAAGACAATTATCGACATTCAAAGTGTAAACAATATCAGCTTCTTTTGGATTAACATTATACATAGGTGGAAGGGCACACCAAACAAGAACTGGTTCAGTCAAAAAGTTCGAAACATCGAAACATCGCATGCCTTCTCTGAACATCCCTCTGGGGTCATTCCCCTCATTCCCTCTCTTTTTTATGCAAAGAGAAACACTTTTACCATAACAGAGAAGCCCCTATTTACATCTGAGCCCGGACACAAACCGCAGCTGTATGCTCCACCAGGCTCAGGGCAGAAATCGTTCATGTAGTTACATAGCTATATATCACTACAAGCGTGCAGACACCTATTAAACACTAGATAACCATGTTTATCTTTCCTAGTCTCCTTCACAATACCCAGCTGTTCTCTCATCTCTTGTTAGGTCAAATATTCTCCAGTTTCCTCTCCTACATCTCTCTTCAGACATTCTCTATCCTCCTCTTTTTTTGCTTGTTAATTGCGATGAGGCAGAGGTTGTGTGTAGCTGGGTGACCATGACCTGCTTTATGTTACAATCAACTAAACACTGAATACAGAAAAAAAAATGCATGGGAGACATAAGGCAAACATCACTAAGGTGGTTAAAGATAATTATAATAACCTGTAATACTTTTGAGTCATGGCCCAAAGTTTCCCAGCCATGAGAAGAGACCAAAGGCATCCCACCCCTGGCTCTGTTGTAGATCTTTGTTTTAAGGCTTTTAAGTTTTGTATACTTTTGTAAATTAATTCACAGTGGTCACTCAGATTCACGTAACACATCCTATCAAAGTCTTCACACTTGTGTCCCTGTGCTAATAATAAAAATCAATAGCAACTCGGTTCTGTAGCAACATATGATGGACAGAATCAACATCTGTTAATAAGCCAGAAAAAAAATATAGTATTTGTAGTATTACTTTGTTTAGCAAGCTAGCAGCCTAATTTACTAAGCAAGTTAAGAGCGTGTACTATTCTTACAGAAGAGATTAGAGAAGCAAAAATCTGTTATGCTGCATTCCAGAACTCAGCCTGAGAATTACAGTCTGCTGTGAGTTCTGCGTTACAATCATTTGACACATGTTGGGGTTGCGATTGTGAAAGTTGCCCATTTACAATTTTCATTGGCATTATCACAGCCAGTTGTTTTAAAAGCAACCCTTGAGCTTCCTGATGTTCGACTTGTTGCAAAATATTCTGAAGCCAATCAATCAAGTTAGTATTAAAGTTAGTGACTCTCTAGGACCCTGCAAGACTGTGGCAAGACTCCCCCATCCTGACTGCCTTAATAGCTATTCCTTCATTTGCAAACAGTTGTCCCTGGGATACCTTGCCTGAGTCACAGAATCGGCACAGTTAATTGCTCCAGCCAACTGCTCATAGTTAACAGCAATTCCCCGATTAAGGTTTTCAGTCAAGGCCACTACACATAGCTCACAAAAATCAGATAACCACATCATAGACTGTATCAGTTAGTACCATACAAAGCAGTAACTTCCAATCATGCAGTGTGAGTGTATAAGGCTCTGCCATCACTTCAAGAAGGGACATAGCAAATGTATTATGAATCCTCCCTTCCTGCACTGCTTTGCTTAACCCTTTAACAGCCTCGTATTGCACAGGCTGCCACTCTCGAGGTTGATTTGTCTGACAAAATACTCAACATGCCATAGCGACTCCCAAAACCCATCACTTAAGTGTTTCCCACTTGCATTCCTGCAACCAATCCCTCAGACCCCCTTTTACCCTCCCCCAAAATACAATCAATGCATCAGGAGAGACGAGGGGGTGGGGAAAAGTTCTAGCTCCTTTTCCAGATCTATAGGACCTGGATCAAAAAATCATTGTCCGAGTTGTCCTGTTCCCGTGCTTGGTCCTGTGTTGTGAGGGTCGCTGCAATCAGTGACAGAAGCTTTGGGGGCAGAGGAGGTGTGGACAGAATCACCATCGCTGACGGCGTCTTGAGAAGAGTCGCACTGTCGGTGGAATTTACAGCTTCCTCTGGTTTAGCACCGATAGTAGAATTAGTCCACACTTGGCAAAGAGTAGTCAGAATTTGCCACCAAGATGCTAAATGCATTCCCGACACGGAGTTCCCCTCCGCGGCAGCATCATACAATTGGCTGCTGTCTGTACACACTTTCATTCTTTCAAAGTCTCTAAAGTTTCTTGGCTGCTCACCTGTCTCGATGCATACAGGTGTTATCCTCAGGGTTTAGGTTGTCCGCCTGGTCCAGACAGCAAGACGATCGTTCAGCCAAGCCGTCTCCTCCGGAACGCAGCCCTCTTCCACGAGCTGTCTTTTTTCCGTCCTTATTCTTCCAAGGCTTCGGGACACCACCATAGGGGTCACCATTTGAGGAGACTGAGGCACGGACTCCCAGATCTGACTAGAAGACCCTTCATGAGTCCATATACGTCTCTTTCTGGGGACGAAGCCTGATTCCCCGTTACAGATTTCCCACAGCTCACCTCTCAACTCCGGAGGGATTTCTGGCCGGCTCCTGCTTCCTTTCAGCAGATCATTCAAAGTTCTGTGGGATTCGCTGCATGTCGCTCAGATAGGCGATTCGAGAGCCCTTCACGTCAGATCCTTAAACGCATCACGTCGGGGTCACCAATTTGCGGCAAATGAAGAGACGGGACGCAGCTTGATGCAAGCAAGTTGTCCCTCTATTAGTGATTTTCTTACTATTATATACATTTCTACCTTCTACATATTACACACTGATTGGTTAAATCTTAAGCGTAAAAAACACTGATTGGTTGATATTTAAGGCACACCGTTAGAACAATAGGAACTTACTAGTTTATCTTGACATAGCAATAATTTCTATTCCAAAGTTAGGGAGTTTCTTTCTACACGGCTTTCTTGATTACATATTGGCGCCATCCGTTCCCTTATCTGGCTACTTGTTTCTCTGTCCGTCTGGTTGCCTCCTCAACTGTGACGGCTCAGGGGTCTGCAGTTAGCTTGTTCCTTTGCTCCCAGGGCTTGTGCCCTACAAGTTCTAACAAGTCTATTCATCAGGCTATCAGTACTTGGACTCTTGTCCTTGAGGCCTTGTCCTATACTGGAACAGGTACATATAGCAAAAAATTTTACAAGCCCTGTGAGAGCACTTACAATTGTTTACGCAATTTAGTCAACTGAATCCAAGCTGCCTTTGTAACCCCATGATCTGTAAATTGAAGAGCTAGAAGCACAGACTGGTTCCAAATGCTGTAATCGGGAAGGTCAAGATCACTGAAAGAAACTGAACAGTTCACTTCACCCCTATAGGTAAAACACCATTTGAAAAACTTGTTAACATATTAAAGAAACAGGTGCTATAACAAGGAATAGCGATTAATAACTTTGTTATATCCAGTATCACACACATACAAGGAACATCATGCAATGGCAGCGTAAAGATTTATATGAAAAAGGCACAGTGAGGGTTAACTCTTCGACCGAGCAGTTTTCCCCGGAAAGCCGAGGAGCCAGGCTGGGCACCGGCCCAAGGGCAGCGTGACCGGCACAGAGCCCTCCCGGTCCCCAACCTCACACAGCAGCCGGCAGGCCCGCACGGGCAAGGCCCAGCTGCAGCAGGCACCCCCAACCCCCTTCCCCTCAGAAGGGCTGCCTAAAGCAGCACAGCCCCTTCACTACGCCAAGAGGGCACGCCAAGAGGGCACGCCAAGAGGGCACGCCAAGAGGGCACGCCAAGAGGGCACGCCAAGAGGGCACGCCAAGAGGGCACGCCAAGAGGGCACGCCAAGAGGGCACGCCAAGAGGGCACGCCAAGAGGGCACGCCAAGAGGGCACGCCAACTAACCCATCAGCCCTGCCCAAGGACCCCAACCCCTACCAGCCGCTCCTGCAAGCTTCCCCGCGCAGCGCTTTTTAAGGGACCGCGTCCCTGTGCAAAATGGCGGCGCGCAGGCGCAGTGGCGGCAGGCGCGGCGCGAGCGGGACTACAGCTCCCGGTATGCCCCGCGACGGGAAGGCGGGTGGGGATAGTCGGTGTCCGCTCCGTGCCGCATAGGTGAGTGCGAACCGCTGCTGTGTTCTCTCTCTCCTGCCCTGAGCCCCTACTGGCGGGGCCGCTTCTGTCGGAGAGTGGTGTGGGGGGCTGCTGGGGGGGCTGTCTCCGCGGCGGGGAGGGTCCCGCCAGGTAGGCCTCCGGCTCCGCCGCGTTTTCGGTGGTCGACTTGGCCCGTCAGCGCTCCCCGAGCCGGCCGCGGGTCGGGTGGGCCCGGCCAGGTCCCACCTCGCCGGAGGCGCCGTGAATTTGTGCCCGGCGGAGGGTGGGTGATGCGATGCCTTGAATAGAATATTCCACCAGGAAGAGTTACTGACTTCAGGCCAAAACTGTGACTTCATATCTACTAACATCTGCTCTTTGTCACATTAATAAGCAGTACTGATCCCTGGTGTGTCTTTTGTGAAGGTTATAGCTGTTTCTAGGAGCAAAAGTATAGCTGTTCCCATTTTCAGTGTGACATTGAATATTTGTTAACCACATATCACAAATACCAGTTTCTTTTTTTATTTGGCAGGAGTATTAACAGCTTGCTTTACTTGCTAAGTGTGGGATCTGGTAGTGAAAAGCAATAGAGATCCTTGCTTCAGTCAGGTGAAATATTTTCAGCAGAGTTCAGGGAAGCATTAAGCTGTTTGTTGAAGTCTAGAAGGATTTCATTTGGGATTATGTCACCTAAGCTCAAGAAAGGCAATGAGGTATGTATTTCACTTTGCCTAAGATAGTAAATTTAGATTTGGTGATCCAAGTGGTCTGTACCAGGCTTACTTCCTCTTTTTTCGGTGTTCCCCATAATCCACTGTAAAAACTGGAAATGGAGATTTTTCACAAGTGTGCCCTTTCTTTTATTCTAGCAACTGTGTCTTTCAGAAGCCTTGCCTAGAAGAAGTCTTCCTGATTAACAACTCACTGAGTGTAGGAGAGAAGATGTGACAGGATGCAGGCGAGAGCTCCTTAGGAGATTGGTAAACATAAGTTCACGGGAGTTATTCCAAATATGAATATGCTGATATTACCTGGTCCTGCCACAGCTTACTTTCGCTGGTTTTGAGTAGGCATTAAAATGTTTTCTGTTACCATCAGACCTGCTGTAGTTAGTGGAGAAGCAAGTTTCTGGAGTAGTTCTATACGCCCACACTGCACATACTCCACCAAGGCAGTAAGTGGTGACAAGGAGTTGCTGCAAAGTGAAGAAACAGACCCATGATTTTACAGGGCCTCTGTGTTTGGATTTGAACTTGGCTCTCTTTGCTCTTTCTGACTTACACTCGTGCATGATCAGGGTCTGTAAATATGATTTAATGTTTCTTAAACGGTTTGCAAGCATAATCTCCTTTGAGCTCATCTGTTGTCACGCAGCATCCTTCACCTTTGTGTTTAATTGCTGTCTGTGAGTGCTTGCTGTAGTGATTCACAGTTTCTCCAGGAACTAGGTATGAGAACTCTCAGTATTAGTGAGCAGTTCCTAGCATTACAGGAGTTTCCTATTTCCTTGTGAGAGGCCCCTCTTCCCCTCTGTGAACTCTCCCTTTGTTACAGATTTGCTAATAAGTTAAGATTGATTGACTTTATTTGATTGATTATTTGATTTTATAAAATAATTTTATAAAATAGAAATATAGAAGGATAAGAAATATATTTTAATGAAACTCATAGTTATATAGTAAAAGCTGCTATGAGATCCTCTGTACATCCCGTACCAAGGCCAGAAGAATGGGCTAGAACCATTGTTAAAACTTAGGTAATAACTTTAGGGTTTGAAAGGTTTTTTTGTAGTTAACTAGTCTTTCGTATGTAGAAAGTGTATTGAAATGTCAGAATATAGGATTAATGGGAACTGGGGAGAGTCGACTGGAACAGCTTGTGGTTACCTGCCAAGAAACCGTGAACTTTAGTAAAAGGTAATTCCAGCAGGGGGAGATCGCGACCACCGACTCATATACCACCTACCCAAATCGTACCCCAGACCCATTTCTGGACCTTTCTAAGCTCTACTGCGCAGAATCGGATATGGGAGGAGAATATGTTAATGATTTATGGGAAATATTATGATTATGCATGAATACTTAATGAATATGTATGAATAAGTTCTATATATGGTGTATGATTCTGAAACTTGGTGTGCATTGATCGTGAGAGGACTCGCTCACGCACCCGGCCGTCAATAAAGAAGTGTCTGCTTATCTACATCACATTGGTGTCGATAAGTTCTTCATTCCAAGATTTCGGTAACACCTTGAACTCCTCAGAAGATTATGAACAAAAGCTGGAGAAATGCCAGTATGTGCTAGTTTATAAATAGTGAGAAGATTTGCAATCAGTGTCAAAGTGGATTGAAAGTATACGGAAAAAATCAATTAATACATTAATTGCGTATGTTTAAATTTACATGTTCCTCTGTAATAGCTCACAAATAATTCATTTAAAATGTGGGGTGTCAAGAATGTAATGGTCTCAAAAATCAGTTACAGAATAATAATTTTTATTTCTACTTGAATCTTAGTCAATCCACCAAGGGCAATTACATCCGTATGCTTTACCTCATTATAGCCTGGCATCCCCAACTGCTAGATGCTTATTATTGTATAACTTTTCCAGTTCATAAATGTGAATTCAGTATCTGTTTTTTTGCACAATCTAGATACTGTGGAGAAGGGATAATTCAGGAAATCCCTAGTAAAATTATTCCTTTTATGTATCTTCCTGAATATCAAAACAAATGGGACAAAGCATTACAATCTTACAAGCTGTTAGAAAGGATTGACCAGGTAATATGATAATTTAATACTGATATGGAGAAATAGTGTGAAATGGGGATAATGGACATCGATTGTGATTGTGTCTGCTCAAGGAATGTGGGTATGGTGACTAGTCATGGGTGCGGTGTCTGGTCACATAGGCACACAGCTCTGAGGAGACAACTACAGTTTTGAGGAGACCTGCCCCTCTTCCTCTAACAAAGGGGAGACGCTGCCCTTCTTTCTCTAACAAAGGGGCTATTTAAAAGAGAATGAGAAAAAGATGAGAGACATTCAAATGCTATCTAGAGGGAGGGAGTGCTAAGTCTCCTTGCTGGAGAAGATTGGATGGTCACAAGGACATGAATCACCTGAAGAAGATCGGATGGTCACAAGAACAGGAATCACCTACAAACCTGCAAGACCACCACATTCCAGGCAAAGGACTGATAAGCTAATTAACATACGAAGCGGGGTTTAGGTAACGAATATTTATAGGCGTTAATTGAATATTCATTTGTTTCATTGTGTAAATGTGAGATGGTTCGTCACTTCGGGCATGCACGCTTGTGGAGGAGCGATGCCCCGTGCATCTGCGCGCAATAAACATACCTACTTTATAACTTTCGAGTTATAGAGTCTAATTCCGCACGTCAGTTTGGCGAGCCAGGCAGGAGGATTTCTGCTCGGCTGAGGGACCAGCTGCGGAGCGGACGCTCCTAGGCGCGCCCTGGGAGATTTCCTCGGAGGAGCCTCCTCTTCTCAGCTGCTCACCCGGGAGCAGGAGAGAAACCCCTGGATCCACGGATAAAACGGTATGTTTAGAAACGGGGCGGCTGGTGAGACGCACGGAGACGTCCGGCGCGCAGCGTAGTCCCCAGGAGGAAAGGTACCTTGGGAGGGGGTTTGCTGACCAAGGGGTGGCCGCTAGCGATCTTGAGGGCAGACCGAGCAAACCCGAGGTTACTGCCATTCCTAAAAGCCCGGAGGCCTCGTGACGGAAAGCGGGGGGTGGGACGGAATAAGGCGGAATCTCACAGGAACAAGAGGGACCTCACAGCAAAAGTAAAAGGGAAACTTTTGCATAGGAAAAAGAGGAAGCTAAAAACTTCCTTTAGGTTGTCTTAAGAATTGGGGAATTCCTGGAATGTAACAACTGAAATAGCGCTCTGTGTCTTGTTTGTTCTATGTGTTGTCTTGTTATGTGTTCAAAACTCGGAGTTAGAAATGTGTGTTGAAAAATAATAATATTCTGGTAATTTGTGGCAAATAGCGGAAAACTTAACACTCTGCTTAAGACCAGGAAAAATTTGTTTTTGTTTGTTGTTTGTTTATTGGCAATTGTTCATTGAAATGCATACTTTGTGAACTGTTAGCATTCCTAAAAGTTGTACATAAGTGCACGGTACCGTATAACATACTGCTTGTGTAACTGCGGGCTGCCCGGAGTGTGAATGGTGTGATTGAGATGCGCATTTTGATTTTCCGTGTATAGCTTAATTATTTTGACTGAGTGTGAGTGCAAGAGTGCTTGAGACAGGTGTTTGAGTGCAAAACGAGTAAGAAGCTCTATCCGCGTTTCCGACCTTGGGTGGCTAAGGCGGCCGGAGAAAAACAAAGTAATTCAAATTGCAAAATGGGAAATGGAAGGAGTAAGCCCTGTGAAAAATTGCCCTTGGGTTGTATATTAAAACATTGGAGTGATATCGTAGGACAGGGTGGCACCGAAAATAGAAGGAAATTGGTTAAATATTGTAATCGGTGGTGGCCTTTGTATAAATTGGGGAGTGATGCGAAATGGCCTCAGGAGGGAGGAACGTTAGATTATAACACTCTCCTGCAATTAATGTTGTGTCTGAGAAGAGAAGGAAAATGGGACGAAGTATCGTATGCAGACATGTTCTTCGTCCTCCAGGACAAACCTGAGTGGCAAAAGGACTGTGGATTAGTACCCCCTTGGGACCCTATGGTACTAGCACTAGAAAGAGTGTGGGATTAACATCACCTGATCTTTGATTGTGGCTCTAGAAAAGGATAGGAAAAACCTGAGACCTAAACTAGAAAGATGTCCTTGTTGAAATTTTTGTGTTAAAAAGCTCAGGTTGCGGTTCCTTCTGTGGAGCAACCAGAATGAAACTTTGGAGTTATAGAGTCTAATTCCGTACGTCAATGGTATGGGACTGATTTCATCAAGAGTTTTTGTTGACCTGCTCATGTTAAACCATACCCTGGTGATATCCTTACAACTAACTGGAAGTTGCATGTAACTACTGCATGTTTTCCTATTTTGACTGCATTTGGGAAATCCTAAGGTGAATGGCTGTAAAGTCCTGCAGCCTAAACACAGTACGGAGTACCTTGCTTTGTGTGTGGCCTTAGTAATGTTTACAATCCCCTCCTGTTTATCCCCAGAACTAAGTTGTTTTTTTAATACTGAAACAATCAAAATTGATCCTCAAAGGAAACACTGCATTCTTGGTTTATTCTCCTATTATGCTTCTCTTTGAAAAATTGAACAAAATATAGTAGTAGTAGTAGTGTGAAAAATGTAGAATTTATTTCACTATGTAAATCTAGTGTTTCTTTAAGAACACCTTTCTGTACTTAGATGGCTTCCTGACCAGGTGCTACTTGCCCAATATGCTGGTCTTAGAGTGAACTGCTAATTTGCCCCATATTTGATTTTCTTTGAGTTTGGCTCTATAAACTTCTACAAAATCTGAAATTACTAATATTACAACTATATGGTCAACCAGGAAAATACCTCACTGCGGTGAATGAAGAGACGGGACGCAGCTTGATGCAAGCAAATGTCAATTTATTGTACAGAAGCACGAGTTTTTATACACTTTCAGAAGCTGCGCGTTTTAAACAGATTGGTTCTTGAAGCTAAGCATTGCATACTAGGCAATCCCTGATTGGTGGTTAACTACCAGCAATTAACAGCAAGGTGTTACCTTTCCTTGGCGCCATCCCTCTCCCACTCCCCTGTGCTCTGTAAACATGTCTCATCATGTTAATTGTTGTCTAGACAAGCTCGAGCACATTCCCCTCAGCTAACTGATTGCCACGCATGGTCCTAGTTTCCAGCCCGCTCCTGCACATACAGCTAACTCCTATGGTGTCTAGCGTATGCACCTGGGAGGTAGGAGATTTGCTCAATTCTGAGCAGGAATTGGAAGTTCACTCAATCAGAAACTAGTGACCAATACAGAGTTGAATCTTTGGATAATTTCTAGTCTGAACAGGGCGACCTGAGAATGCATAGTAAGGGAAATACTCACTGTGAAAGTATCTTATTAAAAGCAACAAGGTAAATTATAAGCAACTTTAAGGAGATTTTAGTCTATGGTAAAAGATGCTTCAGTATGATAATACCTGAGTAAGTGGCCTGTTTTTTCACAGATGCTAAATAAAGGGCAGATCTTACTGGAATGAACAGCCAAATTCAGCATTTTTTAGAAGACATAAGCTTGGGTTTCTCTCCTATGGAATTCTGTTCTCTTCAGTTAAGGGGCTTGATAACCTAGCTGGCTGTCTCATTCAAGATAGTATTAAACCTCTTTTAAGCAAGCTGTCTAATGAAAGAAAGCAAACGAGTAACACCCGCTCAGAAGACTCCAAATAAATCTTCATTTAAGGTTTAAATCTATATCATAAATACAGAAGTATCTTCTAACTTATCTATAGATAGTTTTCAGTATCTTTCAGCTTACCCAGACACGTTTACGAGAGCCTGATGCTGGTGACATCTGCTTTAGATAGAAACCAATTGATCCTTTCTTGCTGCTAGGAAGATTTTTGAGGTTGGAGAAGCAGACACTGAGAAGGGTAAGATGAAATGGTAGATCTACATCTATCATCTTTTGAAAGAGTTTCATTAGTATATCAACCAATGGGGATAAAATGTTGCTGCTTTCTAAAAGAAAAAAGGTTGGAAAAAAGCAATGTGTATATAATCAAAAGTGACCAAATAAGGTTGATTGAAATAGTGAAGGACAAAGGTAAACTTATAACTCCACATTCTGAACTTTCAACGTTTTGCATGTGCACAGAAATAAAGAGATGAGTCATATGTAAGAATTGAGTATACAGTACTATTCTTAGCAATATGAGAATATTTGTAACTCCCATCTTTATACCCTAGGGAAACCTTTATTCATCTCAAACCATGAATTCCTGAAGTATTAAATTCTGAACACTGCTAAAGGCTTCCAAAATAATCTGTGGATATATAGTCGTTAAGATGTTCATTCTGCCCTGTCAGGTATGTTCTCAACTAAATAACAGGCTTTTTTTCCCCCCCCATCCAGTAAAAATGCTTAATTTCACAGCTGTGATGATTACTTTATAGTATGTACTTAGGTTAGAAAAGAAGAATTACAGAATAGAAGCCAAGCTGAATAGATTTGAAAAATGATCCAATTGTACCAAAAAGGGCCTTTACAGAGCCGTGTCGGTATATACCATTACCCCAACACTGGTAATAACAGTATGGTTTATTGGAGTTTGTATGACTCTATGAGCTGACAGTAATTATTAGTCTCCTCCAATGTAGAAGTCCAGTAGCAATTTTGAAGTGAGAAGCTACACGGAATTTCAACAGCTTCTCTAGGCCTGTGAGAAATAATTTGGGAATTGAAGTCAGGGAACAGTGATTCAGTGTGCTGATACAGCAGTGATTCAGATTTATTTCCTTACCCCAATCTGAATGAAGTGTCAAATGAATTGCAATTGCTGGTTGGAAAGCTTAAGTCTGAGAAGGGTGAGAGTCTTTATGTTATTAATTTTCAGAGGTACATCAAAAAGATGTTTTATTACATAATGAAACTGAGAACGTAATTCAAATCCCTAACAGAGAAAAGCAGATTATTAATCTGGGAAGCAGCCTCCAGTCACCCTTTCCCACCCCACCAAGAAATTTACTGCAGGGAATCCAGCCAGACTGGGTTAAAACATGGTAGTAACATAGAAGTTATGCCTGCAGTGGATTTCTGTATGGTTTTAGCATATGTCATCAAACAGAAAAGTTTCCAAATATTAAGTGTAGGGAATATCACCATGACATTACGTGACGGAATTGTACAGAGAAGTTAGGTGGTAGCAGTACAAAGTCAATACTTTCAAAAATTCTAAGTTTACCTTTTCCAAATTTCTGAATGAGATGAGGTGGAATAGGACACTGACGACTTTCCCGGTTAAACCATTTATCAGTTGAAGAGAACTGACAGATGGTCAATCTTACTGTGTGCGGTTGTCTTCCATCTTTGTATATTCTATGGAGCATTAATGGGCACAAACCAATTAAGTATTTTTCAGAGGGTCTATGGAAACTGTCACAGCATCTAGGTTACTAAGTCAAATTAAATATTACAGATCTCTCCCACCTTCTGGCTTTGGGTCACTGATTATACAGGCAAATTTGGGTCCTACCTGGTTCCCTTAATTACCCGTAAGTTAGAAGTTCAATACAATGTGAATACTATCTCCCAAGAGTCTTAGCTGAAGTGAATGTGAAAATTAAGTGGGTCAGTCTGCAACATTGCCACGTTTCAGTATTTAATACATTAGAAGCAGTACAGTCTATGCAGTTATACCCTGTACAATCCTCAGCTTTTAGCTTTATGCTTTTCAAGGAATCATCCCCCCCGCTTTAGCAGTGAAAGGTTAGCACTTCAAATTTTGTGATTACTGAGCAGTGTCTGAGATGCAGATAAAAGACTGCTTGCCCACAGTGTTAATGCCACTAAAATGGACATATCTATTGTGAGACTTGCATAGATAGGGGGACAGAAAACTTTTAAGAACTGTAGATGATTTTAAGGCTAAAGAGAGTCACAGGATAGAAAGGGAGGATAGGGAAGTCACAGTAGTCAAGACAGGAGTAAATGCATCCTCTCCTGCTATGCTGGTGTTTTTGTAGAGTATCTTGGGCTTGGATACTTCTTCATCCCGCAACTACCTCTGTCATCTACTTTTCTTCTCCCCGAATCTCTTCCTTCTTTCCTCATTTGTTTCTTAACCTCTGCATGCTTTCTCCTAAGGAAATCTGTTTCCCAGCTAGGTGGGCTTTCACTTTTACATTATTATTATTTCCCCTGCTAACACTGCTCATGTGAAAAGCAGTAATCAGTGACAATGCTGGTGTATCATTTAAGAGATACTGGAGAAGATCCCCCCACTTGAAGGCTTCAGCATTCCATCCTCGTTGCTTCACCTTTGCAAAAATATTACTGCAGCCAGTATTTAAGAAAAAAATGTTCCTAAAGAACTACACAGGCATAATCCTAACATAGTGTATAAATCCCATATAACACCAGCAGGATATGTTTAGTGCTGGACCCAGAATGCAACCAAGCTTATTTTATGAAATGCTGACGTTGTAAGTAGTATCATCATGCTATGAGGCTCATTTTAATAAAAACTTTTAGAGCAGGAAAATCCCAAATACTGTTGCACTGTTGCACACGTGTGCACCCGCACACAGAGTTTAACAGAAAGCATTTGGCCTCTACTGGAAAATTGTTAATTTTGTACCTGTAACCTTGTACGACATTTCCCTGTATGGAGTTAGATCTTCCCCATTAACCAGGATCAGCTGAGGACACTTCTCCTTAGCATCCTTGACAGACATCAGTTTCTTAACTCCAAGTTTTCTGGCTGCATAGTTACAGGTAACTACAATGTATTTCTGTTGCACACCTAAAAATAAATGTTTTTTAAAGTTTAGGTTTTTTTGTACTTTACAGAAGACTACAGTACGTTCATGCTGCTGCAAAGCATACGCTTTGATCAGAACGCCATGCCACAGAACAAGCAGACAAAGCAACACAACAGTCTTATTTTACAAAGACCACGAGAAGGACAGATCTCTTGATTTAATTACTGGATGGTAAGAACATTTTAAAACCTTATAGATGTTTTTTTCCCATTGTATGGTTGCTCTCAATTTTGGGCCTTTTTAGGCAACCTACCCATGAAAGTGCTCTTTATGTAATAGTCATTTTCGGATGTACTTTCTTCACTGATCATAAGACACTACCGACTGCCTCACATTCCTTCTTAACTCCTGGGTGAAATAAAGCGTGCTTTAAGCATGACTGTGTCAAAAGGCTCTGGCTCACTTGGGGAGCTCAGCCCTCTCTATGCCCATGTTATAAACCAGCTTCAATCCCCAGAACTGCTCAGACACGTTGGCAAGTGCCTGTACTTGTGCTCAAGAGGATTTATTAACATTGTAGTCAGAGCCACACAGAGTCTAGACTGCACCTTGCTCACTCTGGATGTGGTTACAGGCTCTGGCGTACCTCACCACACAGTCACATCCTCAGTTTACTCACATCCTTAGTTTTTTTTTTCTGCCTGAATACACATAATCTCCAAATTAACAACAAAGTAACTCAAACCTAAAGGCTTGTCTCTTAATTCAGGATTACGGATAATTTCTACTTGTGCATAAAAGCAGTCCAAGTCAATGTGCACAATCACTCTGCGTGCTGCGCTTCTTGCTGATATGGACTTGCTGTGGCCTGCTGCGGGGAAAGCAAATGAACAGATTAAAAATTACTCGCCAATTTACATGCAATGTTACAATTTTTTAAAAAGTTAATTCAGAGTAATAAACATATTACAAGAAGACTATAAAATTTACAAGTTTTATGCTAATTCTCGCATTGCGTTAATTCTAGGATTACTTAAAGAGTGTAAATTGTCCATAACAACTAATCACTCCCAGTTTTGGGGGGGTCAGTTGTATTTGTTTTTCACTGAACTGGTTTAGAACATCGCTTTACTGATACAATATCCTTTTACTGAAACTTCTTTTTAATGTATTTCTGTAAAATAATCTGGTCTTGTCTTTGCTTCAGACAGCTCTATCAGATATTTGCCTTTCCCAGAGGTGGCCAATGAAGATGGCAAATCTCCATCTGACAAACAGCAAACCCTGCTACAAAAACAAGCCAGCCAAGGTTAAAAAAAAAAAAAAAAAAGAAAGGAAAAATTTAAGAAAAAAAGGTGTTTATTTCCCTGAGGTGAAAATAACCCCATGAGCAGATACAGTCCAGCCGCAAGCCCGGTCCGTGTGCCCTTCTGGGGGCGCGGCCCCTGGCCGCGAGCGGCACCACGGCGGTAACGCCAGCCGGAGCGGCCGGGGCTATGGCTGCCCAGGAGAGGCTATGGCTGCCCAGGAGAGGCTCTGCCCCGGGACGGCGCCACGGGGAGCTAGCCCTTGCCGTCCCTGCCCCTCCGAACCCCACGCGTGTCCCCGGCTAGCGGCAAATGGGGGGGTGCGGGCGCGCCGCCGCCACCGCTCCCCTCCGCAGCCGGCACCATTGCTCCCCGCCCCGCCGCCAGCTGCGCTCACATGGGGCGGGCACTGCGGCCCCTTCGCGCTGCGCCCGCCCCGGGGAGGAGGCGACCGGCCGCGCCGCGCAGGTCCTAGCGCCGCCGCCGGGGAGGACCGGGGCCTCCGCAGCCGTCCGGGCCTCGGCACCCCGAGGGGACGCCCCCGGGTGGCTCTGAGGGGGACGCGGGGGACGCAGAGCCCTTCGGGTGTGCGCTTTGGGCTTTGCGGCGGGGCCGCCGGGGGTTTAGGTCGTGGTGCGAGGCCCGAGCTCGGCAGGGCCGGCAGCCCCCGGCCGGGTGAGGGGAAGGCGGGCGGGGAGGGGGGCGGAGGACACAAATAAACTGAACGTGGGGGCTGCAGGGGTGCTTTGTGCATGGGCACCTCGGCGGAGAACACGGGCGAGGGCGGGCTTATGGCATGCCGGCATCCCTGCCCCGGTGGGTTCCAGCGCCGCGGCGGCGTCCCCAGACCGGCCCCGGGCGCCCGCCGCGCTCCCTCACGCTGGGGGCCAACCGGGACGGGACGCGCCACGGTTTCCTCCCTCCCCAGCACCTGCCGGCGCCGTCCCGCTCCGGGCTCCTCCAGCCTCCGCCGCCGGGGAGCCGGAGCCCTGCCGGCCCGGCGCAGCTCCCCTCCGTAACGCGCTCCCTCAGGCGGCCGCCGGCGGCCCGGCACCGCCGCTGCCGCTCTGTCCTGCCTACGGCGCTCTCTATGGTCGGTAAGGTTGGCCGCTCTGGCCCCTCTAGGCCGCTGACACGGATTCCGGGGCTCGGCCGCGGAAGCGGACGCCGGGCGAGAGCTTCGCCGGCTGCGCGCGCAGCCCGTGCTCCTGGCGCCGAACAGCGCGCCGCGGCCGCCATCGCCAGGGGGTCCCGGCCCCGGCCGTGTCCGGGAACAATAAAGCTCTTGTTGCGAGTACCGGGGGAATCCCTTCCTCCGCTGCCGCCTCGGGCCTAGCGCCCGGTGCATGGAGAAGCAGGGCAGGATGGACTGCCCCGCGCTGCCCCCGGGCTGGAAGAAGGAAGAGGTGATCCGCAAGTCGGGCCTCAGCGCTGGCAAAAGTGATGTCTATTACTTCAGGTACGTGCCGGCCCATGACAGCCCGCTTCACCGGCGGGACGGCGCCGGCCCGGGTGGGGACCGGCGCCAGCTGCTCCGCCGCCCGGCCCCGCCATCTGCTCCCCGGGTTCCCCCTTGTCAGGGGCGGCGGGGAGGGTCGCGGCCGGTGCCCGCCCGCCTGTCGGGGGGCGCGGGGAGTCCCGGTGCCCGTCCGCCTGTCAGAGGGCCGGTCCCCTCCTGCCGCCCGCCTGTCACGGAACCGCCGCCGCTCGCCTCCCGCCGTGGCTCGGCTGCCGGGGCCGGCTGAGGGGCTCGGTCCGCTCCCGCCTGTCAGGGGCCGGGGGAGGATGGGGCCTGTTCCCGCCCGCCGCCGCCCGCCTGTCAGAGGGCCGGGCCCCCCCCGCCGTGGCTCCCCTGTCAGGGGCCGCAGGGCGGCCGAGCTCGGTGCCCTCCCGGCGCCGCCCGCCTGGCAGAGGCGGCTGCGGGGAGAGGCCCTCATGGCCGCGCTGAGGCGAGCGGCGGTGCCGGCGGAGGGGGCGGATGGGCGGCTCTCCTCAGGCAGCCCAGCACCGGCGGCGGCCGTGGGGACCGGCTGGCTGAAGCCTGCGGGAGCCGTGCGGCTGGCGGCGGGGGTCTCGGGGAGAGGCGCCCGCAGGGTGGGCTGGCGGCTAGCCCCCCCTCCCCCGCCCTCCGCCGGGGCTCCTTCTGCCGTGTGGGCAGGAGCCCCGGGCAGCCAGCCGTACAGGTAGCGATGCTCCGTGGTTCCCTGCCAGTGCTGGGCTGGCCGGCTGCGGGGCTGACAGCTGGGCAGCCGGGGAGCTAGTGAGACTTGCAAGGAGCCCCCCTACCCGGTTTTCCTTTGGGAGAGGGGTGCTGGTGGTGCTGCGTGCTGGCCCGCCACAATCCACCCAAGCCCGGCTTTTCAGTAAGAGCGGGGTCAGCCTAAAGGGAACACCCCCCTGCATTTAAACTAAGAGTTGCCATGATCTATATCCAAGAGGTCCAACCAAAATAGTTAGCTCATAGGCGGGATGTGTGCACCCCACCCCCTGCCCCAAATTAATTAGGAAGCTTACCATTAGCAACAACAGCTGAGATTTTAGCAAAGTTAAGGGCATGCAAAAATCGGAGAAGTCTTGCCACTGCAAAACGCTCTCATTATTACTGCACAGGTTATAGTAAACCCAAGAAAAGCAACAGCAACCTGATTTTGTTTCACCCTCCTGCTTGCTTTCAGAAACTGAAAGGATAGCTCTTTTCTCAAGGGAGAAATCAAATAAATTCTGAAGTTTTGCTCTTAGGCCTTGCTTCTGTAAGTCCAGCCTGCTGCACAGCAGAAGAAGCTGTCTTCTGCAATGGCTAACCTCTTACCCACAGCGCCTCTATTTATAGCTCTGTGTGCATCTGATGAACCACACCTGAAACTTCTCCCTAACATCGCTGTTTCTGAGCAGGCCTAGCAGTCTCCTTTTGTAGCAGTGAATGGATTTGGTCTTTCTGCTGCCCGGCTGGAGGAGTGGGAAGTCATACTTGCTCCCTCTCAGATGCCAGCTAATGGAAAAGTCGGTTTCTGTCAGTGCTGAATATGGCATCATTTGACCCATCACGTGCCTGCTGCTAAAGAAAATTCAGTGTCTGACAAAAGGATCGCTAGATGTGGAGGAGGAACGTTGCTTTTTTTTTGTGAGCTTTTTGAATAAATCCGCTTGAAAACCTTTTTAGACAAGTTCTGGTTTTGTCTTACCGCCTTTGTCTGAGTCGTGCTCCCAACCATATGCTAATATTGCAGCAGATGATTGGGTAACATCTGGCATCACTGTCTTATCTCTTTGCATCTGCCTTTCCTTTCTTCGGTGCTGCCCTGTGAAGCCTGTCTGAAAGATTGTGCTTGAGTCCTTGAATTTTCTGGATGGGTCCTGTTTTTCTGCAGATTGCTAAACTGAACTGTCTGCATAGGATTATTCTTTCCAGAATTAAATGCCAGACTTTTCTCAAGCCAGACAGTCACTGCTGACTGTGTTGGAATATATTTAATGTAGAAGGTCCAAGTAACTTCAGCTATTTGCTCAGAATGGCCTGTTTTAAAAACACTTGAGTTTAGCCACATGTTTGTTCCATCAGAATGTAGGGGTGTTGGTGTTTTATCTAATACAGATCCTTAGTTAAACTATGAAAACATGGGGGAAAATGCAGCAAGTTCTAGTATTTCCAGGTTTTAGTTTTGGCTTTGCAAAGAATGATATGTAACCTCATTAAGTTCATTAAAGTGCCTTAGTTAACTGACTAAAACCCTGAGGTTTATGGTTTTTTATGATTTCTTAAGGCTAGAAAAAAATGCCAAAAGGCATTGGACAAAGCTTCATTTACTGTGATGGTCTAAATAATAATAATGGTAATTAAGAACAACTCTTGCAAGATTAATATATGTTGCAATCTACCTTATTTGCATTTTGAAACTCACTTGTTTCAGGACTGCTTTATGGTATTTTTACATGTCATGTTTTAGGAAGATGTGATCCAGCTGCTCAGATGAAGTAAAACACCTCCCGTAGTTTCTGGTAGGGTGTTTTTTGTCCCCCTTCACATATATCTATGAGTTTTCTGA
The DNA here is from genome assembly GCF_023634155.1 of Falco peregrinus. Classification (NCBI taxonomy): domain Eukaryota; kingdom Metazoa; phylum Chordata; class Aves; order Falconiformes; family Falconidae; genus Falco; species Falco peregrinus. Next base: position 21,807,472 of record NC_073743.1, read on the forward strand.
CCTTTGTGATTATCATAAATAAGCTATTAAGAGGGGTGTGGTGGAAATACTTCATGTATACTGTACTAGATCAAAACACAGCTTTTGAGGTTAGCTCCTTCTGTGTAATGATCTGAGCCTTCATCCTTCAGATTTTGCTGCTGCTGTTGCCCTGTTAAGAAACTCTTTAACACAGTTTTTGTTGAAGATGCAAGACTGTAATCTGCTCATCACTGACTCTAGAATTCTGTCTTTTTAATGTGGGAAAGTGGTAGGAATAAACGTTTCAAATTTTAGGACGCCTTCCAGCATGGTTAGCAGTGATGCAGATCATCTGCCAAACAACCGCAAAATTGAAACTCAGAACTTACCAAACAGCTCATAGTTTAGAGTTTGTTGATTTCACTACAGATTACAGGTTTGGAAAAATAAGTAGTCATTTATGTCTAGAGGAATAACTTCTGTTCAGCAACAGGACTACTTCTGCACAACCAAAGTAAAACAAGTTTAAAAAAAAAAGTTTTGTGGCTGCAGGCAGGACTGGCATAGGAAATTTATCATTCCCCACCCCCCCCCCCCCCCTTTCATTCTGTTATAGCTATGAGGCAGATTTCAGCACTGCTATATTTAAAACAAATGGAAATCTGTTTTGATCCAGTAAGTAGAGCAGGCCAAATACATTCAAAGGAGTTATGTCACTCTAGTTCTGTTGGAAGGGGAAAAAAAAAAAAGGAAAAGAATGTTAACAAATGCTACGTTGTTAAAATATGTAGTTGGGTACAAAGCGGGTTTTGGTTTGTGTGCCTTATACAGACTAATATTCCTTAAAAGCCTGTGGAGTCAGGGTTTGGCATGACCACTTAAAGAATAATGCCACCCTTTTTTGGCAACTGTAGGATAATGGCAAAAGTGTACGTTGCATTTTAAGTTTATATGTCTTCAGAATAATTGGCTTAAACTTCTGGTTGCTTAATTTTATACAAACAGTCAGAAGAAATAGATTTCTGTGTGTGTCTTGCTTTGAGGATAGTAGGCTTGCGCAGGTGATACCAGAGGTCTGGCTCCACTTGCAGAATCCTTGTTAATTGTGATGGAGAAAAATCTAATTATTCTGGAGCTGAGTTTAGGGGAGGAAAGAATCACTATATTTAGTGACATAAACTTGTTTGGGCTAGAGAATAGTGCATTAAAAATCATGATATTGAATGTAGGACATGCAAAAAACAGCACAACATTCTCAGAATAAATACTTGGATTAGACCTTAATCCACACATTAGGTAACTTCCCAGAGGGTTTTACTGGCAGTCGGTCTGATGTGCATTGCCTGTAGCTCGAGCACGTACTGTCATAAATACAGATGTTCTGTCTCAAGAGCAAGGGCTATTCATAGCGACAATGATATGGATTAAAATAAAGAAGATTACGATGGTACCAAAATGAAACAGTGTTCTTTTGAATCAGTTTGAGATACGTAGCAGCTCCCAGGAATATATGTGTCTTTTTCTAGTTTAAAGAAGGCAGGAGTTCTCTTAACGACCATTTTGTCCATACTGTAAATTTAGTGAGCACTCACAGCAAAGGCGAGCTGAAAGGCAATTTTTGTTGATCCTCAAGAATAAGAAGTCCTCGTTCTGAGTTACTTGTCTGTCTTTGCTGCAAAGTCCAATGTCTTCCCCATATCTGCAGAGTGATAATCTGAGAGTATTCTTTCACTTTGTTTACAGACAGGAGATTACATTTAAAGCTATACATCTGATTTTTCTTTTAAGTCAATATGCTGTGCTTGTGATCCATGTCTCCACTTTGTCCTAACTGTTGTTGTCTCATTGTAATCAAAGTTTTCTGAGAAACTGTACCTGTACAAAGAGCCTTTTTGAAGTGACTCTGCTACTATTTGTGTAAACCCTAATACTGTAGTAAATTGGCATCATAATTTTTTTTAAGGTATTATTTCTTCAGCATATGATGAGGTAGGGGGTGCTGCTGTCCTGCCAAAAGACTCAGTCATGCTTCCAAAGTCCTGCAAAAGTCTGAGTAAACTAGGAACTTTGAACATGGGTATCTCAGCTATTTTTTTCTTTACCCCTTCTTTTTGTTGGTAAAATCCCTTTAGTGTATATAACCCCCTAGAGCGTTTACCTGTTGAAAAATGTTTCTTAAACTCTGGCATGAAATTATTTCTTTCACAGCAGCAGCAAGTTAAAATTCTGTTTTGATGCATTTGTTCTTCATGGGAAAAAAAGCAAGCAAGAACTACTCTACTTTTTTTCTAGTCAAGATTAAAAAAGCCAAGTAGTTGACACAGTGTTCACTGAATTCTGATAAACTGTTAAGTTTAACTACAAAAGCTTTTCCAGTAAGATAAATGCAGGAGAGTTTCCAGTGACAGTAGGATTAGGTTAATTCTGTGCTGCCTTTTTTTTTTTTTTTTTTTGGGTGCCCCCTTTGCTCTTTTTTTTTTTTTTTTTTCTCCTTAGGGAGACCTTTACTTTGTCTTTGAAAGCGAGCAAGTCATGACTTCCTGTGTGATGCTGAGTTGTGCTTATGTTATACATAAACTTACTGATTTTTTGTTTCCAAAGGTAATTAGAGCATAGAAAAAGTCCTAATAGTGAGGTCTACATTTTGAGATTGTACTTCACCTTCTGTGCAAGAAAAAACCTGCTGCCATTAGCCGCATGTTAATCTCTTAGTGCTGCTCCTGTTCTTTTTTCTGCAGTGCACCCAGCTCAGGGGCTGGCCTTCACTGAGGAGAATTTGCTGTTGCCATCTTGTTCTTCTCATCCCTTCTGAATGGCTGCATCATTTCTCCTTCACTGCTGGAAACTGTACTGCTTTTCTAAATTTAAGTGAAAACCAACACAAGGACAATGGTAATAACAAACAAGTTAGCCCAGGTTTTCTTGGGTAGGCTTTCTCTTACCATCATTAGCTTTTAGTTTGAGTATTTTGGCTGCCTTTTGTTTTGCCTGTTGGAAGGAGAATGAAAAAAGGAAGTTTTAAGTGGAACAGGTGTTATTTTTTATCTCCATGGCTCAATTACTTGCACTGATTCTGAAAAAGCGTGGTAACAATCTCCCCTACTTAAGTTCAGGGCAGCATCCGGTGTGCTGGTTGAACTGTGCTGCCTAATAGGGTCTTAGTATGTAAAATAAATCTGTTTTCTTTATAGGGTGAATTTGTCCCTGTGCTGAATGATAATAATGATTATTACAAAGTCACAGTGGTAACTGACTTCATTTTACAAGGGCACAATGAATCAGTCCTCTGTCCCAGCAAAGGAGCTGGTCAGGTTGTTTAGGAAACAGAAATAGATTCTGATAAATGAATCCAAAATATTTCCATAAATGGAAGAGTAAATAACAATCTAGAAATTAACCTTTTACAGTTGGTTGGTGTCAATTGTTGTTGGTGATTTAGTGTGGTAGTATAAGCTACATGTAGTATTGTATAAAAATTGTATTTTTGTTGCAAGCGAAATTAGATACCAAATGCTGAACTCCTTTGAAAGCATGAACATGTATTGTGTTATGCCATTTATGCAGTGACTTCTTCACTGAATCTTCAAACATCTTAAAGCATGTGTTTGAGTATTTGCAGAAAAATCTTTGAGGAAAGAGATCTCCAACAATTGCAGAGCAGTTTTGATATCCTGAACAAATCTGTCATGTTCCCTTAGGAGGTTTTGTCAGCAGCTGTCCAATGTTAGGTTCCCCTGAACATAAGATCAAACAACTAATTTTGTGGAATTTCTGTGGTCGTATTTACTATTACACTGTGAAATGCTCAAATATATTTTCAACCTCCCTACCTTCCTGGGCTTCATTCCCAACCTATGGAGGGGATTGACTGGTAGAAATACTTTGCCTAGGTAGCCAAATGAAGATGTCTTTAATTTGCTTTGCCTTTTCAAAAGTGTTCAGCATTTTTGTTCCCCTTCATGGGTATGTGGCAGTTCAGCCCTCCCCTAGGTCAGAATACAGCCTGCCAGATGGGATCCTGAGAAACCAGGATCTGTGCAACTGTTGGCCACCTTGGGGTAGGTGGCACGACTGATTTTTTTTTTTTTTTTTTTTTTTTTTTTTTTAGACTGACCCTGCGGTGCTGAAGTAGAGGGTGTAAACACTAACTTAAGTGAATGAATTGTAGTTTTAATAACCATGAAATCACACTTTCTCTTTCTTCAGTTTCTTATCATTTTAGCCACTGTGGCAAAACTGTAAAGCTAGAGCTGCTTTTAAAAGCAAGACATTTTAAACTTGGGTGGAGACAGCATGTTTTCCCTGTTATCATCTGCTGTTGGAGCATCTAGCTTGCTATGGTTGAAATTTTCCTCTAAAATCTGTTTGATGGGGAGGGCCAGCAAGCAAAAGCTCAAATAAAAAAAAAAGAAGATAGCTTGCCAACATTTTTTTGAAAGCAACCAAACCTAGAAATGTCTGCCAACAAGGTTATTGTTTTAATAAGCCACACTACTATTTTGCCTGTAAACTTGCTGCGTGTTTTGAACTGAGGAGGGGGCCAGATAGGCTAGTATCAAGTAGATTTTACTGTATGATAAAATTAAAGGTAACTTCCTTGTATGTTAATTAGCTTGCTCTGCTGCTTCACAGGAAAGATCTGAAAAGTGTCTTTTTTTTAATAACGTTCCTTGCAAGTTCATTATATGACATAATCATCCTCAGCCCACTAAGAACTTCAATTTGTATATATGTGAATTTGCACAAGCATGTAGCTAGAGGTGAAGGGTTGTGTTCTTCATTTAATCTTGTATAATGTGATTTGAGCCTTGATAGTGTCATTGAAATAATAGTTTTCAGAGGTTGTTGCGCATCACATCTTTTGAGGAGTGCTGGTTTTTGTTAATTGGTTATGTTAATAAACATCGTACAGTGTTTAATTTGACAGGATAAATTTTTAAGTGCTGATACACACGTAGAACTAAGTCTGTCAGGTGCACTAAATATAATATCTCTGATGGACCCACACACACCCCCTGAAACTTCTACTGAAAGTTAATAAAATTTTTAAAAACCTATAGAAAGTTTACTGTCTTTAGATAAGACAAAATATTTGTAACTTTTTTGGTTAGTGCTTGTAAAAATAACAATCTTACAACAATCTTATTGTTGAAACTCTATGTGGAGATCTTGCTGTGTAATCTCATATTGATCTTGCAATGCTAAATTGTCTCAATGTTGGGGCACGCTGCAATTTAGTTGGACCAGAGGCTTCGCTCTGTCACAGCACCCTGAAAGAACACTTTCACTTGCTGCTTATATGAAAGAAGTCAGTGCAAAATTAATGAAAGTGCAGAACATGTGGATGAGTGCAAATTTTACCGGTTTCTCCCATATCCATGTAATGTTTCCTTAAAATAATGTAGTGGTCCAGGCTTCTGACTTTTGTGGCAGTTGAAATTTTCATGTATGTGAACTCAGAGCAATGCATTTTAAAAATCTTCTGCAGCAAGTGTGACTTCGAAGTCTGAGTTTTCTTGAATGTCCCCTTGAGTTTCACTTCTAAGATATCTCCGGAGCATCATCCAAAGAACCTTCTCGGAGAGAAGAAAGCTTCATACCTCTCCTTCTGCCTTTCTATTCTACTCAAAACTAAGTTTGAACTTAAACTTGGTTTTAACACTTTTAGGGAAAAAAAAAAAAAAAAGAATATGCTGTTTCTTAGTTTCAACCAAGATATGTAAGTAGCAGGCTTTTATGTAGACATAGTGGTTTAAATAGGTTCTATAACCTCACTCTTTTCCATTAGTGCATACTAATTATTTAATAGATGCTCAAATAAAGCCTCTGCAAATAGGCCTTTTATTTGACTTTTACCTCATGGAGCTTTCTCTGCAGGTAAGAGAAAGCTTTGCAGCAGGAGCACGTTGGAGACCGAAGATAATCTGGGAATGATTCAGAAATGAAGGCATTACTTTAGTGGTTTGACAGCCTGCACTTTCAAAGTAGAAAAAAAAAGTAGGTAACAGCTACTGTTAGTGAAAAAATGAATATATGTGAAAACTAATACAAGTGGAGTGGAAATACAGTTTTGAGTTTATTCAAATCCTTCCAGCTCATGTATTCATCCCCCTCTTAGAACAGGGCAAAGGTCTGACATACGAAATGACAGGTCTGGATGACATTAGAAAAAATTGCAGCCTTGAAACTGAACAGAAGGCTGGTGGGTATTTTGTTTGCCAGCTACCAAGGTTGAACCAGAAGGCTTACAAAGCGTGTACTTTTCCAGTGTTTTGACATCGTATGAACTTGTTGAAACTCTGAAATGAAGAACAATTAAGGATAGGGGCTTTTGTGAAATATGGAATCAAATGAAATGTAGTTTCATAGCAGAATTGACTAGGTTTTAGAGTTTGTGCTGAAATAATGTTTTGCAGTAAGCAGAAGGAATGCTACTCAGTCTGTTGGACTTCAGTGAACTTCACTTTCAATGATGTGTCATTAGATTTCCTTGAAGCTGGAGAATGGAAAATACTACAGGTTTTGTATAATGGTTAAGGTATGGGCCTTATGTTAAAACAAGGGCTTCTTGGGTGTCATAAGCTACTAGTGGAGTTGCATGGATGATGTTCTTGGAACCAGTCTGTTCTTAGTATCTTGGATGCACAAATGACGTGTGCTGTGTATGCATTGTGAGCAAATTTCATACCTGGGACATCATCAGAACAAGTGAGAATCAGAAAATAATCAGGAGAAATTGAATGACTTTAAAGATAAGGGCATGATTTAGGATGAAAATAATAAGGAATAGAAAACTATGCATTTAAGGACTAAGAAAAACAATTCCTGTTTTTTCTCAGAGAGGGCAGCTGGGTGGTTCACCACTTGGAAGGAAAAGATGGGTTGACTACAATATGAATGTAGCGGGATGCAAAGGAGTAACATACTTCTGTGGAGACAGGAAGCTGCTGTGGTCACCAAGTGCTGACTGGAGGCAGCAACATCTGGGGAAGGAGTAGGGCAATGAGTGGTGGAATATGGGAAACGTAAAAAAAAGTCCACAATAAGTACTTGACTGAAGTGGCAACCAAAGCTAAGACGGGCAGATTGCTCTCTGCCTGCCTTTTTGTTTCCTCTCGTCATGTCAGGTCAAGGACAGACAGAGCAAGTCTATCATCCTTCACACTGGTGTGGGAAAACAGAGAACCAAAAGCTATGGGACAGGATAAAAAAAATGCCCATTTTCTGTAGCTTCTTTTTTGTCTTGGATTATTTTTTAATTGGCATGTTTTAGTTTTTTAATCTCAGCACAAAAACACAGTTTTTCTTGACACTGAGATTAAGGTAAATCTAGATATTTTGCTAATGGATTGCAGTCTGTCCCTGCTAAGAGTTTCACTGTTAAGTGGTAGATTTTACGCTTTGGATTGGAATAGCCTTTAATACCAGTCTTACTGATGATCCATGCAGATGCCAGTATGGAATATTGAATCATATACTTTGATTTGCTTTTGGATGACTGAACAAAACAAACAAACAAGACCTGTGAAACAATAGATTTGTAAATAAAAATGTTGGATGCATTTATAAAATTTGCTTTTATTTGTGAAATCTGTTTTCAGAGTTCTACAGGAAGAATTTTTAGTGAAGCTAGGCTGATAACTGCTCACTGCTGAAATTCTGAATTTCTTTGAGGTGTATGTGAAGCATTTATGTACAAGGAATCTGAAGAGGAAAGCTAGTAAAAAGAGTGCTGTATTGATGGCAGAGTCTGTTAGCTTCTTACACAACAACAGAAGGTGGTGATATGGGAAAAATGAAAGCATTTTTCATCTTTGGTACCAAAATTAGGATATAATAGAAGAAGATGTAGGATGGCAAATTTCTATTTTCTATGTGCTTTTAGTAGTTACTTAGTTACGGGCTAAAATGACTCTGTGTGTACAGGTTTTAATTAAAAAAAAATAAATAAGAATACTAACACCAGCTTCAGGATTTGCTTATAGTCATTGTTTTCTCCTTTTCATTCAGTGTTTTATGTTCATTGGGAAAGCAATTTGTAACAGGAGGCTTTATTCAGTAAATTCAACCCTTCCAGTCTGTTGGGAAACCGGGATGTTTAGCTAGGCAGCCAGCAATTCTTGACAGGGTTTTATCCTGATCTTTTCTTATAGGTGCCTGAATAGGAATGAAAGGCAATGGGTCAGATTATTTTAATAGCAAACTTCCTTGCCCCACAAAAGCCTTACTCTGTCTCTGACCTTCAGCACAGAATTTTTTCTACTGTTAACAAGCCAGAGTGTTAATCTGCACTATCTAAAATAAAACTGGTGTTTTGTTTAGTTTGGCTTATAGCATAGCTTCAATTCTTGGTTTATGAGAAGTAGAAAAGAGGTTTGTGGTGGGGTGTGTGTGTCCATATGTGTGGTGGGGTGTTTTGGTTTTTTTTCCCTCCCACACCCATCCTCGAGGAGGTTAGCTTCAGATTGTGATCTGTTTTAAGTCTTTTTCTCCCACCCTTTACCGCTTGTTAATTATGTCTTTCCATATTTCTGGATTCATTTTAATGACTTTGAAAAATGTTTGGCTTCATTAGCTATTTTTTCCCAGAATTCAGTACATATTCTTCAGTGGGGAAGTTCTTGCCTCAAGGCATTTTTAAGTTAAAAAAAACCCAACAAACAAAACCCCCCAAAAAAACCCTCTTTGGAAAAGTGAAGAAGACAAAAAAAATCTTCAGTAGTTTTCTGCAGAAAGGAAGTAGCGTGAAAATTCTCTGAGCTCAGTTAAGCTTTTGGGTTTCAGTAGTTGGGAGGATTTTGACACTTGGCTTGATTCATTGGGTCAAGATTTGCGTTGGACCAAGGGACTGTTGATGTCACATGAGGAGTCTTAAGCCATTTTCACAGCTCTCTCTACTGAGTTGCTATTGCAAACTGGTGTTGCAGTTTGAGTTTTACAGAGCAGTTCTCGATGCTTGATTTTCTGCTGAGCTTGTAAGTCGGGGGGCAGCACACCGCTGGCCCTTACCGTGAAATGAATTATGTAGCGTCTTGTCAGTAAGGTGCTGCTTAGCCATGCCTTGCACACAGGGCATGCAGACTAGTTAGCAAGTCTACAGGAATCTCCAGTGAAGTCAGTGAAAATACGCATGGATAAAATGTGTATTTAGCGCAAGCAGTGTGCACGACGTGTGTGACTGTGTTCGGTATGCTTGAGAATGAGGTAGAGTTGAGAGGATAGAAGGTTCTGTGATTGAAAGACTGGTAGATGTAGCACATCCTTAGGATAACTGGAAATGGGATGTTTGTTGATGTTACTCAGAAACATCAGCTGGGACTTTGGGTAGAAATAATTCCGTAATTCCAAATGAAGATGATTTAAATAACTTCCCTACCACTTCCATATGATTTCATTGTTATGGTGGGATCTATATGCACAGTGGCAGCTTTGGACCTGTTTCATATTCTGCATCATCTTGCTTGCTGCTTGCTTGCTTGTCGCTCAGTTACTTCCCTGGCTTTGCTCACCAGCCTTAGTGACTGAATAGCAATGAGAATGTCACATCACCTCCACTCCTAGTCCTGCGCAGCTGTTTAATGCCTTGCTGTTTGATAGCTGGGAAGGGTTGCTGTTGAGTCGAGGTTGGCCTTAGCTAGCCATCCTTTGGAACCTCGCATATGGGCTTTACATTTGTGCAGAGAGGGTCCTGCACTTGGCCACAGTCTGACATTTATGCTGCTTAGACTGGAGTTTGGTTTAGCTGTACTGCTAAGCTGGCTTCCCAAGGTGTAGTGTATCCTAGTGTCCCACAGCCTGACATATAAATCAAATCCTGTGCAAAGGATGGGAGTGGATATGCAGAGATTGGGCAGGTATGCCGTCTCTAACCGACACAGCAATGAACGTGCCACATGGAATAAAGATAATGGAAACTTTTTAGATATTTAACAAGGTATAGAACCTGTTATAAGAAGTCAAGGTTGTATCCTCTTGTACAACAAAACATACTAAAGTGTTTTCTTCTTTTTAGTCCAAGTGGTAAGAAGTTCAGAAGCAAGCCTCAGTTGGCAAGATACCTGGGAAACACTGTTGATCTCAGCAGTTTTGACTTCAGAACGGGAAAGATGATGCCCAGTAAATTGCAGAAGAACAAACAGAGACTAAGGAATGATTCTCTCAATCAAAATAAGGTTTGTTAGTAAATACTGTGTTTAAGGATATCCTAAGAATTTCCTTTCCTGTAAGTTCATTTAGCAATTTTTTTTTCTGCTTAAAGCAGTCTGCTTCTAAGATGTACATCTATGTTTAATTTTTAGTAGTGGTAGAGACATAAGTTTATAAATAGAAGGAATACTCTGCTACTACCGAGAAAAATATCAAGGTGAGGTTAAGTATGAATCAAAAGTTTGAGTAATTCGGGAGTTGGCTTGGGACTAAGAACTTCAGTGCTAGTCATCTACCTGAATGATGTTCTTCTAAATGGGAAAAGTTAGGACTGTTGATGCCAAGAGATTCTCCTGTGCAAGGCTTCAAATTGTTATGTTCATCTTCCTGTTCTGAGATGAAATAGTTCACATTTTTAATGTGTGCAGTGTGTGCCAGGAAGCTTGTTTCTGAGGCAAATGCATTTATCTGTACAAATCTGGATGGCTGTGTACAGCTATGTGGCTTAACAAGGCCAGGTGTTTTTCTGTTTAAGATTGGGCCTTTCTCAATTGATCTGATTGTTCTCTTATTGTCAATTTCTTTTTGAACAACAGTGTATCCTTTTGAATACTGAAGAAAATGTGTATAATAGATTAAAAATAAAAGGCTGAAGCATACAGGAGTGAAACAAGTGATGTAGCACATAGGAACATGACAAGTCAATTTAGCTGACTCGGATATAATATGTTTCTGGACAAACTTTAGAAACCTTATATGACAGTTTGAAAGGGCTTCTGTAACAACCTGCAATGTTTTCTTTTTAAAATATTCTATTTTCCAGGATTTCTTAACTTACAGTAGTGTATGAAATGACCTAATAAGTTATAGGTATGTCTTGTGCACTGATGTGTTTTTGTCATCTGCCATTTGTAATGTGGGAACCACACATTTCATGCTGGTTTCTTTTTATTTAAAGCGTGTGTTCAAATTATTTACTATTTTCTTACCACAGACATGAGGCTTTCAAATAATTTAACAGTTAGGGGTAGTCCAAGGAAAGGTTTTGATTATGCTTTTTGCATGAGTAGAAACTACAAAATTTGGTATATAAAATCGAGATGAGTCTGTGCTCGCTTTGTATTCCTATGATCTGAGATTACTTGAATGTTGTTGACAGTAGCTCTGTTACATACAAAATTAGGAAAGGGTTTTTTTTTGGGGTGGGTTTTTTTTTTTAGGTAAATAACATTTATTATTTCTTAAGTGACTGAATCTGTAACTCATGAGCTTTCAGGAATTTCTGCAGTATTCCTGTGATAGTTAAAAATGAAAATAAACATTTTCCTGGAGTTTTTTTTTTTTTTTTCCACAAGGCACTGAAAGAGTTTGGTTGGAGTTGTCTTCCAGTCCACCTTGCAGCTGTGCTGCTGGGGGGCTGTAAAAGACAGACTTGCATAGGCAAGTTTGTGTATAAACTTGCTCCTATTTTATAGGTTGTTTGGTTTTGTACAAACAATTTACCACAAATGTTTCTAAATCCTTTGGCTTCTTGTATGTTTCAAGAAGGAATATCAAAATACACTTGAGTCTTCTTTCTGGGACATGTCTAGGCAGTTAGATTTATGCAGCTGGTGGATGGAAATGCTGTCTTGCCATACTTGTAACTTTTGAGATTCTCATGTAACTGGAGCAGATTACAACTCAATGTCAAGATTGACATACTAATGCTACCTGGCTTCAAATGGAACTGCGGATAATATATGCTAATGAATGCTCTCCATTTTGTGATGTTAAATGTACAACAGTGTAAATAACACGGAAATATTCTTCTAGCAAAATACTTCTCTCCAATCTTAGCATTGCACATTCATACTGACCGTTCAGTATTGGCAATAAAGGCGTATATATGATAGGTTTATTTACGGTAAAGCTGCAGGAGGAGTTTCGCTTCAACCTATACTAATCTTGCCATTGTTTTCTGTGTATCCATTTTTACATTTCACTTGCAAATTATGCTACTTTATTTATTTGCAGTGCTTTTGAAGAGACAATGAAATAAGTAATACAATTGAATATGAATCCAGTAGATACAGCATACTGCTGTGCTTATAAAAATATGCTTATAAATTCTTCATTTTGTAAAGAAAACATAATAGAGAGTACTGGTTAAACATGCTGTCTGGTTATAAGTGACTTCTTGGATTAAAGGATTTGAAAAGCTTGAAAATCCTCTGCTGAGTTTTTAAAATGGTTTTATGTCCGGGGCATGTTGATGCTTCTGGAAAGTCATGTCTTTGGAAAGGTAGTGGGCTGAAATTCTTTTGGAAATCCTTGTTGGACCATAAAATACTCCTACTGAGTAAAAATGAGCAGGGAATTGATTTTTCTGCTGGCTAGTACATTACTATAGTTCCCAGAGTAGGAAGAGATTTTGTTCTGTGATAGTAGTCAAGCAGCATAGAAGCCCACAGTATGGCTGTGTTTCTGAAGGCCAAAGTGTGCCTAAAACTGAATATTGTGAGCTTAATCACCATCTGAAGTGAAGTAATCGGTGTCTGACCATTTGAAACGTGTAGGTGGAAAGCTCAAAAGAACTTTCTGTTCTCCAGGAGAGGTGTCGGTTGTAGGGATCTTTGTTACTTATTTCTATGAGGATGTGCTGGAAACTTTTCCTTTGTCACGGATAAATCTTATGTGTGGCTGGCTTATGATTTATTGTGAAAAAGTTTCTCTGAGTATCAGTCACTTCCTGTTAACGTGTGATACTTTTTTTCCTTGTATATCCCAAGATCTGCAGGTGCCGGAGATGGGTGAGCTTAGCAAGTTTCTGTGCTAGAGTTTTATTTCTATCGTTCAAAACTCAGTGACACAAATGAGAGACTGTTTATATAGGATGAGATCAGAAAGCCCAGATGTGGCAATGATTAGAGAGGAAATAAAACAGGAAAGTAGTGAGATTATAATTACAGTACTTAGGAATTGCTCTGTTCTTCGTTTAAACAGTTTATCCTGATGACCGTTTTCTAGTATGTAGCCTTGATAAAAAGTATGTGGGCCATCTAGCCCTTGAACCTGTATTTCCTGCATCGTTTATAGCTCATCAGGGTTTCACTTTAATTCTGGGGGCCATATCATTAATGTAGCTGCATTGTCTTGATTTTTCAGACTGCCTGAAGAAATCTACTTTTTATTTTCTGATTTTAATGGATTTAATTTTTAACTTCTCTTTAAGTCACATTACTGGCCATAAGGAGCCTGTAAATATTTTCTGTGAACCTGAATGAATGAAGACCTTTGTTCTAGAAATGTTCACTTTTCCAGATTTATCTCCCATATGGCAGCTGGCTCTGTAATATTATTGGTTTTGTCAGTTTTAATAGTTATTTTACCACTAATACCGATGCTACTGCACAGAATGCACTGGGGCCATGGACTTCAAAGCTACAAATACTTCTTTGAACTTGATGTCACAAGATCAGGGAATGCAAAGCTTGTAGGATAGGCAAGGTCTGTCAAGGTTCTGGTGTCAGTTATGTGGTGTGAGGAAAGTTCATTGTCAAAATACTTTGTGCAAATTGAAGTACGTGTGATTACTGTCTAGCTCTGGTTGGTGATGCTATGCTCATCAGAGATACTTTAATTATATATGAAAAAATGTATTATATATGAGAAAGTCTAACATTAGACTTACTATTGTCATCATCGGGGAGGAAAAAAAATGGAGCCCATAACCAGTATCCACCATGCAAAGCACACGCTAAAAGTGATGACCGCAGTATCGAAAGTATTTTTCTAGTGGACCTGGACTACCTGGGTGAAACATTAGGTGAAGATTGATGTCTAGATTTACTTATAAATTTAGATTCTCACTTTTGCTTTGTATAAAAAGATCTTAGGACTTCCATGCTAATTTGAATGGTAATTTCTCTGGTTGGTTAAAACTGTTAAGTGTAATGAGGCAGAAGTACTCATGCTCTGTTGCTGTTTGCTCTGGCCATGGAAACCCTGGTTCCAGTTAAACAAAATTCAGCAGCGTGTTAGGGGTGGAGCTGAAGGTGGAGATCTCTGAAGATATGCTGCTTTTCCCATTCAAAAGCTGTAATATTGCAAGACACAGAGATCGGTTAGTTTCTGGCTGTAAGTAGATGTCTGAATTTCTGAGAAAAACTTCCATTGCTTTAGCCTTATTATATTTAAATGAGTTAACTGCACTACCTGGAAATTGTGAAGAAAGGGGGCCTATTCTCAAAGCTCTTTTGCAACATAAATGATTCTATGATTCTGTGATTTAAAGGAGTGGTAAGAATAGAGAGCTGTGATCAGAACTGCTTCCATTGAAAAGAATAGATTTCTAGAACTCTTTCAGAATTCACCTGTCTGTTGTTGAATATTCTGGCATATTTCTTCTGTTGATCTGGGAAAGTGTTCTGGCTCTTGTGAGAGGATGAACAAATCAATATTAAGCCGGGATTCCCAACATGCTACAGTGATAACTATAAATGAGTGTCTGAATGGAGTCATACTGTTGAATAACTAAGAATACGCATAGTACTCGTGATAAATCACCACCTTTGCCATCTGCATGAAAAATCGAGGCCTGAAATTTTAAAACTATCCCTTCATTTAGATTATGTTGAGATGCCTGGATAAATGTGAAGTGTTACTATGTTGTTTCTTCCTGTCAATTACATTCCCTAGAAATACATGGAGGAATTCCTTATTTTTTTTCTGCCAGGCAGGATCTAATAGCACTGTGTCATCCTGGAGAGGCTATAACAAGAGGCCTCTCCCTTGCCTGTTCCCCCACCCAGCAGATGAATCAAATAGCTGGATAGAAGCACCCAATATAATAACTGGTGTATTTTGGGATTAAGTGGCTTGCCTGCAGAATGGTCTTCATGATAAAAATTACTTTCTGTGGAGTGCAGAGATTATACTCTCTTTATTGCTAGTTTATAGATTGTGCACTGTACACATATAGAAAGAATGACTTCACACTCTCTTTTCTCATCAGCCATCCGCCTTGCAATTACAGAGGTATGCTAAAATCAGGGTGTTCTGATGGTGGAGGAACTACCTTATCAGATTGCTTTAGCAAAGCTCTAAAAGAGGGATGTGTACTTTTAAAATAAGAATTTAATCTGCAACAGATGCAATGAAGAGAAGTCTTATTGCTTAATAAACCTAAGCCTGTTGCCATATTTTTAATCTAATTTTGATACAGGTCATTACAGAATATCTATAGTCAGTATTCTGACTTTTGTCATCTGGAATTCCAGAGTGTTGATCTTAGAAATGAATGCTTTTTGAACAAGCATGTGCTCTTTGGTTCTTAATGTAGTCTGTTTTATGAAGTTGTGTAGTCCAGATTGTATAATCTATATATGGAGGATATGAAGATTGAGATTTAATTCCCGTTTCTAAGACCAAGTGATTGCGTTCTCTCACAAAATTAGGAGTGTAAGTAAATCCTAATGAAAAACTTTTAACATGGATGGAGTCTAATACCAGTGTTCACTGTGTAACTTTTGACCTGTGATCTCACAGCCAATTATGAAACTTCTGAGATGTGAAATACTTATTTCTCTTCCTTTTGAATGACTGGCAGTAAACTTATAAAATGCAAAAGCTTAACCATTTTTCTATGTCAGAAACTAGATATGGCTATGAATTGTTTTGAAGTGCTTAAGACTGTCCTGCAAAATAGTGAACTTGCTTTTTGTTACACGTTAATTAGGAAAGTATTTATCATGGGATATTTATTTTCAGTGTCTCTCTGGTGTCAATATAGTGACGTGTCTTCTCAGTCACACTCTTGTATCCTTTGGGGGGGAAAAAAAAAGATTTTATTTCAGTTAAGGAAAATATCAGACAAAATTCACAAGCAGAAAAGTCTGGTATTATGTGTTCAAGACTTGGAAGAAATGGGATTACAAACAAAAAGCTGTGAGGTGCTGTTCCTTGGCACAGCACTTCAAACTGGCAGTCTGCTTTTGGATAGAGACAGGTTTAGAAAAGCTGGAATGGTGTAAGGTGATGATCTATCTTCTTTCTTCATCAGTTTTGGGGGTCATGGGAGAATTCTATTCCCCCACCCCAAATACTTCTGGGGTTATTGCTACAAAGAGGGCTTCAGGCACTAGTTTCTCCATTGGCCTAAGGGTTTGATGTATGACCAGATATTATTGGTAAAGTTATAGCAGATGCCTGGGAATCATCAGTTCACAAACCTGATAAAAGCTAGCTTTGTCAAAAGGTTTGTTGAAGTTGATATAGTTTTAGGTTTTTTTCCAGAATAAATTGCTGCACTTAATGAGGATTTGTTTGGTGTAGGAATTGCTTAGGAAATTTGTGACCAGAGTTATGTAGGAAGATGCTGTCCTTTAAGACTTGGAACTCTATAAACTGTTACAAACATATTTTCATGAAGCTTTGGAGATTTCATTTTGACATCTGATTGTGAAGCTGTCTCTTTTCAGAATGTAAGTCAGTTGAACAATTAACATATATATTTTAACAAAAGATGGACTTTCAAGCAGTTTGATTCTTCCCAAGAAGGGGAAAAGTGTGGAACCAGCTAAGTGTTACTTTTTTAAAAATTTCTTTTTAAAATGGAGGGCTGCAAAGGTTAGTTAAGTGCAGCATTTAAAGGAAATCTTTACTTCAGAAAAAAGCCTCGGTAGAAGAGGGTGAATCCAACATTAGTTTGTGTACTTTTTATGTATAATTTTTGCTAATTCTCTTTTTTTTTTTTTAACAGGGAAAACCAGACTTAAATACAACTTTACCAATCAGACAAACTGCATCAATTTTCAAACAACCAGTCACCAAAGTTACCAATCATCCTAGCAACAAAGTACGATGTGATCCACAACGAGTGACGGAGCAGCCACGACAGGTAAGAATCAATCTATTTCCATTGTTACTGCTCAGTAAGTTGTGAAACAAGCTGAAAATGTGCTTGTTTTCAGATGTGCTTCAATTACAGATGAGAATTCCAATCTTGAAGGTTACTTATAGGAATGTATTTCAAAAAATACAGAAATAACAGTCACATCATATGGAGATTCATAGTTCTTAATCCAAAACTTCATTCATATCTGATTACCACATTCCTCTTGAAATTCAGATCTATGCTGTACTGTCACAACTGGACATCAATTATAAAAAAATAAAATTGTTCAGGTGCAGCTTCTTAATAGAAGTTTCAATAAAATACACAGTTCTCATCAAGTTGTAATATCTCTTTTATAT
This sequence comes from Falco peregrinus, assembly GCF_023634155.1. Classification (NCBI taxonomy): domain Eukaryota; kingdom Metazoa; phylum Chordata; class Aves; order Falconiformes; family Falconidae; genus Falco; species Falco peregrinus. The sequence goes on from NC_073743.1 coordinate 21,824,815, forward strand.
AGAAGAACTTTGCACAAAATCAATAAAATATTGTATTTTAAATCCCTCTTTTTCACTCTACTGCTACTATAAATTTAAACTACGGTAACATCAACTCATCTTACACAAATTCTTCTTTTTAGCTGCTTTTCTTTATGTCAATGACAGGTCGCCTGTTCACACAGCGCTTTTTTAGTTTTGTATTTTATGGGGAGGAGGGATCTGAGAAGAAATGAGAATCTAGTTAACGAATGAATAATTGGGTAAATAATGTAGTGTATATTGGACTGAAGTATTGTTTCTAAGTCTGACATGTCTTTTGAGGCATAGCATTATTACCATCAAATTGAAACACCTTATTCTGTTTTAGGGGTGCAGGGATGAGAAGAAAATGCAGAGGCATGTTCAAATTTTTGTACACTCATGTCACTAACTTTTAACAACATTTCCTTTGAAACTCAAGCTGTCTCTAATATTGCACTTTCAAACATCTTGAATGCTGTTCTTGTAAGAAATAACATGAGCAATTTAGACTCTGCATCCTCTAAATTCAGGTGAGAAAGAAAAAGAAGAAATATCGAGCCATATTGGATCATTTTGTTGAGATGTCTTTCAGCAAGATTTGAAGGCCTCAGCTAACCTCACTGTTGGTCCCATGAAGTTCAGCAGGGGCCATGTAAGTGTATCACATTCAGATCTAAAAGATGCATAATTGCATGTGTCTATTGATTCTCTTCACATTCTTTGGGTTTTCCTGTTGAATTACTACACTTTGTGTGTCAGGAATTTCCTTTTGGTCATGTCTGCTGAACCAGTAATAATCACCAAAGCATATGAAAATTATGGCACCTTTGTGGCAAGAGAAATGGATGCCTTAGCAATTCGTGTCTTGATGGATTTAAAACCATTTCATGCTTGCCTATTTCCTCCCTGATTTCTTTCTTCCAGAATCTTTTCTTCAGATATATAGTGACTGAAGTCTTTGGGAATGCATCCCTTATCTTTTGAGAAAGCCTATTTTGCAAATCCTTACCGGATAGTCAATTTTCAAACCTACCCAAGTTAAATCTTTGCTGCCTTAAAATAGGTTCTAATGGATTAAACTATAGCAAGATCTTCAAGAAATCGTTGTCTGCTGATCACTATGTCGGCATTCTTTTTCAAACTCCTTTCTCCAAGTTTGCAACAGTGCATCTTCGGAAGAGGACACTAAACAATAGTCTTACTCTGTATTGCCATACTTCATTTGGAAAAAATGCTAGCTCTGATCACACTGAATGTGGAATAATTAATCTTATATATCTAATAGGAAAGCAAATCTTGGTGTGCCTTACTCTTGCTTTTCTTCAAGCTAGATTGCTGCTTTGAGCTGTTTTTTAGTTTGTCATCATTCTGAGTAGTGATGATTGACATAGGTGGGAGACTTGGGAAAGGAGAGAACAGATTGTTACATTTGTTTTTACATAAAATTTGAGTTGTTTTCAGTAAAATTTTCATTAAAAAATCTGGAACAAAGAAATTTGCTCTAGGTAGTATACAGTCAGTTACTGTAGAATCTTAAGCAAATTGACAGCTTTCCTAAACAATTTCCAGTGATCTGGTTTCTTTACGCACTGATTTCCGTCATACAATGAACAATATTGGTTTGGTATTAGTAATAACCAAAAGTATGGAGAAACTGCAGACACTGAACATGTATCCACCCTTCATGTATGCATACATAGATGTACACACATGCCCATTGTTTGAATATAGCATGCAGTTCATTCCAATGTTGTACTCGCTAGCTGGAGCATAAATATTAATAGGTATGATCTTTGCCTGGTTTTCAAAAAGCAGTGATTTTTTTCTTGATAGGATCTGTTGAGATAAAGTAGAGAAGCCAGGGTGAGGACAGAAGTTGCTGGAAAACTTTGTTCTTAATAAAGTTTGTACCATGTAGAGCACCTGTTGCTTGAGATACAACTGTTGGACAAATGCGACCTTGCAAATGTATTTGAATTCTCTTCCCCTCCAGATAAAGCCTCTATTTTCCTTACATAAATAACCCCTATGTGTGACACTGTCTTCTCCTTCTCTCATACTCAGGTGTGCAAACTTTTCCGTACACAGACTGTAAATATATCAGTGTTGGATATTTAAGTGAATGCTGAAACACCGACTACATGGTCTATTTGTATATAAAGCTTACTCAGTTACCACTTCCTTCCAGTGTTATTCCTCCCTGTTTTCTTCAATCCTTGGCCCAAATCCCTTAAGGGATTCTTGCTTCTGTAGATATCCATCTCTGAAAGCTTTATCTGCTTATATCTATTGTATCTCCCTCTTCAAAGGACAGTCTAACCAGAATTCCCTGAAAATTCTCTTTGGCCTGCCTGCTTCTGTGAAGATCAAAATAAATGAGTACTGTAGTTCCTTTGGCAGTCAGTAGGTTTTTTCATGACCTGAGAGCGAGAAGACATGCCTGTTGGTGTTGGCAGGGAACATATTTGGCAGCAGCTCTTCTTTTAAGCAGTAAACCATGTTGGAGTTCTTGGAAAGATAAACTAATCGCAGCTTGCTTATGATCTTCGTATAGGTAAATCTGTCAAAGCAACAAATCTTTGTGGCAACTGCTGGTTCCATATATTCAGCATGCTAGTTTGTGGCATGCAAGAAGTGTCATGAGGTTGTCCAGGCCTTTTTCAAGCAACAGCTCTGCAAGACAGCATTTTAAAGCTTTCAAAGCCATTCTTAAAGGTTTTATAGGTTACTGGTTATCAATCAGACTGGAGAAATTTACCCAAGAAAAAATGGAAATGTTCTGAGAATCCTGGAAGTAGGCTGTGTCAGAACTTGAGCTGTGAGTGTATGCATGCATGCTCTGAAGGGTCAACTGGTACTCACTAGACCTCTCTTCACTATCAGCCTTCTTCCTCTGTGTGGCTTTTGTTCAAATACCAGCACCAGTCAATCCACTGAGATTTCGCAAAGTCTTCCTATCTAATCAAATGATAGTAGTATCTGTAAGTTCCTAAATAGCAAATCTAATAGCCTCAATTGCTGTTTTCTTCAGAGTGCTTTAACATCTCTTTTTGAAGTATCAACCTGCACAAAATATTTTGATAAAAATGTTTTGATAAACCGGTGTAAGAAAAGGAATCCTGAAAGATTGGTAGTGGGCCCTGCAAAGAAAGGAAAAAAAACCCAATCAAACCCCAACAAACTCCTCGGTTTTAGCCTCCTCTCCACTGTTAGAAGATTTCGATAAGACATGATACATTCTTGATGGATTTAAGGGTGATGATTTACATTTAAAAAGTCAGATTAGCATTGCTGAAAAGGAAACTGGAATTAATGATGACTTAATAAATCATGTAACTATATCTGTCATCTTCCTCTTAGGTGGTGTTGAGTACTGTCTTAAAATCACATTTTCTCCCTCCTTCCTATTTTGCAAACAGGCCACTAGATGTAGCAGTTCTTTGGGGCACGTTAATGCTCCACCTGTGCATCTGGATTTGAGTATTCCTCAAGTGTGAAGTGGGTGAATGTGAAGCAGTGGAAGTCCGGAAACTATTATAGGCAGTAAATCTTTTATGTAATCTCTTAAACTTGAGTTACTTGCCTGTCAAGTGTTCTTGACAGTACCTAACTGGATGAAATTGAATGGTGCTGCAAATCAAACTTTCTCATGGATCACTGCCCTTTGTACCCTCACTCATGTGGTGCCTCCAGAGGGTCCAGGTCCCTGTGTCCTACGTAGAGCACTTACCCTCTTCTTCGTCTGTTAGAGCTTCTTGGTTCACACTGTTCCATGCTGATTGACCATTTCCAGGGTAAATCCAAGACTCGTTCATTTTCCCCCGTGCCCTAAATGTGTGGTACCTGAGACACTGCTTTGGGAGAACTCTTGACTCCTGAGGACCCACTGATCACTAGTTAAATCGGGTTTACACTGTTGGTAGTGGTGGTAGGGATATTTGAAACCATACTAGTAAAACTGATGTTTATGTGAGTGGTAATCCGGTAAACCAGTGAATTTGCAAAGCAAATCAGTATCTTCCTGATCCATTTGGCTTAAAACATCCCACAAACATACCTCAAGTGTTTAAAAGGACATCCTTCCCTTCAAAGCTCATTTTGAGAAAATTGGACAGGCAGTATTATGTGATCCAATTCCTCTAGTTCTGTGACAGACAACCACCTTTAAAAACCACCTTAGGATAATTCTGAGGGTATTTTCTTTTTTAAAATGCCTTAGGATACAGCTGATATATTTACTTATAATCTATTTGTAGGCCAGAAGTACTCTTTAAAATTGATTTGAAAGTCTCTTTTATAAACTTACCATCATATATATTTGCAGTGGCTTGTATTGTAATGGGTTATTGAATAGGATTATATATGACAAATTAAATCTGACCATAGTCATTTCATAATATATATGCAGTCTAAAAAGCCTACTTTATGAGAAAAATTGCAGGATGTCATTTTATGTATGTCTTCTTGTGAACAGTTCTTAATAAGAAAGGCATATTTAGCTCTTAGCACTTTGTATTTTGTCAAATAGATGTGACTTTTTTTTTCCTGTGGATCAACTTAAAGGGTTAGAATCTAGAATTCAAATAGGGTTGGAAAACTTAAGCTTCTTGGTTAATATCTATTAGAATTATTAAAAAGAGGGATGGAAGCAACCCAATGAGATTTAAGTTTCATCTCCCTCTCCCAGGCAGCTAAGGGAACACTGAAATTTTGATTGGCTGTTATGGATGCTGCAGAGCTGAGCAGCTCAGCAACTGGATATAAAAAGAGGAAAGAATTTTTCTGATTTTCTGCAGAAATTCTCATGCTTTTTAAATTCTTTCATGGAGACTTTGAAAAGACCTCTCTTTAATCATATCTCCTTACTTAACTGCCTGCAATGTCATTTGTTTGAGCAGTTTCCCGAACAGTAACTGGCATTCTGGTCTCAGCCTTTAAAACACATTTTAAAACGTTACAAAATTGCAGGCTGGCTGTGTCTGCAGTACAGTATAGATATGTTGACTGTGCTTTGTGTAGACTAACTTTTAATCAGCTTGCAGACCAGTTTATAATGCACCTGCAAACAGCATGGAAATACACGTGGTTGCAGAGAGCTAGGAAGATGCCAAGGCAGCTCCTGGAGCTGTGACTGTGCTGCTAAACTTGCTGTGTCCATCCTACTTCTGAATTAGATGGTAGCTTTTTCTGACTGCTGCTGCAAGTTAAGAGTGGATATCTGTAGTTGTCTAAATAGAAGAAACTACCTCGGTAAACAAATCTGTGAACTCACCAACACTGGAATCATTGTCCTTTCTTCTGTGTGTCCAGTCAAGTACCTCAGTCTGTTGACATCTACAGTATTTTCAATACTCTCTAAATAGTAAATGGCAGAAGAAATCTGAGGTTCTTGTTTATGTAGAAATCAGTCACCCTCCAGGAATGTTTGAATGTTAAGAACACATGTGCTTTTCTTTTAAAAATAATAGAATTGGAATGGATTTCTTTCTAGCAAAAATTTCCTGTAGGCTTCCTTGAGCTTGAGCAACTGCAAATAGACTTTTATTTATCTAAGGAAAAGGAGCGAGCAGCTCATAATATGTTTGGTGGTTCTTGCAATAGAAAGGCTAATCTATTGTTTCTTTGTTGTCTGAATGAGAAATAGTTGCTTAGGAGACTGTGTTTTTTGCAGAGATTACGGGTTAGATTATAGTTCACCATTAGTCACAAATAGTTTTTCTTGGACAAGAAACAATTATGGAGGAAGCAATATTTTATAATTCTCCAAATAAAGAACCTCAGAAGCACAGTTGTGGTACAGCTCTGCCATTATGGAGTTTCAGAACAAGGAAGTGAAAATTCTGCTCCACCCTGGGGACCTTGGCATTGCATTCCTATGCTGCCTCCTCTGTCACAGGAAAAAAAACAGGCTTGCCCTCTGGAGAGTAAGTTTGAGAGATAAGGGATACATTTCTTGCTCAGCAGGAGATTATTGCATAAGAGGTCACTTTTGACATAACGCGCATTGATTAATTTCCTAGGAAATGGAGCACTTGGCTGATGGGTCTTTCTGAATCTAAAACACTCCAAACATCAGTAAATGAAGGACCATGGCTTTAGTCTCTTTTTGATGTGTGTTCCCTAACCACTGCTTCAAGCTAAACTGAAATATAGCCATTTTTCATCGTCCAGCAGGATGAATACCCATAACTGAATCCTCAGAACGATTATTCATTTTGCATTAGTAGTGAAATACCACATCAAAACAATGACAAGTCTTGAAATCCAGTTCTTCTCCCATTCCTTCCTCTGCTGGTTCCATCAGGATTCTCATTACTGAATAACAGGTTCTCATGTCTGCTAATGCTTCTTTCCTTGGGGGCATGTATCTTGCTTTTCTGTCTGTACCAGTGCATCTTCAAGCTGAGAAAAGCACAGGCTGGAGAGCTCAGTCCATTTTATGAGGAAACCTCTGATGGTGAGATGCTGTAAGGTTATTATGCAGAAGGTGGCCTCTGTGGCTGGCAGTCATCTGTTGAGTTTGGCTGGCTGTAGCTGCAGACGCTTGCATTGTGTGAGGGGCTGTTCCTTGTTTTACAAAGTCCAGCAACGCTCTATGGCTGCTGATGCAACCAAACTAGATGGGATTTGTATGAATTGCTCCTAATTTAGGAGCCTGTTTCTCTGCTTAGCGGGGCACAAAGCCTGTGAACCCGAACTTTATTTTCTCTTTTTCTATTCCCAGTCTCACTAATGGTGAGAGAGCTGTAAGTTAAATAGTGTAAGCTATGTTTAGGGCTGTACCTCGGAGGCAGATATTCTGCACATCAAGACTTGCATGATCTATTTCGGTTACTTCTGCTGCTGTGGAATGGTTGCATCTTCATCATGTAAGTGAAGTAACACAAAAGCTGTGTCTGAATTTGTATTTAGTAGCTTCCTTCCCTCTCTCACCGTCCCTTAATAGCTATTCCTGGCACAGCTGATAGGGAAATACTTGTCCAGATCTGGTCCAGCTCAGAATCTTCAGTAAAAACCAAGAAAAGACACAGGGCTTCAGAGGGAACTCGTAAGAACCCAGAGAGGGTTGGAAAACAAACTTCATAATAAAACTCTAGGAATGCAGTTCATTTCTGGGCAAAAAATTAGTAGGAGTGACGTGTGCAGTCTCGGTGGTGATCTGGGGAGGTGAGAATTTGAAGCACAGTCATTGTCATTTGCAAATAATTATACATAATGGTGCTGGAAGCTTTGTGCTAGGAAAATGCTTTGCTTCAATCTTGTTTCAGCAAGTGTGTCTAAGTGCCAGGTGCTTTCTTCTACCTGATGCTGACCTCAAAAGTCATCTGAGGTGTTGCTAGTTGTACAGACTTTTCCCTGCCTTCGCAATCAGTGCTTAAAGAGCTGAGCGAGTCCTGATCTTGGAAGCTACACCCAATCAATACTGCGCTACACTTCCCAAATCTTCTAAGCTTTCATATGTGCTAGTTGTCCTTCTTCAAGCACTCTCTCCCACGTGGGGATTTGCATTCCTAATATACTCTCTATAACCAAACCATTCTCCCGATTCCTTGTCCCTCTGTGATGTGTGCTGGGTTGTTCCCAGTAGGGACCTGAAGAATCAAACCCCAGTAATGTTTGATTGTATTTGGTGATGTATTTGCTGCTGTAGACCAGTTCATTTTATCCCGAATGAACAGAGCTGTTCTTATGTTTACCTGTAGCATATAAAAACGTGGCTTGGATTTGGGGTTGGTGGGCCTTTTGCTTATCTCTAAAAGTTGATGAAATGCAGAAGGAAAGGAGAATGCAGGGTGAATTCTTTGAACAGTGGAAAACATAAGTAAGCTTTCTAGAGACTTTGTCAAGATCGGAAGCTAACCCAGTGACAAAATACTGAATTGATAAGATTTTACTTTGACATCATTTATCTGAATCCTGATATTGCTTTTAGAGTTTGGCTAGCAAGTTGCTGGTTTTGCCTCTGTAACAAAGGATTTCTTTAGCCTTCTAGACAGCTTTAAGGCACTGCCACTCTGTCCACAGAGCTGTAAGGACCGCTGTAAGACACCTCAAGTGATTTCTTGGGGTGGGGGCTTAGCAATAGTGGTAAACAGCAGGAGGAAATGGCTGGAGGTACTAAATATTTAACATTCAACAAGGTAATGGAGGTGCCTTGATACTCAGCTAACAATGTAGCTCAAACCTGGGTTGGAATGTTGAAAATTAATACTAGTTAAGAGTGAGGAGTCAGTTTACAGGAAGCATTTGAAGTTTAAGTGGCTCTAGTAAAATGAGATGCAAGTGTCAACAGGTATTTTCAAAAAGCTGTCAAATCACGGAGATGTCAAGAAGGTGTGAAATGTAGTCAGTTTGTAGAGCTTACTTAGGTGAACCTGTGTGGGCTTTTTAAACCACTTAGATCTAAACTCCATTACAAATGCGTCCTGTTGTCCAGAGAAGAATGCTTAAATAAGTAGATCTCTATAAAATGACATAGTAATCTCTCAGGCAACACAAGTGTCATTCAACTGATTTATGAAGCTGTACAGACGTGTTGTGGAGAGTACTGCATTTTTCTTAGCGTAACTGTATGTTTTATTTTCAGTCAGTAGTATGCTTTTAATGCTAAGGTAGATGTTCTTTGTTGTGTTTTTCTTTGACTTTACTACCTCTGTAACTGAAAAAAATGTGGGTTTTTTTCTGAATAAGAATCACTGATGTACAGTGATACAGTTACGATGTTGTGTGACTGGCACTTTAGGTTCCACAGAAGATGAAAGAGGATGTGCTAGTGGTTTCACTTCGGGTTTTAGAGCAGAGTGTGACATTCAAAAGCCTCATCTTAAACTACCGCTTCTGGTTACACAGCTGCAGCAAAGAATTTCCTAGGAATGAGAGTAACTGCCTGTCTAGTTTTATGTCTCAGATTTTGCATCTATGAAAAGAAAGATATTTTTTTTCTCCCCCAGAAAAATAAGAAAAAGTGCAGGAAAATCAAACTATTTCTGAATGCCCTTTCCACAGAAAATTGCAGAGCTACGATCTTGCTTACCTCCTTATTAAGATTTTTTGTTAAAGGTAGTTTCCCATGGAATGGAAATCAACTTTTTAACTAGCTTTCATCACTATCTTGTTAAATAGAAAGGCCATTTTAAAAAACAAGTGTGGCTAATCTCCAGCCCAGAACTTCAGGATGAATCTTCAGACCAGTAAGATAGCAGTGAGTAGGGAAATCTGTATCACTGGACAAAAGTCTCTTAGGTCAAGAAATAGGTTTCTGTGAGAAATGGAAGCATACTCCCAACTAATAAACAAAGCAATAAAAAGTAAAATGAATGTGAATTTAATTCACGTATCTTCCAAAAAGTGGAAAGACTTGATTCTGTTTCCAGATAAGTCAAGAGATCTATGCAGTGTCAGGAAGGGCCGGGTCATCAGGCCAGCATAGGTCTGAAGTGGCATAGCTGCTGACCGGCGTTGGTGTTGGTGCAGCTGGACTGCTCTGGCGTGCAGAGCTGTCTCCAGGGTCTCAACACACGCTGCATAATTCTGTACAAGCATGTTCTCCATGGCTGAAACTCCATCAGCAGATAGGATATTACCTTTCTGGTAGCTTACATGACTGCCAGGTTGCTTGTTTTGTAAGCTGCTAGGCACTGTCTTTTATTGTTTGAATGCTGTTTATTTCCATGAGCTGATTTAGTTGTTTTTTTTTATTATTATTATTATTCTAATTATTTCTCATGAGCAGTCTTGCTTTCTCTTTTTCAGCTTTTCTGGGAGAAGAGGCTACAAGGCCTCAGTGCATCGGATGTCAGTGAACAAATCATAAAATCCATGGAACTACCTAAAGGTCTTCAAGGTATTGTGGTCACTTGCTGCAGTTGCTTCAGATCCACAAAATTGTTTGTGCTTAAAAAGGATGGAGTTTTTGATGCTCTTAAGTTTTCATTTTGCAGTCAGATGAAGTAAACTTGAAATTATAAGTGTTCTTTGCTGACAAAATACCTCAGTCTCCAAAACTGTATTTATTTTTAGTTAATTTATGTAGTTAATATAAACCACACTTCAGAACTGCACTGTTATTGGTGAAAGTTGATCTAAAATACGTTCAAGTCATAGTTCAAAGCTAACAACTTTGTTATACTGCTTGGGAGATTTTCTTGGGAATGTTAGTGTTGTAAAAATCTCCAGTGTTCATTTTCCAGAATTGATTTAATACCTTGTCATGTTAAAGCAAAGGCTGTGCTGGTGTGGATTAATACCATGAAGCTGCAAAGAAACTATTTCAGTATGTGACTGATAAGTTTGTGATGTGATCATCTTGATTAAAAAATTGATGATATTGTAAGTGTTAGTGTAAACAAAAAACGTAGCCCATTTTAGAAATGAGATGCTTTTTGCAATACTGACTTAAATGTAAATGAGAACTGTGCTATTACAAAGCCATTGTTAAGAACTTGCATTTAACTGTTTTGATTATACAATCGTGTATCCAGTGGCAGTTATATTATGAGTACACATAACCTTTACAAACTGAGAAGAGCTCCGCCACTTGAAGTTACGTAGGGAACGTGAATGGTAACTCTTCGGTTATCTTTGGTTTAGGAGTTGGCCCAGGTAACAATGACGATACCCTGTTATCAGCTGTTGCCAGTGCTTTGCACACCAGTTCTGCACCTATCACGGGGCAGCTTTCTGCAGCTGTTGAGAAGAACCCAGCCGTCTGGCTTAATACATCTCAACCCCTCTGCAAAGCTTTCATAGTCACAGATGATGACATTAGGTAAGTTTCTGGAAGTCTTCAGTAAAACAAAAAGCAAGTTCCATTAAAGTAGATTCCTTCCTGGCTCAGTGCAGTCCTGGAGATAAGGGAAGTGTGAACATTTTTCTTGTACCTGTTGATTAGGTCACCCGCTTAGAAAAATGAAAAACTGTTTTCTTTTTTTTCTTTGAGGCCAAAATAATGATAGAAAATATTCCCCAAGGTATGAGTCCTAATTCACATTTTCTTTCCCAAGATAGAGCCCTAAACATTAAGCTATAGTCATAATCCGTATTGGCTTTCTTCCTTCCCTTTTCTGGTTAGATCAAGTAAATTTGTTGTTCTCTGTTAAAAAGTAAGTACTTCAACAAAGGAGAATAAGAATATCCCCCTATAGCATATAGTTTTGCAGCTAACACACCCTCTTGAAGTGGGAGATTGGGATATGGTATGAAGAGCACAGATAGATCTGTTCACATAGGGGCAAAGGTTTTGTTTTTTAACAGCTGTACTGTTAATTTTCTTTTCAAAGAAAGATTCATTATTTTTGGGGGTACTAAAAGCAGGAGCTTCAGCACTGAATTTCAAAGTTAGGACCGAGTGAAGAGAGAGATTTCTTGTTGCATTGACTAATTGCCAGAGTGTGGCAAGACATGGGACATAAGCCTGTCATCCGATATATTTCTTTTTAGCATTGCTTAGCATGAATCAGCACATGGGATGAACACTGCCTCGAGTATCACATTTTTAGTTAATTCTGGATTGCATAGGGAATCTGAAGACCAAACTTGGATCTTGCAACTTAGTGCACTCGGCACCAAAGTATACTACTAACACAGTCTTTTCTAAGCCCTAGATGGCTAGCTGAAGCTTCTGCAAATCTAATGTTAAGGTATAAAATTATCCAATTTCCAGTGCTTTGCTTAGGGATTTACTTTGCTTTATTTTCTTAAACGTTAACTTGAAATGCTTTCAAAAGGTAAGCTCTTCTTGCTTTGTTAAAAAAAGTTACAGGGCAGCATGAGAAAATTTCTTAGCACGTTTGACAACGTTTATTATTTATTTGAAACAAAATTCCTTTTTTGTCTTATCAGTCATTCAGCTGTTTTTAAAAAAAGTAAATAATGAATTAGAAGTCAGTGCTGGCAACTCAGGAAGAACACAGATTCTGAACTGGAGAAGCAATACCTCTGTGAATATGCTGCCAGTTCAGTGTCTCTTCTGATTCATGACTTCCTAGGCAGCTCACCACCACCAAAAGATTCTTGGAAGTTACTTTTTCATACTGTTTGTATGAAGCTGACTTTCATTTTAAGACCATCCAGAAAACATGAAGAATTAGTATCAGAATACAGCACTTGTTATCACTAAGGAAAGCAGTACAATTGCTTTCTGAACTTACATAAATGGTATGGAAAAGGTTGTCATTGGGGATATCTGGTCAGGTGCCAGCATATATTCTTTAGTACTACAGATTCTTCAGGGAGATTATTGCAGTTGTTTATATCTACTAAAATAGCTGTCAGCTTGACTCATGTTTAACTTGAAGTATTCCTGGTCATGTAATGATGGTAAATCTCTTTCATAGTCAGGGTAAAATGCAAAATTTTCTCTTCTGGTTTAGCATTCAGTGGGAAAACTTTAAATAACCTGCTATAAATGCATGGTTAAGAAACAGCCATGCTTCCTGATCACTAGGGACAAACACCTATTTTTTTTCTCAAGTTGTGGCATACACCTGAATAGTTCTGCGCTTCTTAATGCTAGTCCTGTGAAGGGTAAGTATGTAAAATGAGTGTGGTGTGGTTCTCCGTGGTCTTTACATCCAAATCTTAGCCTCCCGAGGCAGGCTTTTAGAATTCCTTGTTAACTGTCTTCTCCCATACTGAGTCTGTGAGATCATTTATCTTGAGACCGCTGCTTTGCAGCTTCTTTCCTGACGAGCATCTAGTTAAGTTCTTTGCAACTGCACTATTGAGTTGCCTTCATTTCCATCAAGGGCTAAGACTGACAACCTTTGTGTCTCTGCCAGATAAATGCTTTAAACAGTTTCTCTCTTTTGGGATGAACTGGGGAATGGTATCTTCTGCAAATAACAAATAGGTGGATTGTTTTTTCCAGTTATGCTTAGGTGGATGAAATTTTGCAATATATTATAAAAATAATTTTTGACTCACAGCTCTGTTCTGCTTCATAGTCTAGTCTGTCATTCTTTTCAAGTGTCTCTCTCTTGAGTGGGATTTTCTAAAGCTTACCATTTTCAGGGGATTTCTTTTCCTAAAGCATGTAAGTAGTTTCTGAAAAATCCCATCTTGCAGTTTTCAACAGCCATTTGTCTTGCTCAGTCTAGGTCCTTTGCTGAGCAGCACCCAGTAGGTTTTGTTCCTGGGCTTTCTCAGCTATCTTGACATTTCAAATAGCATGGTAGTGGTACTTCTGCTTTTTCTTATGGGTAGTCATAACCTGTTAAATTTACCAAAGCATAACAATTAATGTAGTACTGGCTGTAATCTGGCTGTGTCATGCTCTGCACAGTAGTGGGTAAGACAAAATAGCTGTTAATCTGTCAAAAAAACCTGAAGTTGTATTTACCATGAGACAGCAATGGAGAGTAATTAAAGTTTAATGCTCTCTAAGGTTTTTTTTGTAATGGATTTAATAATGTCTGAATCCATATGAACATACATTCATACTTAACCTGTATGAACCTTGATCCAAGCTAGTCAGCTGTAGCTTGGTTCCTCACCAGATTCCTCAATACCCTATACAAATCTCACGTTCCGTGTGGCAGACCAAAGCCACAAGAACTATAATGTGCCAGAGGAAGAAAATGAGATCGAGAGTGTTTCCACAGTCTGAGCTTTCCTCGGGAATAAGAAAATTGTAAGGTAAAGTGATGCATGTTGCAGAGAGACAAAACCCTAAATAATCCTTATCAATCTTGGTTATGAGATACAATTTGTCTCTAGATCTGGGGGCAGAAAGTTTATGTCAGGAAAGCACAGTAACTAGGCACGTGGGGATTTCTGTAATTACCATTTAGAATAGGCTGTCTTTACAGTGGTTAATTTCTGCTGAGATGGGAGGAGGAGATGGGAAAGATGTGTTGGAAGTGATGTGTTGGAGAGGCGTATGTGTGTGAGGGAGTTAGCAGATGCCTCTAAACCTGAGTTTAATATAATACAAGAAATACAGTCAACATAATTCTCCTTTCAGCAGTGCATCTCAGACCTGGTTGGTGGAAGACTTCTGTAATGCCTGCTGCTGAGAAGCTCTAGAGTATTTTTTTCATAAAAACAGAGTACATGTTACTGTAAGCACTTATGGTGATGGTTCTTGATTAGAGTGTCTCCAAAAAATACTATATTTGAATGTGCTGGAAGAGCAGGGAAAGAGATATTACTTTCCCCCTGACACAAAGGGAGGTAGAGCTGATGTTCAGACAAGCACAAGTTGGTTCTGTGGATTTTTCCCATCTAATCTGAACCCATTTTTTATGTTAAAGACAGAGTAGATATTGCTGTGCCAGCACATAAGGACCTAAATCAAATGGAGCCTCAGTAGATTTAGCAATATAAAAAAATGGTGGGAGAAGCCAGAGGGGAGGTTGGCACAGTACCGTAGTTGGATTTCATACAGTACTGTGGAATCACACGTCTTTAAAGCATGCACACATCAGTTAGTTCTGTGGGCTAAGAAGAGTACAAGTAGTGAGGACAAATAAAATCATGCTAAGCATAAGGAAATCATCTGAATCCTGTTGTGTCAAGCAGTTCTCCACTGAAAATAAGGTTGGAATTGGAATTAGAGGCTTGTGAATTTCTGTGTTGGGAATAAAGTGTCTTTAATATTAGCTTGCTTTCGAAGACAATAGTTCTTAAACTAAAGGATGAGGCTTGTGTCTTGCTGGGAGGAAGGCTGAAAAGTGCACGTGGCTGGGGAGCTGCTTAGCAGCAAGTGATGCAGCTGAGGAGGTGAGAAGGATCAGCCCAGGCTGCAGGACGGTGCCAGGGAGCCATGGAGGTGAAGGGCTGAGGGCTGGTAGCAAAAAGTGGGCACTTGTGTGTGGCTGTCTTCCCTGGCAGCACTGCTAACCCTGCTGACTTAACGGGCTAAAGTAGTTTTACTTTATGCTAGTTTATCACGATAGCATTAGAAGTCACATGAATCAAATTGAATGGAGCTACTCCTAAGCCCTAGAGTTTTATTTAGTGTTAAAGATGAGCACTTCTTATTAGTAGTGTTTTCTTGCTGTTGGCTCTTAAACATTTGCTCTTGGTAGTTCCTGTGCTTTAAAAATCGTATTACTTGTATAAAGAGCTATGGTTTTAATACTTAAAAACCGTTTGCTAGAAGACCAGACCCTTCAGGACCGGGAGTGGTGTGAATTATTTTTTGGTTGCTGCTCCCTGGTAGATCAATTAGCTGGCTGAAAACTTGGAAATGAGTTAACTGGCAAAAGCTATGTCTTCCTGTGAGTTTGGGAAGCAAGACCTAGGAGTAACCTCTGGAGAAGGTCACGTAGACCATGAATAGGGACCCTGGGCCCTTAATAACAGAAGCTGGTCCAAGATAGAGAAAACTGACTGTCACTTCTGTGTATTGTGAGAGTTAAATACTCTGGTTCTATGTCTGAGGTGGTAGGAAGGGGCTTGTCACATCAGGATAATGATTCCGAAATTGAGGACAGGCTGAGGTTTATGCTTCAGCATGTTTTTTTTTTCAAAACTTCATCAGTATAGTGAAGTGTGTTTAAAAGATCTCAAATAAGGAGCCTAATGAGGTGGTAAAGCTCCCCAAAGTTGATATATAAGATACTTGCTGGCCTTTATGTTAGATTCTGTGCCTGGACACCAGACTCATTGAAGAGCAAAGCAGGGAATGACCTTGTAGCCACAAGAAAGAAGGAAAAGGTGTTCCAGAATAACTTCTTGTGTGCTTTCTGTGAAGTGTATTCTGTGATACACATTTAGGTTATGAAATATTCACAGCCTGGAAGGGGCCTCCTTTCTCTCCCACCTCTGCTGTTCATGGCTCGATTCAGGTTCCTGAGTGGGCAAGGTTACCAAAATGCCCTGTGACTTTTTTGACAAAGGGAGGATTGCTGATTTCCCATATCTTCACTGGCTATGTGATACTTCAGGGCTTTTCCAGGAGATACACTTAAAACGCCCAGTGACCAGAACAGTGTTCAAGGAAAATCTACCTTTCATTCTTAATCCATTCTGTGTAAGAGTAGGGAAGTGTCCTTCCTGTGTTTTAATTTACTGGAATTTTCTTTGCACTCTAATGGAAAGCTTTATAAAGATACTCCAGCAGCTTTCTTCTTCTGATTTGGTCATTCAGGCACTTTTTAAAAAATGCTGTTGTTAAGTGCTCGTAGTTACCATCATAGCTCAAATTAGCCCTGAGTAAGGAACCACCAGGAATCAAGGGAAGGGATCTGCTGGTGTCAGTGGCTGTAGTCTGAAGCCTGTTGCAATGAGTTTGTAGGTTGGGGACTGTGGAAAGATCCCACTGTCTTGAAGCCAAAAAGGGGACAAATAAATTATACTTCAACTATTTATTTTCCAGTGTGCAGTGTATTCCAACAGTGTGATGGTGACAAGTTTTTTGTACTGATTTTTTTTTTAATTGTATTTTAGTTCATGTGTGCTCTTGGAATCACTTTCATTCAATTAACAAATACTGAATTTGCTACCCTAACTTTTATTTCTCCTTTGTCACAGGTTCTGCAAAAGATAAGGTATCTTTAGTTTTGTTCAGTTCTCTGCCCCAGGGTTTGAAAGATCACTCTAGGCATTGAAAGTTAACAGCTCTGGGACAGTAAGCTGTATATTGAAGACAGAAAACAAGGATAGAAAATACCTGGAAGATAGAAGACAAGTTCTGTACTGACCTGCTAGCTTGTTTTGTTGTGGTTTTTTTTTAATTCTTTTTGCTATCTCTGTAAGCAGACAGCCTCCTCTGAAGTACTTGGGGAGGGCTGGTAGTGGTTGCAGCTATAGAACTGAATAGCTTCAGAGGCTGTTGCTCCTCAGAGGCTTCTGGCTTCTGTGGAGGTTGTGGGATATCACTCCTGCTCTTCTAGGATTTGATGTTCTTTCTATCTGTCCTGCCATCCTAAAGAGCCACAGGGAGTTTGTGGCACTAATGAATGTTTTCCTGTGCCTGCTTCTGATGAGTTCTGGCTATTTTTAAGTGTGTATTTTGTTTAAAGGTTTTCTTTTTTGGAAAACATAGCTTGATAGAACAAGTGGATTTTCATGTAAAAAACACCCTGGGTCTGATGCAAAATTTGTGTTCTTTGGGGAAAACCTGGAAAGAGGACTTCTTGTAACATTTGAAAGCTAGATACTACCTTCTAAACTAAACAATGAATCAAAATATCTTAAATTTGTGTTGATACTGAGGTAGTATTTTTGAATTAACTTTCCCCAAGGAAACAAACCTTTGTTTCAGCAGAAGCTGCTGCCATCTTAAATGCATCACTGACTAGCAGATAAGACTGAATAGATAGGTAGGAGTAATTAAATAGATAAATGGAAAGAGTAAATAAATGGAATCAGTGAAGGTCCTTGAGATTCTTCCTCTGCACACACGATGCTCCATGCCTGTCAGTGTTTGAGGCATTTGTACAATACCCTTAATAAGATGCTGTCACTTTTGGTCAGCCCTGGAGGGGTCAGGTACTTGCACTAGACAATCATTGTAGGACCCTTCCAACTGGAACTATTTTTTCGTATTCTGTTCCAAGTTAAAATAAAAGTTGAAAAGCCAGTCCTGAATAATTTATGCAAATATTATGCTCCCAGCCTACTAGTATACTTGAAGGAGTGATGTTTCTGTGCCTTCTTCCCTTTTCTCCTTTCAGAAAACAAGAAGAGCGGGTGCAACAAGTGCGTAAAAAACTGGAGGAAGCACTAATGGCAGACACTTTGTCACGAGCAGCTGATACAACGAAAGATATAGACGTAGAAATGGATAATGGAGATGAAGCATAAAAAGAAATCAGGTGAGTCAGTTCTCCTGGGGGCACAAGGAGATTTACCTGTCTCGGCTGCTGGCAGTGCCTGGGCAGTCAGTCGGTGGACAGTAGTGTATCACACACCGGCAGTCCTGCTTTCTCCTCCCAAGGTGATAGCTGCCTTGCTGGTGATAGCAGCAGATATCTGATAGCAGCAGAGCACTAGGGTGATTTTGCATCTATAGATGTGAACATCCTCACAGTAAATGCTACACAGATCACCTGGGAGGAAAAAAACAGTGGTTTTCATCCTTCACAGCAAAGACCCAGTCTCTAGAAACGATTGCAGGTGTGTTTTCTGGCACTTCATACTTGTTGTAAAACTGGGGTAAACCAATCAAAGTAACTGGCCTTTTTCTGTTTGGCAAAATTTAATTTTGTAAAATTGCATAACAAGTTCCTGAAACTTTTCTATTTAATTATAAATGGATAATAGCACTACCAATTAATTTTCCAAGGCATCTTCTTGTGTCTTATACCTGTTTTCAGTAGTGATCTGTGGGTTTGCCAAACTTTCTCTAAAAATTTTTTTTTTTTTTAATCATCTGCAGAAGAATGGTAATTCATCCTCTTGTTTCCACTGAGTGCCTAGTGCTCATTTATGAAAGTGCACAGCTTTTAAGATCTGACCTTTTCATAAGCAGTTAGCTGAAGTTTTAACAACTAAGAATTCTGTCTGGAGATGGTTGTGTAATTTTAAAGGACTTAATTTCTTTTTTTTTTTTTTTTTTTTGTTATGAAGTTACTACCCACAAGGGGAAAGAATATATGTATTTCCTATTTGGCAGGTACAAAGGAGTTAACTTTTATACAGCTATGAATACTGTGGTAACCTGTAGACATAGGATGGAAGTTTCCAGGCTGTGACCTGCTTTAGCAAGGCTGCAGAGCATTCATACTGGCATTTGACCTATAGCACAGAGTGGTAATTATAAAAGAAGGGTGTAAGCCGATAAGATTTGCAACCATCAGCCAGGTATTATTTTTGCACTTGGTATCTGGACTGCACACCAGGTTACTGCTTCAGATACACGGGTGTGTTGCTTGAGTAAATTCTTATTTACATTTTAAAAACAAAATGTATTTATAATGTACCAACCAGCCCCTGAATATTCATGTTTCTAATGCACAGTCATTTTTATTACTTACAATGTCAGTGCAACATAATTTTGATCTTTAAGTTGTGGACAAGAGCTATTTGCCAGTGTTGTTTACCGGCCACTTAACAGGCCAGTAATCTTGATGTTTTCCAGGCTACTAGAATCTTTCAATTACTCTAAATTATAGCTATTTACTCTTAAAATCTTAATCCCTGAGTGTTTCTCCTATAAAACTCTAATTATGGATAACTTTAAAGGAAGGCAAGAAAGAACGTTGTTTGAAGATGTGACGTTTTAAACCTTTGCCATTTTATAATCGAATTGTTGTTTTGAATTTTTTAAATTTAGCATAAAATAATTTTTTCCAATGGAGTCATAAGGCTATTTGTAGAAGTGATTCTTTTTGCACTGGTACTGTGGTTCTCTGCGGAAATCAGTTGGAGCAGTAGACCTTGAGTTTCATCAACTTGTGAACTCATCGCCTATTTACGTGTACACAGCTAGTGCCCATGCAAATGAATGCGTGTTGGTTATGTTCTATAAAACTGCTTTTTTTCTGCCTTACTGGGTTTAATTAGAGACTTCAACAAGATTTTTGAGTAAGTGCTAATGTAAAATAGCTTGAAAGATGCAAGTTGGTGGGGTTTTTTTTGCTTTATACATACTAATGTTCCAATATGATCTTTTCATATTGAGAAACTTTTCCTGTACACATTATGCTGTATTTAAAAAAGAATTCAGAAAGTGATGTAAGGCCGTGGGTAATGTGCCAGGAGGCTGTGTGGTGCAAGAGGCTGGATGTTAAAAGCACGTTATGTATGCAAGTTGTGCTTAATGAAAAACTAACTAGGCATCTGCGAGACTCTTAACAACTGAGCAGCTACTTATGTGGTATTAATTTTTTGGTACCCACTTATGAATTATTTGTGGTGCGATCTTAATATGGAGCTGAAACACAGCTGTAGCTGCTCCAACAAAGTCGTTCTAATTGCTGCAACCATCAGCCTGTACTTTTCCAAAAGGGGTTATTTCTTTCTCTTTTACAGGTACTTCTAACTGACTTACCCCAGGAGGAACTTCCGAAAAGACAGAGGCACTTTCTCCTTTGGTCTTTCGTTATAAGAAGAAATGGACCCATGCACATTTATATAGCTTTCTAATAGCATTAAAACCAATGCCTTTTTTAGACTCCTATTTTTGATGTATATATCTTATTTGAAAAGCAACTTTATTTTGTGTCCCATGACTTAAAGTCCTTTTTTAAGTATCAAACGTCACCCTTAATCTAAAGCTGAGCTTTTGATGCCAGGTTGCAAACCTACTGGAATTATATTGCCTGTACTAATTTTTTTTTTTCCTGTGGTTTTTGGTAAGAATGGATCAGGAGAACAGAATGATTTCCCAATTAAAGATTATTGTGACTCTGTATATAAACAGATTTTTATACCTATGGGTGAAAACACCTGTACATTCTTCTGTCATCACTGTAAAGATAAATAAATGATTATATTCCAAGCAGCTGAAAAGCTGTTGTGTTGTGGATAGAGTCGGCATCCCTGCTTATATTTCAGTGTTCCCTTGGCCAGATAGCGAGTCAGCTGGGAGAGGCATTTATCCACAAGTACTGTCTTTGCCCAGAGCACTGCCTCAGGAAATCTGTCTGAACTCAGGAGCAGGCGTGGATTTTTCAGCCGAGGTGAAGTACAATTGTGTATTTCCTCCGAGAAAGGTGACTACTAAAAATAAGTAGCCAGCATGACTCAACAGAGTTCTGCTTTGAGGTCAAAGTGAGACTGTCGAGAAAAAAGTGTCTTCAGCATAGCTTGCAGCGGGTGCCCAAACTTGGGCTTGTTTCTTTCTACCTAGACAAAGCAGGGAGGACATCCCTTGCAGCGCCCTAGGCCACCCTGTTGTTGTGAAGTGAGTAACTGTGCAAGCCCCAAATCAGAAAACTCAGAAATAATCAAAAAAGCCGAGCAGGTTTGCTTCACTTCCCTGGAGCCTTAAAAATTAAATTGCCTGGCAGGTCAGAGTGGTTCCAAGGTTAGGAGAATGTCTGCTTTTCCAGGATGTATCGTGCCGCTCTGCAGCCCATGGTTGGGCAAGCTTTTCCGTCGCCTCTGGAGTCTCTCCTGGCTACAAAATCACAAGAGGGAAAGCTGATCTTACTGCAGGATTTCCTGGGATGGGTGCGGGCTGGGAATCAAGGCACATCGTTGTTTTTTCTGAAGTAGCTTCCCTTCAGTTGATAATTGGGCAGAATAAAGAAGAATCATGGTTCTGGTCTTTTCCAGCCTGGTCATGGACTGGAGAGCGATCAAACTCTCTCCTCAAGAACAGAATGGCGCCTGTTACTAACAGACAGCTGTGAATGTTGGAAAGAAGCTATGCTCCCAACTAATTATTCTTACATGGTGAATTTAATGAAGATTGCTTTTTGGGAATGTATGTATGCTACGCTACCTAGTAACTTTTCAGAATATGAGTTAAGGGTCTGTCAGATAAAAATCTCAGAGAGTAGAACCTGAGGGAAGATGAGTGAAAACACATCATCATTGGTAATTAGTTGAATTTAAGAACAGTTTATACTTGTTCTAATTCCAGAGTAGTATTGCATAATTACTGATCAAAGGGTATGTGAACGGGGACGTGAGTGACTTCTGTGTAGGTGTACAACATGGTCTCATTAAAATGAAAATGCCAGGACACTACTCTTCACATGACTGTGTGTTAAAGTGAAATACAACCAGAAACGGCTTTAAAAGGCTCTTCCTAATTAAAATATTTCATATGAGAGCGAAAAGCAGATGTAGCTCTTTCAGAAGAAAGGTTACTCTTAACAGTAACTGTTTAACCATGACTTTGTAGTTTTTTGCTGTTTATGACACCAATACTAACAGTTTATGGCCTTGCGTAGGATACCTCTGGTACTGCGTGTGCAGACGGTGCTGCCCCGCTTGTGCTTCGTGCCTGCCAGAAACCACGCTGCTGTTGGAGCTCCGCTGGCATGGTGCTGTGCCTTTTAATATGCTGCTCCATTTCTTCATGGTGTCTCACTGCCTGTTTTTTCGTGAGTAACCACCATTTCTAAAGGTAGCTGAAAAGCCTCGGGGGAAGAAAATGCCTTTTTATTTTTATTTTTTTTTAACTGAAAAGATGTTCTTGGTCAAAAATTGAAAGCTTTGTATTAAACCCCAAAAGTTTCCAAAGTTTGAACTGAAATTTGACAAAACAATTTCTACTAATGCTTTCATCACCTTTCTGTCAAAGTCATCGTTCTGATGGAGGCCTTTTACCTGTTGGCAGCAGGATGATATTTCGATTCTAAAAAGATGGTTATTAATCCACTGCAGTGATGGCTTAGGTCCTTGGAGCAGCTTAGCAAGGAATGATTTTCTGGTTTTAATGGTATATTTCTATCTGGGTGTATTTTCCCACCTGGTATATTTTTCTGTCTGGGTATATTTTCTATCTGGTAGATGTTTCTATCTGGGTATCTTCCTGTGAGGGAAGGGTGTCACTAGCCTCTCGTTCCCAAGGATGGATCTTGTGCCCCTGCCCTACATCTCTTACCTTTCGCACCAGCAAAAGTAATCTTTTTGTTACAAAAAGTGTAGAGGGATTTTTAAAGGACCGAGGACATATGTTACCATTGTCCGGGTTGGATAACCCAGGCCTGTTAGTTGAAACTGCAGAGCAGCTTTAAATTGTCCTGGGGAACCGTGAAATCCACACACTGTCATCGGCACACTCTGATCAGGCGCCTGCAGCATGCTCACCGATCAGCCACACGGACGCCCGCGTGGCCAGAGACTTTTATCCAATCACCTGTGTGTAAAGTCGGGTGAGCGGTCGGTTTAAGTTATAAATATGACCTGTTTAATAAAGGGAGCACGGCATGTAGCCATATTGGTGTGATTGTCGTGACTTGGCCGACTCTCCACGGGGGACCCTCTTCGTCTGGTGCCCGAACAGGGACCCATT
The DNA here is from genome assembly GCF_023634155.1 of Falco peregrinus. Lineage (NCBI taxonomy): Eukaryota > Metazoa > Chordata > Aves > Falconiformes > Falconidae > Falco > Falco peregrinus. The sequence goes on from NC_073743.1 coordinate 21,847,676, forward strand.
TATTCGCTTAAATGCGGTTTAGCTTAAATGCTGTTCGCTTAAGTGCGGCAGTCTCCGTGCATCGGACCCGAAGGGAAGTTGTCCGATTAGGGAGCTGGAGGTCGGAGACGGGCGGAACCTGGAAGGCGAAAAGCGGAGTCCAGAGTTCGGTGTGGAGCTGCAGATCGCACCCCCGCCGGTGGTAAGACCGCGTCGAGTAAATCGCGGCAGGGCTCTACGCTAAATTCCTCTCTGTGAGGGGGGGGGGCACCACGGAAGACCGCAACGAGTGCGGCGGGGTTTCCCCGTTGATATCCTTTCTGTGAGAGGGGGGAGCTCTGAGAAGACCGCGATGGAATTAGACGCGGCAATTAAACTGTTAACTGGCATCCTCCTTGGGAGAGGGGAGGGCGTTAAAGAGACAGAAGTGGAGGCCTTAGTTCGCTGGGCACGAAAAAAGAATAAGGTCCCCGAGCCCGCGTTACTGTTTAGTATTGCGGAATGAAGTGGGAAATTGCCTCTGGGATACTACGACCGAGGGAGGTAAAGAAAGAAAAGAAGCTAAAGCGTTAGGAGCTATGTCACGGTCTATAATTAACACTCTGGAAACTATGAAGGCGGAAAAAAAAGTAGCGGCGGCAGCCATAGAAGCGTTGGGGGGAGATGTGGTAGAAAAGCCGGTGGAGCAGAAGGGTGATTCACCTAAGCCTTCTCTCTTGGCTACACTTTTCGGAGTTGGGCATCCTCGTCCTGTGAAGGGTGTGTCCGCCCCTGCGTGTTCAACAGTGCCGGAGCTTTTAGATAAGACAGCGGACAAACCGGAAGTTACTCCTCAGAAGCCTGCTGTAACTGAGCCGAACCCGGAAGAGGCGGCTGAGCCTCCCCAGGAGGGCGGGGCAGCGAGTCCTGCTGCACCAATCGGAGCTGTGGGTGGAGCAAGACCAAAACGGAGGGTGGTGACAGCTCGTAGGTCACATCAGGGGGGGCAAAAGCGCCGTTGGATGATGTATCCTCCTCTTCCTGAAACATCATCGGACGAATTTGAGGAGGAAGGCGGGGAGAAGCCTTGTGATAACAATACAGAGAAATCCTTACAGGAGGTAATAGATAAGTTAGGAAACCTGGTAAAGGGAGTTGAAATGAACCTGCCTACTACTTCAATCCCTGTAATTCCTCCAGTTAGCCCAACTACCCCACCGATGCTGAACTCGAGAAAAGATCCAATTCTACAGCGTTGGTCTGGTGTTGTTTGTGATGCTATTTTGGAAGGCGACTGGCAGGTGACTAGCTCCTTAGCTTGTCCAGTAGTGGTTAATAATCTGGATGCACATAACTGGGACATGATTTATGGAAGATTAATGATCAGATTTTAGCGATGGGAGTGTTGCAACCTGCTCTTCAAACCTTTTATGATGATCCCTCAGATTTGGCAAATTGTTGTGATAGACTTGAAAGACTGTTTCTTTACGATTCCCTTACACCCTGATGACACACAAAGAGACTCACTAACGATGATTTGCAACCGTTCCGATCCTGGTTGCATGGCATCGAAGCCAACAGTCCTCAAACTTGTTCACCAGAACAGTGGGCTGCCTTAGAACTTGTGTCCCGCAAGATTCAGACTGGCTGGTGTGGTCGCCGAATGGCGAATTATCCGTTATCCTTCTTGGTTTGTAATGTTACCACTTCACCTTTTGCCCTTATTTTGCAACGGCAAAAGAAAAAGAGGGAAAATACAGCGATCATTTTAGAGTGGTTGTTTTTGCCATTGCAACCCAGACATCGTATTTTAAGTCGCCCTGAAGCAGTAGCGGCCTTGGTGAGAAAAGGAAGAGACAGGATTGTTGAAATTGATGGGACTGAACCGGCAGATATCAGTATTCCAGTCCGTGGTGATTATGAGTGGCTCCTGAGACATTCAACAGCCATACAGGAAGCTTTGATGGGCTATACAGGTGTTGTACACAACAACCGGCCCAAAGGACCTCTCTGGAAGATGTTAGAACATTACCAGTGGATTGCGAGACCGTTATGCTCAAAAAGACCAGTTGACGGGCCAACGGTGTTTACAGATGCAGGACGAAAGATAAAGAAGGCTGCGTGTGTTTGGCAATCCGATAATCAGTGGCAGAAACAAGTGATCACCGGTGAACCACGGGACAAACTTCAAACCTTAGAACTGAAAGCAGTGTGTTGGGCATTGGGAAGCTGGAACAATACACCTACAATATAGTATCAGACTCATTGTACGTAGTTGGTGTAGTACAGCGCATTGAAGATGCCTTGCTGAGAGAGACAAAGAATCAACATCTTGGTGAAATGTTTATACAACTGCGTAGTACTCTTCAACAGAGAAAACATGAATTTTGTATTATGCATATTAGAAGTCATCAGTGGACCGTTGGTTTGGGCGAAGGTAATGCTAGAGCTGATGAAGCAGTCAGCTGTCTGGCAATAACTCCTCCAACAAATAAGTTTGGAGAAGCTCGTAACAGCCACGAGATGTTTCATCAGAATGCAAAGTCTTTACATCGACAGTATCAAATACCCATAGCAGATGCAAAGGGCATTGTTTGCTCCTGTCCTCAATGTAGTCATCATGGACCTGGTTTAGGGGTGGGCACTAACCCAAAAGGTCTGAGGGCACTTCAGGTTTGGCAAATGGATGTAACACATGTACCTGACTTTGGAAGCTTAAGTATGTGCATGTCACAATTGACACCTATTCTCACTTTATATGGGCCACTGCACAAACCGGTGAAAAGGCATTACATGTGGAGAGACACTTAATGTCTTGTTTTGCTGTCGTGGGAGTACCTGTAGAAATTAAGACAGACAATGGTCCAGCGTATAGTAGTCAACGAGTCGCTAGGTTTATGACAACTTGGGGAATTAAACACATTAAAGGGATTCCTCACTCCCCAACGGGGCAAGCAGTTGTTGAAAGGGCAAACCGTACCCTGAAGGATTATCTTCAGAGACAGAAAGTATCGCAGGACATAGACGTAACTAAACGGTTGACTAAGGTGTTGTTTACCTTAAACTCTCTCTCCCTTAGGGAGGGTAGAGAGGGACCACCTGTTGTTATACATCACCAAACAGCGCGAGGGAACCAAACAACTACAGTTCCTGGTTTGAATGTTTTGTATAAAAATATGGCTTCAGGCATATGGGAAGGACCTAATCCGGTGTTATTTATCGGTAGAGGTTATTTTTGTATCTCCACAGATAAAGGACCTATATGGGTCCCTAGCAAGTTTGTGCGACCTGTATGTCAAGATCAGAAGACGGAAGAGAAGACTCAGAGCGAGCAGACGGAATAAACTGTCTATGTTGTAAGGGATGTAACCCGCGGGTGTTATGCCAATGTATGCTATGTGGGGTAAAACGGTTCTGTAAGCCAAAGCTTAAATGTAAATGGTGTGAAGAGTGTATGTGTTTGATTAGTAACCAGGCATGAAACAAGAGAAATCATACGACTAGTGTAATACCATGCTGATTGGAGACAGCATACATCATCAGAATCTGTGAAAGCACAGATTTGTGGGCTGGAATGTAAGAAAAAAAAGGAAAAAAAGAAAAAAAAGTGGAAATTGCAGGACTAAACATGTTTGAGTGGTGGACTTGGTTTGCGGTCTTGATGAATTTTTTACCCATTGGCCAAAGTATTATTGACATCTTGCCTAGGACAAACATATGGGTGACACGGGCAAATATCACGGGAGTAACAGACTTTTGTTTTGAGTCTGCAACAATCTGACAACCCCTTTAGAACTTGTTTAATTGGTATTCCCCTGCAAGAGAATGAAACAAATTTTGATGGTTTTTGGAATGTTAAAACAGTGGATCTGACTTCCAATCAGAATGGTACATGTATGAGTCCAAATGGGCAATATGTTTGGCCTTCTATGCGTAATGCAGCGTGGCAGAAAACGGTTATTGAGAATTTAAATCAGCCACATCATTTACCTTTGCAGGAGTTAGACCTATTGGGTAGCGTTGTACCTGTTGAATATGTTAATGTAACTGCAACTGGTATGGCAGACTGTACCCACATGTCATCACCACTTCAACCCGTGAATGGCACTGGAGTAATTTGGTTTGGTGACCCATGGCAGTTATGGCTGACACATCAAGGTGAACGGGGGTTTTATACAGGGTTTCAAAATCTAACCGGTTCACCTATTTGGGGTGAATTGAAAACTGGGGGTTTCCATGTAGATGTATCAGGGGGTTATCAGCTGCCACCGGGAGTCTTTCTGATATGTGGGGACAGAGCGTGGCCAGGGATTCCTTTGTATCCTGTCGGTGGACCATGTTATTTAGGGTGTTTGACCTTGTTTGCTCCACGTATGAAAGACTTATTGAAAATGGCTCAACAATCTCATAGATCACTGAGGACACTGTGCACCTTTGATGAAACATGTAATGACCGAATTGATCTACAGTCTGTGACAGCAAATGTCCTAGCCTCCATATTTATGCCGGGGGCAACGGCAGCATTAAATGCTAAGAATATACAAAGGTTAGCGTGCTGGGGAGAGAAACAATTTAATCTTACATCACAGATTTTAAGTTTGTTATTGCTTGATGTAGATAGTGTTAGGCATGCTACGTTACAAAATAGGGCTGTAATAGATTTTTTGCTATTAGCACATGGACACGGTTGTGAGGATTTTGAAGGGATGTGTTGTATGAACCTTTCCGATCATTCCATATCGATGCACAAGAAGTTGTCACAACTGCAGGGAAACATGAAGCATATTCTTGCTGATGATAATCCCTTCGATGAATGGTTGAGAGGACTGGGGATAACAGGTTGGTTAAAGACGTTATTGATGGAAGGAATATGCTTTGTTATAATCATTGTTGTGATGTTCTTAGTTTTTAGCTGTTTATTTTCTTGTTTGAAGAAAGGTTTAACATCTATCGTGAAACAGACATGGGTTGTCCAAAAAGAAAAAGGGGGATATGTAGAGTGATTTTTAAAGGACCGAGGACATATGTTACCATTGTCCGTGTTGGACAACTCAGGCCTGTTAGTTGAAGCTGCAGAGCAACTTTAAATTGTCCTGGGAACAAGCAGTGTGCGAAGGAAAACAAGCTATGCACAAACAAGAAGCCAGGTGCAGAGCAAGTCCTGGGAACTGCGGAATCAACACGCTTGCATCGGCACACTCTGATCAGGCGCCTGCAGCATGCTCACCGATCAGCCACACGGACGCCCGCGTGGCCAGAGACTTTTATCCAATCACCTGTGTGTAAAGTCGGGTGAGCGGTCGGTTTAAGTTATAAATATGACCTGTTTAATAAAGGGAGCACGGCATGTAGCCATATTGGTGTGATTGTCGTGACTTGGCCAACTCTCCATGGGGGACTCTCTTCGAAAAAGTTACCTTTTTGAACTGGTTAACTGCCGGCGGGGGGGTGGTGGTGGTTATGGGTAATCCAAGAGATGGGATTCTTGGATGGGATACATCTTGGCACCTCCCCACACCTCGGTACGTGCCGTCCCTCCTTTCAGGCACGATACAGGGATACTCCTTAGACTCCCAACTAAGGCCATTGCACTTTTGGGAAAATAATACCAAATTCTGGGGCCACAGAGGAAGGTTGGCACGGTCTAGCTGGGTGTTGGGGTTGTTACCTGCGACCGGAGGGACTTGGGGTTGAGGGGCTGCCTGAAAACCGCTGGTGTGTTTTGGGAAAGGAGGAGAGATTTATGGTTTGCTCCTTCGCTGGTTATAAAAAAATCATTGACGAGCAAATTTAGGGGGTCATCTTTTCTTCTGGGAGAGAGAAATTGCTCTAGAAAACCTGGGTTAGATGCCTTTGCCTCTGGGCCCGTAAAAGTAGTGATCTTACCTATTCTGTGTGCTGGGAAGAGATTTTGCAGGTTCCTTGTCCTCACTGCTGTGAGCAAGCTTGCTTCCCTGGGACCGGGGCCGGGCAGGGTGCTGAGGGCATGCTCGCTGGTACAGTACCTCGCCGTAGGCCAACTGAATTGGGATTTATCATTAACAACCTTCATCTCTTACAACCCTTAAAAAAAGTAGATTGTTAATAATTTTGGCTAATGTTTGAGGACTCATAGTGTAGTTTAGCCTTATCCTGTCATGACTGAATTTGACAAATACGAGCTGCAGTCACATAAAATTTGGAATGCACTTTTTCATATAGAAATGGGCATCAAAGCAAGAAGATGGGAATGATTCTGTTCCTGCTGGAAGGAGCCACTCTTACCTGAAGCACTTGATGTTCACAGCACCCAGGGTGCAGACACCGCAGCAACGAGTCCACCAGCTTCTTTCCAAACTTGCAACTAGTTTGAAACCACTATTTTCCTCTTTATTTTCCCAGTATTCACATTTTTTTTTGGTGTGCAAGTTTTCTGTCCCTGCTCTGAGGTCTGGGTGTCGAGCTCTCTGTCCCCACGTACACAGGGATAGGAAGGGTGTGATTAGGTTGCCCTCAAACTCCTGCCAGCCCCTGGCACCTGAGCGATTGCAGCTCTCCGTGCAGGCAGAGCGTTACACCACCTGCTGTATGTGCATTGCAACACTCCGTTCTGATTTTCCTTCCAGCGGGGATGTGTTCACACGCTGCTTTATGTTGAACTGTTTGGTAACAAATACGATTTACTACTCATGCATGTTGTTCAGTTGCTACAGTTCCCTTCCTCAGTCACTGGGATTTCTTCTCCTGTCTCTTGCCTGGTCCTCATCGAGGATGTAAAGCAAACTCTTTAAAGGTACCTGCATGCAATAACTATATTTAATGTGAGATCAACAGTTTAGGTCTGGGTCCTCAAATGAAGGAAGATCCATACAGGTTCCACCATCTTCTGTTTGTAGTTCTTCCCTGGAGGTGCTGGAGGCTGCTGAGCAGAGAGCTGCCTGCGACCACTGCTCACCCAGGTCTTACCTCCGTGGCTGGTTGGATTTTGCTTACGTTACCTGCCTTAACATTTTGTCCTCAGAGGAACTCAAATAGGGTCTAAATTAGGCCTTGTAGCTGTTGAATACCATATTTATAGTGCATTTTGTGTCTGGAAGTGGCTGTGCATGCCATCTGTATGGGTAGCTGCAGACTTGGGTACTATGCGTACTATGGGTACTTGCGTACTATGTGTACGCACATACTCTGCTTGCAAGAGTGGACCAGCGCGATTCACTGGGCACATTTAAAGAAAAATTAAGATGATCTTTAAATCTGAAGCAGCCTCTTTAATACAACCGAAACAACATCAGATACTCTCTATAAAGCAGTTCAATTATATAACTTGTTCTTTGTGTTCTCAGGGAGGTGGAATTATTTCTCAGGCAGCAGAATGCTCAGCTCGCCCTTCTTCTTCTTCCTTTGTGCTTGTGCTGGAGGTTAAGTCCAAAAGCCAGCTTGAGAAAAGCCTTGGTGCAGAATACATCGCCACCTTCTAGAAAAAAGCGTAAGCTGTTTAATGGAGCGAACGTCACTGACACTGTCTGCCCTCCAGAGAACCCTCAGAACAGCATTTTTGCAAAGGGCTGGGTGTTAGGGATGCACGAGAGGTTTTGGTGTGCGAGTACGCTTCGCCTTTCCCATCACATCTCTTTTGAGGCAGCTGTTGCTTAAAAATAATGCAATAATTTTGTGGGGGTGCTAAAATTCTCTGCTAAAATACACCTCAGTGAAATGAGCATCTGCTTTTTCATTGACTTTAGAAGAACCTAGGCACAAGGTTTCCTTTATATATCTGCACTGGAAGGACTGGCTTTTTCCTAGCTTTTCTGTCAAAAGTTTAATGACTTCTCCATTAAAGCTGAGCTGGCTTTGTCGATGCGTCACTGGTTGCATCCTCCGTGAGCTTCCAGTGCTAGCAGCTTGGTTCAGGTACGTCACACAGCTTTGGATGAGAGGTCCACATCCCGTGTTCAAACCTGCAGTCACACGCTGGTCCTGCAATTGATTGAATGCTAACGACTGCGTAGTCTAAACTGGAAATCTGCTTTAAAAAGGGATATGTGGCAACAGATCGTCCGGGAGTGGGTAGGGATGGTACCTATTTTTTCCAATGGGATACCAATACATTGGCTGGACAAGATGTCCAGGCACCTGCAGCATCTCAGGTGGCTGCTTGTCCTCAGGTTTCCCTAGGGGAATCTTAGATATTCCCCGATTTGTGCAACAAAGTCATAGTGAAATAGAATCATCATCGAATGATAGAATGGTTTGGGTCGGGAGGGACCTTAAAGCTCACCCAGTCCCCCCCCATGTCACCAGCCTAGGTGGCTCCAAGCCCCAGCCTGGCCTTGGGTGCCGCTGGGGATGGAGCACCCACAGCTCCAGGCGTTCAGCTCGTGCTGCACCCATCCCGACCTTCCACCCCGAGCCCTGCGGGAGCCAGACTGGGCAGCAGGTGGGAGAAAAAGCAGGAAAATGATGGAAGGGGCACTTTTCCCTCTCCATCCCCTGCAATCCCTTTCCCATCACCGGGAAAACGCCGCTGCGATGGAGGCAATTGGGGCCGAAGCCTCTAGAGGTCGGTGCAGCTCAACCCATGCCCGTATCCCCGGAAGCGCAGGCAGCACTCATCGCAGGCTTCCAACGGGCAGCGTTTCTGCCAGCCCTGCCTGCAGCACTGCCAGCAACCCCACCACCGGCATGGGATCCATTTAAGACCAGCCTGGGGATCGGGGGAGAGATCTGGGGAGCAAAATACTCTTTTCCTTTTTTCTTTTTTTTTTTTCCTTTTTTTTTCCTTTTTTCCTTTTTTCCCTTTTTCTTCTCTTTTCCTCTCTTTTTTCTTTTTTCTTTTCCTTTTTTTCCTTTTTTCTTCTCTTTTCTTCACTTTTCTTCTCTTTTTTCTTTTTTTTTTTTTCCTTCTTTTTTTTTATCCTGTCCGCAGGCAGCCAGAGCACCTGGAGAAACAGGGCAGGGATAGCTGCTCCCAGGGGTGGCCCGTGGAGAAGTACCACACACGGGATAGCAGTGATACTTGCAGACAGATGTGTTGACTGCCCCTCTTTTCCAGTATTTTCCAGAATTATGGCTGTCTGATTGTTGTGACTTGTGTATTGACTATTCTGGGACATGCTGTCTAAATCCAGCTGTGGAAATGAAGCCGTAAGCCCGCTCTAGCATCACCCTGTGGGCTGTGGTCTCGAGTCTGAGGTGGGAAAGCTGGCAAGCGGTTCCCTACACAAGCATCCATGGAAGAGGGAAGATGGTAGGTAGGTGGTCAGATATGCCAAAGGCTTCAGCTCTGGGCTTAAATGTCCCCTGTTCCGCTGAAATTCCACTGAAGGACCTTGGCCCTTTGGTGAATTTGATGCAAAGTACCTTGAAGTCTAAAAATAGAGATGTTTGGGGAAATAGAAGGCTTTACTGTTTCCATTATATTTACTGTGGTGCACAGGGAGGCTGATTCACAGCCCTTTGAAACCAGAGAGAAAAAAAAAAAATCTGTTGCCTCTAAACAGGCTCAGCTGTGGTTATTTCTAAAGTCATTGCAAAGCGAAGCAGTTCTGATTTAAATCAAGCCAACCTGCGCTCTCCCGCATCCCCCTTCCCAGCCTTCCCGCGGCTCCCAGTGCTGCAGAAGCTCCTGGGGGGGTGGGAGGGTGATGAAACCAGCCACAAACACTTTAATTTGTTACATTAACAATTAAAAAATACATTAATTGCACATTAAATCCGAACCAGAATAAGAATAAAATGTAATAACATTCAAAACCTGCTCAGGCAACTGCCCTTCTTTGCGCCGTGACTGTGTAACAGGATGGGTGGCCGGGATTTAGGTGGATTTTGATCATTTCATTGACACATCCAGTTGGAAGGAGCCCCTGCAATGCATCTGTGCTGCTGCAGGAGGTGTATTTCATTTGTTTTTTTAGTTTGCAGGGAGCTGCAGAAATCAGAATGTCCTGGCAGCCGGTATTCCACGGTCTGCTGAGGTTTTCAGGAATTCGGCCGCAGCCGAGCCAAGGCCACCAAAGGAACTGATGCCTTGCCACTGGTGCCAAGGCCACCACTGTCTTATACTCGCTGTATTTTAAAGGGTAAGTGCTTAATATTTTCTGACAGCCAAAGTCTTCGCTGAGCCTCTGCAAACATATTTAACTGCTCGGTAAGTAAAGCGAAACGTTAGGGAAAAATCATCTGGAGCAGACCCACAATGAAAATATATTTTTCTTGCTTGAGAAATAGGTGTTCTGCTCCAAAACATTTTGTTTCCAGGTGGCTTTGCCCTTTAAAAAGTTTAACCCACCTAAATTAAAAGATGACATTTCTACTGAACAAAGAATATTTGTTTAAAAATATCCAAATGAATCGTGTGGTATCTCCAAATCTCTCCTCTCTTTTACTCAATGCTGTTTATCCAATTCTAAGCAAATTCACGGACTCAGTCATCCTAAACTTGCATGTGAAAGGCTCTCCTGCTTTGGGCTGGGTTTGTTTCCGTGCTTCTGTTGATAGATTGTCATAAACAAAACAGGGTAAAGATTTTTCCTCTATAAATGTTGGGGGCTTTTTTTCTGTTTAAAAGTCTTTTTTTTTTTTTTTTTCCTGTTCAGTTATTCTTCTGTAATTTTATGGTACTTACCTTCCCTAAAACTTCCAGCAATCACCGTAGCATAGCCAGAAAGACTGTGCACCTTCTTACAATGACCTAAGGACCAAGGAATTGGTTCTGTGATTTACAAATATTAGAGGAAAATTAGCCCCTGGGGAAGCAAGGACACCTTGTGCATCACACCTCTCTCCTGACCCCATCAGCGGTTCCTGCTCCCACCCTCCGCTGCACCTCCAGAGCTCCCTTCTAGGTACCCCATAGTGATGTGGGTCATTTTTGACTTGATAGCTGCTCATGCAGCTGAATTAGAACTGGGATAGTAACAAAACCAGGGAATGGCGTTAGCATGAGGCTGAAGAAGGTGTGATTCCCACACGCTTCCCTCTGGCACTGCCCCGCCTGCGTGCCAAAATGCCCTCAGAAAAGTTTCAGACTGAGGGACAAGTTCCAGCCAACCCCCACCGTCTCCTGCAGATGGAATAATGTTTGCTGCAGCATAAAATGATATAAAATTTCTGAGTGCATGTGCAGTTCAACAGATAACCTTTATCAGTCCTTAGGTTTGCTTCATCTCTTTTGTAAATTAAAAAGAAATAATAAAACGAGTCTTCTCATACCTATATAATGAACAGCCATCTCATACATATTCTTGTACGGGGTGTGAGAGAAATATTTCTGAAATCGTGTGCTGACAGATGACAAACTGCCAGCACCCAAGCTGTTATGAACTATTTTAGCATGTACTCATTCTCCATGAATGAGGCTTAAAACAAAAGTATTGATTCCTGTCTCCGGACAGATTTTAGTCTCTGAATGATTATATTGACATTTGTCTCAGGGGGAATTTGTAGTAAAATTATCAGCATAAGATGCTCCCTAGCATCTTCTCCCCAGTCTCACATCCCTGCCGTGGCCCCTAACTGTCTTTCCTGGTAAGTTAATTGTTGTGTAGAGAGAAAGTTGGTCACCTTTCAGCCAGACCACCTTGCTGGAGGTTGGAGAAGGTGAGTGTGGTGGGCTGGTGGGTTACTGGTGGGTTTGGGGTCACCTGCCAGCTGCGGAAGGTGGTACCCATGGATGGTGAGGTGGAGTCCCCCTCGTATTCTCCCTGTACTGCCAGCTCTCAACAACCAGCGTGAGCAAAGAGGTGCCTCTTATTTTCAAAATTCTGTCTCTCATCGCAGGTGGCCTTCCTTTCCCTGTCTGACCTGCTGTGATGTTGTAGAGCTGCACATTTTTTTATTGGAGCGGAGAAATCCACGGAAGATATTCTTTAAGTACTTCACAGAGGTATTCATGTGGTGGGAGTCCAAAAGTAGTAGCATTTGGCTTTTACAATTAAAATCATGGGGGATAGCAGGCATCCTTAAAGCACTTTGGAGAACATCTGCCTGGCTGGGGCTGGGAGTCCCAGACACTGGGCTGAGGTGGGTGGGCATGATGCTGTTCAGTGCTGGGCTCATCCCAGGGTGGTCCGGTTGGGCAGCAGTGAGTCCCCTCCGGCTCCTGCAGCCACTGCAGAAAATTAAGCTCTTGTGGGTGATGCAGAAGGGCAGGAACCAACTAAAACCGCTCGGGATTCTCTTCTGAGGGGGGGCCTATGGCTCTGGGGGGGCTGCGGGTGCTGCCCCAGGCAGGGGGCTGCGGTGCCACCTGGGCAAACCCGACACCCCTTTGGGTGCTAGCAGCCCCGGGGTGCTGCCCTGGCGGGGTGCTGGGCACAGAGGTTAAATAACCCCCCTGAAAGCTCACCTGAGCCTGGAAGTTTGCCAGCAGAACAACGATGGACTATTTATTCCCCAAAAGTTATTCCGACGGAGGCCCCCTGTGGAAATTTATTCCACATTGGAACGATTATTTTTTTTCATCTTTAGCTCCATCCACCTCCAGATGAGGGAAAAATGAATGATTTCAGATTGTGAGGGTTTGTGCGGGGATATACCGAAATAACTCTCGGGGAACAATTATTCCACCAATGATTCCAGCAGATCTATTTTGGGAAATTTCCCAGTGCCGGAGCACACCCAAACCTCACTGCCTTCACAGGGATCATTCCAGAAACCAGCTCTGCCTCGTCCCAGTAAGGGACAATGCGAAGGCAACTGACCTTTTTTGGCTTTCAATAGAGGGAACAAATTAAAATTAAAAGATTCAAATCAGAAAGTGAAAAAGGCAAGGGGATAGAAAAAGAGAAAGAAGAAGAACAGGTTTCTGGGGCCAGAAGAATTTTTATCACCACGCTTAAAATTAGTCAATATTGCTGACATTTTACAATTCAAAGGAAAATAACTTTTGCCAATATCTCGCATTCTATGAGTTTCAAGCAAGGTGTAATTAATACAATTTATTATCTTTGGTGTGAACCTGATGTTTGTTCAGTCAATGCTCACAGTCATGCTCATGTCATTAGAAACTCTTTGTTCCCAGCACAGAATAATTTGAGGCATTTATTTGTATGGGAAAATCCTGTAGAGTTTTTATAATCTATAGTTGGTTTTATAGCTGGTTAATCAATAACCAGTGTGAATGCAGGTTTTGCAATGCTACAATGTAAAATCTAATTTTTAAAATGAGGCTTTTACGGGTGTCCAAAAATATTTTTTTTCAATGAAACCCCCGGCAACCTTTCAGAGGTGTCTTTCACGGGCAGTTTTTTAAACCCCAAATTCAAAATTCGATAGAGGTCTTCAACCCTTCGGCTTTATTCTAGACTGTTGCTTATGGAGTTTCAAAAGGGAGTCTTGGATGTTACAGATGGTCCATTCTGGAGCCTCATTTTATGGTGGGAAGGGCATGGAATGGAACGAAATGGCACAGGAATGCAGCTGCCGGTGCCATTGCGCTGCTGCCACTGCTGCTGCTGTTTGCACTGCTGCTGCTGTTTGCGCTGCTGCTGCTGTTTGCACTGCTGCCGCTGCTGTTCGCACTGCATGCCTTGACGAAGACGGCTCTTCTGCATGACTTTGAATCCCAGCACCAGGTCGTATAGACTTCTCTCTGTATTTAAATCAACATAAAACGCTCTTTCCCCCCCCCCCCCCCCCAACAACGACAGTATCTTACTCCTTTCGCAGGCGTAGCCTGATTTTACTCTTTGATGCATTTTCAAGAGCGGGTCTGTGCGTGTGTGATGCATCAACAACCTTATGTCCTCTTAAAAGTGACATCAGGGAGGGCACTCTCCCGCAACACCATCTCACCTTGAGTTTTCTGAGGTCAAACCCAGCGGCAGTGCCCACGGTGCTGGTCGCTGGCAGGGTCTCTTCACATCCATCCAAGGGGGGAATGTGTCCCTAAATTGGGGAGCGTGAAGAAATTGAGCGAGAGCATTTTATTAATGAGTCCTCAGATTTCCTCTTCTTTTCAATTTTATGCCTGGAGTTCATGGCTAGGAAAGTTATGGGGCAATAACTATAGAATTATTAAAAATGAAACGAGCTTGTGCAGTGGACTTATTTTACAGTATAGCTTAGGGACAGGAGAACCTTATAACTTTATAAGGTTACAGGCTTTAAAGTGATTTAGAACGTTTCTGAAAGTTTTACCATTTCATAAAAGGAAAGAAGGGAATGGAAAAAGTTTCTTTACAGAAACCTGAGTGTCTAACTTACAGAGAAAAGAAAAGAGAAGAAAAAAAAGCCCCAAAAAGAAGGTGGTGTCCAGACTGGGAAAAAGATGAATCCTTTTCTCATCTCATTTGGCTATGGATGTTCTGCTGCTCCTACAGCCGGACCTGGACACTGTCCAGCTGGATATGAAGCTCTTTTGTAATGAGAAGCCCTTAGGGATGGCAGGCTGTCAGGTCACCCGTCTGATACTACAGGTCCAGGTGCCCTGTTACATTTCAGAGTGACACCCCGCTGTTGCAGAATGGATGAAAGAGAACGGCCACGGTTCCATAGAAGGACTGTGTGATACAGCTTTTGACATAAGTCTGGAGTGAACCAAGCTAGGCCGCAGCGAGAAATTACCAGACTTGCTAGAAATGGAAAATTACCAGGCTTGCTAAAAATGGAAAATTACCAGGCTTGCTAATAAGGGAAGAGAGATAAGGTTATGCTGACCTTGTAAATAACTTTGAGGAATTCACATAGATAAGAGAGAAAAAAAAAATATATGTAGTTAGCTATCCGCAGAAACCGCAAATAGGAGGACGTATGAAAGTGTAATCCTTTAGAGCTTAGCCAATCAGCAGATGATTTGTAGGCATAATTAACTGGAACTGTATATAAGACATAATCGCGCCGTAATAAATTGAAGCTTGCTTTATCACTCACATTGAGTCGGCCGCGTGCTTCCCCTCGCTCGTCGCAAAGTGGCGCCCGAACAGGGACCCCCAATCCCTGTTCTTCACCAGACAGCGAGGACGGAGAAGCACTGGTAGCAGTGACCAGGGAGCAAAGATCGACTGATGCTGGCATCGTGCCCGATCCGTGCTTGAACCAACGTTAATCAAGGAAAGGTTCGCCGTCCATGAGTGACTACCCAGGGAAAAGGCTGCATCTTAATCAAGGAAAAGAACTGTTTAAAGCGCGCTATGGAAAAAGAGGTAGCACTCGCTCTTTTACAACACTTTTTAGAAAAGCGGGGAGTAGGCCCTTTAAAAGTTCTGGCCGGGTTAATTGCATTAGGTAGAGCAAAAGGATATTTTGCAGATCCTGAGCATATGTTTGAAGTAGAAGAATGGCGTAATTATGGGGATTGTTTATGGGATTCAGTAATTGATGATGATAAAGCTGCTAAGAAATTAATGAAACCTTGGAGAGAAGTTATTAATTGTTTAAAAAGATATAAAGTTGAAAAACAAATGGCAGCAGCTGCTTCCAGCCGACTCGAACGGTCTGACCCGGCTGCTGGGCGTCTTACGGCAGGAGGTGATGATTTTACCCCCCCTGCCTCGGGAATCCCTGTTCCTGTTGTTCGCCGACCCTCAGACCATCCTCCTCCCCCTCCTCCTCCGGAAGAAAAAGCTTGTCCCTCGGCACCACCTCAAGAGGAGGTGCAGGGAGAATCACAAGAAAGTGAAACTGAGGAGGAGACAAGTGACAAAAATGAGGGGGCAGACGATGGGGAGTTAAAAACTGATTCAGCTAATAAAACTTTTAAACCGCCTTGCCTTCACCCGCAGCCACGACTAATTCGAGTCGGTTGGGACAAAATAGTCCGAGAAGCGATGGAACAAAAAGACTTTGATGTCGTAGCTCAAATTAATCATCAAGCCTATCCAGTAATTTACACTGTTGATAATGCAGGAGTAATGACAGGAGAACATCATACTTTAGACTGGAAAATATTAATACGGAGTACAGTTAATGAGTCAGGTTTACATGGCGAACCTGCAAGGCAAATGTTAAACTATATTTGGAGTAGCGGAATGCTTTGTCCAGAAGACATTAAAAATATAATGAGACTCATTTTGAAACTATCACAACAGTTGTTATGGCAAGCCCATTGGCAGAAACTTTGTGAACTGTCTGTACATATGCCTCGTGCACCGAATGATCGTTTAGCGGGTTTAACAGTAGAACAATTGATGGGGACCGGGCCCTTTGCTTCTGTAGAAATGCAGATGCAATCTGGCCCAGATGTCTTATTAGAGTCTATGAGGCTAGCACGAGAAGCCTTACAAAAAGTCAAAACTACACCGGCTACACCCTCATATATGTCAGTCAAACAAGGAAGGGATGAATCTTTTGCCTCTTTTGTAGATAGGGTTACAGATGCTATTAATCGTGCAGATATGGCTGACTTTATGAAAGGACCTTTGTTAAGACAATGTGTGCTGGAAAATTGTAACTCTTACACAAAAGGCATTTTAGTTACTCTTCCTCAGGATGCCTCTATTGGAACCATGTTAGAGCGAATGAGCAGAGTTCCTGTAGGACCCCAAGCTCTGTTAGTTGAAGCGCTTAGGGAGGTAGGGGACAATTTAGTTAAGGCTCAGCAGCAAGCATTTGCAGCCCTCGCTCCACTGAAACCTCCGGATGAACGTCGAGACAGAATACACCATTGAAGTGACTATATATGTTTTCGTTGTGGACGTTCGGGTCATACGCGCCGGCAGTGTCGAGAACGCCAAGTATGGTGCCAAAACTGTCAAATAAATAATCATAGTACCGCAGCTTGCCGACGTTCGGGAAACGGGAAGCGGAGCGCCAGGAGTCACGGCGCACCGACCCCAATAGCGGCTCCAGCAACCTGCATGCCGATGACTGTCCCCAGCCAGCTCCCCAACCAACAACCAACACCTCCCGCCTTCAACCAGCCACAAATTTACGACCAGCAACCCGAGGGAGCCTCGGACTGGATCTGGCAACAGCAATAGACATTACTCTACTTGATAATCGTCCACAGAAAGTTGCCACAGGAATCAAAGGACCTATAATGATAAACGGACAACCTCATGGAGCTTTACTGATGGGTCGTTCTTCCACTGGCCTCAAGGGACTCTTTGTTTTACCAGGACTTATTGATTGTGACTATAAAGGAGAAATTTTTATAATTGTTCAAACAAGTTTTCCACCTATATATATTCCTAAAGGTAGTCGCATTGCTCAATTAATACCACTCCAACACTTAACTCACCAAATGTCTGCAGTCTCCAATCACGATCGTGGGACAGATGGTTTTGGATCCACAGGAGGCTTAGCGATGTTGACTGTACCTATGAACCGACGACCACTCGCCCAAATTATTCTTGTACATGGGACTGATAAAAAACACATGACTGCACTTTTGGACACTGGTGCCGATATCACAATCATCGCACGTGGTCAGTGGCCTTCTTATTGGCCACTGCAACACGTCCCTGGAGGAGTTGAAGGAGTAGGGGGAATAGCGCCTGTTCAGCGCAGTCAACAAAGAATACAAATCATCATTGATGGAAAAACAGCGATACTACATGTTACTGTTATGCCCTTACCTAGTGGGGTGAATGCACTCATCGGAAGAGATGTGTTGAATCAATTAGGAGTACTACTTACTACAAATTCACCTTTTTAGGAACGGTCACTGTCAATTGGACTTTCCCGATTCCTTTGAAATGGCTAACAGAAGAGCCTGTTTGGATCGGACAGTGGCCGTTGAAAAAGGAAAGTCTGCAACAAGCACATTTGCTAGTTCAAGACCAGTTAACACAAGGTCATCTTAAACCGTCAACCAGTCCTTGGAATACACCGATATTTGTAATCCAGAAAAAATCAGGAAAATATCGGCTTTTACATGATCTACGAGCAGTGAATCAACAAATGCAAGCAATGGGAGCCTTACAACCGGGTCTTCCTAATCCTGCTATGTTGCCCACCGAATGGCATTTATTAATAATTGACTTAAAAGACTGCTTTTTTACGATTCAGCTACACCCCAATGACACTCAACGATTTGCATTTACATTGCCATCGGTTAACAGAGAGGGACCTGACCAGCGATTTGAATGGACTGTGTTACCACAAGGCATGAAAAATAGCCCTACCCTGTGTCAGCTATTTGTTGATGCTGCTCTCCAACCTATTCGAAAAGCATGGCCTCATGTTATTATTTACCATTATATGGATGATATTCTATTTGCTCAAAAACAGCCTTTCACTGAACAACAGGAGACCTTTTTACAACGACAGTTAGAGATGCAAAATCTCGTCATAGCAACTGAAAAGGTCCAGCGTTCACCCGCATGGAAATATCTTGGCTGGAATATTACTCAGTCACAAGTGAGTCCACAAAAATTAACCATTTGTAAAGATCTGCATACCCTCAATGATGCTCAAAAGTTATTGGGTGACCTCCAATGGCTACGCCCAGTAGCAGGCATCACCAATGATGAACTAGACGTGTTACGACCTTTATTAAAAGGAACAGATCCATCTAATCCTGTTATTGTTTCTAAGGATCAACAAGTTATGATTCAACAACTCAGTGAGCAGGTTGTAGAGCGTGCAGTAGATCGAATTGACCCTAATCTTCCTGTAGACCTCACTGTGTTAAATGGTCCCTCACACTTTACTGGTGCACTTACACAGTGCAAAAAGAAAAAGGGGGAGACTGTGAGAGTATTAGAGTGGATCTTTACCAAAATGCAACCAAAGACTACCATCCAAGAAAAAACGCAAAATTTGGCAGAAATCATTCGAAAAGGAAGAACGCGAATTTTACAAATTACCGGGATGGAGCCAAATGTCGTGTATCTACCAATACGCAGAGAAGACTTGGAGTGGTGGTTGCAGAATTCATCAGCTTTACAGTTAAGTTTATTAAGTGAAGCTCTGGAGATTAAAGTTGAGCCTTTAAAAGCACCTATATTAAAATGGATTAGTAATTATGACTGGTTAAAGCGTCCGAAACGAAGTGAGCGACCCTTAGCGGATGCTATCACAGTTTATACGGATGCAGGGAAACGCTCAAGAAAAGCAGCAGCAACATGGCACGAGAACAATCAATGGCACCACCAAATCCTTCCTGCGAAAGCAGGAGATTCGTTACAAACTTTAGAGCTAGCTGCTGTTGTATGGGTAGGTACCCAATGGATACATGCGAGGTTAAACATTGTAACGGACTCGATGTATGTTGCTGGAATCGTAAGCCGAATTGAAGATGCTCGCCTTAAAGAAGTGCAAAGTCAACGGCTGTTTGAACTCCTTAGGCAACTGTTGTCAGCAATACAGCAGCGCACGCAACCCTACTGCGTTATACATATTAGAAGTCATAAATGGTCTGAAGGTTTGGGGGAAGGGAATGTGCGCGCTGACCAGCTCGTGTCTGTAGCAGCTCCACTAAGCAAGTTTGTTAAAGCACGAGAATCACACAACACATTTCACCAAAACACGCGGGGACTGCATCGACAATTTGACATTACAATGGAAGAAGCTAGAGGAATTGTACGAGCTTGTCCTACGTGCAGTCATCATGGACCGGGACTAGGTATCGGAGTGAACCCCAGAGGACTTAAAGCCAGAGAGTTGTGGCAAATGGATGTCACTCACGTTGCTGAATTTGGCAGATTAAAATATGTACACGTTACAATTGATACATATAGTAAATTTGTATGGGCTACAGCACAAACAGGGGAACGAGCACTCCATGTAATACGGCATTTAACAAGTTGTTTTGCTGTCATGGGAGTGCCACAGACAATCAAGACTGATAATGGCCCTGCTTATGTCGGTGAAAAAATGAGACGTTTTTGTCAAGCATGGGGAGTGCGACATATTACAGGTATTTCTCACTCTCCCACGGGACAAGCAATCATTGAAAGAACACATCAGACATTAAAGCAATATTTACAAAAGTTTGAGAAGATTACAGATGTACAAGAGAGACTTGCTAAAGTTCTTTTTGTGTTGAATCATCTATGTATATTTGCAGAACAGCAAGAATCACCTGCATGGTTACATGGGTATCTTAAAACATGTAAAGATGATGTTCCAATGTTTGTTATGTACAGGGATCCTTCAACTGGTTTGTGGAAAGGGCCAGCAGAAGTAAAGTATGCTGGAAGAGGTTATATGTGTGTACTTACCCCCACAGGGCCGCAGTGGATCCCAGCAAAATGGACCAAAGCAGCAGTGACTGATGCTCCAGTAACCAATGTCAACTTGTGATTGATTTATTAATATTGTTTTAGCTATATTTTAAGCATAATGTTGAGAATTGTTGTGTTAATTAATTTTGTTGTCGTAGTTGTAGCTTTTGTGCCTAAATCATTGTTTGATTTGCGAGAAAATGTATGGGTAACTTTAAGTAGAGCTATTAACACAACCACGTTTTGTGCAAGTTTGTCAACCCCTAGCGTACCCTTTTTAACTTGTTTAGTAGGTGTGCCGTTAAATGACTCAGATTGGATCGCCCTTAACCAGTCTCTTAACCAGATGCCAAAAGTTACCATATTGGCTCGAGGTAATAATATGAGCAGCTTTTTTGAAAAATTTGATAACTGGGATGACAAACTCCCTATTGGTCCTAGCCCTCAAGAAATCGAACTAGTCGATTCACTAAATGCCTCTTATTGTGTATATTTGAATTATTCCTGGTACCCTTGTGCTGGTGAAGCCTCTAACATGCCTTGTAGTACAACTGCTATCACTCCCGTATATCCAATTAAGAATCAGTTTAATTGGAGTGTTTGGTGTAACCATACCAGTCGAAATCTGTCTAATCCTGCACCTGGAGTATTATATCCTAGGAAATTACCCCCTGGTTTGTTTTTTATTTGTGGTAATAGAGCATGGAATGGAATACCCTCAATGCCTGTAGGTGGTCCATGTACCATCGGTCATCTGAGTTTAGCCTTACCACATTTTCATCCTAACAAATCAAATCCAGTGAGATGGAGAAGAGACACTTCCCAGATCCTTGGTAACACCTGTGATGATAACGTTCAACTTTGGAACAAATGGGAGGTATTTTTTGCTTCGTTATTTATCCCAGGTGCCGCCGCTGCTCGGGCCCACAAAAATTTAGAAAAGCTGTCTTGTTGGGTGGTTAAACAAGCCAACCTCACCAGCAGAGTTTTATCAGACCTAGCTGATAGTTTAACTATTGTTCAACATGCTGTTTTGCAAAACCGCATGGCCATTGACTTTTTACTATTAGCACATGGACATGGCTGTGAAGATTTTGAAGGCATGTGTTGTATGGACCTTGAAGATAATTCAAGCTCCATACATAAAGAAATCAAACAATTGATGGAACATTCTCAAAAAATTCAACAAGATGTTGGATTTTTTGGCCTTGAAAGCTTAACAAATTGGCTTGGGATAGGAGGCTGGTTAAAAAGACTGTTGCAAAGTGTGTTGCTTATAGTAATAATTGTTATCATTGGATTTATATGTTTAAGCTGTGCTCTCTCTTGTATTCGAAAATTATTTGAGTGTGTAACTGGACCAGTTTTCCTTGTCCAAAAAGAAAAAGGGGGAATTGTTGCAGAATGGATGAAAGAGAACGGCTACGGTTCCATAGAAGGACTGTGTGATACAGCTTTTGACATAAGTCTGGAGTGAACCAAGCTAGGCCGCAGCGAGAAATTACCAGACTTGCTAGAAATGGAAAATTACCAGGCTTGCTAAAAATGGAAAATTACCAGGCTTGCTAATAAGGGAAGAGAGATAAGGTTATGCTGACCTTGTAAATAACTTTGAGGAATTCACATAGATAAGAGAGAAAAAAAAAATATATGTAGTTAGCTATCCGCAGAAACCGCAAATAGGAGGACGTATGAAAGTGTAATCCTTTAGAGCTTAGCCAATCAGCAGATGATTTGTAGGCATAATTAACTGGAACTGTATATAAGACATAATCGCGCCGTAATAAATTGAAGCTTGCTTTATCACTCACATTGAGTCGGCCGCGTGCTTCCCCTCGCTCGTCGCACCCCGCCTCCTTAGAAGACCCCCCCGCTCCGCTGCACCTACTGCTCTTCAAGCAACCGATTTTCACCCCCCATTCCCATATCCTCCCCTCCAGCCCTCTCTTCCCTGTCCCGCCAGACCATGCAACCAAATTGCCACGTTTGGGTCCTGTACCAGTTTTTGCCAACTTTCTTTTGCTGGCAGCCTTCCCGTGTGTCTGCAGTGGATGCCCAGACACTGGGGGGAAGGACTCCATCAGGTTTTGTTGGTGCTAAAGGACGTTTGGGGCCACGTGAGTGTTTTGGTGGCCGGCGCTGCTCGGATGCCTCACTGGCATCAGTGGGGCTGATGCTGATGCTGATGCTGGTGGGACTGGAGCTCCCCTCTGCTCACTGCAGACACTTGGGTGCTCTGTAACTATTGTGAAAATAATAAGGGATTGAACTAGGGAGTTTTCTGTAGAAACATCAGTGTTTTGGGGGATTTTTCTAATTCCCTCTCTGGATTTGTGCTTTCACCAGCCACCCCCGGGAGGGAGGTCAGGGCTATTCATTCCTCAGCGGATGCAGAGGTTTAACAACTACATTTTTTCCAAGTACAAGCTTTAACTTTTGCTCCTGAAATTCTGAATACATTTGTTTATGATGCTGAGTAATTCACTGAGAGCGAGCGTGCGTGAGGCTCAGCGAGTCTGAATGCAGTGTCCGAAATATCATCCATTACATGTTTTTTTATCAAAATTCTGAGTTGTCCTTGAACCTGGTGAGCTGCCCCAGCTCACCTCGGAAGGCTGCATGGCTGGAAACGTTGGCTTCTGGCTCGCCTGTTCTTCTTTTGAGTAGCTAAAATCTATTCTTTTCTCTATCAGCTAATGCTCACCGCAATCAGCAATGGAAGAAAGCCTTGCTTTGAATGATTTATTTATGTACATTTGTTCTTCTGACTTGTGTGACTGGGTCTGAAATATTCCTTCTACCAACAAGAGCAGTTTGTGCTGCAGTTTGCAGACTGAGATGGTATTCTGACTGACAGCCAAGCAGTTATTTTCAAAAAGCAGTCTGAATCGGGATTTATAAAATGATGAGCATCCCAATTTTGCAGGTGGAGGAAGAGAGATGCATTTTCTTCCCCAGAAAAACAAGCTCTGGGAGAAGGATGATTTGAGTTAAAGTAGGATAAAGGCAACAGGGACCTGACTCTTCGTGTTCATTCCCAAGTGGCAATGGTCAGGGTATGGAAAGAACAAGAAGTAAAAAAAAGTTAATTTTTTTAAAATAAATTTTAAAAATTATTGTTACTTTATAGATAAATTTGAAATTTGTATTTAAATTTGAAAATTTAGGAATAAAAGTTAAAATTAAAAAAAAAAAAGGTGTGAGTGGTGGAACACTGGGGGCTCAATGGGGGGATGGATTCATACTCCAGGTCTGTTCTGGAAGGCTGAGTGAACTGGTAAATTAGTAACTGTCACTTTTATAACCAAAAATAAAAAAAAAAAGGTGTTTGCAAACAGAACTGGGATAAATGGAGCAGACACCAGTAAAGACTCTGCACCAGGACTCTCCAGGGGCAGTGTCCTGCTCTGGTGGGTGTCAGTGTTCAGAGCAGCAGCAATGTCTCACCCCTATTTTCCATGCCGTTTGAACCCCTTAAACCCTGGAACCACAGAATCATTTGGATTGTAAAAAAACTTTAACCACGATTTAACCCTTTACATGATTTTCTGTACTGAGAAGGACATTCATTATCTCCTTTGGCAAAAATACCTTTCTCTGTCACGTACTTTATACTGCTCAAAGTCCTGTCTCAGGGGTGATTTAACGGTTGGACTTGATGGTCTTAAAGGTCTTTTCCAACCCAAACGATTCTGGGCTTCCCGGATTTCTGTGGGGTGGCAGGTGGTTGGGGGGATGCTGTGTAGCGCCGCAGCAGAGCAGGAGCAGGCGGTGGGAAGCCTGCCCGGTTCCTGAGGACCTCAGGCTGCTCTGTGAACTTGTTATAATGCTGGGTGCTTTGTGCCAAAAGCTATTGCTGTCACATTCCTATTTATGCAATGCATTCACATTTTCATAATTAGGATGCTGCCCACCCAAACTCACAGCATGGGTACTGGGTACTATGTCCTGTGCCTTGTACCTCTGCGCTGCTGTCGAACATCTCGCGACCGGTACACGGTCATCTCTGCCGGAGCACCCACGCCTTCCCCGAGGTTCCTCTCCTGGGGTTTTCATCCTTTCTCGTGGTTCTTTCATTCTTTATCGTGTTTCTCTAATCAAAGACACCTACTGAAGGAGTTCAGCCCTCGTCCACGTGGCGTTCATTTATTTCATCCTCCGATTTCCCGGTTAGTGGCTGTTTTCTCCTGGTAGTCCTGGAAAATTTCAAAACCTGACTTAAACACCCAAGAGGAAAACCAGCAATCAAGCTAAATGTAGGTCAAGTCTCTTTGTTGTTTTTTGTTTTCTTTAAGTAAAGGTTTAGTAGTATTAAACAAATGTATATGCTGTAGCTGATAAATTGTATAATGAATAAATGTATACACTGAAAGATAAATTAGTTATGCTCAGCAGTTGCTTAGTTGATTATATATATTAAATATATTATATATATATATTTAACAAAATATCTTTATTTTTCTCTCAACTTTCAAGTTGAAAAGGATACCATCTTGATTTGCTTCTTACCTTGTCCTCGCGCTTCCACACACAATTGCCCCTGATGGTGTTACACTGGTGAGAGGGGAGAAAAATCTCTAAAATCAAGGACCAGATTGTAATTTTGGCTCTCACCGACATGAACTTCTGCTGGGGGAAGCTAACGTTATTATATTTGTATATATATATTATATTTGTATATATATATTATTATGGTCAGGGTATGGAAATAACAAGAAGTAAAAAATTCTCAAGAGATTAACGAACAGCAAATAAATATATATATTTTCACATAGTATATTTGCTGTTCGTTATTCTCTTGAGGAGGTATCCCTTGGAAATTTCCTTCCCCGGTGCTCACCCATGGTGTTTAGGTACAGGTGACAGGCATGCCAGGGCAATGATGATTAACTGCATGGCTTTCCTCTTCAGCTGGATGGTGCGAATAATTAAAACACATGTAATTTGTGGTAAGGCCAGGACTTGCCCAGACACAAATAATTTCTCAGCATTGTTATATCACTGTAATTCGCCAGAGAGAAGGGCACCTTGAGTGGAAGATGAAGCTAGGTGGAGAGGATAGCGTATCTGGAGGAATGTGTTTGGGTTTTTGTTAGTGCTCAACAGAACGGCTTGGGAACCACTTGGATGGGCTTCATACACAGCGCATCTGATCTCATCCTTCCCACGTGAACACGGATCGTCTCAGAAGGATTCTGTGCTGACCAGGTGAAAGAAGATTCAATACCAGTCACAGGGGAGTATCTGAGGGTCTTGGGGCCAAATACGGAATATTCACTGTAATTACGTTTGTGGAATCTCACAAAGGTGGTGGGAGCGAAGTGAATCTGTTAAACACTTCCAAAACTTTCCTTCGTTGAGGCACGGAACTTTGCGAGGATGCTCTGGGATTACAGAGCTACGGCACACACAAGAACTGGGGCTAGGAGCATTAATAGAAGATATTTTCTAGATTTTTTACTTAAAGACAGCCCTAAACAATAAATGAAAGGCAGGAGACACAGTCACAGTAATTCCCTTCGTATCCCATGCGTTTTGTGGCTTCCTCAAGGCTTCTTAATTGTTCTGGTATTGAATAGCAATCATTAGCAGTGCCTCCTTAGCACAGAGGAGTACAGTACTTCACAATGAGCAAGTTCTGCAAATTAGTGCTTTTAGTCCATGTCAGAAATCTAACCACCGTGCTCTAATGGCAGGAAAGAATGAGCAAGGAGCAGCAGTAAAATTGGCACAAAGAATTTTACTATAATCAGGCTGATGTGAATTATTGATGGGGAATAATAATGGCAGCATTAGCTATATTACAGCCAGGAGAGGAACGAGGATGGGCATTTTCTTTAATGCACCAGAAAGTAGACATTATTAACAAATGTGCAAACATATAAAAATCTGTTACTGAGGGCAGTAACACATTTCGCAGGTCCCTGACTTGGGAACTGTGGTGACCTTTGAGTGCAGCTTCTTGTAGGAATGGGCACGTGGCGCGAGGTGAGAAGGGACACCAAGGTGATGAAGATCTGGCAGGCTTTGGGCACGTACCACAGTGCCTGACCTCTTAACTCGCTGCCTGGAACAGGGTATTTTCTATAAAAAATGTAAGCAAGCAGATTTACCAGGAGACACGGAATTAACAGCAAAACACCTTTTTGTCTTTAAAGCGCGCAAACGGTGTTTTGGTTAAGTGGAGGTTTGCTAAAATCCTACTTTACAGCATATTTTAAAGCATCCGTCTTTTCAGCTTGGTAAAATGAGACTTGGCACAGCCAGCCCAAGCTCCCCTTCGGCAGAGGGTGGGAAGAGCTGGGGGGCTTCAGGATTATGGCCGCATCATCCTGGATGGGAGGTGGGATGCTGCAGGTGGCATGAGCGTCGTGTCATTGCCTCAAGCTTATTGTCTGTGGTCGAACGACGGGGATGAATCGTTCGGTCACAGATACGCATCAGACAGATCAATCGGCTTCTATTGCAGTGCATCAACGTTGTTTAATAAAGGAGCGTTAAATGAAGGTATGCGCAGACCAGGGTGGGATGAGAGAAGGATACCCAATGTGTGGTACTGCGTGCCTTGTATTTAAAATATGTAATTTAAAAAAAATAAAATAATATTACAATCTTTACATACAAAATGTAAAACGCATACATTTTACAACCAAACCAATATACACAGGGTGGCTCCAGGGTTCTTCATTATTTGCTAATGAATTTTTTCTATTTCTTGCATTCGTTGCACAGGGTGCTCGTCGGCTGGGTAGCTAACATTTACAGAACCCTCTCGTCTGAAGTGAGAAGTCACCGAGCTCACTTTCACCACTGAGCCTCTGGGTCTGCCTCGCTAGCCAGGAGGTCTGGTGTGCGTTTAATGCTTGCGGGGCTCTAGCATGGTTTTCATCACCTGCTTGCTGAATTTCTGTTACTGCATCGCATTTTAAATCCTTGCTTGTCACGGCTGAGTGTTATTTGCGGTCCTTTCCTGGGGGATTTCCCCACATGCTGCTACAGCCTTTGCTATTTTCAGTACAGGAATAGAAATGGTGGAACTTTGGATGGCTAAAATACTGTTTCTGCAATCAGCATCATTCTATTCTTATTTTACCCCTTACAAGGCACTTGCCGTAACTGGAAGCTCTAAGGTAATGCTGTTTAAAATTGTGTTGCGACATCCCCCGCCAGGTGATCACAGAATCGCAGGGTGGTTGAGTCTGGAAGAGGAGTCATCTGGTCCGAAGTCCTGCTCAAGCAGGGCCACCTACAGCCAGTTGCCCAGGACCACAAGCTTTTGAACATCTCCAAGGATGGAGACTCCACAACATCCCTGAGCAACCTGTGCCAGTGCTCCATCACCCTCGTGACCTAATGTGTTCCAGTTTGTGCCCATGGCCTGTCACTGGGCACCACCGAGAAGAGCCTGGCTCCGTCCTCCCTTCAGGTTGGTGCTGCGGGCATTTCGGGCGAGCGGGAGTCAGATTCAAATACTCACAGAGTTCAAGATCTGATCCGTTTATTGTACAAACCAGGTAGACTTTTATAAGGCATTCTATAAGCGTGCAATAATGTGATTGGCTATTTTACAAGCGTATAATAATATGATTGGTTAACAATTGTTTACTGGGAAGATTTCTGTTTCTGCTTGTTCTGGCATGTAGGCTCCTTTCTGCGGTTTCCCAGCTCCTCTTATCACGTCCCGTTGGCCTTGGTTTTGTGCCAACATCTGCAATTTGCTCCTTTTTCTTCATCCCACTGTTCTGGCCGTAACCTCGTCTTATTTCTTCAGTATTTTTCCACTTGCTTCAGAGTTCAGCATAATCATTCAATACAGCAAGAGCCCCAACACCTCCCCCTTTCTTTTTAAATACAGCATTAATACTGCGTTCCACACAGCTCTGAAAACATTGTAAAAGGCAAGGCACTAAAAGTAACAAAAGAATAACAAACAACAATATAGACAGACCTTGTTTCAATAAATCCCTCAACCACCCTCAATTCTTGTTGAGGTAAATAAATTGATACATTTAAACGGTAAATCAACTGTTGCAAAAAATACGTATTTTTAACAAGTGTAGTATTCCACCAGGTACAGTTATCACTAAAGCCAAAATTCGTGTCATTATACTTCTTATCTAACCAGGCCAAATATGATTGATTTATAGCCGTATAGTTTACTCCCAAAGGTTCAAAAGCTAGTTCAAAGCAGAAACGCATTTCTTGTAGGTGACATCTGAAGCACTTTTTTTTTTTTCTTTTTTTTTTTCCTTTTTTTTTTCTTTTTTTTTCTTTTTTTTTCTTTTTTTTTCTTTTTTTTTCTTTCTTTTTTTTTTCTTTTTTCTTTTTTTTTCCTTTTTTTTTTTCTTTTTTTTTTCTTTTTTTTTTCTTTCTTTTTTTTCTTTTTTCTTTCTTTTTTTTCTTTTTTTTTCTTTCTTTTTTTTTCTTTTTTCTTTTTTTTTTTCCTTTTTTTTTCTTTTTTCTTTTTTTTTTCTTTTTTCTTTCTTTTTTTTTCTTTCTTTTTTTTTTTTCTTTTTTTTTCTTTTTTTTTGGGGCGGGTTTGTAATCAAGTCCGTATTTTTCCTTGAGAAGCTTAAGCTGTTCCTCTTGTTTCAGGAGAGTTTCCAACTCTGATTTGTCGAATAGGTCCGTATTTCCCAAAGATATCATACATTTCCTCCGCTGTGATTTTATACGGCAGGTTCCGAATATAAAGGATCCGATTGACCTCTGGGGGCAGCCAGATGTCAGCTCGCTTGGCCGCTTGCATCGCCATGGCGCCGATCGGAGGGGGGGGGGGTGGGGTGCCGCCTTGGAGAGAAACCGCGGCCGGGACGGGGCCTGCCGGGCCGCACGCCGCCGCTCGCCGCTTGTTCCTTTTCAGGACACCAGGGTGGTAATTGCGCGACCATACCCCGTACAGCTCGATACGTGCGAGCCAAAGTCTTTACCCCCTTAGTCCCAACTTGCACAGATTCCCATAAGTCCTCTCCTACTTTCTTCCATGTTTCATTATTATATACATCTTGCGTAGAAGCAAGGTAACCACGGCGGCGACTCCAACATAGCAGATCAACTACTGCCTGCCGTGAGACTGGCGTTTCAGTTTTTTCTGCCAGTTTCATCAAACTGTCTACGATTGCTTTTTCCACCACTGATGCAGTGATTCCCATCCTGCTTAAATTTCCTGACTCACCGGTCAGCCGTGCACGTTCCGCCTTTCTTCGGGCGCCCAGCTCTCTCTCCGCTGGCAGCAGGATCCTCGCCGGCTCCGCAGCTCGTAACACGATCCTTAATGAATCCTCCTGACCTTTTAACCGATCCTGTCGACCCTCATCGGATCACGTCGGGGGTCACCAGATGCTGCGGGCATTTCGGGCGAGCGGGAGTCAGATTCAAATACTCACAGAGTTCAAGATCTGATCCGTTTATTGTACAAACCAGGTAGACTTTTATAAGGCATTCTATAAGCGTGCAATAATGTGATTGGCTATTTTACAAGCGTATAATAATATGATTGGTTAACAATTGTTTACTGGGAAGATTTCTGTTTCTGCTTGTTCTGGCATGTAGGCTCCTTTCTGCGGTTTCCCAGCTCCTCTTATCACGTCCCGTTGGCCTTGGTTTTGAGCAAACATCTGCAATTTGCTCCTTTTTCTTCATCCCACTGTTCTGGCCGTAACCTCGTCTTATTTCTTCAGTATTTTTCCACTTGCTTCAGAGTTCAGCATAATCATTCAATACAGCAAGAGCCCCAACAGGTTGGTACCTACAGGTTGGTTGATAAGGTCCCCCCAAACCTCTTCTCCAGGCTGAACAGCCCCAGCTCTCTCAGCCTCTCTTTGCAGGAGAGATGCTCCAGCTCTGTCATCATCCTGGTGGCCCTTGGTTGGGCTCTCTCCAGTGCGTCCATGTCTCTCTTGAACTAGCGAGCCCAGAACTGGGGTCAAGGCAGCGGCTTGTGGCTTTTACCCTAATTGTCCTGATCAAAGTTAAT
The DNA here is from genome assembly GCF_023634155.1 of Falco peregrinus. Classification (NCBI taxonomy): domain Eukaryota; kingdom Metazoa; phylum Chordata; class Aves; order Falconiformes; family Falconidae; genus Falco; species Falco peregrinus. The sequence continues at coordinate 21,877,697 of NC_073743.1, forward strand.
AACAGCTTTTCTAATCTGTGGCCTCCTTGAGCAAACCTTGCTTTAATTACAAGCAAAATGAGCTGAGCCAGGGATAAATAACCCAGTAATTTTATAGTCTTAATTTCCTGTATTTGTTGGGATTAGGTGAAATCTATAATTTTGCTTGAGTGCAGGTTTTATGGCTTAATTTCTTACTGCTTTTGTACTAGGAAGGAAAAAAAAATCTTACGTCTATGAAAATCAACATAATAAACTGTTATTGCTGGCACAAGAGACATAATGGTCTCCCTTGGAATAGAACAAATACATTAAAAATGTATTTAGATGCATTTAAACATGCATATTATTTCACAGATGAGTGTAATGGTTTCTTAGGAGCTATTAGGTTTTAGTATGCAAAAAACATGTTTATTTGCACGACTTTGAAGAAAATTATTTAACAAAAATGACAGTAACAAGCCCCTTAAGGTTTCATTATATAAATCTTAATTCAGGCAGTGGGATTATTAATCCAAGAAAGCGCCATGGACCTAAATGACTCATTGCACACACTTTGCATGTGTTTTATTAATAAACTCATAAACAGCCTGATATTATTAGGATTTTTCTAAAGCACCTAGATTTGCAGTAAGAACAACGCAAGGTGTGTGCCTCCGAGGGCTTTTGTCTTCACATCCACGTCACAGTCAAGTTTGGGAGAACAGGGAAAGTGATGGAGAAATAACCAACGGGCACGGTCTCTGTCATTACAGCCAGGTACGCACAAGGCATTTTTAATTAGCGTTAGCATAACTTGAACTTCAGATGTGAAAAAGTCTTTTAAAAGCTGCATTTTGTTAAATGAAGACGCCACACTTGAATTAATGCTTGGAAGATGTCAGGACATGGCTCACTACGTGGACAAGGCAAAGCAGGGAGCAGTGGGCTCTGTTGTCCTGGGGGGGGGGGAGCGATGGAAGGGTGTTGGAGGGGACATTGAGGATACCAGAGAAGCTTCCTCATCTGGGGTTTTACTCTGCTGGTAGAAAATTTAGGACCAAGGCAAAATGCGGCAAGGCAACGGGCTGAATTTTTGGATAAAGGAAAAAAGGTAAGAAAAGACCCAGAGGAAGGAAATGCCACCTTCTTCATGGCTGAGGCATGAAACGGGAGCAAGTGAGGTAGGATGGAGCAGAGCCCAAGTCATAATGGACCAACGGAAAAATGTTATAGTGCCTGCTATGGTACTGCTTTTTAGAAGATCTTTACTTGGTGACATATTTGCTTATGTTTCTTTTCTCTTTGCATTGTGACTGTTGAGGCACTTCAAGCAAATTTAATAAAAAAAGAAATAGGAACAAACTCCTGCCTGGAATTTTTATGACCGAGTATAAACTTCTCAAAACAGAAGTGTATCATGCAGGGTTCTTCCCTGCTGGCTCTTCCAATGGCAGAAGAAAAAGGGAAGGTTTGAGGACTGAGTAGCAGCTGCAGAGCAAAAAGATGTGTCCTTTTTACCGGCGTGCTTACAGCAGCGGAGGAAGGAGAGATCACGAGCCTTTTTGCTAGTGGGAGGAAGCCAAAAAAAAAAAAAAAAAGCCACTTTTATCAGAAAAGAAAGAGGGAAAAGTGAAGGTTTCACGATTTGGAAAAGTTGGATTTCTCTTTGAATCGCTCTTTGAATCTTTTGCCTAATTTTAACCATTTTCCTCAGACAGCAAACACTTTTTCATGGGTCTTGGTTTTGGTGTTGTTTTTTTTAATGGGGCTAAGAGCAGAACTTTATCTGGATATAGGTGTGAGACCAGCACCAGAAGTGCAGTAGTTCTGTTACCATGGCACTGCATAACTAATTAACCAGCCTGATAAGTTTTTTTCCCAGGGTGTTTCCTTGTCAGCTGCCTTTGAGGAACTTGGTGAGGTGGGGATGTGTTGCTTGTAGTGGCCGGACCAAAGATACAGCGGTTCTGCCACATCTGCCCCCCGACACGGTGTCAGCCCGGGGGGGGGAAAGGCTTGTGCTTCCACTGCTGCGTGTTTCTTATTCGAAATTGTGTCTTTAAGCTCCTAAGTACTGCTGAGCTCCTATGTTGTTCCAGTCCCGTTGCTGGGTAGATGGCACAAACCTGTAAAATTATAAAATGCTTTAGGTTGGAAAGGTCATCTTGTTCGGTTTCATGTTCTAAGTAGGTTCCAAGCAGATTGAGTTGCTCAGAGCCTTGGCCAGCCAATTTTTAAATATCTGAAAGAACGAGAGTCCACAACCACTCTGGTGTATGTTCCAATATTTGACCATCTGCATGGTGAAAATTTTTCTTGTTACACTTAATTGGAATTTTTGGTACTGTAACTTGGGTCCATTGCCTCACCTCGTATCACTGGTGATATCAGAGTATCAGAGAAGAGCCTGGTTCTGCATCCTCTACCAGCTCCCATTAGGGAGACCCAAGACCACGAGGTCTCCCCATCACCTCCTCTTCTAAAGCTCTCTCAGCCTCTCCTTGTTTTCTGGACCGCAGACTCTCCCGACCATGGATAATGGAGGAGTTCACTTTTTAAGCCTGTTGGGTTGGCATCTTTCACCAGCACTAAAAAATAATTCACTTTTCACTTTTCTTCCATCAAGTCTTTATTGCTCAGCTCTTAAAAGGGAAAGTTGTTTTTTTTTTTAAATTTATTCCCTGGATGTGCCACCTCTTCAGTGTCAATTAAAGAGCATCCAGCATCCAGGCAATAGTATATTGTCTGCAGTAAAAACCAGCAACAATGAAAAACAAAACACAGAACTGCTAGGAGAATAGTGAATTAGCCTGGAGTGAGCTGCATTTGAGTGCAGTCACTGATATTTATGTGCCGATGATAGGTGCTCTCAGACTCATTCCTTCCAGGCTGACAGAAAGCATTAATCACAATTCTTTAAAACAAAAGCAACATCTTTGAGGAGGAGAAAATACCACCTACAGGACCTTATATACTCCTAAGCATTGAGAGACTTCTTTTCCCGGCTCAGTATTTTTCTGGCTCAATCAAGTCTAAGTTGTCTGGGCACCCACCTTCTTCCTTGTCTTCTGCCACATTTTTGGGGTTAGGGGTAAGTGATGTGCTCAGACCCGTCGAAACTGAAACTCTGTGCGTCTTGTCCCTGCTTTGTTCCCAGTGCCTCCATTCTAATTCATACTGGGGCTCTTTTCAGGGCCAAACCAAGCAATTCTGTTCGTTTTGCAGCTGTGGAGGATAATAAAAGTAAATACCTTCCCTAGTCCTGCTAACCCATGAAATAAAAGTGCTTCAAGGTGGTTCTTCCATGAAATGAATGGATGCAGTGTTGCCCTCCTGTCACGTGTTGATGTTTAATCTTCGTGCTTTGAAAACAAAATTACATGCTGCTTACTCAACATCAGGTTTGCATGGTTTATTACACAATCTGTCATTCCGTTCATTTATTTTTTGACTCCAAAATTTATTTTAGATTAATAACCTTGGAGCTGACTATTGTTCTATAAAATGATACAGTTCCAAATTTCTCCATAGCAGAAAAGCTTGTAATTGTCTAGTCTTAATTCAGCACTAAGGCTAATATTATAAAAAAACAAACTTACCCATTTCAGTTTGGGTTTCCTAAGCCAGACTTGCCTTGACAGATCATGTTCAGACCTAACCAAAATGCATTACTTGTAAACCTGCCAGTACATCATGTTCTTCACTCGCACTTCATGTTTTATCCTTCTTTGTGCTGTGCTAGATCCTGTGCTCTGATCTGTAAAAATTGATGCCCCAGTCAACAAATCAATATGTTGATTTCCACGTTTCCTTGTGCACCTTCAGCAATGTCTTCTGCAAATTAGAGCTCTCCCCAGCCTTTTATCCGGGCGCCTGGTATTTTCTCCCTGACTGACACCTGTCCTTGTGATGCATGCTTGTGCTGGAGCAATTTTCAATTCCTTTTCTCTGCAGCATGTACAGCAACAGGCAAGGAAGCTGTGACAAAAGTCACAGCTGCCAAAGTGAGAACAAAAATTCCAATTCTTTTCACCTTTAGTGTTTATAGTTTTCTTTTATGCTTTCTTGGCTGTGTATCAGTGTAGTCCAATTCTCCATATCATTTTCTGTTGCAGGAAAAAAAAAAAAAAGATTCTCCTGTCACTCCTAAGTCAAATGCTCTTTTCCACACGTTTCCTTTAATTTAGAATTTCCATTATCCCAGTTTACTCTGCCTCATTTTCCCTTGTTAGACTAAGTCATGCTGCTCCTAGCTGGGACTTGCTTTACTCATTGCACAAGTCAATTTTGAGAGGTCTGGTGTTAGCTAGGCGCATGGTTTCAAGGAGGTATTCCAAACCCCATTGCTTTTTTTTTTCTTAAGAAAGTCCACTATTGCAAAATCCTTGCCTCCGTGCCTATCCTTCTCCCATATGCCTTGTTCTGCCTGTCCCTGAGATATCTTTTCCACCCCAGCCCGCTGCACTCCATAAAAAGGGAAGCTATGAAATCACCCACCGTGCCTAACGCTCCATTTCCCTAATGCTTTGTCTCCCAGGGCTCCCTTCGACCTTCTCTCCAAGTTTAACTTTCTGCCATTTTAATAAATGTTGGTCAAAGGAAATCTTTTCCCTGTCATTTTTCCCCCTCCGGCGGCAAGTCACATGTCAAAACACGCCAATGGTTCTGTCCGTTAGGGATACCCATCCGTCTGGCAAAGCTGCAGGTAAAAAGGGGAGGGCTTGGGAAGAACTTCCCGGTGGTCCATGATACATCTGCCTTGGAGGCCAAGCACAAATGGCTAAAGAGGAGTCATCAGGGCACACGATTTTGCTGCACCAAGGTTTTTTTTTGCCACGCTGGTTTTTCATCACACCTACAAATCGCATGCTAGATACGGGTCATGGCGTACTGCAGCTGAGCATCTTGCCTGCCCGCTTCTTGGGTAGCTGGTGGAAGAATTTTTTCATGCCGTAAAAGCAGTGGCCTCCACTCTGTGGCTTGGGAAAATGTCTGGCTGCACCGATTTCTCTCGTGGGTCAAGGGAAGTTTAGAAAAAAATAATAGTCCAGGTGAAGGTGGCTGCGGTTACACTCTGATTTTATTTTCTATTATCTGCGTGTTATTACCCGCTGCTGGTTTGGGTTTGGGGCCAGCTGTGGCACATCCAACTGGAGCAAAGCAGCTGTTTGCAGCTGCCTGAATCGGCCCTGAATGATTTCGCCCAGAGCCAGCAGTGGTAAAGCTGTAGTGAGGGTTTGTGACTTGGTTTATTAGGTTGCATTCAATGCTGCCCTAATGTGGCTGTATCGTTCCTTCTGTCAAGCCACTGGCACTGAATGGTGGTGCTGGGATGCGCCAGCACAGCCAGACCAGGAATATTCAGGCATCTCTACAGAGAGCCAGATATAACTTTTGAGATGAAAATTACATTTTAAAATCCTGTTTTACCATCTGAAACAAAGGCCTTTTGCTTTGCTTTGTCAGGACAGTGATTTCCTAGGGAAATGGGAAGAGCATCTATGTTGTTGCCCTTGCAGAATTGCTTCTCCGCTGCTTTCATCTACGGGCCAGCCCAGGCTTACTCCTCTAGACAGGCTTTTCCAGTCGTGTAAAGTGTTTGAGATATTTCCTTCTCCATTTTCAAAGAGAATTTCTTTCCATCTGTGGATGCAAAAAGTGCCTTTGAATTTTAAAGAAAGTTACCTGTGCTCATCCTCAAACAGAAAAGGACGAACAGCACATTAAAGTGCGCTTGCTGCATTTCTCTTCTGACATCTGTAAAACGTATGGGGTGAAATCTTGCCTCACCGACTTCAGCGGGGAATTCTGCCTTTTATTCCGTCGAGGTGGGGTTTTGAGAGTGGAATTGGGTGCCGAGGTGTTTGGCAGATGATGGCATGCTAATCCACAGGCTCGATGTCCTGCTGGCAGCGAGTGCAACACAGGGGACACAGGGGACGCAGTGCCTCGCCCGTTGCACTGCTCGTCTCCTTGCAGCCCTGCTTGGCAATTGGAACCCCGGTGCCACCTTGTACCTTTATTTATGGGCGCCTGGTTTAAAGGAGCTTGGCGTGGACCTTGCATTTGGATATCTATATAATGGGCAACATTTTAAATGTAATAACCATTTATTGTTTTGTAAGTAGGACCACGTGAATAATTTCAAATGAGCGTGCAGTTGATAAATACAGTTGCCTTTGCTACATATGGTGAATTTGCCAAATGGAGAATTTCCCAAGTTATTTAGTAAATCTTTTTTTTTTTTTTCCTTGCACATGTTTAATATTCCTTTTTCCTCCCTTTCCCAAGGATTGATTACGAGCAGGCCACCACAGCTATTCAATGTTTTTATTTGAGCTGGAGCCCCTAATTTTATTCTAGTGACTATAGCAATTTTTCATCAACAAAAGGGAGGAGTGCCAAAGGAGCACGAGAGATTAAAATTCATTATTGTGGGCATTTGTGAGAGTAAGATTTAATTGTCTGTGTGTCATGGAACACACACAGCACCAGTCCAGCTGAACTCCACTCATTTCCAGGTGCAAGAGAAAGGAAACATTTCCATGTCTTTTACCCATCTGTAAATTTAAGCATGTAAATGTATCAAATAAAACCTGAGTCAACAGTAGCAACCGACCCTAAATTTTGCTGGTAAACCAGTGAGAGATCTGATGTAGTGTCTTTATTTATGCAAGGGGCTGATAACTGGACTGCAGCAAATTAAATGGAGCAAATAGATTTGTTCACATTCCCTATTTGTCTGTTTTAATTTTCCTGATTTTTATTCATGGATCTCACAGAAGCAAAAAATGCAATGCAAAAAGAAATGCAAAATTCAGCAAAGACATTTCTAGCCCATAAGCTTTCCTTAGGGCATATGAGCTATACAATTTATAAATAGCTCACGGAGACACAAGATAAAAATAACCCAGGAAAAAAGAAAACAGAAAAAAAAAATAAAAGCCCACCAAAGTCCTGTTAGATGAAGCTATGATTTGAGCACTTTCTATCCCTAAAAAATCCCAGCTCTTATCTGCTGAATTGTTTTAAAACTTTCCTTTTCGTGAGATAGGGGTGCAAGAACTTTCTCCTTCACCCCGCTTTCTCTGACCTGCATTAAGTTGTTAATTTTCTGACTACTTTTCTCTTCAACTGCCATCCCTCCTCCAACAACTTGCAGTGAACTGTTGGGTGGTTCGATGGGAAAGCGCAGGGGTCCCAGCCTGGGGGGTCCCATGTGCCGGCCCCAGAGGATGCTGCCAGCATCCCCAAGCCCAGGGGGGATGCACTGCCCTTGGTCACTGAGGGAGAGTGGCTGTGGGGGTGGCAGCATTTAAAATTATCTTTAGCCCTAGAAAGCCTGAACTGTGGAAGCTCAAAGAAGATGGTTTTCATCGAGCGAGGCTTTTCTGTTTTCTCCCAAACATTGCATGTCAGGCTGAGCCCTTCAAAAAAGATATAAAACTCCCCCCGTTCATGTTTTATACTGTCCTCGTTCCCACTCATCTGGCAGAAGTCACCATTTTTCACCATTTACATATAAAAGCTTACTTCTAATTTGAAATAATGTAACTTTCAAGTCCATTTATTTTGTATGATTTATTAAGAAAGTACATCAGTATCACCAAACTAATTATCATAGGCAAATGACTTGTCATAAATTTAATGTACCTAGTGAAAAAGTTAATAGTTATTATTTAAATTCTTGACTCTTCTTCTTTGCCTGTAATTACTTCCAGATATGTGAATGAATACGATTAATAAGAAAAAGTGAAAATGAAATTAATTTGTTTCAGACCTTTTCCTCCACAACAACCCTTTATGCTGCAGCCTTTATTCTAAGAGGAAGGACTGCAGGAGATCCAATTTTTATAACTAAATATTTCTTTTTCTTGCATACCTGGGCATTTAGAAACCTAATCTAAAACCCCACAAAATATTGCATCTTTGAGTAACTAATGAAGTTCCTTGGAAAGAGGTCCTTTGAATGAAGAATTATAAGGGGTGGGGTGGGGAGGGGATTGTTAAAACATTGGGATGAGTATATTGAAAATGTTGGGTTCTACTTGTTTTCTGACAAGTTATTTTTGTAAACATAGTTAAAGAAAATTACTGTTCTTACCACATTCATAAAATAAACTACATAAATAGTTAACAATGTATTTTTCCAGCTAAGTTATTATAATTTTTGCTTTACTCTGCATTTCCTCTTAGCCCAGCTTTTTCTCTTTTATAACCCAAATTCATTATTCCTCTCCCATCAAGTCTAAGTCCCCACCACTTTTTTTTCGGATTTTTTTCCTGATTATTTACCAGCTTCGTTTTTGGAGCCACATGGTTCAGGCTTATCTTTGTGAAGCGAGATAACAGAACCAAGCTCTGTGACCTGCAGTGTCCCATCGGAGCAGCTCTGACTATTTTTTTTAACAGACCACATAGAATCATAGAATCATTTAAGTTGGAGAAGACCTTCAAGATCAGGGGTCCTCAAACTACGGCCCATGGGCCGGATATGGCCCCCCAGGGTCCTCAATCCAGCCCCCGGTATTTACAGATCCCCCTGCCCCCCCCCCCCCCCCCCCCCCCCGGGGGTTGGGGGGGAAAACCAAGCAGCCGCAGATGACCTCCTGCCACTTCATCCGCGTGCCGGCCCCCTGGTTAAAAAGTTTGAGGACCCCTGTTCAAGATCATCAAGTCCAGTCCCAAGTGATGACCAAAAGTGAGAATGAGTCCAAAACCCAACTATCGCAAAATAAGTTTCTTTTTTGGGGAAAATAATTATATATATATATATAAACCCACATAGATTTGACACCACTGAAAAGCAAAACCTGCTACTTATGTGGCCATACAAAATAAACTATTCCATAACATCCTGAAATGCTTAGATAACTGTCAAAGCACAGTTAGATTAGAGGGAGGAATGGTTATAACCTGAGAAATCAACAAACCCTACTGTCCAGCAGTCCCTTTTGCTGCCCCCCCCCCCCCCCATTACAGGTTCCATATTAGCAACAGGAATGTCTTTCTGATATTACGGCACCTTGACCTCGAGAATCCTTAGTGCAAAGGGTGAGTACCAACCCTACGCATACTATCTGCAGAAAGACTGCGTGTTACTTATTTCCAACGTGCATGTTACTTAATTTTCCATCAAATCATGCATGTGGATAATCCTCCACAGTGAGTGCTTCTGAGAAAATTGCCCCATCCTCGCATACAATGTGCAAACAGAAGAAAACCAACCACCCAAACCATCCGTTCTCCTTAAAAGAACTTCTTTGTTAGAAATTATTTACTCAGCTGCACAGTGCAAAAGCCAGGCTGTCAGTAGGATGATAAACTGGTTCCTACCAGGTAAAGACGTGAACCATGATGTTATATTTGGACCATCAATGTAAATAAAATATTCATACTCTGGCAGTTGTGAATGCGTATGTGGTACTTCTGAAGAATTGTCCAAACACAGGTCAAATACCAGCTACCTTCCTAAATAAATCTCATTGGGGGAATCTGACTCCATCCATTAACTCACATACAATAAACCTGGAAATATGCTTCAGCATCTGGGCACAAAATTCTCAGCAAAGGCAGTCATAAAGTATGTCCTGTTTATATGGATGACTGAATCTTCCTGAGTTACTGTCCTCTACACATTACAATATTTACAGCATCATTGTTATCTGCATCCTGTAACTAAGAAAAAAATCACCTTAAAATATCGTTCCATTAAAAAACCCCACCCAGCAGCCAGCACAACATTACGGCAAAGTTGTGCTTGAGAATTTACGTGCACCGAAGCCAGTGTGTTTACTCAAGTGGACAGGGTGATATATATGATCTACAGCGTTATACCTACTCATTAAATAAATGTATTATCGCTAAAATGGATTGATGGCCAGTTATGTCAGCTGCTGAATTCGAGGCTGATGTGAATAATCATCAGCAGAAGCTGAATTCTGATGTTCCCAAGCACTGGGAACAAGGCTGCCCAACGAGCTGTCAGGGGATCACAGCCTGCAGATGCTGCAAGTGTTTTTTTTTTCAAGAAGAGTCAAGGTTTTCAAATTCTCGTCATCAGGGACTGAAGGCATAAGATATGGAATGTCCTCATATGCTCTGTGCTAACCTCAAATGCATTATAATGCTAGAGAGGTGGCTGTGTAAGTGTTTTATTCTCTATAAGCATTTATCATTGTAAATGACTCATGGTTTGGCACCTGACGGAATCAGTAACATCTTTTTCTGGTTTTGGCAAGCGATGAATTCTGGTTCCAGCACATAATAACAACAAATGAACAAAGCTGTTAATGGTTTCCATGTGTTAGAGATGAGGACATTGATTATTCAAATGAATGACTAAGAGAGGTAGAATGGCTTAATTAGTCATTATGCTGCTTTGCTTTGAAAACCCATGTTGTCTTTGATTAAACTCAGGACTTCTGTCAATAAGCATCACCTGCAGCAGCAAATAAAAGGCAACTGAGAAGGCTGTTTAATTGAGGGGATGGTGGTGTGGGCAGGCAGGTATTGTCAGCAACTTCTCCTCTGTCTTGGCTGGCTTAAAAGTTCATGCTGCAGCTGACTCTAGCTCTGTGGGATCTTCCTCTATGTGAGTATGTTTCAAAATTTAGGGTCCAGGAGTTTTGCTTACCACTGCCCTTTGCTAATGTGGGGAACTCCAGGCAGAATCAACAGGGCTGAGGTTCTTGGTGTGGTTAACAGCAGGATGTCCTGAGGGATGCAGTCAGAATCTTTCCAACATTAAAAGCTCATTCTAGCTAGAAAAGAAGACAGGTTTTTTTATGCAGGTGTGGAGAATTTGCTTAACTGTAGGTATGTGAGGCACTTCATCATGCTGCTAGTAATGTTCTGGTTTGCTGTTTGTGTTTTCTTCTTGGGTGGGTAAATACACTACAAGAAAGCTGAGTACTTGGGCACTGCCAGTGTGGGGAGCTGATGGGGTTGTTCAATCTCATGAATACTTGTGCTGATGTGTGTTTTATCTGGGATGCTGGCTTTACCTGGAAACTGGGGATTTCTTCTCTCTCTACTAGAAGGTGGGTGGGACTCCTCCCTGTTTGTGTAGCTACACGAGTGGAGCAGGTAAAGAGGAATGCCTTTCTAAATGTGAAATTATAAACGTGAAGGTCCTGTAAAAGCTGGTTTGCATTTATTTGCTTGGTGTAGATGTTTGTGGAGGTTACATCTTGCCAGTATTGCTTGGTAGTGTCATTACAAGTAAACTTCCAACAATAACAGTGAATAATAATCCAGAGCTGACTTCAGTTTGTAGATGAAGACACCTAAATGTCTGTTTCTACATGTGAAGTATCTCAGCCTCCACTGTCCTTGATGGGGAAGCAGTTGATGGATGGCAGTGGGGCTTGAGGGGCTATTTCAGCTCTGTGTAGTGTGAGCTCCTGCCAGCTGGAGAGCTCTCGACCTCCTGCTGATGGAGTTTGCTTGGTCCAGCTGCTCACGGGCAGGTATTTGGTGCTGGAGACATCCATGGCCGTGGTGTGTGTGAGATGAGACCTTAGGGAGAACTGTAGCTGCCTGGGGTAGTGGCCAGAAGGCAGGTGAGATACTTGGAAGTTTCTGAGAAGGTATGGAGTGGTTTAATCTGGTTATGTGGGGGGTGTAGATAACTTTAGGCTAGGAGATGTGACTGCTTGAAATCAACAGAAGGATGCATGCCTAGGAGGCAGGACTTGTACAACTGGTATATTGATTAAAATATACCAATAAAGAATAGTAGGGTTAATTTCTGGAAAAACTCTGTTGTGGAATGCAGCTGCTTCTGTGCACAGCTTGGCTCTCTAATCTGTGTGGTGTATTTGAACTCATAATTAATACATGTATCTACTTTCAAGCTATTGACATGTTATTTTGCTTCAAATTGAACTTTGAAGGTGTTTTTTGCTCTCTGAAAGGAGCTGATACTTTTATTTTGCAGGCTGAGTCCTCCTTCTCTTGCATTTGTGCTTCTTCACTTTATATTAGATTCTTCCAAATCAGATTTTAAAAATAAGTGGTGACATGAAATAATAAGCTGTTTGCTCTAAAGGAACTGTATCGATTCAGATGGGCTCTCTTGAGTTCTTGAAGTGGTGTCTATAGCTTTCACTATCACAATATGTAGCTTTTGATTGTTACATCTGTGTAGTGCGCTGGATATTCTTCTAAATCCCTCTTGACTATTTTTTTTAAAACACTTTTAGTGCTTTTTTGACCATTGAACTGAATTACAGCAATGATAAATGCACCTTAAAGGTCCCTGTATCTGGACAGGGTTGTATAGAAGGAGGAGGTCCTATAGTACAGGCTCTGAATTCCTTGTTCCAGGTCTTTGGCTAAATGCTTGAAGCTCCATGTGTTTCCTTATCCAATACTAGACTAGAAGACTGGGTGGGGGGGAACCCTACTGAAAATAGAGCATGTTTAAAAATAAATCTAGCACAGGATTTTATGGGTTTAGTGTAACAATTGAGAATCTCATCTGCATAATGTATCAATTTGTTTTCTCAAACTACCAAATACCTGTTATTTTAGAACCTTTTAGCTGCAAACATGATAAAATACAGATTGTGTTATTGGGGGGGGAATTTGCACAATTTGATCAGATGAAATATAGTATATTTTGGGTTTAACATCAGTGGTTGCAAGGCTGTTTGTAGGAACTAATGAATATAGATGGGGTTACTAGATATGCATGGTGTGTTCCTAGAGTGAGGAGCCCATGTGTCATTTCAGAATTCATGGGCTGGCAGGGGAAGCTGCCTGTCTCCTCCAGTTGAGCCTGTGTAAAGAAATATTATGGTTCATCATTAAAAATAATAAAGCTTTGAAAGTGACCATAAATGAGGGTACCTCTACAAAGAACTCCTGACTGACAGAGCAGAAAGACAAAGTAAAATCATTTACTAATGAGAAACCTGATTCTGTGTCCCCTTAAAGCCAAAGGTGATGCTGTTGCTACTGTCGGAGAAAGTGGGGCTGGGCTGATCAATTAACAGTATGCCATGAATAATGATTAAGAATTAATGTTGAGAAGGAGAAATCTACGCATAAGGGGCTGAGTCACTGTTGGTTGATTGAGTGATGTGATTATTAGATTAAAAAGGTACTTCTGATACTCTGTACAGGTATCTTTAAGCTGGCATCAGGTGCATGCACCATCAATGGTTGGGGCTGCCTCTTTGATGTGCGGAAGGTGGGTGCTGTAGGTAAAGGATCTGTGTGATTCCAGTTCAGACTGGACATAATGCTTGTTGTATTTATAATAAACTTGCACATCCTGAAACCTAAAAAAAACCCCAAAGTTCACTTACTAGCCTGAGATGCAGATTTTGAGCTGGTATAGAGACCAGGCTGGGAGAAAAGCATTCCTTTGGATCTGGGAGCATGTAAGGAGAAAAACGCTTGCCTGGAGAAACTCTTGCTGTGATTCCCAACCTGTGCCGGGTAGGTTGGGGTCCTGGATGCTTTGTGGAGCTATTCCCATCATACCTGTGGGGCATGGGTTTCTTGCAGGGATATTCCATGCTTCTGACTTCCCACCAGAAAATCTCTGCCTTACAGACCCTTGGTGTGAAATTGTGTTAGTGCTTGCTGACCATACAGGCATTTGGTTTGGGAATTAGAGGAGTAAGGTGTGTTACCTCTTTTTATTTAGGTTGGAAAAGACCTCTGAGATCATAAAAGTCCAGCTGTTAACCCAGCACTGCCAAGCCCACCACTAAGCCATGGCCCTAAGCACCACATCTGTGTTTTTTAAACATTTCCAGGAGTGATGATTCATTAGTCTCTGGGCAGCCTGTTCCTGTCTTTCTTTTGGTGAAGAATTTTTTGCTAATTTGACTTCCCCCTCGGGCTTCTTCAGCTTTTCTGAAAACACACAATTCAAATCATAGCAAGGAACTGGAACATGAAGTTTTTTCTCATTGTGTTCTCCAGGCTCTAAAACTTTACCCACTTTTCTCTTTTACTTCTCTTGCTCACACATGTGGTAGAGCAGTGTGTGAGTTAAAGGGCCTGGATCAATCAACAAATTGATTCTTAAGCTCTGTAACAGCTGAGAATATTGGTGCCCCTTTCTTGTGCATGGTTAGATGTACAGTGAACTAAAAAGCCAAGCTCTATAGATTTTTTTTTTCCTAGAAATCCTGGCATAGATTCAATGCTGTATGACCCAAGGATGCTGTACACCTCTGTTCACTTGAGGCACAAATATATTCTGTTGGATATTTTCACAGAAGCTTGGCTCTTGCTGCTGGTCCATCATCTGTTCTCCCCTGTCTTTGTTGTGAGCATCTCTGGAGGCTTTTTGTCAAAACAAAAAGCTTCTTAATCTGTAGTCATCTTGTAACCACACCAAGATTTCTGGAGGAATGTATCACTTTGGCAAAAAGGCACCAAAAAAAAAACCACAAACAAAACTGCTGGATAAAATACATTAAACGGGAAAGGTTCCCTATAACCTATACCCACGTGTGGTGCAGAGCAGCCCTGAGGTCTGGGAAGGATGGAGGTCAAGGCTCAATTATTTTCTCTGCACTGAATGCAGATCTACTTCACAGGATATTCTGGGAGTAAAAAGCTGATCTTCTAGCACTTGTCCTGCTCACCTTTGCACGGTTTAATGGTCCAGAGAGGAGTCAAGCGAGCACCCTGGCTGGAGATCTGCCCTCAACTGGAGAAACTCAACAGCCAAGTTACTGCTCAGGAGCGGGTTGTTTGAGTGCAGAAAAGCCTAGAAGACTTCATTGGCATTAACCGTGACCATATTCTGGATGTTCAGTTATTTGCTATCATTGTTGCTAATTAGTGAACCTAACCACGGCTATTCATGTGTAAAATAGCTGTTGATCCTTTTCTATTTACTTTCCCTTTTCTGGGATGTCCTAAGGAGCTGCAGAAGAACACACTGATTATGCATGCTAACTACTGAGTAATGTATGCCATAAGCTGGGATTTAGCTTCTTGAAAAAATCTTAATTAGTTAAATATAACCAAACTAACTATTCTTCTGAAATGGGTAGCAAATTAAATGTGACTGATGTACAGTCCTCCATGTTAACAGTAATAAAGAGCTCTTTAGCAAGCTTGCAGAAGCAACATACTTATTACTTCTATTATTATCACTGGATTAAAGCACCTTGCTAATGAAGGTAATGATTTTCTTGGTTGTTCTCTGTATCTTTCGCCATGTTTCACGAAAGAATGGAAGGAGTTCAACACCACAGCAAGCTCCTGGCACAAGCAGTGGCTGCTGCAGCAGTGCCATGGTCACAATTCTGCTTC
Source organism: Falco peregrinus (assembly GCF_023634155.1). Lineage (NCBI taxonomy): Eukaryota > Metazoa > Chordata > Aves > Falconiformes > Falconidae > Falco > Falco peregrinus. Next base: position 21,892,946 of record NC_073743.1, read on the forward strand.
CAGTGCTGCAGCAGCTGGAATAATGAAGTTAAAAAAAACACAACCAAAAAGCATAAACAATAAGGACAGAAACATGGCTGGGAGAAGAGTCTTGGGAAGGTTTTTAAGGCTGCATTGCTGTAGGCAGCAGTGGTGACTTTAACTCCTTGATAAACCAACTAAATGCTACTTCACAAGTGGCTGATGTGGTTTTTCTTTTATAATTCTACTTGTGTTTTTACCCCAGTTAAACTGGCTGTGGTTTATACAAGGTATCTAATGCTTGAGCACTAATAGCACTATATTCTTGTTCTATCCATTCTTCTAGCATTTTAGTTTGAAGTGACATTTAGTGATTGAAGGGCTGCTAGTGAGAAACACAACCAGGTTGTGACTTATGAGTTTGTACTCTGCCAAAACTCTTCCAACAGAGATTTTAGAAGTGCACATCTGGAAAACTACTTCTAGAGAGCAGTGGTGGAGCAGAGGAGTGGCTGTGTCTGTTTAGTAACTGCATAGCCAGAGAGACTGCAAATATTAATGAAACCCAGGAAACAATATAGCCTGTGTGATCAGGAGTTGTTAAAAAACCCACACTGATTTATTTTTCTGTGGAAAGAAATAACTCAAGAACAGAGTCTGGCTGAGTTCCTGCCCTTTGGTTCCAAAGTGGAATGAGGAAATACCAAATGTGGCACTTGGCTCAAAGAAAAATGCTAATGTGAAGGAAAGCTAAAAACCTGGCGAAGGATGAGATGGGGAGGGATGTGCTTTAAACTATTCCAACACTAAATAAAACATGAACGGCTATATAAGCAAAACATGGGCTTTGGGATATTCAATGCATTTAAAAGAGCAAGTATGTGTTTTCATGAAGATGGAGGTGGCTGCAATCACTCTGGGCCCTGGGATAGGGGCTAAGCAGGTAAAGCAACTTCCCCATCAGTACAGGGCAGAAAAACGGGCTCACAACAGGAGAGGATGTTAGTGTGTATATTTTGTGATGTTTAAGGCAAATATAATTTGCTTATTCATATAAATATTGCTATGGCAGAATAACTAGTGAATAATGTGTTTAAAATACAGGCAACCCTTAGAACATATACTTCTGGTGACAAAGATGCCACTTTCAGGCTCAAAGTGGAATGTGAATAAGTGAGATGCTTTGCTTCCCAGGAGGGTGCCACAGCCTAAGAATTTAAATCATTTCAGGTTTTGAGTATTAGAAGTTCTAATTAAGCTGAAGCTGAAAGGGGGGTGGGGAGGGGATTGAGATTTCTGCCTAGCTTAGAGCAGAGACACAAACTATTCTTGATGTATGACATCAGAGCCTGATATCTTAAACAAAAGGTGATTAGATGTAAGGTAGTAGGCAATGGTTTGGTCTAAGATACTTCCAAGGTTTCTGATTGTGGACTGGGCTTTTTTTTTTTTAAGTTTTGAGCTGATTCCTGTTAAAAGTTTTAGCACCTTCCTTGGGTTTAAATGACTGTGTTTGCCCATGATCCTAAGGGCAATACAGCTGGGCTGGTCAAACAGAGGGTGCCCAAGAAAAGGTGTGCGAGGAGCACAGAGGAGTAGGGTTTTCCAGTAACCAGATGAGTCATCTCCACTGGGAAGAGAAGCTGGATTTTCACAGGGCAGAATCTGCACAACAGATTTCCAAATGCATGATAGTTGCTCACACTTTTTTAGTTTGTTTTTAACTTATTTACATGTACTCAATATGAGCCTAGTCATGGACTCGCACCCATACAGATATAGGTATACAGCATTAATCCTGTTTCCAAAACTCCTTGCTTCTGCTGAACTCTTAACATACCCTTGGAGTATCTTCTGTGTCAGAAAGTGCCATGGAGATGAGAAAGGTATAAAGAAAGGCATTTATTGGAAGCAATGTGGCTATTCATCTGTGAAGACTATAGTAACAAAACAATAAAACTCGAACTCTGAATCTAAGGGAGGCAATGGCATGGAACCAAGGGTGTTTTTGTTAAAGCTTCCCAATGTTTTGCTAGGTGACGTGTCAGACTTGTTATATTTGATTCATCTGTTTCAGTGCCTAAAGCTGAGCACCAGCTTTGCAGCAACCAAGTGTAAAAGAAAAGCAGACAGTTCAGGAGCTGGGATAAGTGTTAGTGATTCCCACTCCTTTGAATATGGTCCGATGTTGAATATTACTACCTGGCATGTCCAAAATACCTTAATGTACCTGTTAAGGATGTGTTAATTGCACTTTTTAAGAGGATATGAGTTGCATGCCAGGCATAGACCCAATCTTACTTTGGGCATGACCTGTCCATATCTAGTATTGAGTCTTGTAACCAGATGGTGACACCTGCCTTGGACAAGGGAAGATCCGTCCAGTTGTGGTTACTCAACCTGTCCCTCTGCCATTAAACAGGGCTGGTCTGGTGTAGATGGATCCTGTGTTTTCAGGCAGAATTATTGCATGTACGTGCCAGGGGCACAGAAAGACTGTTGGCCGACTTCTGCCAGTGTTTTACACACACGCACCCCAGCTCCTCCTTAGAAATCACTTGTGGGAATTGATTATACTTGTCATGTACTTTTCCCACAAATGGGAATGATGACACTGACTTCCTGGGGAGACAGCCAAATGAATGCTTCCTTGCTGACCCATGCTAAATGTCCAGGAACTCTGGTCCCTGGGGTTGCTGCCTTTTACCTTAGACCTTGCTTCCCGCTCCTGTTAGGAGGATATATGACTTGATATTGCTTCAACTGGTGATTGAATTAGGCCAAGTATTTGGCCAATTTGCTTCCCTCTGATGTCCTGAATCTGTGTTTCAGTGAAGAGGGGGAATATGCGGTGTAACTACTTGGTATAGGTTTGCCAGCGTTTGGGTGCAAGCTGCTCGGAAGCAGAAGTTACCTCTCCTGCAGTTTCCAGCCCCAGTAGCCTGGGCTTTCTAGGGAGTTCAGAGTACGTTCAAGTGAAGATTTTGAAAGGCTGCAATGAGGTGAGGCTACCATATACAAAGTTGTTCTGCCACATTGTCTAGCAACAGCTCTAGGAGACAATTCATTCTCATATAATGTAAATAAGCTCCCTGGGTTGGTTTCTAGCTGTCTCTTGACAGCCTCCATTCCTCTGTAAGGAATGTAACCTCAATGCCTCTTCTAAAGGGTGTGGTGATGCTGTTTTTTGAAGTTGCTCCAAATAATTTGCCTGAAACTGGGCTTTGTCAAAATGTTATTATTGTGGTAGCCCCCATGAAGCTTCTTAGTACTGTGATGACAACAATACTGGTCTGAGATTTTTCTGGTTACTTACCTAGCATGTGTCTGCTCAGGTCTAAGATACACTCATTTCTATGTTTGGGGGTGCTCATGTGCCTTTATAACCCTGTGGAAATATTTATTTGTGAATGTTACAGATGGGGCTGAACTGGCTGCTTTGGCTCCTTAGGGAAAACAGCCCCTGAGGTCCCAGATGACAGGTGTGATGTGCATCTTGGGGTGGATCCAAATGCCAGCTTTGGTCCACCATGGTTTGAAACACTTCAACCAAAGCTGGAAGGGTTAATTAGAGTCTTAAGTGGTTGCTTGTCTGCCAGATTATGATTCTGCATCCATTTTTTAAGATATATTGATTTCTAGAGGCTTTCTAACTAGATCTCTACATGAAGTTGAGTACTCTGTCCCATGTCAGTTAATTTTGAATTTCATTCTAAAACAGAACTCAAGAGCCTGTAATTAGATTATTAGGATTAATTTTCAAGTACTCCATGATTTCTCTTCTCGTGATTAAAATTGAAAGAAAACCCCTCATCCAGCCCCCAATCACACAGAAGGGAAAAATGGTTGAAAGAGGTAAAAAGGAAAGATGGGCAGATGTTATATTTAGTTTGAAGAAAGGAGATTTCTCATTCCAGACAGGTACCAGGTTATTAATTCCCTCAAGTGGTTCTGCACATCTCATAAACCATGAAAGGAGCTGAGCTCAAGAGGTTCAAAAATGTCAGCTGAACCCCAAGAATAACTGCTGTCTCTAGGTCTCTTCCATATTGGTGGTTAAATCTTCTATATTTTCTCTCTCCACAAAAGAAAGGCAACGATGCGATGCTTAAAATACCTGAATACATTTTTCAATATTAGGCATAAAATACGTTGAGATATCTGTGAAACGCATGCTGTATATCATCTTGTAGCAAAAAATATATGCAGGGAGAAAGCTGGCACTTAAACTCAACATTTCCATAAGTCCTAATGCTAATGTTGTCACTTCTTGTGGTGCCAGCAGCCTCTGGAGTCATACGGGCTCAATTTTCTGTCAAGTACTTCTGCTTCAAGTTTCTGCTCAGCCTGTGCCTACACATATGTCTCTCTGATCTCCCTAAGATTGGAAAACAAGAACAAGAAGAAGCGGCTCTGCTGTGTCGGAGGTGTGAGCTGTCTTTGCTGGGTTCCATTTCCAGCTCATGGGGAAATCTTCAGTGAAGACAGCCACGCAGTTGTTCAGTGGGGAAGTCCCCAAGACCAGGTCTCTGATGTACCGAAGCTACCCAGAAATCTATCCATTCCCTAAAACCTCTCCCGGATTCCACATTCATCCTGTAAACCTTCTCAGGCAGTGCCCCTGACTCTGCCGTACATGCTCCAGCTGCAGGGCTCAGCTGATGTTCTAAAGTGGGAAGTTCCACAGCTGGATGTAATGTCTCTGTAGTTGTTTCCACCCTTTGAGATGGGCACCACCAAGATGTTTTTGTTGTTTGTCCCGTTCCTCAGCAGCAGGAATAGCTTGTGTTTTATATCCCAGCTGCTCTAATCCTTGTGACATAAGGGACATATCAAAAGGAGGAATGAAAGTATTGGGTAGGTTTGATCCTTAAATCCTGCTTGTGTTTTTAAATGATAACCAAGATGTGTGGTCTCAGTGGCCAGAAAAGTTTCGCTTGGTTTTTAATTAAATACAGCTCCTGCTTAGAAAACACTTTCTTTGCAGAAATTTAAAACTTTGTAACAAAGAAATGAATTTTCGAGGACTTTGAGCTACCGATTAATTTGTGCATGGTAAATAAGCTCAAGTCTGGGCAGCTTCCCACTGTTGAATGGTTTCTGTGGAATTCTGTCCTGCAGTAGTGACAGGTTTATTTGGTGCTGGGAGCAACTATGCGGTGGTTTGTGAGCGCTCCATTGTGCACGAGGATGTGCTTTGCCTGGCTTAACAAACAGCAGAGCCTCCTCGCAAATGACAAAAAGCATACTGTGGCTGTGTAATTCGCATAAAAACTACCAAAGAGAATGTAGTAGTAGAAAATAAAGCATTAATGTAAATAATGTTTTGCATTCAGGGCTAATACGAATCAAGGCATCAGGTAAACGCGGGTTTCCTTAATGCTGCTTCATGTGAATATCCAATTATGTACATATTCTTTTTGATAAAGATGATCGGCAATGAACCCTGTGTTATTTATCCTTGCACCTTGTGATTTACTTTGCATGCACTGAATTTTGTTTTCATGTGGACTGTGAATTGGAGTTGGGAGACTATAAGTAATTGCGCAGAAAAACAGACTAAAAGTGGAGAGGAAAAACATATTTTTTTTCCTCAAGAAAACCTTCCTTACAAGCTGAACTTGCATGCCGTACTCCATCGCTTTCCCAGGCGTACATATATGACTAATAAAATTGCCCTTAATGTCTTATATTATTAATCATTCAATAGCTGAATACTAAGCAGATGGTGTATTAGCTGTTGCTGTGCAATAGTCATGGAACAGGGTCTGGAGTCTTACAAGGAAAGAAAAAAAAACCTAGACCATCGAAGACATGGAAAGAATCATACCCTCGTTAAATATAATTTATAATGTGGTACCCAAGCAGGCCACAGCAAGTCATGTAGAGCAAGGAACACTCCATCAGACAGACAGCTGGGAGCACAGGTAGAGCAAAACCATCGCAGGAATGACCAAAGGAGAAATGCATATCTGGGATGGCTTGGGTTGGATTAAAACCAGGAGGGCTATGATCTGTAATAGTGATGCTTGATCTTTAGGCCTATGCTAATTAAGAACACAGCTGGCTGTGCAATGTAGCCAGGCTTCCTGTCCCAGATGCCTGTGCTTGGTGTGTTGCTAGCAGCGTTCAGCTGACAAACAAATGTATTCTTGCATGGTGTTCTTATGGGATGATTATTTTCCTTTTTTTTTAATTCATTCTGCCTATAAAATGATGGTTTCTGTATGCCTTTAAGATTGTATGATGATTTTCCAAGTAAGTGATTGATTTTTTTTTAATGGAAAAATGTGTTTCAGTAAAAGTACACCATGAGGGACTTGCTTTCTCAGTGTTTAACGTTTTAATTGAAGAAAACAGAAAAACCCAATATTCCTATGCCTAAAATACTTTGCTGTTCTTTATTTCCCAATACTTATTTCTAAACAAGTATTTGCAAATGTAAATATTATTAATAGAAAGTGTCATCCCTGGTAACTGCAGGCTTCTAATAAATTTTTTTAAATTATACCAGTTTGAAGTGTTGGTATCTTCTCCCAGGGAACAAACAAGAGGATTATGGGAAACTGGCTAAAATTGCACCAGGGGAGTTTTAGGTTGGGTATTAGAAAAAATGCCTTTACTGAAAGGGCTGTAAATGGCAGTGCTGGGTTAATGGTTGGACTTGATGATCTTAAAGGTCTTTTCTAACCTACACTATTCTGTGGTTCTTGCTGAAATCTGGGAAACCAAATTATGCAGCGCAGGGTTGTCAGCAGGCTCCCTCCTGAGAAGGCACCTGCAGCTCTGCGTGGAGCCATCCGGCATCCTGACTTCTGTCTGGCTTCCTCCAAGCAGCCTCGCTGCGCTGACCCTTCAGGCAAAATTGTTTCTCACAGGCTTTCACCTCCAGGTATCAGGATGGTCAACTGTTATGTCCGACTAGGTTAAAATGTCATTTATTTTGTACCGAAGCCCCCTGGCTGCCCCATGGTGGTTACCCAAACAAAGGCAGCTCCCTGGGGGCTGTGCACGTCCTCCCCCCCCCCCCCCCCCCCCCCCCCCCCCCCCCGCTGCTGCAGCTCTCCAGGTTTCTCCAGGCAGCTTTCCCAGCTCAACCTCCTGCAGCGAACCCTTTCCTCCCTGCGGATTCTGATTACCGTGCTTACAAGGGGGGGGAGGGGGGGGGGAATAATCTGCATTTCCTCCATGGTGGAAAACCCTCTTGGTTTCTAGGCAGTGTCACTGCATTTTTGAAGAGGCTCGCTGCAGAATCGAGCTCTGTATCACGCTGAGAGCGTTCTTTCATTCTGGCTGCAAACGCACACTCCAATAAAGAAAAATTTCCATGCCATTTATAATGTCACAGCTTCAGCCTGCTGCTATGCACTCTACAGCAAGTAAACAATGCTATTTTGAAAAAGAAAATAATTAGCTACCATTGCTAATTATGCTAATCCTCTTCTGCTGTTGTTATATTGTAATTAAAGGGTCTTGGCAGTTTTGTGCTCTGCATTCGGTTTGTCCAAAGCTGTTATAACTTACCTTCCTTTCTGTACTAAAGGCAAAGTTCCTATATAGGAAGGAATAGAAAACCACTGCATTATTTAGAAGAGATTTTTGTGTGTGTGTGTGGCTGTGTACGGTCTTATTCTGATGCATCACTGTTACTAGATGGAAATACAGAACCAAAAAAACATCTCCCATGTAAGAAAAACTTCAAGAATGTGTTCCAGCCAGGGAATGCAGGCATGAACAGAGAGAGGTGTACAGAACCTTTCCACTCTGATTTTTTTCCCTTTTTTTTAAAAAAAATTTTTTTTTTATTTGTCTTTCTAACCACAGTCACCATTAGAAGACGTAGCTGCCATATCCACGTGGGAGCCAGGCACATACCTCATAAATGCCAATGCTGCAGGTCCCTGTAACAAATTACCAGTAATCTATACACTGTTTTAAATATCAATATTATAGACAGACTTGAGCCTTTGCATTTTAGCTTCTGTCCCTATTAGTGCACAGGGAAGCACTCTGCTAATGTTATTTATTGTATTGTATCTCATTTTATTTGTTAATCTTTAATGGAGGTTTTGCAGGCAGTTAAAGGTATCCTGGGTGTCACAGGATAAGTGGGAATACATTATTCACCTTGCATATTTTCTTACTTCACAAAGCTCCTATAAAGCTCATGTCCTTTTTTTTTTAATTATTGTTACAGATGACTGCAAAATTAACTCTTAACCTATGGCTTTTAAAATTATTTAGTTGAAATAACCCAGGGAGATAAATATGCTTATATCTGTGTTAGAACTAGACTAGCACTTTGGAGAGTCCAAAACTTTAAGATGTCCTTTCCTCTTTCCCTGGCTCTACTGATGTTCCTGGAGCGGTGGAAGGAGTAATTTGTATTGCATCATATGAGATTAGACACAAAGATTGTACCAAAGGAATCCAGTGGTGACTGGTCATCGGAATTACAAGTCCCACTGTTTTGTAGCATCACAGAATAGTTTAGGTTGGAAGGTCCAACTCCCTGCATGGGCAGGGACATCTTTCACGAGGTCACCTTGCTCAAGAATGGCTCGAAATCGAAAGTGGACTCTCAAACAGTGCTAGCATAGAAAGTTGTTAGTTCAAAGAGTGAAGTGGGAACCGGGTGTTGCAGGTTACTTATACTCCCCAGCACAGAAAGCTGGTTTGCTGTGCCAGCTCTGACATCAGAATTATTGCTATTAATGGTGACTTTTACGTAGGCTCCAAGCAGTGAGGGTATTTTTATCCTCACTTGCCTTCTAAATGACCATACAGAAAGCCTTGATCTTTGGCTCTATTATTCTCAGATGTAAATCTTTATATCCTGCTCGGAGTTACTCCCTTCTACACAGTGAAGTTAGAAAAGTAATATGGTAAATGAGAAACATGTTATTCTAACAGGTGCTTCATTGTGGGGCAGATGGGAATGAACAGTAAGGCATCATGATCAATTATAGCTGCAGAGCAGAATAATTAAGACCATTTTAAGACATCTCTACCTAATTTATAAGAGTAAGCTTACGAGTGAAATTTGTTTTCGGCTTCTGTGGGTTGATTTGTATAGGTAGAGAGCTCTGTTTGCAAACATAATGGACATGGACTCTGCTGGAGTGACAAAGCAGAATATGAGATTCTATTTACGTTTTGTTGATGGCAATAAGCTTTAGCAGTCATTTTTCTCTAACCATCTGTGGATTGGACTATATTCATGCCGAGGAGACAGTCTGTCACTTGCCTATGCACACTCCATGTTTAGTCTTGCTTTTTGAAATTTGAACGTTATACTTTCCCTATGGCATTTCTCACGTGGGGATGACTCGGTGGGAGCAAAAATAATCGCCTTTTTATGACAGTTATGGTTTATAGAATTCCAGGAGCAACATCACCGAAGTATGCGTGTATCTAATAATCATTTAGGTCTTGTACTTTTCAACCACAGAGCTCAACGTACTTTCCAGTAGAGTTGTTGTCTTTGCTCCTGCTATGCAGGTAGAGAAATGACACCTGGGCAAGGAAAGTTACTTGCTGAATGGCAGCTGAGGGCAGAATGAGGGACCTGTCTCTTGGCCTGCAGTGACTAGTAGGAGATGTACTATGTATGTGTGGGTGTATACTTGTTCTTTCCATTGGAAAACCACTTGTAATTGAAAGTATGGGCCGTGGGAAGGCGTGCGTGTTCAGACTGGCTTCTCTGGTTGCACGTGGGCTGGGCTGGCTACATGGATACGTAGCGAGAAGCACCCAGCGGCTCTGGGGAAAAAAACCCAACAAACCCTGGATCAAGAGGGAAGTACCTTGAGCGAGATGAAGAACCATCGTACCACGGTTAGCAGTAGTGCAGGCATGCGTTGGAGCAGGGGGCTGGAGGAGTTAATTTGAAGCCATGTGAACTAAGATGATATAAACTTAAACCTTAATTTTGGCAACACACAGGTCAGACTCTTGTCCTTGCAGAGCTGCCGCTGGGACGCTCCTGCTCCTCCTGATCTGCTGCGTCAGAGGCCTTTGCAGAATGAAAAATGCTGAATTTGAAGATGAACACTCATGTACCATTGGGAGTTTATTTGAAATCTCAGCCTCTTTGCTGCTGGGAGGAAAGGTCCAACTGGGAGACCTTCCTGCAATATTGCAGCATCTTCTCCCACATTTGCTTTGCAGATGGATGTATCCCCTGCTAACTTCAGGGTCAATGAGCTGGGTAGAACACATATAAGGGTCTGATTACCTGGGAATAACAAGGGGAATTGCAAGATAGTTACTTTGGAAATGCTGTTAACTACTAAGAATGACAATTGCCCTTTCTAAAACATTTCCAATTTATTTAATGCAACTCACATAAAGGAAGCACGCTGATTCCTAATTGCTTAAACTTAAACACAAGGTTTAAGGTAATTGAGATGTAGAAACAAAAGCTGCACGATTTTCCATTTGTTAGAAGGAATAAAAGTACTTCTAAGTAATTATTTAAGTTCTGTAACTGCTATTTTTCCTTGGAGGAATGAATGGAGGTACTGAAGCTTTAAAAACAGATATTCCTCCAAATAGTTATGGCAAAATTTCTAATATAGTAAAAAAAATCCCAAACCCAAACCACCTTTAAATCAGAATGATTTGTTATGTTTACATGTTTGGAGGAAGGTTAATGAAGCTAGTGAGAATTAGACTGCTGAAATACCCTCCTCTTACTGGTGATGGTTCAGTAGGAGTGGCAGTGCCTTGGAAAAGTGCTCAGCACTGGGATTTTGCCATTTCTGAGCATCTACGGCTGGGGGACATCACGTACTTTCTCAGAAGCTCCTGTGAAACTTCCACCAAGTTGACTTTAGTAGGACCTCAGCTCACTTAAGGAGTTGCACAGCCAAGATACTCATTGTAGCTCATAACGTTGCTGTGATGTGATACAGAAGAGACTGAGAAGAGCTGTCAGTGCACTTCGGTGGGTGCATGGACCTCAGCTCTGCTATACCAGTGCTCCCATCCTGGTACTCATAAGGCTGATATTTTTTTCAAGGTGTCTCAGCTGAAGTGATGCTCAGCTTACCCACCTCCCAGCCAGTTGTATGTCCCAGACTGAATTTCAACTCTGAAATAATCTCAGCAAAGAACCAGTGTAAATGGATTCTCTTCAACATACAGATCTTTGTAAATTCTTCTGACCCCAGCAGGAATCTGACCAGGGTTCAGCTTGGCTTCTAGGCATGGAAAATTCAGATGCTGGCTGGGATGACTTGGGCTGGATTGCCTGATTGACCATGAGAAGTGACTCCCAGAACACCACTATTTTGAAGAATATGGTCCAACTTTGGGTCAACTTTTGGCTCAGTAGATCCGTGGTCACACGCTGGGAATAGAGAGGAGGGTGTGAGCAGGGACAGCAGGGCTTAGCCAGTGATTCCAAGGACTTGTCAGAGACCACGCTCATGGCCTGCCCTGCAATCCCTTCTCCTGGAGGCTTGACTGATGCAACTAGCACACGTGGACTCTGGATTATGAACCTTAATGTGGCACAACGTGAGTTGTTTCCCATTGCCATCCAGAATCCTTGCCTCCTAATGGTGCCTCCCAACAGAGATTTGGGAAGGGTGCTGGTGAATGGAAACTCCTCTTTCTTCCGTGTTGATCCATGGCCTGCCCAGCTGCAGAAGCAGCATCTGGATCCTACCTGCTTGCCAAAGAACGTCCTCAGTCTTGTTTCAAGTCCCATGAGCGCTCTGGTAGAAAACACATGTGTTATTATAATGGTCTGATCCTTTGAATTTTGTTGTATAAAGAGGGAACATTCCTCTGCCTCTCCTGGTTGCATCTTGGTTTCTCAGGTGTAGCGCATGTATCACATCATCCCTAAAAGTTATTTATTCTTTGAGAAGAGTTAGATTTTGAGTTATGATTCATCTGCTTTGCACTTCCAGTGTTCTAACTAGATTCAAAGAGAAATGAGGTAAGGGACAGCCAGAAACAGCCAGCGGTCTGAGTTCAAAACCCAAGGTGACTCAGAACCAAAGCCTAAAACTGGTGTAGACAAACCCCAGGCTAAACACCAGGGTCAGCGGACACTTGAGCTTTCATGAGGAGGTTGAAGCTCATGTCCCTAAGGCTATATCTGCACTGCATAGATTCCAGGCATGAAATATAATGGGGCATAAATCCTCTTTGAATGGAGGTTCTTCCACTGACCTGGGCTTTGGGGACCATTTGCTGATTAAAATACTCTTTCAAGCCTTCAGAACATAAACCAGTTATGTATGCTAGGCATTTTTTATATGGCCAGATGCAATCAACCTTACGTGGGTGGGTTCCCACTATTTTCACAAATCCTTGATGAGGAGGGGTTTGGGTTTTGCCTGTCTCCCTAAATTAGCTCCGCAACTTCAGTTGAAGGTGGTTTTCTTTATTGTATCTTCCAAAATGTGAAGTAAAATTTCTCTTTCCTGTGTGTTAGTTTTTGTGGTAAACAGAAAAATAGAGACGCTTCTTATTACAGGTCACTCCGGAAAATTTGCATATGATTTGTTTGCACCAGTTTCTCTATAGAAATAATAGAGGAGTGTAATTAATGTTCACCATGTTTTGAAAAGATAATTTTAGGTCATTTAAAGAGCCTTGATTTTCAGCTAAGAATAAACGCAAATTTATTGTTGGAGATATTGAAGGGAATAAACTAAAACTGGAGGCTATTAGTGTGTCTTCTTACAAGACTAGAATAAAAATAGAAATCCCAGTAGAACACATCTATGAGCATATTTTCAAAGTGGCAGTTCCAAAACATTGCCCATGTTATTTTCAAAGGGATTCCTCCTCCTCATTAACAGAGGAACATTATCGTTACAATCCGGATAGCCGTTTCATTCAAGGAGCGTAGTTTAAATTAATAATGTGCATTTGAGTTAATTTTTTTTTTTTGGAGGAGAGGTCAAAGATTTGTAATGTTTTTTTGTGGGAAAAAATAGGCAAGAGGTTGTTCCAGGTAGGTAAGTCATTAGTTAGCCTGTGTGTGATGCTAGTAATGGCTAGAGCTTTGAGATTTCTGAGCTTTGGACCATGCTGACTGCATTGAGGGTTGTGGAAATAACACTCTTTGACCTGAGTTAGATTCTGCTGTGTCTACTGTTTATTTGGTCTGGGGTCTGCCTCCTTTCCTTGGAGACCAAGGAGATGTTTCTGGCACAAAGCTCAACTGCCAGGCCAAATTTGCATAGGAGATTGACTTTTAATAGTCTCGGGACAACCGGAAAAGCCTGGAGGTGCCGTCACTCAGCCAAGCTGCGCAGCCAGGGCTCAGCTGTCAGCAGCGCATGTCGCGTCTACACTTGGTGAACTAACAGTGCTCGAACCCACTCCTAGTCCTGGTCTTTGGCCAGGTGGTGGGGAACAGCCCACATCCATGCTGTGAAACTCTCTAGCCCGCAAAATCAGGTGGCTTCGTGCAAGCTGGATGTTGGGAATGGTCCTTGGCTGATGCAAACTCCCTGATGGTGCCTGGAAATGTTTTGGAGAAGTGGTAGTTGGCCTAGGATGGAGCTGAGCCAGGGACCGTGCCAACACCTAACCATATGGGCAATTAAGTTCCTGTGCCTGGAGACATTTAATTTCCTGGAATAGACACAGACGGTTCAACAGTTCCAGATTCCAGTAACCCTCTGTTAGGATGCATTGTAGCAAAAAGGTCTGGGAAATATTACTAATTACCCAGAAGCGCAGATGCTTGGTTTTGCAGTTCTTTCTTTTGCAGAGACACTGAAAATAGAAATAAAGTTTTATTTTCTAGTGTGTTCTTAGGGGGTTCTGCTGTGTGTGTGTCTGTATCTCCTAGCCTACGGAGAAAGATGGTAAAATGAATTGTGTGTAGAATATTGCACGTTTTTCCTCTACTTAATTCACTTTCTAATAAAACATCAGTGTTTTTTCCTGGATAGCTTATGGGCTGAGCTAGAATCAGGGTGTCCCAACCTAGAGAAGAGATGCAGGTTGTCCAAATAGGTTGAAATGTTTCACTGTCCATTGCTTGGTGGTAGTGGTGGAGCATGCCTATGGGTTTTGTCTACTTCTGAAATGGAAGAAACCAAGGTTTTTACTCACTGTGCTTCCTAGGGAATCACTGCATTTTCAGTTGTGGTATAAATATTGGATGTACAGTTCATGGGTGCTTTCTCTGCTGTAGCCCATGCTGTAGTCATGAGTGCATGGCACATTGTGACTTATTCTGTGATTTACTCAAGTCACTGGAAAACTGCAAGCAATGCAGCTTCTGGGTGACAGTACTTAGCAAAGATCTCTCCATCTACATCAGAAGACTGAAAGCTTTCTTGATTTGTGACCACCTAGAAATTTTCCAGGCATAAACACCTTCAGAAAGAGCATAAATATAGACTGAAGTCTGCCAACTGTGACTTTGCCTGCCTTATCTGTCTTGGAGGAGCAATAATTAAGTGATTCACAGGCTCTTGGTGCCTGCAAGCCTGAGGATGAAAAGTGTGAGCTAGGACACCCTGAGCCACCTGCTGTGACAGACCCTGCTTTGGGCTGGGGGAGTCGAGGGGGATGGAGCAGATCTCCAGAGGTCTCCTCCAACCTCAGCAACTCTGACTCTGTCTTTGCCTGCAGCGTTTGATACGTTTTCTTTGTACAACAGGGTCTAACACAGAGTAAAATTTCCTCGGGCAGCTGTGTGAGGGAACAGGTACAAAAATGTAAAAAGGTTGGAATGGTTTTGGGGTTTCCTTCAATAAGAAAAAAAAAATATTTTAAAGCAGGGACTGTGTCTGTTGCTTGTCGCTGCTGAGCCTCTCTGGGGGGGGTGGGTGGAGGGTAGAAAATACTAATGTGCACATGGAAGTTTAGAAAATTTGCTGAATTTGATACATATCTACCTCCCTTAGGCAGAAGAAAATATATATACTTATTGGAAGTAACCAGAAGGTACTACATTTTGGGTTTGTGTACATATGGCTTTGGACTAGCCATAACTCTCCCTTGCAACAGAATTACATATGTTCAGACGTGGAGTGCTTAGAAAATATTGTTAAAAAAAGAACCTTCTTCAGTGGGAATTATATGTGTTAGTGAGCCTTTAACTGTTATGTCCATCTGCTGTTATCTATACTGAGTGGCAAGGGGATGCCAGCAGTGCTATGAGCAGCCCACGATTCTGTCTTTGCTGCTCTTTTTACACTCTTTTGAGCTCCAGACAATTAGGGGGATGGAAGGATGGAAGAGGCTTGTCTTTCCGAGCCTGACTTCCCAGGGCCTTAAGCTGAGCTTGTAATGCAACCTAGAAAGCAGAGCCTACCAAGAGGCACGTCATCAACAGCTTAGTTTCACTGGGGAGACAGAATAAAAAATAGACATTTCTTTTCAATCTCGGCACACTGGCTATTAGGAAGTTTTAGTAATGTCAAATTCTAAATGGCAACAGTAATGTTTTAAAAGGAAGAGACGCGTGTGCTGAAGAATAAGGGAATAATACGCTGGATAACTTTTTAGGACTTCAGATGGATCTGACTTGATCTGACTCTAGGTGTGTTAGGTGTTGTCTGATGGCACTCTGCTCGCTTTAGTCGGTGTAAGAGAGCAGGCATGTGAGGAGTGCCAGTCAAAATATTTTCAGTGAGAAGTAACTGTTTGCTCTTTGAGTTTTACACTTTTTTTAAATTATTTTTTTTTGAGAGCAGAAATGAGGTGCTCAGATTCATCACTGATTTTTAAATCTCTTTTCTATTTGTAGGGTAGTGACCACCTACATTCCTAAAGGTGGTTTGGAAACCCTAGCGGTCCCTGAGAACTAATAACGTCCAGGTAGGGATGCTTCCCACTAAAGAGGGAAATGGACGTGTGCCATGCTCCTGCAATACGATTGCAACTGGTCCACAGAGAACCTGCGTGGACCTTCTTTATAAGTAATGGCAATCCACCCAGACCTGATTGCAGAGATACAACTCATGGGTTCTTAGCTGGGTATAAACATGCTTTGTGCAGATTTCTTCTCCTTACGTACCCCGCAGGGATTTTCAGCCCTGGGGTGGCAGCAGTTCAAGCTGTGCCCATAACCTGGGAGCCAGGATCTCGGAATCATGTGCCCCAGAGCACGTTATTCTTTGGCTTTTTCACTTTCTCCAAGGTTTGAGGATGGGTTTGGTTTTTTGGTTTGGTTTGTTTATTAGAAATTCCACTTTAAGAAATTAGATCAGACTATGCAGGAGTTTAGGTGACCTAACAACCTTTGAGCTTCTACCATCTCTGGTTGCGTCTCTCCTATACAACTGTTGCAGTTGACACCTCCACCAGTGAAAAACACTTGCTAGGAACGGTAAATAGTTTAATTACCCCATCACTATTTTACAGGGACTCTCAGTAATGTCTAGCTTTGTTCTAGGCTTTTAAAGTTACTCAAAGAGCTTTAACATCGTGGAATGGTTTAGGTTGGAAAAGACCTCTAAGGTCGTTGAGTCCAACTGTTAACCTAGCACCACCAAGCCCACCACTAACCCACGGCACCAAGACTGTGGATGTGGTGCTTAAATACTTCCAGGAATGGTGACTCAGCCACTTCTGTAAAGCTCTGCCAACTACAGATTAACCTAGAATGGCCATTCAAAAAGTAAAAAGCTTTGAGAAACTTTTGTAGCTGAAGAGCTTCAGGAAACACTCTTCTGACCAGTGTCCTGCTTTTCAGTATGATACTTCATGCAATTCCAGATTAGACAAAAAACAAACCACCCCCAGTGTGGGGAATAAAACCCCACAACCCAGACTGAACAGCCTTGGTTCGTATCTTATTTATTAGAAATGTGGTTTATTTTATTTATTTAATTTCATCTTACTGAATTTCCTTCAGTGAAACTTATTTTCTTTCTTGGCAAGAAGCAGAAGCAATATTAAAGTTTTCAGTTTGTTTTTGCAAGCTGTGGTTCAGGCTAATACCTACCTGCCCGTTATGGCTCTCCAGCTTATAGGAACCTGGTAGTAGCAACTTATCATCCTTGACTCTGATGCTGCCCAACACAAAATCTGGGTAGCATCAATTAATTTTGTACCTAGTTAATCTTTGCAGTGAAGTTAATTCCTTTGCCTTGAGAGCTGTGCATGTAAGGAATGGATAACAAATTCAGGTCCACATTTCACTGTTCTTTTATCTAAACATCCTTTATTATATTTAATTTTTTTTGGTGAATACATGGACGCTTGAAAAAACATGACTGAAGGTGCTTCAGTATTTCTAACACGAGTGGAAGCTGCAAAGAGGAGGGAAGCCTTCCTCTTGTGCTGCCCAGCTTTAAGGGGGGTAGGGAATTTTATTTTTTTTAATTTTTTTTTCTGTAAAACCTGCTCATGGATTTTGCTCCTCTGCAAAGCATTAAAGAAGAACCCATACCAATCTTCAGCTGCAGTTTCTGCCTGGGGTGGTTTGCAGAGCCATTCATTATTGATGTTTTATGAGGTGTCACCACTTAAATTTTTTTTGTTCCAAATATAGAAGGGAAACATTTTTAAACAACAAGATAAATGATGGATAGCGATTGATGAGTAATAATGAAAATTCTTTGAATGCCTAAGCTTGCATGGGAAATAGCACTGATGTGTATCAGTGGGGAGCAGCCATTCTCAAACATCTCTACAAAGTAACTTTCATTCATACACACACGTTCAGAAATGGGAAATAAGAATACACATTCAGAAATAAGGAGTAGAATATGATCTACAAGAATAGCCAAAAGAAATACAAAGCGGTGTGCCTGCATACCGTGTTTTTTCAATATACATATACATGGTAACGCTATTGAGCCTGTAAAATTCAGCAGGTCCCATACATATTTTTAAGCATTGTTTACACCTTTTACTTAATTATTTGCACATAAATGGCAACATTTCTGGTGTGTATGCCATTCTACCATTTTCTACAAACCACAATTGACCAGGCCACTAAGCAAGTGATGTAAGGGGAAAAAAGATATCACCCATTCTGTTACAACTGAAGCAAGCCCGTCAGAAAAATCTGTTGTTGGACTTATATTTTAAAATCAGAGATCTTGGAGTATTTAATTTGAAAGAAATTGATGATGGCATGAGGTCTCTGATGCGGTTCTATTTACAAAAGTCTATCAAGTCTCATCTTGCACACGCCGTTTCGGTTCACGCTTCCCTGCACACCGGTCTCTCAGCTAGCAGCCACCTTACAAAACTCATTTCCCTAGTTTTTCTCTCCAGAAAAAAGAGAAATTGTCTTATTTGAGTTGTGCTTTATAATTCCCCGTTTGTCTGCTGTCCTGTTTCTTACCTCCTCAGTGCGTGCTGCTGCTGAAGGTCCAAGTTTGATGGCAAAATCCACTGTCTTCTAAGGTACCCCTGGGAATCCTGACCTGGAAATCCATTCCAGCTGAACATCAGTAGGCTGGGCCCTTGCCTTTTGGTCCTGAGTCTCCTCTTAATGTAAAGTTAGGCCTGAATTCTACAGTTCTAGAGGTACTGCCAAAAAAAATAAGGGTTCCCTTTTTCCCTTCCTGTAGGTCTTGGATATTTTTTTTTGTGTTTGTTTGCTAAGACTGAACACACGGAAGGACTGGATCTGGATTTAGAAAAGGCAGGGTAGGAGAAGTTGATATTTTTTTTATTTTTTTTTACCCTCAGGAGACCTGCTCTTGTCAGTCACATTGCTGATCACTTCATTTTACTCTTCTAAACAGTGAGACATTTATTTTCAATGTCTTTCAAGAAGCTTCCAGCTCTGGTTTTATTCTGTGGGATATTTTTTTTTCCCATTTAGTAATAGCTCTTGTTTATTTCTTTTTTTTATAAATCCTTTGACCACTTTTGATCTCTGTAAATAGCTTCATCACTGCCTCCACCTCTTTTCATCAATGATCCAAATTCAGTCCCCCTCCCTGGATTCCAGTTCATGTTAAAAAGGATAACGTGACTGAAAGTGTCTTTTATTTGAATGATTAGCCAAAATCTAAAGAATCAAATGAAGATATTTCTGTTTATTAAAAAATCTGTGAGGACATAATCTGCTGAGAACACCGCAAGCAAGTTAACCGCTGCGCAGCCTCAACTTTTGGGGTGGAGGACCTTGATTTTCTTTCCAAATTTCTTTGTGTGCCCCCTAGTCATTCACATAAATGTGCACCTACTGAATTATTTTAGTTTTATCTAGAGTTTTAAGTAAAAAATAAAATCACTGGGTAAATGATGTTATGCAATTAGAAGTGTTTGAAGGCTTACCTGCTCTGCAAATGTAATTAATGCACCAGCAGCCCAGGTGTCCCCTTGTCTCAACGAACCAGGTTTGCATGTCGTGCTACTGATGGAGAGGTTGTGTTACTCCAGCAGAGGGTCAAGTGCCAAAGTGTCCTTGCAGATCAGCCCTTGCTACTTCTACGAATCTGGACAATCAGCACTTTGTTTGCTGTTTGGTTTTTTTTTAACTGAAAATTTATTTCCCCTACATTTAATCTAAGTTAGTACACAGCTGACACTTGTACTAATAGCTTTGAGCAGCTTTTAGTATTTGAATTCTTATTTTTATGGATGCAGTGGGAAAGAAATTCACAATTCTGATGCATTTTTCATTTTTCAGTGGGGTAATACAAAACTATTTCTATTTTGCAAAACCAGCTGTTTTATGGGGCTTGACTATTGCTCTCTATGTGTCTACTGGAGCTTTTCAGAGGATTGTGCTGGTGGTTTTCATAGGCTTGCAAAGCTCTTACTCTCCCAGGCCATGTTCTGCGTTGATCACTCGTGGCTGTACAGTCGTTTTACAGACCTGGTGCATTTTACAACCCCAACTTGTGTCTGCCTTGGCTGCAATGTGGCCAGCGCAGGCAACGCTGCGCTGATTGAGCGATGTGATGGTCGTGTGGTGCCAGCCTCGTATCGGCACCAAACCGTGAAAACCAGTAGGCTGAAACACATGCTGGAAAAGCAGTGCTTTAGCAGCCCTCTTAGCCAGAGATTTTTCTGACTGTGTCTCACCCCCAGTCACAGTGTAGATCATCATCAGCAAAATCCTCTACTGGGCGATGTTTTCATTTATTCACAGGGGTCTGCAAAAGCTTGCTGGCTGCTGTTCCTTGGCAGCTCAGAGTTTGAGTGATGAAAACCCATTGCTCAATTCATGAACTCTATAGATTCATGCATTTATATGATGTATATTTATAGGAACTGTTGTAGTCACACTTGATATTAATACATTTCAAGGCAAATGATCCTTAGGATCATTGATTTTCTTTTTTTTTTTTTTTGAGTACCACATTTGCATGAAGTACAATACATGATGAAGCCCTGGCATTCTAAGATTATGGCAGTGATTGGTGTTTCCTGATTATTGCTCAAATAAGAACATGGACATGAATAATGATGTCTTTCATCATTCTTTTCTGGCTATCTCAAAAGTGTACCTAGGTCATGGGAGATTGGTATCTGAAGTTGTATGGTCTCCAGAATAATACTGATGGGGATACAGGTTAGCTAAGTGATTCTCGCTAGCTTTGGTGCAAACCACGAGAATCCTCAGCTGTTTTGAGTAATTGTGGGAGATGGAGAAACACAGAAGTAAATGAATGAGTTTTCTATCAGTAAAGAGGGAAAAATAGATTTTGACTAACTTCAGATGGGTGCAGAAAGCAGTGAGAAGGCATCTGCTTTAACAGCTTGCCTTAGTCCTGATCTGGTGCTCATCGAAAGCAGTGGGGGCCGTTCAGATATTCCATGGCAGGACAAGATGCTCAGTTTCTCCCTCAGGCTATAGCAGCATCTCTACCTGAATCGGGTACAATGGATGCAGAAAGATGCTAAAGGAACCGGAGGTTCTGGCCACCCCCCTTGTGAGCAACCTTCGCCCTGAGGGCTGCAGCAGCTCTGTTCAGCATGCTGGGACTCTGTGCCCACTAGGAAGCCATCAGCTTTAATGAAGCTTTAATTAAGGCCTGAGTTAAGTATGTAAAGATTTAGTTTTTACCTTTTTTTGTGTATTGAAAAAGTCAGAATTAAAAAAAATATTTAAAACCAGGGTACACAGAGCAGAATGGCCTTAAACAACTCACACAATTGTATAAACATAATTTATAGCACTTTTTTCTTACATGCGATGTATTAAGATGCAGATTCTGTGTGTTGCAAGGGAACTTGATAGTGTGTGAAATTAAAACTACAGCCAGTTAAATTATTGATAGAAAATCAAATAATACATTTTTGTAATTGTAAACCACTTAACATTTAGCTGTCTCTTTCCCTCTAAGAAATTTGTTATGATATGCCTGAACACATTTAGTGGTGACAATTGAGACAACTTAAATTTCCCGTCTAAGGAAAATGGATCCTGCGTATCTGTAAAACAATCGGAGAAAACCCCACCAGTATCGTGGCTTTTTTTTTTTAATGCAATTGTACTTTGGATGAATGAGTGAGCAGACTATGACCACGTGGCATCCGTGCTTGGTGTTGCTTGTAGCTCCCCCTCCTCGGGTGCTGTATGGGCTCTAAATCCAGGCAGCTTATTGCAAGTGAGAGAAGAAAACCTTTTCCAGCGTCTGACAGACAAAATGTTTCTCCCTGGATCGTTGGGAGATCAAGAGCTGATGGTGCCAATAGCACAACCTGCAGTAAAATAAGTTTCTGCCCCCAGGGAACTGATCTCAGTGGGCAAACCAGACCAAGTCCAGGAGAAAGGGAGAACTTCTGTCTTGTTTTAGGGTGAGCTGCTGTAGGCTTTGTAGGAACAACCCCTGACCATGTCAAAAGGTCGAGATGGAATTTCAAGCTTTGTCCTATGGGAGACTTCACAGCAGTGGTGACGTGACACCACCAACAAATAGGCTAAGATAAAGACATTTCAGAGGGATTTAGTTATGACTTCTGATGTCTGAATAAGGTTGAACCTGTATAAAATCAAGTGCTTCTGCAAAGAAAGTCTGGAAATCAGCCTATTAGCCATAATCCAAATGAAAAAAGGAAGCTGAGGTTTTGTGGGTTTTTCCCCCCCCTGTATCCCACTCCCTTCCCCTCTGGCCACGTTCCGTACAAAGCTGGAATTTGGATGCGCAGGGAGCTCGGTGGCTGCTGCGGCTGCCTGTGCTGCTGCTACAACAGTGGTACTTGCTCAGGCAAAACAGCGCATGGTTGCGTACAGATGGTTTGGGAAATGTAGCTGCGAATTTTTTAGAAGACGAAAGACGAAATATGCTGGGGGCTTAACAAGAAAAAACTAAATAATTAGTGTAGCTCATGCGCTGATGTAAATTGACACGAGGGAGATAGAGATAAGTCTGCAAGCTACTCTCCCGGTCCTCAGAAGCAGCCGAACACTGATACATTTATAAAAGGTTTGGCTGAATTCCTGCATCCTTGTAGGACAAGGCCTCAAGGACAAGAGTCCAAGTACTGATAGCCTGATGAATAGACTTGTTAGAACTTGTAGGGCACAAGCCCTGGGAGCAAAGGAACAAGCTAACTGCAGACCCCTGAGCCGTTACAGTTGAGGAGGCAACCAGACGGACAGAGAAACAAGTAGCCAGATAAGGGAACGGATGGCGCCAATGTGTAATCAAGAAAGCCGCGTAGAAAGAAACTTCCTAACCTTGGAATAAAAATTATTGCTAGGTCAAGATAAACTAGTAAGTTCCTATTGTTCTAACAGTGTGCCTTAAATATCAACCAATCAGTGTTTTTTATGCTTAAGATTTAACCAATCAGTGTGTAATATGTAGAAGGTAGAAACGTATATAATTGTAAGAAAATCACTAATAAATGGACAACTTGCTTGCATCAAGCTGCGTCCCGTCTCTTCATTCGCCGCACATCCTTGTGCCAGCATAGCTTCTCCCAATAAAAACAGAAATTTAATGTTGGATTGTTTTTTTAAAAAAAAAAAAACGGGTCAGTGAACCTTCCTAACAGTGTTATCTCCTGTTGTCACATCTAAATACATGTGTTATTTCTAAATAATTCCTTATTTTTTTTTTAATTACAATTTAGTTATGATTTTCCTTGGTGCAGCAGAATCTTGAGCAAACTTCAGATAGTGTTTGGTGCAATATATCACAGAAGAGCCATACTCTGATGTGCGTTCTGAAGTACCGTCACTCCAGTGATGCATCTCGCTGTAAGAATATATGAACAGAGTTGATAAATGGAGGGTATATATTATGTATTTGCGAAGGATCCTGATGAAATCCTAGGTGGAATCATTAGTTAAACTCGGCATCTGTCACATTCAGAGTAGGCGTGAGATGCCCCTGTGGGTGCTCCTGCAGATGCTCCAGCAACCACTTCTGAAAGTCAAGGAGCTTGTGAAGGAGCTTGTTTTTACTGGGTGTAAATTTTAAAATTTGGCATAAAAACTTGAAGCATCACAAAGCCTTGTGTTCCCAGGTAGCTTATAAATGCATCTTTGAAAACAGTTCTAGGCAAATCTGTGTGACCTTTACAACACAAGAATTGCCACCATGTCAAATGACAAGTCTGTGTGACCGCTAAATAATAGTCTCAACATCCCACAGTAAATACACTAAAAATTTTTTTTCCAAAGTCTTTAAAAATCAGCACAAAGCAGTCTAACAAGACTTTCACTGGAATACCTGCCTATGGTGCCACCTTAGAATATCATCTGGGATAAGGCAGCAGCTCTGTCCATCTGATGATGTATTGAAGCTGGAAACCAAAGGCATGGTGCAAGCATCCCAAATTTTCAGCTGTGTCCCAGGTTTGGGATGCAAATAGCAATGTTTGGGGCAGTCTTGCTGAATCTCTATTTCCCCATATTGAAAAACTGCAACAATCCATCACAACCAGAGCGTGCGGGGTAGAAAAACTAGAATGGTTTGGGTTGGAAGGGTTCTTAAAGATCAAGCAGCTAGATAGTGAGGTCTTGGATTCATGCATTTAGGGAAAAAAGGTAAACCCCTTCCTTCAGCAAACTGATTTTTGGAAAGTTCATGTTTCTGGGAAGGGGAACATCATCAGCTATGGGACCAGCATGGTTTGGAAACTGTGCCCGTGTAAAGCTCAGCACACCTTTTCTGCAGTTAAATTCATCTTGCCGGAACCCAAAGCTTGAAGGTGGTGTAAGACTTTGTGTTACAAGGATGGCAAATGAGATGGTACTTAATTAAGAAAAGTAAAATGAGGTGGCACTTACTTAAGAAATATATGTACTGATTGCGTGTCACGGTATATCTCCTAGGGATTTGGTATTAGCCTCTTCCTGTTATTCTTTAAACACTTTCTCGAGGTGAGATAATAACTTTTCTTTTATGTATGCCTGAAGAATCTGAAGCGCTGAGATAGCGATAGCCAGTATAACTTAATTTCAAAAGTAATTAATGAGGCTGCATTTTAATGAGCCTTTTGATACAGTGTTGTGAACTGGGCTGTTTCGTGATGCCATTGTTCTCAGACTGCTGGAGGGAAAAAAAGAAAGCGGAACCTGGGAAAATTAATTTAATAATAGCAGCAGCCCAAATAAGAAACAATCGATAAATCACTTTGCATTTATTTTATCCTCACAGGTATTTTTGAAGCAATGAGACGATTCCTTCAAAGTTCTAGTATGGAACGGTTTCACGAGGTTGTAAATTTCTGCCATAGTCTTGTAACTCATCAGCCTCCTTTCATTCTTTTGTGCCTTAGTATTCAGTTTCCCATTTTCTTTGCAGGAATGCAAAATGGGATCCATAATAAGTAAGCAAGGTGCTTTTTTTTTTGTTGTCGTCTGTGGAACAATTTGGTTTCTACATCAAATCATTTTAGAATATTAATGGCCTTTTGTAACTCTTAGATAATATCAGACTAAGGAAGAACGCGTGGGAGAATAGCTTATGCATCCTGAGGTTGAAATTTAATGAATACCATCATGAGCTTTGCTGTTTAATGACTTGCATGTAGGTATAAAAATAAGATAAATGTATGTGCAATATTTTTATCATAGTGAAAATGCAGGGATTTGATTTCTAGCATGGCTTATGGAATCGGCAAAAATGTAGAGAAATCTAGATTTTTGTCCCCCAAATGAGTATGGATTTTTAAAAGATCTTCTGGAAATCCCTTTCTGAGTCTTCATGATTTGTAGTAGATAAAATTCAATCTGGAAGGCACTTATGTTCCGGTCTGTATCTGGATGTGGTCAGAGCCTTTGGGTAAAGACTCATGTCGCGTTACCCAGACTGGTGAAAATGTCACGACAGCACTAACTCACTGTTCCTCTTGTGAGACTGAAAAAAAAAAAATAAATCCGTGGAAGAACGGACATCCCAGGGGGCTGAGACAGCACTGAACCTCAGTCACGACTCAAGCGCTAGAACACTTCTGCCTTTGAGAAATTAGGTATTTTCAATGTAAAAGTTCCAGGTTTGGGAAGAAATAAAAACCTCATAGATTTGCTCCTGTGGAGTTTGAGGGGCCGCAGCAACCAACAGGATCCCTGTTTATAATAATAAAGGGCAGGGTGGTGCGGTTTTAATTTAAGTTCTAACAACCGTAGATGCATCTTTGTTTGGAAAGCTTCTCTCATTTGACCAGCTCCTGAGATGTAAGCTGACCGAGTTCCTACATGGCTGAATGGCTTTCTCTTCTTTCTAATAAGTAATTGATGATATCTTGGGGATGGTTTGATTAACAGGGCTGGAACAGCTGTTGATTTCACAGGGAGAAAGTACAGTTGTATTTTCTCCCCCTCTTCTTCCCCCTCATCCCCCTCCCCAGAGGGGATGCTCGCTGTAACACACTCCTGCAGCCCTGGTTTTAAGTATCGCGGGCAAGATCTCCAGCAGCTCTGTACAGGTAACACCTATATATTTTTAAATACATTGTTTAGAGCAAATCCCGCCGTTTGCCATCTCGGCTGTGATTTGCAGAGATGGAGCTCAATGGCGTGCAGTCAGAGCACCTTTTGCTTCTGCAAATGCAGCTTTTGTGCATGTTCTGGTTGGAACTTCTTCTCCCGTGTATTTCTTACAGCTCTCAAACTATGGAATGTAGTACCTTAAAAAGAGCTTTCAGTCCAAACGGGTTTCTGAAGGAAACTGCTCCGTGTAATTGCCTCCAGCAGCCTGTGGGAAAGGAACAAGCAATCACCACCACAACAAATTGTATTTTTTAGCACCCATCACAACAAAGCTATCCCTGGGCACTTGACAAAACTTTCTTGTTTATAGTACAGACAAGCTGAGGGATCTGAATATGAATTTATGGAAATCACCATCTACATTTTGAAACAGCTGTTTGCAACAACTGTTCTGTTAAATTGGTCTCTCTTTTGCATTTTTTGAGTTTAAAAGAGGAAGCAGACGAGATTTCTCTTTACCAGCCTTCCAACATGTTTGGGGGTTGGTGATATAAAGAGAATGGTTTTGAAGGATCTAGCCTTGGGAAAGCATAACAAGCTCTTCTTTCTTCCCTGCTTTTAGCTATAATTTTCAAAAAGATGAGTGTCATATTGCTCACAAACTGCATGTTTTTTCCATCTGTGAGCCAGCCAGCCAAAATCTGTCAACATGATATTTGGAAACGCTCAGAGAAGCAACAATGACATTAAAGACAGTTGAAGCATGGAGTAAGGGGAAGAGTGGGTGTAACTACCTGGCAAAAATCCTGTGTGCAAAAAGCACAGAGGGATTGTTACTGTGCACCTGGGAGCGGGTAGGGACCGTCTGTGAGAAGTCTGGTGGGATTCAACCACATGTATTATGAGCAGGAGGCATCAGCCTGCCTCTCCTGCATCCCTTCTGCAGACGTGTGTTTTCTTCTAGCAACCTTCCTGGTGGCTGTGTGTTACTGTTGTCGTACATCGTCCTTCTTCAGCTTTTGAACCACTGATGGAGTTTGGGCTCCTTCTGGTGAGAGGAACCAGAAGTCCTCTCCTCCCTTTTCTGTCCCATGGGCTTCGGCAGTGCGATGAGGCAGCACTCTTTGGTCCACTGCTGCTCATCTGGACCGATCCCATTCCTCCCCAGAATGTCCTCCTGCGGAGGAGAGGCTTGTTTCTGCGGTGTTAGCTTATGTGGATTGTCTTACTAGATGTGGAAGCATGAGACTTTGAAGAATCCTCCTCCTCTCTATCCATCCATGCTCTGCACAGTGCATTTCTGCTCGACGTGGGGCTGGTCCACGGGAGGCAGATTTGAAGGCAGGGTGCTGCTGAAGTGTCTCTGGTACCTTTTCCCTTTCTGCCCAGAGCCAAGCGAATTGTCAGTGTTGTCATTAAGCATAAAATATAATTGGCGAGTTAATTGCAACCACATCTTGTGACAGAGAAGAGCCTCTCTGGTGAGGTCCTTCAGGGTAAGACCAGTGATGGTGAGGAGGAGGAGAGCTGCATGTCCCTGAGGCAACGTCAGGGAAGGGTGACAGAGAGCCCTGCCGTCACACGCAGATGTTTCTAGCAAGATGGATTTATAACACTTTCGTTATATGTGTTTAATAGATTCCCTGGGCCTAAGGAATGGAGCCATGGAAACAAACTGGGACAGACAGGCGTGGACATCAGGTTGGCTGACACGTCACGTGGGGGAAAGCATGGGGAAAAGACATTTCAGAAGGAATTTTTCCTTCCTTCTGTAGTTTGGTCTAACCTTATCTATCAAGAGTGGCGAGGGCTGCATTCCTCTGCAATGCATGTGAAACTTGGGCTTCACAGATAATTTTTTTTCCCACATAGACCAGGCTCAGACACGTGTATATCAATAAGCAAATAAGAGTCAATCAGTGCACTTCAGAGATGAAAACAGATAAATGTTTGAATACTGCCGTGTAGTTTACTCCTGTGAATATCAACAGAAGATAAATAAAGCAACTTCTACTTACTTGGTTCAAGTGCCTTCTACACTGGAAAAATAATGAAAAAAAAAAATAAATCGAGGGCTAGAAAGAAATAACCAGCATACTGTTATTTCTTTCCTTCGTGTAAATAATGAGGAATGCCATTCTGCACATAGGGACAAATTACAAAGTTATTGAATCAAAGTATAATATTATTTGTGAACAGTGCCGCTCTGAGCTCTGGAGAATTATAGGGGGGAATTTTTTGGCAATATTTAATGGCTTAAGGAATACTTGATTGTCAGCTCAGGCTACTCGACAGGATAAGTGAGCGAATAGCCTTTCTGCTAGGATGTTAAGGTGCTACAGGCTCAGCATTGATTAGCTGCTTCTATATTAACCACACTTAAAATACTGGAGAGGAAATACAAAAACAATTACATTTTTCTTGTTTTGGAAAGATTTTAGCTTTGTGTTGCTACAACAGATGGCTATTTTAATTCACCAGCGACTGCTCAGACATATGAAAATTGTTTACACTTTGACTTGCTATAATGTGCTTACTATTAATATTACAACAGTATCTCAGAGTCCTGGTCATGGATCAGGACCAAAAGGCCCAAGAGCTCTAAACATCCAAACAAATGTTTACAGTCTAAATATAGGAGTTAGCAGATGGATAGATGCTGTTAGGAAAGCATAGAAGAGCACGAGACAACACAAACACTAATGATCTCAATCTACCAGTAGCCTAACCACCATCATAATTTTAGTCTAGTATTTTGAAAAGTGGAGTTTTCTTTTGATTTAATTTTTTATTATTATTATTCAGCCCAATTGTAAATCTTTTGCATTCTGAACTTGATTTCTCCTGCTGGTGCTGCAGCAAGAGGAGTAAAGAGGTGCACGCACCTGTGTGGGTACAGTGTCGTTCTATAAAAAGCTCCATAAAACAAAGCAGACTGAATATTACATAGGCTTATTCCGTAATAGCAGCTGTGCCAAAAAAATCATCAATTCTTTTGTTATGCACTCCCGAATCTCGACAAATCTGGCCAAGAAACATTCTGAGCGCGGTGCCATGCGTTCCCTCTTTCTCTTGCCTCTTCTGGCGTCCTCGGGGGGGAATGGGAAACCCAAGACGGCTCTGGCTAAAGCATCTCTTCAGCTTTTAACGTGGCCTGAGGTCTTTCCTTTGTTTTTCTTGAAATCCAGTTCTCTGGCAAACTCCACCAAAGCAACAGTTTGGCAAGGACTTCACCAAGCCATCCCTGAAACCCCTTTGGGCTGGAGAAATAGCGTGAAGGCACCACAGCAAGGGTTGAGGTCCCTGACCCTTCCACCTATAAAGAAAATAATACGAAAAAAATCTGTTAATAAGGGGAAGTGAGCGGGATGGCGATGTTAAAACTGGATGACTAACGGGCAAGCTGTCGCTGAGCATACAGCAGCACGGGGGGGTTCAGAGGGACCTGTGCAGTCCTGCTTCCGCGCTGTTGGTGAGGTGGGAAGCATCACATGAAGGGTTGCGGAGCTGGGGCAGCTTCTACCCTAGGATGACAGAGTCTCTCCTGAATCCTGATGGAGAGGTAGGGAATGGCACAGTCCAGTTATGGAAATGTCAATGGCAGTCATCTAATATCTGATTTTTTGTTTCCCCTCTTTTTTCTTTCTAGCTGGTTCTTTCTGATTTGAGAGTTTCCCTCTGAATACATGACCTGTTTATCTGTAGCCATAATTCCTCTGTGGTGGGACTTACTGTTTTGGGTTTAATAGGCTTTTTATTAAGATTTCTTAGAAGAGAAATTTTCTGTATGTCTGTCTGACAAAGAGTTAATTTTAGTGTCCTTCCCCTTTGCCAACTTCATATTCTGAATTTAAAGTAGCCAAGATCATCACTTTTTTGATGATTCCATTAACCTTTAGCTTAATAAATCTTTATTATTTGTCTTGTTGTCCTGCTTTTCAATATTAAATGGTTTTATATGTCCCCCTGAGATTTTCTGAGAAAAGCTGTATATCTTTATAACATCATGTTGCATATTAAGTCTGGAAAAGTCAGAGTCCCTTAATTTTCCTGATTTTGCCAAGTGCCATTATTCACTGAACCAAACGACCTGAGTATTTTGTGATGGTTTATCCTCTTGAACTTCATTCGTCTCTATGCATAGGAGTAAATACAAAAATTTATATTTTTTTTTTTAGTGATACTAGTGACTTCATAGATTAATTTTTGTGCTTTGGGCTTTTCCTTTTAGAAAAGACCCAGGTAAGGCAGAAAGACCACCAACCAGACATTATCCATAGAAATTCTGTGCTGCCCACAGTATTTAATAATAAATAAAACAATATCCCCTGCAGTAAGGTTCTATAGGTCTGCTCAAAAAATTTGCTCCTTGGTTTAACACTAAAGGCTGGATTCTTCGTGGACGTACCCAGGGGTAGTCAATGTTGTTGTTGGAAGTAGAATGGAGGATAAAAAATTAGCACTTATTTCTTCATTTATTTATTTATCATCGCAAATAGGGATTTATTTTGTAGACCGGGAGTTTTCAAGAAGCATTCTCCAGCATCCCATTGCCCGATTTCCTACTAAATTCTATTTTTCAGCTTCCCAAATGTAGCTGAGATGAGCTGGAAGCGTGATGGGTTTTTACTTCCCTAAAGCTGCCTCCGTAACTACTGCCCTGTGATGCCAAGGGAGGACAGTAGCTGGAACCCATTAGCTGTGGTTGATCCCTGCTCCAAAGGGATCACATCCTGCTCCCTGGCAAGCTGACTCACCTGTGCCATGGGGCTGCACCAGCAGTCTTCCAGGGGACAAAGTGGGAGGATATAAATAGAGCAGCTAAGGTCAAAAAATCAAACCCGCCTGGTTACAGCTACAATTTGCTGTTCTTTAAAGAAATAGAAAAGAAAAAAAAAAAGCTTTAAAGAAATAGCGTCTCTTGCTTCGGACTGCTCCCTTTTTAGCAGCCTAGCTTTAGCCACATTTGATTTTCCATCGTGCATTTTGTGAAGCTGCCTGTCCTGTTTGCTGGATCCAT
The DNA here is from genome assembly GCF_023634155.1 of Falco peregrinus. Classification (NCBI taxonomy): domain Eukaryota; kingdom Metazoa; phylum Chordata; class Aves; order Falconiformes; family Falconidae; genus Falco; species Falco peregrinus. The sequence goes on from NC_073743.1 coordinate 21,923,713, forward strand.
GGTTATTTTTCCCAGCTGATTCCCAGACCTCCCTCTCTCCCTCCCTATCTACTCACTGGCATTTAGATACACCCTGATTTTATTCCTACATTCTGTTATCGCTCATTAATCGGTAGTTTAGACTGAACAGCTTATTTCTCTTTTGTTGAGTCCTCCTGTAAGTGCCATTAGCAGTCATTCATGTCTTCGCTTGAGAAACTATTTCCATAGGAATAAACAATAATTGTGCCACAGCTGAGACCACAGAGAGGGTCTTTTAGCTTCTAAACTTATGCCAGAGGTACTTGTCTAAACTTCATGAATGATTTAGCTTTCTCTGTTTGTGACATTGTATTTCTTGAAAAGCCTGCTTTTCAGAGAACAGAATGACTTTTTTTTCCTCCCCCATTTTACCTTAAGCAGTTATTCATATTATGCACATCACCATCGCTTTCTTGGGGTTTTTTTTGGCTTTACAGAACTCCCCCTAAGGGATTTTGATATAACATAAAACTTCTTACTTTTTTTTTTTTCTTTAAATTAACAAAGTATGATTTAAATGTGACTCACAGGGAGGCACTTGATGTAGAGATCGATGCAGTAGATTTTAAAGGCCACCACTGAATTTTAATTCAATGATATAATAACCTCATCCTCACATACACAAAGAGTTGCAATCTAAGTGCAGTAGGATTTGAATAATCTGGTCAGATGAATCTCAGAGGGTTTCAAATTTTGTGAAGTCTCTTGACTTAATTCAGTAAAACTGCTGAAGAAGTTTGTACCAAGCGAGATCTTACCTTTTTTCATTTTCCAAAAAAAACCAGTCTGTTTTAAATCAAACCTGGTATGATTTCTTTCTTTCTTTAGCAAAGGACAGAACCATGCTCTGTAAGTTTGTTATGACTGACTACGTTTCTGTGGCATCGCCGGTGTGTTCGGTGTCCTTCACAGCCCTAAAACTGCAGCAGATCACCAAACCTGCAGGGAACTTTCCCCATGGATGTGATTGCGAGTTCAGACATGAAATAGGGCTCATAATAGCAGGAGGAACACAAGAAAGGAAAAGGATTGTGAAAGCAGGAGGCAGCTCGAGGGATCCATCAAGGGAAAATGGAAACAGGGCACGGAAGAACCTTTCCACCCCAGACACACTTCACAGGCTGGCCAGAAGTGACTGGTAATTTCAGGTTGCATCCTCAGCCCTGAGCGCTGCTGAAAGTCAAGAGAAAGAGTCCTCATAGCCTTTGAAAAACAAGTCCCAGGTAAGCTGTTTCAAGCCAAAATTACGCAGCCCCCTTGAGCGCTTTGTTTCCTGTTTATCTTTCCATTATCCTTTACCCTTTTCCTAATCTCTCCCTTCCTCCCTCTTTTTATTTGTCATTTTCTACTCCAATGTCCTTGCTCGCCGTTCAGCCTTTCCTTAGCAGAATGGGAACCTGGCTGATTGCAATGGGGACTCAATTCTTCCAACTCCTTTATGCTTGTAGGAATTTGAGATTAGGCCACAAATACTTTTTTTTCCTACCCCTGCTGGCATTGTATCACTGCTAGCAGGTATTTGATGTTACCCTGATGCACAGCAGTCACCATTAAAAAATCATTTACGCTGGCATCTAAAACTTCTCAGCACTTCTTAGATCAGGAGGAGGAAATAACTGTGGCATCTTGTGTTCTGTGGTGCTGTAACTCGTGGTGATTGTTGACATTTTAATGGCAGGCATCATAATTTCAGACAGAACAAAAATGAAAATAGGAAGAGGTCTGTGGGCTCTCACTTAATGAGGTCATGATTTTTTTTTCCCTGGAATGTTCGGTTAGTAATTTCACTGAAGAAAAATAAAGGAGTTTTAGACTTTGACTAAACATCTAACAACAAGAGGAAAAAAATCCAGAATTCATTAGTGGGTAGTACTAATTACTACTTATTAATAATTTGTGCCTCCCCAAATAAATATACAATGTTTCTTGCCTGAAGTTCTTCTACACCCAATGACTGATCTAATTTACACTTTAGTCTAAAGCTAGCAACGAGGAAGGAAAGAATAGACACGATGTGAAAACAGTAATTACACAAACTAACCTATATGGTGCTGCAGTCAATTATATGCATTCCTTGGGCCATAACGTAAACAATTACATCCCCCTTCCATTAAAAAAAAAATAAATCCTTCCCACTTTAATCAGTTCACACTGTGTTTAAAAACAAACAAACCAGCAATAACTTTTTTTTTTTTTTTTTTTTTTTAGGAATCTGAAATAGAAAAAGTCAGTCTAACTGTAGGAGATGGATAACACCAGAATAATCCAAGAATCTAGATACTGGAAGAGGGACCAGAGAGGTAGTGGGATGTTTCTCTTCGGAGACCATTGAAACTCTCCTGGCTGAGGTCCTGAGCGACCTGAACGAGGTGGCCCTGCTGTGAGTATAGCTCTGCTTCTGCTCTTGGAAAAACTTGGAAGAGACTCCTGGATAGCATCTGGTCCAGCGCCCAGCCCAGAGCAGAGCCAGCTTCAAATGAACCATATCGCCCTGGAGCTTGTCCGTCGGAGTTTTCAATCCGAGGATGGAAAACCCACCCTTGCAAACAGGTGATTAGTAGAAGCTCTCTGGACAGAAGCAAGGCCTGCAGGAAAGCAAGGGTGAGCAGTCATCACCACGTGTTCCCTTCAGAGACCCCCATCACACACCGCGCCCTCACGCAACAAGCCTTACATAAATCCACTTATTATTTGCCAAGAAATAGCGACAACCAAGGTACTTAGCTAATTAGACATCTCTGTCTTTTGCTTTTGACATTTACATCAACTCAAAATTTTGCAGACTAGATTACTGAAAGAATTTCAAATTAATACTGTAGTGATTAAGCATTGAAGTTGAATACTAATGCATTCCAAACTGGGTTAGCGCTGTAATGAATTTAATATATCTACTTTTAAAGTGGACTAATTAACAATTAAGAGTCTGAAGTGAAACTTATTTATATCTGTGTTAAAAAAAATATATATATTTTTGGTCCCCTACCTCCCCAGTTTTGGAGAGGCAAAGTTCCCAGCCTGGCAGGGTGTAACTTCTGCAGTTTTCCACCTTCCCTATAGTCAGGTATTTTCTCCTTTTCGGGTATCCACTGGGATACCCAAGTCCAGATCCTTCCACAGTCCCTTTTCCCAATAGATGTGTACCCTAAATTGTGGGCAGTAGATAGAGCATTTAAACAGTTTATTGCAAGGTGTCATTCCTGGCCACATCCAGGAAACCACCTAGGTCCTGGATGAATATCCAGCCCCCACATCTGCATCCTTCTTGTGGTCACATCACCCTGTGAACACCTACGTTCATCTTCACTGGCTCCTTCAAAGGCAAATTTGCCATTTTCCTTTGCGTCTGCAGGATAATGAGTGTTTTTCTCTCTTCCCCCCGCTTCTTTTTCAGTTCAAATAGAGCAGAAAGGGATGGGAGTGATAATTCCCTCTTGACTACAACAGCTCTGACAGGTGAAAATTGCTGCGTCCCAAAGGGGATTAGCAACAGCGTTAACTTACTTGTCAAATACAAACGTCAGGTTAGTTCTGTCCCTACCTTGATATTCAGAAAATATAAACTTTTGTTCTAAGATCCCTGGAATGGTTCCGGTGCGCATATTTTAATTACAGTGGAAATGGATCTGTCTATCTGTAGATCCTGGAGTGCATGCACGTGTGAGAGAGACTTTAAAATAAATTTCTTCAACGCAACATGCTTATTTACAGGCTTTGAGGCTTGAAAGGACCGCAGGGATCAACTCCTAGACTAACTGTTTAGAAAACACAGGCCAAAAAAAGTTGGCCACATAACTTTCTCATCAAGCCTGTGAGTAGATAGAATGATCTAAACGTTGCAGTGTTTTGTTAGCAGACAAAGTGCAGCTGCCTGGAAGTGCACGATAAGGGAAGGGGTAACGTACCTCTCTTGTCCAAGCTAAGGAAAATACTGAAGGATAAGAAAGCAGCAGAAATGCTGAGTTAAAAAGTAATCACAGTAAACACATGGTACAGTGATAGTTGGGGTTTTTTTTCGATACTAGCAAGTTAAGATTTAATTTGTGACACGGGTGAAGAAATGTTCAAATAAAAAGTACTACGTTTGTTTTCTAAACCCATCATTTCTGCTTAGGGTAGGGAAGAGCTGAAAGTGTGTATATCATAAAAAAAGAAATAACTTAGTTCCACTTGGGCTCTAGTTCCCTGATTCCCCCCCATTCCCTTTAACTTGCATGAGACCCCTGTGACTTTGACTCATCTACCCAGACTTAAGTTGCAATTTGATTTTGACCTCTGAAGTTACAATTAAATCTGGCGTCTGCTGGTGCAGATCCTCAAAGGTCTTTAGAAAAGCTGAAAATAGTACACAGCAGTAAATTTCAGGAAGTTTTATGACTCAGCAGTGGATTAGTCTACTGAATTATTTACTCTCAAAGGCGACTGTTGTTCAGCAAAAACTTGCTGAGGGACATTCGTTTCAATTAATCATTTATAGTCAAAACTGTTTGTCTTCAAGGGGAGGGGATCGATGCTGTCGATGTTAGCCACCTATGTTTGGTGCTCAGGCACTGATGACTTGATGCTTTCTGGTACGGTCTAGCCTCCCAACAGAAGGTGCTCAGCACTTCCTAGGAGTAGCTCAGCATCATATAGGATTGAACCCACTCTCCCATGACAGCACAGATTACTACTTGATAAAGGGAGTTATAAGCAAAATAATCTGGAAAGATTTTCAAAATTGAAAGGTTTCCCTGCCCGCCCCCCCCCCCCTTGTTTCCTGCTGGATAGTCTTAAAAATCTGTTCTTTCAGGCTGCCAAGGATGATGCTCACAAGGATAAATTTCCCAGATCAGACTTTAGTGGGTGTAAATCGGTTTTGAAGGAGCCGTGTGCTGGTCTGAGGCTACAGATCCTTCCTCTTGTACACACTTGGCCAAACACACAACAGGTTGATTTTTTTTTTTTTGTTGGAGCCAAGCAAACCCCAAAGAAATACAGTCAAAAGTAGAACACGGGCAACAGATTCCCTAGTTGGGACCTGGAGAGGCTCCAGCTCTGGCTGCGTTTTCCTTCTCGCCGTTGGCATCCTCTTGAGCATCCCAGGATTTCAGTGTCGGGTTAAGGGAGCGTTTGGGATGGAGTCCTTTGGGCCGGTGAGGTCCGGGCACAAGCCGGGGGAGAGCTCATCTCACACAGCAACACGGGGGCTGCTGCTTCGCTGGGGCTGGTGGCAGGTGGCAGGTGCAGCAGGGCCAGGAGCTTCCTCAGGACCTTGGGGGTACTGGTCAGGATGGGGCCGGGGGAGACACAGGGTCAACACAGCCTGGGATGGGCAGCAAGGGCTGTGGGTTGCTGAATGAGTGACAGGTCAGGATGCATGATTGACAGTCTCCAGGGGAGAAACAGTGCAGGTGCACACACTCAGGGGCGTCGAGGGGATATGAAACTGCAGGGTAGAGACTTGAGCTTCATGGGGAAGGGGAGCACAGCCCTGCATGGCTGTAACCCTGAACCCACTTTATTGGCATGGATACCACCCCAGTCCGAAAGCATTTACTAGTATGAGTCCACTTCATATTTATATTTTCCCAAAATTCACTCACGCATGGCTTCTGTATAATTTCTCTTTCTGTAAATGATTTTTGTTCTAATTTTACTGAGATTTGTATACTGAAATCTTCTTTTACAAATCACAGATTTTCATGTTTGAATTATTTATGTGAAGGCGTATAAACCCCATACAAATACCATATATCTGTAATATATATGTAAATTTATAGAATGAATATAATCTAGAACATTAAGAGCGATGAACTACATTTAATTTGCTACATTAGTAGACGGTTATTTGGTGAATGAAAAGGAAGTTTTCAAAATACCAGGAGAAAAAAAATCAAATCAAGGTAAACGGGGAGAAATGCAATCTTAGGTAAACTCTGAATATTTTTCCCCTGTATCCTGTGTTTCGTTCCAAGTAAAGCAACAGGCTTTTGAGCCTTCTGCAGATGGAGGGGCTGCTGCTGGCTGGCGTACGTGCAGCTGGGGTTGTGCAACAAGCAGGTGCATCGTTTGTAGCTGTTAGTAAGCGGGGAAGTGCCAGAAGTTCCTCATATGCTCTGGTTGGATTTGTAAAGCAGTGCTGGGAGGGAAGGGGAGGGCTTTCCGAAGGATCTGCTGGCAGTGGCTTGGCTGTGCCGGGCTGCACAGGGGGGAAGAGCTGGAGGTGGTCATTGGTGCAGGGAATGCAGCTGAAGGTCTGGGGGCAGCTTGCAGCATTTACAGCTGCAATCAGCTCTTTTTTGCAGAGATCAAGAAGAGAGCAGGGTCCTAGGATAAATTTTGTGGTCTTTGTACAAATGCCTCCAAAACCCTTAACAAGAAGTAAATGTTTCTCTTGGGGGGGAAAAGACGATGCAAATATCTCATTGTGAATTGATGTGAAAGGCATTTTGACACAGTAATTCCATCAGTCAAAGCAGTTGTTTGCGTTACACAAGCACACACCTTACGGTAGGAGTCGTGCTTTTCTCCCTTATATAGCAACATCTGTCTTTGTGTATGATCTAGGGATTTGCCATTTATTTTTTCCATTAAACTAGCTCTATATGTCAATTAATGTATTTTAGCTTTGTTCTGTCTTCTTTATGTCTAACAGCAGGAACTATATTAAGTTAATAAACAAAGCAGAGAATGCTTTCCCTTGCACGGCGCATCCTTACCTTATGTGTCAAAGACAAATATATCTGGGACATTCAGAACTGATTAATTCTCTTACAAGGTAACCAGAATAGCTTTTCCCCTAAAATGAGGTCACATTCTAACAAAATAATTTACCATTCTTAGTCATATATTACAGTAAGTTATTTGAAATCAGCTGTAGGCCACTCAACTTGTCAGATCCTTATAAATGAAGATAAATGACAAAAAGGAAAACTGCAAAAATATCCTGACTGTTATCTGAGACATTATTAAAATATTATTATCGGAATTACTTAATGGAGATACACCAATTAATGAAGTCATTCTGGTTGTCCGGCTGCTCCAATGAGCAAAATCAAATTGAACCATCCAGTTGGAGCTCTGACTGACCAGTACGTGCGCAGGGGTATGAGATGGAAGGAATGCAGAAATACAAGGATAGACTATGGAGAAGGGAGACCGTCAGGAAAAGGTTGGGAACGCCCCACCACGGTGTAGCTTGAGCTAGCCCTGGGCTAGCTGCCTTGAGAAGGGCATCGTGCAGGGCTCGTTTTGGCACAGTGCCTGGTGCGGGGGGCTGCGGGGGCATCTCCACCTGCAGATTCGGGGCACCAGATGCCTGTTTGCACTGCTAGAGAATGACAGCGGTTTTCTCTTTATCCATTTCATTTTATTTCTCCCAGCACCTCCGCCGCAGGATCGTTTTCTCTCTAGGTTTGCTTTAACAACACAATTTAGAAACAGTCATTTTCATGCTGCTGCTTGTTTTTCTGAATGCCTGACTAAAGAATGCATCGGGTTGTGTTTGTCAGAGCATATAAATGGTTAGTCTGAAGTGGTTGCTGCAGATGTGGACTTTTAGAATAATAACAGTGGTCTCCATAGAAGATGATAATAATCAGTTCATTATGTGTTATCAGAACTGGTTACTATTATCATTATTAATACCGTTCTCCTTTTGCCACCGTTGTGTGCAGCCTGGCGTTATTGCCTGTCACTCAGGCCGGTGACCTGGCATCATCTTTGTGATCTGTAGTTCCTTGCATCCAGGATGTGTTTAAATCCTGCCAATTCTTTCTGCATAACAGCTCCTCCTTCAAGCGATCTTCATCCTGTATCTTGATTACTGAAGCCCCCTGCCTTTATTCAGACCCTTCTGAACGCTGTCGCAAGGAGCATTTTCCCTCTCTATCATCCAAACCATGTCATGACTCATTTCATCCCTCTGGAGAGCCGGGGAGGGGACCTACGCGTGTATTTCCACGCCCGTCGGGTGGCCGGCCCAAATGTATCAATTACTGAGGGTATAAATATCAAAGCAGGAGGAAATGATTTAAACTAGAAGCTAATTCTGCCGTAAGATCAAATGGATGTAAATTAGTTATGAAAGACTGGAAATTAGATGGTTTCTAACTACAGGAGGCGTAAAGTTGTGGAACAAGTCTTCAAACACATTAGTGGGGAAAAAAATATCTTATGCTGGAGGTTATTATGTTTATCAAGGCAATTCTGTGAGAGCTTTCCTAGAGACAGAAAATTAATCTTGTGATCTGCATCATTTGGAGCAGCATTCAGATCGTTATTTAAAGATCCAGTTGTTGTTTGTTTGTGTACCACTTCAGTTCTATTAATTGTAGGCAAAGGACTTGCTGCCACCTCCTGCACGAGCTGGACAGAATATTTTTCCATACTCATACCTTCTCTGACCTGTGAAATGGAGAGGAGGAGGAGGGAGGGGGGTTGTCCTGTGGGTTAGCGGAGAGTAGTCGTACCTAGAGATAGAAGGTACACTAGGGTGCAGTAGCAGCTCCTCGTGGTATTAATAACCCTGGTATTAATCTGGTCGGGGTGCTTTACTTCTTCCTTAATGTGGAACAGATTGCTCAATCTGATATCAGGAAGGGACAGTCTGGAAATCATAGCGCAGGTTTTCCTGCCGTCTGCTGAATGGTGGGGCACAGGCCATACCCAAAACTCATTCCAGGTATTTCTTTCATAAGGTTCCTGCTATGCAGGGAAATAATTCCCATTGATTTACCAATCATTTCCCTTCATCTACCAATCATTTCCATTAACTTTTCTTCCTGTAGCAAGTTGCAACTGCGCCTGTTTGTGGGGTTTGGGTTTTTTTCATTTCTATTCATTCAGGCATTTATTTTTCTTCCATGGTTCATCATTTGTTATATATGATTGAGATAGATATTTAGGGAAAACGTTTTCATAGTGAGGGTTGTCAAACACTGGAATAGGGGCCCAGAGAGGTTATGAAATCTCTATCCTTGGGCATATCCAAAACTTTTTCCTAAGCAACCTGATTTAACTTTCAAGCTGGCCCTGCTTGGAGCAGACAATCCAATACCAGATGATCCTCAAAGGTCCTTCCAACCTCAAATAATCTGTGATTCTGTGGAGCTGCAGAATACGTAAATAAACAGTGGTGGATGGGAATACGTGACATGAGACATCTAATAAACACCCACAAACTACCTGACATTTGCTGGTAGCTGTGAAGTCCTGAACTTGCAAAGCCATTGACTGGTCCCTTCATCACATATTCTTCTCGTTCATTGATGAGATCTCATTTGCTCTGTGGAGTAGGTTGTCATGTCCACCACCATACAGAGTACCCTTTCTGTTCATTAAATGCACAAACGGAATTTTTCAAATGAGAGCTTTAAAATGAGAGAGCCAGAAGTATCAGATGGCAAATAACATGCTTATGATATGTATTTGAGCTAAGATTCTCAACAAGAAGAAATTTTTTCATGAATAGAAAATAAGGTTGGACTGTTCATCAAAGAGATGGAGTTCCACACTTCTGTTTGATAAAATATTTGGACATCAAATTTAAACTGTAATGCCTCGGGGTATATATTTTTAAAATTTTGATCAGTTCTACCTCTTAACAGATAATATTTTACAGGTCTTGACCAGGCACTGGGGCTTGTCAGTGGATTTCCGCATGATGAAAAGTGGTGCATGTGATCAAAACCAGAATAAGTTTTTCTGGGTTATTCAAATTCAGATTTTTCCCTAAAGCTCCTGGATGCATCCCTTGGTTGTTGTGACCGAAGTGTGGGAATTAAGATGCACTTTTTAACTGAACAAGATTGATACTGACAATGTAAGGTAGGTTTGGTTTCAACTTTGTGCCAGCTATACCATTTTAGACAAAGATTTTCAAGAAATCTAAAAGTTAAGGATCTTAAAAAAATCCCCAGAATTTAATCAGGTTTTATATTTGTGATATCTTGAAAATATCAGCTTAAACATTGTTTCTAAACCTGCCTTAAAACCAAACCTATGCGGTTTATTAAATAAATAAAGAGCAAACCTGCTCATAAGTTTCAGAACCATGGTTTTAATTTGGATTTATAAAAGACAGGACCTGGCAAAGCTTTCTGTCCCTGATTGTCTTTAGCTCATGAGAATATTGTGCTTCCTAATGATGCATGTCACCGTTTTTACTGTCCTAGACTTTAATTCTGGGGCAGTGCTCATATTTTCAACCTATTCAGCAGAAAAATTGTGTTACTGTAGAATCTTCTCAAGCAAGTTGCCTGGAGGTCACCTTGAATAATATTAAAAGAGCTCTCACCTCTTCTTGTTAAGATCTTTGCTGGAATAATCACAGTCTGGGTTGTCTATTCCTTTAAAAACAACCTTGGGGAAGATTCAGTGAGACATCAGAGCTGTGAGCTGCTGCTTTTTATTGTCATGCTGATGAGAAGAACATGGGACTCCTAACAAAAAGGTCATAATGTCTTTCATTAATAGCTATTAGCAATTAAACTAGACTAGTGATGAAATCGGTGCTCCCACCCTACTGCCTTATTAGTTCTGAAGGCTTTGATAGAAATGCAGGCACAGAAGCTCCAACATGGCCTTGCTAGAGCTGGCAGTTGCTCTTGAGATGTTGTTCAAGGTCCAAAAGCCAGGGTGTCATCAGGGGAGTATTAAGAACGACTTAAATGTGCTGCTTTTTTCTTAAGTGCATCTGAAATCGTGCTTCTCCCTCTCTAGGTTCCTGCACGATGGACACCAAGCAGAAGCTTCTCTGACTCCCACCAGGAAGCGTAGGGTGTGCTTCCTAAAATGTTTTCATGGGAGAAGATAGACCCCTCTGCTCCTCCGCCTGCCAAAGTCGGGGTTTAGGCTGTGCTCGGAAAGTGGGATCAGCGAGTACCCAGTGGGGTGGACGGGCTTTGGAATGCCTGACTTGTATGCTCACCACTCTTTATATGAAAATTATTTCCTTGCTGACAACAACCATAAATATGGATGAGGTCAGCTAGACCAGGACACCCTGAATAATACTGAAATGCCTTATTGATGACAGCAGCGTCTTGCTGATTCAGTGATCTCTTGACGGTTCTTCGCTTTGGGTGTCCCGTCTGCGCTAAATTAGAGGAGCACTTGAGAACAGCAAGTGGAAACACGTTCGTGCAGGAAATAGGGGAGGTGTGAGGGACACAAATCTGTGAAGATGCAAAGCATATCAGCGTCGTGTATTGCTGAACACGGCTGGTAGCAAAAGCTGCACTGTCACCTTGAGGAAATGACATCTGATTCTTCATATGGGTGTCATGCCCATGCTGGTGTGGAACATGGCAGTAGTACACCCAAACCATCAAGGCCATCACAGGACACAATGATATGGGACAAGCCCAAACGTTAGTATGTGAGGTGACAGAAAATCTTGTAAGCAATGACTTTTTTCTCAAGGTATCTCAAAAAAACCCATATGCTTGGGAGACAGATTGAAACATTTGTCAACGCTCCTCTGTCGTAAACTGCTAGTGGCAGATGAACCATCTACTGTCTTGTGGTGCCGTTCCTTGCCAGTGAATGAAGGATGCAGGATGAAACAGAAATTGCCTGTATGGGTTCCATGCATACATTTTCCACCGCTGTGGCTGTGCTCGGGAACAGCAGAGAGGAAAAGCAGATGACAGACTGTCCTTTTGCAATGGGGTGATGGATGTGAGCGATGTATACACATCAAAAACCTGTCCTGAGTATGCCTGGGGTAGCACAGAGGTAAGTTTAGGGAGTTTTGGTGTCTCAGTTCAGCACGCATTGTGTACAGCTTCTTAGCCAAATCACCACTTCTGGGAATCCCGTAAGGACACACTTGGTGGTAGGTCTTCAAGCCTTTCCTGAATTTCTGTGTTTCCTGTATTCTGTCTTATATTCTGTATTAAGCCTTACATTATCTTTCCATCATTGTTTTGTTTCTTCGAGAAAAATGTGCAGATGGAAGTGGATATAAACCGAAAATCAAGGACTTTAAGTGAGAAGGCAGTCTCTAATTCAACAGATTTTTTTAATTTTTTTTTTAATGTGCAGCTAATTGCATGCATAATTGTGCACATAGCAACCAATGTTTAAGAGCTGCATTGCCAGGACTATCAGACCACTGGAAGCTTCTGCCACATAAACACAAAGACAGCTGAGGCAAATCAGCTAAATTTGTGAAATCTATGTAGGCAAATTAAAGACATGTAGGAAAAGAGATCACTTCTATTAGACAACCCAGTGCAGTATACTTTGCAAAGGCACGAACCGTGCACGCTATGCACAGATGTATGAATGTAATTAAGTCTAAACTAAATACAGCAGGCATGAGTTACAGGTATAATCCTCAGGCTTTGCTAAGTTCTGCCCTCAAGCCTCCCAGCTCCTTAGAGGCAGAGCCTAGGCAAGTGATGCCTTTTGTATGGAAGAGGCAGACTGAGTTAGGGACCACCTAAGCAAGTTGTATATATAAAAGTTCATTGGAACAGATGGGATGCACTCAGAGGTGTCCAATGATTGGGATGAGGTGTGTCTGACCAACCTGACGACTTTCTGTGATGAGCTGCCTGCCTCTACGGGGAAGGGAAGAGCAGTTTACTGTGTATACTTTGACTTTAGCCAAGTGTTTTAGCTCGGATTGTTGTAATGTACTTACAGCCAGACCGGTGAGATACAGACAGTGGATTAACTGGATTAGGTCATCAATCCTTAGCTGATTTGCCTTAGCTTTGCTGCGTGTTCCTGGGCATGTTTGCATTGGCAAACACCAGCTGTCACCAGCCTGTGCAAGGATGCAAATGCTGGGTGCTGAGGGGAAGGCTCATTTTTGAAATCAAGCAAACATTAACTTTGCTCTGTTTGTCTCAGCGATGGTTTTGCACCAGCGTGTGCACCGAGGTTCATATTTCATGCTTTGTCCAAATCTGTTTGGAGGCTCTAGACCTGACTGGCATGCTGAGCAACCCCTGCTGCCCCTCCCCGCAGGGAAGAAGAACTCCCCGATGCTGAGGCTACTGCCCTTTTCTTGACCTATATCCGTTTGGTCCCCCCCAGTATGTCACTCGAGAAGGTCACGGCTTGTATCGTCACAGGACTTATTGTAGGTATTCAAAAGGAGGCTGGGAATTGCAGAAAAACAGAGATTACAGTGTCTTTTACAGCTCCTGAATAAAGATTCAGCAGCGCAGTCACAGGAGGTTAGCGCCTCTGCAGTCGCGGGGCTGTGGCAGAATGCAGAACTGCTGAGTTTAAATATTGCTGGCATGGAACCAAATCACATCTTTGCCTTTCAACAAGAAGAAAAAAATAGCCTAGTTTAAAGTCTTCCCAATATCTCATTTATGTTGGTGTGTCCCCCCTCCCTTGCCCCTCTTTTCTTGGACTGCTTCCTAGTTTCAGTTCTTCATTTGTATTAAAATATTTTTTTCAATTTTGTTTTCTTAATGTTTTGGTTGGATCGTGTTGTTTGTTTGTGGTTTTTTTTTTTTTTTACCTGGGACAAACTTTCTCTGTCTTATATCACTGTGACTTCAGAGGAAGTCAGGACTTTTTCTAGATTTACACTAATTTAAATCTAGAACGAAGGGAGGTAGCAGATTCAGACAAGTGCCATTGCGTAATTTCCTCGATTCCAGGATGTGATCTTCATTTCTCACCTGTGAATACAGCAGATTTTAGACATAAAGCTGACATGGACAGTTGCCACCCACCCAGGCTGGAAGCACATGAGTGGGCTCAGCACCGTTTTGGGTGGCAGGAGATGGGTGAAGCCATCTCCATAGAGGCAACCAGGGCGGGCACGTCCCTGCGGGTGGCTAGAATGGAGATGCTGTAGTTTATTCTCTGTAACATATAAGTTCACTTTGATCTCGGGATATTTATAAACTGCTTTTCAGTTGTGTGCTGTCCTAATACGCCAGTACTTTTTCATTCTTGGCTGCTCTTGGGTTTTGTGACCGACTCCGCTGTTGTAAGTGTTCTCATCTTATTAGTCTATAGGAGACACTCTCATTCTTCACCTTTTTTTTTGTGATTTTGCTCTGCATTTCACTCTGCAGATTCTCAACCCCTTTTCTCCTGTGCATAGTGTGAAAATAAATATACTTGAAAATATGCGAGGCTTTCTCAGGTGAGCTATGACAGTTACGTTTAGAAGGAAAAGGAAAATATATACTACATTGTGAAGACATAGCACAATATTTTGGGTTTGGTTGGTGGTGGGGTTTTTTTGGTGGTGGTTATTGGGGTTTGGGGTTTTTTTGTTGTTGTTGCTCTTACAGTTCTACCCACCGTCCTCAAGAGAGTTCTGATACACTTGTCTGGTAATTATATTATCCCAGGTAATTTCAATTCCTAGAGACAAGAGGGTGGAGAGGGAAGACAAGCACTGGAGGGAAATGGAATTGTTCAGTCACGGCATCTGGAAACTAGTCCTCACTTGGTGGATGTGCCCAGGTGGTTGAAGGGTACATCTTTCTGTTAACCAGGCTCCAGGTCAGCCAGGCGCACCCCAGATCTTCTCTGGAGACCATCCATGGCACGGGCAGTGTGGAATTCTGTCTCAGGCAGGCAAGGAATATCATCCCTCGGCTCACTCACCTCTGCTCAGCAGGAGCCACAAATCCCTCCTGCTCAGCAGCCCTTCCAGGGGGGGCAGTGCCGTAACCTCTTTATCCAGGGTGGATCAGGTCCAAGAACACCGAAGCCACACCATTATCATCTTTGTAGGCAGGCTGGAAGTTTTGGCGCTCCTGAGCCACCCGGCACCACCTCACCCCCAGAATTATGGAATCATTTAGGCTGAAAGGGCCCCTGGGGATGATGTGGCCCAGCCTCCACTAAGCAGAGGGATACTAGGAGGGTTTCCTAGATCAAGCTGGCTGTGGCCGTGACTGTCAGACCCCTCGTTGGCTTCTTGCTGTGTACCCTCTGAGTTCATACAACCCTGAGCCAAAATTCCCTTTGGGACTCTAGCTTCGAAACGCTGAATGCTCAAAAGGATCATATTGACTTTCAACAGGGTAATAAAATGCTGCAGACTAATGTAAGCCAGGCCAACTCATCCAAAATTCCTACAGATAAAAAAATAATAATATATCAATCAATTATCTTAAAGTAAGATGTGGAGGCACTGATGCACTTTGCTGTAGCAGGTACTTGGGCATCCACTTGCAGGAATTCTGCTGAAGCCTGCAAAGGAATTAATCCACCTTTCAGCTCAACATCTGTTTTCAACAGAGGGCAATAAGTAATACATGAGATACCTACCTCTGAGGATAAACTAACAAATCAGTACAGATAGCAAAATGTTCTTTCAGATGAAGGTAATATTCAGTAGCCTCAAGGCAAGGAATGTATTTTCAGTGCTGAGAGAAGTAAAGACTAACAGAAAGCAATTCATGCAACTACAAAGGCTATAAAGGAAATTGTGGTAGCAAGGAAGAACGTGTATGCAAAACATACAAACCGAGTTCAGGGACATAATTAGGTGGAAGATGAGAGCTGGCAATGTGATAAGTGTCTTTAAATAACAAACAATGAATTGTCATGCTGGGAAAGTATGAAAAAGAGGCACCTGAAACAAGTAGATGAACAAGTTTGAGTGTTCCCTTACACTAGGTGAATGGAGTAAAACATCTGAGCTGACAGAGAGGAGCATCAGGCAAGCTTACTAACACCTTCAACCATTGGCAAGTTTACTTTCAGCTTTCCTCAGTGATAATTGTCTAGCTGTTGGATAATTAGTGTTCCTGTCAGGCTGGTTTCACACAACATGGATGGAACAATGCTTTTGGGGGGTGGGGGAGGGGGGCAATTTGCCACCAAAAGACCTATCTGCATTGCTTGAGTAAGTGGATTAAGTGTTTGCAGTGTGAACAGTGCCAGGTGCACAGCGGGAAAGGTCTTGCCATGACAATGCAATGGAATAGATACTTGGTGTCAGGGTAATGTACCCCCCCAAAAAAGTCAAGTTTCTTCACAGGCAAACTCATCTCCTTTAGAAAAGTTGAGATATTTTCCTTCTCTACATGCAAACTCATTTGACTTAGAAAAGTTTAGATATTTTTATTGTTGTGTTATCCTGATTGACCCTTCCATCCCTAAAGTATTAATCTCAAACGTATTTATATAGCTGTTCCTCAAGAAAGAGTATTTAATTTGGAACTCTCTTTAGCAATACAGAGAGGAATTCATTGCTGTGCTCTATCTTTGTGCCTAATCAACTCCTTTCAATGCAGAATCTTATTAGCAACTCCCTTGAGAAGCAGTTCTTGTTTGTGTTGGAAAGCAAAATGAAGTTCTTGTGCATTCACTGATAATGGGTTAGTTACATGCCACATCTTATGAAGGGCATATCTCTAATATGTGTCATTTCAAAAAGGCTGGAATATTCATTTATTTTGATGGTGAAAAATGAGTTCTAGAAAGTGACAAAGGTTTGTGATTACTCTGTTGATTGGACCCTCTTCCAAATTCTCTGAGCTAAGAAGAAAACATCAAACTCTCTAGTTTGATGAGGAAATAAAAAGATCATAACCTGATGAATATCTAAATGAATTAAAATGAAGCAAGCCCAAATTCATGTAGTTTAAGCAAGAGGCCACATAGAATGGGCAATGTTTTGGTTTTGCTCTTTGCTAAAATAAGAGATTCAGAGGCTGAATGGGACAAAATAATTTTTCATTACACCTATATAATTCCTGACTAATATTTGATCTGTTCTTAAAGCTTCTCCTAGTGCTGGATAATCTCCTACTTCCCTAGGAAACCTCTTTCAGTGCTTTACAGGTATGTACACATTGTTTCATGCTCCATCCATTTTGCAGACCTCTGAAAATTTGGAGGAAAGGGACTTCTCTCACTTTCAGCCAAGAAGCAGCCAGATAAAGTCCTCATCCCCACCATCACCCAGACAGGATTGATGGGGACACAATCTACTAAGTGGGCGGAGAGGGAAATCCACGGAATTTGCATTTCACCCCTTAGCACAATGGGAAGAACCTAGA
Organism: Falco peregrinus; assembly: GCF_023634155.1. Classification (NCBI taxonomy): domain Eukaryota; kingdom Metazoa; phylum Chordata; class Aves; order Falconiformes; family Falconidae; genus Falco; species Falco peregrinus. The sequence continues at coordinate 21,940,716 of NC_073743.1, forward strand.
GCAAAAACTGCACAGCCATTCCACCCTATCCCGTATTTATCAAAGAGCTGTGAAGTGCCTGTTCTGCTTTGGACTTTTTATGATAGTAATGCAATTCCTTTTGTCAAGAAATATATCGCTTAACCTGATTTTAAGAAAAAATGGGCACGATTTCTTAATAATTAACAAAATGATGTCCCTTTAAAAAAGGTCACCAGCTTTATTGCTGTGAGGTTGGCATTCACAGTCATTTAACTACCTACAGAATGAGAATGTCTTTAGCTGTTACTGTAATCTGTGGCGAGGCAGGACATGAGCTTGTTGGATGAGAAATGCAAAAAGTTTGGTGAAAGACTAAGCAGGGTCTTTGCAAAGGCTGAGGGTTTATTAATCCAGTTAGTGAGGCAGCAGGAGCCGAGGGTGCCTGATGAAAGCTACAGTTTCAGGGTCTTGTGTATCTAGGAACTCAGCTGCTAACGATTTATGCAAAATTCAGGAGCTTAAACCCCTTTACGTCCCTGACTACTATGTGTGACTAGCCCAAGGTCTGTATTCCTTGCACATAGGCAGGTAAAATTCTTGTTGGTGCTGACTACAATTTTGTAGATTAATGTAATGTTTGATGGGTGTATAGCAGATAAACATTAACTATAGGGGCTGCTCTGTCGCATCATGCACTGATTATTTTTTTCCCCACTTGATCTCTTCAGGCAATCCATCCATGAACTAAGATTCAAGAGTGGAAAGACGCGTTCAGCTGTCAGCTTTCAGCGTGGCTCGGTGGAGATGTTGCTCCAGCTCTCAATTATTCTCTACTCTAGAAGAAGACCTACGAAGCAGGTGGGTATGACCTTTGAAAATAATCTTGTTACAGAAGCTTTGGGAGATGGAATATCCATATCCAGTTGCTTGACCTGATTTTATCAGCAAATGCTGATTCATTAAAATGAAAACATTTTGCAGGAAATATAGTAGTTTTGATGAAGCTTTCACTAATTAATGGGCAGGAGCCTGTGGGAACTGGCTGCTTTAGGACCAGTTCACCCAACTGCTTGGAGGTAATCCACTCCCTGTTGCTCCAAGACATCCCTGCCCATGGCTCACAGGAAAATTGTGCCTCCTTGCTGCAACGGCAGGAGGTACACCAAGGCTCCCCCATCCCTCCCTTCCAGCCACAAAAAACTACTCATCTGTGCAAACTTTATGGTCCAGCTCCATCTCACCTAGCTTCCAGCATGTTGGTGAGGGTCACAGGTAGGACTACAGCCATCTTCGTCTGTACAGCGAAATTTGTTAGGGGCAAGCACTTCCAAGGAGCAATCCCTGTCCCCTAAAGTCTGGATCTGTGGAAGCATCAGCTCTCTCCACCTACCATACAACATGAAATAAGGCACAGCTTTAGGTAAAGCTGAACTTGACACCAAATGAACTTTGATGAGAACTGCCCCTTGGCAGACCTCTTTAATGACAATTTTGCTAACAGCTTCCTTGATATAGCTACCACCCTATTATTTTAACACTTTTTGTGTAGTCTCCTCCCAAGTTCTTATAACAAATGACTTGTAACTTGTGTGACCTTTTGTACCAATATATTACCCGTGACTATATTAATGATGCTTTATAAGCAATGAGAGATTTACCGTATCAGGCTGTCTGCAGGATTCAGCACAATGTGCTTCAGTCCAAGTAAATGGCAAGACTGCACCCAAATTATACCCACATGCATATATAATGTACAAAAAGTCCTAAATTTATTTGGATCCCTTCAAGGAAGCTGAACCCTGCAATGATTAAACTGCAATAAACCATCAATTACTGTGCATGCCACTCCCTGAAGAAGGGAAAAAATCTTGGCTGTAAGAACCATTTAAAAGCAAAATAGATCAGTTGCTAAGTAGTTGCCAAGGTCTGAGCCTCTAAATGCTAAGTACCAGAAATAAAGCATTGTAATTATTTACACAATACTGCTTGCTGCTGGGCTTGCCCTTGCCACTTTCTTACTGAAATAAAAAGCTCTGTCCTGACTTTAATGCTTTGCAGCAGGATGAAGTCCTTGAAAACTGGGATATGGCTGCATCCCCCAGAGCTGAATTCCTGGCTGGAGGGCTCCAAGGGCCATGCAGAGCCACCGAGCTTGTCACGGCCATCTTCCAGGTAGATGTTCCAAATTTGGTGGAGTGACTCTCCCTGAGTTTTCCGTGCCTGTTTAATGAGCTTCCTATGCTGCGCTTTCCTCCCTCTCCCTTTCTTTCCTTACGAAAGGATTATCAAGGTTGTGAAAGAGCAGAACATGGAGAGTGAGCTAATCGAATCAGCGAACGCTGATTAGGTCAAAGCCATCGTGAGGGAATGTTGACTTTCACAAGCTGTCATGGGAGGGAACTGGGGTGTTTGAACGCTGTGCAGAGAATTCAGCCCAAATTTGAAAGGCAAATATGAATTGCCTCTCTACTCTGGGTGCTGAACTAGCAGGAGCAGCGAGAACCTCGCTGATCACTCCTTCACAGCTCCCTGTTTCCCCTTTCCAAAACCCAGGGCTCAGATCCCCTGTCACTGACATGTTGCTGCACACCAGCAGACTTCCAGTAACTTACTGGGGCGATGCTTGCTGGCACTGGCCAAGGCACAGCCTGCTCTTCTGCCTCCAGACCCCAATCCCACCACCCAGCTACTCACTGAAACAACTCCAGGAGTGCCATATGGCATTTGCTTATTGATGCCTTTTAGTTTCCCCAGCACAGACATAACTCTCCGAAACTACTTTGCGTGGAGCTGGGGAACAAGTATTTGCCATCACGAAGAGAAGACAAGAGTGAGGGCTTGTGGTTTTTTCAGCTGACACGTTATTCCTGGCATTCCTCTGGAGTAGACCCAGTTGTTAGAGCCTCTGTTCATCCGTCCAGCTTCTCTATTTAAATACAGCCTGTCACTTCTCATCTGCTCTCATGTCGGCTGGTGGTTCACCACTTAATCACTTGATTATCAAGGAATAAATGGGGGGGGGGGGGGGGAAACAGACTAGAGAAAATTTGAAGTTCTGCAGTAGCTGGAGATCAAAGGGTGGGAAATTTGATGTATCTTGAAGTCCCCTGGTAATAGCACTACGTGGAAGCCACCAGGAAGCCATCGTTGGTTTTGTTGTTATTGTTTTAAGAAGAATCACAGCATGATTTGGGTTGGGAGGGATCTCAAAGCCCTCTCAGTCCACTCCCCTGCCACGGGCAGGGCCACCTTCTACCAGCCCAGGTGGCTCCAAGCCCTGTCCAATAACTTACACTGGAAGGCTCTACTACTAGGCAGCTAATTGCACCTAATGTCGTTTAGCTGAATGATTTATCCTAAACTAAGCTGAAGCAAACCAGTTTACCTGGAGCAGCTTTGGGATCAGGCTGTTCAGCACACACTGTGGCTCATGTCAAAGCAGGGAAAAGTGTTATCCCTGCCCGGAATCTTCGTCTAAACAGTTAGTGGATAACGACTAATGAAGGTGTGTTTCTCCTAAGAGATTTCTCTTAATAACCATTCTAATACAGTATCCATGACTGGTATTCAGAAATATTTCAACACTGGAAAAGGTGAATTATTTGCAAAGATACGTTAATCCCCTGCCCCACCACCACTCTGACAAGTACAATTCCAAACTGAAAGTACAGATCTCTTCTTTGGAAACAGAGAAGCTCCTGAAGGTCGCTGAAATCAAGTCTGTGTTTCTGGATAAATTCCTGTTTCTCCTCACTCTTTTAATTCAGCTGAGACTACTGAAGATGACTTGAGCCTAGGGTCGGTGCCAGCCAGAAGATGTGCAGAAATAGCAGTGACTCCTTGCATTTTGAGTAACGTGATCTCCTTCATACATCCCATTTCAATTGTTTTGCATGCTCCCTGTTCTTGCAGCCATCTCTTTTGGACCAGAAAGGCAGAAAACCCTCTGCTCCGGAGCCGATGCCAGCATCCCTTTCAGAATGCCTGCCAGGTGGTACTTAGGTACCACACAGCTGTATCTCCCCGCCTCATGGGCTGGGGATATCACTATCCGTAACACCCCACAGATGTTTCCTGGTTTTGCTGCTCTTGGCCTGATCTGTTTAATAATGTTTAAGGTTTATTCAATTTCCGTGTTTTATAAAACTGCAGAGATGCCCCACTTTGAGTTGTATCAGCCTGCTCACAGCCAGCCCGGCCATGCGGTGCCACATCAGTGACGTTCCTTCTCGAGTCCAGCTGCTGGGGAAAAGGCGAGAAGCACCGTCCATGTTGCAGAATGCAAATTCTGCAACATTAAAACTCATTTCCTTGTACCTATGCGTCAGAAAAATTCCAACAGTTTCACAGGTACCGTGCTCAATTATTAACAAAATTCTTCCTGAGCTGTGATATTGGAGATCTTTCTTTCAGCAAAGATAACCATATTAAAGCACGCTTCATGCCATGTGATACTCTGCCTCTCAGGCTGGTTTCATTTACACTGCTGAAATGCAGCAGCAATGCTGCTGGAATGAGTGTATCAGCTTCAGGCCAAAGTGGTGAGCCAGAGGAAAGGTAATGCATTATTCTAAGATAAAACAGCAAAGCAGGAGTAAGCAATAACCCTGACAGCCCTCTAAATTCTGAGTCTTGGTTTAGATTCATCACACTTCCAGCAAGATCTGTCCCTATGTCATCCAAGATCATTATTGCCTCTGTCCAGATGATGAAATCCTGTAAATCTGAGTGTAAAATGCTTTGCTTTCCCGTTTATTGTTTTTCCCTGAATATTATTTTGTGCACCTGGGGAGAAAACAGCTGCTGTTCCTTGGCTTTCTTTTCTTGGAAGGATGCAGGTAAACAGAGAACAGGATGCATATATATAAATATTTGTTGAATTTTATTAGACAAGTAATTCCCTTCAAGGGCATGAAAGCTTTCCTCCTGTAGATGGCATTACCTCCTTCGTGCCTTCAGCAGGAGATATGTGAGAAGGGATGATAAAGTTGCTAAACCCTCCTCATCCCCGATAAGTTAATGCTTGCAACTGCGGGAGGTGCTTAGGGTACGTTGGCAGGGTGTGCTATAGGCACCTGAATTTAAATAACTGGGCTGGGGCACAGCTGCTGTGGCCAGGCACTCAGGCTATAGATCTCGGAGGAGACCCCACCGTGGGTAGTTTCTTTGGAGCCTGGAGGAACTTACCAGGGCTCCTGTGCTGCAAGCTACAGCTCAGGTGTGTTGGGAAAAGAGATCTGCAGATGCCAGATCCCTGAGGTTTCCAACTGGGTCCCCCAGGAGCTGGTTGTGCTGCTCTGGGCTCGGCGGTAGACCCAGGAGCATGTCCCCAAGGATGGCTGGTGGGAGGTGGGAGACTCCACATTCACTTTCTAACAAAAGATGTGTGTGCCTTCTGTAAGAACACAGGAATTTTGTTAAATTGGTGCTTTTGAACAGAGAAAACACTCTGCTGAAAGGCTGTGGGCTTCTGGCGCTGGCTATTGCTCTTCTTGATCACTCCCACAGCCTTCTCCTTGTGCTGCTATAATGTGGACCTTGCTGCAGGTGATAAAACTCTTCAGTTAAAAAAAAAAAAAGTATAATATTCTGTTCTGTGTGGCATTAATGTGAGTGTGAAGACAGCAGGGCTTGCACTCAATTTGCATATGCTAAAATGGAGGAAGATTTTTGGTGGTGTTTTTCTTTAATGGCTATTTTTCAGCCTTATTAAAACCCGACTTTTAAACGAAGCCTGTATGCCGTTTTCCCCAAGCTGGTGTGATCACAAAATGTCTGTCCCAGGCTATCCTGTCTTCCACTTTCTCAAAGTGAGAGTTTTTATCCGACAGCACGTGAATAATGCTGAGGAATGAAGTGGCTCATCACAGCCTGTTAGCTCGCACTAAAATTTTTCTCCATCAACAGCTTTTGACTAAGCTGTGGCTTGAATTTAAAACAGTCCAGTGACTGTGCTGTTTGCTTTGCTGAGATGGTTTTATTAGTGTTGCAATATAAGGGGTAGGATCTTTACAGGAGGTTTTGCCATCGATTCAGTGTGAGCAGAGTTGGTGGAGGGGAAAATACACTTCTGAAATCCCCCGCCTGCTCTTCAGGCTCTCGAGATTCAGGTGCAGCAGGCACAGGCAGCAGGCTCAGCTCACTAAACCTTCCCGTTTCCATCCATTATGAAATGTGACATCCATCAAAATGGACAATTTTTCATTCTAATGAAGGATGCTTGCAAAGAGACTGGGACCTCTGTGGTTTGGCATCATTTACTTTGAAAAAGAAAAAAACAAACGCTAATATCCTTCTGACTCTTAAAAAAATACCCAAACAAACACCAAAACCAAAACAAACAAAAAACTCACCCCAAAATCTAAGGAAAACAACAACGCTAGTGTTCCATCAGCATGGCTTAGAAGGAGAATTTATTAGAAAAAAAATTAAAATCTACTGTTTGATTTGGCTAATTTACTCTGGGTTGTGCCAGGGGTGGTTTAGATTGGATGTTAGGAAAAATCCCGTCACGGAAAGGGTGGCCAAGCCCTGGCACAGGCTGCCCAGGGAGGGTGATGGAATCACTAGCCCTGGGAGGATTTAAAACATATAGATGTGGTGGGCTTGGCAGTGCTGGGTTAATGTTTGGGTTCGATGATCTCAAAGGTCTTTTCCAACCCAAACAATTCTGTGATTCTATAATTGGCAAAAATATCTTCTCTACTCACCTTGTGCCATAGTAATTCCAAGCAGCTCCATCTCTCCCTGGCCTTTTCTTACCCTGAGAAGCCCTGGGAGATGTCCCAGCACAGCAACTGGCATCTCTCCTGGAGCACCTCAAGCTCCTGGTATCAGTCCCTCTTATCCTTCCCTTTCTTTTGCCTGTATAAGAGGACTTTTGGGGCTGGGAAGCATGCTAGCCAGTAGCAGGACACATATGGGTTTTTTCCTCAGGAGAAGGCTTGCTCACTCTGATGGTTCCTACAAACCCTCCCTCTTCCCGTGGCGTTATCCTGGCAGCATGGGCCAGGTGCGTTCCTTCCCCTGCAGCCCTTCCAGCGCAAAGTGTTTTGTGATGTAGTGATAGGAAAAGTGAAAATGCTTGAACCAAATTATTATAGTTGTTTGCGATATTTTCTCCTTAATAGTAACTTCCTCTATGGAATGTTATTTGGAGTGGGGAGGGAAGGAAGGGCCGTGGGTTTCTGTGTAACCAAGGGGATGGAGATGAGCAGAGCTGTGCTCCTCCTTCTGCCACTGCCCTTTGAGCTCAGCCCAGGGATGCGGCTCTCCTCAACAGTGCAGTTTCTTCTCTTGCAAAGGGGGTTGAAGAGGATTCCTGCCTCCATTTCATACTAATAAAAAATATTAATAATTATTAATCATTTTTTAAAAGCTTGAATCTAAACTAGATGTGTAAAGTCGTGCAAGTTAGCGTTCCAGTACCCCACTATGTGCTAGCATACCAGTATCACAGGCTTAAATACCCATGGGAATAAAAACCGATGTGTATATACACCATGCATTCAATGCTAGCAATTCCTGTCCCCTGGTAGCTAGAGAGATGAGATTTGTGGAGAAAGCTTACAAAGTCAAAATGGTATTGCTATGCTAATTAATTTTAATTGAGCCCAAATAGATGTCTCCTTTCTTTTTCCAGCAAAAAGAGATTGTACTTTTCTCTTCCCTCAATATCTCCCCTAGAACCTCACATGGAAATATTCCTTTGTATGCATTTTTTTCCCCGATGTGTGCAGAGAATTGAAGGTTCCTCAAATTGTCATGCAGAGGAAGCTTTTCTTCACTCTTTCCTGGGCACAGTCCTGTTCTCCCGGGAGCTGCAATAATTCTAATGCGAAAGCGGCAGCTCACATTTCTGAAGCAATGTGTCTTTCCCTCCTATCAAATTAACATTTTCTCCCGTTACTGCACCCCTCCGGAAGAATGTTTATAATTGGCTCTTTCAGGTCTGCTCATCCAACAGCGATACAACAGCTGGTGCTCGATGATCAGTCATGTCTCTGGGAAGGTGACTGGCACACAGGCACGCTCACTGGCATTTTTGGGGAACACCGTTCTGCCAGGCGGATGGTTGCACTCCAACTGGATGCTCTGGTGTGGGGCTGAAGAGTTGTGCATCGTTTTCCCCATCTGGATGAAGTTACTCGCACACGGACAGGTGGGTACCACACCAGTTCCCAAGCTGCTGCACAGGTAGCGGCCCAGTCTCCTTTTTATTTCTACTTGGCGTGGTGTAATCAATTAGGTCGAATCGGAGCTTATTGAAATCAGTGGGGTTACAGCTGCTGAGTTTTTAATGGGATCACAATGAAACTAAACTCTAGCTCAACCTTTCCAGGATCCCCTTGTTAATTTTGGCCTGTTATGCTCATATAGAATTCTAAAGACAGACAGATGCTGGATAATTAAAGAAAAAACCCACTTGTTTATCTTTTCAATGTGGACCTGCACGGTGTTGCCTTGATGAGGAGTGCCAAAGCAGAGCACATCTCAGGACTCTGCGGATCTAATTCATTTCAACACTTAGCTCAGCACTCTGTAACTCTCTTTTGGCAATTAAGCGCTGTAGGAGGCTGCAGGACATGCTCTGACAAGCATTTCTTTAGGTATTAAAACCAATTTAAGGAGATGAAGACCTTTTGCTCTCCGCATAGTTCCCTCTCACAGTACCCAGCAGCAGATAAACAAGACTGAGGAACTATCAACACCAGATCACTTTTGACACAAGAAAAGTGATTATTGGTATTCCAGATCTCCCTAGTAGTCTGGGTCAGCCTATGACTTTGCAAATATTTGAGCTCCCAAATGGTTAGCTCTCTGCTAGCCACTACGCTCTCCTGATGCCTGTCTTTAACTCCGATGCTCGTTGGGCTGCCAGGTCTCCCAAGCTGTGCTATCCTGGCCGCAGGCATTTCCAGAGGGGTGCTGCAGAGCTGGGACTGTGCCCAGTGCCTGGCCACATAGGAGGGCACCAGGTTTCCCTGGAGAGCTGGACTGGGAAACACCACTAGGTTTTAAAGTCATTTAAAAAGTGCTGTTGAGTGAAGAGAAACATCGAAACCTTCAAATGCTGCCACAGTCTGGGTCGGCGTACGAGCATCTCCACTTAGGAGGGACGATACGCAGAAGTAAATGCTTTATCTGTTGTATTTCAGGGTGTAATCAGCCTGGGACTGATGCAGATCGCTACAATCTGAATACTCACCAGTACTAAGGACCTAGGGAATCAGTCTGTTCATGGAAAACCAAGCTCCTTGGAGACTGAAGGTGGAGAAGAAGCAGTACACCATTTAGCTGGAAAAAGCAAAGGACGGTTTATTGGAAGAACTGCAAAAGAGGGGATGATCTGATCTAGGAGAAGAGCGTGGAGGTAAGTGTAGGCAAGCATCCAGGGTGAGGAGCAGCCGGGCTCTGTGCTCCCAGTCCCGGCACAGACGTTTTGCGCTGCACCAAGATCCACGCTGGGTGCCTCAATACAACCCACCCTCCCCGATCTGTCTGCAGAGGGCTGCACCCTGGATCCCTCTTTTCCTGAAGGTCTGGCACTTTTCCAGGAGGATTTGGGACCTGTCATGCTGGATAGCCCTTGTGGGAGGATGGGTGGCCATGCTCCCCAGGGATTAGAGCATCAGCAGTGCCTTCGAGCTGTTGTGTCTGTGCAGGTTACAGAAAGAAAAGGGGTGAAAAAGCAATTTGTTACACATGCCCAGGCTTTGAAAAAAAAACAAACCCAAACCAACACAACATTGCATTTTGGATTTATTCAAATAAACCAAAACATCTGAAATAAATGTAAGGTCCCCAAATTCACTTTGCATGATTAATGCTTTTGAATATTTACGTTTAACTTTCCAAGAAATGAGAATTTCTTTAGTTTCCTGTTAGATAGCTCTTGCTCAATAAAAGATTCTGAAATCGGATGTTACAGATCATGGAATTGTATTTATATACCCATTTCATGCTTCAGAAAATCAGCTTCATAAAATGTAATACTTGATTACAGAAAAATGCTGCCTATTGAAATAAATAAATAAAGCGGCTGCTGCTGTTCCTTCCCCTGTCAAAGGGAGGACGTGGAGACTGAGAGGAGCTGTGAGAAGGATCGTCAAAATGCCAACTGCTCTAATGAAGTTGTTACTCTTCCCCTTTTTCAAAAACAAGTGGCGAGTTGTGTTTATCAGAAAATGAGTTCCCTGGGATAGAAGAAAGCCGGTGCGCAGGAACGGCTGTGAACCTGCTGGAGGATTTCAGAGCATGTCCCATGGCTGGGACGGCCTAGGCTCATCTCTTCTCCTCCTGTGGTCCTTCCTTGCCTCTTCCTTTGGGAAAATCCCCACAGGAGGTCCCAGCCAGGCAATGGCAGTGGGGTCTGGTCTGCCCAGCAGATGTGGCAAGACGTTTCTGCCTTCATGGAGTTTTTAGAAACGTTCCTTTGAGGTTCCTCAGGCTTTTTAAAATGTATTTCCTCAGACCTGAGGAATTACAGCTTAGAAGGTGCTGGTTTAACACTGTGTATTCCTGATTTATCTGTGATTGAGATCCTGGGCTAGCAAAACCCTTGCTTTGATTGTTCTTTATATTTTTTTAACCAATCTTCTGTTAATTACAAATGTCTAGCTGGGTAGTCACCTTTCCTAGAGCTTGAGGGATGCAGGTGATTATGGATCAGTATGATATTTACCACTTCTTCATTTAATCAGACTTTATGTGGATTCTTTCCCAATTTTGTGACTTGTAATCCTCAAACTTCATTTTAAACAAAAATATTTCTAGATCAAAAGACATTTGGGGCAGAAGGATACTGCTTTTAAACAAAATAATATATATTCTTTCCTTCAGGAATTATCTTTGCCTTAGTAGACATATTTGGAAATTATTACATATAGAGGCCTTACAGGGAGGTAAAAATGGTAGATTTTAGGTTGATTTTGTATTTTAACACAAATATTTCATCATGTCCTCATCAGCATATGGACGAGGAAGAACAGTGTGTGAAGAACGTGGCTCGTCTGCTTTTAAGGAGAGGTTGGACCCAGAGAGATGCTCCCGCACCGTACGGAATTAGCAGTGCAATACCAGTGCAATCAGGATCTCTCAGCCTTGCCTTTCAGCCCGGTTCTAGAGGTGCAACACACTCAGAAAGTAAGATTTTTTTTCCTTTGCTTCTCTGACAGCAGCTTGAAGTTCTCCTGCAGAGGGATCCCAGCACTATTTAGCATCGATAAATTAAGTTTTCCTGGCCAGCATGTCCCTGTGCTGAAGGTTTTGCTTGGCTGGGAGATGCTGGTGCTGCCTTTCATCAAAGGCCGTCTCACACCCTGGCAAGTCCCTGCGTTCGGAGCTTGCTTCCGAACGTGGCAGGAGAGGATGATGCTACTTTTTGGAGCAAAGCAAGTAGGAACAGCGGTGGCTAACATCCAAAGCCCTTGCGCGGAGGTGAACTGCCTCAATTTATTGGTATTCCCATCCTGAACAGAAAGAATGAGTTTGCACAAACACAGCTAAAATTCCCAGGAGGCAAAAACTTCCAATGGGTATAAGCAGGCAATTATTTATAAAATTCCAGTAGCAATGTGAGAACTCAGCATTTAAATCAAAAAGGGGATGTGATTTCAGGCTGCCCGTATTGTCAGCTCAGCTTTTGATTTGCAGAACTTGCATGATGGTCAAATTATTAATATGAGAAGTTTCTTTTAATGTTCTTTTCTCTTCTGAAAATGTTAAAGGCTCCAAAGAAAAATTATGCCAGGCAGTGTGGGAACAGGAAAAAAATATGACTTCCGTATCAACTTGGATTATACATACAATCATATTATTCAATCTCTATCTCACCATGTAACTTCCTGACTGCCTCATCTTTCCTAAAAAAGGTGATGTACCACCTCGGTGTAGTTAGTTTCCCTCTCTTCTACTGATGAATTGAAAATTGGTTAAAATAAAAAAAAGGCAAAAACCAGGCAAGGTTATACCAACGGCATTCAGAATGTGAAACTAAGTGCTGTAATATCCAATGCTTTGCAAGAATCTTTCCTGTAAATTCAGGATCTTGAACCTAGGAGAATTCCTCTCCGTTTCTGTAACAGAATGATCTGGTGATTTTTTCCCTCCCTGAACCTTTCTCCCAGTGTCCATTTGCACATTAAGCCTGTCATCTGAATTTGTCTGGGCAAGGTATTTAAATTAGTGTAGCGAAGCCAGAATCGATGTGTCTGTGCGCACGCCTCAAGTTCCAACCCACTGTGCAAACTGCTGTAGTGAAAGCAAGCACCTAGAAAGTGGAAGAGGAGGTAAGGGATTAACAATGCCCTCTTTTTCTGGAAATAGAATTAATGCCGTGACGGAGCCTAGAGCACGTGAGCAACGACAAACAGGAGTCTCGGTTTTGCACTGCAGGTCAGTATTTTGCAGCGGCTGCAGGCACAGCCACACCAGGTGGGAGGTGGCGTGAGATGCCATGGCGATGGATGTGGTTTGAAACCTCAGGGAAATGACAAATTTGAAGTCTCCAGGAAAAAGTAACTACAAAATATTTGTGCATAGAAGCAAGCACTTCATTTTGTTTAAATAACTTTGCCTAAAACTTGCATTTGAGGGGTTAACATGTTGCGATGAGTAGAACGTTGGGTTGGCTGGTGGTGAAGTCCTCAACTCTGCTCTTTGGCTTCTCTTCCCCAGCTGACAGTGGTTGCTTACACCAAGCCCTCGGCAGAGAGCAGAAATCCCACCCGGGTCCATTTTAGCACCGGTGTGTGTGGATTATCCCCCTGGGGGTTTCTTTTTCTGAGCCTCTTCCAAGCACTGGGCAGAGGCACTTAGCCATGGACGTGGCAAGGGATGAGTTCAGGTCACTGAACTGACCTGTCTGGGCTTGGTTTTTCTTTGCTCTGTTCAAGAACTGTCCACAAGCATCTCCCTTCCCAACGATTAGAAAAAGGTGTGATAGGAGAGGGGGATGTCTGCTATCTATGAGACGTGTGGCTAAATATTGGTGGGATCTGCCTGAATAATCATACTTTTTACTGAGCCATTCTGCTAAGGGGTTGCACTGCTTTCTTTTAATTCCTTTTCAGTGTTAAAATAAAACAAAGAAAAACTGGTTTAAAAAAAATAAAAATAAGGAAAATGTTGCAGGCAAGTTTGGAAGGGAGGAAAAGGGGAAGGGAGAAGGTAAGGAACAAGCCCCTCCGTCCCTGAAGTGACAAAATTTGGGTGGTTTTCCCAAATGGAAGCATTTTTTAGGTTATTCTTTTTTCAAAAGACTTCAGTTGGCAGAATGGCAATACCTGGACAGGATTAATTCAGTGACGATGTCTGATATTAAAATTATTAATGAACACAGGGTTCTCAATTCAGCTATATCTGCATAGAGGTCAAAGAAAGATTTGGGGTTTCCTGTATTGAAAGATTTATCTGCTTTTCTTTGCTGCCTTACTTCTATTAAAATTAACTGTAAGCAATTTCTTCTGTGTTATCCCAATTTTTGTCAGACTCCAATCTCTTAAAAAAAAAAAAATTATTACTAGTATAATTATTACCACTACATGACATGTCTATTTTTAAGCTGGTCTATGAAGGCTTTATAATTAAACTTTATCAAGAAATGCAAAAAAATATGTAAGTTGCTATTAAACTTCCCTTCCATGAGATTATTTTTTTTAAATCCTCAATCTCTTTTCTTTGGTCTACCTACAAGAAAAAGAAAACAACAGTTAATACCCTGAAAAGACTGTGGTCATTCTTTTAAACACAAAGAATAACATATATTGCTGCAGGGAAAGAGTAACAGTCTTGTCTCCCATTCTGGACAGTAATTTTATCTCTTATCTTTAACAAATAACTTAAGAATAATACATTTGCCTGTATAAACAGCTCCAAAAAGGGAAAATTATGACCTTACAGGAAAATTAATCCTGTTGGCAAGGGGCAGGGTGACATGAAGGAGGAAGCCTCACAGAAGTCCCAGGGTTTGGTGCTCAAGTTAAATCTGAATATTTGTGGTTTGAGGTGTTCCTGGGTATTTCTGGGCTCTGTGGCACCTGTGGAGATGCTTCATAGGTGAAGTGAGACTGCTGGGAGGAGGACAGGCACTGAGGATGCTCTCTGCAGCGAGGCAAGAGCAGTCACATTGCTGAAATCCTTCCCAGTACGTGACATCGCGCTCTGCAATGGGAGCACTGGTTCTCACCAAACAGGGGTGGGCAGAATGCACTAAGTGCTCTTGTACCTGGCTCTTTGCATCCCAAGCACGTTTCCAAAGGCAGTCTGGTCTGCGAAGACCACGTAAGGCAGTCTGGTCTGCGAAGACCATGTATGCAGGACCTGTGGGTGGGTTTTGGGAGGAAACAGGTCGTGCTTCTCCTTCAGAGAAAGAAATGAGACCACCAGTGACAGAAGAATTTATTTTCTAATGCAGATGCAAGCTGTGGTGGAGTCGTTCAGAGCCTTGAAATTGAAGAAGTTTAATTTAGAGATGACAATAGAAGAGTTTAGAGGGAGAAGGTTGAAACATAGAGATAATGGGAGATTCCCAAGATGCCCTGCCTTTGTTCTGCATGTGGGAGGGTTATCAGGTGTTACGGTGCAGAGATGTGGAATTACTCAACCTTTAGACTTTAGGCTCCACCTGAAAATTGCCTTTAATATCTCTGTCTGTATAACCGAGGCAGTTTTCTCTTCCTCCCCCCACCCCAGTTGCAGTACCCTTGCAGATGAGATCACTAATCCCTTACAGTCACTTTCTCAGCAGTTTTTGAAATGACTGCAAGTTCATTAGGATACATTCAACAAGATCTCCCGAGCGAAAGACAATAGTGGAATTTAGTAACAACGAGGGATGAACATGGACAACAATAACAAGTCTCACACGTGTGTTGCTGAAATCCTTTTCCTGCAGTACCGTACACCGGTTGCACTGAAAGACAAGGGCATTGCACAGAGTCTGGTTAATGGGGCCCTGAGCTGCTGCAGAAGTTAACGATGTTGTTTGAGGTCTGTGCAAACCCTCTCCTCCGGAATGAATTTCCCCTCAGATGCATTTGCAGGAGCAGCATGAGCAAGAGCTGTATTGATCAAGAGGCAGTAGCAAAGCCAGAGCTGTGGCTCTGCAACGGTTGCCCCTTGATTAAAACCCTGGCAAGGATTCAGCATGCTGGAAAGGGTGGGGGAGGGGGGAAAGCATGTCCCAGGAAAACCAGGGAGGGGGGGTGTGGGGCTAACATCCCCACCTCCCTGCTGCCAATTCTGGCCTGAAAGCAGGGCTCTTGGGAGCCTGAAAGTTTCTCTTGGGAGAGGCATCTGAGCGTTGTAACCTTTAATGTCATGTTTTTGTCATACCCTCTTGTCACACCTGATAACTAAAGGAAGCTATGTGATCTATAGTGTGCTGCTACAAGCAAGGTGGCACATAAATAAACTGCCTATCTGCTAATACAGTCCACTGCTAGAGATAAGTGGAAGGGTGAAGTGTTTGTAACGAGGAACATCCCATCATAAGCAGCTAGCTTTCTCACAAGCTGTGCCTATCAATAAGTCACTTTTTTTACAGTTCTGAAAAATATCAGGCCCTAGTAAAGAAGATGGAAAAGGAATAAATGTCATGGAAAATCTGCAGGGTGACATTGCCAAGCGCTCCTAGTAAGCAATGTTTGCCAGGATGACTGAGAACCTTCACAAATAACAAAGACTCCAAGGGGTGAACTGGGTTTTTAGCAGCTCGTAGGGAGAAAATCACTTTCAAAAAGAAGAAAAGAAGCTGCTGTGGGTGGTATCAGACGATGACCTTGTGTTTCAAGTTTCTATTAGGTATTGTAGATGATTAGGAAGAAACGATTAGGAGTTTTTTCATTGTTAGTTAACAACAGAAAGATTAAAAGGAGAAATATGTTGGCGGTTCCATTAGTTTCTTTACAGATCTCAGGCACTGACTTCCTCTGGCTTCGGCAAGTCCCTTTGACCCCAGCCCATGGTGCAGAACGTGTGGGCTAGTGACTCTCCAGACATCAGAAGTCCGACCTTCCTACCCTCAGCTTTATGCTACGGGGATAAGATGTCTTTGGATGCCTTCAGAGGCATCTAACCTTCTCTACCGGGTTGACAGGTAATTTTAGGCACTTACGTTAGTAGGACATTCATGCAAGGTGCCTAAATTTAAACTTAGGAGTGATTCGGTAGGGAAAAGGTAGGTACTGATCTTTGAAGGAAATCTTTCTGTTCTTCTGTGCTTCCTATCTTTGTTTGGCAGCAGGCTGCTTACACAAGCGACATGAGCTCAGATGTAATTATTTGGTTAATAACGAACACTGGCCACCTTGCACCTCAGCCACTGCTTTTCATCCTAATATGCTTTCAGTGACTTTTGGCTAGTGCAACTGGCCAAAGGATGGGTTCGTGGCTGAGTCATGCTTCTGTAAGAGCAAATGAGCACCATTTGCCTCCGTGAGGAAGCATGGGCAGCATCGTACAGACAGAAATGAAAATGGTTATGAGACTGGAGGAAGCACAAGAATGATGTAAGAAAAAGGAGAGCTGCTTCTGGGAGTAGAAAGGTGGGAGGATTCAGAAATCACCAGAACAGCCTTAAATTTTGACCTGAATTAAGCAAAGCCTGGTTTGCTTTTTGTGCATGAGCACTTGTCACCCAGAGGCAGACGTGGGTGATTTCAGTGCTTTTGTGTGCTGAGTGTACCCTGAAAAAGCCATCAGCAATTTTCAAAATAGGGGCACTGCACAGGGGGCAATCCCCTTGGAAAAACACAGAGCAGTGTGAGTCGGGCTTTCTTCGAGAAAGGTCTGGGCTTCTGCATTGTTGACTATTCTTCGCTTTGCCCATCACCTTAATCTACTAAGATTTCTAGTGCCTATCCCAAAAGTGGCAAAAGAGTATCAGTATCATTACTTGGAAAATTAATTAACTGCTTATAGTTATTAATTTTTTTATGTGTTTGTAGAGACTAAAAGCTTGGATGAATCATGGAATAGTTCTCCATCACGGTATATAAAGGTAAAGGAAAAAGGTGATGCTGTCATCAAGGGTTTCTAGTTTGGCTAATCCAGGTGTGCATTGTACCATATACCGATTTTTCATTTGTGTTCTTCATTGCTGGTCAATAAGAGGCATTTAAAAGCCATAACACTCCATAACCAAGATTTAAGTTAATAGGAGCGATGAATGACCTTCTAATTGCATCTTTTGACTTCTGAATTTACAATGTAAAAGAAAATCTTCAAAGAAGCATGTCAACAAAAATGACATGCTTTTCTTCCAAAACATGACCTATGGTTATTTTTTACCTTTCAGAATTGTAGACATCTAAATGTGCACACTTGGCTACTGTGTGCAATTGTAGAGCTACCCTCCTTGGGGAAGTCCATTACAGGACATTCCTAGAATAGCAACAAAAGTGATGAATGGATGAGGTAGTTATTTATGATTCAAATGTACAAGAAGATAAATATCTGCATAGTACCTTGATTAAATGATTTCTAAACAGTGTAAGTGCAGGATGATGTATTTCTAAAAGGAGGAGTTGCATGAAAATATATAGGTGATACTGCCTTCTGTGTAGCTTTTGTAAAGACAATAAATGGGTCAAGTTCTGGGCTCTGTGTTATAATTGAAATGATGGCAAATTGAAAAGAGCACAGAGACAAACCACAAAAATTATTTGAGGCCAGAAATCGTGCCCTATGTGGAAAACTCTTCATTTTACAAGAAGTGGCCATAGGGTATAAAAACACTATTCAGCAAAAAGTGTGAAATGCCTAAAATGCACAGCTAGATAAATTCTAGTCAGAAATGAGGTACCAATTCTGAACTGAGGAACTGAGTTACCATCAAACCAAACTTCAATGATTGCAACAGCATGATCACCTCTTCAGCTTGAGCTTAGGTACTTGCCTTGACATTTTGTCTCAGTGTTGACTTGGTGAAGGATGAACTAGATGAAACTACAGAGCCTGGGTGATTCAGAAAGTCCAGATTAAGTGATCTGAGTCTCACTGTGAAGCAGTTGATCTGTAAATGCTGCTATTTGTTAAGAGATGCTGGAGTAGGAAGGTGAAATGTCAAGTTTCTGGGCTCCCTCTGTGCTTGGTGAGGACACAAGCTCTTCCAAAGAGCACATTACTCCATCCTGTGACAGAAGTGGTTGGCATTGCTGCCTGGGGGGCTGTCACTCTACACTGATTATGGAAGAGGTTGTTAACTTTAAAAGGCTAAGAATAACTTAAAGATCTGACTAAATAAAAAAAAATATACTTTGTAGCATTGTCTCTCCAGAATGAGTCATGGATAATTTGTCTTTCAAAACAGGGGGGGAAAAAAAGGTTGGCCAAAGAATGGTGGGTTATCCTATATAAAATATATATTTTGATTAGCAAGCCAGATTGTCATTCTTCTGGTATATAAGACCAGATATAAAGAAATTACAATGTGATTGGTATGAAGATGGTGAAGGGCATGCCTTATGAGAAAAAGGATCAAACCAAAGGACTGCTCACTTTAGAGAGGAGTGAGGTCAGTGTATGTGCAGCTAAAAGAAGTACTCAGGGAGTGGACCCCCCCGGCAGGAGCAGCAGGGCAGTGCCTGCCTTCTCCATCCAGGCAGCTTAGCCTTGATGTAGGTACGAAGGTGCTTCCAGGGAAGCCACAAGGAAATTGTGAACTTGAACGTGAAAGGCTGATGCTTATATAGAGTTCACGTGTGTCACTTAGCCATTGAGAAAGTAGGTTTGGGTTGGTGTTCTGGATTTGCTAAGGTGTCTACTTTCTTCCAGAGATGTGGAGCCAAGGCCAGCAGAAGAGTTGCTGGGGTTTCACCCCAGGCGGCAGCTCAGCCCCAGGCAGACGCTCGCTCACTCCCTCTGGGTGGGATGGAGGAGAGAATCAGAAAGGTAAAAGTGAGAAAACTTGTGGGTTGAGATACAGACAGTTTAATAAACAATGCAAAAGTTGTGCACGCAAGCAAAGCAAAACCAGGAATTCATTTGCCGCTTCCTGTTGCAGGCAGGTTCAGGCACCCCCAGGTGAGCAGGGCTCCATCACACCTAACAGGGACTTGGGAAGACAAACGCTATCACTCCTAATGTCGTCCCCCCCCCTTCCTTCTTCTTCCCCCAGCTTTATATGCTGAGCATGATACCGTATGGTATGGAATATCCCTTGGGTCAGTGGGGGTCAGCTGTTTGCAGCACAAATCCGAAACACAGCCCCATCCCAGCTACTGTGAAGAAAATTAACTCTACTCCATCCAAAATCAGCACAGGAGTGTCTCCAGCTCTCCATTTTGGGAGGGTGACCAGAACCTGACGTGTGCTGAACACTCACCATCAAGAGCAGCTGTGACCAGCATAGCAGCAACGAGAGCTTTGTGTATCAAAGCATCATTTTCTCTCGGGCTGCAATCCGAAAGGGCAGAACCCTCCATCTTTTCTGTGGCTGTTTTCCTATTGAAAAACCAAGCTCTTTGTTCCACCCAGTGCCAGCCACTACTGTGACCCCATCAAAACTCCAGTATTCTAATCTATTTCTTCAAAGACAATGACTATAGAATAAGAAAATTATTTACTGAATCTTTTTCAGTGCTTCTTACGAATACCTGCTGGGGTCGACTTTAAAACACTTTTCCTAAGCCTTCAGGTTTCCTGCCGTGCTGTAAAAATAATGTGCAAAATTTCACTTAAAGCCATCCTGTTGGGGTCTGCAGGTCATTTTGTCTGAACCCAGCCACGCAGACATAGTGTTTCTTTTAAGTCCGCCTCGACTTGCATCACCACACCATCCAACTGCTAAAGTTGTCCCAGCCATCCTCAGCGCTGCAACATGCTTAATAACTCAGCTCACACACCAGGACCGTCGCTGCCCCAGCCCTACAGTTCCGCTGCAGCCGTCCGCACCTCTGGCTCGTGGAAAGGGAGGCGGAGATGATGTTTTTTTTCCAGCCCAGTCTGGAAAAACAAGGAAGGAGCTATCAGAAACACCCTGTCAGCCTTCTCTTTCACTGCACTTCTGTCAATGTTGTGGTGGCATTTTCAAATCAAGAAAATGTCAGCTTGCTCTTTGTATCTCCTTGTCGTACCTGTCATCACCAGAGATGCTGAAGTCATGTCCTGGTGTTTAGGACACTGGGATTTTCCCATCTCTAGTTCAAAACAGTCTGAAAGTTATGACTTTGGGGCACTTTGCAGAAGACACCTTTTGATAGATTTTTGCAAGTAAGTAGGAAGATTGGAAAAAAATTGAATAAAAGGTTGTTTGGCAGAGTGCACTTGTGTTTAAGTGCTCCCCAGGATATGGTGTGATAGGAAATACTGGTGACGCTGAAGATTATAGCAATTTTATCATTAAATCCTAAGGAGGATTGGTTTAAAATCAATTTTAAATCAAGATTTAAATAGCTACATTTATTTTTCTCAACACACTGAGAAATTTCACTTTATTCTCTTAACTTCAGCTACCCAAGCAGTGTGTTGATTACATGTGGGAGTATTAACTTCATTAGGAGGAGGAAGGACGAACAATAAAACTTGTTTAGCTGTAGAGCTCTCTAAGCTGGAGGGCAATTTAGAGAAACACACAGCAATAATTGTGAGCAAATCTAGTGTGGAAATTAGAAGGTTGCTGTTGACGGGGTGAATTTCAGGAACAGCTTTCTGGAAGCAGATTAAAGACAGGAAACTGGACTTTGGTGTTTTATAAATGTTTTTATATGATGTGGCTCCTCTTGCCAGTCCCTTGGAGCCAGGATTTGCTTCATTCAGGACCAGTTTGGCATTCAGCACAGAGCAGTGTGAGCCATTGCCCGAGAGGATGACATGTTCCAGCTGGTTTCTGAAGGTCCCTGAAAGACATGAGGAAAGTTTCCAAATGGTCTATTCAGGCTGGGTGACAAGAACAGATCCTCCTTCTGGTTTCTATCATCTGACCGACCTTGTCTCCTAGGTAAACATTTATTTTCTCCTTTCCCTGAGCTAGTATTTCCCCCTTCCTAAACTGCTGCTCTTCTGTGGAGGCTTCTCTTCCTCTGTCACGTTAGTGACAGTGAAAGGATCTGGTCTTGCTGGAGGATATTTCAATATCTTTGATGGCAATTAATAAATTGTGATTAAATGATAGCTGTAAATTAAGTTACAAAATACATGCCATTTCAGGTCTGTCTTTTGTTACATGTGCTGGACCATCCTCAACTAAATGACTTAGAATCTGAGCTAGGTCCTTATTAGTTTAAATCCAGCTTTTACAAGGCACTGTCATGGCTTAAACTTTAAAGAAAAGCATTTTTGTAACTGGTTTTCCTCATTGCTATATACTACTACTACAAAAAAAAAACCCCAAACACCCAAACCCCCCAAAAAATAAAAGACTAAACCACCATGTACCAAGCAAACTTGGAACAAAATGACAGGAATGTGTGTATTGTCAGGAGGAACGTCATTCAACAGAGGTTTTTGAAAAGGATGCTGGCACAAACTTTAGCAATGAATAGGATGGTCTGGATCATGAGATTGCTGATAAAAACCCCATGGCAGCTTGAAACCTCATTTAGCGAACAATGCACTCTTAGACGGCAGCGAGCTAACTCACAGGTCGGAGGATTTAAAACGAGGCCGAAAGCTTTGAAAGAAAACCTGGAATTCTTCTGACTGGGGTTTGTTGGAGTTGTTACAGCCTATTTCCCACACAATAGCCAAATGGCCCCTTTACGCCATCTGCCAAGGTGCTGGGGGGAGAAGTGAAAACCCAAAGCTTTCATTCCCTTTCTGTCTTCCTAAACACAACTCGCATTTGTCAGACAACAGCCAGCGGTATCGACCAAGGGCTTGACAGCTACTGGGCAAAGCAGATTGCGTCTCCATCACCCTGCTTCACCCCCGAGGTAGCAACCGCACACCGACCGCGTTGCGCTTTACACACCTTTGCCTGCCATGGGGAGAAGTAAAGCATTGTCAATCCCAGCCAAATTTTCTAATTAACCTTTCTCATTGGATAACTTTGACTGTTGACTGCCTTTCCTTCAATTGGGTAGCTTGCACAGCAGTTATTTAAAGCCTTTTATGCGGCAAGATGACTCCAGAGCCATCTAGACCTGTGGGAGGGCAGGTGTCCCTTGCCAGGAGATCGAGGTGTCCCCTTGGAGATGGGAGCAGCGCTTGCATTGATGAGAGCGTGCCCTGGTTCTGTAATAGCCATTCTGCTGGCAGGAGAGGGGAAGATACGGCTCGGCAATATTTTTGACATTTTTGACGAAAAAAAAAAAATTTGAAATATCTTCGACAGGCAACCTGTCAAAACCAACAAGGGATATCTTTGTCCCTTTTAATCAGAGATCCCAATACATTTTTCACTTAAGAAACTAATAGACAGATAACACGTTTATACGGGTGTATTTTACAGCTTGAGAGAAACAGGCATTAATTTTTTTGTTATTTTTTAAAGCAAAGCAGTACTGAAGCCTACCAAAAAAAGCACATAAAGTTCTGCTGAAAACCTCTCCAATTCTGATCAGATGAATCCTGCACAGCTGTTCGGCCGGCTGCTCAGGAATTAACTTTGTCTCTGTTCATTATGCTTGCAGCTCTGATGTCTCAGAGAGACTATAGAAGGGAACAACTGGTTTTGTTACATGTTTTTTCCAAAACCCCCCTAGGATTAAACAGAGTACAGTGCTACCGCTTGGGCCACACATAGATGGAGAAGTAGGGACATGTGTATGTAGATAGATGAAGGCAGCGATGCTACTTGGTGATGACAGCTCTTCACTGAAGGCTCATGAAACACTTTTTATCAGTATGTTCTAATTTGTCTGTTATGGAGTTGTGTCTATATATCTATATATAGATATATAGATATATAGATACATATATCCCTAGGGAGATTCCCCCCCCCCCCCCCCCGCACTATTTTTTTTTTTTTTTAGAACAATGAAGCGATTTTAAATTCACATTTGCACAGAGCTGAGCTCTCTGGATTTTGTGTCTTCTTTCCTCACTCCTGGTCCTCCTGCAGAAAACATCATCACACCCCTCGCCGCCAGCCAGCCACTCTTTCGGCAGGCTGCAGCGTCTGCTCAGGTGCACTCTGTGCAGTTACACTGCCTGTGGCTTAGCAAAAAAGGATGTAAAACAGGGTACCCGATGGGGAATGGCCAGTGCATCGCCAGCATCATCACGAAACAGGGCTGTGTAGGTGCTGATGAGGATAAAATCGTTGGGACTGTTCTTGTCTAAACCTGAGATACTGAATGCAGGTTTAGACATATGAGGAATTGTGACTGGAAGAATGATTTCCAGAAAGTTGTGACTGCCAGAGGAGAGGTGTTTAGAAGGAAATTGCTGTCTCAGCCTGTGCTTGATGGCAACAACTTAGTGACAAAGAAGGGTCGTTACATACGAGGCGGCTCCATAGGAACGACATCTTCTTTTTGCAAGAGGAAGAGTGGAGTGTGTTATTTGAAATCTCAGCTTGTTAGAATGGAGTTCTTTTTAGGCTCAAATTAGAGATGATTTATAGGGAAAAAACCCAAAAGTTTTATTGCAAGAAGTAAATGGGGAGAAAGTAATAAAATTTGTGTGGTTAATGTCACATTTCTTACAGCCAGTATGAACTTTGAGCAAACCGACAGGTTACTGACACAACGTGGGGGTTTAGTGGTTGATACTCTGTTTCCATCACAGATGCCTTTTCTGTCTAAAATCCATCACAGATGCATTTTCTGTCTAAAATTAAATTTTGATTCACCTGCAATTGATTGGATTTTTAAACCAGCTTAGGAAAAAGAAACTTTTACTTTGTAAATAGAAGAGAAAAGACAATAATCTCAGTCCAATTGGCTTGGGCTTACCTACTGCTGCCTTGGAAACCAGAGCCAAGATGGTTTTAGCAGTTTCTTATGCTCTATTCCCAAATCTTTATGCTTAGCCTCAGCAGTATGGCCAACCATAATGATGATAAAACCTCTCACTGACTTCTGCAGGTCTCTGGAGGCCAGTGGGAGGTCAGCCCTTTGGGATGAAGCTAGAAGGTGAAGGTTGGAGCAACTGTGGAGCAACCTGGGCTGTATCAGCCAGAGCAGAGCCAGCATGTCGAGGAGAGGAGTGCTTCCTTCTCTGGTGGACACTTATGAAGCTGCATCTGAGGTGATGTTTCCAGTTTGGGCTTCCCATCAAAAGGAAGACACTGGCATCCAAGAGTGAGCCCAGTGAAGGCCATGGAGGTGGTTGGGTGGCTGGAGAATATGACCTAGGAGAAGAGGCTGAGATGACTATGTTGGCTCAGCTTGGAGGACAGAAGGCTTGGGGAGATGTCCTGGCTATCTACAACTACCTGATGGGAGGACACGGCGACAATGGAGCCAAATCCTTCTCAGAGGTGAGTGGCTATAGGGTGGGAGGCAATGGACGCAAGCTGGCACACAGTGAATCGTTAGATATTAGGAATAAATGTTTTACCATGAGGGTGACCAAACAGTGGAAGAGCTTGCCCATGGAGCCTGGATGGGCCATGGCCCTGAGCAGGACTGCATGACCTCCAGGTGCCCCTTCCAGCCCAAACTGCTCTACCATTCTCTTTCAGAAGCCCTCATGGTGAAAGTCCTCCTCTACTGCAAAGTGAAGTATAAGAAGGTGTTTGGAACATCCTTCAGAAGGAAGATGCATTTTATTGACCTTAAGGCCGGAAATTATCCACATTCTTGGATTTTAAAAGAAATAGTATCCGCTGAAGGAGAGAAGCTGACATTTAGGTATTAAGCACAGTGGTGTGTGGAGAAGATCTTTTGGTTTGAAAAGACAATGTTTTTGCATTTCCCAGCACATCTTGTATTTCTGCTTTGGAAGGATAGCAGATAAAATTTATTTGGTAGGCAGATTTGGACTTGGTCTGAAATTTGAACTGGAACCTTACTGAAAACCAAAAAAAGATATTTCTTGTGAACAGAAACTTTAGCCTTTCAGCCAGTTAACCCAGCCTAGCTCAGCATCTTGTGTTATGGTGATGGGAGGAGACACAGGCTGTGACCCCAAACCATTGCACTCGATATGAACTGGGCTGCTTGCAGGCAGCGTGGCAGCGGTCCAAAAGTGAATCATTACACACAACATCTGCTTAACTGTTCACGCCACAGTTCTTTTTTTAATTCAGAATCGGTGAACCAGTCTATCGCCTTTTATCCGCTGACTAGTCTGGTGCTGCAGAACAATGGCTGAGCCACCGCTGCTTCCTACCGCTGCTGACTTCATTGATGTTAAATATAACAAAACAGATTGGCAGATAATTCATCATCACCTCAGCCAGCGTACACCTAACTGGATGCTGCTTTGACTGATGTTCAGGCTTCCATCTACAAAGAAGCCTGCTAGCACTACATCCTTCATTACAGACAAGTTGCTGAGCAACAACAACAAAAAAAGTCTTTAAATACTAGTTGCTATATTTAAAACTGGTGTTTTGGAGTTCAGTGCAGAACAAAACGTGTGTGGTGGTGTAGGCTCTGGCAGCTGGAAGAATGGCCTCATGGCAAATCTGCATACAACATGAAGGTCGGGCTAAATCTGATGAAGGACTTGGGAAGGAGCATTTTAGGCATTCTGTATCCCAAACAGTGCTAGAATAGCTGCTGCCACTCCCTGAGGTTGTCAAACATCAGGGCTGCCTTACCTTTTTCCTCATCTGAAGTTTTCTCCCTGTTCCCAAAGCTGTGAACACATTCAGCTTGCACCGACGCATGGAAAAATATTGGGTGCCCAGGGGTGCAGCGTGTCAGGCTTCTCATGGTATGCACAGGGAAAGCCAAAAGGTTGTAAGCCCCGTGTAAAAGGATGTAGACCCTCTTTCCATGGAGACTTGGAGGACCATCAGAGGAGGTGGGGGAAGATGGATGTTCAACCCCCAATTCACCTTTTTTACAGAGAGCTGCTCCTGGGAGGAACTCAGAACATCACGCAGAGGTATCGATGCAGGTTCAGGGTGGGTGGGAGCGTGGCTTGAGCCCCTCCTCTGGTGCTAAAGCAAAGCACCATGTAGCAGGAGGCCATTCCAGTGAGGGGTAGCGAAGGAGCTGGAACTTTTTGCCTGAAAATTACAACTCCTCAAAAAAGGATCCCTGGCATCTGGCTTATGTTTTCCAGGAATCCTTAAAAAAGAAAGGTGTAGACTGACCTTGGCCAGACTGTTCTCCCTTCTGCTCTCTGCCAGGCTCAGGAGTCTCCAGGTTTTTTCCTGCATAAGGGATTAGCTTTTAAGACAAGATGAAAGTGATGCCCCCCCTGAGCATCCTGGGGTTCACATTTCTGTTTGGAGGTTCCCAGGTTTCCTTGCATATTGTGTAGGAAGATGAGTTGCCTACCACAGGATTTGGTTTCTACTCAAGGGGCCGAGCATTTAAAAGTTGTTAAAAAAGATCCTTTCTTGTTTCTGGCCCAAACTGTCTGGCAGCTGAAGGTCTGTGGAGATACTCAGTGAAGGGGCTGTGCTCTGCAGTAAACCTCTCGCTTCCCTGCACTGTCCCACGTGTATAGTAAACAACTGTGACAACAAGGACACTTATCGGGGGAAATTATCCCTGCAGGGCACTGAAAATTGTATGGGAACTCCCATTTCTCTGCTGTATTTTGCAGCAGGGGGACTGTTATGCTGATTATTATTCTGGACTATTATGCCGAGTTTAAGTTTAAGATTCAGCTGAGAAGCCTTAATATTATTTAGGCAGATTACTCAATTTCATCTTCTTAAAAAAAAAAAAAAAAAAAGAAGAAGAATGCAGAGCATATATCCTAGATCTCTGAGACTAAATTCGTATGAGTACAGCAGAAGCAGCTAAAAAAATAAATACAGTTTTTTAGTGTTTGTACTCATGTGTGACTTTAGGACAAAAGGAGACTTCCTTAAAAAGGAAGGAGACTGTAAGGAAACTTCTTTAAAAGCTTACATGGTACTGAATTTTAAATATTTAGGCTTGACATTAACTAGAATTCCAGTGGTCACGAATCTACAGATTCTTCATGCCAAGGAATCAATGCTTGCAGGAGCGGGCATGGAAATTAGGACCATGCGTGGCAATCAGTTAGCTGAGGGGAACCCTGGGAGGACAAGGAGTGTGAATAGACACAACTAACAGGATGAGTCATGCCGAGAGAGGATAGGGGAGTGGGGGATGGATGGGTGCCAAGGAGAGGTAACACCTTGCTGTTAATTGATGACTGTAAACACTTAATTAAAATGTCCTTTGTTTGTAGTTAACCACCAATCAGGGATTGCCTAGTCTGCAATGCTTAGTTTAAAGAACCAATCTGTTTAAAGCGCACAGCTTCTGAAAATATATATAAACTCGTGCTTCTGTACAATAAATTGACATTTGTTTGCATCAAACAGCATCCTGTCTCTCATCGCAGCAAATGCTCTTCTACACTATCTAAGGAGAGAAGCCAATATACTTAATGGGAATTAACTCAAGTGATAAAATGATTTCCCTGCTCAGGCCTGAGCATAGCGATGGTGGAGCTGATGAAGTTTTTGGTTGTGTGCAGACTTCAGACTCTCTCCCAGATCAGACAAGCGCCGTTGCCAGTTGGGAAGGCGCTGTAAAAACGACAGCAGCAAGGCTGTAACCTGC
This sequence comes from Falco peregrinus, assembly GCF_023634155.1. NCBI lineage: Eukaryota > Metazoa > Chordata > Aves > Falconiformes > Falconidae > Falco > Falco peregrinus. Next base: position 21,968,285 of record NC_073743.1, read on the forward strand.
ATCTAACTTCATGTCCTTCCCCACGGATGGGTCTCCCTGGCAGTCCCGGAGGAAGCAGTAGAGGCAGGTTCTGCCTCCACACCAAAGCAGGTGCAAGGGAACAGAGGGCTTTATGGGAGCAGGGGTTTATCTTGCACATGTAACGCTTGATCCAAAGCCAGCTAAATGCAGAGGAATGTTGTTAAACTTTGAATTACAGCCCCGTGAATGCAGTTCTTATGCAGAACTACGCTTTTCCTGGTTTCTCAGTGAAATTAGGCATAGGCAACGATGCAGGTTGAGAGTCCTGCTGCCTGCCCGACACCCTTGAGGCATGGACCAGTGTCAACCAAATGCGCCAGAAGGATGGAAGTTTCAAAGACAAGAAGTTTGGCGAAGACTCATGTTTTAGCAGCAAAGGATTAGTGCTTCTGCTTAGGGGAAAAGTGAGTTGGTTGAGAAACTCTCTTCCCCTGGTCTGCAAACCAGGTAAGGGAGCATACACCCAGGCACCCAGGGCTGAGGGTACCTGGGGGGCAGTAGGAGCCACCCCAGGAACCATCAGCTTCATTTTCCAGTTGGGTGAGGAACAAGGTCCTCATTTAGAAACAGTGCCGCACCTCTGCAAATGCCACAGCTAAGTGCCTTGGTTTACTAGTCTGTTCCGAAATTTAAAAGAAAACTGTCCCTGTGGAGTTTGTAGTGAGTTTAAACATGAATTGGTAAACAAGTAAATGAAGAATCAATGGCATTTATTGCAGGAGGTGTAAACACTATGAGCTAAAGACTTTTACTAAACTAACTAGAACTGAACCAGCATGATCAGCAGGTTAAGGTCACAATTTATGCAGTAAATTAAGGAATTTACAACGAAATCGGGTTGCCAATTAATCAGATAGGCACGGTCTTAAAGACACAAATCAAATTATGAGATTACTACAGGAAATTTGTGAATATCTCCTGCAGCTGCTGACTGTAGTAAAGTAAAAAATGAATAGTTTTACTCAGTGACCTTGTAACCAATATATCAAGTCCTCTGGGTTCCTGTAGTTAGCAGGCATAGGGCTGGCTTCCTTCCCAGGTGCAGCAGTGCTTTCAGGAGCTGTGGGATTGATTTCTGATCCTACACTGCTTTGCTAAGTGTTATCAGCTAAGTAATTCCACCTCTCTGACCCGCATTTTTTCATGTGAAAACTGGAATAACGATAATAACAATACTGATCTCTGTTATGAAGTGTTTGGATCTGAGTGATAAAAAGCATTACAAAAAGATCTGTCGTTACCCCATAAACAATGAATAGTAACTTAGTGAACAGGAGAACATTGTTGGCTAAGATGCACTAAAGTTGACACAGACGGATGTGGAAGCACCCATGGTCCCTACAATCTGTACTGTAAATTTGGGGCTAATAATTCCAGAAAAACAGCTGCAGTTTTATACTGAGAGACAGTTTCACAGGAGGATGCTCCTTCTCAGCAAGTTGTGTGGTAGATGTTTTGGGTTCTGAGTTTCACGGAAGAAAGGAGCAGGTGTGCATTTAGTAAAGGTTAAAGAAAAAAACCCCAAACTTCCCGAAAAACACTTCCATGAGCATGGTGTGCTTTTGAAACAGTTTTTGCTAACTTTCCATTATACTTGGTGTTCTGTTCTTGGCAAATTTTCCAGCACTTGCTGGAAGCTCAGTATTGGTCTTTTGGAAACTGTCTCCCTCTATTTGATTTAAATAGAGCTGCACCTCATTGCTCATTGCGGTTGCAAGCTCGCTTGTTAAAGTTCACAAGATAGCCGCTGTTTGTCAGGAGCTTTGCTCTTCATCATGGTTCTGCATGTGCCCATAAGGCTTATGATAGAAAGAAAAAAACCCTTAAATTACCTAAATTACGGGACCAAGGGCCAGGAAATTATTAAGCAAGCTGTTCTGTTGATTAATAGGAAACAAAAGGATACTTGTCACAATCAGATAGGTCAGCTGATGGGCAGGAAAGATATGGGGATGGTTCAGCAAGCTGAAGTTATCAAAGATTTGATGTACCCTTTATCATGGTGAATTGGACCGTCTGCTGACGTACGGAATTAGACTCTATAACTCGAAAGTTATAAAGTAGGTATGTTTATTGAGTGCAGATGCACGGGGGATCGCTCCTTCACAAGCGTGCATGCCCAAAGTGACGAACCATCTCACATTTATACAATATAACAAATGAATATTCAATTAACGCCTATACATATTCGTTACCTAAACCCGCTTACTCTCGCTTCGTATGTTAATTAGCTTATCAGTCCTTTGCCTGGAATGTGGTGGTCTTGCAGGTTTGTAGGTGATTCATGTCCTTGTGACCATCTGATCTTCTCCAGCAAGAAGACTTAGCACTCCCTCCCTCTAGATAACATTGGGATGTCTCTCATCCTTTTCTCATCCTTTTTATAAATAGCCCCTTTGTTAGAGGAAGAAGGGCAGGCGTCTCCTCAAAACTGTAGGCATCTCCTCAAAGCTGTGTGCCTATGTGACCAGACACCGCACCCATGACCAGTCACCATACCCACATTCCTTGAGCAGACATATACAATCACAATCGATGTCCATTGTCCCCATTTCACACTATTTCTCCATATCACTGCAGGTAAGTGAGAGGTGTCCTTTGTGAGATCCTTCCTACACTGAAACTAAGAGAAGCACATTTATTATTTGTTCACATAGTTTCTACACACGGCAGTGATCACAAGAGATGCTTAAACCCTACTATAGTAGGTTTAAAATCCTGAAGTTTTTCCAATGAAGTAGGCATGGACTGTCAAGCTGAGAGGAATGGTCTGCGCTGAAGCAACTCCAGGCAGGTTTGTCATTTCCCTGCACCTTCAGATTGCGCTCTCCAAAACCAAAGTCAACAAATATGACATGCTTATAGTTGATATGGAGAAATAGTGTGAAATGGGGACAATGGACATCGATTGTGATTGTATATGTCTGCTCGGGAATGTGGGTATGGTGACTAGTCATGGGTGCGGTGTCTGGTCACATAGGCACACAGCCTTGAGGAGACGCCTGCCCTTCTTCCTCTAACAAAGGGGCTATTTAAAAAAGAATGAGAAAAGGATGAGAGACATCCCAATGTTATCTAGAGGGAGGGAGTGCTAAGTCTCCTTGCTGGAGAAGATCAGATGGTCACAAGGACATGAATCACCTACAAACCTGCAAGACCACCACATTCCAGGCAAAGGACTGATAAGCTAATTAACATACGAAGCGAGAGTAAGCGGGTTTAGGTAACGAATATGTATAGGCGTTAATTGAATAATCAATTGTTTTATTGTATAAATGTGAGATGGTTCATCACTTCGGGCATGCATGCTTGTGGAGGAGCAATCCCCCGTGCATCTGCGCGCAATAAACATACCTACTTTATAACTTTCGAGTTATAGAGTCTAATTCCGCACGTCATAGTCACCTTTCCAACAGCTACATATATGCTACCAGCCGTGCATGTTTTCTCCTTATTTATTTAATGCAACATCTAGTTTTGAAAACATTGTCAGTGTTGGTGGCAGATAATTATGCTTTTTTTTTTCATACTAAGTGTGCTTCTGTGGATTTTCTGTATCTGCAGAGAAGTAGTGGAAAATGGGTGGAGGAGAGAAGAGCAAAATAAGTTAAAGCACCACCTTCTTTGAGCTCTGGCTTTCCTGTTTTTCTATTTTTTTTCCACCAAAGTGCAGAAATTGGGGGTGGAATGTTGAAATCCATTAACTGTAGCCCTGCTTCTTCCAACAAAATGAAATACTTTCAAGGCAGTAAAAACAAACTGCTAAACATAGCCAGTTAAAAGAATTGAATTGATCATTAAGACTTTAGTCTAGGGTTTTTACAGCAGCATATACTTTCTGTAGTGTAACTTGGGCTGCAACCTTGATTGGAGAAAAGCTACTGTAGATTAATGCTGAACAAGGCACTCTCTACATTACCATGTCCCGAAGGAAAATGTAGGGCAAGGCCTCAAGGAGGAGAGTCTGAGCACTGTTAGCCTGATGAATGGAGACATGTTAGGACTTGTAAGGCATAAGCCCTGGGAACAAAGGGACAAGTTAACAGCAGACTCCTGAGCCACAGCAGTTGAGATGCCAACCCTACGGACAAAAGAGGGACATACAGCAAGATAAGGGAATGGATAGTGCTGATAAGGAACTTTGTTATTCACAAAAGTCAAGTAGAAAGAAAAACCCTAATCTTAGAATTTGATGCTAAGATAAGATAGACTAATCAGTACCTATTGTTTAAATTATGTGTCTTAGAAGATAGCCATTCTGTGTAGTTCACGCTTAAGATTTAACCAATCAGTGTCTAACATGTAGAAGGTAGAAACGTATATTAATGTAAAAGAATCACTAATAAATCGACATCTTGCTTGCATCAAGCTACGTCCCATCTCTTCATTTGCCGCAAATTGGTGACCCCGACTTGATGCGTTTAAGGATCTGACGTGAAGGGCTCTCGAATCGCCTGAGCGACTTGCAGCAAATCCCACAGAACTTTGAATGAACCACTGAAAGGAAGCGGGAGCTGTCCAGCCTGAAATCCCTCCGGAGTTGAGAGGTGAGCTGTGGGAAATCCGTAATGGGGAATCAGGCTTCATCCCCAGAAAGAGATGTTTATGAGCTTATGAAAGGTCTCCTTAACAAACATAAGAAAAATATTTCTGGGCATGACCTTAAAGCAATGTTCAAGTGGGTGTAAGTTAATATGCCCGCCGTGACTGCATCTACAATTTTTACGCGGGAACTTTGGGACAACACAGGGGTGAAACTGTGGGATTCTGCGACAAAAGGGAATACTGAGTCCCACCGCCTGCTCTCTTCATGGAGAGTCATTTTCGAAACTATGAAGGCACAGGAAGGAAAGACAGAGGAAGGAGAGGAGCAGGAATCGCGAGCTCCTATAGCTCCTTCTTTACCGACCTCTAAGTCACAGTGCCCTAGATCCCTGGGTGTGAATGCAGCTGGGTATCTGCCAGAAGAAGATCCCTTTGACACAGGACCGATAGACCCTGAAAAAGAACCTGATTTGTATCCTCTTGATCCACATGATGTATGAACAAATATAAAGAAACAGGCCTTAAGGGAGGGGCATTTAGAAGTGGCTAAATCTATAGTTGCTCCGGTCTTGTACACTCAGGGCCAGGCGGGGGGAGCATGATGGGAGGCTCTTTCTTTTTTGGTTGTTAAGGAACTGCGCCGCACGGTTACGGGACATGGTCTTTCCTCTCCTGCAGGAGCGGGCTGGAAACTAGGACCATGCATGGCAATCAGTTAGCTGAGGGGAATGTGCTCGAGCTTGTCTAGACAACAATTAACATGATGAGACGTGTTTACAGAGCACAGGGGAGTGGGAGACGGATGGCGCCAAGGATGGCACCAAGGAAAGGTAACACCTTGCGGTTAATTGCTGGTAGTTAACCACCAATCAGGGATTGCCTAGTATGCAATGCTTAGCTTCAAGAACCAATCTGTTTAAAACGCGCAGCTTCTGAAAGTGTATATAAACTCATGCTTCTGTACAATAAATTGACATTTGCTTGCATCAAGCTGCGTCCCGTCTCTTCATTCGCCGCACTCTCCCTATTTTACAAGTTTGTTATCTTCTGTGTTTGATACTTATGTCATGACCCCTCATGATTTGAAATCTTTAGCACGATTATTGTTAATCCCGACTCAGTACACATTACGGGAATCGCATTGGAGAGGAGGACTGCAAGCACTCCTACTCACGTATGTTAATCATAATAATGCTGCATTAGCTGCACTAACAATAGAACATCTTATGGGCACCGGTGCAAATGCTGATCCGGTAGCACAAGCTCGAAACTGCCCCCATGAGGCTCTCGAAGCAACTAGGGAAGAGGCAAAAAAGGCTTTTTTCCAGGTCTCTGACTCACAAAAGCCACAAAAAGCTTTTACTACCATCACTCAGGAGCCTCGAGAACTTTATATGCAATTTATTGACAGGCTAAAACAGGCTTTGGAACGTCAAGTAGATAATGTGGAAGCTCGGGATATATTGTTGACAAAACTAGCTGTTGAAAATGCTAATGTTGATTGTAAAAGGCTACTGAAGTCTCTTCCTAACCGTAACCCCACTCTGGTGGAAATGGTGGAAGCATGTAATCGAATCAGTATGGTTGACCACAAGTTTGAAGCTATGGCTGCTGCTTTTGCAACGATGCGTGGTGTGGGAAATTGCTATGGTTGTGGTAAGCCTGGTCATTTAAAGAGAAATTGTCTTGCTCGGGCTGCGGGGAATAAACAACAATCCCCTGGCCATGGAGTTTGTCTGAATTGTCAGAAAGGGCGTCATTATGCTAATCAATGTCGATCTAAGTATGACTTCCAGGGACAACCAATACAGGGAAACCGACTGCGGAGCGCGGGGCAGTGACGCACGCAGACACAAGTGCCACAGCTGACATTTCAACAACCTCGGAGAGAAGTACCAACACCTCAAGTCTCTGTCCAGCAACCTCAGGCAGCGCCGGATTGGACCTGGCAACCTCACACACAGTAACGCTGCTCGATTCCTCGGTTCATTTATTATCAACAAATGTCAAAGGACCATTACCCCCTGATACACAAGCTCTATTAATTGGCAGATCTTCCACAACATTGTCTGGTCTATTTGTTTTGCCAGGTGTTATTGACTCTGACAGTGTGGGCGAAATCAAAATCATGGCATGGACTCCATTTCCGCCTTGTACGATACCTCAGGGTAGTCGAATAGCGCAATTGATTCTGATTCTGGCAAGGGTAAGCTCTCTTATCACTGATCACCCTCCACAGAGGAGAGGAAGTTTTGGGTCTACAGGGTTACCTCACATTTTGTGGGTACAATCCATTTTTCCACAGCGACCTATGTATCAGTGTACCCTTATTTATCATGACCAACAATAGTACTAAATGGAATCATTGATACTGGAGCTGATGTCACAGTAATTTCTCAAGCTAAATGGCCTCCGCAATGGCCACTGACTAATGTCTCTCAGACACTGGCTGGGACTGGGGGGACCGGTAACAGCCGTCAAAGTTTGGGACTAATTCGAATTCAGGGACCAGAGGGACATGTGGCTTCTGTTAAACCTTTTGTGTTACCAGTCCCTATGGTTTTGTGGGGACGCGATGTATTGTCACAATGGGGAATGTCTATCCGAACCCATTTTTAGATTGGGCCATTGAAGTGCGCGACACCCTAAAAATAACCTGGAAAACTGATGCTCCCATTTGGGTGGATCAATGGCCCCTCCCTCTGGAGAAACTTTGTGCACTCCAAAATTTAGTCTCAGAACAACTGTCCAAAGGGCATATTGTACCCTCTACTAGCCCCTGGAATTCACCTGTTTTTGTTATTAAAAAACAAACTGGCAAGTAGCGCTTGCTCCATGATCTCAGAAAAATTAATGACGCTATGGAAGATATGGGAGCCCTCCAACCCGGGCTCCCGTCCCCCACTATGATCCCTCGACATTGGCATCTGACTGTCATAGATCTTAAAGATTGTTTTTTCAGTATCCCATTGCATCCAGATGATGCCCCAAAATTTGCTTTCTCAATTCCAAGCGTCAAACATGCAAGCCCCATTGCAGAGATACCAGTGGGTTGTACTGCCACAAGGTATGAAAAATAGTCCTACAATATGTCAATGGTATGTTGCGAAAATACTTAGTCCTTTCTGAAACACTATGCCTAGTGTGTTGTTGTATCATTATATGGATGACCTTTTGGTGGCAGCACAACATCACGAAGTCATGGAGAAAGCTGTAGCCCTTGTCACAGATGCCGTGAATTCGGCAGGTCTCTATAGCACCAGAAAAGGTCCAACAGTTTCCCCCTTGGAAATATCTGGGCTGGCGAATAAGGGCACAAACTATTGTTCCTCTACCCTTGCAGATCAATACCAATGTAAGAAACCTGCATGATGCACAAAAATTACTGGGAACAATAAATTGGGTTCGACCACTATTGGGAATTTCTAATACGGACCTGAGTCCTCTGTTTGAACTACTAAAAGGAGACACTAATCTTTGTTCTCCACGTAACCTTAACTCTGAGGCAGACACATCTTTACAAAAGGTTGCCTCAGCTATCGCTTCTTGACAAGCCCATCGATGGGCTCCTGACTTACCTTTTTACTTGATTATTTTAAACCCTGCTCGACAGCCTCATGCCCTGATATTTCAATGGGGCCTTCAGAACTCAGACCCCTTATTAATCATTGAATGGATCTTTTTACCTAACCAGTCTACAAAAACTATTTTGACACAACATGAAATGTTTGCCTCTCTGATTGTTAAAGCTAGATCACGCCTGTTAACCTTATCAGGGAAGCGTTTTGTTTGTATTTGTTTACCAGTAATTACAGTATACTTACAATGGCTTTATCAGCAATCAGATACCTTTGTTATGGCGCTTGTCGACTATACAGGTCAAATCACTTCTCATCCGCCTTCACACAAACTGTTTAATATTGACTTTCCTCTGATGTTGAAACCCAAAAGAAGTGACCAATCTCTACAGGCGCTTACTGTGTTTACAGATGGATCAGGCAATTCACATAAATATGTTCTTTTATGGTGGGATGATCAACAGAGACGATGGGACTCAGACATAGAGACAGTCTCTGGTTCACCTCAGATAGTAGAATTAAATGCAGTAGTTCGAGTTTTTCGAAAATGGAATGTACCGCTTAATCTTGTTACTGATTCAGCCTATGTTGCAGGCATTGTTACACGAGCTGAAGCTTCTGTGTTACGTAATGTTTCTCATTTGCAACTCTTTACCCTGTTACAGGAGCTTATCTTCCTTTTGGATTCTCGCTCAGCTCCTTATTTTGTTATGCATATTAGGTCTCACACCTCACTACCCGGTTTTCTTACAGAAGGTAATCGGCGAGCTGATCTGTTGACGTTATCAGTTCAAGTATTGCCAGACCGCATTGCACAAGCTAAACTAAGCCACTCTTTTTTCCATCAAAATGCTGGGGCTCTTAAACGACAATTTGACCTTACTTCTCAACAAGCTCAAGTATTATTGCTGTCTGTCCTGATTGTCAAAAACATTCTTTCCCAGCAATTGCTGCAGGAGTTAACCCTAGAGGACTACAAAGCTTGCAGCTATGGCAAACAGATGTTACACATTATTCTGAATTTGGTAACCTTAAATATATCCACTCTTCCATTGATACATTTTCAGGTGCCTTGTTTGCCTCTTGTCACACAGGAGAAAAGGCACGAGATGTTCGTAGACATTTAATGCGTGCTTTTGCTACTTTGGGTATTCCCTCAAAGATAAAGACAGATAATGGTCCAGCTTATAATTCAACAACTATAAAAACCTTTTTTGCCCTATGGGGCAAATCTCTCATTGAACGGTCTCATCAATCTCTAAAACGTTTATTACAACAACAAAAAGGGGGAATGGGAATGGCTATTCCTGAAGAACGTTTACAGAAAACATTGTATAGTTTTTAATTTTTTAAATTGTTCTTTAATAGATAACAACCCACCGATAGTTCGACATTTTGCTGCAAATGCCTCCTTCGAGGCACGGGTTAAAGCCCCAGTATTGGTTCAAGATCCAGAAACAGGTAAAATTATGGGACCATATCCTCTTGTTACATGGGGAAAAGGCTATGCTTGTGTCTCCACAAAAAAGGGACCCAGGTGGATCCCAGCAAAGAATGTACGACCTTTCCGTGAATCTTTACCACAGACAGCTGACACCGACACCAACCCTGACCCTACAGAATGAAATCTGCCCTTCAACACCGCTGCTGTGGACCAGATTGGACAACGTCTCAATTTCTACAATAATATTGTTATGATTTGGGCTGAACGCTTTTTGGGAAAGCCTCTTTTGAAATTAGAGGGAGTTATAGGATCAGGTTCTGAGATTTTACCAGACTTAGCTTTTGCAAATTTTTTATTATTGAATGAAAGCCTAGAAGTACAGGCTATTGCATGGTTGTTGTTTCAATATATTATATTAGCAAGCAGAATTTATATTATTAACAAGAACATTATTGTAGGATTAGAGTGTGGACAATAAATTGCAGTACCTCAGTCGTGGACAGTACGACCAGAGGCTATAAAACGATGATGGGAAAAGAAAAGGAGAAACAGGCGTTGATATCACTTATATGGATAATGATGTTCACACCTGGACCTTGGCCTACTGAAGACAGTTCTTACCCTCCTTTTTTACCAAAGGTAAATGTTTGGGTCACGTTGGCAAACTTGACTGGACAGGATATGTGTCTTGCTATGGCCACTCCAGATCAGCCTTTTTCCACATGTCTTGTGGGCTTACCGTTAGATGAGTGGCCTATACCTAAGAACCTTCAGAATTTTTTTCCACCCAAAAACATATCAAAAAATGTGACAGATAATTGGGATGTATGGACACCCCATCTCCCACTGGCCACTCTGGAACCACAGGAAATTGAACTCCTTGGTTCAGTAAAAATGGATTTTTGTATAAAATTTAACTACACGGGAAAGAATCAGTCTAGGGCATGGGACGTTTCCCCTATTCATCCTGGTTTTAGAAATGCAAGTATCTGGTGTAATTACACTGCTAACAACTTGTCTAAATCTAGCAATGCTCCGCTCTTACTACCTGCTGGAGTATTTTTTATTTTTGGGGATCGAGCATGGCCTGTCATTCCTTCTCATATAAAAGGAGGTCTGTGTTGTTTAGGGCAACTTTCCGTCCTGACTCCTAACACATCTATGATTTTACAACACCGCTACTCTCATAGGACAAAGCCTGGTGTTCATGTGTTTATCCCCGATTGTGATGATAACATGCAATTTTGGTCTTTTGTCCAACGCTTTGCTGCCTCTCTTTTGTTGTCTGGGGCTGCTGCAGGAAATGCTCTGGCAACATTAGATAAGCTTGGCTGCTGGCTTGCCAAACAAACTAATGCCACAAGCAGTGCCCTGTCTGGTCTTTTCTTAGACGTTGATAGTGTCCGCCACGTGACATTACAAAATAGAGCTGCAATAGATTTTTTGCTTTTGGCACAAGGTCATGGCTGTGAGGAGCTTGAAGGGATGTGTTGCATGAACCTTTCAGATCATTCGGAATCAATTCATGCTACCATCCAACAACTGAAGGATGGAATCTCTCATCTCCAACAGAGTGATACTTGGGATTGGTTAGATAAACTGTTTAGTGGCTGGGGCATTTCAGGATGGTTCAGAAGTTTAGTAAAGACAATTATATATGCCTTAGTTGCTTTTTTATTTGTTTTATTACTTATACCTTGTCTTTTAGAATGCTTACAAAAACTTATGACTCGTTTGATTTCAAAGGTTCTTTTTGTGCAACAGGAAGGGGGAGATGCAGGGCAAGGCCTCAAGGAGGAGAGTCTGAGCACTGTTAGCATGATGAATGGAGACATGTTAGGACTTGTAGGGCATAAACCCTGGGAACAAAGGGACAAGTTAACAGCAGACTCCTGAGCCACAGCAGTTGAGATGCCAACCCTACGGAAAAAAGAGGGACATACAGCAAGATAAGGGAATGGATAGTGCTGATAAGGAACTTTGTTATTCACAAAAGTCAAGTAGAAAGAAAAACCCTAATCTTAGAATTTGATGCTAAGATAAGATAGACTAATCAGTACCTATTGTTTAAATTATGTGACTTAAAAGATAGTCATTCTGTGTAGTTCACGCTTAAGATTTAACCAATCAGTGTCTAACATGTAGAAGGTAGAAACGTATATTAATGTAAAAGAATCACTAATAAATCGACATCTTGCTTGCATCAAGCTATGTCCCGTCTCTTCATTTGCCGCAGGAAAAGGAAATTAGGATCTCTGCAAATTTTGCTAAGCTGAAAGCCAAGATGGTAAGGGAAAATGATGAAAAAGTTCACAGTTTAGGCAGCAAAATCTAATTAACTGAAAACCTCATCTCTCAAGTACTCATGCAGCTTTAAGATGATTCAAGGGCACTACTGCTGCTGAGTGTCAATAGGAACAGCTCTGACAAAAAAAAATAAAATAGATCCAAGAGGTGGTAGTGACGTACGGAATTAGACTCTATAACTCGAAAGTTATAAAGTAGGTATGTTTATTGCGTGCAGATGCACGGGGGATCGCTCCTCCACAAGCGTGCATGCCCGAAGTGATGAACCATCTCACATTTATACAATAAAAAAATTGAATATTCAATTAATGCCTATACATATTCGTTACCTAAACCCGCTTACTCTCGCTTCGTATGTTAATTAGCTTATCAGTCCTTTGCCTGGAATGTGGTGGTCTTGCAGGTTTGTAGGTGATTCATGTCCTTGTGACCATCTGATCTTCTCCAGCCAGGAGACTTAGCACTCCCTCCCTCTAGATAGCATTTGAATGTCTCTCATCCTTTTCTCATTCTTTTTTAAATAGCCCCTTTGCTAGAGGAAGAAGGGCAGGCGTCTCCCCTTTGTTAGAGGAAGAAGGGCAGGCGTCTCCTCAAAACTGTAGGCGTCTCCTCAAAGCTGTGTGCCTATGTGACCAGACACCGCACCCATGACTAGTCACCATACCCACATTCCTGGGCAGACATATACAATCACAATCGATGTCCATTGTCCCCATTTCACACTATTTCTCCATATCAATCCCCCCTTTTCTATCAAACTAAGTAAATTCTTTTACTTAAGCAGTCTTCCCGAATGATATAAAGCATCATACATAAGCGTTACCCTTTTAAACATTCTCCAAACCCACAAATATAACATAATGGTTAGTATTAAGGAAATTCCTAAACTGATCAATAAGATCACAATGGGGTGTACCAGAGTGTTAAGAATTCCTGTTGCAGAAGGTGACCAGCCAAAGAGAGTATCCCACCACTTATGGTTTCCATCCTGTTCTACCTTTTTTTAAAACTTTCTTGATCCCCTCTACATCATGATAGATCATAAGAAGAGTTTTGTGTCCCTTTTCTTTGGTTTCTTCCAGTATACGTTGTAAATCTGCATGTTTTAATAGTTCTTTTATACTGCTTATATTTAGTCCTATGGGGGTAGGAATTATCATCTGTGATAGGGTAAAGTTGGATTTTAAGAATTGATGAGACACTACTGGGGCTGAGTAACTAAAATCGCATCCTGTGATAGTAGTAAAATTACAGATACAGTAATTTGAATATTGTGCAGTCTCCTTTACCTCCCCATCTACGGTTATTGTGTTACGCTTAGTTCTCAAACACGCACATCCCTTCCCTGCATATATAATTACTGTTTTCAAGTTTGCATTTGGTCGGGCCTCGAAATGACATATTTTCTGATCTGTATCTAAACAAGTATCCTGAGCCATTATAGTATTGCTTTCACAGAGGAAGCCCTGCTGCTCTCGCATAATACAAGATTCTAAATCTACTGTTTGCCACTTGTCGCCTATCTTTCTGGCCCATGTTCTATGTTCAAAAGGGTATAGGAGCACCCCATTACGGTTAATTCCAAGGGCTACAATGGGGTGTATGGTAATTATTACTGCATTATGTATGGTTAATACAAAAGCTGTGATGGTTTGTGTGTTGGGGTCGTAGGTAAAGTTCACCATACTCCACCATGACTGGAGTTTTCTTTCTACCTCCGTAGCATTGTCCCAAACCATCTTTCGAATTTCCGTAGGAAATATGCCTTCCTCTCCTTCTCTTATTATGGATGCAGCTATTGATTGCATCCACATTTGGGCTTGGATACAACTTAGAGCCAGGGCGACGTCGTCCTGTAAACCACCTAACGCCTTAGTGATAAGATGATGATCTTCCATGTTTATTTGTTCCCACCCGGGGAGTACCTTCGATATCAACCATTGATGTGCCCCTAATGCCAATAATGAAGATTTTAGTGGTTGTTGTAGTTTTGATAGATCGGCCGTGGTGGCGGCTAGTTTATTCATTATCACCTCTGAGTCTATGGAATTTAATACTCTGAGTCCTGTTCCCAACATTCCAGTTACATCTCTCACTATTCTGTTCTGATAAATATTTCCCCTTTTTCTTAACCAAATTGTCCATCCCTCATAAGAGGTCCGTAAGAAGGGGGAACAGGATGGCTTAACATCAGAAACATTGACTTGTACTTGTAACTCAATTCTTTTCAGAGACCATTCTGGGTTAAACAACATTTGTTGCTGACCTGTATTTCTGATTACATATGGTCCAATTGTATAAATCTTTGGATCTGGTTTAGTTAATTTAAGATCAAACGTTAATGGGGTTGTTGTAACTGTGGTGGTGGTAGGAACAGTGGTTAGCATGATTGTTATTTTGATCTTATAAGTCAGAGCTGTTCTTGGGGATTCCTTTCCTAGGCATATTATAAAGATGGGCTCGGTTAAGGTAAAATTGTGCCAACATTCCCGTGAATTAAAGCACATGGTTGTATTTAGAAGGGTAAATTCCTTATCTACCTTTCTGACATTAATCTGGGTGTCTCCCGAAATCTTGGTGTTATCCTTTTCATTATATGTTTGACATCCTACTTTTATCTTATCTCCTAATTTTCCCCATAATCGGTTGACTTTGTGTACATCCTCCCGATCCCATTGATTCCTTTGGTACACCTCATTTTCAGAAAAAACCACCATAGCTAGTTTCGTCTTTGAGTCCACCTTTCCCATTATTCCAGTGTGTTTTTTCTGGGCATGATTCCAAGGCCAATTATCAGGCTCTTGGTTGTAGGCAAGAGAGAGGGTACAAAAAAACACAAATGGTTTAAACCCACTATTGATCATTTTAAGAATCTAAACGTTCCTCATATATACATATAAAATCTGTTTTGATCAAAATATCTTTGTTTGAGTTGGGGCTTACCGATAACAAGTTGGGCAAGACTGGCCACTGGCTCAGTCCCAGACTCTTTTGTTCTATATTGTTTGTTGTGGTGCCCTTCCCATATGGTGGGTCCACAACCGCTCAGGTTCACTTACTTGTCACCCGCATTGTTCCCATTTGTCCGAGTAAATTTGAGTTTCAGTTCTTTTTTATCTGGGGTTACTTTCCATGAAGTTGCAGGGGCTTTCTTGATCCGGGTATGGTGAATCCAAGAATTCTGTCCCTCAACCTTGATTGCAGTGTAGGTGGTGAGTAGGACTTGAAAAGGTCCAGTCCACTGTGATATGGAGAAATAATGTGAAATGGGGATAATGGACATGGATTGTGATTGTATGTGTCTGCTTTAGGAATGTGGGTATGGTGACTAGTCATGGGTGCGGTGACAACTACAGTTTTGAGGAGACGCCTGCCCCTCTTCCTCTAACAAAGGGGAGACGCCTGCCCTTCTTCCTCTAACAAAGGGGCTATTTAAAAGAGAATAAGAAAAGATGAGAGACATTCAAGTGCTATCTAGAGGGAGGGAGTGCTAAGTCTCCTTGCTGGAAAGATTGGGTGGTCACAATCACCTGAAGAAGATCGGGTGGTCACAAGGACATGAATCACCTGAAGAAGATCGGATGGTCACAAGAACATGAATCACCTACAACCTGCAAGACCACCACATTCCAGGCAAAGGACTGATAAGCTAATTAACATACGAAGCGGGGTTTAGGTAACGAATATGTATAGGCGTTAATTGAATATTCATTTGTTCATTGTATAAATGTGAGATGGTTCGTCACTTCGGGCATGCACGCTTGTGGAGGAGCGATGCCCCGTGCATCTGTGCGCAATAAACATACCTACTTTATAACTTTCGAGTTATAGAGTCTAATTCCGCACGTCAGTTTGGCGAGCCAGGCAGGAGGATTTCTGCTCGGCTGAGGGACCAGCTGCGGAGCGGACGCTCCTAGGCGCGCCCCGGGAGATTTCCTCGGAGGAGCCTCCTCTTCTCAGCTGTTCACCCGGGAGCAGAAGAGAAACCCCTGGATCCACGGATAAAACGGTATGTTTAGTAACGGGGCGGCTGGTGAGACGCACGGAGACGTCCGGCGCGCAGCATAGTCCCCAGGAGGAAAGGTACCTTGGGAGGGGGTTTGCTGACCAAGGGGTGGCCGCTAGCGATCTTGAGGGCAGATCGAGCAAACCCGAGGTTACTGCCATTCCTAAAAGCCCGGAGGCCTCGTGACGGAAAGCGGGGGGCGGGACGGAATAAGGCGGAATCTCACAGGAACAAGAGGGACCTCACAGCAAAAGTAAAAGGGAAACTTTTGCGTAGGAAAAAGAGGAAGCTAAAAACTTCCTTTAGGTTGTCTTAAGAATTGGGGAATTCCTGGAATGTAACAACTGAAATAGCGCTCTGTGTCTTGTTTGTTCTATGTGTTGTCTTGTTATATGTTCAAAACTCGGAGTTATGAAATGTATGTTGAAAAATATTAACATTCTGGTAATTTGTGGCAAATAGCGGAAAACTTAACACTCTGCTTAAGACCAGGAAAAATTGGGTTTTTGTTTGTTGTTTGTTTATTGGCAATTGTTCATTGAAATGCATACTTTGTGAACTGTTAGTGTTCCTAAGAGTTTGTACATAAGTGCACGGTACCGTATAACATACTGCTTGTGTGACTGCGGGCTGCCCGGAGAGTGTGAATGGTGTGATTGAGATGCGCGTTTTGATTTTCCGTGTATAGCTTAATTATTTTGACTAAGTGTGAGTGCAAGAGTGCTTGAGACAGGTGTTTGAGTGCAAAACGAGTAAAAAGCTATCCGCGTTTCCAACCTTGGGTGGCTAAGGCGGCCGGAGAAAAACAAAGTAATTAAAATTGCAAAATGGGAAATGGAAGGAGTAAGCCCTGTGAAAAATCGCCTTTGGGTTGTATATTAAAACATTGGAGTGATATTGTAGGACAGGGTGGTACCGAAAATAGAAGGAAATTGGTTAAATATTGTAATCAGTGGTGGCCTTTGTATAAATTGGAGAGCGATGCGAAATGGCCTCAGGAGGGAGGAACATTAGATTATAACACTCTCCTGCAATTAATGTTGTGTCTGAGAAGAGAAGGAAAATGGGACGAAGTATTGTATGCAGACATGTTCTTCGTCCTCCAGGACAAACCTGAGTGGCAAAAGGACTGTGGATTAGTACCCCCTCGGGATCCTATGGTACTAGCACTAGAAAAGAGTGCGGGATTAACATCACCTGATCTTTGATTGTGGCTCTAGAAAAGGATAGGAAAAACTGAGACCTAAACTAGAAAGATGTTCTTGTTGAAATTTCTGTGTTTAAAAGCTCAGGTTGCGGTTCCTTCTGTGGAGCAACCAGAATGAAACACGTTGTAAGATATAAAAACTTGTACTAATGTATGTAAAACCTGAGGCGTGTGTGTGTGTGTGTAGAGAATCAAAGACCTTGTGAAAGTGTTGGGGTGAGTTTGTACAAACCCCTGTACCCCCTCGAAGGTGCGGCTGAATCATGCTGGGATGCATGGCAGGATGTTTTCTGTTTGCCTGCAACGGCATGATACGTAATAACAACAGACTTAAAGCAACAAGGAGCAGATTTGCATTCAGGGTAAGAAAGAGTTAAAACAGAAGTGCTGTTGCAGAGGCAGGCTTGTGTAACCTGCAGAGCAGGAAGAGCATCTCCTGCCCCGAACCCTTCTGCTGGTGAGGAGGAGGGGTTGCTATTGCTGACAATTGAGCAGAAGGACCTGACAATGTCACCCCAATTGCTGCAGCATTTGCAGTACAACAGGACCAGTAACGGCCCTTCTAGGGCAGGGAATGGGTATGAGGTGGAATTTTAGTGAATACAAAACCAACTTACTTGTTAAACTTCAGTAAAAAAAAAATAAAAAAAAAATAAAAAATTGTTACAGTTGTGGGAGCTGCTGGCCACCAGGAAAACATCCTGAAACCTTTAAAGTACAAACTAAAAAAACAAATAAGAAGGCCAAATTCACTAAAATCTTTGTTGGGATGAGATTTATTAGAACATCTAGACGTTTAAAGAAGGGGAAATGAAATTAAAAGTTAAATATGATCAAGTAATTGAAATATTGAGCTTATCTTTAATTCAGCAGAAAAGAGGAAAAGAGGACCTCCCTGAAGTAAGAGAAATTTTTAACCAGGTGTATCTGAAAATAAATTCCAGGAAAGGTGAAAAATGCTTTACCTGATACAGTAAAATGATAAGGGGGAGGCTTGCTCAGTTCAGATAAAAACAATATCCCTTGGTTAGCAAGGCTGTTGGGATATTGGCAGAAAAAGTGAAATAAAATACACTCTGTAGTAGTTCTACTAATGTAAATCTGTGTGTTTTGCCATGGCAGCGACTTGTTATGGGATGTGCAGATGAAACTGCATTGACAACGAAGTACAAGGAATAAGGTTGGTCAGGTGCCTCCTACCATAGTCAAGGGCAAGACTGGGTTGGCCTCTGTGTTTGCCACCAAGAAGAATCTTGAGCTCCGCTGTTGGCTGCAACCCAGTAGGCGTTGAGTGGTGGGAACATATGCCATGCCAGACCTTGATGCGAGGCATGGCCCACTCTGAGGCACTGATTTGGAAATTGGAAACTGCCTGGCCGACCATGAGGCCAGACGAGTAACAGAGGAGGTAGGAAAGGAGGAATTATCCTTAATACCAGATGATAAAATCCAAACTGTAAGTACAGATCAGGAGCCAAACTATTCTAAAGAAAACTTAAAGGTAATTCAGGACATGAATTATAAAATAAAATTAAGTAAGTGGATTTATTTAAGGGATGGTTGTATAGTGGTACCATCCAATTTAATATGGACCACAGCCCTATTATTATTAATAAGACGCATTGGGGAGCTGATACTTTATATAAAAGTCTAAATCAGAAATTGAAAGGGCGAAACTTGTATACTGTAATAAAACAGGTGACTCAGCAATGTGAAATGTGTTTATGCAATAAACCCAATACAGCAAATAAAATAAAACTAGGGAACATAAGCAGAGGGAATGTTCTAGGGCAACATTGGCAGATCGATTTCTCAGAACTTCCTAGAAAAGGGGGGTATCGATATTGGTACTAATGGATACCTTTTCAGGTTGGCCAGAAGCCTTCCCATGCAGAACTGCTATAGCCCGGGAAGTGACCAAAATACTACTCCAAGAGATAATACCTAGGTTTGGAGTCCCAGCGGTAATGTCCTCGGATAGAGGACCACATTTTGTGTCCAGAATAGTGCAACAGATTAGCCACCATCTAGGAATAGATTGGCAATTACATACCTCATACCGACCACAATCGAGTGGCCAGGTGGAAAAGATGAATCATCTAATCAAACAACAGATTGTCAAGTTAGGCCAAGAAACAAATCTAACTTGGCCCCAATCTTTGCCATTAGCTCTTACACGAATTCAAACTAGACCAAGAGCAAAAGAGGGGCTTAGCCCATTTGAAATTTTATATGGACAACCCTATGGGGTACAAAAGGGGATGACTTCACAGATTGGTGAAGAAACAATGACTTCCTATATGGTGGCACTAAACAAACAATTAACAAGAATTGAGAAGCATGTGATGGGAACACGCAGTAGGGGTCTGGATGGACCTGTTCACGATATACAACCAGGAGACTATGTATACGTTAAGTGTTTTGCAGATAAAACCCTGGAACCACAGTGGACCGGACCTTTTCAAGTCCTACTCACCACCTACACTGCAATCAAGGTTGAGGGACAGAATTCTTGGATTCACCATACCCGGATTAAGAAAGCCCCTGCAACTTCTTGGAAAGTAACCCCAGATAAAAAAGAACTGAAACTCAAATTTACTCGGACAAATGGGAACAATGTGGGTGGCAAGTAAGTGAACCTGAGCAGTTGCGGATCCACCATATGGGAAGGGCACCACAACAAACAATATAGAACAAGAGTCGGGGACTGA
This sequence comes from Falco peregrinus, assembly GCF_023634155.1. Classification (NCBI taxonomy): domain Eukaryota; kingdom Metazoa; phylum Chordata; class Aves; order Falconiformes; family Falconidae; genus Falco; species Falco peregrinus. The sequence goes on from NC_073743.1 coordinate 21,988,104, forward strand.
GCCAGTGGCCAGGCTCGCCCAACTTGTTATTAGTAAGCCCCAACTCAAACAAAGATATTTTTGATCAAAACAGATTTTAACGTTTAGATTCTTAAAATGATCAATAGTGGGTTTAAACCATTTGTGTTTTTTTGTACCCTCTCTCTTGCCTACAACCAAGAGCCTGATAATTGGCCTTGGAATCATGCCCAGAAAAAACACACTGGAATAATGGGAAAGGTGGACTCAAAGACGAAACTAGCTATGGTGGTTTTTTCTGAAAATGAGGTGTACCAAAGGAATCAATGGGATCGGGAGGATGTACACAAAGTCAACCGATTATGGGGAAAATTAGGAGATAAGATAAAAGTAGGATGTCAAACATATAATGAAAAGGATAACACCAAGATTTCGGGAGACACCCAGATTAATGTCAGAAAGGTAGATAAGGAATTTACCCTTCTAAATACAACCATGTGCTTTAATTCACGGGAATGTTGGCACAATTTTACCTTAACCGAGCCCATCTTTATAATATGCCTAGGAAAGGAATCCCCAAGAACAGCTCTGACTTATAAGATCAAAATAACAATCATGCTAACCACTGTTCCTACCACCACCACAGTTACAACAACCCCATTAACGTTTGATCTTAAATTAACTAAACCAGATCCAAAGATTTATACAATTGGACCATATGTAATCAGAAATACAGGTCAGCAACAAATGTTGTTTAACCCAGAATGGTCTCTGAAAAGAATTGAGTTACAAGTACAAGTCAATGTTTCTGATGTTAAGCCATCCTGTTCCCCCTTCTTACGGACCTCTTATGAGGGATGGACAACTTGGTTAAGAAAAAGGGGAAATATTTATCGGAACAGAATAGTGAGAGATGTAACTGGAATGTTGGGAACAGGACTCGGAGTATTAAATTCCATAGACTCAGAGGTGATAATGAATAAACTAGCCGCCACCACGGCCGATCTATCAAAACTACAACAACCACTAAAATCTTCATTATTGGCATTAGGGGCACATCAATGGTTGATATCGAAGGTACTCCCCAGGTGGGAACAAATAAACATGGAAGATCATCAACTCATCACTAAGGCGTTAGGTGGTTTACAGGACGACGTCGCCCTGGCTCTAAGTTGTATCCAAGCCCAAATGTGGATGCAATCAATAGCTGCATCCATAATAAGAGAAGGAGAGGAAGGCATATTTCCTACAGAAATTCGAAAGATGGTTTGGGACAGTGCTACGGAGGTAGAAAGAAAACTCCAGTCATGGTGGAATATGGTGAACTTTACCTATGACCCCAACACACACACCATCACAGCTTTTGTGTTAACCATACATAATGCAGTAATAATTACCATACACCCCATTGTAGCCCTTGGAATTAACCATAATGGGGTGCTCCTATACCCTTTTGAACATAGAACATGGGCCAGAAAGATAGGCGACAAGTGGCAAACAGTAGATTTAGAATCTTGTATTATGCGAGAACAGCAGGGCTTCCTCTGTGAAAGCAATACTATAATGGCTCAGGATACTTGTTTAGATACAGATCAGAAAATATGTCATTTCGAGGCCCGACCAAATGCAAACTTGAAAACAGTAATTATATATGCAGGGAAGGGATGTGCGTGTTTGAGAACTAAGTGTAACACAATAACCATAGATGGGGAGGTAAAAGAGACTGCACAGTATTCAAATTATTGTATTTGTAATTTTACTACTATCACAGGATGCGATTTTAGTTACTCAGCCCCAGTAGTGTGTCATCAATTCTTAAAATCCAATTTTACCCTATCACAGATAATAATTCCTACCCCCATAGGACTAAATATAAGCAGTATAAAAGAACTATTAAAACATGCAGATTTACAACGTATACTGGAAGAAATCAAAGAAAAGGGACATGAAACTCTTCTTATGATCCATCATGATGTAGAGGGGATCAAGAAAGTTTTAAAAAAGGTAGAACAGGATGGAAACCATAATTGGTGGGATACTCTCTTTGGCTGGTCACCCTCTGCAACAGGAATTCTTAACACTCTGGTACACCCCATTGTGATCTTATTGATCAGTTTAGGAATTTCCTTAATACTAACCATTATGTTATATTTGTGGGTTTGGAGAATGTTTAAAAGAGTAACACTTATGTATGATGCTTTATATCATTCGGGAAGGCTGCTTAAGTAAAAGAATTTACTTAATTTAATAGAAAAGGGGGGATTGATATGGAGAAATAATGTGAAATGGGGATAATGGACATGGATTGTGATTGTATGTGTCTGCTTAAGGAATGTGGGTATGGTGACTAGTCATGGGTGCGGTGACAACTACAGTTTTGAGGAGACGCCTGCCCCTCTTCCTCTAACAAAGGGGAGACGCCTGCCCTTCTTCCTCTAACAAAGGGGCTATTTAAAAGAGAATAAGAAAAGATGAGAGACATTCAAATGCTATCTAGAGGGAGGGAGTGCTAAGTCTCCTTGCTGGAAAGATTGGGTGGTCACAATCACCTGAAGAAGATTGGGTGGTCACAAGGACATGAATCACCTGAAGAAGATCAGATGGTCACAAGAACATGAATCACCTACAAACCTGCAAGACCACCACATTCCAGGAAACGGACTGATAAGCTAATTAACATACGAAGCGGGGTTTAGGTAACGAATATGTATAGGCGTTAATTGAATATTCATTTGTTCATTGTATAAATGTGAGATGGTTCGTCACTTCGGGTATGCACGCTTGTGGAGGAGCGATCCCCCGTGCATCTGCGCGCAATAAACATACCTACTTTATAACTTTCGAGTTATAGAGTCAAATTCCGCACGTCAACTGTGATTCCAGGGTTTTATCTGTAAAACACTTAACGTATACATAGTCCCCTGGTTGTATATTGTGAACAGGTCCATCCAGACCCCTATTGCGTGTTCCCATCACATGCTTCTCAATTCTTATTAATTGTTTGTTTAGTGCCACCATATAGGAAGTCATTGTTTCTTCACCAATCTGTGAAGACGCCCCCTTTTGTACCCCATAGGGTCGTCCATATAAAATTTCAAATGGGCTAAGCCCCTCTTTTGCTCTCGGTCTAGTTCGAATTCGTGTAAGAGCTAATGGCAAAGATTGGGGCCAAGTTAGATTTGTTTCTTGACCTAACTTGACAATCTGTTGTTTGATTAGATGATTCATCTTTTCCACCTGGCCACTCGATTGTGGTTGGTATGGGGTATGTAATTGCCAATCTATTCCTAGATGGTGGCTGATCTGTTGTACTATTCTGGACACAAAATGTGGTCCTCTATCCGAGGACATTACCGCTGGGACTCCAAACCTAGGTATTATCTCTTGGAGTAGTATTTTGGTCACTTCCCGGGCTATAGCAGTTCTGCACAGGAAGGCTTCTGGCCAACCTGAAAACATATCAGACATAACTAATAAATATTGGTACCCCCCTTTTCTTGGGAGTTCGGAAAATCAGCTTGCCACTGTTGTCCTGGATAATTCCCTCTACTAATGTTTCCTAGTTTTATTTTATTTGCTGTATTGGGATTATTGCGTAAACACATTTCACATTGCTGAGTCACCTGTTTTGTTACAGTATACAAGTTTCGCCCTATCAATTTCTGATTTAGACTTTTATATAAAGTATCAGCTCCCAAATGTGTCTTATTAATAATAGGGCTGTTCCATATTAAATTGGATGGTGCCACTATACGACCATCCCTTAAATAAGTCCACTTATTTATTTTTATTTTATCATTCATGTCCTGAATTACCTTTAAGTTTTCTTTAGAATAGTTTGGCTCCTGATCTGTACTTACAGTTTGGATTTTATCGTCTGGTATTAAGGATAATTCCTCTTTTCCTACCTCCTCTGTTACTTGTCTGGCCTCATGGTCGGCCAGGCAGTTTCCAGTTTCCAAATCAGTGCCTCAATGGGCCATCTTATGTTCTTTCTTCCTGGATGACCCTCTTATAACAGAGGGGGCCATTACTCACATCAAGGTCTGGCATGGCATATGTTCCCACCGCTCAACGCCTACTGGGTTGCAGCCAACAGCGGAGCTCAAGATTCTTCTTGGTGGCAAACACAGAGGCCAACCCAGTCTTGCCCTTGACTATGGTAGGAGGCACCTGACCAACCTTATTCCTTGTACTTCGTTGTCAATGCAGTTTCATCTGCACATCCCATAACAAGTCGCTGCCATGGCAAAACACACAGATTTACATTAGTAGAACTACTACAGAGTGTATTTTATTTCAGTTTTTCTGCCAATATCCCCACAGCCTTGCTGACCAAGGGATATTGTTTTTATCTGAACTGAGCAAGCCTCCCCCTTATCATTTTACTGTATCAGGTAAAGCATTTTTCACCTTTCCTGGAATTTATTTTCAGATACACCTGGTTAAAAATTTCTTTTACTTCAGGGAGGTCCTCTTTTCCTCTTTTCTGTTGAATTAAAGATAAGCTCAATATTTCAATTACTTGATCATATTTAACTTTTAGTTTCATTTCTCCTTCTTTAAACGTCTAGATGTTCTAATAAATCTCATCCCAACAAAGATTTTGGTGAATTTGGCATTCTTATTTGTTTTCTGAGTTTGTACTTTAAAGGTTTCAGGATGTTTTCCTGGTGGCCAGCAGCTTCCACAACTGTAACAATTTATTTATTTTTTTTTTACTGAAGTTTAACAAATAAGTTGGTTTTGTATTCACTAAAATTCCACCTCATTTTTCCTAGTCCCTAGTTCACCAGAACCCCTTGCTGGTTCTTTAGCTTAGGGCGATATCGCTTCCAGTGTCCACTTTCCCTACAATATGCACAGTGATCCGGTCCCATAGGAGAGGGGTTCACTCTTTCACTTCTGCCTGACATTCCTCCCATCTCTGCCTCATCTCCTCTACCAGTTTAGCACGACCCAGCTCTTCTTCTCTTACCTTCTGTGCACGTTCCCTGTTCCTTCTATCAACTTTTCTATATCACGCTTACCTAGTAACTCGAACCTTTATCTAGTCCTATTAGATCATCCTGACAAATCTTTCATAACCAACTTTCAAACATCTAAATTTCCCATCAAAGATTCACCTTTATTCTCCTCATACCCATTGCCTACCCTAAAGGGGCCACTACCGGTCCTGTTGTACTGCAAATGCTGCAGCAATTGGGGTGACATTGTCAGGTCCTTCTGCTCAATTGTCAGCAATAGCAACCCCTCCTCCTCACCAGCAGAAGGGTTCGGGGCAGGAGATGCTCTTCCTGCTCTGCAGGTTACACAAGCCTGCCTCTGCAACAGCACTTCTGTTTTAACTCTTTCTTACCCTGAATGCAAATCTGCTCCTTGTTGCTTTAAGTCTGTGTTCTTACATATCATGCCTTCGCAGGCAAACAGCAAACACCCTGCCATGCGTCCAGCATGCACCTTCGAGGGGGTATGGGGGTTTGTACAAACTCACCCCAATACTTTAACTCTTTCACAGGGTCTTTGATTCTCCACCCTCTCCCCCTACCCCCCTGCCTCAGGTTTTACATACATTAGTACAAGTTTTTATCTTACAACATGTTTCATTCTGGTTGCTCCACAGAAGGAACCACAACCTGAGCTTTTTAACACAAAAATTTCAACAAGAACATCTTTCTAGTTTAGGTCTCAGGTTTTTTCCTATCCTTTTCTAGAGCCATAATCAAAGATCAGGTGATGTTAATCCCGCACTCTTTCTAGTGCTGATATGGAGAAATAATGTGAAATGGGGATAATGGACATGGATTGTGATTGTATGTGTCTGCTTAAGGAATGTGGGTATGGTGACTAGTCATGGGTGCGGTGACAACTACAGTTTTGAGGAGAAGCCTGCCCCTCTTCCTCTAACAAAGGGGAGACAGGGAGACGCCTGCCCCTCTTCCTCTAACAAAGGGGAGACGCCTGCCCTTCTTCCTCTAACAAAGGGGCTATTTAAAAGAGAATGAGAAAAGATGAGAGACATTCAAATGCTATCTAGAGGGAGGGAGTGCTAAGTCTCCTTGCTGGAAAAGATTGGGTGGTCACAATCACCTGAAGAAGATCGGGTGGTCACAAGGACATGAATCACCTGAAGAAGATCAGATGGTCACAAGAACATGAATCACCTACAAACCTGCAAGACCACCACATTCCAGGCAAAGGACTGATAAGCTAATTAACATACGAAGGGGGGTTTAGGTAACGAATATGTATAGGCGTTAATTGAATATTCATTTGTTCATTGTATAAATGTGAGATGGTTCGTCACTTCGGGCATGCACGCTTGTGGAGGAGCGATCCCCCGTGCATCTGTGCGCAATAAACATACCTACTTTATAACTTTCGAGTTATAGAGTCCAATTCCGCACGTCAGTGCTAGTACCATAGGATCCCGAGGGGGTACTAATCCACAGTCCTTTTGCCACTCAGGTTTATCCCGGAGGACGAAGAACATGTCTGCATATGATACTTCGTCCCATTTTCCTTCTCTTCTCAGAAACAACATTAATTGCAGGAGAGTGTTATAATCTAACGTTCCTCCCTCCTGAGGCCATTTCGCATCAGTCCCCAATTTATACAAAGGCCACCACTGATTACAATATTTAATCAATTTCCTTCTATTTTCGGTACCACCCTGTCCTACGATATCACTCCAATGTTTTAATATATAACCCAAGGGCGATTTTTCACAGGGCTTACTTATTCCATTTCCCATTTCGCAATTTTAATTACTTTGTTTTTCTCTGGCCGCCTCAGCCACCCAAGGTTGGAAACGCGGATAGAGCTCCTTACTTGTTTTGCACTCAAACGCGTGTCTCAAGCACTCTTGCACTCACATTCAGTCAAAATAATTAAGCTATACATGGAAAATCAAAATGCGCATCTTAATCACACCATTCACACTCTCCGGGCAGCCCTCAGTCACACAAGCAGTATGTTATAAGGTACCGTGCACTTACGTACAACTTTTAGGAACACTAACAGTTCACAAAGTATGCATTTCAATGAACAATTGCCAAAAAACAAACAACAAACAAAAACCCCTAAATTTTTCCTGGTCTTAAGCAGAGTGTTAAGTTTTCCCCTATTTGCCTAGAATTACCAGAATATTATTATTTTTCAACATACATTTCATAACTCCAAGTTTTGAACATGTAACAAGACAACACATAGAACAAACAAGACACAGAGCGCTATTTCAGTTGTTACATTCCAGGAATTCCCCAATTCTTAATACAACCTAAAGGAAGTTTTTAACTTCCCCCCGTTTGTGGGTTTTTCCTTTTTTTTTTTTTTTCTTCTTTTTTTTTTTTCCTATGCAAAAGTTTCCCTTTTACTTTTGCTGTGAGGTCCCTCTTGTTCCTGTGAGATTCCGCCTTATTCCGTCCCGCCCCCCCGCTTTCCGTCACGAGGCCTCTGGGCTTTTAGGAATGGAAGTAACCCTGGGTTTGCTCGATCTGCCCTCAAGATCGCTAGCGGCCTCCCTTTGGTCAGCAAACCCCCTCCCAAGGTACCTTTCCTCCTGGGGACTGCGCTGCGTGCCGGACGTCTCCGTGCGTCTCACCAGCCGCCCCGTTTCTAAACACACCGTTTTATCCGTGGATCCAGGGGTTTCTCTTCTGCTCCTGGGTGAACAGCTGAGAAGAGGAGGCTCCTCCGAGGAAATCTCCCGGGGCGCGCCTAGGAGCATCCGCTCCGCAGCTGGTCCCTCAGCTGAGCAGAAATCCTCCTGCCTGGCTCGCCAAACTGACGTACGGAATTAGTCTCTATAACTCGAAAGTTATAAAGTAGGTATGTTTATTGCGCGGAGATGCACGGGGGATTGCTCCTCCACAAGCGTGCATGCCCGAAGTGATGAACCATCTCACATTTATACAATAAACAAATGAATATTCAATTAATGCCTATACATATTCGTTACCTAAACCCGCTTACTCTCGCTTCGTATGTTAATTAGCTTATCAGTCCTTTGCCTGGAATGTGGTGGTCTTGCAGGTTTGTAGGTGATTCATGTCCTTGTGACCATCTGATCTTCTCCAGCCAGGAGACTTAGCACTCCCTCCCTCTAGATAGCATTTGAATGTCTCTCATCCTTTTCTCATTCTTTTTTAAATAGCCCCTTTGCTAGAGGAAGAAGGGCAGGCGTCTCCTCAAAACTGTAGCCGTCTCCTCAAGGCTGTGTGCCTATGTGACCAGAAGCCACACCCATGACCAGTCACCATACCCACATTCCTTGAGCAGACATATACAATCACAATCGATGTCCATTGTCCCCATTTCACACTGTTTCTCCATATCAGTAGTGCCAAGTCTCTCTCCCAAGGAAGAGCATTTAGGCTGGTGTCCTGCTAAGAAAATACAGATGCCAAAGTTCTCCATAGGGATAAAGAGGATGAGCTTGTGGAAAGCCTCCAGTAAGGAAATTCCAATTCTGAAAAAGAATATGTAACTGTCATATCTTTGACCAGAGCAATCAAGGCAGATGTTTCCTTCTTGAATGCTCTTGAATGAAAATGGTTTGGTCCTTTAGATTTTATTTCGGGGGAAGGGGGGCCTGAAGCACTACCTCAGGCTTTGAGATATCTTGAGAGGAAAACACAACCTTTGTAGATAAAGGAAAAGAATGTTCAGTATTTTAGACAGCAAAGCTGAGATTCTTTCCCTTGGAAATGATGTACATTCAGAGATCCAGCATCACCATACAGCGCCCAAGGCTCTGCATTTCCACCCTACAGTAATGCTGTGAGAGGGAGATGTTGGCAATGCAAAGGTGTACTAAACCTTCGTGCAGACCAGAGTCCTACAACAGCAGAAAATGCCATTTCTTTCTAATTTTAGCCTTCCCCTGACTGCAGAATGGGCTATCAGTGCCAGAGGAGGGAGAGGTCTGGGGAAGAGGAGACTCCTTGCCATCACAAGGAAAATGAGCCCAGGCTTTGAACTTCAGGGTGGAGAACATACTGTAGAGAGGGCATTGCAGGGCCTGTAAGAGTTGGCCACCACCCAGCAAGTGCTTTGTTTTGAACTAAGGACATGGAGTTGGAGGAAAGATTGGGAAATAAGGGCTCTGTTAGGCAATTTGAGTCCTTGTCATGCTCCCATTAGCGTGAGATTCTGCTAAGAAAACTGTTGGAGAAGTCCATGGTTTTGAACAAATCTTGGATAAAACCTGGTTTCTTGTAGTATTTAAGAGTATAGAATACATTCTTAGTACAGAATACTTTATCCAGGAGCATAATCCCCATCAAACAGCAAATAACTAGCCACAGATGAGACATGACATTGTGAATAAAACTCCTAACCCCACACGGCTGATCTATACCCTCGGTTTTGTCCTTGCTCAAGAAGACTTGGTCTAGGCATTAAGTAGCAAAGCGCTCTGCCATGCTGTTTATCTTTACTAGCTATATTTCCTTTAGTGCTCTGCATGGTAATTCTATGTCTACCTTGGCCTAACAGGCCACAGAAGACAATTCTGAAAAAGTAGGTTTGTAATGGTTTATATCTTGTTGAAAATACTGGTTGTTTTTAATGTTCTACAATAATTTACTTCTTTTATCATCCCGAACTTGTTGATTTTTGCGTGAAATGAGCAATTAAGCTGGTGGGATGAAGGAGAAGAAAACCAATATTCCTACAAGATTGGCCACACAAAAGTACGTCTGATTCCTGCCCAGTCACTCCCTACCCACTCTCTGCTTGGTACTGGGAAGTTTAAAAAGGTAAGGATGTGGTGGGTTTAATTTGTGCATGTAACTTTCTATACCTTGCTGCTATAGTCTTTCCCCTTCTGAATTTCCCATCGCTAAGGCCAGGAGCTGAGGAGAGGGGTGAGGTGGCGATTGTGAGATGTTGCGACGGAGGGAAGACACAGTCGCTCAATATGAGTGATCAGCAGACTTCGTTTATTGTCCCTTACAGTCACCTTTTATGCCTTGTTATAATTAGCTCATACATATTACAAAAGTTAAGCTCATTATTGGTTAGTTGCCTAAATACCAAGCCCGCCCCTAGTTTCTCTTCTGTAGTTATCGGTTCCCACCTGCAACATTCTTTTCCCACCAAAATCTTCCTGTTATTGTGTAACAAGAACAGCCAAAGACAGTTATTTTTGCTTTACTTCAGATAAGCTGAGAGCAATGTGCATTTTTGTCCAGCCAGCTGGACTATGTCTATGTGACCCTTTTCAGCTAGTCAGTTATCCACAATTCCCCCGTTTTTATTTTGGGCGACATAGGCTTGGTTGACCATTTTCAATAACAGCATTTTAACACAGGAAAATACACAGCCAACTTATAAAATCTCAGTTCAGAAGTATAATTCCTGAAATACTTGAAAAATAAAGTTAGCTTGAAGCTTTAATTTAGATGCTCTTTCTGTTCCAGTGATATAAAAAGTTTAAAAAATTCAAAGGTAATTTTAAAGTTCTGAACATGGACTAATGCAAGCTCAAAACCCAAAAAGAAACCAAACTGATGTTTGACTAGGAATATTTGCAAATATTTTAGTGGAAAATCCCTGACCATTAACAATTTTCTGTCCAAATAACAACTGCCCTTATGCAACCAACCAGTCCATACATTTTCTGAAGAATACCTCATTGATATCAAAGAATTAACAAAGGGGAAAAATTAGTTCTAAGCTATATACATTCATAAGTGGATTTTTCAATAGTTACATACAGATTTACACACTAAGCCATAATGGCTTGTAGGTGATACACACAAGAAGAGTACGTTGCTTATCTGTCTGAATGTCTATGCTAAATTTGACAACTGTGCCACAAGCCAAGCCTACATGGGTGCTGTGTTATGCACGTTCCTTAACAAACAGAAGTATAATAGGTAAATTCCCAAGATCTAGTCCCCAACCTAATTATATTATTTTGTAGCCAATTAAGGAAAATAACACAAATGTGCATATCTACATGTGCACACACCTTTTAGTTCAGAACCAATCTGTAATATAAGGCCTTAGCCTTATGGCATCATCGAATCTTAACGAGTACAGTAATTAAAAATGCAGTCTTACTGTAAGTGCGATTTATGCTGACATTCCCTCAAATGCTACACGTGAGTATTTCTCACTCAACTGCCTCAAGGTAAAATAGTAGTATTCGTTAATATGTATTAAAAAATCATTAATTCTCTACAATAGCAGTTGACTTCCATAACACTATGTAAGCAAAAGAGGCCTAAGATGGGTTTTCTGAATACTAACAATTTATTTTAGACTGTCTAAACTCAGGTCTTGAAAGATTTCACTCTGCCAGACGTAGAAACACTGTTGCACTCCAGTTGTGATATCCCTTTTCCCAAGTTGTCACATGCACATCTCGCTCAAGCAACATTATTGTCAAAGTTTCTCTCTGCTACATAAAAGCATATTGCACTTGTAGATATAAAAGACAGCACCCTTACTTAGATTATTACCTTATTACCTCATAACTCTTAGTATACCTTGTATCTCTGATTTCATCACTTCAAAAATTCACCAGAAGCAGATAAAACCACAGCATCAGACTAAACTACACCTTAACTGCTGATTCAAATAAAGGCATTCTCTTCAGATATGCCTAATGCTTACAAATAGTGTTGGCTGGTTTTGATCAAGAAACTATTATTACAATAACGATCAAAAATAATAATCCCGTTTGCAAAATGCCTTTAAGCCAGCCTCCTAGTCCCAACCAATTTCCACATTCAGAATACAGCATAAATACAGAATACAGAATAAATTATCTCCATCAAGGCAAAAAGGCTTCTCTTTAAGCACAGAGATATTTGCTAGTTCAAGGCAGAAACCCATTTCTTGTAGGGGACATCTGAAGCACTTTTTTTGGTGGGTTTGTACTCAATTCCGTACTTTTCCTTCAGAAGCTTAAGCTGTTCCTCTTGTTTCAGGAGTGTTTCCAACTCTGATTTGTCGAATAGGTCCGTATTTCCCCAAAATATCATACATTTCCTCCGCTGTGATTTCATACGGCAGGTTCCGAATATAAAGGATCCGATTGACCTCTGGGGGCAGCCAGATGTCAGCTCGCTTGGCCGCTTGCATCGCCATGGCGCCGATCGGAGGGGGGGGGGTGCGTGGGGGTGCCGCCTCGGAGAGAAACCGCGGCCGGGAAGGGGCCTGCCGGGCTGCGCCGCCGCTCGCCGCTGCCGCGGGGGTCCCAGATGCTATCCCATACGCTAATAACCCGGGTAATTCCTTTTTACAATCTATGTCCTGAACGCTCCGCTTTTCTAAAAAGCATATGAGCGAATCGTACGTCGCTTGTCTCTCCATACCTTCGTCAGCGCTGTTGCAGCCTTTGCGAGACTCCGGCGACGCGTGGCCGGCGGGACCCTCTGTAGGTGCTCCCGGGCGCGGGGACTGTGCCCTTCCGCCTCCTGCGCTGCTTTCAGGACCGGTACCCAAATCTCCGTCGAACCGTGGCTCGCAGGTTCAGCCCTCTCTAGGGTCCCTGTTCGGGCGCCATTTGTTGCGACGGAGGGAAGACACAGTCGCTCAATATGAGTGATCAGCAGACTTCGTTTATTGTCCCTTACAGTCACCTTTTATGCCTTGCTATAATTAGCTCATACATATTACAAAAGTTAAGCTCATTATTGGTTAGTTGCCTAAATACCAAGCCCGCCCCTAGTTTCTCTTCTGTAGTTATCGGTTCCCACCTGCAACATTCTTTTCCCACCAAAATCTTCCTGTTATTGTGTAACAAGAACAGCCAAAGACAGTTATTTTTGCTTTACTTCAGATAAGCTGAGAGCAATGTGCATTTTTGTCCAGCCAGCTGGACTATGTCTATGTGACCCTTTTCAGCTAGTCAGTTATCCACAGTGAGATTCATTAGTTTTCTGTAAAACAACCTGCAAATAGTTTGAATTGAAGGCAGGTTTTTTGAATGAAAGCTTTATTGCTAGATATGTGCTGGGATGGGGCTGCTTCGCCGTGACTGCTATCAACAATTTGAGCAAACCTTCCGGGAGTCATTCTGAAATGGCCCATTTAGTTCTCAAATATCCATTGCAATCTAGAGCATGGGAGCGTCTGGGGAATTGCTGCCTCTGCTTTTTGGAGATTTTTTTGAGTCTGCTCATCCATTCAGCTCTTCCGCGCCAGGTCATGGTCACCTTGTGGCACTGGTGCTGAAGGGTGAGACCCTGCAAGCGTTACGCAGAGCAGTTGCTGTAACCGCAGGGGTGGTGGTGCTCAGTACGTGGAAGAACTGTAGTAACGCTGCAGATGGAGTAATATGAGCTTTTGGTCTCCAAACCAAACGCACACACAACCCTTTCACTCGAGCTGCTGTTTGTTCCACCTCCTGGTGAGAGCGTCTCACCAAAAGTAACAATTCCCTGGAAAGAAGGTGGGTAAAGTCAACAGAATTGAAATAAAAACCGCGCTGTTGCACCCACATGTACAGATGCTGTTGGCTTTGTTGGCTAGGAGAATTGAAAAATAGATGCTTCATAAATGATAAATTTTTTAGATTACCATTTGCAAATACATCGAGCTTTTCTGAACCCAGGAGGTGGGTATACTTACACAGATAAGACTTCCCTATGGAAATGATGATACAGGAAAAGCTTATCATGTAATTAGAAAAAAAACAAATCAGTACTTAGATCCTCTAAGTCAGTCAAGTTCACTGCTACAGTTAAAAAAAAAAAGGGGGGGGGGGGAAATAGGAATCTAAGTACTTCTCATTAGTGAGAAGTGCTCCAGAAAAATATGTGAAGAAGTGGTAAAGAGACCATGTTGGTTTGGAATGGAATAAACAGGTGTCACAGCCAAGAGATCACTTAGCATCAGCTTCTGGGACTTTCTGTGTGACAAAGAGGTGACAGCTCACTGAACAAAATCCTGGTCTGTGGTAGAAAGGTCAGGTAAATTGGTACATAAAATTAAAATGTAATGTCTTTAATTTTTTATTTTTTTTATTTGAATGTGCCTATGTGTTTCCTTACTGATGCCAACAAATCCTCGCTGCTTGGAAGTTAAATAGGTGTTGGTTAATGAGTTATTGATCATTGGATTGAAAGTGAGGGGTTGAATAGACTGATATCCTGGAATGATAATCCTCTAACTTCCAAATTCACATAGTCATCACTCATGGATTATCAAAGTTAGACATTAAAAGAATCCTACTAGGTCGTCTAGTCTGCCTGCTGATATTGCCTGTAAGTAGGGCTGGTCAAGAAAAAGGAGAAAACCAGTCTGTTAAAATGAAATGTTCTGTATGGATACACCTATTTGGAGGAAAAAAAAAGAAGTAGTTAGTTTTTCAAATATGCAAAACCAAAATAGTTTAATTAGACTTTCTCATTCTGTTTTTCATCTGACTTTTGTTATTAAACTGACCTTGTAAAAATGAACGTATTGATTTTGCAGAGGAATCTAATTATCATTCTTTGCGTGCAGTGCTCTGTATCCTGATATTTCACAATTTACATTATGACAATCTTATTTCAATTTTGGAAAAAAGTCAGATGTAGAAACACAGGCCATTTCTTTGGAAACAGAAGTGCTATTTTCTAGTCAGGCCCATTTAAAAACACTTCGACTAATCTTTTTTTAAACACCTTTTAAATGTGCAAGACTAGGTTTCGAACCATATGAAAATTTCACTCCAGTCTTGAACAAGCAGCTCATGTCTGTACAAAGCTGCCAATTTAGACATTTCCTCCTGAGTAGCTTATGTAATTTACTATTAATATTAGTGGTTAGTATGTAGCTCCTAGGCTGATCTGTAATTCATATACGAAGCCAGGGTACCTAGTTCTAGGGGGTTTATCTTTTTCTCTGTCCAGCGGTGTAAAAACTGGGTGAAAAATGCAGTGTGGCAAACCTAGAGGGTTTTGTAGACCGAGACGTAAATTCTGTGTCCTACTTACAGCTGGTGAGTTATTTAGCGTTGCCGTGTGTGTGTATTTTTAAAATTTCTATTTCCTAGAATCTTGTCTGCCCTGTGAAAACCAGGCAGAGCTGAAAATTGGTTTTACCATTGCCTTTAAGGCTCTCAACTTTTTGGGATGGCTTAGGTATGGACTGGTTCGGAAAGGGAGAGTGTGGAGTATCACAGGAGTAGGGGATGTCCAGAGCTGAACTAGCTGCCTAGACTCCCCTTGCAGTGACAAGAAACAGGCATTTCTAGCGTGGGATTTCTATTGCCATTGCAGAACACCAGGCAACCAATGCAGGGAAGATTTTTTTAATTCAAATTTAATGAAAATTAAGTTATAGTCAGGAGGGCTGAATACAAACAACGTAAATCATTAAACCCACTGTGCTTTGGTCAAAGTGCATAGTGGAAAAAGTACACAAATAAGTCCTCAGTATTGTCTTAATATTGGATAATTAGGAAAGGAGTGTGCAGGGAGGAAAATAAATCGGAATAATTGCAGCTCAATGCAAGATGTTGCACTTCACTCTGTGAAGCTGGATGAAGAGCCTGGTGGGGAAAGCAGCAGCAGAGGGATGCGCCCAGGCTTCGAGACTTGCAGCTTAGGTTTCTTGTCTGGTTAATCTCTTGCCAAAGCAGAGAGCTACTCCACCCCACAGTTAGCAGTCCTCCTCCAGCACCAAGGGAACCTACACTTCACTCCATTTTCTGCTGCTTTGTTGTTTTCCTTGACTGGCAACAACCTGATTTTTGATTTATGGTATTACCCCAGAAAGATCTTTATGCCCACTCACCCTATTAGACACAGCCCCTCTTGTTTGCTGTTTTTCTGACAGCAAGTCAGACATCACCCCCTTTTAAAAAATTTCCCTGGTGGTTGCAACTATCAGTTGTAAAAAAAAAAATGATCTGGAGAGAAAGTCTTTCCACTCTGGATCAGTGCCCAGAGAAGCCCATCAGTGCAGCCGGGTTCTGGAAGAGGGATTTGGGAGGAGCAGCAGACACGGGGAACCCTCCACCCCAACCCTCTTATGAGATGGACATCACTAAGTTTATGATGCTCTGGTTGCCTATGGCAACCGGATCCGGCCTCAGCGATGCAGAAAGGCTCTTCCCCTGTTCCATTATGCTAACTGCAGCAGCCTCTGCAAACCCCAGGCAGCTGCTGTGTGTCTCTGTGTGTTTGATTTGTTTCCTTTGCCCAGCAAATGCCTCTTTGTAGTGGCTAGACCAGGATGCTGCACCGCAGGTAAAAAATGATGCTGTTCCTTGATTCAGCAGAAGAGGCGGAAGATTGCTGTAGTAGATAATGCAAGTTTTTTAACATCATAGGACTTCAGCAGCAGAAAAGGGACTGAATCTTTTTTGTCAACAAATAAAACATATTCTAGCCATTCCCTTCTGCAAGAAATTACATTTAGTCCATTTCAGTCAACACACAATTTGCATGAACCTGCTTTGCCTAATTCATGCATGTGATATGCCAGCTCTGTTTGGGAGTGGAGCAGGGTTTAAAAACCTTTGAGGAAGAAGAAAGCCAATCTGTTTGTTCAGCTGCTTGGAACAAAATATGAGCTGCTTGAGGCTGATGAAAATGTTGGGTTTAAGCTTTTTAAAAGGATTTATCTGCAATGTCCAATTAAAGTACACAGTCATAAAATGGCAGTCATAAAATGGCAGTTTAAGGGAACCGGAGCCTAATTCTCATGCACATTTAATTTTCATTTTGTTTGAACGGGCAACTGATAGAAAACAGTTCTGTGAACTTGTTTCAAACAAGAATTACCTCTAGGTATTTTTTTAATCAAGCATTGAAATACAAGCCCCTTACATAATGACTATGTGCACAGATTTCTAAGAGGAGTGGCAAGTTTGAGGAAGGAGGAAGAATGGCCTCAAATTAGCCTACTGAACAACGAAGTAAAAAAAAAGGAAAAGTTAAAAATCAGTTAATTTGAGCTTGCCTGCAGGCAGATTTCTCTGGGATGTTACTCCCAGAGCCAATTCAGAAAGAAACACGAGCTACTCTTGAACATTTTCTCTGCTATATCGGATATGAGATGAACATGTATTTGCCTGAGATTATCTACATACATTTTCTTTCTAGCAAGCCTACAAACCCCCTTTTACTCAGCAAGCAGCCCCTCGCTCTCTGTGAATTAGCCCCAGCTGATCCTGAAGCATCGCTGAGATCCAGCAGTGCCTGACTCAGGACGGAGGAGACAGTGCGTCCAGCAAGTACTTACCTGGGGTAAGACTGATGAGTGGAGAAGAGATACAAGAAATAAAAATATTTTTTTAAAAAAATATTATTTTAAAAGTGATTCTCAGCCGATAGAAGTGATTCTTAGTCATTATAGACAATGACAGCAGACTGTGTTGAATGAAAGTTTTGGTGTGACCCATCTAACTTCCACCGCAGTCAATGAAGATACCTTCGTTTAGGTTTGGCTGTGCTGCATAGCTGAAGAATTATTTTTGTTCGTGCTACGTTATTAAGCCATATCTCTGCTGTAATTCAGAATAAGATGTTTTTGTTAGGCACAAAAGCATAAGCAAACCAATTTGTGTTCTTCACTTGGAGTACCCTGGTTAAAAAAAAAAAAAAAAAAGGTGTTTTGTCTATTAAATCAAGTTAGGAAAGATCAAAGAGCTTTTTCTAGCTTGTTTATTAAGCCAAGTGGGAAATAATCATCGCTGAGCATTCATTTTTGAGTCAGAGCTTGGAAGTGCACTTACCATTATTTGTACTGTTTTTATCAGGTTAACTACCTGATTGTATTTGCCTAGCTGAAACTTCTAATACTATCAATATTGAAGCCTACAAAGGTTTGTTGTGGCCAGGATACCTCAGAATGGCTGACAAATATTTAATCCAGAAAGAATGTTTCTTTATGCTACATACACTTCATTTTCAAGAAGGGTGATTGTTTTTATCTATTACAAGTGGGTTCATTTGTGTGTCTGAGGCTAGATGTAATATAAGCATTACAACAAGAGTCTGCAGTAGCTGAAATCGATGGTACTAGGCTAGATTTAGATTTACATCGATGCAGTTTAGCTCAAAACCTGTGTCTAGACCCAGACTACTCTTCCATCGCCCTGGAGTCTGGCTGGTATGAGTATTGCACAGCAGAGTGTTTGCCCAGGTCTGGCTTTGCGTTGGCAACTGTCATGCAGAGATTCAGGTATGATGAGTTCCGGTGCCTGGTTTGGTGGCTCACGAGCCCCGGTGCCTGGTTTGGTGGCCCATGAGCCAGGCTGAGAGCCCAACCTTCCCACTTACCGTGCTTTGTCAGGCTGAGGAGTAGCCCTGCAGCACCGGAGCTGGGATCTCTTCGGGTAGGACCCTGGAGCACAGCTTGTGCTCTTCCAGTGGCAACTTAGTGGCAACCAGCCCGTGCGGCTGGAGCAGCGCGAAGATGAGCCAAAACCCTTTGGAAATGCTCTGGGGCATTATGTCTTCAGCACCAGCCCTTGTGCCCTGCGAATCTTTGGCCAGCCAACCCAACCAGAGCAGACACAGCTACAGGTGAGTCCTAAGAGTCTGAGGAGAAGGATTGCTCATGATAAGGGGAAGATATTTTTGTCCCTATTATAGCTTGGGGGACTCGGTTGTCCGACCACTGATTGTCTAAGAAAAAGAAAACAGTCCAAGTTTAATGTGTGTTGCGGTTTGGCTGTATCTTTGTGTGTTTAACACAACTTAAAAGTTCTGGAAGTAGAGATTACAATCCAAAGGTACGGACCTTAAAGTGGGTGTCATTGCCTCTCTATTTTCTCTGTTTTTTCTAATTTTACCTCTTTTCTATTTCTGTCTCTCTCATTTAAAATTGATGAGGTGGTCAAAAGCTGCAGTAACAAAAGCCACACAGATAAATACATTGCTATGAGGTTCTCAAAGCTAATTACATTTAAATCTAAGTGAAAGGTTTTAGAGGAAATTCAAGCATGGATTTTTGTGATCCTTCAGTACTCTGATTTATCTAAATCTGCTTGTCCAAGTGTAATCTTGGACCCAAGCTCAAAAAAAATTCCAAGTACTATTTAACAGCAGATTGAGAAAATTACATTCACCTTGCTGAAGGCCTAGGTATGGCTAGTAAACAGCTCCATTAAATATTTGAAACTTTGGTTAAAAAAAAGTCATAATTACATAGGAAGATCATCTTTCCATACCATTAACTTTTTCTGACCTTTTTTTGCTAAAAGAGGGACAAAAATATAAAGCATTAGCTGGTTCAGAGCACAAAACATTTTATAAAAGACTACATAAACCCCCATGAACTGTATATATCACTATCCCAGGAAATAAAACAAACTTTATAGCCACAGAAAAAAAATAATGTCATTTCCAAGCAGGTAACCAGTTGGAAAAAACACTGAGGAACTTTGTCCTCGCAGTCATAAAGCAAATTTCACTATTGAATAGGGGACTTACTGCGTGCAATATTGGATGTCAGGTTTTGACCAACTCCTGGAGGGTGCAAGTACATATATACATATATACATATGTCCCATTAAAACCAGGACTGGAAGCCTTCGGGAAGGGGTGTTTCATGGTGAGGGCAGAGCCCAGAACAGTAGCTCTACCCTGACTGGCACTGAAAGAACCGTTTCACTTGGCGCTGCCTCCTGACCATCTGTAAAAAGGCAGGACGATAATAATACCAGGTATTTTACTAAAGTGTTCACTACGCAGGAGAGTACAATTAAGTCCAGGAGCGCCTTGCTCAAGGTTAAGCCCACTATTACGCCGTCTCGAGAGCACGTTAGTAGAGGACGCATCTCCACTACTATAACGCGGTAGAGCCGGGTCTACAGCTGTAGCCTCCAAGGCTCAGCTTACCCTAAGCTTATCCTTGTTACAAGGAACCTACTTTACTGTATTTGTGGAGCACACCTTGAGTTGAGGCAGTGATCATTACAAAACGGTGCTGGCTACCAACACCATTACCTACTCCAGCTGCAACAGCAACCATTGCAGTGTCAGGGTGAGCCGAGGTGTAGCTGTGCCATGCACCAGAAAGGCAACACTTGCAGCTCAGGTCCTCTCAAGCATGTGTGGTTTAGCTAAAAGTGCACAGAAATCAAATAACATCACTCTCTAAGTCTTTTTCCTGATTTCCTCTCAGGCTGAGCAGATGCACAAGACAGGGCTCAGGCGAGACGGTTCTGCCTCCCTTTCTTCCAAGAATGGCAGGTGATAGTGCTAAAAGCCTTTCTAAGTGTTTTTGTAGTCATCTCCTGTTTCTTCCTTATCTCCAAGGCCATGACCCTGTCACAGAAGGAAATTAGATTTATTTGACATGATTTGTTCCTAAAAAAATCCCAGTGATGGCTGTCTCCTTGTTTTTCTCCTAAGTGCTTGGCACAATGCTATAACCCTGATGGTGCCCACAGCACCTTATCAAACCACTAGGGCTTCTGAGGTCAGAAAGCATCAAACAGCCCTGGACAGCCCAGAGGATTCTTGACCCAACACATGTGATTAATACCCTGCTTTTCCCTACTGATGCAGAGAGTCACGAGCAGCTGCTGTCACTCCTGACCAGAAAATGCAGCAGCTTATTTAACAAAATAGACTTTTCATTCCCTTCCGTTCAAATGGGAGCATGGCCAGTACTGAAGGAATTAACCATGGTACGTCAGCTTTTCCCTGTGGTTGCTCCAGAGCCACACCTGCCGTTCCTGTGCGAAATCTGTGCAAAACATGTTGAAAGATTAAATACAAATTCATCTCACAACCTAATATCTAGTACTTGGCACATTCTGGATTCCAGCTGGAATTCAGACTTGAACAGCTTTAGTGGCAATGATGGATGAATTCCTCTTGTTAGTAAACATTTTCATTATTTTAGACCTCCCTGCATCCCTTCACGTTGTCAGCCATGAGATATTACCTCCCACTTGAGAGAGTGCCAGAAAAGCTGTAGGAATAGCTGCTGTTCCTCCACAAGAGACACCCTCAAAGAACAGGGATGGAAAAAACCCATCTTTGGCATCACGTCTCTCCTCTCTGAAGCCCATGAAGGTCACACTCTCTCTGTTCAACACCTACCTGTGTGAAGATAGCTTGGATCAAAGGAACCAAGAAAAGCGGATTAAAAGGATCCAAAAAATGGGGTAAGAGGAACCTCAGTGAAGAGGCAGGCACTCAGTACGATGTTCTGATGCTGCGGAGCCTGGGTGAAGGTACCAGCTGACAGTTGTTCAGTTCAGCCCAAGAACCACCCTCTGTTTGCTCTCTGATTACAAGCTCTCATCTACAAAATTGAGATGGCTTCTGTCCTCTCTGTTTGCCAAGGGAAATGGCACCCCATCTCTCACACACCTTTCTCACAATCTCTCACATGCCTTTTCACCTCTTCCCTGAACTTCAGCGATGGGATGCTCAAACTATCAGTCATTCAGAACCTGATTAATAAGGGAGTGTTTCCGTGCGAGACATCAATAAATAAAATATATCAGCCTGCCCTCCGCTGGGTACTTCAATACCTAGCTGGAGTGTGCTGAATCAAGCACAAGAGCTTAGTTTTTATCTTCAACTTCTGTAATGGTCTGGAGCCAAGGTACTAAAACACCTCCTGAAGTTCCTGGATGAAGGCTGAGAACGATTATTCGTTTCTCAGATCAGTACAGCTTTCTGCAATAAGGGTAAAGGCGCTTTCTGAGGGCTGATGCAAACGGGGGGATGACATGCAGCAGGAATGAATGGCCACTGGGAATTTCACTGGTTTGTGCTCCGAGCTGCTTTAACCTGCCCGCCACAGCACCAACACCAGCGAGTGCCTCCAGTTTAGAAACAAACCTCACCAGTGCTTTCATATGCCATTAAACAAAGTTTCTTACCTGTTATTCCCTCTTGAGAAGATAAAACAATGGCATAGACATCGGCGGCAGGAGATAATCAGGTACTCCCCCGAGGAGGAAAATGTATAATTGCTATTTCCTTGAAAGAAAATTCATTTTAAAAGTGTACTGAAAATTGGACTCGGCTTTCGACTGCAGCTGGCTTTTACATCACTCAGCTGCCTCTTTGCAAAACCATCCTCTCATCTCCCAAATGTCAGATATTGCTGCAGATGATGAGACCAAAAGTTGGGCCGTGGAATTGCTCATGAAACCTTTTACTGCTGATTTCCACAAATGAGTATTCAGTGAACCCCACGGGAGAGAGGGACAGTTCCATGTCATGAAAATTCAAAGCATTCTTACTCATAATGACCTTCCCTTAGAAAGCCCATGCTAGAGAGGATCCACAATGGAAGAGAAATATATTGTAAAATACAAGTTTCACAAGTTTCAAGAAAAAATAAAATACTTGACAATATAATAAATTGCTGCAGTTTAGTTACCATGGTATGCTGGAGTCTTTATCTAGTCATTATAATTTCCCTGCAATATCTCTTGCCTTATCAAAATGGTTCAGTGAATCAGGTGTTCTGGCTGCTTCTGATATGGGATAAGAGCCCTGGCCTCTTGGTCACCACATTTGTTCCGGCTAATCATTTCCAAGTTGCCAAAGGGATAAATATTTAAAACAATCATGCATTCAAAACATCACAATTTAAAGGCTTAAACCACATCATCAGGTTTCCAGCATCACAAATGGAAAGTTTCCGAGCAAATACTATAAAGCCAAGCCAAGCAGCAGGACGAAGCCTCTACATTTGTTCCAGATTGCCTCTGATCTGTGATGGGAATGGAAAAGAGGGGATATTTGGGGATCCACATCCTGCAACAGATTTGTACTCTGAAGTATGGTACCAAATTCTGTGAAGAACACAAAATCTGACTCTGCTCAGCCAGACCCCTCAGCAGGGCACGACTGCTCAGGACAGAGGTCCTTCGCAGTGGGGCAGTAGCTGTGTTTTGGGTGGGGAATGCTGGATTGACTTTGCTGTATCATCCTGCATCCAGCAGGGAGGGGCGAGCTGCCCGTAGCAGCTTTGTATGATGCGGTCACAAGGAAGAAGGAAGCCAAGGGTCTTGATGATGCCCAGGGTGCTGAGCAGGGAAGACATGCAGCTGCGGCACTGGTTATTTTGGCATCGGGAAGTAGTGCAGCAACCTGCCTGGAGAGGCTGTTGGAAGGGACCAGGGCTTCCAGAGGCCACCCAGTGCCACCCCTCTGGGCACGGCACGATTGGCACACATCGCCGCCGCCCCTGACCGTGGGGCAGAGACTGTGCAAGGCACCGGTCTGTCCTCGCGGCTTCACAAGGGGCATGGAGCGAGCGGTGTGGGGCTGAAGTAAATGAGGGATACAGGGATGGTTGCAGGTGGCAGATTCTTACATGCTGGAGCCCTTTATGGGTCAGCCTCCCCACTTCCCCAGCAACTTTTTTTGAAGCGCTAATGCTGGGTAAGATGAGGCATAGACAGGGAGAATAAGGCTGAGTGGCTTGCCCAAGGTCACGCATGGAGTGACTGGCAGAGCTGAAAATAGTACCCAGGAGTCCTAATTATCAACTCTCTGTTCCAACCACTAAATAGCAATCAAGAATGATTATGCAGCAAAGGTTCTTGCACATGGGAACTGACTTACCAGAGGGTTAATTCCGCTCTAGCTTCTTACTGTGAGCTGACACATGGTGGTGCAATGAGAACGTTAGCTTTTCACCCTTCGGGATGTTGTTTGATGAGGTGCTAGCCTGACAAACAAAAGCAAGAAGCAGAGAGGAAGCCACCAGCAGCTGTAATTGGCAACTCCTGAGATAAGTCAGGTGGAGCGAGGCTGCTTTGGGTGAGCACAGCCTGGCAGGGCTGGGGGAGGAGGTTTGTGGACCTACTGCTCTGCATAGGGTCCGCTTTAGCTTAAGGGGTGCTACCCTTTGCTAAGCTTTTAGTTCTGGAAGCCCCTTGTTCAAGTGTATTTTCAGCCAAAGTCTTGAGGGGCACATTACTCCATGGCCCTCTGGGATCCGAGTGTCAGGATGAGGCTGCAGCATCACGCTTGGCTCTGCTCTGATCCTGCACCACAACCGTTCCCTCGCTCTCACTGTCCTACACACCAAGAGTTGAGCAATTCCCTCCGCACGCCGCTCAAATACCCGTGTGTTTATCCGTGAGCTCCGTGAGCTGGTCTCGCAGCACTACCGCCCCTCATTTCTGTATTTCCTTCAACAACCATTAAAAAAATATATATACATATTAGCTGATTCCCAATTCTCATTTTCAGGCAGGGTTTCTGGAGTTAGAAGCTATTTATAATTCCAACTCTCAATTCAACAGATAGTATTAGTGAATTATTTCAAGCCGTACAAGTAATACAATCAATATACTCATGGAGTAATGGATTGGGTAACCATGCCAACACAACTTTCATGCAAGACCGGAGGGCAGGCTAGTTTCTAAAACATTGAAAGGAAAGGTAATTAAGTCTGATCCTGACAAGGCATACAGACAAATGAGAAAGTACTGCAAGTCATGTGGAAATCTTTCCAATGAAGAAATAAGGCTAATGCTGCAAATAAAATTAATTCAGTGGATAATGCTGTAAAAAAATGTTCCCCTGCTCAAGCAGCCATCAGAAAAGTTTTCTTCCTCAACTTGCTTATTTGGCTGAACATTGATCTTCCTGTTGTGGCATGGACATCTAGATTTTTCTAAGGATTGTTTGCTACAGAATGGATTTTATGTGTGGATGTGCAACCAAGGTCTCCATCAGAAAATTAATAGCCAGGTCGAAGGCTGGGTGATGTGCCTGGTCCTCCTGTCCCTTGGAAAGAAGGTATGGCAAAGCGTGATTTGATCCAAAACCCATCTTTTCTTAACAGAGCTTCTCTATTTTGCCCTTAGAAATTCTGGTGATGGTAGTTCCCCACACAACCTATTCCAGGCTAAACTCTACTGTTGGAAAGATTTCTCCCTTTATGATGTGGACCCTAAAGTGCCTTTGCTCCAGCTGATGGCAATACTGTGGAGGCTGGCATCAGTAAGGAGAGGCTCTATGGGACGGACATGTTCTGGTGAGTAAAGGCAAGCTGAAGCAGAAGTAGAAGCAGCTAGCTGGGTGGTGCAGGAGAAGCAGGCGCTAGCTCCCCATCAGGGTGGAGCGTGTGTACAAAGGTAAGGGTGGAAGAACACAAAATGCCAACAGAAAGGCCATGTGACGACTCAGACAGCTGTGATGGAATCTCAAAATGCTAACACCTGGTGAGCTTTCTGCTCTACTCCACAGTGCTGCATTCTCCCCAGACCTTTCAGTATGTTCCTCCTGTGCATTGCTCTGTGCTGATCCTTGGACCTGGTCACCAACAACCAACAGCCTTGGTTGCACATCCACACATAAAATCCATTCTGTAGCAAACAATCCTTCGAAAAATCTAGATGTCTGTGCAACAAAAGGCAGATCAATGTTCACCCAAATAAGCAAGATGAGGAAGAAAACTTTTCTGATGGCTGCTTGAGACCTGCTCCAGGCTCTCTGAAGGCATCAGTGTCATCTCCCCCTTCAGACTCCGCTTTGCTATTCTGCTTACAGGGAAATAAATCCACATGTTGACTTTATCCACGTCTGGCTAACCAGATATTTACAGACAGCTCCTTTGCAGACTGAAGGCATCACAAAACAGAGAACATCTGCTTTTGAATCTCTTGGCAACATCTAGCGTAATATTAGCACAACGATAAAGCAAAAGAGACATTCTGTAAATAGTAATGTAGCTGTTGAGTATGTAGGTACAAGTGTCCGGGGAACAGAGAGGTGTGAGCATGGTGAGAGGCCAGGGTGAGCCGGTAACTGGTTGGAGACTGGGTCTCTACCACTTGCCCAGGGGCTGGACCAGTTGCAGCATGAGCTCTGACAGTGTAGGATCAAGCCTGGCTTCTATGGACAAGGCTCAGGACTGATTTTATTATTTTTTTTCCCCAAAGTCTCCTTCTTGTGGTTTGGACAAAAGAAGAACTCCAGCTGCTGTTATCTGCAGAAGCATCCTCAGCATCTCTATGGCCAGGGATTATCACCTAAGCATTAAGAACAATGAGAGACATAATAGGGATGAAAAAGATGGATGGTGTCTCGGTGGGAAAAAAATGTCAAACATCCACTTTTCCATTAAGTTTATAATGTTTTGCAATGCTTTTGGCCCCATAGTCACCCTATGAACATGATAGTAACAGCTGGCAAATCCACTGTGCCTTTCTTCTGTGTTGCAGTTTTTAATTTTATTTAAGAACAATGTCAGCTGGAAGCTGGCAGAGTGAGTCAGAGTTATCATGTTATGTCTAGTAGGTCCATAAAACCATGACCAGGATTTGATAGCTGGAGCTAATGAACTCGGGTTCTTTACAAGGGCCATATGGGCGTAGTTAGAAAATACAGTTCCGTGTTAAGGAGGCAGAGAGGTGAAATATTAATGCGTTGTATTTTTTCAGGCTTTAAATAGACTATAGAGCCAAGAAGGGGATCAGTCTTCTACAAGCTATAGTTTAAACAAATTGCTATGAAAACCAGCCAATTTTTCCCAAATAATGACATTATAGTAAAGTTTGAAGGCTTCTTACCTATGTTATCATATCTTGTCTCGTCTATGAAACCTGTGCTTCATTTCACAGTAAATATCCTGTGAATATCAGAGATGTACCACCTGGGGATGTACCATTTAACAAGTGCTATCTTCTTCTGGCAGCTAAGCATGCTAATATGTCACAGTAGTTTGCCCAGCTCCAGCAGCTAATTGTTTGTAACGCTGGGGATGCTTTGTCACCGCCCTGAGATGTACCCTGCACCGCTTGGACCACCGGGCATGTGTTAGAGATGAGGGGATTTTTTTGTGTAATATCACTGCTTCATCCTGCAACTAGTGGTATAAGAGCAAATGGATTTATTTCAAACCTCAGTGGTATTTTTGACAGACCACATTTTTGTTCCTTTTTTATTTTATAATCACATTGCAGATCCCATGGGGAAGAACCATTTGGCTGCATAGAGCAAATGGCAGGACTGGGGTCCAACACCCTGCTGCAGCATTTCTTGTTCTTTTTATGTTATCTTCACCCTTCTCTATGGCCTTCTTTATAAATTATAATTAATTCAGTGAGCTCACTTTTCCTGGGATTTATTTTCTTCCCCCTGGGTTTCAGGAGAGTGTTGTCCTCCAAGCCCTTTGTTCTACCTGCCTCACGTGTCTTCTTCTAATTTATATAGTTTCTCATGCTTGGTGTTGTAATTGCCTGGTCATGTACACTATCTTCTCCGAGCAAGCTTGCAGGAAAATTTAAATAGTTTGTTTTTTTTTTTATCTCATGTGATCTTATGAACATAGGTACATATAAAACTGTTCTTCTAACTCTTAGTTGTTCCAAGAACAATTTTGATTTTGTCTTTCTCTCAGCTGGAAGCCTTTCCCCCCTACTCTCAAGTCCTAATCACCTCTCAGATGGTGTAACTGATTTCAGATACAGAGTTCAATTCGGAACTATTGTTCTTTGCTTTGAAGATTACTGCTCCAATTTCAGACCTGCAGGATTGTCTGTTTCTTATAAATGTATCAGTTGGTCTAATGGAGAGATATTATTCTTCCTCACTACCTGGCATCATTTACCTCCTTAGACCATGACAGCTGTAAGAGCATCGCTGCTACCAGCAGCAGCAAAGGCAGTCCAGGTCTAAACCCAGGCTGCGGATGGCAAAGGTATATCCATCCATTCTTTTATTTATTGATTCAGATTAGGAGCCAGGCAGCTTGGTATTTGCTTTCCTCTGTGATCAATCTAAGGGGATCCAGCAGAAGGTGGGATAACCCACATAAAGGCAATATGTGTAGCACTGAGAAGCTTTGCCCTGAAATGAGAGAGTTCACGTCCCTTCTAAAAAGCCAGCTGGCCTTGAATAAATACAGGCTGAAATAAAAAGTATTTTTTTTTTTTTTTTAACACTTTTGTAAACAATGCAATTTTCAAACAGCTTTCCCATCGAGGTAACAGAAAGGAGGGTGTCCAGCTCCTTTCAAGATGAAGCTTGAATAACACGTGAAAGAGATAATCTGATTCAGTGGCAAAGCTGGGCAATGAGATTACTGTTACAAAACTGCATTTCTCTGTATGACTTTATAATTTAACAATTTAGCCGGATCGGTGTATGAAAAGAGGGGAGGTATTCAAATTGTTTGTAGAAGTCCACTCATGCAGCAGTTATACTTGGCATTTCCACTAGTTAAAGGAAGCACAATAAAGTTCCCAGGTGGTTGGGGCAAGCGGGTGAAGCAGCTGATGCAAAGCTGTGCCAGTGCCTGCTCTCCGCCACTCTATTTGGCTGCTTTAAGGGGGGTGGGGGTGGAGGCTGCTATCTATTTTGTTAGCCCTGTTTACAAGACCTTATGGTTTTTCATCACCTCTCCCATTTTTCTAGTCAGTGTTCTGGCAGCTGCTGTGCCAGGTGATTGCTGGATCGAGAGTTTCTGGTGCCTCTCCCTGACTCACAAAGCTCTGCGGGATCCTGATGGGTATTTATTTTCATTTTCATTTGATTTTTAATTTTATTCCCTTGGCCGGTGTTTGCTACAATTAATCATCAGGATTTTGCTGCTGCGGTGCTCCCTGTGGAGTTTTGAAGTCCTTGGTGTTGCTGCTCTCCCCTGGGAGCTACTTAACAGAGACTTTGAACGTCTTTTGTCGATCTCTGGCTTGGGCACCTTGGCTTTCTATACCTTTGTCTCCCTTGCTGGGTCAAATGATGCTCCCTCCTAGATATATTGCCATTGAAATGCAGAAAGTACAAAGGACACTGAAGGATAAATCTCTAAATTTGGTGGGAGGCAAGCCAGCTTGTGCCCTGGGGATTGCTTTCTATTCTGAGGCAGTGAAAGCTAATAGTTCTGGACTGTTAATATTAATGGTTACATCTTTATCTGCTTCCCTGATTGACTTTCCTTCTGTGTTTCAGCACTGGAAATTAGTCTGTATTAAACTCACTTTCAGGAACAACAGAAAATGGAAGAAGCTAAAAGAAGTCATAGCTTCCTATCTTTACAGATAGGCAATAGATAGGAGGCACTCATAGGAGTAAGGATTGGGCTTCAGGGCCAGAGAATTGTCCGTTCCCTGCTTAATTTAAGCGTATCTGCCTTGGGATGAGTACGATCTGCAGTCCAAACACAGGACATGTCACTGTGCTGATGCTCTTAAGTAACGTGCTCTGCCAAGAGCCTGGGCTCGTGACCTGGGTTCACATGGCCGTGAGAAGGGTGTTGTACGGGGAAAGATGATTGTCACATCTCTGATGGCTCAAATAAATTTGCCCATGCCCAGAAAGGTGGTTTGGGATGCTCCAGAGGCAGAGGACAGGCTTCTGAGGATGAGGTGGTACCATCCAGTAAAATATCCAGCCTATCCTTTTCTACCTCCTGTTCTGACTGGAGCCACCAGTGGCATCCTGGAGTGGACAGTGCCCACACAGTAAGTCCTGGGCAGGGTAAAGGATTCCCCCTGGGTAGGTGAACTTAGCATTAATTAGCTGTATCTTTTTTTTTTTTTCCTTTTTAAAAAGAATGAGGATGAGAGAGATGGGATTAAAACAAGTCCCGTTTCCTCTTGCAGATATGCTTTTTGTGCTGGTAGGAGAAAACATGGCTCTACCTGCGTCCTCTGCTCTCTGAACAGAGCTGCCTGTTGCTGTATTGAAAACAGCGAGTGGACTTGGGAGAAGTTCAATATAAAGTGAATGCAAAGCTGTCAGGTGAGAGATGGTTGAACAGAGCAAAGAGTAGGATGAAGTGCGCCAGAACACATGCCTGGCTCCAGAGATGACCCAGTGGCACGTTTTATCTCGCTTTTTCTTCCTGTCCTTGATTTACACTGTTTGCCTGGGCTGAAAACAGAGTAGAGGCTCTCTCGTTTCAACCAGGCTCATCCCAAAGGACTCTCTGTGGCATCCAAGACTTGTAGTTGCTACTGTAAACACTATTGTTGGGAGACGAATGAAAAAGAAGCCGCCATGTAGTGCAAGAGCGGAATAATTTCTGACACGGTTAACATGGCTGCTGAGAATCTACTGAAGTAAGCCCTTCAGCGAGTTGTCTGAAAACATTCACTTTGTGGGGATTCACAGCCAGGTTCCCATGAAATATTCATGCCAGAGCTACTAGTTAATTAAATCGCTGACTTGTTGGTGTGGTTTTTTGTTGGTGTGGTTTTTTGTTTTTGTTTTTGTTTTTTTTTCCCACAGTGCTAATAAATAGATTCCTTTTTACAAAAATGAACTATCAAAGTGATCATGGCATTGGAAATAAATGTTGTGACTGGGGACCATCTCCTGCTACAAGGTAAGTGTCAAGTCATTCATGGAAAATAAACACAGGGAGGAGGCAAAGGGGTTACTGTACTTCAGCAGGAACTTTCATCTGGTTCCAAACTCCAGTCCAGGAACATTAATGCGAATGTAGCAAATGAGCAAGTCAAGAAAATACTGAAAACAGGCATGGCATAGTGCTTTAAAGATGCGGTCTGAAATCTCTGAAGTCATCCAGAAGAATAATGTTGACTCTCATGGATGTTTTCTTATAAGAAAACTGCATTCCAAGAGGCTCGGGAGAATCTGCAGTAGGACAAATGGGCAGCGATGTCTAAGCATCTTTTTTCTTTCATAAAAGCTGATGTATGGCCCATGCCATCAGCATCTCCTGGGGGTTGCCTGGACTTGTATAACCGAGGCTGACATGGTCCTGTCACTTGGCATCATATATTTGAGGAACTACAGAAAACAGCTTGCTGTGAGGATGCTGCTGCCACGCTGCGCTTGCCTGCTAGCAGAGCTGAGCCACTACTGCCTGGTTGCTTCCAAAGAGTATGAAGATTATTTTTTCTATCATGCCATAATCTTTGTAAAGTAGATAAAGAGGATCCTCTGTCACACTTTGCAACACCTTGAAGTCCAGAAAAGTTTAAGGGCTTATGTTTTGGGTTGCCTTTTTTTAATTATTTTTTATCTTTTTTTTTTCCACTCGGCAGCTGCAAATCCTGCAGACCTTCTGCAACTTGTTAAACTTCATATAACCTCAAGAAAGAAGCATGCCAAACTTCTGGGGGATACTGATTTAACATAGATTCTCAATCCTAAAATATCATCTCCATGCTAATGTATGCTGAAGAATCATGCCAAAGATTAATCGTGATGGACGATTCTTAAAGTGCTTTCAAAATTGGTTTATTTATATTTACAAAGCTGGCCAGAAAACATTCCTCTAACTTGTCTCAATCACCTCTTAAGGCTAGAAGCAAAATTTGTTAAATTTTCCCTTCAGAGTACTGACCCATAGTTTTAACATCAAAGCAAATGAGAGCTGTAAAGCAGCAGGAACAAAAAATAAATTCCATGCAAAAGGAATGAACAAGTAATTTATTTAACAATAAATATTTTTTATGAGCTCTTAACAGTAGAAATACAACCCCTCCCCTTCCTGCTGATCTTTTTCTTCTTTTTTTTTTTCCTTTTTCAACAACAGCAAGAGGATTATAAACCGCTCCACTGCCTTTCACGCTTCCTTACCTGAAGCTCCTACCTGGTGGCATGAACTACTGATGGGAGAAGTGGGCTGCACATCCCTGGGTCGCCACCAGCTGCGAAGCCCTGGAGGTGCCTGCCTGTGGGTTTCAATCCTCGTATTCAATTCCAAAACTCACTTGAGCTGAATCCACTAGAAGCTCATAGCCGTCAGAATAACCTTACTGACTCCGGGTTATCTGTGTGTGCCAGGAATACTCCGGTGATGCTTTTCCAAAGGTATAACTGTATCTCTCTACTCGTGGTAAGCCAGGATATTGATATTAGTTTGTGTGGATGATGATGATGGTGCACCATCAGCACCCCAAGCTTCTCCACCTAGAGTGGTGGACCACGTGCAGGTTCTGGGAAACACCCCAGGACCAAGCAAAGAAGTGGAAGAAACAGTTACGAGGAA
Organism: Falco peregrinus; assembly: GCF_023634155.1. Lineage (NCBI taxonomy): Eukaryota > Metazoa > Chordata > Aves > Falconiformes > Falconidae > Falco > Falco peregrinus. The sequence continues at coordinate 22,019,910 of NC_073743.1, forward strand.
GCTTTAATTAAAGCGATCACTGAGCAGTCTTGAATTTAACTCTTGGAAGTGTTTTATGCAAATTTGGGTTTGTTTCAAACAAATAGTGTGTAATAAATCAGATCCTGGCATCTTTAAAAAGCTCCTGCTTCTTGCCCAAGTTGTTTGGTCAGGGGATGAGGACAGGACATCAGGCTCTTCAACAGCTGCCAAAAACTATTACTATTATTATTACTATTGTTGTTATTGCTATTATTAATAACCATTTTAATAGAGCAGACAGCTACTTTCTGTGGTTTTTTTAAGTACCTCTTCAGTTTTTTGGTCAAAGTGTTTTGGTTTTGTCAAAAGCAGCTGCCTGCTCACTGAGCCTTCCCTGGGCACACCGCAGCTGCCTACCACGTCCCGTACAGGAATGCGCGGCTTTGTGTTTTCCGGAGAATTGGAAACCAGAAGTTACTGCCTGAAGACTTCATTTGATTGGCACATTGAATGACATAATTACCTTTTGGTAAATCCTGAGAATGACATGGGTAGTTTTTGCTGCCTAAACGTGGAGCACCGACCAAGCCACTTGCCAGCTCCCCCTCATCTTTCCATGGGAATGGAGATGCTCGGACAGGGCTTCAAACCTCAGGCTCAGCCATTTCCCTGCTGTTGCCTCTGCAGGCCTGTGAGCTCCCAGGGATGCTCCTTGCCCCACTGCTTTTGCACCCCCAGGGGTACTCTCAGTGGCACTAAACAGCTTTGCTGGTGCTTTGTCACCCCAGTGCCTGTGCTGGGGTAGCGGGCAGGATGCTCCAGTGGTGATGCTCAGTTTCCAGAGATGGAAACTCTGGCAGCGCTGAAGCTACTGACTCTGAGACCTGGGTGAGCAATGGAAATGTGAGCACAACACTGGGGAAAAGGGATAGAAATTAAGCAACATGCATAGTACAAATAAAATTGTATTATTGCTTTCATTGAGACATTCCCCGTGTAAAAATACTCTAATAATTTGTCCTTTTCTATAACAATTAGAACTAGGCTAATAATAATAATCCTCGAAGTAGAGTATTAAGATTGCAAATTATATTAGCAGTAAATTCTTTTATTTACTTACTCTGCTTCCTTTTCGCCTATAAAAATGACTTTGGGTGCAACGTTAACGGCAGTGCTAGCAGCAGTGGCAGGGCTCTCACCAGCGCAGCTGTGTTTAGAGCAGCAGTACATTGGTTTGCTCAGATCCTAGTGACAAACACCACGCAGACAGGATGACAAAAATAGTAACTTATCCCATACAGGTTACTATGGTATCTACGCATCTGGAACAAGAATTTAGCATTTGGAACTTATGTCGAAATCCACAGTTAAATATTCAGTTAACATCTCTTCCTTCTCCTCCTCAGAGAGATTTGCAGAATTTGCTATCATCGTTCTTCACTCTGCTTCTGTATCATCTCCTCACCCTGGCTTTATTTTTCCTCTCTGGTTAGATTTTTGTGTAAAAATGTGCAAAACTTAGTGTGACATACCCTTTTTTTTTCTCTCTTTGCAGACCATTGGGCAGTAATGTCATAATTCTGGAAATGAAAGCACTCAAAAGAAGAATTGCTTTATTATTGGGAGTGCAACCACAGTTTCTGTCAGCACTAATAGAAGCTAAAGATTCACATCTACTCAGTCAATGAAATATCTTCACACTACAAAGATGGGCAGTCCAGTGAGAATCCTTAGATAAGGCAGATCCCTTAGCTTGCTTTGGAGCTTACCATGGAGCACAATAAATATATAAAAAAATTATATATAAGCATTGCATCACTTTTTCCACTCAAACAATTCCCTGATGCATTAGTTTTAGTGGCCAATTAAGTATTAACTGTTAGAGAAGGAAGGTTGGAGTTGTATTCCCTTCACTCAGGTCTTTCTGGAGCTGTGTCCACATGCTACATCGTACCAATTTAATCTTTCACCCTCGTGATACTTCCAGGCTTTCTTTTTCTCCAAATTAGCAATTTTGACTTGACCTTCCAAAATCCAGAAATTTTTTTGGATGCTGTGTGTCTCTGAGTTGCAACGGAGCCAAAGAAACGTAGGCAACATTGGCTGCGCTCTTCCCCTGGCTGCCTCAGCCTCTTTCTCTTGGCTAATTAAAAAAAAAAAAAAAATTCCTTTTCTGGTGCCTGGGGGCCAGGCTGTCACTCACCTCAGCTTTGATCCTAGGAGGTGACTTATGCATCTATTTAATTCTGCATGCTTTAGAAGCCGGTTCACTTCAAAGTTAAACACATCAACAAGCTGTTCGCTGGATCAAGGTCTCAGTTTCCCTCACCTTACTCTGTTCGGTCATTTCCACAGCTGCCACTCTTCCTCGCTTACCTTTGGAAAGTTTTCATCAAAGATTTTTGCAGTACAATCATCTCTCCTCACGAAAGTTCATGGTAAAGCTGATCCTAATGTTGGTAGAAGCAGGATCAAGACTTTTCGGCCGAGACTTGACGCAGGAATGTCTGGTTTGGATCAATTTTATTTCCTCGTTGAACTGTGTACTCTAAGCCATTAGCCAGCTGGAGTGAGAATTCATCAGGAGATTTCCTTCTCAGGCAAGATGCTGAGCTCACTTAAAACCTGCCGTCTGATTGTGGAGTTATCACATGATCCTTTTAGTCTAAAGTTTCTCCTTTCCTTGACTTGTATAAAACTCCCGCACCCAGATCATTATTTCTGGGCTTCTCAAGCTGTGAGTGTTGGTTTTTTTTTTTTCTTTTTCTCTTTTTTCCATTTTTCATCATGCTCTTCCCATCCACAGTGCAATCAAGCATGTGGTTCCTAATCTTAAGGAACATTTCAAAATGATGATTTGTGGTTAGAAGCATGGAAAAAGTTGTTAACATTTAAAGCAAGGGGATGGTCAGAGTTATTTCAGCTGTGGACCTCACGGAGGACCTCAGCAATGAGCAGCAGCCAGCTCCTGCCCTCTCTCAGCCAGCTTCAGCCCTTTCACTTCCCAAAAACAATTTGTGGGGTACCCCTGGCTGGAGGTAATTCCAAAATTTCTCACTGCAAAGCCCCGCATTTTGCTGCTTTTTCTGTTCAAAGGGCCTCAAAAGCAGCAGTCAAATTGCCTTTATGCTGCATATCCTTGGAGGAGGTGTGGGGTGTCCTGAGTAGGGACCTTCTGTGGTGGGGCATGCAATGGGGGCATGCAAGCCTGGCTCTACGCTGCCCATAGGGAAAAGCTACAGGCTGAGTGGCTTGATCCCGGAACACAAACTCCAATTTTAAAGGTTTGCAAGTGAAAAAAGTAAATCTGAGACAAACAAGTGCCGTGGTGTTAGGCAAAGAGCAAAAGCAAGAAGTGTGGATCTTGCCTGACCGAAAGGCTTATTTCTGCCCATCCTTCCCCCGCCCCCCCTGCTGAGCTGCAGGAGCGAGGAGGGGGATTGGCAGGATGTGAAATAAGGAGAAACAGAAGATCCTTGAGGACTCAGCTATAGCCTTGCAACAGGCTAAGAGATGCACCTACTACCCCAGAAGCAGAGCTGAGAGCTAAGCGATTTTTTTTTTTTCCAGTTCAGCCACTGAAAGTATTGAAAGATATTTTGGGTTTGGGTTAACATTCCTGCAGATCTCACCAGAACAAAAAAGAGGAAATAAACCCTTTCATCGGCATCCAGTGTTAATAATGGAAAGTGGAAAACCACCTCTTTTATATTTGAGGCCATCCAAGAGAAATGATGATGCCGCTCAGGTGCCCATTGGTGCTGGCGGTGCATCCCTCTATGCCCATGACCTCTGCGGGGGACAGAACTTGGGGGAGCCCCTTGGCTCCTGCACCAAGACATCCCTGGGCTCACCGTGTGACTGAGGCAGGATTCACAGGGGTGAGGAGGGTGACATTATTCTTGCTTACCCGTGCCATGGAAAAAAACCCCCAGGCTTGAAGCTATTGCTGGGTCCCTGGCACGAGGACATGGTTGGGGTTTGGAGGACAAGACTGGGTCTGCCTTGGCCTCTGGCAAATGGCTGATGTTCTCCAGCTTCCAAATCTGCTATTCAAGAGGCAAAAAAAGAGGGATAACAGTTAAAGCCTTTGAAAAAATAAGAGCTAAAAAAGGCATGTGGATTAACAGTATCCTTTATGCCCTGGGTCTTGAAATCCTGAAGGTTTAAGAAAAAAAAAAGTAATTATATTTGATGATGTCTTGGAGGGCACTGCAGATGGGAAAGAAAAGTTTCCTGAAACAAGCTGGAGTGGCTGTTACCACAGCTGGTTTCAAAGTCCTGGGCTGCTTCCCTGCCTACCAACCGAGTCTAATGAATGCGTAAAAGGGGATGAAAATAAACAGCAACATTAGAAAATGTTCTTTTCTATTTCTGGACCAGAGTCTTCTTCAGGCACTTTCACCAGTGGAGGACAAAGCCATGGGCCATGCTTGCCAGCCATCCCAAGCCCTGCAAACTTGCAGCAGCTTCGGGGTTCTCTTGTGCTTGGCTGCCTCAGTTGGTTGCAGGCTTGGAGCAATTTTACAAAGGGACTTTGTTTCACAAAAGCAATCTTGGCTGGCTGAACCAGCTCCTCATTGTGTGGAGAGTAAGGAGGGAGAGGTACAAAGACAAGGAAGAAAACCAGAAGGAAAAGCTCACAGTTTTGATGATACGTTTTGTATTATAGGAGTCATATGGGACTTGGAGAAAGCCAGAAAAAGAAGAGAAAGGTCACATTGTCCCCAGCCTCTGGTTTGGCGTCATTTAAAAAAGTTCAAATCCAGATGACAAAGGTCCATTGAGGTCGTTGTCTTAGGACATGGTTTGGCTTTCATTTTAAGGTGATGCCAACCCCCAAAGCTGCCCTGCCCTGTTCTCCTGCCTTTGTCACACCACACTCCCTGGTCTCCAAAGCTACACAAGCATCGGTGTTTCCTGTTGACCAGATGCACGGGTTTTGGCTCGCTGGGTTTGGGTGCCACACCGCTCCTACTTAGAAAACCTCACTGGAATCGCAGGACAGAAGGTGCTGTTGGTAACCTATTTGCTTGTGGTAATCATTCTTTCTCCCTTTAACTCATGCTGCTCCCTCCATAGCTGCTTTCCTAGGAGAGGCAGAGCAGAGCTGCTGTGGTCCCTGCAGCTCCAAGTGCCTCTTGTGCCAGAGCATCGAGGGAATCCTGTCCCCTCTGTGTCACCAGCACTCGTGCAGCAGCAAGGTCATGCCCTCGGGGACTACGGGGGGAGCCAAGCTGTAGGAAGGGATGCTACCCAGATTTATGCTTCTGTGGGATTGCCAAATATGTTGGGAAGATTTCCCTGCCAGACTGCAACTTCTGTTCTTCCCCATAAATTAACTTGCTTTCAAGAAAGATGCCTGCAAACAAAACCGTCTCCAATTACTTTATTGCCAAGCATCTTTTGGGAGACCATCCTTCCCCTTCAGCAGCACCTCCTGTTCCTCAGGAGCAATGCAGCTCAGTTTGGGGTGATGGCTTGAAGGGCACAAAACCAAGGAGAACTTTTACTTGGGCAATCTGTGCCTGAGCGGTGTGTTGGGATAAAGTGGAGAGAGGCAGCACTGGAAGCAGAAGCAAGAACCTTACACTCCCTGAGTCCCCCCCCAGCCCTAAGATGGACAGCTGTACCCAAACTGGCTCTTTGCACAGTGACTATCAAGGGTATCAAAACCCAAATCCAACACAAACCCTCTGCGATAGCTGGCAGGGTGCATCCTGGGGCGAGAATTAATTCTGTAGGTATTGATTCTTATTTGGGTATATCCTGATGCACAGAGGCAGGCTCATTCTGCGTTTTAATAATTCTTTGAGTTGTGCCTGAAAGCAAATGTTTCAGTTGGGGCACACGTGCACCCAGCCCCTGACCCACGCTGGGAGGGGGAGGCATGGAGGCTGCATGAGAAAACAGCAGGTCCCCCCCACTCTGACTCCCATCACTTCCAGTTTCCACCAAATGAGAGCTTTTTGTTAATAGAAAAGTTTCTGAGCATGCATATACCACTTTATTTTCCACTCAGATTCTCAGAAAAGAATGAGGTTGCGTAAATCCTGTAAGATTCACTTACTACACTCAGGTGCCTTTGAAAATCCCAGTTGTATTTAACAGTATTGTGAGTTTTCTAATTTCCTCAGCCTACCCTGACTCACACGGTAGCACATGTGAATCCCCAGCAGAGGGTTGTGTGTCCGTCCCCATTTGTTTAGCAGTGGAAACCATTAGCTTTTGCCTGAAGAACTGGTTTACAGGGCTTATGAAATTGCTATGTGTTTTCTCATGCTTGAATTTAGGAAAAGTTATGAAAGCAAAACCCAGAAGACAACAACCAGACCCATCCTTTGCTAGTTAGGAAAATTGAGGAGCCTCACTAACTGAGTGAATTAGTCTTCAAACACGTTCCTGGAAATTTGGACTACCTGACGGGCTGGGATGCCTGCTCCCCTGGTGCAAGGCGAGGGCATCTGTCGTGCACCAAAGCGCTGACGCTTTGCTTGGAGCGATACCCAGCCAGCTCTGCTTTCTGCTGCCCATGGCTTGCAAGTGGCCACGGTTTGTGCTGAGCTTCAAAACCTGGCTGCTCTGCCGGAGGGAGGGAGCAAATGTGCTTTTATCCCCTCGCACGCCTTTAGTCTCGCTACTTCAAAACGCATCAGCACCCCCATCCAGGTAATAAAATTGATGCATGAACCGCTGCGTGAGTCACTGATCGGTGCAATATAGAAAGTCAAACTACATGTATGAAATAATCCCTTCAGTCCTTAAAGCTGTGTGAAATCCCTCCTTGGCTAGAGAGTCCTTTCTAGAACTGTGAAAGATTTTCTGGCTACTTTGCTTTAAATGGAGATGTTTTCAGAAAAGATTCCCTAAGGTTGAAGGGGGGAAAAAAAGTTCGTAAAGACAGAATCAAAGACCCAGCAGATAATGCTGCAAAGACCTGTTATCCATATGGCTCTGAGTTGCAGTCAATTTTCTTCTTTAATAGGATTATTTCTTTGTCAGATATTTATATTCTTCTGCATGGAAAGTTTATAGAACACGCAGCATTGATATATTAGTGCCAAGCAGATTTATTCATTTAGCTGCTCAAATACTCATTGCAGCCCTGCTGGGAAGGGAAGATTTTTCTCAACTTAATAGTCTTTTTCCTTATCACATATTAATTTAAATGGTTTACCTATAAATATAGGACATGTTGAGACATGTATACTATAAATATTTCAGAAGATTTATGCTTGCATTAGGCATTCCTTGAGCTGGACGTGAATGCATTGCAGCTGCTACAGCCGATTTCAAACAAAACCCAATAACTCTGGTTATTGATAATCAAAAGTTCACGTGGGTTCAGAGAAGTGCAGCTCTCCCTCCCGCTGAAGAAGGCTTGTGTGTGTCTCGGCACGTGCCCACCATTCAGCCCTAGCCCACTTTGCCCTGTGAGGCTTGAGGGTAGATAGAAAAGATGTGGATGCGTTCTTACCTCCTGTCAGATTGCTTGCTGCAGTCCTTGCAATCGAGGCAGAAGAAGACTTGGCGAGGTCACGTTGCAGAAGTACAACTTCTCATCAGGTTTTGTCCTTTTTGTATTCATGTTCTCTCCATGATCAGCATCTGACTGCTCCATCTCCTTGTCGGCTGCTGTTTCTGCAGAGCTGCCACGCTTGTGGCAGAAAGGACCGTTCGAGGAGGGGCAACCACTGTCCATCACTAAGAGAAGCAAAATGACATGAAGTCCTTGGGCTGCGGCTCTGAAAGGCGACCTGCGAAGCTGGCAGAGCACCCCCCCCTTTCTGCCTGAAGGGCCTGAAGGCCCCTGCATGCCTTCAGGGCCGAGAGGCGAAATGTCAGTGTAAAACAGTGAAGCCCCCTCCTGACAGTGCTGTCTTGATCCTGAGGGCATCTCCAGGTACAGCCTCAGCCTTGGTTTTGCTGGAACAACTTGCAGCTGTAAAGTACATGTCCACTAGTGGCTCCAGGCTTAACCACTAGGTACTGGCCCCTGAATGTGCCTGACTTCATCCCTCCTATTGACAGAGCCCCTATAAACACCAGCAGTTCAAGCAGGGTCTGCCTGAAACAGGGGTAGCTCTTCCCCTCTCCCTTTCCTCCAGCCTCCCCCCAAAACCGGTTTCTTACAAAAGCACATAGGTCTCTATAGGCTGAATGGGCTTCTCATAAATCTGGAGAACAAAAGTGTTGACCTGTGTTACCATGATTATTCCCCTGCAGACCTCAGTGGCAGGTACAGAGGTGTATGGAGTTGGGGACATTCTCCCCATCAGGAGAGAGACACAGGTTCCTTCAGAGGGCAATTAAAATAAGATTCATTCCCCTCCTGAAGATGCCTATCTCTAGCTTTACTACATGACCTATTACACAAGGTGTGATATATTTAAGTCTCAGATACCAGAATTAATAAAACAGTAAAAGGAATAGAATAGGATGGAATAGAATAACTAGAGCAAGACCCCAAACCAATATGATAGAACAAGACCCTCAAATAATCTCGTCATCTGCATGGTACTTAAGAACTCTGAAAAAAAAACCCACATTACTCAGCACTTCTTCAATCTACGTGGGGTTTTGGATTGGCCGTGAAATGCACAGCTGCTTCCTAGCACTGCAGAAACCAGACCGACAGAGCAGGAGTAAACATAACAAAAGTCCAAAGGAAAGCATCTCAAGAAGAGCCCAAGGTTACATCTTTACTGGGGGAGGCTGACTGATAGGAAATTGAAAATGCAAGGTGACAACTAGCACGCTTTTAAGTAAATCAAAATCATTACCGACACCTTGCCTTGCTTTTAAAGCAGTGACATGTCTGATCATTTTGAATGTTTAAACGTGCGTTTTCAAAGGGGCTGTGACCACCCGTTTCTTTGGTTCGAGTTGTACAGGTAGAGGTTAACTAGTCCTCTCAGGTGCGCAGCAGAAAGGCTTTGCAACCTGACAGCCTACAGCTTCTTGAGATGTAGGTACTTATTTATTTACCTATCTATCTATCTATCTATCTATCTATCTATCTATCTATCTATCTATCTATCTATCTATCTATCTATCGATTGATTTTAGCATCCTCTATTCAGAGACACTAATCCCACATACCAGCCTGGGCAGGAGGTACAAGGACCAGGTTTGGTTGCTTAGACATAGCCACGTGTGGGGTGCCCTTTGAGCACAGTGGCATCTCCAACTCCACCTCTCCTGGAGCCATTTACTGACCAGCAAATACTGAGCAGTGCTCATCCTCGGCACTGATCCTGCACCTGTGGGACCACACACAGCCTACATGCCCCAGGGGTGCCCAGTGGTACCCCAATGCCAAGCTGACCACTGAACCCAGGGCTTGAGTAGTCCATAGAAACTGAGCTATGTTTCCAGCATTACGATTGAATTTAGACATCTAATCCTATGCTGCTGCCGGCCTTGGTACTTCCACTGTGATTAAAAGGAGTCACTTGTCCTTCAGGGAGCCATTTTGTTACCTTTAATTAGGAATATGTTCATTTAACTCCCCCTAAGCCCTCCCCCCGACAATAAGGATAACAGTGTAAAGTGGTAACCGACTGTCACTAAGCCTCCGTGCACCTGCGCCCCATCCCGGCTGCAGGAAGCTGTGGGATCCACTGGACAGCTTCCATCTTCCACCCAGTGGGTTGGAGAGGTGCCGATAGGTGCATCCCACCACCCCTCCAGGGGCCTGTTGGATGGGCTGGAAAACAAAATCAGAAGGTGTGCACATCCCACCGTGGGCTCACCTCTCTCCATCCATCCTGGTCAGACGTGCCCTTCAGAGCCACCCCATCCTAACCAGAGGCTGCTTCACTGTGACGGTGTAGGGGGACTCTGCCCTTCCATGAACAGTGTGTTCCAGGTGTTAGCGCCACTTGCTGCTAAAAGTATGGGGTCACTTCTAATTTGGGCGGTTTTTTGGCTCCAGCTCCCAGTCATTGCCCTTCCCACCCCTTCCCAGCGAGATTTAACAGCCATTAGGTCACAGTACCGCTGTAATCGCATCTCCTTATGATCCTCTTTTTCAAAAAAAAAAACCAAACCAGAGTATTTTAAGGCACAGAAAGGCGTTAAGACTGCAGTGCTGGTGTTTTTCAGCCTCTTCCACCTTTCAGCAAGGGAAAAGCCATCAGCTTTGGTGTCAGAGCTCTTGGTGCTATCTGGGGGGACAAGTCAGGCAACCACAACCTGGTGCTGCACCACCAACCCCTTGTTTAGATCTCTACATCGAGGTCTTTAGAATCCTTGCTCCACCAGCTGACATTTCCATGGCTCTGGCCTCCAAGGAAGGGTCTAGCTGTGCTTCTGCCACCCACCCAGTACATCCCAGTTGCACACCTTGGTTTGTGTAGCCTGTATGTTGATGATGCAGAATATTAGCCCAGCATTCGAGAATTTATTTCCCCCCCCCAACCATCAAAAACTTTCCAAAAAGATGCAAATAATGAATAAAATTTAACATTTTTAAGTTGGTTTTGTTTGGTTTTTTTTTACCACTAAGTCTTCAGTTTAATTAAACTAAAAGGTTGTAATTCGGTGAAGGGAACGTCAAAAAAAAAAAATAATATTTGTTCTGATTGAAAAGCAGTTTAGTATCTGAGGAAATGGGAGCAGCTGACAGGAACAGGGACAGCAACGCTAGGAGCAGGATTTGAATCTCTGATTTTCCTGTGGGCACATTATTTAATTTAGGCTATCAACCTTTCCATAGAATACTTTTTAACTACTGTTTCTGGGCCTGCAGGAGACTGCCTGTGGTGCCAGGAGGCTAATTTGAGCCGTCTCATTTGCCTGTGGCGTTTCACTGGTGTCTGCTTTAGATGGCAAGATACAAAAGAGATGTTTCTAGACCAAATAAATGCATTTTCCTAAGTGTATCTCATGGCTCCTGAGTACAAAGGAAAACATTTCTTATAATGTAAAAATATCTCTCTTCACAAGCAGCTTTGTTTTCTTTTCAGTGCTAAGGTTGTGCCCTTTGCCCTCTTTTTTAATGAATATTGGAAATATGCGGAGTTTTGAATAATGAAACTGTGCAAAAAAAATCACAGCTGCAATGTGTAACAGTTCAGGCAAGAGCCTATTATCGTCATCCAATTTCATTAGTAGCAATATAAAATTGTTTCTACTTACTCAGGCTTTCTTTTTTAATGAATATTGGTGATCTGGAAAGTTAAATGTTTGTGTTTACAAACACCGATCAAAGGCAGCTCATTCTGCAGATCATCTCATGACCTGGTCCCACCAGCCGTTCGACTTCTGGGGCTCCAGTTCAGCACATGCTTAGTTTCAAGCATCAGGGACACACCAGGTCCTGGGTGGCCACCTTGGTGTCCCCCACCCCAGGAGGGGACATGCTCTGCTCTTGGTGGCTTTGCGCTGATGCAGGGGACAACTGTGGGTTACCAAGGTGGTGTATGGCTAGTGACCAAGAGTTGGTGGCCATCAGGTGTCACATCGTGCTCATGAAACAGTGTCTTTGGGAAGGCAAAAAACCTCTTCTCACTTATTTGGGGGAATTCCAGCTCTGTGCAAGATCCAGAAGGAGAGCTGGATCCCAGCAGGTTGTGGTGGAAGGGCCACCCTTGCCCTTGTACCACCTCTCCATCCCTGGTCCCGGGGCAGGGTGTCCCCGTGGTCTGGCATCATCCTCTTGGAAGGGGCTCCCGGTGCATCCCCCATCCCATGGGTGGCCTCTCGGGCTCTGCTCCTGTGAGCACAGTCATCCTCCTGAGCCGGCCCTGGAAGATGTGATTAGTAACATCGATTATTATTCTTCCAGCTCATGCTGCTCCTCCTTGGCTGCTAAAATATTCATGTCTGGCACAGGGTGCTGGAAGGCCAGGTAGCACATTGTCATGATAAAGTGGTACTGAATTTTACATGCTGCATTTTTTTTTCTTTTTTTTTTTTTTTTTGCATGGTCCAAACATAATAAATTAAATTTGGTATTGCCCAAATAAAGAACCAGTGTTTCGTTCCAGATTTGAGAAACATTGTAATTTGTTAAATCAGATAAACCACCCCTTCTTTCAAATTATGCCCAGACACTTAAAATTAGCATATACAGTAACCCACACAGTCATTTCTTTGGAGGAAGAGCTTTCCCTTTCTTACAAACATTTTCACGGTTTTATAGTTGTTCCCACTTTGCCGCAGATTTTTTTCATGGAAAAGGAGGCGATGAGAAGGGAAAAGCTCGTGGGGGTGATGATCAGAGTCAAAAGCGGAGCACAAAGCAACCAGGGATTTAATGCAACACTGAGAAGAGCACTCAGGGTGCCCACCTTCCCATGCCACCATGTGTCTGCTGACACCTTTGGGTCTTAAAGTGGCCATTTGCCACATGTTTCCCACTGTGCACATTGCCACTCAGGGCACTGCCCAAGGCCACGTGCCGCGGTCCCACTCCCGACCCCATCAGCATCCTCCAAGCAGTCATCTACAGACGATGCACCAGCACTGCTCCACATGCTCGCTCTGACCCCACTTGTTTTGCTGTCCGTTGGTGAGAAAGGCACTCACGGTAATTCCCACGTGGCAAAAAATATGCAAATAACTGTCCCCTGGCCTCAGACGAGAGGGAGAGGGTGTGCAAGGGCTGGTGGGCTCCCAGAGCTGACATCCCTGAAAAGCACAGGCATGCAGACTTCAAGAAATGGATACATTCTGCAAGTACAGCAAAAACCTTGTTCCCACCTGGCATGAAGTAGGTTTACAGCTCATGAGATAAAATTTCTACTATATCTCATTGTGGTCTGAGGGACCTGGGAGACCTTCTGGATCCCTACAACCCCCTGACAGGGGCTGGAGCCAGGGGGGTTGGGATCTTCTCCCAGGGAACAAGCGACAGGACGAGAGGGAGCAGCCTCACGTTGTGCCGGGGGAGGTTTAGGTTGGGAATGAGGGAAAATCCCGTCATGGAAAGGGTGGCCAAGGCCTGGCACAGGCTGCCCGGGGGGGTGCTGGAGTCACCTGCCCTGGGGGGATTTAAAAGATGTGTAGATGCGGCGTTCAAGGCCATGGGTTAGAGGTGGGCTTGGCAGTGCTGGGTTAACGGCTGGACATGGTGATCTGAAAGGTCTTTTCCCACCTAAACAATTCTATGACTCTAAATTGGCCAGCTCAGCTGGATTCCCATGGAAGGGAGGGTGCAGGATTTGGCCAAGAGTAAGGAAATTCCATCTGCCGCTCTCCTTGGAGCTTCACCCCAAGCCAGGCCCCAACATCTCCTGTCCAAGTGAGGTTTGGGGGTCTCAGGATGACACCCAGGTGTCTGAAGATGTTTCGTCCAGCAGCAGAACATGCCCCCACCCCGGGGTTACACAGCACGCTGGGAAGCCTGCTTGCTTTTCATGGGCTTGCTGCAGATGGTCTGTCTTGCCTGGGGTGCTAGCACCAGGAGACGCAGCAGAGCATATTGGTTTAAGACTGCTAGCAAATTAAATTGCTCTTCCACAAGTGAGCCAAAACCTGGTTCTGTCCCAAACCAGGGTGAAAAAATGAATAATTCATGGATATATTTTTAAAAGGAAATATGGTGAAGGAATTTGATTTATTTCAGCCAGGTGAGAACGGTTTCTTCTGACTTTTACATCTGGATTTTTGCATTATAATATCAGCTGGAACATATGTAGCTTTAAAGCACGCTACTTGAAAAAAAAGTCAAAATATTTATAGCACAGGCAAATACTCCGCTACACTGAAACAAAACACTGCCATAATTTCCTGAGCGTAGTCTGTAAAATACAATATGTTTGAGTGAAATACTTCGATAGCCTCAAATTATCAGTTTGAAAGGAAAAAAACCCAGTGTTTTGTAAATAGCATTGTGGCTCGGGACTTCAGCAGAAAGGCAGTGGGAGCCTGGTGCAACCATGAGGCTCTGCTTCCTTGCCTCAGGGAAATGAACCGCTTTTAAAATAAAATAACCATAATAATAGGACAGGATAACTGCCTTAGAGAGGTGCAGTTGTGCATCAAGGTCCTGCCTGTTCCTAAAGAGGACTTTGGTTAGTCAATGCCCGTTGCTAGAAAATGCCTACATTAATTTCTTTTTTCTTTTCTTTGCATGGTGAGACCCTGCAGATCCCAGCCTCGGGAAAGCCTCCCAGACCATCCTGGTGCTTACAAGCCTATGTGCACGCAGCCCTGCCCTCAAAGCAACCCCCCAAGGAACCGAATTATATTTACTAAAAAGATTCTGCAGCTCCAGTGATTTATGGAGACATCCCTCCATGCAGTTCCAGCCCAAACTGCAGCTCAGCCAACCCCAGCAATGACCCCAGATGCCTGGGCTGGTGGTGGCTTCTGTATTCCAGCAAATTCCTCAGCTCCCAGTGCTTCAGCCTGCTGGCAAGATGAGCAGAGGAGATGCTCCAGGCAAGGCTCCAGGGATGGTGCTGGGCTGGATCCCAACCCTTTCCTATTTTACAGCAGTCTCTCTGGTGTGCTCCCGTGCAACAGCTGTAATAAAAAAATCACGGCGAGGTGCTTTTGCGCACAGCAGATTTGCTTCCTTGCATCTCCCGGCTTTGCTTCTTTTAAGGACTGGGCTAAAGGGGAAGTTTTTACACACCCACAAAACGTGCAAGTGGAAAAGGAAGCCCTGAGCACCTTCCCATGCTGCTGCTTGTCCAGGGAGTGATTTTTGACTCCAGGCTCTGCACCTCTTTTCTAGCTCATTTTCCTGGGTTTGACTTCATTTTGTAGCCACACGTTCCAGCCTCCTCCTGTGGAGTGAGCATGAAATCAAGAGCTGGAGAAATTGTACGGGAAAAGCCATCAGTGAGCTGCCAAGCCTTTCAGGAGGTTGTTTGCAAATTACTTCATAAAGAAACCATGCTGGTGGCCAGCTTGGATTGATTATTATTTTTCTGGTCCATGGCTAGCTGCCTTGCAACCGACTCCGCTGTGATGCATCTGTCACGACGGAGTCACTGGCCACCAAACACAGGGCTTGCACCCTCCCATGGGTGGCTGCGGGTCACTTGTGCTTGGAAAAAAATGTCCCAGCCATAGATGCTTGTTTGTTTCTTACGATGGGTTAAGATTTACAGGCTGGCTGCAGCCTCTTCTTCTGGACACCAGGAAAAGCAAGGTGATGGACATGCAAAGCTTCCCCCCAAAACCCCACACTGCCACCACAAATCCTGAAAGCAAAGGTCTGAAAACCAAAACGCCCTGAGCTGGGAGGCAGTTGGCCTTACAGTGAAACCATATTTTCTTCTAAACCATCCACCGATTCGTTTCCTACGCTAGCATTATTCCGTTACATGAGAAACTCAAATAGATTTAATTTATTGGCTCCAAGAGAGGTCAATGTCTTTTTGTGTGCAAAACAAAATATTCCCACCTGACCAATAAAACCCTGAGCCATGGTGTATTTATTAGAATGCCACCATTTTAAATTCAAACTAAAGCTTCAACGCGTGCAATTCATCAGGGCTTGGTTTACCCTACAGTCATTTTTCTCTGTGCTTAAATGTGGTGGAATAGAAAGGGTTTCCATTAATTCCCACTAACAACTCCAAATAAGAGTTTTTCAAGGATTCCAGCACAAGAACAAAAGCCCTGGTCTAGAGCACCCCTCAGATTTTTCTCCTGGCTCCTTTTTTGGGACAGTGACCCATCTTTGCCTTCAACACGATGCTGCCTTCAGCCCCAGAAACCAAACTGCAACAGGTCACGTCCTTCTTCTCTGATGCCAAGACCCACCGTGGTAGCAGCTGGAGCCCTTTTCTTAAGTTCTTTGAGACGGATTTCTCTTCCTGCAGAGGAGAACTTCACATTTAGAAAGTGCCATGAAGGCAAAAGCCCCCCAAACTTGCATTTGGGGTCCTTGGAAAGCTTTTCTGAGCTTTCAATACAGCTGTAACATTGATTTTGCGGTATGTTCTAAAATGCAGCAATAACACTTGAAGGAAAAATTAAATTAATGTCCCCCTTTTCCCTGTGGTGACGCAAGTCGAGGCGGACTTAAAAGAAACACTATGTCTGCGTGGCTGGGTTCGGACAAAATGGCCTTTATTGTTTATACAAACTATTTATATATCTTAGACAGTGCAGGTGTTAGACTGTGATAGGTTTTTGTGTCCTTCTTGCTTGCTATTTGCTGTTGCTGTAGGTGCCCGTATGCTGCGGTTCTAAGTTCCGATTCTTCATACCGTTTACATACCTGACAATTTGTGGCTGCCTTAAAGGTACACGGCTAAGTCTTTGAGGTCAACTAACTTATCTGCAGACCCGCTGCAGACCCCAACAATTCCCCCTTTTTGTTTTTTGAACAGCTAGTACCAGGTTTGTCATTTTCTGCAGGGCCCTTGCAAACAGCAACCAAGGTAACAGCAAACAAACAATACTGCCAATTGAGTGAATGGATGCCAAAATGGCTGACATTTTCTCAGATTTTGGTAACATGTTGCTGCAATGGGGCGCCTAAAATCCATGCAGCACATACCATCAAAATCCTCACAGCCATGTTCTTGAGCCAACAACAAAAACCAATAGTTGCTCTGTTTTGTATATAATGGTGGCAAATTCGACTCACATTCTTAACTGCCTAACAAACAAGGTATCGACATTCAAAGTGCAAACAATATTGACTTCTTTTGGGTTAACGTTATACAGAGGTAATCAATTATCGAAAATATCAAGAATTTCAGTAAGATACTTCATTCCCTGCATACATTCACTTTTTTGTAACAATGTCTGCAAGTCAGTTTCAAGGAAGGGCACACCAAACAAGGACTGGTTCAGTAAGGAGGCCACACATTATTTGTTGGGTTGACTGCCAGCAGCAGCGCTTCGATGATCCGGCACGCTAAGCTCAGGCCGTACACAGCGAGCAGGCATCCATCGCGGACCTTCATCTGTAGAAACACAAGCATAACCTCTCCTCCAAGTTAACAATTCATGTGGTCCTGACCAATGCCCGGTACGAGGGTCTTTCATGAGTACTAAGACACCTTCATGCTTTCTGTAATCGTGCCTCTGGGGTCATTCCCTTCATTCCCCTTTTTTTTTTTTTTTTTTTTTTTTTTGTTTTAGGTAGTGCCACTTTATTAATAGACTCACACCAATGTGTACCCTCAGCTAAAAATACACACGCTACACAGACTTTGTTATTTAAAAGGTGATAGGTTAAAACTACTTGTTCACATGCTTCCGTCTTATCCTAGTTTCTACTCATACTCCCTTAAAGTTATTTAACTCTTTGCTGCAGGATCTCAGCTGCACATCATTCAAAGCAAGGCCAAACCTGCACATTATCAATGTCAAAACAATCCACTGTCTCTGTTCCGTACAATTCTACAATTCCTTTTTTTTTTTTTTTTTAACAGCAAAATACATTTCAAGCACTGTAATACAGTAGATTACAGACAGCTTTTCCGCATGACAGAACACAGTCACCCTGTACTGCGAAACAGCTTTTTGCAAGTCCTGTACTACTTTCCAAGCAAATGGTGTATGAACGTGAGGATTACCAGCAGCCGCATCTCCCAGTACAATAGGATATGCGTGCGGTGCATCGGTGGAAGGAGTAGGAAGATCAAGGAGTGGTCCGCCTATCAGTTCTACTAAATCCCAGTTCCCGTCTTTTAATGCCCTATCTCTTATAGCCTGCCAAAATTGGCGAGGGTCGCGCATCATTACTGTACCACTGGAAAATGGATTTTTACCACCTCCACCTTCTTCATTGCCTCTGACTGATAACATTGTTGTAGCTGGACCCGAATCCGGGTTTTCGGTATTTCCATCCTGCGCAGGCAGGGCTGGAGCTGAGGGCGCGGGCGGGACGGGCGGTGCCGAGGGGGGAAGGCGTGCGGGCTGGGGGGAGTCAGGGGGGCTGGGGTCGGTTCACTGAGGCTTCTGCTTGTCGTTCTCGTCTTCGGAATTGGTATCAAGTATAAGTCGATGCAGTTGGAGAGATTTAGGGGATTCGGGGCATTGGGGAGTGGCATCTGGTAAGGGACACAGACTCTCCCCCTCCCCCACCCCCTCATCCTCTTGTCGGTATTCTGGAGGGGGATACAGGGGAGGTTTGAACGATGTACCCTCATTCGCATTTTGCTGACTTTTTAAGCCCCCACTTGTGTCTTGCGGACTGTGCAAGCCCCCACTCGCATTTTGCTGACTTTTTAAGCCCCCACTCGCATCTTGTGGACTCTGCAAATCTCCACTCGCATTGTGCCGATCCTGAAAGCCCCCAGTCGCATTTTGCTGATTTGGTAAGCCCCCATTTGCGACATGCGCCCCTACAACATGTCTAAGCAGTCCCCATGTAAGCAAAAACCTGGACGCCTCTCTGTCCCCTTTTTCCAGAGCTTCTGACAGTGTAGATCCTAAATTGTCCCAGGTCCACACACTAAGATCAGTTGCGGGGGACATTTCCACGCCATGTGTTTTGGCCCACAATAATATATCTTTTAACCGAAGCCCATGTAAAGTAATTCCACGCTTCTTTAATACTAATTTCCACATAGATAGCACCATGGTATCTTCTTTAGATAACTGACTCCCCATGCTGTCCCTGGTGGCTCACCTTACCAATGTCACATTTTCCCGGGATCTTGCAGCCGCTCGCTGCGCTACTCCGCTTCACCAGGCTCTGCCTCCCCAGCAACCTGCTGGTCACAGTTTCAGGATCGCTCCTGACACCCCTTACCGGGGTCTACATCGGCACAGTCTCAGAATCTCTTTTTGATACCCTTTACTGGGATCATATAGGCATGTCAGGGTCACCAAATGTGGTGACAGAAGTCGAGGCGGACTTAAAAGAAACACTATGTCTGCGTGGCTGGGTTCGGACAAAATGGCCTTTATTGTTTATACAAACTATTTATATATCTTAGAAAGTGCAGGTGTTAGACCATGATAGGTTTTTGTGTCCTTCTTCTTGCTTGCTCTTTGCTGTTGCTGTAGGTGCCCGTATGCTGTGGCTCTAAGTTCCGATTCTTCACATCCTGTTTACATACCTGACAATTTGTGGCTGTCTTAAAGGTACACGGCTAAGTCTTTGAGGTCAACTAACTTATCTGCAGACCCGCTGCAGACCCCAACATTCCCCTATATTTAAATCCATAAATATCAAAAGCCTGACCTCATCAAAACGCTCCATCTCACCACCTGCTCCCCTGCTCGCCCCCCACTGCCCTCCTCCTTGGCATCAAAACTAAACTTTGAGGAAACAAAGCACAAGATGCTTGTGCGAAATGCTCATCCCGGACCTGCATTCTGCTGTGGTGCTGAGCTGAGCACAGCCCTGGGTGCAGGACAAGGGTCCCCACTGAGCACTGATTTCCCCAGTTCCCTGTCCCTGCCTGGATGGGAATGTGCTGGGGCAGGCAGAGGGTGAGCACATGGGATGTGCCTGTCGCTCTCACCATTGCAGATGTACAAACCCACCAGGATTCCAGGTGCTTCTAAAGCAGGATTAAGACCATTACCTAAGGACAGAGGCAGCTTCTTACACCTCTTTACATCTCAGTCTTCAAACACAAAAATCATCCCGTTTGCCTGATGTGATGATTTGGTACCTGCCACTGCTCTGAGTTTAGAAATAAGTCATTTTGATATTGAAAAAGCCACAATGTTACTGTGCCAAGAGCATTAAAAGGGCTTCAGTATCCATAAAGCGCTCTTCATTTTTAGAAATAAACATGAAAGCTCTGGCCTCGTAAACTGCACTGCTTTCTTTGGACAAGACCTTGAAAGAGCAGTGTGAGAAGAAAAGCAATCCCTTTCACATCCTCACATTTTGTTACGCAGTCCTGAAAGCTGAGAATGACAGGGGGGAAAGCAGACGCCGCCCCCTGTGAAATGTTCACTAGACCCAGAATCCTCCAAATTAGATGAGAAAGAAAAGCTCTGTGTGAAAGAACAAACACAGGCACGCCAGGGAGTTGGTCGTGATGGGAACAGGAGGGGTGGCTCTGCTAGGAGGCCACGGACTGGTGGGCACCGGGTCCTCAGAACTCGCGCAGCTCAAAGGGTTGCTCTGATTGTGTTTTATTCAGGATATGGCCTCATCCCTGCCTCCTCTGATCAGAGGAGAAGCCATCTGTTCTCAGCATCTGTATGGGGAAGCAAGAGGCAGGAGGGTTTGGGGTTTAAGGTGCGTAAAGCATGCCCTTCCCACCGAGCCTGCATTGCAGGCTGTTTGCCGAACAGCCTCAGGAGACCTAAAAAGCACTTGGGGTCATCTGGGAGCACCCCGTGCCAGGGGAGGTTAACAATGAAAACACCCACGACTCCAGCAGCAAAGCACGAGGACACTCAGGTGTCTCCAGGACAAGGACAAAAGACAATTGCAACAACAGAAATGGGACATACAAGGAAAAAAGGCTGTAAATTGGTACAAGTTACCAAACCGGCTGCCTTAGTTACCCATCACGTTCTGGAGAACATCTGCTGCACGCAGTCCTTGGGCTATGGGGTAAGAGGAGATGCTGACAGCACTTGGGGGTGCTCACAGGTCAGTGACAGGCAGGACAGCTATGAAAATCCTCATGTTGAGTGCTTTGAGCTCAAGACTAACGTGTTTTGAGCTTGTTCGCATCACCCACCAGCACTGTTTTGGGTCACTTGACTACTAACCCATGCCACCGGTGGAAGGCAGGGCAGATAGGCTCAGCCATCACCAGGAAACAACAGCAGGATCAGTGGGAAGAGCACTACATCCAACTCCCGGCTGCTCACTACAGGGAGATTGAAAATAGTTTGTGAAACCGAACAGCTGGAGGGACATCTTGGAAAGTTCTTTAGCACACTTGGCACTGAGAAGCCAAGCCTGGCATGACTTTTCCCTGCTGACATGGGGCCAGTTCCCAAAAGTGTGAAATTACCTTCCTGTACACCCGTCTGCATGGTGGCATCGCGCTTTCCTAAGCAAGAAGTCTTCTTCTTCCCTTCAGTACCTTCCCCAAGTTGCCACCTCTCCTACATCACCCAGTGGGTGCCCCAACAGTCACCTTCAACTGACCCCCAAATGGCGTTTCCATGGGGCATGGTGCCAGGAGTGGGGGGTGGAGCGGGGCCAGTTGGGATGGGCTGGGAGCAGCGGGCTGCTCCGCTGGGATGCCGGTGCCTGGTGCTTGTCATCCAACATAGCGGACAAAGATAGAGAGAATTTGTATCAAAACTTTATTTATTAAACAAAAAAATGCACCATTGGAATAGCATTTCTATAAAAAAATGAATATGAGACTGTTCTACAGTGCATTACAAAACCCCCTTTTCTTCATGTAGTGGTATACAAGATTGTGTGTAGAAACAGTCATTTATTTTTAAACTGTAAGCAAGTTTCCTTTCTCATAGAACAAGATTTACACTTAAATATTGCAGTCACTATTCTAATTTGGTTAACAATGCTAGAGTCTGACAATTTAAAGAAACAGTTTATAGGCTCAAAATGCCATCTTTAGGCCTTTTGTAACAACAAGATTTTTTAATTTTTTTTTTCAACTAAAGCTAGTTAAAGCTGTAGTATAACCCATTTCTATCAGATAAACATATCACTAGTATGCTAAAGAATTTTTGAATTACCTTGCTAAGCCCTTTAAACGGCATTCACCAGTGCCAGGACGTTGAATCAGCAGGCTGGAGCTGGTGCTCCACCGCAGCTGCGGGGCGTATGCGGTGCTGGTGATGCCCGGTGGCACCGTCCCGCTGCCTCGCCTTCCCAATCCTTACGCCTAGGATGGGTAAGGCAGGGCCAGAGCCCAGCACGCGGGGACATGAGCACACTGCAGCTTTAACAGCCTGCTCTAGGTTTCCAGCCAGGTATCCCTTGTATCATAAATTATCCAAAAGAAAAAACTCTAAATAATAAATTAAATATTACTTATAAAAAGTACCCCCCCCCAACCGCCCCATCCCGAACGTGGTGGCGATTCACAAACGGTGGGAAATGCCAGGGGTATTTTACAAGAATAAAACCAGCATTGGTCCTTCTTCTACCGCCGTCGCTTCCTCGCGCTCGGAACTACACACACAGCATACAGTGAGGCACGCCGGCTCGTGCCACTCGCCACGCGGGGGCTGGCTGTGCCCAGAATGAGGATGCCTTCAATGCCTTTTGTTGAGAACATTTCAAAAAAATAAAAAAAAAGGTCACGGAGCCTCTGAGAACCCAGTTCAACACCAGACAGGACACTGAGCAGCTAATGGGGAGGTGGGGAAATGAAGCTGACAGAAAAAACAATCTCCAATGACCTACGAAGCCATGAGGATTGTGTGGTTTTTTGTTTTTTGTTGTTTTTTTTAACAACAACCGTCTTCCATCCAGCTTCCAGGTATCCATCTCAGAAATGAGGCCGGGGGGTTGCAGGTTTGCCTCCTGATTGAGCACCTGCCTTGCCGACACCTCCTTAGAGATGAGGAGCACCTCGGGAAAGCTGCCAGCTTCCACCCCTGCTCCTGCTGCGCCTGCTCCTACCACTGGTGTCGCTGGTGTTGCTGCCCCTTCATGGTAGCATGTGCCAGCACCTGCGCCTGGGTTTGCAGGATCCAGCGTTAGGTGCTGGCGAGGGGGCCGTGCTGGGAAAGGACCCTCAGGGAGCTACAGCAGGAACTACCCCATTCAGCTCTGACCGCAGGAGAAAACATCGGATACTTCCCGAGGGCTGGAAGGACCCGGGGATGATCCCCCTGAACTCACTCCCACCCTTCTGTGTGCCAACCAGCGCTGCCGCTGGGCTGCCTGGTGTCTTCTGGGCTTCACGGTGTGTTTGGGCAGAAGATGTCAGAGCGAGTGAGCACGTGCTGCAAACGTGCCAAGAAGAAGAGAAATGTTTGGAAAACTCATCTAGTCTTTCCAAATGTCAAGGAGGGACTCGGGCCGGACAAGCAGTGGTCTTACCTCAGCCAGTTTCTAAAGGAGCTGGCTCTGGGAAGGGGTTGGTGAAAAGATGCTCCTATAAAATATTAAAGGCAAAGCTACTGAAAGAAGATGCTCAAGGAGTGTTGATGGCAAGAATCTTACTGCAGCACCCAAGCCACGCAGGAGCCTTGTGGCTGAGACTTCCCTCGCTACCAGTGCAAACTTGCCAGAGCATACTGGGATGCACATTGATACGGGGAGAGCAAGGACCAACCTCCACAGCATTTGCAGACCTCTCGGGAAATGGGTGGGCAAATCCTGCTGGGAGCTACGTGACTATCACAGAATCATCAAATGGTTTGGGTGGGAAGGGACCTTAAAGGCCATCTAGTCCCACCCCCTGCCACGGGTAGGGACATCTTCAACCAGTCCAGGTGGCTCCAAGCTATGTCCAACCTGGCCTTGGATGCTTCCCGGGATGTATCTCTGTGCTTCTCCAAATTCTGGCTGCCTTTTATTTGGGAATTCCCAGTTCCTAAGCATGAGGGTGCACAAACCAGCCAGACCAGTATAGGGGATGTGCTGGTCCTCGCTCCCTAAGAAGTGACACATCAAACCCTATGGCAAAATTTTGGCAGTATCGACGTCCAGCCCTAAACCTTGCCGTAATTAAGATCACATGCAAGAACAACAAGCAGATTATCCTCTCCCTTCCAAAAAGTAAAAAGCTTCTCAAACTGACTGAACCTTTTCCCCAGAAGTGAACAGCTGAGCAGTCCACAAAGACGCTGAGCTAGGGAGTGCTCAGCATTTTGAACCATTTTTAGGCTTTGGAGGAAAAAAATTAAAAGCAAAGCAAAAAGAAAAAAAATATACCTTTTTTTTGGCCAAGCTCACTGCAAATAAATAGAGCATCAGCAACACAAAACATGGAAGTGCTATGCTAAAACATCCCAGTTTTGCTAGTTAAAGTCAAATTTCCAAAGAAAGGCCTGCTTACTCATTAGTCATTAGTTAGGTATTGTACTAAAATTGTCCTCAAATGGAGGTGGGGAACATCTCCAAGGCTCCTTAGGACGTTGCCCAAATTCAGTGTCACATGGCTCAGGGGAGCTGAAGGCTACAACACTTTTTTGGCTGTCTGAAGGAAATTTGAAAAAAACCCCCACCAACAAAACAACAAACGCCGAGCTGGGTTTTCAGCAGAAAAGATCTGTGCATTTTCTGTTTACCGGAGGGCTTTTTTTGTTACAAATCTTTCAGAACTGGAAAGCCCAGCCTCCCGTGCAAACAAGATTGCCTCACTCTTGAGAAATATTTCATTAAAATCTTAGTAAATTGAATAACAAGGAATTTTTAAAGGAGCATTTTCACAAACACACTAGAGTTCTTAATGAAGCATTTGAATTCCTCCTTGACATCTGATTTCCTTTCCAGCACAGGGCCGTAGAAAATAATCTGAATTATTACTTCTGTTGCAGTGCCATTTTACTCAAAATATTTTATTTGGAGATTCACATATAATTACCCACCTAATAAAAGGAGCTATTAGGTTGTAAAGATCCTATCCTTTCCATGCTCTTTTATAATTATGACCCACTCAAGCTTGAAATCAAAGGCAGAGCTGAATGGAATAATTCATCTGAAACTCTCTTATTGGGTTTTGCAGCCTCCTAACTGATAAATATGCAAATTAGCTCCCTTTTGGTGATTCAGCTGCATAAACAGAGATTAATGCTGAATGCAGCTGAAAATTTAGCAATAAAATATATGCACACAAAATTTAGTCTGAATTGCCAGTTATCGTTGTCAATAAACATGGTAATGCGCAGCTAAAGCACTGGGACAAGGAGAGGGAATCCCTAAAGATGGTTCCCGGTGTCCTGCTGCTCTCCGCTCTGATCGCTGCTGATCTTGTTATCGATTTGTTAATAAGTTAAGATTGATTGACTTTATTTGATTGATTAATTGATTTTATAAAATCATTTAATAGAATTAAAAAATAGAAGGATAAGAAATATTTTTAATGAAACTTATAGTTGCACAGTAAAAGCTGCTATGAGATCTTCTGTACATCCTGTACCAAGGCTAGAAGAAGGGGCTGGAACCATTGTTAAAACTTAGGTAATAACTTTAGGGTTTGAAAGGTTTCTTTGTATTTGACCAGTCTTCTGTATGTAGAAGTGTATTGAAATGTCAGAATATGAGATTAATGGAAACTGGGGAGAGTCGACTGGAACAGCTTGTAGTTACCTGCCAAGAAACCGTGAACTTTAGTAAAAGGTAATTCCGGCAGGGGGAGATCGCGACCACCGACTCATATACCACCTACCCAAATCGTACCCCAGACCCATTTCTAGACCTTTCTAAGCTCTACTGCGCAGAATCGGATATAGGAGGAGAATATGTTAAAGATTTACGGGAAATATCATGGTTATGCATGAATACTTAATGAATATGTATGAATAAGTTCTATATATGGTGTCTGATTTTGAGACCTGGCATGTGTTGATCGTGAGAGGACTCGCTCACGCACCCGGCCGTTAATAAAGAAGTGTCTGCTTATCTACATCACATTGGTGTCGATAAGTTTTTCATTCTGAGATTTCGGTAACAGTTTTGGCGACCCACATGGGACCTCGCTGAAGGAGACCGGAGGAGTCGGGGACCTGATCGGTTCCAGCCGGCACCGAGGATTTCTCAGGGATACCCATCGATCCCCGATCCGTAAGGCTCTTCACGACGTTCCCTGGATTTTTGGTAAGACACTTCTTTTTTTTAATTGTAGT
The DNA here is from genome assembly GCF_023634155.1 of Falco peregrinus. Lineage (NCBI taxonomy): Eukaryota > Metazoa > Chordata > Aves > Falconiformes > Falconidae > Falco > Falco peregrinus. Next base: position 22,045,491 of record NC_073743.1, read on the forward strand.
AAGTGGGTCGGAGTCCCACTAAAGTAAGTAAGTAAGTGCGCTAGAGGAAGTGGGTAGGAGTCCCACTATAATAAGTGTATGGCAAGGAGTAGGATGGAGACCCACCAGTGGGTTGGAGTCCCTCTGAGTAAGTCTACCTGTCAGACGCGGTAAAAGAGCTGTGCAGGGTAGGACTAGGAGTCTGCCCATAAGACATAAGCGAAAGCTATTGCAGGGTTGGACAAAAGTGTAGACAAGAGAAACTATATGCTATAGTGTTCTCTAAGGTAGTGCCTCTAACAAGAAGTTAGAAGAAGTTTTTGGGTTTTTTTGTTGTTTTGTGAGTTTGTGTATTAAGAAGAAAATTAAGAGGTACAATATTGTGCTATATGTTTGTTTAAAGTAACTGTGGGAAAGTGTGAGTGTGGCTGTAAGGGTGAGACGTGTAATTGAGAACGAAAGCGAGTGTGGAGTGTGGATCCGCGGATCAGAGTGACAGAGTTGAATAATTGTGTATTGTACTGTGAGTAATTACACCATGGCAACTAAGTTAACTCGGTTGTTTAAAAGTAAAAGCATGGGTAATCTTGCTGTAAATGACAAAATCCCGAAAAATTCTTTGTTGGGATGTTTATTGGCACATTGGGGAAATTTACAGGATGATCTGCAAAAGAGCCAGGTGATTGAGTATTGTAATCATTTGAGTACTGTAATAATTGGTGGCCTTTGTATATATTGGATGATCAGGAAAAGTGGCCCACGAATGGGACACTGAATTATAACACTATTCTGCAGTTAATGCTGTATTGTAAAAGAGAAGGGAAATGGAATAAAATGCCAAATGTGGATTTGTTTTTTTTTACTTAAGACAAAGAAAGGATTGGCAGGATGAATGTAAGCTAACTATTAGAGATAATTTGGTAATGGCTATAACTTCTGATAATAAGAAAATGGAAAAAAATGTTGTTTAAATTGTGAGGTTGGGAGTGGATATAGGAGAGACATTTTTTATTAAATATCTGTAAAGGAAAAATTGGAACAAAAACAGGCCATTCCTGCAACCCCTGGATTTGAAATTTGGAAATAAGATAATTACACATGAATTTTTGTATGTACCAGAATGTCCGATACCCTTCTTAGGAAGAGATTTGTTATCCAAATTAAATGCACAGATTGTTTTTGACGAAGGAGAACTTTTCTTGAAAATACCTGAGTCAAAAACGGGAGAAATCCTGATGATACAAGAAAAGGTAAAGGAACAAGAAATTCCACCGGAGGTGGATTTGGCAGTGATCCCTACTGTATGGGAAACAAATATTCCTCGTGAATTGAAACTAGCAGAACCTGTTAAAATAGATTTGAAGGAAGGCGCAGGAACAGTGAGAATTAAACAATATCCAATCAAACCGGAAGTGAGACAGGAATTGAAGAAATTGATTGATAAATTTTTGGAGTATAATATTTTGGAAGAATGTGAATCTGAGTATAATACTCCTATTTTACCAGTCAGAAAACCTTCGGGTGAATATAGACTGGTACAAGACTTGAGAGCAGTGAATCGAATAGTTAAGGATATTTATCCTGTAGTAGCAAACCCTTATACACTGTTAACAGCATTGAGGGAGAATTATCAGTGGTTTACAGTGCTTGATTTAAAAGATGCTTTCTTTTGTATACCTTTGGAAAAGGAAAGCAGAAAATGGTTTGCTTTTGAATGGGAAAATCCTCAAACCGGGCAAAAGATGCAGCTGACATGGACTAGATTATCCCAAGGATTTAAAAACAGTCCAACTATTTTTGGAAATCATTTAGCAAAGGAATTTGAAATCTGGAAACAGGACAAACCAAGACCTGGACATTTATTTTTACAATATGTGGATGATATATTGATTGCTACAGAAGAAAGATTTATTTGTATACAGGTGACTATTGACCTTTTGAATTTCCTGGGACTAAATGGGTATAAGGTATCCAGGAAGAAAGCCCAAATAGCCTGCCAGACTGTGATATATCTCGGCTTTGAGATTTTAAAAGGACAACGACAATCAGGAAAAAATTGCAAAGAAGCTATTTGTGGTATACCTGAGTCGAGAAATATTCATGAACTCAGAGCGTTTTTGGGAATGACTGGGTGGTGTCACCTTTGGATCATGAACTATGGGCTAATAGCTAAACCGCTGTACGAGGCCCAAAAGGACTCTCCCTTTGTACGGGGCCCACAACAACAAAAGGCTTTTGTAGAGTTGAAACGTGCCCTAATGTCTGCACCTGCTTTGGGACTGCCGGATCTAACCAAAGATTTCCAGCTGTTTGTACATGAAAGACAACACCTTGCACTGGGCGTGTTAACCCAAAGGATAGGAAGCTGGAAACGACCAGTCGGATATTTCTCTAAACAACTGGACACAGTGAGTAAAGGGTGGCCAAACTGCCTTCGAGCAGTGGCCGCAACAGTGATGCTCATACAAGAAGCTCAGAAATTGACTTTGGGAAGAACAATAACAGTCTATGTCCCACACATGGTGATAACTGTCCTAGAACAGAAGGGGGGACATTGGCTGTCTCCCAGCCGAATGATGAAGTACCAGGTGGTATTGACTGAACAAGATGATGTGATTCTAAAGACAACTAACCTGGTAAATCCTGCAGTGTTTTTAAGTTCCATACAGGAAGAAGGACGACTGGAACATGATTGCTTGGCTACCATCGAGTATGTTTATTCCAGTTGTGAAGATCTGAAGGATGTGCCATTGGAGCGACCAGACTGGGAATTGTATACTGATGGAAGCAGCTTTATGGAACAAGGAGTTCAATACGCCGGATATGCATTAACAACAGAGACTACAGTTATAGAAGCAGGAGCATTGGCGAGTACCACATCAGCACAAAAGGCAGAACTCATCGCTTTAATTCGAGCCTTAGAACTAAGCAAAGACAAGAGAGTAAATATCTGGACTGATTCAAAATATGCCTTTGGGGTAGTGCATGTCCATGGAGCTTTGTGGAAAGAGAGGGGGTTATGGTCCTCTCAAGGATCAAACATTAAGCATCAAACAAATTTTACGATTATGGCAAGCAGTTCAAAAGGCAGATCAAGTAGCAATCATGCACTGTAAGGCACACCAGATTGGGAATACAAAAATAATAGCTGGGAATAATTTAGCTGATAGAACAGCAAAAAAAAAAAAAAAAATGAAAAAAGGTAGCAAAGAAACAAGCATTGCAAATGGCAATAATTCCTTCTAAAACAGTAACCCTTCCTAGGGAAAAAACGAGATATTCAGAGGAAGATGACAAATTGGGTCAGTTATTAAATGCTAAGAAAAACTTAGCTGGATGGTGGATAAGTCTCTTGTGATGAGAGAGATAATTCAAACAAGGCATCAAGAATGTCACTGGGGAGCAGAAGCCTTAGTAACATCTTTACGAAAGCAAGTAATATCAGTTAAGATGTTGGGAATAGCTAAAATGGTAACTGCAAAGTGTGAAGTATGTTTGAAAAATAATCCAGTGATTAAGAAAAAGGTTCAAATGGGTAGACTGAAATCTGGTGTAGAACCTGGAGATTATTGGTAAGTAGATTTTTCAGAGTTACCTAGACAAAATGGGTACCGGTACATCCTGGTAAGGGTTGATACTTTTACAGGATGGCCAGAAGCCCTTCCCTGTCGCACCACACAAGCAAAAAGAAGTAGTGAAGTGGTTATTACAAGAAATAATTCAGAGATTTGGAGTTCCTATTGGAATTTCCTCTGACAGAGGTCCACACTTTGTTGCTGAAGTAGTCCAAAGTGTTAGCAAAGTATTGGGTATTAATTGGGATTTGCATGCGTCTTGCAGGCCACAATTTAGTGGAAAAGTGGAGAGGATGAATCAAACTTTGAAATGACAAATAAGTAAAATTTGTCAAGAAACCAGTCTAAAGTGGCCTCAGGCACTTCCATTGGTGTTATTACGAATCAGAGTACAGCCAAAGAGTGGAACCTCAGTCAGTCCTTATGAATTATTATATGGAAAACCATATGAGTCTCTAGAACCAAATCTAAACATACATGTAAAAGGAAAACAAGATGTGTATAACTATTTGCTTTTTCTAAGGAAAACTTTGGCTGTGATTTGGAGTGTAGTAATTTGGAATAGACCTTTACCCCTGGAAAATTCAGTGCATGATTTCCAACCAGGAGACTATGTCTATGTGAAGACTTGGACCTCCGAACCTTTGCAGGAGCACTGGAGAGGACCTTTCCAGATACTGCTAACCACTTTTACAGCTATCAAAATTGCAGAATCGGATGCTTGGATACATTATACTCGAGTGAAGAAAGCACCGTGAAGAAAGCATCTACTCCGTGGAAGATTGTTAATCGTGACCCAGAGTCTTAAAAATTGACTTTGAAACATGTCTAATTTTTCATATCAGGTTATGATTGGTTTTTGGATTTTCTTTTGGTCGGTAGTGTTGGTGGGATCATGGGCTGACTTGGTGGACAGGAACAAAAGACAAATAGAAACAGAACAAATGATTGACATTCCCAAACAAATGACTGAGGAAAATTTGATGGTAGGATTGATTAAAGAATTTGCCAATTTACAAAACGTCACGCAGATCACTGCTTGTTTGCCAATACCGAGGGCAGTAGGTGAATCTATTCCATGGGGAATTTTAACTATGAATCTGACTAATCTGGAACATAAAAATGAAACCACCTATTGTGAACAAAGAACAGTAACTCAATGGTATGAACAAGTAAAGGTTATTAGAAAACAGTGGAAGTCACCAGGTAAAGAAACAGATTGTAAAAAAAAAAACCAAAAAAACCAAAAAACCCCCAAACTATTTAATTATGATTTTATAACAGGATCCAGACCTAGTGCCATAGCTTGAGTTCTTCTTCCTGGGGGTCCAAATCTCCAGTTAGGATGGTGTTCTTATGATGAACAACTTAAAACCAATGTGAGCAGAAGTATCATGAAATGGAAGTGTAATAAAACTGGCCAAGGTACCCAATTAGTAGAACAATGGGACTCTATATGGTCTATGTCCATATTTTCTCATTTTCAGTATATGACAAGAACTTCTTGGTGTTTTACCTGGGATGGAAAAGTTTTTTCAGTATTACCCTGGGTCAATGATAGGTCAACTTCATCGGGAGAGAAGGAAAATAAAATAGTGCCATGGTGGAAATGTGAAAAAGTATATGATTGCAGTAATGCAGACTTAGTAATCCAAAGAATTCCTCCGTAGGCCACTGTTTTAAAATATGGTTGTTTTTGTCGAGGTCTTAAGAACACTCTCAATTTAACCAGCACTTTTACAGTTAGGAAAGGAACTTTGTTTAGTTGTAGTAAAACTACTATTTGAAGTCCAGGACATTTAGTTTGGGCATTAAGTGATGGAACCTGGACCACACATTTACCATTAGATGGTAAGGTGAAACAAATTACTTTAGGCATGCCAACATTGTGTCAAATTTGGAAGAAATCACCATTTAAAGGATCCTTAGAGAATTTAGAATTGAAACGAATAAAGAGATCTGAGATAAATGATGATATTTGGAATGAACCATTTACAGGAGTGAAAACTGGTTGGGCACTTGAATCACTTTTAAATCCTATAGCTTCATATAGAAACAGAGCATGGCTCTATCAGTTAACTGGTCAAGTGGAAAAATTAGCAAACGTTACCAAAAAGGGGTTTAAGGAATTGAACATACAATTACAGGCGACCTCCAGAATGACTTTACAAAATAGAATGGCACTAGATATGCTCCTACTTAAAGAAGATGGAGTATGTGGATATCTCAAGGATAAATTGGACCACTGTTGTATCCACATTCCAAATGTCACTCAGGATGTGGAACATGATCTAGACCTATTAGGAAAAATTGAAAAAGAAACTGAAGCAATTCAAAAGGATATGTCAGAAGATTGGCTTGGGAAAATTTTTAACAAACTGGGATGGAATTTGAGCTCTTGGATACAATCTATAATTAAAACTTTGTTTCTGTTATTAATTGTCTTTTTGATGAGCATGCTAGTATATGCATGTTTGAAGAAACAGTTTACCAATAGAATTGCAGTCAGTCGTATGATTATGAGAGAAGTACCAACTATTTCACCAAGACATGATCCATCACCAAAATATGTTGAAACAAAAGATATATGAATAATGTGAAAGTATTGAAATAATGATTTTCAATACTTTCAAAGGGGGGAAATGTTATCGATTTGTTAATAAGTTAAGATTGATTGACTTTATTTGATTGATTAATTGATTTTATAAAATCATTTAATAGAATTAAAAAATAGAAGGATAAGAAATATTTTTAATGAAACTTATAGTTGCACAGTAAAAGCTGCTATGAGATCTTCTGTACATCCTGTACCAAGGCTAGAAGAAGGGGCTGGAACCATTGTTAAAACTTAGGTAATAACTTTAGGGTTTGAAAGGTTTCTTTGTATTTGACCAGTCTTCTGTATGTAGAAGTGTATTGAAATGTCAGAATATGAGATTAATGGAAACTGGGGAGAGTCGACTGGAACAGCTTGTAGTTACCTGCCAAGAAACCGTGAACTTTAGTAAAAGGTAATTCCGGCAGGGGGAGATCGCGACCACCGACTCATATACCACCTACCCAAATCGTACCCCAGACCCATTTCTAGACCTTTCTAAGCTCTACTGCGCAGAATCGGATATAGGAGGAGAATATGTTAAAGATTTACGGGAAATATCATGGTTATGCATGAATACTTAATGAATATGTATGAATAAGTTCTATATATGGTGTCTGATTTTGAGACCTGGCATGCGTTGATCGTGAGAGGACTCGCTCACGCACCCGGCCGTTAATAAAGAAGTGTCTGCTTATCTACATCACATTGGTGTCGATAAGTTTTTCATTCCGAGATTTCGGTAACAATCTCAACCAGGAAACACGACGCTTGCAGAAAAGCCCTCCTAACTAATTTATTGGTTATTAATCGGCCTCCATGGTTCTTCCCCCAGGCTCGCGTCCTGCCCGCGGGAAGCACCCAGTGCCTGCCACCCCTGGCCTTCCTCACCCTCTGCCCACTGGCATCCCTGGCGGGTGGGTGCTGGGACGGGAGCCAGCCTGGGGGACACCGGGTGGATGGGAAAGGCTGGGGGAAAATCCAGGTCCATTTTTCTCTCCGCTCTGGCTCGTGGTGGCCCCAGCAGTGCTCCCCAATGTCACCGCAGAGCGGTCTGGCACCAAGGCCACCTAGACGTGTTTTGCTACAATCTTAAGCACGTAATGACTGCATGTCAGAGAAGACTGCATATTATGCCCTCTTTTTTTTGCAAGTGTACACTGGCTGGCTGGCAGCAGGCCACCAATGCAGGCTTCCTTTTTTTTTTTACATTCCTGGTGTTCTGTTTGCCATACATAAAACATGAACTACTGGAGGATTTACAAATGGTTGCTAAAACAGCTGAATTCGACAGCAACTCTCTCATCCCCACCACTCATGCGAGTTGAGTGACAAAGATGATAAAAGAAATTAGTAATTTGTCTTTTCATTTTGTGCTGTTGGGAACACATTCAGATTTTTGGCGTGGTGGTGTGATTATTTGCTATGGGTGTTTCTGTAGTTAGTAATTACGTATTTTTTATTAAAAAAACAACCAAACCAACCCAAATGAGTGACCTACGACACTGTCTCATTAATGGCATGGACTATGTTTAAAATAGACTTCCATGACGTAAGACTAGACCTATACAAAGAGCTACAAACCTCTACGGAGTAAAACATGAGTTAGTCATGACAACTTGAGCTCTACGAAGACTAGTGGATCAAAAGGAGCAATCCAGTGGCATCACCTATGACTCCACAGTGACGATGCCACCTGCTTTGCCCCGCTTTCATCACTTGAGATGCCAGATCTACGGTTCTGTAACGTTTCCATGATTATTCATTCATTCCTTTTTCTTATTTTTATCATTCCTTTCAGGACTTTGCAGTAATCTTCCTGGCACTGAAGGAGTGGTACCGGGAACAAGATGATTTTATGGGGTGTTGTACGTGGGTGGTATGCGTGAAATCCTGGTATGCTGCAATGCTCTGGGATAATTATCGCTTCATCAAGGGCTGTTAGAAGGCTGAGCCTGTGATAGCATTAAGTTGCTTCATTAGCCCCTCCAAACTGGCCATCTGTTCACTCAGATCGTCCTGCTCATAAACCTGGGAGAAAATACAAACACACACATAAGTGGGCACTGGGATGGGAACCAAACCCACCCACACAGGGACCCCGTCCCCAGGGACCTGGAGCCTTCAGGGATGGGCTGATGCTCACAGGGGGGATAGCAAAGCCTCTCTGGGCTCAGCACCCTGAAAACCAGGGGTGACCCTGCCAGAGCGATAGGAAATATTAGTGACCCCTCCCCAAACCCCCATTTCCCCCATTTCCCTCCCTTACATTGCACACACCCATGCTTGGGGTGACAATAAAGATATTTTTTAGCACCCAACAGAGACCTCAAACGTTCATCTAAACATGTCCTCTACCAGGGCAGGCTTGTCCGGCAATTACCTCAGCTCCTCAGCCCTTGTGATATGGAGAAATAGTGTGAAATGGGGACAATGGACATCGATTGTGATTGTATATGTCTGCTCAAGGAATGTGGGTATGGTGACTGGTCATGGGTGTGGTGTCTGGTCACATTACCACACAGCTCTGAGGAGACAACTACCCTTCTTCCTCTAACAAAGGGGCTATTTATAAAAAGGATGAGAAAAGGATGAGAGACATCCCAATGCTATCTAGAGGGAGGGAGTGCTAAGTCTTCTTGCTGGAGAAGATCAGATGGTCACAAGGACATGAATCACCTACAAACCTGCAAGACCACCACATTCCAGGCAAAGGACTGATAAGCTAATTAACATACGAAGCGAGAGTAAGCAGGTTTAGGTAACGAATATGTATAGGCGTTAATTGAATATTCATTTGTTTTATTGTATAAATGTGAGATGGTTCGTCACTTTGGGCATGCACGCTTGTGGAGGAGCGATCCCCCGTGCATCTGCACGCAATAAACATACCTACTTTATAACTTTCGAGTTATAGAGTTTAATTCCATACATCACTTGCTGATGCTGGGGAATTGCCACCATCACCTTTAGTGGGAGCAGAGAACTGGGAACAGTTTCCAGAAGCGCCTAACTGGGCTGGAGGAAAGTTATCCTTTGGGTATGGGTAGTTGCGAATCTGCAGCAAAACCTAAAGGTACCAGCGCTGCCCCTATTCTTGACAACCACTGACCCCCAAAATTAATTTCCAAGGCAAGAGCAAGAGGAGAGATCCACTGCTTTCAGACACTGAGAAGAAGCTCAGATGGTTTTACATACATATATATATATATATATATACACCCCCAGTTAGTTATTTATATGGGTTTTATTCAGTAAAAGATCTGACATTTGTTGTATAAGCCCTGCAGTCCCTGAGGTGGGATGGAGCAGGCAGCTTAAAAAAGCACCTGTGGAGTCAAGCTTAAAAAAAGAAAAAAATCCCCAAATTTTAGCTTTTCTTCCCAAATTCTGACCACCCGATGAGCTTGTTGCTTGCACTGTTATTGCCTGTAACTGCCCTTGCACTTGTGGAGCTTGAGCAGAGTCTCTCCCGAGAGCTAAATCGTGCTGCTGTGATGACATAAGATGCTGAGAGCTGAAATTACACTTTGCGTTACCAAATGGCCTGTGTGAAATTACTCCTTATGCCAGCAATTTCACCACAGAGGGCATTTTCCTTCCCGTTCCCATTCCAGTAGGAGATTCCATGGCTCTTACATCATCCCATGTCCCCTTTTCCAGCAAAATGTGAGAAACCTGATGCAACTCTACGCAGAAGTATATTTTTATGCCGTTGATAACAACAGGCAGGAATCAAACGCTGTTGTCCTGCATAAATCAGGCAGCACACCCAAACCCTCCAGACCTACATCTAAAGCAAATCTTTTGTCTTTCCTTTAGCCAGGTTGAAAACGTAAAAGGATTCACTAACAAAATGTTGGACAAATCACTGCTATAGCGTCTAGCAAAAAATTCTGCTGTGCAAGTAGATGAAAAGAGGTGATACACAATGTGTATTTAATGTATTTCTTTTTTCCCCCTCATTCTACTTCTTTTCCACTATTTCATCTTCTGGACCACGAGACCTTTCTCTAACCATCTTAATAGGAGTTAAAAGACTGTTCTAATTTCACCACCTTTTCAGTGTCACTTATCTACTTCTTCAATGTTATTCTTCTTACCATTATCTGGTATTACTATAGACTCATTTTTCCTGCCAAAATTATTTTCTTCCCTTATCATACTTCTTACCCCCTCTTTCTCGTCCCCCACTATCTCAGGGAGCTCAGGAGAGGCGGTGCGAGCTGTCCTGTGGATAATATTCACACAGAACTGAAGCACTCGCTTCTCCCCTGTATCATGGCTGCCAAAGTCTATTAAAGCCACCCGCAAAGTTTTGCCGGCTGCCCGAACTTTTTACTGGCTTTCTAAGAGCCATCAGCTGCAGCGTAATACCCAAGGCAAGGAGGGACAGACTGTTATCTCAAAATTAATGTCTAGATTGGGGCTTAGAGGCTCTAACGGGATGGTGAGGAGCCTCGTGAGCTCAGGGTGCTGGTTCTTACATTGGCGGAGTCCCCCGTCTGCTTGTGGCCTTCTTCTGCCACCTCTGGGGCCGTGGGCACCGAGACGGGCAGCAGGGGCGACCTGGCCTTCCCTGCCAAACCAAAGGAGGCCATCTTCACCTGAGCCTTGGGGAGGTTAGGCCCTGGAAAAAAAATAAAATGTCACACTGAGAACCTGTAGGTAGGACAAAAAGGGATGGCAGTGAAACGCGGGGTGGGGTGGGTGAAATGCAGCTGGTTTGATCGCGGCTGCTTGTGGTTTCGGTTGTAACCGTACAGCCTCCTTCCCTGGCAGGCTTCCCAGTAATTCTTCCCAGAGGAGCATCAGAACTGACACAAACACTTTCTAAAAACTTCCATTAGATTCCAAAGCCCACTGGTCTGAACCCCACCACTGCGCCCAGCAGAGCTCCAAGGCAGCACATTTGCGATTGCTGTTGACATTATTTTCTGACGACTGTTCTTCTGCAGCAACACAAGCATCCACATGGAAACTTCCATTTTCCTGGGAATAATACCTGGAATAATACCTACAAACCTGGCACTCCTGGAAGAAAATCTGGGCTTGGTGGTCCCTGCCAGGCAGGGCACTGCCAGCTCCGTGTGGTGTTTGAGGGAGACAGTGAGAGCGAAGAGCATGGAGCAGTGGCCAGGCTGGGGGAATGACAGCTATTTCTGTGGTCCTCCTCTATTTTTGTTCCTTTCTGTGGTTCTCCTCTATTTTTTTTCTTAACTCCCTCAAGCTGCCCTCCAGGTGGGTCACTGAACAAGATAAAATAAAAATTGTATTTCAACTTTGTAAAAAAAAAAAAAAATTCTTTCTGACTTTTTACCCCAGCTCGGAAGAAAGGAAAAAAAATAACAAAACAGATTTATTTTTTTGACAGAAAGGGATCTCCCTTCTTAAGAGCTCTGTCGAAGCCCCTCCTGCCCACCCCATGGAGCCGCAGGACTGCCTGAGCTGCCCTTTAAGGATGCATCAACCCAGAGGTCTCAGCTCTCTCCTAGAGGAAATTAACAATTCTTTCTCTCTCTCAATAGTTTCAAACATCAAAGAATAAAACCTTTGTCCTGGGCAATACGCCTCTGCGTGGCACAAGCTCTAGGCAAGACGCTGCAGGAGACACGAGAGCCATCAGTGGAAAGAGAGGCACACAAGGCATGGAGTTGGGGTACGCGGGGATAGTTTTTAAATCAGCATTGCCTGATGAAGCCAAAGAGAGATCGAATATCTCATGCATCATAGATTCAAGGCCAAAAAAGAGGACAGCAGCTCCCGGCTTGCTCGCTGCCAGCATAACCCTGCTGCCCTGAAGCTACAGCTCAGACATAGCCGCGCTCCCGGCATGAGGCCGAATGCATAGCAGCCAGTGTCTTTGGCTCTTCTCTCAGCCACCTAGGTCCCCAAAACCAAAATCTATTTTTCCAACTTCCCCTCTATGGACATTAAACCACTTTGACACCTACTTGTGCCCGCAGTCCAGTTTCACCTCCATCTCTTTAGATGTGCTGATACTCACCGGGCAGGAGGCTGCCAGATCCCCCCCTGGCACCCCCACCAGGGAACAGTAGATCCCCTCTGGAACAGCAGATCCCCACAAGGGATCACTGTGGAGTCTCACAGGGCAGGTTTCCTCTCCCATGGGACTTGGGCACAATTTTTATTCTGTTCATTTGACTCCCGTTGAAATCCAGGAGACGAATCATAAATAAAGAACCTTTTTTCTATATATTGCCTCCACTATGACCTTCAGCAAGCCCCCTGCCTTTTTGCTGTTATGAAAATGTGTACCATAATAATGACAATTAACAACAGCCATTGCTTTAGTAGCTGATCGCGCTTACTAGAGCTATTAAAAGGCATCAGTAAGTCAAGCTGGCTATCGACCATGGCATCAGAATTGGACCAGAAAGAGAAAAACAGGGTCTTGAGCCACTCCAGCCATAAACCGTGTGCAGAGAAAGGGCTGTCCCAGGGACCAGCCACAGGACAGGTTTGTACGAGGATGCCCGCGGCTGTGGAGCTGAGACGCAGGGACCAGGAGCATGGGAGAAGTCTCCATCCACCCGGGATGGACATCAACACCCACCTCTCAGAACAGAACCCCCCCTGGTTTCCACACAAAACCAAAACATCCTTTCAGGGATCTGTTTTCCCCACCAATTTGTTTTCCCCAGAGCATCACAGAGCAGCCCGGGGCGGAAGGGACCCAACCAGATTATCTGGCCTGCAAAGGGAGGCAAGATGGGACTATCTAACACCTCACCTGATCCCTTCATCACTAGATGCCCACCTGGTTGCCTCTCTTTTCTTACAGACCATTTACCACATCACGAAAGCAAGGCTCCGGAGCCTACAGCAGGGCTGCCTGAAGGGTAACGCCAGTGTGGGAAGATGGGCAGCTGCTGCCGTGGCTCTCGCCCCCCAGATCCCCCCAGATCCCTGCAGCCACCGCAGCCCTCCACACCCCCATGGCTCCAGCCAGCAGCCAAGAGCCATCGGTTATTTTTCCCCTGTTTCAAAGAATCGTGTTCACAGTTTTAATGAGTTGAAGGCAGAGGAAAACGCAATGGAAAACCAGAGGAAAAGCCAGTTGCCAGCAGTGCGTTCGTTAACAGTGAGTCCCAGTAAAGAGTTGCGAGATGGAGGCAGAGACCTGCAGATAACTCCCATTTAGCTGAAGCTATGAACCTGTGAAAGCTCAACAGAAGCTAGAAGAGATCTCCACAAAGATACCCTTGCTCTTCCAGCCCCCGTTTAATAGCTATAAGACTTCTTTATTAACAGGCCTACAGACTTCCCTGTATCTCAGGGTAAGAGCAGCCGATACAGCTATCCCCAGAGACTCCATCTTCTAAGTGCCGCACATTCAAATCAGGTTGTTTTTTTTCAAAAAGGGACTGTTTGCCACTTCCATTTCTTACCAAATAAAGCTTATTTCCAAAGAAGCATGTGGGGAGAAGATGCAGACAACGACACTCCCCGTGTGCACCCCACAGTTGCACATGGAGAAATGCAACAGCCCGATTCGGAAAATTCAAGAGCAGAAGGCAGTACCATCGCAGGCAAACCAACTCTGAGCTGCCTGGCGTACAGGCTGTACCCCTTCAACAATTTTTTCTGCCCCCCTAGGGCTTTGAAAACACCTGCAGTGCTCAGCAAAGAAGCAAACCGCAGCTATGACCCCTGCAGCTGGCAGCTGTGCTGCTATTTCTGTTCCTGCAGCGCTCACGTGCCCTGCTAAAAAGGGATTTATCCAAATCCCATTAGAGGGAATCTCGATTGCATCCCGGGACATAGCTGTGATGTGAAAAATAAAGAGAAGGTACAGCCACCATGGAATCCATGCTGTTTATTGGGTAGATAATGGACCCAAATAGGCTTTTTTTTTATACAAGTGACTTTGCATTGCGACTTGTTTGATTTTCATGGGCTGGTGGGGAAGTAAATATTTGATGCTGCGGTGAGGAGCTCACGCGGAATGCGGCATATGTTGCTATTGTAATCCTCTAAATCCCGTGGTAAAAATCATGTTTCTCGTATGCAACTCATCAATTGTAGTAATTGGACTTAAAGACCTGCTTTTCTGCACAAAGACAGATGTTCCCTCCTGGATATTGTTAATGAGAAGCCATAATGATGATTAGTAAGTTTGGTTTGTGCATCTTTTTTGCCCTTTAGCTCACAAAAGCAACAGGCAAGTCATAATGCTCATAACTAATATGAAGCTGAGCAAACGCTCCTTGTGCCTATTGCAAGTTCTTCAGTGAATGCTTTGCAGCGGGGACCATTCTCCATGGTGACGTCTGTAATACATAATTAGTCCAACAGTTGAGCCTTCTTCCCTCAAAGGACATTAAAAAGACCAAGCAAGCCTCTTGAAGAGAATTCTGGACGCAAAAGGTTGTAAGTAAACTAATTTATGCAAATGAGCAGCTAATTACGTTAAAATTGCTTTGGTTTCTAATGTTCTCCAACTCCGTGGGAGCCTCCCAAGTAAAAAAAAGAGGAAACCTTGGAAGTGATGCTGCAAGAGGCAGACGACAATACCGATGAGGTGTAACTCTGAGCAGCCCCAGCATGGATTTACCATTTAAAAGTTTCATTTTCTCCGTGGGGTTATTAAACACTTCACTGGCTCATTAGTCAGATAATATATGGCTACCAGGTGCAAATCACAGCTACGGCCGCCTCTCCCAGGCTGCCGCTGAACTCGCTGCAGGACCATCCTCGGTATTCCAGGAGCACTGCACATCACCACGGTCCTGCACCCAGCCAAAAAGAAGCCATTTCCTAAATCCATCCGCATTTGCACATATCTATATGTTATCATGATGGACAGAGAGGAAAACCAACAGAGCCTTCGCATCCATCCTCTTGATAGAGATGCTTTGGGCGAGCTCCTTCGCGTTATGTTTTTTTGAGCTATGTCAAGTGGGACACGAGATGATGTACTCAGCCAGGGGAGGACAACTCATTTCAGGGAAAGGGCTCAGGGTTTCTGCTCTTCGCCTGGCAGGGTTTCCACAGCTCAGTCCCCAGCTGCAGGGAGCACAGCGAGCTGGAAACTCTGACAGCATCAGAAGATGCTGTGTTCATGCGCAATGGATGTGGGGTCTGTATCCAGCCTGACGACCAACAATCCTTACGTGCTTCACATGTCACAGGTGTTCCGGATGATGATGCAAAATGGTGACGTGAAAAAAAGGAGTTAAGAGCGGAGAAAATGGAGATGGATGCAAAAACTGAAAGGAGCTAGTTTAGGGACAAACGGCAAGAAGCCAGGCTGGATGGAGGACGCTGGAGTAGAAGGCGGGTAGCAGCGGAGTTCCTCAATGTCTGCATCTAGGATCAACTCTGAATATTCTGATAGGCACAACAGCTGTACGATTACAAAATCCATTACTTGCAAAAGCTTGGCAGTCGCTGGAGCTGGAGCAACATAAAGAGAACTGCAGGGACCTTTCTGCCTATCTGCTGCTCATGCAAACTTTCAGATTTTCAAAGCAAGGAGGCTGGACCATGTCTCCCATCCCTTCAGCTGAACTTCAGGTGTTTAAAAGCAAGGGATAAGCCTCCGCTGGTTCTTTCACCTCCCTCAATCACCTATGGGAAGAAGCACCTTCCCTAGCCTGAGGAGAAGCTGGATGAATTGTCTTTCAGCAGATCCTCTCTCTCCCCTTTGGCTGCACAGTGAGCTGATGTGACGGGCACAGAGCAGACACCTGCTCATCAAAGCTCTAAAATTAGCTAGGAAGAAGTCAGATCTCTGAGAAGAAGGAATAGGACATTTTGCCATCAATTCTGCTGGCTCTAGCCGAAGGAGATGAGGGAAGAAAAAACCTTCATGCTTCTAATTCCGAGCCTGTACTGCACCTCAGAGAAGTCAGCGACCACCTTGGGACTTACGAGTGAAGCAATTTTTGGCAGCAGCAAGGCAAACAGCAATGGTGTTTTACAAAGTGGTGGGAAGATCCTATTGGGAAAGCTCTGTCCCAGTCGAAGGGTTTGCACGCAAGAAAAAAATGAACTGTACAAAGTGTTGAGAGGGTTTACTAGGTGCCAGTGACAAAGAGGAAGGATCTATATGATAATCTATATACGGAACAGAAAAAGTGATGGAACCAGCTTTGCCAGCAAGCCCTGCGCTTCTCAGAAAGATTGTGGTAATTTGCTTTCGCAAGGTGGTAATGCAAAACTCCAAGGCAAAGAGATTTTTTCCATTAACCTCGGTGAGATGTGGATCAAGCCTCCCACATCCATGTGTTCTTGCCAGAGATCACCACCAGCCGGGCTGAGGAAGGATGCATCTCGGCTAAAACCCCAGAGAGTGGCCACAGTAGCAATTTAAAAATAAAATTGTTTTATCTTCCTAATATTCTGCTCTTGGCAAACGCTTACAACCATCGTCAACCACCATGTGGGACAGCAGGCAGGACAGCGGGCAAAGTCTGAAAAGAGGATTTTGCAGTAAGATGCGCTATGTTGCTAACTGGTTTCAGTTTTAAACCTGCAGCCATTCTAGTCTATCGATTTCAGAGTTGGAAAAAATGCTCTGTTCAATATTTGATTCACCTAAAACTCTGATTTTTTGGTTGTTGGTTTAGGGTTTTCAACAAAGTAAAAGACCTACATTTTGGATCACACAAGATATTTCTAGGCATGTCTCAGAAAACTAATATGGAAACTTCAACAGAGAATTTCCAAACGGGGGATGCGGATAGATTTTTATATCCAGTAGCCCAACAGACAGGGCACCCATCAAAGACGTGAAGGGGATCTGCAGCTGAAGATCATCTGGTCTGAGGTGGCAGATGGAAATGGATCTGTCTCCTGGGGTGCAAACAAGCCTTTGTTCCCATCAGAACTGGTTCTTGGAGGATGAGGCGTACCAAGATTAACCCCGTATAATGAGACTACAGAAGTCAAAACAACTGCAGAAATCAGAAGGTAATGTCAGACTTGTACATAAACGAGGGCAATCTTTGCTGGCCCTGAATCTCACAGCTTTTCCACAGGTTTTTCTACCCAGCAGGACAAAAGGCAAAAACTACCCGTGCCATCAACTAGAGCTGCGTCTAGCAATGTCCATCTGTAGGCACAGAGGGATCTGCAAGGCTGCTCTCATGGAGAGATGTCGTAGCTCGTAAAACTGAAAGCGATCGAGCTGGAAAATTAAAACTATTTCAGAATTTCATCCATCCCCGATGCTTCTGACAGTAAGGAGACTGGCAGCCTGAACTTCCAGTGTGGGGAAGGAGCGCTGTACAGCAACGCCAAGCCAGATCTTTGCCCTATTAAGCAATCAATTAAGAGCTGATGGGGTATGCTGCTTATCTGGCACTACAAAGAGGTATTTTCTCATAAATGTCCAACAAAAAAAAAAATCACAATAGGATCAAATGCCACTCTACAGGTTAGTTGCTGTTTCTACCAGTAATAACAGTGTCAATTTAAGTGACTTTAAAAGCTGAAACATAAAGATGAGACTAACAGGTAGAAGTGAAGTCGCCTGTAGCTCCGTGGCAGGATGCTCCTGTTTAAGACAGTGCCTATCGGGGGGACAGAATAACTAACTCTATGAAAAATATTATTTGAAGACTCAGCTGGGAAAAAAAAATCTTTCCTCAAGAAAATGAGTCTCTAAAAATGATTTTTGTGGCGATAATCAACGCAAGGGAAAGCCTCCTAGAAAGAGGCAAAGTTTAATTTAGAAATATAGGATAGTAGGAGAAAAAGTAAAAAGATAAATTAAACACAAAAGAGAAAGAGGTCATTTAATTACTCTTCAGAATAGGGTACCAAGCAAGCCCTGGGACTGCACTGCTGAGCTTCACACGTTTTTACGGGCTACGGCTTCAAAACAGGTATCGGAACGGTGAGCTGGGAAAGGACAATTCCAGAGAAAAACAACACAGGCTGCTGAAACACGGGGAAATACGAGAGAGGTTTGATCTCTGTCTTCCCAGCTGCTTTTCAACTTTGTAATCTATTTGCTGGAAACAATGTGTGGGATAAACATGGGTTAGGGCAAAAGTGACTGGCTGGCTGCAACGGCTCAGCGGTAATGCACAGTCCCAAATTAATACGGAGCAATTATACAAGAGGTGGAAAATGCTTTATATCTCTGCTGATGAAACACAGGAAAACAGAATGGCCCATCCATAAATCTTTCTATGAATTTACAGTATGAATTATCCGGAAAAATACATTTTTTTTAATTATTTGACTGCTTCCTTGTATCAAAATAGATCATTTATATCAAAGGGGAATCAGTTCACTTATCCAGACAAGCACCTAAATCCACGCTTCACTTTACACCTTCCAGTAGTCCCATGAATTTTAATGAGACAACTCAGGTGTCTCAAGTTATCTACATGCTAATTACTGGGGCCACTTTCCTCTAACAGACAGGACCGGCCCTTTTGTGACATTTGTGTAGCAATACATCTCCCAGCTGAATGGAGAAAGCTTGTTTTCAGAAAAAGAAATGTAGAAGAAAAATAAACATTTCAAAACTGAAGCCTGGGGGGGCGGGGAGGTAAAAGCTTATGAAATAAAAGAATAATTTTCTTTTGAACATTTGAGTTACTAGTGCAAAAAGCTAGGAATTCAGAATAAAAGGTTCAAGAATGAATCATTCCCATATTTGCAGTGAATTTATAGACCCTGCTTACTGTAACTATGATAAAGAGAAGTCCATAATCTCATTTACACTCATCATGAAAACATGAAAAAACCCCACCCTTACGCCAGAAAGATTTTTATACTGTATTAACAAAAGAGTTCTTAGTTGCCTTTAAATTCAATGACTGAACTCAAATTAGAAGCGATAGGTTTAGGTTTTCATTTGTGTTTTATATTGGCGCTGGGATTCTTTTACTGTGAACGGCAAACTTAAAAAAAAAAAACAAAAACCCAAAAGACAGCTCCAGATTTTGGTTGCATGGCTAATTAATTAGAGCGCATTGATTGTCCAGAATATCACTTACCAATTAAATCGTCACTTTGTGTGAGGGGGGATTAAGCTCTCTAAAAAATGGATAGCAATTAAATGCATAAGCCTAGCACCACAGTGATCAAAGTTCACATCTCCAAAATTTGCCTAATTTGCAGCCACAAGTTTTATTCTTGGAATTTCCATCTCTAAACTCTCCACCTGAGATCCCACCTTCAAGACACTTGTGTCACCAGGATTTTACCACTGCTCCTGTCAGGAGCACTGTTACCAGCACGATGGGAAGCCTTACTGTACTTGGTCTATATCCACACTTCTAAGGATCGCCGTAATTCCAGCCCCCGCCGAGGTCCCAGACCTTTGCTCTTTGGGATTATGATGGCCCAGGAGTCACCGCTTAATACCCAAATACACTTTATTCCTCTTGACTTCATCCCTTATTTATTTGACCGTTAGCGTGTGGTTTGAACGGCGGCTTTGCAAACCTCCAGCCTTATCTTGTTTTTCTGGTTCTTTTCTTACAATGGCTTCAGGGAAAAGGGGGAAATAAAAAAAAAAAAAAGCAGAAAAAAAAAATCCCTCATGGAGCTCATTTTCTTACCAGGCTGTCTTATCCCATTTGGTAATGAAAACAGTGTGGGGGTCAGCCTGGATGCGGGAAGGATTTGTTCGAATGTCCAGGCAATATCCAGCTGCTGCTTTTTACACAGGGATGTTTACTGCCAGATTCCTTCACCTCACCCTTCGCTTTTACTCCCTAAGCCAGCCGAGTTTGAAAAGACAAGATTTTTTTTATATATATATATATTTTTCCCCAAAAATAGCACAGAAATAAACGTTGAGCAGCTCATCTGCAGTGCAAGCCTTCCCCTGTGCGCCCAGCCCACCGCCGGCTGGGGCATTCCTCCCAGCTCAGCAGTGAGAAGGAAAATAAAGCTTGATTTTGCTGTATAATGAAGTGGTTTCTAGCTCTGGGGTATCACTGAGTGATTCCAGGAAGACCGAGAAGATGACAGCTTAGATTTCCAACTGCATTTTTTATTTTTTTTAGTGGAGTAGCAATAGAAAAAAAATGCAGCATTTTTACAACCTCACAAAAGATACAGGAGCCTGAAAAAGCTGAAGTTTTAAAACTGTGACAGAATATAAAAAACACCAATTCACAGGTGGTATTTTCTACCACCTTGCACTTGCTTCTGGAGAAGAAAAATGACCTCCTAATTCAGGATCATCAAGACCTAAAAGGAATTCTCATTTGTGAGGGTAAAAAAAAAAATAAATCTTTCCCATCCATTTCTGGAATTTATGTCAGATCTATAATGCAATAAGCTCAACACTCCATCAAACATTTTCTATTTAACCTGAAAGGGGACTAAGTCAAATCACTTACATGCCTGTGTGTATGACTTGCAAAGAGGAGCGAGTGCAGCCACAGGGTGGACTGGAAGTACCACGGAGTGATTCTCACGCCTTCAGAATAACTATCAGCAACCTCAAGTGCTCCATCGTTTATCCTATAAAGGATCAACGGGAAGGGCTTAATGTGAAGAGTTCAGATTTACTGGGCTCCAGGGAAAAAAAAAAAAAAATAATTAAAAAAAATGGCAGATTTAGCTCTGGATTAGGCTGATGTCATGACCCAAAGCCAGGAGCACAGCCTTTTCAATATTTATTCATATCCTCATGGCAAAATCCTCCACAAGTGAATAATGATCTTTGTATGTCTTTTTTATGAACCGTATGATAGAGTTTAACAGCTAATTATACTGCCACTACGGAGATATAGTGAATAGATCAAATATTAGAGGAGATACCTCCTTTTAGCATCAGGTCAATCAAAGCCAAGAAAAAGCCCCGCGCTCATCCCTTCCCTGGGCAAGATCCAAAAATTTATTTTGACATTAATACTGCGTGAGGGCCAGTGGTAGGCACCAGCTCCAGGGCTATGAAGTCTTTGCTGGAAATCTCCGGATCAACCTCTACAATCTTCTCCCCTTCCAAATTCTGCAGGATTGTTCCATTAGGTATGGACTACCCAAAGGGATAGGACACCTGATTAACATGCATTTAAAAAAACAGAACAGCAATGTAAAGAGTAGCTTAATTGGTTCAAGTGTTGAGTTTATCACTTCTTGCCCTATTGCTTTATTCCATAGGACACGTAAAAATGTCTTTAGTTTTAAAAAATGCAATGAAAAATTAATTAATTCCATCTCTCAGGTTAAGGAAAGCAACAGTTAATCCAATGTGGGAATTTGCTAAGAGCCTTTTAAAGCTGAGATGTCCCTACGTGGGGCATAATGGGCATTGATGGTCCCTAAGGGAACCACCTCGACTGGTCCACAGGGAGCTCGGCCAGCGGGGACTAGGGAGGAGGAGGGACATGTCAGTCATCTTTTCTCGGAGGCTTGTTCCAACAGAGAAATACCTCACAAGCCTTGAAAAGTTCTCAAATATCCTCAAAATTTCCCTTTTGTGGGTATCTATCTACGGCTGGGGCATCATGCCCGTGAGTAGTGTTAAAGACCCAGAACTGCCGGTGACGTGCTGTCCCTTTTTCATTCCTTTCTCTCTCCACTCCCATTCTGAGTGAAAAGAAGAGAGATCTGGGTTCCAGAGGAGCGGGATTCGGGAGTGGGTACAGGAAGAGCAGCCTGGGTTGGAGGGACGAGGTGCAGGAGCTGGGCACCCTGCGCAAAGGAAACCTTGCAACGAGAAATCGGGAGAGGAGGCAACATCACTCTGGCTAACGACTCCGGGGACAAGTACATTGAGAAAAGTGAGAGCAACCATACATAGAGAGAAATAAATCACCCCCAACACCTCCAAACAGCTGAAAGCAGAGCAGAAATGAAGTTATATACATTTCTAAAAAGTAAAAAATGTGGTTTCAGTATTCCAGTGAATACAATAGGTCTGAACGCCATATAAAAGCCAACAACATGTTTTTGTCTATGTGATAGAGTCCAGAAAACCAGATTTTTTCATCCCTTTAGCATTTGCTTTATTTATTTCCACTGCTTTATGGCAGATTATTGCCATAAACTTTCAGCTCTTCATTTTACCTAATGACACATTGTTTGCATCTGCTTATGTGAGATTACTTACTGAAAAAAAGGCAATTTTCTTTTTCAGGATGATCAGATTCTTTATGAAGACATGTAACATGCCCTGAGTTCCTCTCTTTGCCATGCCTCCTAATTATAATAGTTAAAATGTAAACTCTGACTGACTTAGAGAACAAATAGTCCTTTCAAGGTACTGGGTTTACTTGCTAGAGTAAGACAAGTAGAATTGGATCCTCATAAAGTAAAATGTGGTACTACATAAAGATGAATGGACTCCGTTATATATAAAAAATAATTCAGCAGCACTATTTGGCAAAAGCCGTTCTCCAGTAAATAAGGATTTATCTACTTCTGTCTGCTGTCAGAAACTGCATTACTTGCTGATGGATAGCAGGTGCTTCCAGTAAAAAAGCAGAGATGTTTTGGTAGCTTGCTTGTTGCAAACATCGACCTAACATATGCTGTATGGCAAGAAAGCTACGCTTGCAAAGCTGTGTAAGAATAGAAGAGTGAAGCTGAAATCTCCAGTTTGTCTGAGCCAAACTGGAGATTATCCAAGCTAAAGGAGTAAGGTAAACAGTTAAAACGAGATACCAGTCTGCAACCCCCCCCTTTTTTTTTTTTTTCTCCTTCTTAATAGCTCTAGTAGCTAGGGTCACTGAGGCAAACACTGCTACTCAAACGATACCAGTTCATGTGAAGAACACTTCTAGCACCGGGTCCACTTCACAAACAAAGCAGATACCAGATACATCGCCCAAACGTTCTCATTCCAGACAAGGGTGAATTTTTAAAACAGCTCTCCAGAAATGATGCTGCTCTGGAAACAGACCTAGAAACCAGCCAGAAAGGCACCGTTCCCCCCACCCAAGGATGAATGTCCCCCTACAGCCACGTGCAGCCTTGACACCAGCCTGCAGCTTCATTCAACAGTGGCACCGGTCTAAAGCCTTTTTTTTTTTTTTTTTTAATTTTAAATATAGAATAATTTCCTTTCTGTTCCTTGCACGCTTGCTATTTAATTTTTAAGTAGCTTGCACACTGGAGTGGGTTGCAGTCAGTTCTTTTCCAGCATACATAAATAGTCTTTTCATTATCAAAAAGGCAAAGCCTTGAAACAAGAGTCAAGTGGCACTGGTTCAAGTTACTGTAGCATAACAGGAGACTGGAAACAAGACCAAGTGATTAATTTGACATCTTATTTAAATCATTTTTATCACTTACTTGTTAACTCTGATTTCAAGCTGTTGCCTTGTCCTGAATTTTGATTCCATTTTGTCAGAATGAAATACTGGATTATTATCATATAAATGTACATATCCACTTTCCATTCTGTCAGCACTCACAGATCTGGCTTCAAGGCACGGGACGGCCTCGCGCTATCTGTTGGGTGACAAACTGTGTCACCAGCTCAGCTGTGGTACCGCAGCCCTTCCCCCCATCACTCTTACCTGTTTGAGACAGAAGCGGTGTGTAAGGGACTTTCGGTTCTATTGCACTCATGGGCGGAGGTAGCAAGGGATTGGCAAAGCTGCGCAGAGGGTGCGTAGGGCGGACACAGGCGGTGGGGATGATTCTGCTCGGGGCATCCTCACTGTTGGAGTGCTCAGGCTGCGTCTGCGGCAGCAAGGGCAGCTGCTGCGGTGCTGGGCCTTCATTAACAGCTGCAAGAGAACCATCCGGGGGGGGGGGGGGGGAGGGAAGACTATTATGGATGTATTTTTTAATGTCTCATTTCCTATTTGTATGGTCATTTTCAACAGAAGGGCCAGCATTTGCCTCCACCCTCCAAGAAGGTGCAGATGTGTGAACAGTCCCATCAAAAGTCATTGGCAGCCAAATTAAAAACCATTTGAAGTGCAAAACAACTTCCTTAAAAAAAACCCAACAAAACAAAACCCACAATATTTTTTAGCTCCTTCTGTCTTTCCTCTTTATGTGCTTTTAGATATTAAAAATCCATAAAGACATAAATACATCACGTGGAGATTGAAACAATCTATGGCTATGGAAACTCGGTGTGTCCAGCATGACGATACTGTTCTAGTCACAGTGGGGAAAAGCTGGAGACAAAGAAAGGACTTAATTCATTTCCACATAACCCATTACCAATATTGTTTTTCCTGGAGACAGCGGTAACGGTTAGTGTGCCAAAGCAGTGGATTGCTGCTTTATTAGCCTATATCCAAAGCCAGTTCCTCAGAGATTTAAATGTTCCATGTCAACCTCATATAAAAGATGACCTCGCTATGTTCTGCGGTATTCCTTAAAAGAAGCTTTCAAGATCAACCTCTGTCGTGGACTTCCCACGCCAGGAAACACAAGCAGGCAGCTGAAGGATTAATGAAAACAAAGGTTGAGACAAAGAGCAAAGCCCGTTATTCCTACAACCCTCTGGAAACACGTGTGGTACCCAAACTTATAAACTGCATCGTCATTATGGCGCTGTCGGAGTTTTCAGGATGCGTACAATCCACAGTGCTGGCATCACCGGTACCACGACGGTAGGAAAAGGTGAGTTGTGAACTGAGACCTACTGAAACCTGTTAGATGCAAAACAGCCTCGTCCTGTAGCCTACAATCAGAGTATCTTCTACGGAGTGTGTCGAGTGGAGAAGATGCTGCATAGGAGGAAGGACAGAAGACACCAGCAAGAGGCAGGCTGCGCACTCGCACCCCCCTGACAGCATCGCTGGTCACCTAACGCTCACTCGTGGTCGTGGAGAGAAACTCACTGCTGCTGTTTACACAACACTGTACCACGTCATTCAGACTTTAAGAAAATACATTTTTCATTTAAAAAGAAATTAAAAATAAATAAAAAAGATTTCCATCTAAAAAGACGTAAATAAGAATCCCAAAGAAACCAGATTATTTCGTTCTTGTAAGGGAACGGAAATGGGGATAAAAAAATCTTTAAAATCTCTTCCTGACCACAATGCCTACCCTGACAAGCCAAACTAGGTAAGAATTAATTACAAGGAGGATTGATAAGCGTAACTCCACTGCGGTGCTTTGTGGATGGCATTTCCCCGTGCACCAGGAAAGAGCCAACCCAACTGGAAACACCATCCCTGATCTCCAAATCCTGCACGGCGCCTGCTGCTGAGCCTTTCCCGGAGCAAGGACCCGCTGGGGCACATCCTGGCCCCTCTCCCAGCTCCTGCCCCACGGCCCCGAGCAGCAGCACTGGGAGAAAGTTCTCCTCTTGGTGAGAGTGCCCGCTGACGTTATTTGCAAGCAGAACCATGGAAGGAAGAAGCCAAATGGATAGCGAAGAGCCCCATCACAACAGGAACTTCATCTGAATGTGTTGGTGCTGGTCTGGCATCCCCAGGGTATCCATGCCAGCTGGGATGGCTTCCCAGCATGACAGTTAATCATGCAGCTTGTGGCAGGGAACAGATATCTAGGAAAAACTCAACCTTCTGCTGAAGAAAACCACTTTCCTGACACACAGCTATCAGAATTAGTTATTATACTGGGATCCAAAATGCTCCAGAGGACCTGGTTTCTTTCACAGCCTGCTGCAACAACCAGAACTCATTGTGCAAGTAACATGCAATTACACAGCCAAGTCAAATCTGAAGTCATTTTATAATAATTAATGTCAAAGTATGTAAGTAATTACAACCTACTAAGTGGAAAAACAGCTTTGAAAAATGGAAATGAGGATTTCTCCTCATTTCCACAGCCCAATTGCTCGTTCCTATGGCAATATCACACTGGCAAAATGCAACACGGTGGATAGGAACCCAACTACAGGATCAGACCAAGGTCAAAATCATTCACGGTTTGTGGATAACTGGCTAGCTGAAAAGGGTCACATAGACATAGTCCAGCTGGCTGGACAAAAATGCACATCTCTCTCAGCTTATCTGAAGTAAAGCAAAAATACACTGTCTTTGGCTGTCCTTGTTACACAATAACAGGAAGATTTTGGTGGGAAAAGAATGTTGCAGGTGGGAACAGATAACTACAGAAGAGAAACAAGGGGCGGGCTTGGTATTTAGGCAACTAACCAATAATGAGCTTAACTTTTGTAATATGTATGAGCTAATTATAAGAAGGCATAAAAGGTGACTGTAAGAGACAATAAACGAAGTCTGCTGATCACTCATATTGAGTGACTGTGTCTTCCCTCCGTCGCGACAACGGTTCGTAAAAGTTTGCTCATCTGCAGCTCATTTTCTTTTTTTTCACCTTCAAGGCTCTTTACATTGCCCTGGCTCTGCTCTTCCATTGCCTTCCTTGCCCAGCAGACCCCTTGCTCTTCTTCTCCTCGGACTAAAATTCTCCTCAAGGAGGGCAGCGACACTGAGGCTGTTTGTAACAGGGTAGAGCAGGAGTGAGAGCTAGGCCCATCCCACCTTTCCTCACCACCCACACATTCCAGAAGGTGTCCCAGCCTGTTGCTACTTCGCTCTCGTCCTAGTCAAGGAAGATGCAAACCAGCGGGTGAGTCTCACCGAGGGACGCACCTGAGGCTGCAACGCTTTCTAGTGCAAATCCTTGGCCAGGGCTTTGCTCAAAGTAAGAATAAAAGCTTTTGCCAATGCCCTTAGCCTCAATATGTCTTTTGGCATGTTTGTCAAAGACTGAACTTCCTCCCCAGCCCAACGCTTTTCATCGTGTCCTTAAGGACAGTTCTTCTGGGAGGCTCTTGACCTCTTTGGAGAAACAAGCAAGCCAGACACTTCACTGCTGCTGGCCATCAAATACCTCCTTGGTATTTTCTGCAGTGGTGCTCTCGGATAGCAAAGCTTTATTAGCTAGCATCAGCATAATGGCCTCTGCATTAAAAGGCTATTAAATTACGGCTTTACTGTATGGGTATGTCTTATCTCAAAGATTTAGTTGTAAAACCTGGAGACCTACATAACCGTTATTACATAAAAGACTTCAGGTTATCCTCCAGCTATTACTGAAGAGAAAGGTGTGATGACTCTATTAAAATTAGAAGCTAGAGTTGGGATTTAAATATTGAAGGTAAGTGGTCTAATGAAGGTGTTTCATGCTTGAGAAGACTTTTTTCTAAAATAAGATGTGCATGCTTGCAAACATAATGAGAACCATCAATCTGCAATTCTCTCAAGTCCCTGCAGGAAGAGAGGATGGATTGTTTATTTGAAGGATGGATGAAGATGAGCACATTGCTACTGCTGCCTATATCACCCACATCAGTCCCCTGCCTAGCAGCCAGATTATTTGCCTTCATACAGCACAACAGAAGTGCCCAAGAATTCTGAGTATTTCCACAGATCCAATTATTACCCTATTGTTTTGAAAGAAGGTAGACTCCCAATTGACCTTTAAGATGGAGCAGATTAATGCACCATGCTGCATTCCCGTTGCAATCTTTTGCTCTTGAATTCCATGCCAGAGTAAGGCAAATACTATGCTACACATGAAGATCTGTTCTAAAGCCCAGTAAAACCAATTAGGGTCTCGTTACTTTGGAGAAACCTTGGATAAAGTCCTACTTGCATTCATTTTATACACGAGGAACATTGGGAATAAGCTTGCTTTGAACACCAATAGCTGTGGACACTGCTCACCGAGCAGAAGAATATCTGATACAGAGTCTTTTGATCTTCCCTTTGCTTTCGCCTAATTGTTGTTTCTGACGATGTTGTTAACCATTTTAATGAATTTAGGTCTCTGAACATATTTTTACATCGTGTAGCTGCTATTAAGAGGTAACACTGGAAATACTCCCACTTGGATTGGTAGCTATTGGCTCTGCCACAGTCTGAGGTAATGAAAAAATCAATATGGATTGAAAAGAAAAGGTAATAACAACTCAAAGTATGTGATGGTAGATGGGGACTTAAAATGACTGAACTTTACTCCATATCTGCTAATGACTTTCTGTGTATTTTTGAACTTACGCAAGTTGTAAATATCAGGCGATCGAGACTATATAGCTGTGTCCTGTTGACAAACCAGGGCTTATTCCCGCTCAGATCTTTGGATGTTACCGCAGCCCAAGCAGCAATATTTTTTTTAGCAGGTTTAATCGTCAGGCTACTACTCTGGTGCAATTCTAGGTACATCCCAAAGAGCAGTTTTGAGGAACACTTTTAAAAAATTGCCACTCCAAAGCCAAATCATGGAAAGATGGCAGAACCGTTTTTAAGTCGTATGTGGTTAAACCAAGCCCTGCTGAACCCAAACCCAACTCTTGAGTAAAATGACCGTTTCCACCAAGTCCAGAACGCAGCTTCTGCGCTAGAAGGGATTTAAGCTTCCCAGCTGGATGAGCTCACCGCAGAGCTGACTGCTTGCCGCCAGAAAGCCAGCTCCAAGAGGAAATGTGCTCAGGAAATATTTGTGTTAGTGCATCTCACCTTAACAGCTCGTTGTACGAAAAGTTACCTCCATTCCATAATATTTTTTCTACGGCTATATCTCAAGCTGTTAATATCATTGCTGTTTCATTGTTCTGGTTTACACAATTTTCAATCTTGCTTTTTTAATACTAGCAAATAATATATCTCTATTTTTTGGAAAAAAAAACCCAACCAAACACTGTATTTTCTGAACATCTCCAAGCTCATCTCAGATGAACATCTCAGGGCGCTACACTGATGAATGGCTCCCTCTAAAAATGGTGCTGTTAGACCACTTGTAGTGTTTAAAGTTAGCCTGAAGAGAAGCCCTCTGCCTCCTGTAAAAGCGTGATCAGGATGGGACCACAACGTGGTCTGTTGATGCTGACCAGCATGCGGGTGGGATAGGGCAGGACAGGGATGGGGCCACCTCAGCACCTCCCAAGCGGGATACGGTTTCCCCCACCTCTCTTCTTTCCCTACTGGAGACCATGCTGGCTCAGCATCTCCACTAGTTGTGGCAGTGGGGAAAAAAAGAGCAGCTTTTTCCTTCCGTAACACATGGCAAACTAGGCATGTCACCATCTTCTCCTACCTGTCTTGATAACGCTGTAAGCAGTGGGTGTGATGGAGCTCCGGAGGAGAACGCAAGCCGTGGGAAGGACTGGTGACCAGACAACAGTCACTTTATTATGGTTCAGAGACCTTTTCTGTCTGGAAAAAACTGATATTTAGCAATTGTATTGTATGGCTGGTAGTGTCATCAGCAGTAATCAAACAGGCGAGACAGCTTATTATTCAAGTCAGCCGGGGCCTGACTCTCCATCCTTTTTTTATTTATTATTTATTTTCCTCTTCAGTAGAACATTTGTCCTAAAGATAAGCTGCAGCACTCAAATCTTTGGGTCAATGAATAAGGCCTTCAGAAACAGAAGAAGGTGTTCAAGCATTGTCTGTATGGCAGGATGCCGAGCAACACCCTCGCTAATGGCACGGCATATGATTTATTCAGGGATTGCTACGTCTTGATCAATAAGTGCTCGGTCATGCAGTACCGCAGGTAGGCTCCATCACAGAGGAATTATTGCTGGATAGCTCTTTTTCAGCTGCAGCTGCAATTGGTCAAGTATCAAGTGAATTTTTCACTGAGGAGTAAAACATATGCAGAGAAAAAAGCTTTAGGTGTTGTCTCTATAGTCTCTTTAACTGCTAGTTGCTCTCAACCACAGGATCGTATTAAGAAAACAGCTGAAAAATAAACAAATTCCAAGCATGAAGAGTGATTTCGTGGATCTATCCCCATTCTCTGCTGCAGTGAGGTGGGCGGTGAGGCAGCGGGAGGTGAGCCACAAAGGAAGCAGCGGCTTTTCGGTCGGATGAATTGCAGATTGTCCGCTCTTCCAGAGGGGGGGGAGGTCACCAGCACCAGCCCATATGCCCAGAAAGCCGTCAAGCAGCATATTAAAAATAGACTTTTACACCTCTTCATCCCACCTTGGACTGAAAAGTAATGAACAATATTACAAAATAAACCTAGTGAACTGCTTGGCTGGTTCTGACAGCCTCAAGTGTCACTTGAAAACAAACACTATTGCCGCATCCTTGTCTGTGCCTTTGCTTCCTTGCCACGGCGGTGAACATGGAGGGTATGGCAAAGGAAAAGAGCATTTCATTCGGAGGCATTTCGTATCACCTGGGAGCTTTGGAAGCCTTCGCCAGAGAGCAAAACTGTGCCAGCTCTAACAGGTCATCACGACACATTGATAAGGGGCTGAGCTAATTTTCAAAATACCGTGCGGTCTTGATTACTCAGAACTCAATAATGGGAAATAGATGCTATCCAAACAAGGCTACATCCACTGCTTCTGAATTATTTAATGGGATGTTGCCCAAATTATCTGGAATCTTCACTGCTGGAGCTTTTTCAAGGCCCATCAGGTCTTCTGAATAATTTAAAGCTGATTTGTAGTCAAGCTTTTTGCAGAAAACTTCTGGGCATCAGCAATCTCCTGCTCAGCTCTCAAGCATGCTGCACTCGAAGGGCTTGGGCAAGCCCATACCTCTCTATACGGACCTTCCTCCAGCAGCAGGATCCAACAGGATTTCAAAGGCATTCCTTGTTTTGAAAATCTCATCTCCCAACTACTACCCATGTAAAACTAGCGACTGGTTCAGGCAGAAGCTGAATGCACCAGGGGTATGGGATTCTGGGGGCTGTGCCTAACGTATCCCTCAGCAATGGTGTCCCAGCCACCGCTCCACATGGTACTTCCCAGCTGAGCTGCCTGCATCCCTGGGGAAACCCCCCTCACAGGCACAGCCGGATTTTGGAACTGAAGATGCTCAGGTCCTTTATGAGCAGGTCGAGGTGATGATGGCTAAGCAAATAATTCAATTTTTTTTTTTTCTTCCATCTCCGTGATCAGACACAGGGTAGGGTTTTTTTGTTTTGTTTTGGTTTGGTTTGGTTTTTTGTTAATTCCCCAACATCTATTATATGTCAAACAAGAAACTGAATCGACTTCGTTACCATGCATTGCATTTGTGGTGGGTGGGGTATTAATTTAAGCAGCAGATCAAAACCTGATGATGCCGGCGAGGCTCTCCAGAGGAAACTGCCTTCTAGCTTTGAAGGGACCATTCTGAAGGGAGGGGGAATGGCATTAGGGTGATGACTAGGACACCTGAACCCACCTTTTACCTACAGTCCCACCACCGGATTTCAATCACCGGTCCCCAAGGATCTGTCTGAACTGACTGAAAGCACCAGTCCAAGAGGAGGAAAAATTAGTCATTTCAAGACGAGTTCCCTGTGGACCAGCAGCACCGAGTCTTGGTGACGTGAAAAAAAGATGTGTAACAGATTGCCATTAATGTGTCAATAATTCAGCCTTGACATGCAGTGGAGTTAAGGGAGAACCCTCCAACTGTAATTAATATGCCAGAGTAGGCTCGTTAGGCTCGAACGAAGCACAGATGGTGCGGCAGAGGCTTACACTCAAGTTATGAGGGTGAGGATGGGCACGCACTTCCCGCAGCGTAAGGTAAAGAGGAGTTACGGGAACATGCAAACCATACATCTATTACTGCAGAGGAGCAAAGAGGTATGTGGAGCTCACCCTGGAGAAAAAACGAGTGATGCTGAGATGGGATAACAGCGTTCCCGTGTATAAAAGGAGCTGCAAAAGGAAGAAAATAAACGTTATATATATTTATATATATATATATATATATAAAATATATAGTGCCTGCTATAATCGAACCAAGAAACAATCAACTTCAGTTTCAGCAAGTTTGATGTTAAAGATGATGCTTCTAGCAGCGAGGGCAGCTAAGGCTGGGAAGACACTATGTGGAGAGGTCGTGTAAAAGCTATCATGGATGATTTTAATGAGTGATGATATGAGATTCTGCCTTGGGATGAAGAAGAGCTCTCAAAGCCTGCGTTTTTCTGGGCATATCCTTATGAATAAAGCAAAGGAAATTAAAGTACAGTGAAACGACTGACAGACCCTCAGAAAAGAGAGGATTGGATTAGAGATGCTGCGACTTTTAGCTTTTAAGGTGTTCTGTACAGATTGGAAATTGCAACTGGAGCTGCTGCTTGAGAAGAGAAATCCATCCTGGATTTATCCTGGTTCCCAAAAAGCACAGCAGCACAATTGGATTGGCAAGAGCTTATACATCCCAATGATGGAAAGCAACCTCTTCCCATGCCCTTTAACAGCAAAATACAGAAGAAAAGCACTGTACTGACTTCTTCCTGCTCCAAAGGTCCTGTCCACAGAGAGGGTCGGGAATGGCACCGGCCGCAGGGTGAACTGCGGGTGCGGGTATCCGCAGGTCGGGGATGGCAGGATCCCGGGATACTGGGCACTTTCTAGCGTTGGCACTGGAATGGCACTGACCACAGCTAAAAGGAAAGAAGGAGAGAGATTAAATGAGCGCTTTCAGAAAATAAAAAAAAAAAAAAAGAAAAGAAAAAAAAAAGGCCTTAGAGCCAGGAGGGAACCATAAACAACCACGTTTCCAAAGCGAAGAACCCAAACGGCTGGTACAAAACATGCCGCTGCCCACAGGAGCCACCTCAATATCCAGAAATACGCCTCTCACTTATCTGTAAAATTAAAGGGCTTTTTGTCTGTGTTCCAGCTATTCAGCCACGTTTTGGGGGGTGCTTTATATCCCTTGAAAAATGAGGGAGAAGGAACGGATCGGGCAATTTAAAAGCTTATTTTAGTGGTCTACGTGCATTCCTGATGCCGCCCTCAGCTGATGATGCTCTGGAGGTGCGCAGCCTTCTGCAACCCTGCCATCCTTCACACTGGTGTCCCCAGCACTCCTGCACGTCCCCAATGGCACGGGACCCCCATGTCTACCCAGCAGATGAGGCTGGCTGGGCATCATTCCCTGCTCAGGAATGGCCAAGCCTGTGAGGAACCGGGGTGAGATGTCCCAGCAAACCGGCAAAGTCGAGTTCCTGAGCTGCGTTTAAGCGAAAGCCTTGGATTTGAAAACTGGGATCACGGTGTGATGAATTCCAGCTTTCCCCTAAGCTACCTCCTTTTTTTTCAACAATCGGTGCTGGAAGAGCGGGTGATCATAATGCTATACGAACCATACATTTCTCCATAGCTTTTAGGAAAAACTTGGAAACTCTCATGCAAGTTTTGCCAAGCTAAACAAGACGCAGAGATTTTCAGCTCGTAGATGATAAGGTTTGGGCTTGCCTAGCACCTTTCACACATGGATTATAAACAATGCTGTAAACTTTAAGATGGTCATTACAATTAATTCTATCTAGCTCCTACTACAATCATTACACAGAGTGGCAAACCGGGCTACCTGCCCAAGGTCACACAAGCAGCCATGGCGGTGCCAAGGCTTTACAAGGGTAATTTTAAGCCCTCGGCTTTCAGCTGCACTGCCAGAGGTAAGGGACAATCGGGGAGGTGAAGAAAACTCATGAAGAAACGCTAACCTGGGTGATTTGAGCTTCAGAGTTGTCTGGGTTCAATTCATCCACCCTGAGAAGAGAATTTCTACTATTCAGACATTTCGTTTTGTCTGTATAAGACAGCTTTATTGACAATATTTATAACGTTGCTGCTACGGTGAAAAATATCTCTCCTTTATTGAATCCTATTAAAGAACAACTTGTTTTTCAAAGTCCATTCTTTCATTTCTTTTTAGGGTGTAGGTACCTAGCACTTTCATTTTTAAAGTAAGACAGGATTACTATTCATTGCATCCCTCTATTGTAGAGAAGCCAGAGAAAAGCAAACATCAAACATTTTCAATAAATCCTTGCAATTTCAAGCAGATATGACAACAAATCTGTTCTGTCATAGCCTGTCAGCAATTGAATTTACACTTAATATTGATACACCAAGACACCGAAAACAAATCACAGAGCTCCCTAAACACTGGTATACATTTAAAATGTACTGTATCACGTAAAAAAAAAAAAAAAAAAAAAAAAAAAAAAGCAGCACCCAGGAACAGCTTACAGAAATAATAAACTGGGACAGTTTGAATTGTATTCAAGCATCCCAGAGGCTGCCGTAGCAACCGAGCCGATGTGTTTTTATTTCCCTGAAAAGCCAAGGCGCCTTCTGGTGTGGTTTTGTTCACAAAATGCAAAGCCTGCTGATTGAAATGAGTGTGAAAAATTCCAGATTTGGTATTTAACAATTAATGCTATGTGTTTTTTACTTCAGAATTATGATGTTGCTTCTTCGATCTATTTAATCGCTCGCTGCTGACAATTTCTTGCAGTATCAGGCAAACAGAGGGAAATTAATTAAAGCACCTAATCCGACACAAAGCCTCAATTTTATCTTCTGGGTAAAAAAAAGGCATATTCAGCATAACTCAGCTGGCACAAATAAGATTTTAATAAATCTGAGTTTAATTATTTGCAAACAATCATAATATGCTGTCGCTGTAGATTAGATGGATAGTGTTTAAAATATAAATAAATAGAAAAGAGGACATAATTCCTCAAAATGCATTGTTTGACTGAAAGAAACATAATTACGTTGAAGAGCATTTTTTTCTACAAAATGTAGAATCATGTTGAATTGACTTTTACTTAACTAACCCTGCTACTGACCCATCTTAACTACAATTGAGTCGGTCCTGATTTTGCTCACACCTTTCCAAGTCTACCCATTTTCTTGGACGGCTGCCCTCCTTCAACCCAAGCCAGCCCAGGCAGAATCCCACTTGAAAAAGGGTAAAATTGCCTGATTTTGTGTGAGATTAGTGTGGTTACAAGATGGGAATGTGTCCCAGGTCACGGGCAGGTGGTACAAGAGCTTTCGCAACAACCCAGAGGTCTTTCTTCCAGACCATAAGGAGGGGAGAGGCTGAAATGTGGTGATAGCACCAGTCCAAGGCATGAAGAACGGGAATTCAGTCTCTCCTTGGGCACTGGTGCTTTATCCTTGCAAGGGCTGGGTGCTGAGGCTAAGCAGCATGACCCAAATCACACCCACAATGAAGAGAAATTAAGGGAACCAATGCTAGGTCTTACTAAGTAATTTACTGAACAAAGCCACGGTAGGTTATTCCCTCTCCTCTCCTTCAATCCGTTCCTTCTATTATTTTTTTTCCCCCCCGATATATCATTTGTGATCTGCCCTTCCACAAACCTACGAACGGGCACTTACATTTAACCAGCCGAGCTAGGAAGATGTTTTGTGATGAAATGGATTTCTGTCAGCACACCTTCATTTTTCTTAACTCAGGCTATTTAGACGGATGCACCAATTCCTATAGATTTTTGATCAAATCCATCTTGTGAGGCCAAAGGGTCTAGCTAACAGCTGGGAGCTACCACGAGACGGATGGCAGGGTTGCTCGGAGGAGGAGCGGGGAACCAAAGCTTCATCCTTCACCAGGAACTACATCAATGCCAAACCCTCCTCCGGTGCCTGCAGGCTGTCACCTACCCCCTTCCTTTGCTTCAATGTGAAATAACTTTAGAAATTTAAATATGTTTTGCAGGATGGGAGAACCTATCTAATGCTCTCCTTGTGTACTTTGCTGCTTTGAAAAAGATTCGCTTCATCTGTGAAACTTGTTCAACAATAAATGCTTTGCGGTCACTGAAATTTAAGACCTATTCAAAATATCCTCATTTCCTTGGCTTTATAAAAAGAGCTGCTCCAGATTAAAAAAGCCTAAAGCGGTGTAGACAACTACAACAGACAAAAGAAAATAGAGCAGAAACTGCAATAACCTCAGCTGATTATAATGATTGATATTAATAAAAATATCACAGTTTACATCTGTGTGTTGCAAAACCTTCTGCTCCGGCAGCTTGAACTCTTACCCCTGTTTTTAAAGTTTTAGAGTAGGGAGACAGAGGGATTTATCCATTGCTATCCACCTGATAAAAATACAAAAAAAACTCTTCAGGCTTGGCCTGGACTGAGTCTAACAGAAGTATGATTTCTGAATTCCCTCCATAGTTTTCCCACCGATGCGTTGAGAAACCCGGGCGAGCGTCCAGCCTTTTTAGTTATTTATTTTCCCGATGAACCAAACCTCGTTAATGCTGTTTCGCTTTTCTGAGGCGTAACTAGATCGTATTGGAAAGACCGTAGGAGATCTTCAGGTGGGCGAGGGTGGCTTGGGGGGTGCAGAAGGGGGCCGGGGGAAGGTCCTGGTACTCACGAGGGTTGGTTGGTTGTGAATCCATGGGGATCATGAGCTTGGCACGGGTGGCTCTGCGGGCAGCAAGGGAGCGCTCCAACGTGGACATGCTGCTTCCGATGTCTTCTGTCTCAGGACCTAGAGAAAAACAATGTAACAGGGCAGCTGAAAACGCTGTAAACGTATGCTTCTCTTCGCCCTGAATCTAGCAGAAAGATCCATAGGTTTCTTTAGGATGCAATTATTTTAACGGATCGTTAAATGTCATCAGCTGCAAAGAGCTGCACAGACTATTCTGGCTGCCTTTTCTGAATAAAATCCTTGTTTGTTTCTGTAAGAGAATTAAGATATCACACCCCCTTTGTCTTTGCAATTATCTTGAAAACCCCATTCACTTCATAAAAATAATGACATTTTTCCTGTAACTTCCCTGTTACAAACTTATTTTAAAATTCAAGTATTGAGACCAGAAAAAAACTGCATAAATTCAGGTACTTACAACACCTGGCAGCCAAGAATTGGTCTTTGAAATACATCTGATGGATGGAAATGACCTTCCCTGTGAGATGCCATGAAGTCTTATGTCCTGATTGTCTGGTAACTCACGGTAGCTCTTCCCACCTGTGCATCCTGTTGTTTTTTTTTCTACAGAAACCATGGCAAGCCAAAGATGGGCCTGGATCTTCTCCTTACCTGATCCTGGATCACAACTAGGACAGCTAGATCAGAGAGCTGAGGTATGCTGCCCAAGGTCCCATCCAATTCTAAACTGCCCCAGCAGCTATATTAATGAGATTCTCTTTAGGTATTGCAATATGGACACTCTAATTTAGTCACGTCAGTATAGGATATTTGAAGTCTTCAAAAATTCTAGCGAATACACGTGGCAGGAAGAAAGCGTGCTTGGAACTGGATGTTTGGTGGAGTAATTCACAAGGAAATAAAAGCTGTATTCCTCTCTTCATACCTTGTCTCACTTGAACCTTCTATTTAGGCTACTTTTGGTATTTTAATAAGCCATGGGTGAAGTCAGTTTAATACTGTCATACCGTTAAGCTTATACACCCACTCAAAATATACATCTCTGATGCATCCAAGCAAACACACATTCCTTGAAAAATGAAAAAAAAAAAATGCCTGAAAAGACTATTTTTTTTTCCAAATCACTCTTCTCTGAATTGCAGGATAAAGAGCCAAGTCTTCTATCGATGGCCATTCAAAGACCTAATTGCCAGTGAAAAGCCAGGTAAAGTATGGCACTGAATACATGGTAGCCACACTGAACCATGTATTATGGACTGGGAAGACAATGTAAAGGCATTTATTTATGGTCCAAGGCATTTATACACAAACCATCTAGCCCAGCCTTTGTTGTTGACGCGCTCATACGCAGTGATCACTTCCTACCACGCACTCAACTCCAAGCCTGTTGTAGGCAATGGAGCTCTCACATAGATCTTTCTGGGCCTTGGATCAGCGCTCCCGATCGTTGGCAATATCTGGTTAGGCAGAGGGAATCATCTGCTTAACGTTTTCACAATGTCTAATAAAAAAAGGACCTCTGTATTAAACCCAACAGAAATCACTGTCCCATTTATCTTCATAAGCAGTAAACTACCGGCCCCAAAATCCCGCAAGGAAAAGAATATTAGATCCATTTAAAATTTTGAAAACAGTTCCTTTTTAACATTTCTTTCCTTGCAAGAACAGGAGCAACGGAAAAGGGATAAAAACATCAGAGGCATCTGAAAAAGTCACCTTCATGATTTACAGCCCCAGCTGATAGTCCGGAATTATTTCACTCTGTCACCAACAGCAATGCATTAGCGATGAACTCAAGACAAATGTGTTTATGGTTTCAGCTCCTGCGCTGCCATTTGCCCTCCGTCCCTCTCTGCATGCACCACCCGCCTCTCCCAAGACTTTCTGTCATGATGGTGGAAAAACTGTGATCAGCCACAGTGAACTCAGGTTCAAAAAAGGAAGAGGAAACTTCACTCAAACTACATTTTCCTTACAGAATTTCTTTCTTCACACTTCTAAGTTTTTTCAGTCTCCGTGGCCCAAACTCTGCTCCTGGTGATGCTGCTGAACTTCTTCCTAACCACATTCTCCCTCTGCTCCACTTCCCCCTCCACTTACTTCTCTATGCCCCCTTTTCCCTCTCTGTTTTTCTTTAGCACGGTATGAAAATTTAATAACATTTGACTTCCAGTTGAATTCCTGAACTTGAAAAGTTAGAATAGTGTAAAAATACAAAAGGATGTGTTTTCTCCTAGTCTGAAACCACTGCAAAAATCATGCAGGAACATCTCTCCCAGCACCCATCACAGACCTGTCAGTTCTTCTAGTTTCCTCCTGGATCTTGCCCGGTTCAGTCTTTCTCCATCAGCTGGGCTAAGGTCACTAACCACCGATATAGCACTAATTTAAAGAAAATTTCTATGCTTGTGATGGAGGAAAAAATAAAATAAAATTGGGGTGCGTGGAATGGGGTTGGACTAGATGACCTTGAAAGATCCCTTCCAAGCCAAACCATTTTACGCTTCTATGATTCTCGGTTCCCCACATCTCCGAGTGACATCCAGCCGGTTCCGTCCCTCACCGGGCTGCGGGGTGCTCTTGCTGCCCAGCTGCGTTTCCGACTGGCTGTGGCTGACGGGAGTGATGTCCTGGCAGCTCTGCATCGGCGAGTCCCTTCCTGTGGTGTCTGAGCCCGTCGGCTTCTCGATGTTCTTCATTTCCATCTCCTCGTGGTGTATCCAGAGATCTGGAGGTCTCAAGTCCTTCTGGCTGCCCTTCCTTTTACCAGTGCTTTGGGTTGCATGTTTCCTGTGGGAAAGAAAGATCAAAACCATCACATCAGAACATTTTTCCCCTTCATAAGACCAAAAGAGAGATGTCTCCTCATCGGTGTCTTTCTAAGGAACCCCTCGGGTTGTGTCCTTCAAAGGACAGCCATTACCTTGGTGTGGTCCCACGCTTCCTGGAGTATGCTCCAGGGAAAGGGCCTGGGACTCAGCAGGGTGGGTCAATTTTGGCATCAGTTGATGTAGAAATTGGGAAGAAACTACTTTTCCCGGAACCAAAGCAGCCAGTTTCATCTCGAGAAGAGCAGCATTTGCAGAGTGCCTGCATTTAAACACGGCGACTGAAGACTGCTGAGCCCACTTCTGCCCAGTTACGCACATCTTACACCTTCCGTAATGGCGTGCAGCCTATGTTGTATTTCTGTAAATATCCACTAAAGCAGCGCTTTTCTTACAGAAAAGCTCAGTAGTGTTTCCCAGATTACCGTTAACTCTCCTTTCTTGGTGCACAGGTATCCCAACACACTCCTGTGTTGGTGGCCACCTCCTCCAGGAGCATCCTGAGGGCACTGCTCCGCTGCTCTCCAACTTCCAACTCCCCTCGACTACACAGGCTATCGATAATAAAACATGTGTGGTTTTTTCTAGTCTAAAGAAAAGGTACGCTCCTTAAATGTGGAGTGCCATGCCTAATCTACAGCTGTAGAGAAAGCCTTATCAGAAATCAATTTAAATAACTCTGAAAGAACAGTTTTTCTGGCTTATTGTCAGGGTTTTTTGCTCAATAATCCAGATCTCTTACCCCTGGCTTTTTCCTTTGTACTAATCAATGTACTTGGTGAAAAGAAGGTGATATTATTGTCCCAAGTGGAAAAACAGAGATACTTGTGATATAGAAAAAGCTGCAGGCAAGTTATTTTCAAATTCATGTGAACTTTTATGTAACAAAAAAAGAAAATCTTCATCCCCAGGGGAGCTGAGTGCCTTTAGCTACTCATTACCCCCGTCATACTGATGGGCAGGCTCCTTCCCAAGCGCAACCCCCCTCCCTGCCCTGCCCAGGGTGTGCAGTGGGTAGCACCCGTGCAAGGATGCTCAGGTCACCACCCAGGCTGATGCACACCGGGAGGCGGCAGCGGGTCATCCACCTAAAAAAGTCTTGAGGAAATGCTAAACTTTAAGAAACTCCAATTGTTTGAATCGATTTCTGCTCCTGGCATCACCAAAGGTTTTGCTTTCAAGAGAAGGAAAAACCACATCCTGTAATTTAACATGTCACCATGGGCACAGCCCTGTCTCACCCCCAGAAGCTGATGGCAATGACATTTTACTTCAGCAGAAAAATCCCCATCCTCAAACTGCCACTCATCAAGGCAGAAATGTTTTTTAGGTCTTTTGAGTGGTCGGTACCCCAAAAGCTCTTCAAGGGTTAAAAGGTTCATTTTAAAATGTGATCTGGATAGTTAGCGGTGGAGGGGAGGTTGGGGTGGCTCAGGGATTGTTGTTTATAGCCCACAAGAAATAAAAGTGTTGGCTTCTGGTCATAATTAATTCCTACGTTTCATCTGTTACTTGCTAATTGCCAAAACTTACTAATTTAAAATGACAGTATTTCAAAGAGCAGGAAGAAAGAACACGGAATAAAGACAGTTCTTTAATACCTTCTTGCACAGACCCTAGCACCTTCCTGATTAACACCTGCAAGAATAATTATGAGCACCTCCTTTCAAACCTTAATGTATGACCCGCCTGAAGTTAAAAAATAAAATTGTTCTGTCTCAAAAAAAAAAAAAAAAGAAAAAAGAAAAAAAGAAAAAAGGCCATAATTTTGGTTCTAAATAAGGAATTCCTTCCTTCACTTTGGGATATAGCAGCTTTTTTGTCACTTTCAATTGAAAATAATTAATTTATCTGGGCCTGAGCTAGGCAGGAGAAATTTCAGCCCCAAAGTAATTTTATACCCACCTCGAAATAAAGGGTTCTAATTAAAGTGTCATTCCAACCATAACTCCAAACTCATTTAAAACTCATTTAAAAATACATACCGTGATCGAGCTTGGTTCGCATTGTTTTTTTCTCACAAATTATTGTTGCGCTGGCAGCCCGTGAGTAGCAAATTGAATCAGAGCCAGGAGTGCATATGAAAAGGTCATCAATAACAAATGAAAATAAATCCTCCCCTGCAACGTTTTCTTTATGCAATGCAGAAGTTGAGGTTCGGCTTCTGAAAATGCACCTACCCTCAGTTTCAGGGGCAGGCAGGATCTTTGCTGCACTGGACGAGCACATTATATCACTGGAATACAGTCCTGAAAGCTTCACCATCAGCTTCCAACTTCAGCTGCAGCAATGGAAAGTGACGCTTCGCAAGTTCATGTTGAGATTTACAGTGGGATTCAAATTTAGTCCATTACCCATTTTATAACTGGAGCAGGGACTGAGAAGACAAGGAGTTTGGAATTGAAAAAATGATCTCAGATGGCAGCATTTCTGGTGTTCAATTATTTTACAACGTGAAATGCATCCAGCTTGCAGACCAAAATGATATATAGTTTTTTCCTAAGGATAGTTGCATGACTAGCGCTCAGCTCTGCCCTTAAAATATATATTACGGTCATGCAGTCTTGAATAACGACAACAGAAATTAAGCTATGCTTTCAAAATAAACTCTCTAGAGAGGAAAACTCTTTTCTCATCATCTCTTTCTATATTTTCCAGCACACCACCATCTGGGCAGTGACTCCAGCCATTATACAGCACATCCACACAGCTCCTAACAATATACACATGCTACATAGGATAATTTTTCAAATACTCCGGAGTGAGATTACTTGCCATTGCCTTCATTTTACAGTTACATTATGCCAGAGAAAATAGTTCAGGTTATAGCAACTCAGCCGAGTTTATTTTTTTAATAACAACTGAAGATGTATCTATCTGAGGATCTCAGAAATAAACCGTCCTCCTGAGCAAAACAAGTTTTTGCTTGTAAAAAAAAAATGCACAGGAAACCATCCCATCCTGCTCCGATCAGATGCCTTTTTCCATGGAGCAGGGACAGTTTCAGAGACAGGACACAGAAACAATGGCCCCATAAGCTGTAATCATCTCCCCGAGCCTCCTCTAGTGCTGTTTGCAAAGCGCTTTGAAGATGCCTAACGATAAATGCAAACGTTAGTTCCCCTTAAACATCCTTACGATGCATGAGTTAATATTTTGTATTTTCTGCTCTTTACTCTTAACCTGGCAAAAATGTGCGCTTTGCCTTTTGGGCTGTAAGAAAGGAGATAACAACTGGCATAGTGGTCCTGTACAAAAAACCTGAAGGAGGATACAAAATGGTTCTTTTTCCATAAAATCTCCCCCAGTGTTTACAGAAAAATCATTCCAGCTCAGCCTCTTTCTTTCCTGCCAGCCATCCTGGAAAGCTGCAACAGGCATCCGGCTCTCCCATCACCCGGCGTCACGGTCCTCTCCCCTGTGCTAAGATCCAGCCACCGTGCAAGAGCTGGGGCAGAGGCCACAGCTAACGAGCTGCCACAGCTAACGAGCTACCCCAGCACGCAGGACGTGGAAAACCAGGATCATGTCCAGGGAGCACCGCGGTGAAATATGGAGGCTCTTTAGTGGCTGCCAACTTGTTCCCCATTAGTTTGAGTAGATTACGCTTTGGTTAATGCCTCCCCTGAGCCCTCCCAAATGTACACTGACACATCCCTATTACTTACACAGGACTTAAACTAGTGGACCAGGAGTGAAGGATGGGAGCTGATGGTGGCCCCATCGTCCACCCTCCCTGGTGGCCCATCGGCAGCTGCTGTCAGCGCAGGACAGCAAGCATCTCATGCTGCGGAAGATGTAATTACAGTGAGGGTGTGAATCTCAATTAGTGCAGAAGCCATACATTCCCTTTACTCACTACTGTGTAAGTTATTGCACCTGAATCTTTACTCCCATTTTTTCTCCCTTGTAAAAAATTACTGGTGTCAAATTGTCACAGGGTTCAGACGGCTGATATTTCATTCTCCCCTAGATGGCAGAGACAGAAAATACCTACTAAACCACCTAGGTCACTACCAGGTTGTTCTGTCTAATATGCTTTATTGTGCTTTGTTCAGCCAAGTTTTAATTAACTTCAGAAATATGATTTGCCTCCACTGACGGCTTAAGGAGATGATTCCATCACCCGCAAGCTTTCACTCTGGGGAAGGAGGAGAACATTATCCAGTGGAACTGGCCCTTGCCTTCACTGCAGTCTCCATCGGTGATTTTCAACCAAGAACCTGCTGCTCATAAAAGCCTGAATCAAAACTGAATCGAAACTGAATCGAAGCTCTTTGTGTCACAGGATGCACCACTCCAGGCAGGTCAGAACCAAAGGCATTCCCAACAACCACCTCTGTATTGGGGAAATGCAGGATTTTTCCTGTTGTGTTCCATTCCAGAACCGTTGTTTCATGTTTCCTGCCCTAGTTTTCCCCCGCTTCCAGTGCAGAAGTGGTTAGTTTGGGGAAACTTGGGTGAGATTCACCCGCCTACAGGATAGACATTTAGAACTTAAACAGCAAATGTAAGTCCATCAGCTTCACGTTTTCTAAGCGATGGACAGCAATAAGCACCTTCAAATGGCAACTCTTCCAGTGTCTGACGGTGAGAAGGATGATTCTTTGAATGCTCCTGTTCTTCCCCAAGGGCTACAGAGGAGGTCAACGATGATCAACTCACACTCGGATATTTAATTTTTGACACCTCATTCTGGATAGATGGATCCCTGTTTGTTTCTTTCTCTTGTAATTCCACTTTCCCTGTTAGAAACTCAAGAGAGCTTTCGCCTTGATTCACCAAACTCTATTCAACAGCAGAATTTCCACAGCCTTCAGATGATGCCCTCATTTTCCAGTGCTATGACTCACAATAGAAGCAGATTTTCCAATCAGCTCATCATTCAACTGTGCCAGCACCCCTAAAAGCATAAGCCCTTACTTTTCTGCCTAAATGAGAGCTTGCTTATTTAAAAAATCTACCCTCAAACATCCATCTTTAGAGAAAGCACCTGCCCCGGTGACCATAACACACTACAAGCTGCCATCCACCAGCCTGGAGCTGATTCCAGCAAACACGGGAGCCATTCCATTCCTTGTCCATCCCTTCCTTCATCGTGCCAGCCCTTCCTAAGCATCAGTGCAAATCAATATAGTATTATCT
This sequence comes from Falco peregrinus, assembly GCF_023634155.1. Taxonomy (NCBI): domain Eukaryota; kingdom Metazoa; phylum Chordata; class Aves; order Falconiformes; family Falconidae; genus Falco; species Falco peregrinus. Next base: position 22,089,664 of record NC_073743.1, read on the forward strand.
GGCCTGTGCAATCAGAGTCTGAAAAAAACAGGTAAAAAAAAAAATGCCATTCTTGTGGGCAAGCTATGATTGAACTTCACATTCTCATGTCCATGCTTTCTTAAGAGTTTAATAATACAATGAATAAATAGTGAACGAATAGTCTAATAATTTTCAATGCATTAAATGCAGCACACCCAGCTGTTTCAAAGCCATCAACTCCACTTCTAACTCGTCATAAAATCCGAAAAAAGCTTTGTGCTTTACACTGCTGCCCTTTTATAGCCTTCCAGAGGAATCCTAAAGATTTTCCCCCCCCCCGTAATTTTCTATAGACTGGTGGGGGTTTTTCAAGTGTATGAGAGTCACCTGGAGAAACAGTTTGGGATGCTTTTTACTGGAAGATGTTTTGAGACAGGCTGTCTGGAAAGGATAACGTCCTCCCCAAGGTTAGCAAGAGAGCAGGGCTCGCTGCATCTCAGCCGTGCAAGTGCAGGGCTGTGGAGTCAGGAAGGCTGCCAGCATCACCAGACACAGACAAAGACTTTTGGGGTTTTTTTTTCCCCTCCTTTATATCAATAGAATCGATTCTTTCCTGTGTCTGAATTATACCCGGCAACATAAACAACAGAGAGCTGCGCATGGCAGGCTTGTTTTTCACGGCTTGCCACGCCAGGGGTACTTCTGCTCCATGTAGTAAACCTCTGCAGCTGGGGACAAAGGTTACTCGCCTCTCCCCAGCAGTGAGGAGTGACACCGCCAAACCCAAAAGATGGAGCCCCAAACTGCAGCTCAGTCCCAGACCCCCCCCATGGCTCTACAGAATAAATGTTCTTGCCCGTGTCTATCTTGAAACCTTTTCCTTTCACCCCACGCTTTGAGAACCTACTTCCTCTGCTGCGCCGAGGAGTGCTGGGTGCAGATGACGGCCACCGCTACCACCACCACCACCGTGATGACGCTGACGGTGATGATGATGATGATGAGGAGGTTGCTGTTCTTCTGGGGCGTGATGCTGCTGTGGGGAGGGTGCATCTGCCCAATGGGGGGCTCTGGAAAGAAAACAGAGGAGGGGATGGTTAGTGCTGGATTTGTTCCCCCGCCTCTGTAGGAGTCACCCATAGAATAAAACAGGGAAAGCCTGTCAGGTGGCGTGAAATCCTCTGAAAAAGCAGACAGAGGGTGCAGAAGGGTGCTGTGATGAGCTGAAATTCGTATCTTGCTGCATTTCAGTGGTACAGCAAAGAGGAAAATATTTAAGCAGTAATGACTTTGCGTTTGCTGGCTGTTACTAATCTGATGTTGGAAGTCAATAACTCTCAGCTCATTTTTGCTATTATCAGCTGAAAATGGAAATACGGGGACTATAGATATTTTTTTCCTTTATGGCCCATATAGTTTTTCTTGGTATTTACAGGCAAATACATCTCTCATCTATCAGCCAACCCAAATGCCTGATTCATTTGCCGGTACTGCATTCATCACTTGTTATAACTAATTACAGTTATATTTTATATAGTTATATATTATAACTAATTAAACTATTTAAATAACTTGCCCTTTTTCTCATAGCCTTTTTTCAGGCAACTAAGACCAGCAGCCGTTAGTGCCACCCTTTTGGCCTTACAACAGTCTCTAAGATTTGGGGTTTGGCTTCTTTTTCATTTCCATGCTGAGTAAAAGGCACTGAAGGAGTATACCATGTAAAATAGAGCACCTATCAAGAAAAACATTATTTTTTCCTCTCCCTACCCTTTATGGCAGGCTCTGAAAGCTCTCTTTCTGTCTCATGAGTCAGTTTTTCTGTATTTATGATGCACTACTACGAAGAGCAACGAGAAATGCTTAAACCAGTGGTGTGTTGGCTGCACCACAGCAGGACACAGAAGGGGAACACAATTTTGCATTCCTTCCGTGTCTTGACTGAGAATAATAATCAGCATGAGTTTATCAGCTAGGTACCTTGTAATTATTTTGTACTTTTAAACCTCACTTGATGCCACATTTGAGGGAATCTGGTCTGTTGTTTCATTCAATAACGTGAGATACCAATGCTTCATTAGGTAACGGGGATGGGGTCAGGAATAAGAAGTTATTGACAGCGTATCTACACCCCAGCGTGCTCATTAGCTTCAGTTAATTTTTGTTAATCCATGGGGTTTCCCAAGTCTTTCTATTTTAGAGCCGGATTAATTAATAAAAAAAATGGTATTTTTCTGCAGAAAGCTTAAATGGAAAAGTAATAACATAAAATGTATTTTACAATTCTTTTGAAGCTGTTAGGTTTTTTTTCTTTAGTTGTTTTTTTTTTTTTTACAGGTATTCCCATGGCCTGAGATATATCTACCACTTCTCTTGCGATGGGATTATCATACACTTTTGGGAGTATTGCATCAGCTGGAAATCTGAGGGGTACCTTGGGGATCAGCTTTAAGAAAACCAATAGAGAATATATGGTATCCTGACAATATTTTTGTTACCCTTCTTTTTTGTTACCATTCTGGTTAAAACTGCTGTCGGATTTGCAGCAGGTATTTTGCACGCAGATGGGATTTTCCACAGCTGAGAAAACTCTTTTCCCTACAAAACAGCGAGTGTGAGAGCTGTGGCCACGTTGGGTGGGAGAGAGAGGAACAAGAGAGCAATACAGAGAAGAAAAGTAGGAAGTTATTACCAAAATTGCATTTTATTTTTTTTTTTAATTATGGAGCGTGTGTGGACAGAGCCTGTATTTACCGTTCAGAATGCTCCTGTCGATCAGGTTGGTGTCCACCGGCCAGTACGAGCCATCCCCGTGCCGATCTGTTGGTGGAAAAAAACCGCATCAGACATGGTGTGACAGGTAAACCAGCAAAGACCAGTTTGTCATTTGAGACAGCGCCTGCCCGACAGCATTTAAACCATCAAACAGTGCAGGAAAAGCCATCCCATATGCGCCAGGGAAACTCTGTCATTGCAGCGGGCATTGGAAAGCCAGCTGAATTTCAGACCTTTGAGCAGCTTGCCTTGTTCTGTTGGGTTTTTTCCCTCCTCCCGATGTACTTGTCAGAGTGACAAACTTAGGTGGGATGGCAGCCCCCACCTGTGTCCCCTCCGTGGGTCATGGTGGCAGAGGGATGGTTCTCCGCCTGCCAGGTGGCTTCCCACCACTGGGAAGCCAGTTTGTTTGAATTTATTTCCCTGCTTGTGGAAATACAATGCCACAACTGCTTAGTTTCTTACAAAAAGCTTGCCTCTATTCTAATCCTGATGTAAAAAAAACCCCAAAACCAACCCCCCAACAAAACAAAGAAAAAAAAAAACAACAAAAAGGATTATGATTATCATTCCAAAAATGTTCTGGCTGTTGAGGCAATATTTGCACTCCAAATGAATACAGTGAAATTGGAGGTGTTCAGCTTTTCTCCTGCTCTATTTTATCCCAGTTATCAGCTTCAGGCTAAATAGCTGGGACGGTGTATCCATGTTTCTGCCAAGACCAGCACATCTCTGCTTCCTCACGTCCGACAGAAGTGCAAAGGTTGGCAAAGTCCCACCAATCTCCTCTTGGTCCCTCCCAGTGTGGGAGTGAGCAGAAGTCCATGGCAGGAGTGGTTTGGGATACAAGCTGCTCTTCTAGCAAAGGCCAAGCCGATGCCAACAGCATGCTCCTGCACCACAGCAAAGCCCAAAGCGTGGCCGTCTCATTCCTCCAAAGCTAATTAGTTGTTTTATACAAGTCAAATGAGCCTTTCCAGGTGGCAGCATCTCCACTGACGCAGCAGAGCTTGGCTGGGACGGTGCTTCAGGGAAAAGGCAACTTCCGCTGAGATGGGCAGAGGCTACTGGAGCATCCACCTCTGTAAGACCCTTGGGCACCAACTTTTTTTGGATGCCATCCTTAAACAGCACCTGAGGGTGGGGGTTGGTTGGTGAAGGACTTCTGTAAAAATTCTGAAAACTTAGTGCAGGGCAGCAAATTACCAGGGATTATTCCAGGTAAATTCTGCATCAAACAGCCACTGTCTACATCAGCTCTCTTGGTAGAATAAGAAAAAAAAATATTTAAAAAAATAATTAAAAAAATCTCATTTTCCTGCAATTGTTTGTTGCTGCTGTGCTCTGTTAAACAACAGCCATATTCCTCTCCAGATTTACTTGTATTTCTGTGGCTTGCAACGAAATTCATGTGCATAACTTTGTCTACCAATTTGGAAAGTATTTTGTGATGAATGGCCCTAAATAAATGGAAGATGATTGTCATCAGAAGACACTTCAATGTAATCATCTTTTCAATCAGTGTAATTGCACAGCTACAACAACTTGATCCCAAGAAAGCAAGGCTGCGAAATGTTTAGCTGTAGAAGCAGACAAAATAGAGATAAATGTAAGGTGTACAGTCGTTCTGTTTACCAAGATGATGCTCTCAAAGCAGCCCTGTTCATAGTGTTACACCGCAGCATGTGAACATGTTGTGACCCAGAGGTTAGATTGTGCTTGGGAAACTGGGTAAATCCCCAGGAGATTGTTAAATGGTACTGGGGTTTATATTTAGCCCAGACTGAAACATCTTAGTGGGAGCCTAATGCACTGGAAAATTTAGCCAGGAGATCAGAGACGTAAAAAAGCTAACCCTGTGTGCCTGGTCCTACCGGTGAGCACTTTCTGAATCAACCTATGAATACTTTCCAAGGCATTATTCATGACAAAAATATTTGTGTAAACAGCTGGCCCTTTCATTGCTGGCCCTAATATGGTGACTGGCACCTGGAGAAGCCGTTGATTTGGGATGGCTCAACACTGAGAGGGGCAGGCAGCTACCAGGGAAAGGGTTGGGCTGCACCATCCATCTCGGGGGGGTCCTGGGCCAGAAATGGTTTTGAAACACTTTAAGTTTTAAAACCATCCCAAGGCAGCAGAGTCTTCCAGTTTGACTTATTGAGGGCAATTCTTCCAAAAGGTTCGCCTTCTAATCAGAGGCGATTTCACTGATAAGAAGCAGGAACGCCAATAACTCATAATGAACAGTATTTCAACACCACGGTTTGTCAAGGATACCCAAGAGTGAATTTATGGTAATTTGGCTGTTTTGCTATTAAGACAAGCAAACCTTATTCAATATTTAGATAAAAACAGAAATCTAAGCACTTAGGAGGCAGGAGGTATCTCTCTGATGCATTGCAAGGGTTTATACGTTAAAGGGCAGGTGAGGCTTAAACCCCTTAAGGATTATCCAACGTCTGTTCCAAGCCAGCACACCTCCATCGATCATTTCTACCTCCAACTTTCACTCTGCACAGGCAGATCGGCAGACGTTGAAGGAATGCTTTCTCCTTGCAAAACGCTCACTACAAGCCATCTGCCTGAGCTGGAGGGGGAATGACACTTGCTGGTGTATCGTCTGGCTCCTCTGAACCAGACCCAGCCCTGCACTGTCACTGGATTTTGCCTTAAACAGCCCAAAATACAGAGAAAATAAGATGAGTAATATTGTCATATGAGACAGCAGAAACTGCATGTAACATCTCCTGCCCCATGGGTGTCCCTAGGGAGGATCCAGCATGCAACCAGTCATCAGCTCTCACAGTCAACACAAGCTGTCAGGCATATGGTGCCATCAGAAAAGCTGCTATTCTGCTTCCATGGAAAAGCTGAGCTCCCCATGCTAGGTAAGGTGCTGAGCACTTGGGAATCTGCTCCAGGACAGAGCAGGACACGGCAAGCTGCCTTCTAGCCTGCTGCTGACCTGCAGCCCCCCTGGAAACCTGGTGGGATAAGGAAGCTCAGGTACAGCAGAGTAAAAGTAGAGTAAGGAGGACAGCTGACAAAAAAAAAAAAAAAAAGGAGAAATGGGAGCTTCTGCCCAGAGCAGACACACAGACATCTGAGAAAAAGAGAACATCCCTCTACCACCTTGTTCCAATTCGGGATCATCTGCTGGCAAGGAAGAAAAACAAGCCAGAAGAGGGAAAGGTTGAGTAACACCCGTTATGCAGTTCATATCACTCCAGAGGCTGCTCCTTCATCCTGGAACACTCCAGAGGCTGCTCCTTCGTCCTGGAAGAGGGGCTGGGGTCCAGCCTGGGATGGGTAACGCCAAGCAGCCACATCGCATGGCCGCACACCCCGACACGCCGAGCTCGGAGCGCACTGAGGCGAGGAGCCACCTCCACGGGCATGGCCACGCCGAGCTCCCTCGCTGGTCATGCGAAGGTGCCCACCACACTGTCAGACTCTGAGGTGTACGGTGTTAGCGGAGTTTCTGCATCCATCCCAAACCTCATTTACACATGCCAGAGCATGAGGACTTACGTCTTCTTTTCAACTCTGGTCAGCACCTGATAGCGACGGAAAGATGCTGAGGCTCGGGGCAGAGATGCAAGATGAGGTGAGCAGTTACCACATCACCTGTCGACTTTCCAGTCCTTCTTTTTCCAGTGCATCCAGGGGCCGTTGTCTCTACTACGTCTCAGCACAGGAAACACAACGAATACGCAGAAATGATCCTTCTTCTTCACATTTCAAGCATGGCTTCTGAGATGCTTTCCATTTGCTGGACCTTAAGAAAGCGTTCTTACACTGCTTGGCAAACACAGCCAGATGACAGTCTAAAAGGCTTTTCCCACCTCCCCACCCCTCCTCAGGAGGGGTTATTCTGATAAACAGGATACTTCTCATTTCTTATTTCCAGCAAAGAGCATTACAGACCACTGCATTATTTGGTTAGGAAGGAGCTCTTTGAAAAAGATCTGAACTGCTTATTCCTTTCACTGCTGCTGTGCTCTGAATTTGCAAAATAACTTCAGAACCGAAAGCCTGGAGCTACCAAAAGCTTGAAGAGCAAGAAAGAGGCCAACTTGATGCCTTCTGGAGTCACAATATGAGACGACGTGACTGTTTGGGGGCTGACATCAGGCTGGAGATGTACCGGCAGCCGTTTTGATGCAGGAAGGCAGATGGAGAAAAAACGAGCCCAGGGAGGTTTCAAATGGGCAAACAGGCAATAATCCCACAGGGTGAAGGGTGGGTGAGCTGCAGAAAGCCAAATTCCAGGCACGATTAGACTGCGCTTCAAACCCTCTTGCTCTGCAAAATGAAGCAAATGGTGTGCTGTTAACTCACGAGATGGGGAACACCGAGGTATAAAATGGTGGGTGTGCAGCAAAGTGCCCAGTGTTCACCCCCTGTTAGGAGAGGCCAAGTCCCCCAGCATCGCTTGGAAACCTTTCCACATGCCTCCAGACTGGATGCAAAACAACACAGACCACTGGTTTCCTCTGGGTTTGGAAACAAAATCCATAGACGTCTGTCTTGGATGATGTTCTCCATGGGCTTTCTGTGGAGCTTGGGTATGGTCACTGGCCCTGCTCCAGGCATGGGGAACAGGAGCCTCCCACTGGCTTCACCATGGCAGTAAATATGAAATCTGCACTTGTAAACATCCGATTTATAGTTTAAAAAGAGTAATGTCATACAAAAAAAAAAAAAAAATTGTACCTGTATTCCATATGTAACAGATTTCCACAGTGATATATGAATTTATCTAGATAGTTTATATGACCCATTTCCCAGGAGGTTTTCAGAAAACAATTGAATAATCAAAGCATATTGAAATTTCCTAAGATAAGAAGAAACGTTTGTTCAAAATTCTGTGTTTCCTTTCATAAAAATTTACGGGGGACACTATAAAACATTTGCAGTGCAGAGGCAGGAATCATCTTGCTTTGCTCTTGCAGAGATCTAATTCCGATGGCAACACAAAACTGTTGACAAGTCCTATATTGACAAAATACAGACTAAAGAATTTAATATTGTTTTATTGAATGAAAACTGGGGCAAGATAAAACGCAATGAATTCATCTCTTCTTTGCCTACTTTGTCTCTATATATTTCAGGTTAAAATAATAAACAGAGTTTTTTAGACTCCAGGAAGCCTCCATCACAGCCCACCTGAAAGCAGCTGGCCCTGGCCCACATATATAAAGTGTGACAACTCCTCTCTCTTGGGCATCTGAAACTGTAATTTTATTCTTACGTTCATATCACTGCTTTTACTACCTTTGCACATGCCCTGCTCTACCAGTGGCATACAGGCAAAATAAAAATCGGGAAGGAAGCTGACATATTCAAGGGCTTGGCACCCGCTTCAGATGAAGGCTCTCTTGGGAAACGCGTGATGTGATTCTCCAGATGCTGATGCTCCTCTTTTTTCCCTTCAGGTAACAGTGTTTGCATCCTGGGAGCGTTACTTGCATTTCAGCATTGGGATTCCTCCTTCTCTCAGACAGCTGTGGACCAATGATGGGATGGGCTGGGCTGGGCTCAACTCTGTCCAGCGGTCATGGGCAAGAATGAAGTCATGGGCGTAGGGTACCCCTTGCCTCCTCTTGTCAGTGGTAGCCCCTTTGTGCAGCAGCTGGTCTCTGCTCTCCCAGGGAGTTGCCACAACCAGGAGTACAGTTGCCCTGGACTAAGAAACCTTTGAAACCCTCCCTAAGCTCTGCTTTCCTCCCTATCTCCCTTCCTGCACCCAAGGTCGCTGGCGGTTGTACCACCTCTTCTAGCAGATCCCACATCTGGGATCCTCAGAGTTCCGTCTCCTCCTGCCCTGCAGCCTTGGTGTCTCTGCCCGAAGCCCCTCACACGTCCCACACCCTCCAACGGGACTTTGCTGCTGTGTAAGTCAATTTTGCTTCCTGAACACAGGAGCCATGAGCCGGCGTTGGAGACAGATGACCTACCACAGTTAATTCATGTCACTCAATAAGAATTGCATTTGTGGCAGAGATGGCCCCCAGGGACCTGCCCGAAGCACAGAGTAATTTAAAAGGCTCCTCCTGACTTCAGCAGGCGTTGGTTCAGGCTGATTAAAGAATTAGCTTTGATGATTTCTAAGGCAAATGAGCTTTTAGAAACTTTGACTTTGTTTGTCTTACAGCTTGTGCTTGGAGTATGGTTGCAGTGAGACCTGGCACCATCCACTTGTCTTTAACAGAGCTGGAATCACAGAACGGAATGGTAGAATCCTTTATTGGAAAAGACCTTGGAGATCATCGAGTCCAACCGTTAAGCCAGCACTGCCAAGCCCACCGCTAAACCACCTTGCTGAGGACCATACCTACGTGGTTTTTAAACACCTCCAGGTGTTAAGTTGCCTAAAGATCAAGTAAATGCAAGTGAAGACCTCAGACTTGGCCTTATCAGAATTCATCATCGAGGTCACATAAAAATGGAAACTGAATTCAGATACCAACAAGCCTACAGAAGATACAACAAAAAGGCTCAGAATTTCTCCTCCTTATATCCCACAGTCCTAAAGAATGAAAATGCAGCGTATTCCAACTCCCCAGGGGGAAGACAGTATTTACGTACTAGGAGTGACTGTGTAACTCAGGTTGTGCACACCTGCTGGCTGCTAAAGCCTCGCTAACCTCGTTTCATTTTTGTCATCTCATCAGTTATTTGACTCAAATGAAACCGAAACCCCCACCATACCCAAAGCAACTGGGAATTCACAGGCTACGGCTGCAACCCCAGCACAGTTACCACCTGGGGGTTGCGCTTCAGCCAGACACCACACTGCAAGTAGCTACACAAGACTGGAGGAAATCTTTCCTGGCTTAAAGTCTATACCGAATATCACTCACTAAACAGGTGGCAAATACTGTTCAGCCTGGTCAAGAGCAATGAATTATTCTGATGATGCTTTTTTACACAGCAAGGAAAACCCGAGCAAGGGGCACAGCATTCTCAGAGGAACAGGATGCACAAAAGGGAAACGACACAGACCTCTCTTTTTCTGGGGTAGTTTGAGGAACACGTATTCACCTCCCATATACAAAGCAGCTTAATCTGTCATGCTTATGTACATCTCCCCATTAACTAGGGCGTTAATTAACTAGGGAGACAAAACTACAGCACAAGGTGGGATAGGCAGGTCTCCCTGCAGAGGATCTGATTCTCCATATCCTTGTGATGGACGCAGCTTTATCACTCTATGGAACATAAAACCACTTTTCCACATATTTTTTTTTTCCTCCCATAAAGCATCGCAAAAGTAGTACGTAGAGCATCCGACCAAGGGGATTTTCCGCAGTGCTCCATGAAAAGCAGCAAGTAGAAGCTTAGGAACCAGCCTGACGCTGCTTGCACAGAAACCTGCTTCATGGGCAAGAAGATGGGGGACAAGTACTGAGAGGGAATGGACCGTGCCTATAGGAGCAGCAGTCCTTTGGTTGTGCCTAGCAGTGACTCCGGTGCTGGCTTTGCCACTGGAAAGCCCCACCAGCGGAGAAGGCAGATGCCCCACGTGCTGTGCCATGAGTTCCATTACACACCGCTACGGTACGGCTGTACAACCATACAGCCACAGAGCAACACGCTCAGTGAAGAACAAAACCACAAATGCTACTTTTCCATCCAGCCTCTTCTTTTCTCCCTTTTTTTAAAAAAAAACTGAACTTGACATTTTTTCAGTCCTGCTTACCTTGATACCTTGTGCTGGAGCCTCTCCTAGGCTTTCCAAACCTGCCTGAAAACACCTTAAACGCAAATTTGAAGAAAAACATACTGACAATTTACTTTCAGGCTGCTTTGTAACCTAACACTTTTACCCTTTAAAAAAATAGGTTTTATCTTTTCAAACCTGACATTTTCCATTTGCGTGTGCTGTGGTGCAAACAATCGTACTGAGCACACCAGCTTTTAATTTTGTAATTTGTATACTTCTGCTTCTCCCAGGAAATTGTACGCTGAAATCAGAAGGTGAATTTCAGAAACTGGCTGAGAGCAGGTCCCTCCAACGTGCCACCTTGCTGTGAGGCTTTACGTGGTACCTGGGCAAAGCGAAAACCTAGTGAAGAAACACGCCAGGGATGCTCCAGGTCAAAATAAAACCTATGAAAGGGCTTACAGTTGAGTTTCAACCTTCTAAATACTGCTCGCCTGTCTTCCCTAGGAATTATCTATTGCAGGTTAATGTAACCCACTAAACTGGGGTAAGACAGGACTTGGGGTAAGTCAAGCCAGGGACTTGCGGTTTACACCTCACTTTGCCTTTTAAACTAGTGGGAACTGAGAGTTCAAATCCCAATAAACCTCCCAAGACCAGGTTTGAGTTTTTCTCAAAAGTCACCGTGAGCGTTTCCTTGGGCAGATGTCACGTACATGTATGATGCTCTAGCTGTAATTGGAAGAAATACTTTGGAATAAATAGGTCTGAAGTGAAAAAAGGGAAGAAATATCCTAGCAACAGGCTTCACAAGTACTCGAAGGGCCACAGGAGCAGAGGAACCATGACCAGACACAGTCATATTTGGAAAATGCAATGATAATGCCTTGAAAAGTTGACTAAACTTTGCCATTATGAAACAGGAGCTGCTGCTTTGAGAGAAAAGATGATTTATGATTTCACACTGTGAGGCTTTTGAACTTTAATCTATAACCCACGAAAGGGTGTAAGAGGAGCCTGGAAATTATGCTGAGCTTAATTATACTTAATGCGAATTATTCAGAAGTGCAGCAGAGAGACTAAAAATTTATTTCATACAAAGAAACTTGACATTTTAACTGGTCCTTCAGAAAAGAGACAAAATAATTTCCTCTCCCAAAAATTTACATCTTCCCCATCAAAGCAGCAACCTCAGCTGAGCAGAACTTCATTAACAAGATTAATTAGCAAGCCGGTGCCTGCCTCATCAGGTGTGCAGCCCAGGTGAAAAGCACAGCCCCCTCCCCAGAAAAAAGGCAACAGATTGAGGGCACCATACCTTGGTCATTAGCCATTTTGTCAGGGTGCTTGACTGCAAGAAAGAGACAATGTCATTAGAGGCTGACAGCTCCTCGCCGCCACATTGCACCAGCTACCACGTCTTAACTGATCCCCTTTTCCAGAGAGATCCTGGAGAACCGAGAGGACACAACACAGCGTCATGGAATCACCAAATAGCTCCAAGTGGGAAGGGATCCGTAAGGAGCACCAAGTACCGACTCCCTGCTCCTCGCAGGGCTGCCCAAAGCGAAGCCCTACGGCGAAGAGCATCGTCCGGATGCTCCCGGAATTCTGAACATGTGTTGAACCATGAGTAGAGCGGGTATTTTCACCAGGTTCTTCCAAATGTGAGACCTTGGCCGCAGCACTTTTTCGTTCTCTTGGGTAGTTTTTCTGGTATGAGCGGAGAAGTTTAATCAAGCGAGAAGGGAAAGGGAGACGCTGCTCCTTTAAATAATTACACTCAGATCACCTATGAGTTGAAAGCCTGGCTTCTACTCCCATTGGTTCAGCTTTTTACAAGAGGGTTTAAAACTATTTACATAGTTTTGCATAATAACCATAAAAGATAGCGTGATCTGAAGTGCACCAGGCAAGACTAGGAAATTCAACAGATATATTTATATCTGTTATTTATATGTAGCTTTAAAAAAATTAATTTTTTTTTTAAATACTTATATTTATATGCAGCTTTCCTGCATGACTACAACTTCTGACTATTTATGATATGTCTGAGGGAATTAAACCTTCCTCGGATTTCTAAGTAGCTACCACGGTAGAGCATTAACCAGCCCTCCGCTTCATAAATTATGTAAGAATATTAAAGTAGAGGAAATTAGAGGCAAAAGAAGTGATTTGGCATGTGAATCTGGAAGCCCAATAACCCCCGCCTGCAGGTGCGGAGCAGGTTGCTTCCGCGCTGCTAAAACCACTGCAACCTCCTGGATCACGGCATCACGCTAGGAACAAACTGAGGTACTGAACTAGCAGTGATCTACTATCACGGGCACAATCAGGAGCTCCACGCCTGTGGCAGAGGGGGGGTAGCTCCTTGGATGACCCCCAAACCCTCAGTTAATATTTTTTCCCTCCCTCTCAGACTTTTTCACATGGATGCAGAGAAGCAGGGTATATGGAGCACATACAGAGGGTGTACGGAGCACATACACTGGGTTTGTATGACACACATACACAGGGTCTATGGAGCACATACACAGGGTATGTGAGGCACATACACAGGGTCTATGGAGCACATACATCGGGTGTATGGAGCACATTGCCTCGAACTTTCTAGAAATCTGTGAGCCTGCGCTTCCACACTGCGCCATACCTGGGTTACCACCTTTCCTTCAGGACAAATATCCTCAAGAAGACCTGAAACCCTGCCCGTGACTGCCTTTACCTCCATCCGAGTGCTGACGCCGCTCAGACGCTGCCCTGGCACCGCTCAGTGCTTGCTGCCTTCTCCAGGTGATGGAGGAGAAACCTGTGACACCTCCAGTGCCAAGAAATGCTGCAGCCCGGGGGGGTAATACCTGCTTCGGGCAGGTCACGGGGGGGTTGCCTTTGGTGCTGGTTATGAACTGGGATGCGCTGTTGGAGCACGACGCAAGGCAGCATTAGAGGGCACTGCAGGGCTAGAAATGCTGCCCCACGCTTGACCACACAAGGGGGGTCAAGGCGCAGAGTGGCATCACCTGCGGGTTCAGGGCTATCGTAGAAATGGTACAGGGGCAGCTTCTCATCTGATGTCCTGCAGAAAGCCCATGCCTAGAGTTTTCCTGCCGATCTTAGCACGATGGGACTATCTGTGTCTCATGCCCATGATTTCTTTCTCCCTCTCTCTCCCCCTCCCTACTCTTCCCTTTAAAACAGCATCTGATCCAGAGTGCTATCCCTGCTTTGCATTATGTCTGCAGGTGAATTAACAGGCAACTTTTTTTTTTCAGTTCATACGTGTGGATGTAATGTTTTGTGCCAGCCTGACAAGCAGGATACCACTCTTTCATTTTCTTTAATTAAAGGAGCTCGGTGCCCAAGGAAGGTCTGTTTGTAAAGGCTGGCTGAAACGCAGAACGGGTTGGGCTCAGCAGAGGAAAGCATAAGCTCACTCGGTACATACGGTTCCAAGATTTGCTTGTTTCTGCAACAGAAGAAAACCCAGAGAGCTGACAAATGATTTGAAAGCCCAAGGAAATCTCCCTGCCTGCCTGCCTGTCACCGGCTCCATCCTTCCCTTTAGATGTCACGTTTCATCAGTCAGTTGCAACCTCAGACGATTTATTTACTTCTGCAACTCCAAGAATTTCTGAAAATGATTAGTTTACAAGCCACTTATAGGCCAATGGAACACTGAGACTTGGACTTCAACATCAGGAGCAACCTGTGAGTATACACTGCGACAGGCTGCAAAATGCACATACGATTTGGGCACTCTCTGATTCTCTTCCATAAACACATACACACACACACACACACACATATATATATGTATGTCATCCAGACTCAGTAAGGAGCAAGAAAAATCTGTGCAATGACCTCGAATTCTGGCTCATGTTATACAACAAAAACCAAAGGTGGGATGTTTGATCACATTTTATTCTTCTCTTCCAGGTGCCTAAGAAGGTGCGTATCTGCTTCTTCATGCTCTAAGTGATAAATTTAACCAGCCAGAGCATAAAGAAAGCAGATCCTCACCTGATGTAAGCTGTGGTAGACTGATTGAAGTTCACAGTGTAATGACAATTTACATAAGCTAAGGATTTGCCCATTTGCCTCTATATTACCATCAGCAGAGCTGAGGTGGAAGAATATAAACTCATTGCTCCATGATAGTGTTATTTACTACTAAACACATATCTTTCTCACAGATCACTACACTTTCATTAGTAAAGGAAAGTCCCTACAAATACTCACATTGCAATTACAACACAAGGAATGGCTTGGTTTCCTTGGAGGAGCTTTATGTGCTCTAATACATGAAACGAGACAGTGGGTGACTTAGTGGATCTTTGATGCTTGTTGAGTTCCTCGTGATTGAAAACTTTCTCTGATCAGGACACAGATTCACCATCAGAGCTTGCGTCACCATATGGCACATACAGATCTTCTGTTAATAATCATTAAGGGCAGGAAACCAACATTTTTGCATAATTCACAATGCACTCAAGACTTCAGAAAGTCTTTTCACCTCAAGTGTAGGGACAGATCTGTCAAAAGACCAGTTGAATAGAATTGAACGTGACATATTTAGGGTGGATATTATTAAGTATTCATGGCAGGGTATTAGACAGAGTCCTTGTAGGCTATTACAAGATGTAACAAATGTATAAATTCATCTTTATTGTAACTGTTGATGCTGTCTGATCTAGAGTTCATTTCCCAAATGAGTTTTATGGTACTTTGTGTAAACATTACAAAGTAGGTGATATCAAATGCATTAATCTTTTGGTTTAGTTGAGATATCTGGGTCTCTATATCTTTTCATATCTCATTAGTCTGCGGTTATTATATTTTGATGCCTTGACTCATTTTAAGCTCAGTCTAATAGACTTCTTCTGCTTGGCACAAATCGTGAGCATGAAATTAAGTTGGCACCATCGGCTTGATAGAGGTGAAGCACCCGCAAAGTGCTATCTCTTCACATTTCATGGCAGTGGAGAATGAATAATCAGGATCTTCCCAATAATTCATTCAAAGTGAAACATGACTTGGACAAGTAAGTCCTGCAAACCTGGGCAGGCGGTGATAAGCTCAGAACAAATTGATATAATTTTTCTTTTTTTTTTTTGTCCTCTCTGACTCTTGCTGTAGGAGGCTGCCTCTCCGGCACAGGTTTGAGCCTGAATTTCCCTAATTTCCCTCCAGTCATGACTCCTCAGGCCCAGCCTGAGTCCAGTCTCAATTCCCTTCTTCCAAGATGTTATTTTTACCTACAAATCCCTGGATTTTCTCTAGAGAAGGCACAGCAATAATGTGCTCTCTCATATGCCACGCTTCTTTCCTGGAATAGCTTCGCTGTTTATGTCAGCGGAGTTTTTCATTAATTACAAGTCTTTTTTAAAAAGTAATTTCATACCTCTGTGCAAATGAATGAGTGACAGTTAAAATATAAGGAGCAGAGCTGTGGCAAGCACCCTGCTTCCCACTCATGGTAATATTGCTTACATCTTCATAACTAATAATTGCCGGGTAGATCATGTCAGGGCTTCCCACAGACAGGCAGCGGGGAAGAGAGGAGAAGAATATCTCTGCTTGTTAATTTGAAATTGAGTCCGATACAACAGTCCTTTGCCCTCATGAACACATTGGTGCTGAAATACCAGCCAAAAAAAAAAAATAATAAACGGGTGCCCCTGTTTTGCCTGCTCCTTCTCACCGGTCACTAAGGGAGAGGGATCAGGTATTAATTAATTAATAATCGAGGTCTGCTGTTGAAAAATACCTGGAAGGACTCTCCCCACGCAAAGTCAAGTCACATCTCAGTTTGCTGAGATTTTTAATTATCGTTTTGCATGCCTACTCTGTTGATAGGAGTGAGTCATTACAGGTTCCTACACCCACCAGAGGATCCAAAATGAAAAGGGACCTCCCTAGAGAAATCCAGTCAAATTCAATTACCTTTAGTACTGATGGGAGAAAGTTAGGTGTTGTCAGGGTGCTTTCCCCCAGCTGACTGAATTTAAAAATAATAGTTACTGCCTCATTATGTGGATTACTTTTGTCAACTACTGGATGCAGTGTTTTGCTTTTATCTCTCAATAAGTGTTTCATAGTAGTAAGATCTCTTCTGGCTGACACGGAATTAATTGCAAAGCTCCCACGGAGGCATAAGCAAATTCTATGTATCATTACTATGCAGATGACGCAGATCCAAACCTTTCAGTGTCCGGAAGAAAATAGGATCGGAGAGGGGCCCCACTCCCTTGGCGTTGCGAGCTTGGATCCTGAAGTAGTAAACGGTGTCCAGGTTGAGGTCCATGATCTGGTGGGTGAGCCGGTCGCCGCTGATGGATTCCATGATCCAGTCATCGATTGGAGCGTTCTTGTCCGAAGTATAGAAGAGGATGTAAGCTGAAGAAACACAGTCTCTCCATTAGTACTTCAAATTTTAATGTGCTTCTGTTACGAAATACAGGTACAATTCGGATTTCGGAAAAAAACAGAGTTTTCTTTTTAAAAGCAGAGACGCCAGGTCTCCAATCAAAATAGCTTTGAGAAAAGTTTTGAAAATAGATGTTTGTCTATTTTTAGAACAAAACCACAAGTACAGCATTCACTGCAAGAAATATAGATTTAACAAATATGAAAATGGGTAGCACATTAAAAGGCTGCTACAAGCACGTTACTCAAATTCAGACACACCATTCAGCCTGACGGCTGCCATAAACCATATGATATACATCTTCAGTGTGTCTGAAGCATTAATAAAACTAAACAGCATTAATCACACACATCAATTGCTGGGTACTTAGGGGAAGCCATGTGATATTCCTTGGCTGCTCTAGGGGAAAGTATTTTGGAGAAGAATAAAAAATTTTAGTAACCCAGAAGTTTGGTAACTTAAGAGTAATATGAGAACTACTTACTGTTCAATAAAACTTAGAAGTTGTAAAACTTCGTGTAGAAGTACGAGTGTTAGGAAACACTAACAGTTTGTAGGAATTACCTTGCCATTTGGGAAGAAGAAAAAAGCCAGTAAACAAGGCTGAGATGTCTAGCACATCCTGCAACACCAGTCTCTGCCCAACTTCAGAAATATCTTTTTTTTTTGTTGTGGGTTTTTTTTGTTTTTTTCCCCTAAAATACTCCCTGGCAAATTAGTCATATGCATAAGCCCCACTCTAAGAGTGCTCTGAAGTGTCGTGCCACGGGTGTGAGCTACTGTAACGGGGAGAGCCCGAGTGGGTCTTCTGAGCTTCATCTTTGCCTGCACCCAAAGTTACTACAAAGTTGGTGTAAGCCTTATTACGGCTGTTTCCCTATTCTTTTCTGAAATAAAAAAAATCAAATCTCATTCCACATGAATGGTTACTAAGCGGTGTTAGGATGGAAGTGAGATGGTTTTGTGTGGTTGGTTTTTTTTCTTGTTTTATATTACAGGATTTTATGTAGAGGCTTGTAGCGTGGGGTTACTAAAGCAGTTTCTCTGACCATGACATTTGAATTAATAGATATGTAAGTTATGAATATATATATATGTGTGTGTGTATGTCTCAACACAAGTACGCTCACTCAAGCATTTGTAAGGATGAAGATGTGGCTGTTAGGGACATTTCTACTCTCCACAGGGAGTTGTTTTCTCTGCTTGCTATGTCTAAGAACCATTTGACCACGGATGCACTAAAAGATCCCTGTGAGAGTCATTCTTCAACCAAGTGCTCCAAGAAAGAAGTTTGTGCATGGATGTCAAGGGACCCAGCCTGCTCTCAGTCGATGGAACAACTCTATAAAAAGTTGTTACCACGGAGTCATTTCACGCCTTGGAAGTCAGGAAAGCTTTTATTTTATTTTGTCTTGGAAAGTCACCGGGGAATCAGGACCATTAGCACTCATTTCAGTGTGCTGTCCATCAGAACGATCATTTCTTCTCTCTAATGGCTGAATTAGGTAAGTGTAAACAAAGCCATTTCATCAAAACATCCTCCTCTCCGACATGGTCAGGGGTTGTAAAGTGCTGAGGATAATAGAGAGTGAAATTATACACAGTTACGCAAGTCTAGCCTAGGAATTGTTATCGCTGACCGATGTCCACATGGAAATATATCCTTATTTTATTGGTAACATAAAGTGGGACACTTTTCCGGGTGTAACTCACAACAACTCCGACGCCAGTGAAGCCCTGCTGAGTTAGAAGTGTTAAAATCTGCTCCAGCACTCTTCACTGCTAATGGTTCTAACTAACGGGTCTAACCCAACTGTTTGTAGTGTGACCATCATGTGGGCATTTTTGAAGATGGGCAGTATTTCTCCTAATAATGATAAGCCTCTGAGATGTCTATTAATAGCCTAAAGTAATCATTTAAACACAAAGTCTCAGACACAACTCGACTATATTTTTCAAACTAAATTAACATTAAAGGTTTGTAATGGATTTTTTAATTAGGCACTAAGGTCACATGCAGTATTTTGGAAAATAAAATCTGTCATTGCGAAGCATCCGTTAAGTTCAGTTCTTGTCAGTATTACTGTTTTTTTACCTGTTCATCACTGTCCTAAATTGTTATTGTAAAGTTAATATCTACAATAAATTCTCCCATGATGTGCTGCACTGAGCAACTTATCATTACGTATTACATATGCATTGTATTATGTATTGCATTATTACCAAACAAAGTACTTATTATTCATTTCTAATTATCATTGAGCAGCACATACCACAAAACCTTCACTTCGAGTGCGGCTTTTTTTAACTTTGATTACTGCTCTTAGCATTTAAAAATAGAAGACTTGCATCCCCTGAGCTGTAGATCTTGCAGCATCCCTAACACTGCCAATTCCTAGACCAAGTTGGCTGATACAAATAACAGAAAATAAAATAATGTCTGTTTGATAAAAGTAAGAGAAAATAAAATAACATCAGATGAAATAGCGCCCAAGGAAAAAACAACCAAACCCCAAACCAAAACAGATAGGAAGTGAAGGCAGCAAATGATCAGAACAGTAAATAAGTGGAGAATACAGGATAATGTAAATGTTTACCAGTAATTTTTCCATTGGCTTCAAACGGTGGCTGCCAGCTGACAATGACAGCCTGCGGCTTCCCTTCCCGTGTAATGACTGTCAAATCCTTGGGCACAGAGGTTGGAGCTGAAAATCATGAAAACAATTGAAACCAGAAGTGAGTCACCTTTTGAATTCCCTACACACCATAGCAGGTGTGGACCACCCAGGAGGCATCCTTTCAGATGTGAGTGCCCTGAGATGCACTGCAAACGTAACACACGATTTGCCCAGCAGTGGTATTTCCATAGGGGTGATTGCACAAAACACTACGTGTGGGTACGTCAGGGTTTGTGGATAGCCCTTCTCCTCCTACTGCTAGTATCAGTCCTTAGAACTAAACAACCGCTGAGGTATCCAAGAACATATAATATACTCTGGGAGCCCTATATGTTTAGGATCAGTAATAATGTGGCTTCTCTAGGAACATTTGTAGGTACGCGCAAATGTAATTGTGCATTTTCATTAAATATATGCTCAGCTTGGGATATTTTAGACCTGATAAAAAAATCTTAGCTTTACTATTTCCACTGTATTAAAGATGGAAGGTTGGATTTCTGAGCTTGCAGCTGCTGCTTTGCGCCCTGCTTTACTAACAGGGGCCAGGAGGTCTTGCAGAGCATCTCACATATTTTAACATCATATTGTTAGACTGTGGAGGAGAAAGGAAAAATGGACAATTATTTAAAAATGCTTGAAAGAGAGGAGTAATACATGGGCATGTTACAGATCTGCTAATAAGTTAGAATTAATTGACTATATTTGTTTTTATAAAGTCATTTGGAATAATAAATATATTTTAATGAAATTTGTAGTTGCACAGCAAAAGCTGCTATGAAATCCTCTGTACAGCCCTGTAGCAAGGCCAAAAGAATAGGTCAGAATCACCTAGTAGGAATGATTAGAACTTAGATAATAGACTTAAGATTCAAGATGATTGAAGATAATTGGATACAGTATTTACAGGTAGACTGGGGAGAGGATTTCTTTGTATTTGACTAGTCTTCTGTATGTAGAAAGTGTATTGAAATGTCAGAATATGAGATTAATGGGAACTGGGGAGAGTCGACTGGAACAGCTTGTGGTTACCTGCCAAGAAACCGTGAACTTTAGTAAAAGGTAATTCCGGCAGGGGGAGATCGCGACCACTGGCTCATATACCACCTACCCAAATTGTACCCCAGACCCATTTCTAGACTTTTCTAACCTTTACTGCGCAGAATCGGATATGGGAGGAGAGTATGTTAATGATTTAAGGGAAATATTATGATTATGTATGAATACTTAATGAATATGCATGAATAAGTTCTATATATGGTGTCTGATTTTGAAACTTGGTGTGCGTTGATCGTGAGAGGACTCACTCACGCACCCGGCCGTTAATAAAGAAGTGTCTGCTTATCTACATCACATTGGTGCCGATAAGTTCTTCATTCCGAGATTTTGGTAACAGGCACGGAGCTCGTTGTTCATTTACTTGCTTTGTCTACAGGCTGTTGATGACCCGGAGTGTACAGTGTCACAGCAGGGAGCACACAGCACATGAGCATCATGTCACCTGCATCCTACCACCTGCATCCTACCCCTACAGCCATTGAACAACTTTCCTGAATATCCGAAGAACTGTTCCAGAAGTCACTTTATGAGGTAAAGTTTTACAAATCCATTGGAGCTAAACGAGCCCGATCTAAAGCACAGACACATATCTTCAGGGTGACAAACATTCACTGGTCCTAAAACACAAGAAGGAAGGGAAGAACCAGCTGCCGTACAGGCTGTGGTCACAAGGAACCAATGCCTTCGAAATAACACCGAGCAGATGGTCTCGTGGTATTTGTATCAGCTGAACTTTGCAAAAGTGGGATCCAGAAAGCAACTGCTAAATCTGTGCACAGAAAACCAAAGTTTCTGTTACCGCTGTCATACAACCAAGCAGGTGACCACTCGCCAGCGGATGCTCTTGGTGGCAGAATTACGGTGGATTATCCCTTTGCTGTACGTGCTGGAATGACTCGTTCAGTCTGGTACATCCAGAGCCAGCACCAACGCCACTCACAATATTTAATTTCAGTCTTGTCACGTCAGCTGCTCCTCGCTGGAAGCATCTTCACATCTTTCTTAGCCTGAAGTAGGCAAGCTGCAACGCAAGCTCACAGATCTTTGAGAAGACTCTTAATCCTCAGCAATGCCCAGCATGATGTGAGCTCCCACACTGCTGGGGGAGTTTGCATTAGTGTTTTGGCCATTATTGCCACTGCTGCTGCTGCTGCTGTTGCTTATTACTATTATTATTTTATTTTTTTTTTTAAGAGGGTTGTGTTGCATTTAAAAGCTACTCAGCTTGTAGCTGGCTTGGGACACTGGCTCATCAGTTGAAACACAGCATACAAAAAGAAACATCTGGGACTGCCTTGCTCTTCCAGAGAACTGCAAGAGATAACCCTTTTCATAAATGAATCACACTTGATTTTAAAAGCAAAATGGTCCTGCTCTACTTTTGCTAAGCCTATCCTGCAATATTCTCCACCTTCACATAAATGATCGTATTCCTACCAAAGCGCGTCCATCTCTTTGTATGTAAACGGCGTCTTTATCTGAAATACTATTTTCCATTCTCTGATATTAATCCTTTTGATGTGTTTTCATGAACTAACCCTTTCCCTTCCTAGACTTTCCGTTTTTTGGGAGGCTAAACTAGGAAAGCTTGTAAGCCCCCTCCTGTAACATAGGCTTTCCATCTGGTAATTACCACGTGGGTCCCGCTGAGCGACTGAAGTTGAACTCTGCGTTCAGCAGATTGTGAACAGAAGATACCAAGAGAAAAATCAAAGCTTTAGATGTTTCCCTTAGCACACATTAACACCCCTCGTATCAGTAAGACTTGTGTAGGCAGATCTGGGGATGGAAGTTGGCTCTGAGAGCTGCTTTTGAATTATGGGCATAACAGGCTCTCCCTAGCCATGGTAGTAATCTCTAGTGAGTTCTGTACCGATGCTGATACGTACGGTCTTTAATATCATTACGGGAAATTCAACATGTGGAATGGGTACAAAACAGGCAATAAAGATCGGCAGTGCAGGATGCCCTTAATTAACAGAGCTGCTCCATCAAGCTCAGATAATTGTATTGAAATCACATGGGAAAATCTAAGGACATATGCAACCCCTCTTCTTTTCCCTTTGTTAATTAACTGGCAAGTACTGTGGTTTTCATTTTAAAAAGCCCCCAACAAATCAATATTTACCAGCAGGCTTCATTTGGTATCTGCTGGTAGAAACCAATTTGTAATGGCACCTAGAGTATTTTCAAGGCCAACAGTCACCCTCAGGAAAATACAGCCCTTTCTGCATTGCCGTCCATATGTACATATTGCTGTCTCCAACAGATGCAGAAGAAAAATATATTAAGCAAAACCACAGACACTCTTATCTATGGGTAAGGGACTACAGCAAGATACATAGGCGATCATAAAGAATGTGGAAAATCCAGCAGTTCAACAGCTTATTCTAAAAGAAATGCAAATTTCATGGAAGACCCACCCTTGTTTAAAGACAACCTGAGTATCAGTGTAGGCGCTGCCATTAACAACTATGTGATAACTAGAAGTAAAGCCCAGGCATAATATTACCCCACTGTGGTTAACCAAAGGCACACGAAAGAGAGATCACTACCTCTCCAGCCCCCTTTTTGAATATTTTTACCCCCCTGAACTAGGGTTACATGTGATATGTATCTGCTGTCTGTAATCAAAACGGCATTTAGCCCCCTTCAGAACTGGAGCATCTTCCAGGTCATAGTTTCCTGCTTGGAAAACACCACTCAAATGCTTGAGAAGAGCAGTTAAATGAAACCTCCACAGCGTAGTCGTTCATTATAATCACAGTTAATATTAACAAATGGCTGCTTGTTGGAAATGAAATAAAAATGTTGAAAATAAAACCACCAAGCATAGATGAATGAGATGCCTTACCAAACGGTCAGCAGGGAACAGATAAAAGTCACCATTTTGCACAGGGTAGATAATTGTAGCTTTACAAGAAATAATGTGCAACCTGAAAAGACTGCTCACTTGACTGTTAATTTTTTTCCCCCGTTTCTAACTTTAAATTTCCCCACCGCTATTTCTAATTTTTGCCCCTAATTTTGTCTCTACTTTTGCACACACAGTTTCAATCAATGTAACCCTGTAGGTCTTGGCTGGACTGATGTACAAGAGCAGAGCAAATAAGCTAAGATGTGTCCACCCAGTAGTAAGAACACACCCGTGAGTCAAGACCTCAAGTCAAGAAGGATGTGAGTTAGACAGAGGCAGTCACTGAGTCCTTTTTACTAAGTGGATACGATGAGAAGTCATGAACTTGAGACAAAACCATGTAAAACTTCGTACGTCGAAATTGTGAAGTAGCAAAATCATTATCTAATAATAAGAGAATAATCCTTCTCACCTGATCTTGGATTTCTTTGAAAAATGAAAACTACTTTAAATCATTAGAAGTCACAGCTCCTCATGATATCAGAGGGCAAAGTATTACACACACGTATTCCCACCTCCTAACTTCTTGCAGCAACACCAGAACTCAGCGGAATGACTGCTCTGCTGTGCTGCCCGTGAAAAAAAAATAAATGAAGAAATACACTTTGTGCATATGCTGCCAGCTTATGGAGTTAGGATGAGCTTGTACCAGGCTTTTTATGAGAAATACAACCCCCAAAGCAAGACTCCCCAGCAGCTCCGGCCGTACCTGCTTCGTAGGTGGTGGCGTGCGCTGTCATGCTCCAGGTGCTGGACCGCCGGCCTTTGGTGACCATGACGGAGAACTCGTACATAGTGTTTGGCTTCAGCCCTATCACCGTGTGACTCAGGGCGGTCGTGTCTGCCGACTGCAAAGAGAGGGAGCGCACAACATCTTTAAAGCCACCCTTCTGGCTGGTCGCCAAGCAAAACGCAGTTACAACGGATGCCTTTTCCAAGCAAAAGAGCTCTACTGCTACTGCACACCTTAACGGGAGTATTTTTAGTACCATAGGCAGTTAAATAAATTATTGTGATGCTTTCTCTTTTCCCAGACAAAGCAATTTGCCATGCATTTTTTTCCAATGTAAATTTTGTCCTTCATATGCATATGCATTCATATGCCCATATGCAGACAAAAAATAGGAGCGTTTCCATTTACTTAAAACACTTGTTTCCAGTCTCTTTGATGGGTTTCTTCTAAAAAAAAAATAATGTGAATATTAAAGACTTAATTTATTTTAGCTGATTTAGCTTTTTACCTCAGCCTGCAGTAAGGAACAATCTGAGCCAAACTGCTCTAGTATCAAAGGAGACAAGTGAGAAGAAAATTATTGGACAAATTGGTGACAACTGAATAAAATCAATTCCCACACTTTTCAAGCTACAGAGCCTGGTGTGCAATCCTCCAGCCTGGACAACTTACAGGCCAGTGAGTAAACGTGGTGCACACTTTTACACGTCTGTATGTCTACGGACTAGAGTTAACTGAGTAAGGACAACATGCAGATGACTCTGCATCGCAGGACTACCTTGATACTCATGGTTGGGAAGCGGTTCACAAGAAGGCATCTTGCTGGCATGCATCGGTAACGCCATTTCGACGCTAAATTATCAGCTGATTCAAAAATAAATTGCCCTTTACTAAAAACAGGATGTCAAGTTTCCAGCACGCCACAGGCTAAAGCAGTAAAATATTACTATATTCAAGGGGGAGGGGGAGAAATTTCCTTTGCAGAGACATGAATGCATGGGCTATTGGTTGGAATTGAGGAGCTTAAAGGTCTTTGCCGACCTAAATGATTCTGTGGTTCTATATATGCCTACTTATATGGTTCTATATATGTTACTTAATAGGAGGACTTAATGCAATACCAGATTTTATCCTTTTCATACTCAAGTAAAACTCCCAGCTCTTGAAAAGCAGCCGTTTTGCAACTTATCTGTACTAGGGGTTTGCTCCAGCAGAGAATCTCCCTCTATAAAAAGTCTTATTGAAGAAAAGACATTGCTTATAACCTGTGTGTTCATAAACTACTCAGTCAAACTACTCAGGCACTTGCCAGAGACGGTAAAATCTACCTGCTGGAGTTTATATAAATTATTCTTTGAGTAAAGGCTGGATTTCAATATAGGGAATAATAATTTTCTCCCCCTGAAAAGATTTTGGAAGAAATGAAATAATTTATGGCATAAAATACTCCTCAGCATGACTGAGGGTAGCTAAATCTGATAACTATCACTGTGAAAGCCCTCAGATATTACACACAATGAGGAAAAATTCACATGGAAAAAAAATAGGGTTTGAACCTATTCCTGGACAAAACAGTCTTTAGTAGAAAATAAAGAGGTTGGGTTCTTTTTTTGTAAAAAGGAAGTTATTTGTCTCCAGCGGAGTGTTTTTCTTTGACTGTTTCGCTCAGTACTAAATATTAGCATCTCAATAGTCAAAACATCCTTGAAGTCAACAACCCATTGAGATGAAGGAGGTGTAACTGGAGCGAGTATCTTTAGTAATGCCACGCCATGCGTGTTTCGGATGGTCTGTACAAAGTAAAGTTGGCAGGGCGAAGCTGAATTTATAAACTTTCCACCTTCCATGGGAAAGGCTGAACCCTTCATTATCTTAGATGTGATATATGGTTTTGAAGCAATGGGAGACTTTAATGGGAAAATTTCAAAAGACTGGGAAATTCAATGCCCACGCACAGGCAAGTGCTTTGGAACCTATTTGTGAGCCTGACCCAAACCCTTCCAAAGGAAACAGAAGTGTTCCCCGCTGTTTTCCAAGAATAACACAATAAGGTTTTATCTTGTTTCCTTGAGAAAACGTGGTCGTTTCAAGCAAGCAGACCCTCCAGAAAGATTTTTGATTGTTTCTGCTTCTGGCTGATTGAACTGGAAAAATGAATCAGACCGGCTCTTTACATGTTACTCACAGACTGGCCAAACTAGAGATGGTGGCAAAAAAAAAAGGTAATTCCACTCTTGCTCCTCTCCTGCTCCTAGAGCCCTGCGTGGTGGCTCTGGAAGAGATGCCCACCTGCTCATTCTAGCAGAAGGCCAATGAGCTCAACACCTCCAAGCAGGACCTGCTTCTCCCACGCAGTGGATTAACAGGGTTATTCTTTAAGCATTTTTGCTGCCCCCCCCTCCCCCCCATTTTCCACCGCGTGCAGCTCAGTACGTGCACTGGGAAATCAGAGAAAATGCTACGATGGACATCATGCTGCCTTTGCTGAAGCTCTAGTTTCATCCCGAGAGCTGCAAACTGGGACTCGCCGTGCTTCCCTGTGCTGTGCTCCTCATTTCCTTGGGCATGGAAATCCATCTCTAAATAGCAGTCAGATCAAGGTAGGGCACCCAAAATATTACAACGCATCATTTTGGCACCCGTCATTATCTAAGAGCTCGTTACAACTGCACGAGCCTACAAACCTTGGGTCTAATATTGCAGATCGTCAGGTCAGCATGGGAGGTTGCCAGCAGTACGGCAGCAGAGGTAAAAGCAAGGTACGGAATTTTATACCTAGTCAAGATGGGCTATTACTTAAAGGCATGGACTTTTACACCTTGTAAAGATGTGCTATTATTTAAAAGATTTACAGTGGGTCAGCACCAGCAGACCTGAGTCTCCTCTGAGCTGGCGTGAACACAACCCAGGAGTAACGCAACCAACGTGGGTAGTTTGCGGCAGCAGACGGACACAGCTGAGTGCCAGCGAGCACAGTTCTGATGGAGCCGTGTAAGGGGGAGAGCCAAAAAATCACACCCAGCAAAGGGACTGAAGGCAAGAGATTCTCCACCATCATTCCCACGTCTTCTAAAAATGACCTGGGAAAGATCTCATGAGTATAGAGTCCGTAGGACAAGTGTACCCCAAATCTGAAAGAGGTGGAGAGCCTTCCTCTGAGGTGTTGGAAAGGTCAGCCTCTATCCAGACACACTGCTCAGGCTCTGACCGGAGGAGCCTGAGGGCTGGATAGAGCATGGCCTGTTCCACAGTCCTTGTAAAAATGACTTGTACGAGGCTGCTTTTGTTAGAACAGAGAACAGTCAAAAAATGAGGCATCCACTTGCAGTATAAAAATACATCCATAGCAAACAACTCACTATGGATCGATACGATCCTTTAGGCAAGCGAAAACAACTATTATGGTAGGGCACGGGAGGAAGGACATGCTTGTCATGGGGAAGGTGGATGTTATATGAGATGCAATATAGAAGCTGACGATAGTGGGGAAAGGTAGCTTCTTGCTCAAAACCAAGCAAACAAAAAAGCCTAAATAAAGGCTGTGCTTGTTCCTTCCCATTCCCTGTCCCACCGTATCTCTTTGCTGAACTGCACGGGCTCTGGTACTGCTTTCATGGGGACTTGAAAAGCAATTTCCATACAGAAAGTAGTGTGCTGCTCTCATATCCGCTCAAATTGAGTTTTCTCAGAATTTCTCAGAAATTCACCTTTGGTTTTTGCTATTTGGGATAACAGTAATAGGGGTGGTTGGACTTGTGACACAGTGTGGGTGGGTTTGCAATTGGTGTATCTTCCTATTCATGCTGAGCTATTGTGCTACCAAATCTGTGACTAATTTATATCTGACTGATAAAGATTAAAGATCAACATTTTCAACAATTGGCATGAGGAATTAAAAGGTGGCATTTTCATCCAGCTAAACACACAGGTTTCTAGGAAGCAGTAGTTACTCAGGCAAGTTTCCTTTTGGTTAGAATGGGAATTTTGGTTGAGGGGCGTTCGTAAAAAGCCAATTCGGAGCCTTTGAAAATAAAATATGAACAGATGAAGTAGCTCATAAATTCATAACGTGTTAAAATTTCACCTTGTACTTAGCACTTGTCGAATAGCTCATTTTCCATCGGACCGTGTAGAAGCGAACCTCCGTAGTCTTTTGGTTCTTTGGGACAGAGTTGTCTGCCCAGATGACCCTCACTGCATCATGAGTAAGTGCAACAGCCTGGACACCTACTGGTGGGAGCATGGGGGTGGAGATATCTGGGACTGAGGTAGGGAAATCATCAAGCAAAGGATAAAAATCAACTTCTAATGGATCAATGGGGTCTGGGTCCATACATCACCAAATGAGCATTCCAAAATAAATGAATAGGTAAGTTAAACAGAAAAACAAAATGAAACACAACACAAACAGCCACCAAGGGGCACACATCACAATGGGTTAAATGCATGGCATTAATGAGGAGGAGGAACATGAGGAGAACAGAAAGAAAGGCATTAATGCAAAATGAGAACGCATCAGCAACATTTCAGTTACATCACTACAACAAAACTAACCGGCGCTAAGTGTTATTTTTCCTGACAGGGATAATGGTTAGACTGGATGATCTTAAAGGTCTTTTTGTCTTTTCCAACCTAAATGATTCTCTGAAAAATACTTCCAAGTATGCTGTGTTTTCTTCACACGAGATGCATCAACGCACAGTGTCTCTCTATAACTTTATTTACATTTTCCTAAAAAAACGAATCACTTAAATGATATATTATCAGAAATGCCTACAAAGTGGAGGGTGCGTTGTCTTCCAACCTGATTTACAGACACAACAACCTCTCGCATGCGTAGGATGACCCAACATCTGCTAGGCAAACCAGAACATAACCATTTCTGAAGAAAGATCATCTTGCACTTGTTGGTTTAAGATTGTCAGCACATTAGTTGTGTTAAACGTGCACTTCCAGGCGTGGAGACATGGATAATCTTCAAGCGGGCTTCTTCCACGAGGAACAAGCACAGCTCCTCTCCCACGTCCCTGTGATCGGGTGGTCTTTGGGGACCAAGACACTGAGCACCATGTGCATGCCACAGCGGTGTGCTATGCAACATCAGAGGTTAATTCTGGCCGGCTTAATTATTGAGACAGTGGTACATTTAATTTCACTTCCAGAAGTTGAGATCTGAGTGGCATGCTCACACCTTCAGTGAACTGAGGCTGCTGAGATTACTGTGGCCACGATTCTCCTGCCACTTTGCTGCAGAGAAGGTTTCTCTAAGTTATGGTGGTGTGAGAGAGGAACCAGACCATGGGTCAGATTACTGCTGTTACAGTCACGGGGAAAATAAAGAAAACCACCAACCACCCACGTACAGAATTCCTCTCCAGCATTCGGTTCGGCCCCGATGACATTCACGCTCTTGGTTTCTCCAGGGCTCTGTTGGGGCTGCACAGTGATGGCACCCATGTAGGAACCACAGACCATTTCTACTCTGTTTGAATACCTCTGGTCCTTGTTATCTCAGCCAGCCAGCTTCTGACCTATCTTACTGACCTTACTTACTGATTCGTTATTTACCAGTTGTGATTTTTCTAAATACAATTCCAAAATGCAGTGGGCAAAGTGCGCCAAAGCAAGCCAAAAGGTTCCTTGGCTTGTTTTTTTTTCCCCCTAAAATAATGTGCTAATTAATTAATCAAAGCATAAATGACTCTAATTCCTAACTGATAGTTGCTAGAGTTTGCTCCATGTGCAATTCCAGCTCCTGACACTCTTTGACCACCCCTGTTTTACAGTTTCGGAATTCTTATTCAGACCTTTGGGAGGTCACAGCCTTCAGAGGGAAAAACAGAGGCGACAAGGATCTTTAAAACGTACGATAAGCCATGAGGTTCAACCTGCCTCTTGTGTTGCTTCTTTCATCAAAAATTGCTTTATAAGAAGTTTTAATACGAGTGTTGAAGGAGATGAAGCAACCTGGTTGTTGCTGTAGTGATCCAGAACTCAAACACATGGGGAGGAATGGGCGGCTGAATCTCTTCTTTGCCTCAACCTGGGGAATCAAGGTTCTGCAAGTTGAAAACTAACAGTTTCTTTTCCTGAAGTTTTCCAAAAGAACTGGCTGTAAACTTTGGCAGGTGAGCAATGCCTGTTCCTGTTGGGGTTTGTAACAAACAAAACAATGGAAGCTGATGTGACTGGAGGAGCCAAATTGGCATTTTAGCAAATGCTACGCTTCCCTTCGATTTTTCCTTCCCATACTGACACCTGAAGTCCTGCTGTAGAGGACATTATGAAATGGTCAGTGTCAATCGATCAAGATAATTCAGTTTCTGAAACATGTCACCACTGACCTGAGGAAGAGGCAAATGTCTATAATCCCAGGGTGGCTGAAAACAGGTCCCTAAGTACCACCTCCACGTTCCACCAAAGTTTCCTTTGCTATTATTTTACACGTGGACATCTGTCAGCTGGAAATCGCCATCATCTTGACAGAAAAGAGTTTCTGGCTCTCTTTGGAGTTGCTTTGCAAATATTGCATGTTACAGAACTTCAGTTTGCCCACCACAGCCACACAAGCACCCACCAAAGTATGTCTATCTGGATAGATACATGGGCACACAAAGCCACTGGGTTTGGTTTTCTTTGGTGCCCAGGGTGTGTCAGCTCACCCACTGCTGGGGGAACACAGTTCTTGCACTTTCCTGCTTCAAGAAAAGAGGTTTTTGAGATGTTCCTCCACGAACAACCCAGGCCACCAGCTCCTTTCAGAGGCTGCATCCCATGGGCGGGAGGTGGTTGGATGATGCTCTGGGTACGGGTGTCTCTCAGCAGTAAGAAAGAAGCACGGAGTTGTGCTGCTCCCAGATACGGTTCACCAAACCAGAGCCCAAGCCTGAATTACCTTGTTCACACCTGGATATCATTTTGTTTATGAGAAGTTATATATACAGACATAAACTCATCAGGTAATTTTGAAATAGAATCAACAAGGAACTAAAAACTTCAAACTAAAAGTATATATAGATCCTGAGGCAAAGTCACTGGAAGATTTTACAAGACACATGCTCAGCAGGAATGACCTCTGTAGACTCCAGACAAGAAAGATTAATAGTTTTGAGCCAGAAGTTCCCTGACACTTATTATATCTAAGGTACCTTGTTACAATTGCCCTTGATGGTGTAATTAATCTCTTTTTTTTTTTTTTCCCTCTCCTTCTAACTTTCCAAGATTTCTTATAGGAATACTTCACAAGACCACATGGATAACAGCTGTTTTTCCTTGGACAGCCACAGAAGTGCCATTTGGTGGGTTTATTCCTCACGGTCCACCCAAGCCAGCGTCAGTGATCGGGTTTGCTCTCAGTGACACAGCTCCCTTTCCAGGCAGCTCTGAACACCATGGGTGAAACACGAGAAAAAAAACTTCACCAAACGATGGGGTTGCTCCAGAGGAAAACCACCTTTTCTTTTTGTTTTTCTCTCAGTTCTGTTCTTTTAACTCCTCATCAGTCCCAACCACACACCAGTGATTGCAGAAAAGCCACAAAGTGGTCTGGAAGACAAGTGCTACACAAGAATAATTCTGATTTTATAACTTTGCTAGCACCCCAATAATACAGCTGTGAAAAACATCTGCCTAAAGGCACCCTTCTCCGTTACCACTGGGCAGTCCCTTCTGTGAGCCAGGAAAATCTCATCAGTGTGCTCCTTCCCCTTTTGCAACCTCTCTCCATGCTCCTGTAGATGTGCATGATGACAATGTGCTTTTCACTAATTCACTTTTACTTTAAACTGCTTTAAAAAGGCAGAAAACAAAACTAATTTAATCTGGGCTTCATTCAGCAAAGCTATTCATCTCTATTCTGCCCTGATCTTTAAATATTTACATTGTTTGGGAGTCATGCTTCTCCCAAGCCAACTTGCACCAAAGAGTAAGCACTTGTAAGTATCCCATTAAATTTATACAGCCAATTTCTGGAAAGGGTAAATAATTCATTCTATCTGTGTAGTTACAATAAAGTGGAAAATGAAGCCGATTTATTCTAGCGGCGACTTTGAGGTTGCAGAGCTCTTCCCTTCCATTGCCTTGACCAAAATATTTTGCTGAGCGTGCACCTTTGCAAGGCTCACAGTGGCTGCTGGGGAGCAGATTGTGCCACTGGCAGTGGCAACTCACCTGTCATTGACCTGGTGGTTGCGCTTTCGTACAGGGGCACCCCTTCGCCGGCGTTGTTAAAGGCCTTTAAGGAAATCACGTAATGGGAACTTGGCTCTGCAGGAGAAAACAAATAAAGCAAAACAAAACACACACTGTTAAGGTCAGGGATGCAGAAAGGATGAGCACTTTCCTGAAAAAAAAAATCAAGAAAAAGGAAAATACAATTAAGCAAATGCCTGTGCTAAGTAATGGGCACAGCTGCTGCCCATCCTTCTTGTTTCCCTTCCAAAGGTTTTATTAATCCCAGCCTCCAGGTGCTCTCTTCATCACTAGCGAGCTGCTGAAGTGCTCCCTTAAGCCACCTGCAGCTCTGCCTGCACAAGAAAGCTGGAACTGACTCCGTGCATCACCCACCACGGCTGACCCACGGCTCTGAGCAGGGGGAGCCTCGGCGGCGCTGCTACCCCTGGAGCTCCAAGGAGGTAGGGATGCAGCGGGACACCAGCTCGGCACAGCCCGCACAGGGATGAGCTGCTCGCCTGGGGATGACGCACGAAGAGATGGCTGAGGGTCACCAGCGATGCGTCGCCTTGGCATCCTGAGACTGGTACCAGTAAACAGCTCTCCAGCGCTGCTTGGGTGGAACTCGTGCTCCTCAACCCAGCCCAGAACAGCTCACGCACCCCCAGAATCTCCCTCTGGGTGCTGAGCAAAAAGCCTCCCTCCCTAATTTCTTGACCTCAGAATTACACCGCTAAGAGCCATTTCGCCACTTTTTACCCCCCTGCGGACTCCCTGCGCTGTGTTGTCAATATGAAGGATGTGGCAGACAACCAGTAACACAAGGAAATTCGTTTCTGGGTGCATGGACACCCTGCCCCACTTGTGAGCCCTTGCTTACTGTGGGGCTGTGTTAATTATCTCCCTAAATGAAAACAAAGTGAAACGAGCACATCAGTCCCATGGTGGGTTTTGCTGCAGCTTTCTGAGAAAAACAAGGCAATCCATTTTCCTGATTTTTTTCCACGTGAATTGCTTCACACACACACACACACACATTTTTAGTTTTTTTAGCTGTTCCTTCTATTTGTGCAGAAGAAAAGCGCAGCTGAATACATTGGGCGGTCATACACCTGCCAAAGATGGGAACTGCCTCCTCAGAGTTCTTTCCTGAAAAATAACAAATGTTTGTACGTGAGGAGGCATTTATTTAACGTGACATTGCAAAAGACCTGCTGCAGAATTACATATTTGATCTACATTAACACCAAATCAGCTCAGCATGATTAATACTATTACAGTGAATCTGAAATGAGTAAATAATCTTTAAGTACTTATTGCATATTGTTACTAATATTCTTGCCACCCACATACTTTGTACTCGATTTAACGTCCAGAAGAAACACTGACATATTTGTTTAATATTCAGGTGATTTCCATGCTTCTATCGCAAGGGACCTAAAGTTTAAAAATTGCCAAATGAATGACTGGTGCATTAATAACTCTCTGCACTAAGTATTGTATGGTTATTAATTCAGTTGGTACTCACAGTAATATCATTAGTCATAAGGAAATTATTTTGTATTCACAGAGGTGTAGTATATATTTTTGTATGATTTCCACAATATATTAGCATACTACTTTTAATTTCTAATTTCACCAGGTGTTGTAACTCTCCAGATTCCCCACGAATATTTATTTATTGAGCCATGAAATCGTTATTTAGCTGCGAGTTTAAGAACGTCACATTCAGTAGTTTCTGCGGAAGAAAAAGAAATCCATAGGCGCAGGCTAGACCGACTCCATCTCGCTCCCACCCATGTCCCGGCTGTTGCGCGTATTTAGGAGTATTTAGTTTATAAGGGCTAAGTTTATAAAGTGACCGCGGAGACAAGCGCCTCTGTAGAACAATCCATCCCACCCTACTATTGGTATTTAAGAAACAGAAGATGAATCAGCCCCTAAGGGTCGGTACGTATCGCCACTAATTATGGCCAGAGCAGAGATCTGGCCTCCACTCGGCTTAACTTTTAAATAATGACACATAAATTTGAAAAGAATGTCACCCTGAATGCTGATTTTTTAAACATGAAAGATCACTCGAGAAACTTGATTCTAGAAATTACTGTCCAAACCCCCAAACCCCCATAGAACTGTCACATCTAATCAAAATACATGGTAAATTCCCAGTAATGAATAAGCAAAGTG
The DNA here is from genome assembly GCF_023634155.1 of Falco peregrinus. Taxonomy (NCBI): domain Eukaryota; kingdom Metazoa; phylum Chordata; class Aves; order Falconiformes; family Falconidae; genus Falco; species Falco peregrinus. Next base: position 22,124,239 of record NC_073743.1, read on the forward strand.
AGTGATTTACTATTAATTTGATCATGAAAAATATACTCACAAAACCTGATAAATTAGGTGGGAAAATGTGATAAGTTCATGGAAAATTTAAAAATGGTGACTCTGTAGCACATACTTCATTACAACTGCCCATTGAGTACAATATATAGTCTAGCAAATTTCATAAATTGAACCGACTGACACATGATTTATGTTTATAACTAGGTTGGGTAAGGTTACATTTGCAAAAATGAGGGATGATTGGGATAAGAATGCGATCTGTAGCTTTCTGTTAAAAACATGAAAAATTCAGGTGGTTAATTTGAGCTGCTGCTAACGAGTGATAAATAATTGCTTGAGCCTCCTCCTAGATAAGAGGGAAAAGGCAATTTGCCACGGTACAGTGTGTGAGCACAGTATTAGAGTTCGGTTTAGTCCGATACAGTGCAAAAGTGGAGAAGCATTAGTATTATCATGTGGCAGACAGTTGCTTTTTGAACTCTTATTGTCTATTAATAATACTTACGGGGTCACTCTGGTGCTCTTTTTGGTAAAATGCCACTGGCTGGAGTGGGAGTTCAAATGAGGAAAGCTTTTCAGTGTAAACCTACTAATCAGAGCAGCAGCTAATGGAACACAAGGGTCGTTAGCACTCCCGGCAGAAACACCCCAAAGAAACTCAATTGCAATGCAGCTGCAAGAATTCAGAGCTAAATTCTGATTTTTTTTCTCCACCGACTCCCATTTATCACAGCGAGGAACACAACTCCATAACAATGATGTTACCATTTGTATTTGCTCTTCTGCAGCAGAAGGAGAGAATTACATGCTTTTTTTTTTTTTGTTTGCTTGTTTGTTTTTTTTTTTCCAGCAGAAGAAATCTCTTCTTGCCTTGGAAGAAGCTGAGCAAAGAATTCAGCTTTAATTAGAGCATCACCCAAGGATTGCCATGTCAGTATTGGTGTGCAACATGCTCTGGAAATAAAGTTGTGTTGTGCAGTTCAACTTGGGGGGAAAAAAAAGAAAAAAAAGAACAAGAAGTTCAAACTGAGCATGAACAAAATTGATTTCTTCTACTGACAGATGTGGTTACAGGAAAGCAAATAATCAGCAAATACCAACTCTATTCAAGATACCACAGTTCTTTTCTTCTTAAAGAGGGTAAAATTGTGACATCTTACAGCCATTACATGGGGTCTTTTGACAAATCTTGTGCTTTCACGTCTAATTTCATTTTCTCTTTAAACTATAAATATAAAATAAATGCTTGACCACTAGATGTGAACACCAATCCAAGGAAAGCTCCTCACCTTTAAACTACCATCTCAGAAAGAGGGTAGAGCACTCAGCTGACTTTCCAGATCAGCTCCCTTCTCCCTCAAATAAAAATTCATGCTCAAGCACTTGTTCTCACTTCCCATTTTAACCACTCCCTGACATGAGGGACCTGCAGAATGCTATACGGGTTGGTACCCTAGGAGAGCTGAAGGTAAGACGGGGTGTCCTGATCATCACGACAGCGCTGCTCAACCCCATCACACCACTCAGAGCTCCTGCCTTGTGCTTCAGAACAGCTGAATTTCTTCTAGTGCAACGTAGCGAATATGACAGCAATAAAGGTAAGTAATCTGCTCATTAATCTTCTCCTGATGCCTTTACCGGTGCCTTTTCTGATCCTAACCGACAGCGAAGTAGCAGTTCATTGAGCTCTCATCCCTTTCACTCTGCTTGAGCATCCGCGTGAGTCTGAGTACAGCATCCCAACATGTCCATGATGCCACAGCTTGCTGTGGAGGAAAGCTCCCAGCTTTTGTGCCCCCCCCCCTCCTTTTTTTTCTCCCCCATTATTAAGCTCTTTTTAACTGTAGACTCCTGAAGTCTACCCTTGGGATGGCAGACAGGAGTAAGGTATCCACCATGAGGAGCTACAGCCTCCCTGTAGACCAAGTGGGAACAAAGATACCTTGTCAAAACAGATGGGGTCTGCCAATATCCTGCAGTAAAAGGACAGGGCAGGGCCTGCAGCAAGAGAAATTCCTATTAGTTATTAGGAAAAAAAAAAATAAAAAATGAGGGCTGTCAAGCGCTGAGGCAGGGGCCCAGAAAGGCTGCGGAACACCCATTCATGAAGGTGCTCCCAAGTCCCCTGCACATGATGCTGGCACCACCCAGAGCTTCCTTCAAAGCCGGCCCTGCTTGAACAAAGACTTGGCCCATCCGACTTTAGGGATCCCTTCCAACCTAAGTCATTCTGTGCTAATTAATACCTGCTCACACAGGCGGGGTGAGAGCAGGAACCTGGCTTTGGTACCCAGCTGAGGAAGCTCTAAGCCAGCTGCTGACGCAGGACCCTTCTTCGGTCTTCCCTGTTGCTGTCACCCCTTGCTTCTCCAAAAGCATACTGACTCCCCTTTCTCAGCAACGAAAGGAGTGCAAACACAAATGCTAGATTTTGTTGGAAGCAGAGTAACACCTGCAGGAAACGCCCCATTAAAAGAGAAAAGGTCTTCAAGAGAATTATGTCTATGCCCTGCGTGTCCTGCCATTGCCACCAATGCTGAAACACCCTCCGAAGGGCAGGAAAGCTATCATTCACTGTTCTCTCAAAAAGCAGCCAGGGAACAGCCTCCTTTACTCCTGTCTGGGTTTGTGAAAACATCGTACCTAGCAATTGATAGCACCAGTGATCAGTTCCTAGCCCTAGTAACGTTTGTTTATTTCCAAGGAAAAGGTAATCTACCTACCCGACAAATGTCCCCTGAAGCATAAACTCACAGACAAGAGTTATTGAATTCTGAGACATCAAGAGAGAAAAGCACCCCCAACACTGCGGTCAGATGTCACACACACACACACACTCAAGCCCCAAGCAGGCAGAGATCCTGCTCAAAAGGATTCCGAGGGGTTTCTCTGCAAATCTGGGAGGAATCCCTTCACCAGAGAGGGTGCTTGGGTCAGACCCTGGAGAAAACCTTCTGCATTCAGCAGACTGCTAAATAAATCTGTGCTTTGAGAGTGGCAGTGTTGGGGCTAGTCAGATATCCAGGCATAATAAGCCACGCCATGTGTGGCATTAGAGCATCAGCAGGGTCTCACCTGGGGGTCGGATGCCTGGAGGTGATTTGGCCACCTCCGTTAGCCTCCAGCAATGGACCGCACACCATCACCCAAAAAGAAAGGTGCCTGGACTCTGATTTTCCAAATATTCCCCGGGGCACCTAACGGCCAGCCGATTAAACTCCATTAAAAGAAACAACAGGTGATGTATTCCACCTCTTGGACCACATACACCTGGGCTGGAGGACAAAGCTTAGAAGCAGATTTTAGCACAATCTAGGGAAACGATATCCACACTTAAAAAAAAAAAAAGTATCTTTTAATCATATTAGCAAATGTAACTAGAAGTATACCAATAGAATAAACTATCATGACGAAATTCACCAATTTTCTCCTACGTTGTCACCTAGAAAACCACAGCTTTGTTTTATTTCTTCCAGACACTTTGTACATCAGCTGCATTTCAGTGGCGGAGGAGGAGATAATTTCTGTGATGTTACTTCATCGAAGGTATCGGGTAACTTGGGAAGGAGTCACTATTGGAAAGCCTAAATTGGGTAATAAAGAGCTCATAGATTGCTTTCAATAAAATAAGTGAAGTCACCTTTAACACAACCAAATTTGCATATATTTACATATTCTGGTAAGCTGAACAATCCATAATAACAGAGAAGAGCTTTGTTCAATTAAGTTAAACTTCCCAAATGCGTTAAAATTCCAGAATACATTTTCCAAGACGACAGAGGATGGGTCTGGTATCTCTGTGAATGGAAAGCCCAAACTGCACATTGTGGAACTTTGGCACGTTTTTCCCATGCCATTCATCCAATGTTCAATCAAAGTCACCTAATAAGCACCAGGAGTCCTAGTATGTCCTGAAAATCAATTCCTTCTGCTAAGGATCCGAAAAAGCAATGCAGATTGCTGATTGAGGCATCAAAATCAGAAAATTTTGGCCTGAGTGCTAAAGCCCAATTTAGATAATGATGTGCCTCACTGTTCTGGGGGTGCCTAGATATTTATAGGTGCTCTGGTCAATTCTGGAAGCATTTAACTTCTAAACCACTAGGGAAAGTGTCTAACAGAGCAAAGAGAATTTATAATAAGAATCTGTTAAGTGCTTTTATTTTAATGTAGTTCAGGAGAGGAACAGCAAGTCTGTATTTACAGTTGTTTTTAAGATGTCATCTCATCATGTGTTATGCCTGCTTGCTGATTTCTCTCGTGAGCTATGTCCTGTACGCATTATAAAACAAATTTATTTTTTTTTTTAAACAAAGACTGCAATTTGAACACATTTAGAAATAGGTCTTGTCTCCTGTAGAGATGTGAACCTTTACAACTCCCGTGGTGCATTGCAAGCTCAGTGCACTCTGTGTCGGTAGGGATGCGAGACAACAAAAAAATCCCAATGCGCATCACATGCATTTGTTATTGATGTTACAAATGCAGCCAAATTCAGGGAAAGTAAAGTAGTGTAGCAGAAAATGAAGTGTAAGACATATGGACAAATGAATAAAAAATGAATAGCCGTGAGTTGAGATGCTTCCAGAGGAAATGCCGTTAATGCACCAGGAAGGTTAACCTGCATGGGCAAGGCTTCCTCAGGCACTCATATGCAAAAATAACAATGAAAGTTGCACCATGAGGAGAGGTTGCGTTTTCCTTTGGGAAAAATAAGTCTTTCATCCAAGCACCTGTAAGCCTGGGTCACTCAGCTGTTTTGATCACCTTGGCATCCATGATCAGTGACACTCCAAAAGGCAGAGTGTCGTATCTGTCCTCTTCCCAGAAAAATCAGCCTTGCAACAAAGCTTCCTTTTGGTTTTTGGTAGAGGAATGAACATAAAGAAAAAAACCCCAACTCTTGGCTACCTGTATTATTCATATTATAATTTGGGATTAAGAGTCATTCTTAGGCATTCTGTTCTTTACTGACGAAGAAGGGAAATATTCAGCATTTTCTGTTCCATCTGCTGTCAATCGGACCCCAAACACTTTGTCGGGGCAGCCTGCTTAGCTGGTTTTTAACACCAGGACACTCTTAAAATCCACACCGTGTGGGGGAGTTGTGCGAGAGCCGTTCACAATGTGAGCCGTTTGCAATGTAAAAAAATGCAGGGATCACAAACTGACCCTTTGCTTGGGAGCGATTTCCCCCTACTCTGTAAGAAAGCAAAGTCAAGGAGAAATGAAAGAAAATTGTTGCAGGAAGTATTTGCAGAAATGGCAGCATTACTTTAAACGACAATCAGTTTTCAAAGGCAAGAAAGAAAATGAACAGTCCCCGGAGTCTCGAAGTGCCTTTACTTGTTAATGTTGTGCTTTAATGTGATCTATGAGGGAAACAGTGAGATGCATAAAATTTAAATATTTTTGTTTGATTTTCACTGCTCTGTTTTGTAATAGAAATGCAAAGGGAAGAAAACAACCCAAAACTACATTCAGAAAGCTTTTTTGTTCCTTTTCATGTCTTTGTTATAATCCACAACTGCCATCTGCAAAGATTAAAGCAAATGAAGAACCTTCTTTCTCTCCCTTCGCAATAAAATAAAATGTATTTTTGCCTCATCTATGCAGAAGGGTCAAATTTAATCCGATCCGTAGTAATGATGCAGGTGAATTTGACAGAACCCTTCGTATTCCTACTGCTATGGTTGTTTAAAATACCAATTCAGCTCAAAAAGCTTTATCTTCATTTCTTGTCACTAGCAACTGTCGATTGTTTAAGAGGGAGTAACTTTGAAAAGTCTTCTCTAGATTTTGCTTCAGATGATGCACTTTGCTTTCAGTGCTGGGCCAGGAGAATCAAAGGTTACAGTTAATCACAGACTCACAGCATGGTTTGGGTCGGGAGGGACCTCAAAGCCCCCCCGGGCCACCCCCTGCACCTCCACCCAGCCCAGGTGGCTCCAAGCCCCAGCCTGGCCTTGGGCACTGCTGGGGGCGGGGCACCCACAGCTGCCCCAGGCAGCCAGTGCCTCAGCACCCTCATGGGGAACAATTCCTTCCTAAGATCCAGTCTAAATGTCCCCTCTTCCACTGTAAAGCCATTTCCCATTGCCCTGTTGCTACAGGCCCTGGTACAAAGCCCCTCTCCAGCTTCCCTGTCAGCTCCTTCAGGTGCTGGAAGGTGCTGGAAGGTCTCCCCAGAGCCTTCTCCAGGCTGAACCACCCCAGCTCTCCCAGCCAGTCCCCACAGCAGAGGTGCTCCAGCCCCTGACCATCCCCGTGGCCTCCTCTGGCCCTGGTCCAGCAGGTCCATGTCCTCCCTGTGCTGAGGACCCCCGAGCTGGACGCAGCGCTGCAGGGGGGTCTCACCAGAGTGGGGCAGAGCCCTCTCCCTCGACTGCCACCCACGCTGCCGGGGATGCAGCCCAGGGCACGGGGGGCTTTCTGGGCTGTGAGCGCACATCGCTGGGTCAAATCCAGCTTCTCATCCACCAGCGCCCCCAAGTCCTTCTGCCTGGGGCTGCTCCCAGTCCATTCTCCACCCAGCTGTATTTGTGCTTGGGGTTGCCCTGACCCCAACCTTGCACTTGGCCTTGTTGATCTTCATGAGGTCTGCCGGGGCCCACCTCTCCAGCCTGTCCAGGTCCCTCTGGATGGCATCCCTTCCCTCTAGCGCATCAACCACACTACACAGCTTGGTGTCATCAGCAGACTTGCTGAGGGTGTGCTTGAACGATCCCACTGCCCATGTCACCAACAAAGACGTTAAACAGCATTGATCCCAGTACCGACCCCTGAGGAACACCACTTGTCACTGGTCTCCACTGGGCATTGAGCCATTGATCGCAATGGAGTGTGACCATCCAGCCAATTCCTTATCCACTGGGTGGTCCCCTCCATCAGATCCACATCTCCCCAGCTTACAGACAAGGATGTCGTGTGGGACAGCGTCAAATATTTTGCACAGGTCCAGGAAGGTGACTTTTCAGTTGCTCTTCCCTTATCCACCAACGCTAGAACGCCATCTCAAAAGGCCAACAAATTTGTCATGCATCATTAAAAAGACACACGAAAATAATATTTCCAGCTTCCCAATCAGACTCTTTCAAGAGGGAGCACACGAACTCCTGCACGCTCAGGGAGATGAATGTCACTTTTTCCTAGGTCACATCAAGGCAATGGTACTTAAAAAGCTCTTTCTAAAATTACGCCTTGTTCTCCTCTTCTCACACACATAAGGGGGCAGGAATGGATGGGCTCTGAAGAAGAAAATCCACGTTTCTGTAAGACTCTGGAACTTGGTACAGCTTTCCCATCATATTTCATTTTTAAATGGCCTGAATATCTGTGAAATACTCATTTTTATGCACATTTTTCTCCTGGAAAGACCTAAGGCATTTTACAGATGCAAGTATTATTATGGACGCCAGAGGAATTATCTTGTCTGATCAGCTTAAAACTGAGGCTGAGGTTTTCAAATCTGCATCTCACTGTTTCCACTCATGTGGTGCAAACCCCATGTCAACAGCGGAAGAATTATTCTATTGTTATTATTCAAATGCTTTTTTATAGCACTTTTGCTGTTGGGATGTCAGTAACATAGAGCAAAGGCAGAGGCCACCGTGCAGTACTGGGAGGCTAATGGTCATCCTCCGGGTCTCCTTACACCCAGCCCACCCTCCTTCTCATGCCAGCCTCCTACCTACATCCCTTCTTCCAGGTAGCTATTAAAATATCCCAGAATGAGTTATCAAAATATCCCAGAATGATGTAATAATATTGCTAACTTATTGGAATATGCTACGGTAAAGTTACCATCTTTCCTTTTTCCAATCTGTTAATTAAAACCAGAGCTTTACTATCTATTAAAAGTGTTATGCAAATTAATACGGCTGCCGTGGTGTTTCAGATATTTTGGGGTTTCTGTTTGCATAATTAGTAAATGGAAATCTCCTTGGCATAGTTCTTCCCTTTTCTTTTAAACTTTTATTTCGTGACTAAACTTTAACACAAAACTCTGTGGACACAAGCCCAGGCAGTTTATTACTACACTTAATGCCTTCCGAGTAGGATCAGTACAGAAATCGTTACTTCTTATGCCTACAAGATCTGAATTGGCACCTGTGAATTTTCCAAGACTGTTTAAACCACTACTAACCAGCCAATAACTTGCCATTTATAATGACAAGCAAAAATTTAAAATTATTAAAAAGAAAAAAAGAAAAAGAAAAGGAAGTGGTTTACTAGAAGCAGGGTCTCTCGTTAAAATTATTCATTTGAGAGTCAGTCAAGCACTGATTTCTCTGTCACAGCAAAGGCTGAGTGAGAGCAGGGGATGCTCACTCCTGAAATTTATGAGACTGACATCAAATATCTTTCATAGGCTGCAGACAGAAAATACAACAAATTCCTCACTGACAAAGCTGAAGTCTCTGGATATTCTTATATTCTTCTGCACCTGGGGAGAGTGTCTCCAAGGCAATATGACCACTCAGTCATAAGGAAATCATTCTAATTCATTCTAGAGTACAAGTGTTATCTCTATATAGTTGTATTCAAGATGATCATCACACAGAATAAAGTTCTCAATCACTATTATGAAAGACCGACCACTTTTCTTCATGTTTTTGAAGTGATTTACTCAGTAGCTGAAGTGTACTACTCAGGTAAGTGCTGGTAACAGCTCAGGTACAGGCTGATTCAGGCATTAAAAAAGTTTGGCTTGAAGGAAGTAATCAATTAAGTACCTGAAACACGATGCAAAGCTGCCATACGACTCGTGCTTATTGGTGCTACACTTACATCATTGATAGTAAGGGTAGGAATGAAAAAGGAGGCCACTCTGTGAGCGTGTAGGTCTCCATCCCGCTTGTATGGGTGTTCTCTGTAAGGAGATCGTCCATCGCTTCCAAGCCTTGTTCCTTCCAGCAGAGTTTATTTCGGATTACAAAGGTGCAGTGAAGCATCTAACAGGATTTCTAAAGAGACTTCAACATCTGACTCCCATCCCAAACCAGTAAGAACTACACAGAAAGCATTTCTCATCTAGCATTAGCAGCAGATTGAAGGTGCAAAGACCTTTGGAACTTCATCATCAGCTCCAGAATGGCACATCCCAAAGTGTAACAACGTACACCACGGCTACGTTACCGTTACAAACACCCACCGTAGTCAAGAGGGAGAAGCCGTCAGGTGACAGAGCTGCTGAATGGGCTGAACTATGTTAAACATCGGAGGTTGGGTCAAATAAGCAGTCCAGAGAGTCGGACTGAGAGTTTGCCATTAGTTCCATCATGTCACAAAGCTTTTACCACCAAATGCTGACATACCACATCCACAAGTGAAGCTACCATCTCCTCTACAGCAGAGCAGGTAAACCAGCCCTGAGCTCAAAGCATGCGCTAAGGCTTGTTTCTGACTCCACTTTCACGACAGCAAGAAGTAATTTAGGATTGAATTTTAGAATTATAGGGTTTTTTTCTGCATAAAAACAGAAATCACAACGGACACCTCTAGTGCCAGACATTTATACCACTGGTACCCAACCATCCACCCATGCTCATCGGGCGTGTGTGGCAGTGGCCAGCAATGACTCGCAGCTGCACAAACAAGTCCGGGAAGGAGGAACAAAACCCACACAAATATCAGCAAGGGGCAACCACAGCCTTACGTATCCAATGAGCAGGAATTGCTACAGCAACCCTATCGCAACTGCCAGACAAAAGGGGATCGCAAAGGCAGGAATTTCCAGGGCAACCGTATCGCGGATGCTGGGAAGGGAATAAAGCCATTGAGCCAGCCTGTTTGCTTCAACTTTCAATACCTACATGCATCCCTCTTCTAAATCTCTGAATTTTAAAGTCTTTGGGAAGATGTCCAGGAGGTGCTTTTGTGCACAGAGAAAAAAAAAAAAAAAGTGTTCCCAGGAAAAAGATCAGGCATGCACGTACATGCACGCGTATGGCGTTGGGGTGTGTTGCATCCCTCCTCAGCCTGGCACAGCACTGGTTTTAACTCAGAAGTTTGTCACCGTCATTTCTTTCGGGACTACAGCACGAGTTTATAGAAGTAAAATAAAGCCCAATGTGGACCTGGATTATTTGGTTTGGCATCTGCATGCGAAAATGGTGACTGGAAATGTGAGCCAGGAAGGATTTCTGAAAGGCAGCTGATGTCAAACAAATCCGATTGCTCTTTAATGGAAGTCTCTACCGCTTCAGCATCTAAATGATACGTAGGTTTGCAGTGTGCTTTGAAAGAGCATACAAAGGACCAATAAAAAGAACTGCAGGGAACCTCAGGAAGCTGCAAACCCCCAATTTTTTGGTGAGATACATCACAGAGTGGATCGAGGCGAAGTGGGGCGACCTGTCCGCAGTCTCTAACGAGCCAGAGGAGAGCAGGGGAACCGAGAGGAAGCAATCACAGAAAGCTGCGTGGATCAAAAGGGATGAGGTCTTTGGAGGGGAGAGAAAAACTCATTGAAGTTCACCATTTATTTACATATCAGACTTCATCATTGCTTTTGCATATTACATTTAAGGTAGCATTACTGCTCGGGCATAGGCTTCATAGGAAATTTTACAACAGGTGGAATGAGTTCATATAACAGCTAGGAAATATTTTTCCCCCTCATTCCTGCCAGAAGCACATTTTGACTCATAACCTTACTGAAAGCAGTACTTTTATTAGGAAAAGAATTCTGTCTCATCATTTTGTGTAATTTTCTTGTAATGGTTTCAAATAAAGTGGGTGAATAACGTAGGAAATGTTGGCAACTGTTCTAATTTTTAAAAAGCTTTCTCAGGGCACTTGGTCACATCCCTCTGGGGTTCTTTTTCTGTAGATATTCAAATGATGGCATTTAATTAGAACAATTATTCATAGAAATTGATTTTCAGAGTTGTACATGTGAACGTTCAGAGAAGTCGAATTTCAAATGTGCACGTCAAGCTCTGTGACCAAAGTGCTTGCATCCTTACCCGGTTAGAGACCAGATGCATGAGGCTCATCTGGACAATGACAATTAAGTTACTCTGGTCACATCTGGAATATTTGCAGTCAAACCAAAACATGTACCATGAAAAGATATTTTCATTTTGAATAATCAATAACTTTCATGAAACCTCAGTCTGTTGGAGGGTGTTCAGCAAAAAAAAAACCCAATTGATTTCAGTGACCGAATTATTTATAAATAAACATTCGATAGGCTCAAAACAGTTTCTTGCATTTTCTAAATGTCTGAGTATTACTTCTGTAATTAAAGTATATTAAGTGAAACACCCTCCCTGACTTGCTGGACTTCTATGTTCTTCTACCTGCCAGCACAGCCAAGAATATTTAATTTAATCTATAGAAACAGTTCTGATAGCTGCACTATACCATCAGCTTTCCACAAACACCAAGGGTCACTACCCTATGAGAAGGCTTTTGTATCTGCCAGTCATTTCTAGCATATCTTCTACTTGATGGTAGTGGCTACCAGAGGTCCTGTGAGCAAATATACTCACTGGTCATTTCATACATGAAGGATAAGCACATTGGCTTTGATAGCTCTGTCCATATAATTTTCTTTTCTAATACTTCTGGGTAAACAGTGGTGAAAGATTCAACTGAAAATTCATTAAAGATATGAAACAACTTAAAAGAGGCTTGGAAGAATTTAAAACCCTTTTGGAATTAAAAAAAATATTTTGCATTTAATCCCCTCCATTAGTTATTAGACACACACATTCATTAGTAATAGCTTTTATCTTTATATTCTACACAATTTCTTCCATATTCCAGCCAGGCATCTTTCCATTTTGCATAATAACTTCACACTTGCACCAAACAGTATCAAACCTGCCTTTTCCCACAGAACCCACTGAATATTTGGGAGTGTATATGTATGCCTCTTGGCGAACACCTTCGTCACGACAGAAGACATTTGGACAAAGAGAAGCTGTTTGATGAAGTCAGAGTAAAACCAATTTATTCTACTCCCCGGGTTTCCCCAAGGAAACAGCAAAAAGGTTGGATGATGCCATTGCACGGTGCTACAAATCACACGTTCCAGCTCAAAGCATCCTCAGACATTGGAGTTCTGTCCCCAACAACGTACCAAGCTAATGAATCTTCCTGTAATAGCTCATCATTCCCAGATTACAAAGCAGAAAATTTACCATTTTTACCTGGAATAAAAGCGCTAAAGAAGAAACAACAAGGAAACCATTATACTTCTTGACATCCTTTAAACTCTGAACCGTTTTCCCAGGGCTCGGAGAACGGTCCGTCACCACTGGAAGGATCCAGGTCCCTGCGTACCATGCTGAGAACTTAGGTGAACTGTTGGAGAGGCTGTGCCATGAATAATGAATAACCCCCTCTCTCTCTCGACACATTTTGACAGACACAAAATAGGAGTTTCGCGATTGCCATTAAATTCAAACCTGGGAGGGCCAGCCCCGGGAATAACATCTTTAAGGTCCGACTCTCTGCACAAGTGGGAGTTAGTATTAGGGGCACATGACTTAATAAGATCTCCTGAATCAAATGAGGATTTGATCAAAGAGATTTCACATGTTTGAGAGTATCCAGTGTTTTGAAGGTAAGAGCAAACAGAAAAGGGAATGCAGAAACAGTCTAAGAAAGCAACACGTAAAGGAAGCACCGGTCATAGCCTGAAAATAAACCTACAAAAGCAGTGGAATCTCAAAGGAACCTCTTTTCATGAAATGAAATGAATGAAAACACTTACTTACCCAAATTTTCAATGGAATAATAACGCTGTTTGCTGTCCACCCGCATGGTCTCAGCATACGGACTGCCTACACCGTAGCCGATGAGGTACCCGCGGATGACAATGTTCGGGTTCAGCGGTGGAGTCCAGCTCATGACGATGCTTGTTGTCAAGGGCCTGACATGAAGAGAGCTTGGCTGGTCAGGAACCTGAGATTCTGGGATGTGAGAAAAAAAAAAAAAAAGAAAGCATAAATTAATATTCTACTCAAGGTTTGCATTTAGATGAAAATATTTGCACAAAAAAATCCCCAAGCAGGTACCCCAGAGTTACATGCAGAGCTTACATGCAATTTCACATGAGCTACATCCTTCCCTTCCAAGAGCACCGATACGCCTCCCCCTATTTTAAACGGAGCATCTCCTAGCACTTTCCACCGTTAGCACAAGGCTGGGAGAGATTTAAAATGATGCAGGAAAATGAAAGATGACCTGCAAAAGAATTCCTAGGAAGACAACTTTTCTTTTCCCTGGTCTATTTGCAAGTTCAGCAGGATCCTGACAGCTGAGTGCATGAGTTGTCCTGTGCTCACAGATTATTTAATGAGTTTTACTTTATTAGCGATGTACTAGTACATCCTGGAAGTGATCTGTCTCTTTCCCAAGAAAACAAGAAGTGAATTTAACTCTCGGACATGCATCTCTTGCTTTGAAGCTGCTTTAAATCATACACCAACATTTCACAAATGAAATAATCAAAATGAGATATTTAATTTACAGGTGTTCCTATAAGTAGTAATTAACCACTTGGAGTCTGTTTCCCCTTCTACAAGCCTAATTTTACTGTAAAGGTTAGATGAGTAAATGCCTTTTGTTTGAGTTTACTCAATAACTACCATATCACAAGTCTCCTCAAAGGAGCTGCACAGTAGCTTGTCTTTTTGAGAGCAGAAAGAGAAGTTACTATTTTTCCCCAATAAAAAGGCTTGCAATATAATAGATGAAAGCTTATGCGGAAGGCAACAAGGACAGGGTAGAAAAAACAGACTATAAAATGAGGTAAACTCCAACAAAAGACACTTTGCAGTTGTGAAGCATTCCCACTGTAAACCTTGGAAAAAGGTAATGAAAAGAAGAATTAACACTTTTCAATAACCAGTGTCGTAGATGCATCCTTGGCATTTTAGGGGCTTTCAGATGAATTTCGATGAACACATTAGAGCGCTCTGAAAACCTGTTGCACCTTCAGGGAATTCCGCTTCATACATTACCGCTCCGAAACACCTAGCCACTTTGGACGTCCTTTGCCCTCAACTCCTTAAAACTGCAAAGCATGGGTCGAAGAAAATTCACTGAAAAGCAGCTACTCACAAAAAGAAAGAGATTGCACCAGCAGTGCCACTGCAAGTCAGGGAAAGTTGCCGTTTCCCCCCAACTTCACTCCCAAACTTTGTTTTAATGTCCAAGCAAAAGTTATGTGAGCAGCTACTCTTGAGCAGTGCTGTTTGAAAAACAAATGACAGAAGCATTTCTTACAAGCCCCAGAGAGAAAATAACAACTTAATGCCTTGCAATGAGAAGCTGGATAACATGGCAATACCGCAATTCCTCCAACTTTCTAAAGGCAGCAGTTCTCAGGCAGCAAAGTAGATCAGAGCATTCAAGGAATCGATTGCCTTCAGATGATGATTTTTACATCTGACACAACACAGAGATTTTAACTGCAGTACAGATACCTCTAGGAAGCCATTTAGGTTAAAACTACTTTATTCAAACATTTCATATTCTTTATTTCAAACAATTCCAATACGCGAATCATGCATTTCAGAGCTACATCATGATGTCTTGTTTCAAAAAGCAAAAGGCAGGTTAACTTCTTGGACCCTTCTTGTGAATTAAGTCTCTCAAATGAAGCTGGGCTGGAAAACATTTTGAACTATTCTTTGAATATTGATGTTTCCTAAACACAGCTATTTTTTGAAGATGCTTTTTTTTTTTTTGCTTCACTTTTCTGTATAAAGCAATTTTAATTACACTATCTTTAGCTCTACTTTCAAATGTATCCTGGGAAAAAAAACATTTTTCTTATTCTGAAACAGCTCTGAATTTTAGAATTTGTGTCGTGTAGTTCACATGCCAAAGCACAAAGTTAAATGTCGGAAGCAACTATTTTTCCCCCCCCAAAAAAAACTTATTTTTTGGATCCCTTTACAACGAAGCGCATTTTCCACAGTAAGGGCTTCTGCCAAACACAACACACAGCCAACCATCTAAATCCATAAATTCTTCAGGAAACTGAACCATCCAGCCTTTGGATGGCTCTGCTGGTTTTTGGTGTCCCAGCACTTGGATATCCAGGAGCAAAACTCTTTATCGAAACATACATCCCATATTTCTGCTTCCTTTGCCGGGCCATGTCCTTGCCATTCCAGACCAACATGTTCACTTCTGTTTCTCCTGGGTGTAAACACGATGCCAGAACCAGTTCTGAGAAGCGACCTTGAGATCCAGCGGGAATCTCCACAGGGAATGCTCCTACATGAAGTAAGTTCTTCATCTGAAGTCCCAAGTGAGCCAAATTTAGGGTCCCCCCCTTAACTGCACCAGAAGTCCAGCACCAGGTCCCACGTAGGGGCACCTTTGGGCACCTGTCAGCCACGGGGAGACATGAGCTGTGGGTGCCCACCAGCCACTGGCACACAAGACAGCTCCCCGGGGGATCGACTCACCAAACCAGATTCCTTGGTGCTGCATTCCTTACTCTCTCCCTTAGAAACACCTTGGCTCCCAGGAAAGGAGAGCTGAGGCTCCATGTCACTGCCTGGCGTGCCATCTCCTCCCGGGGTGCCACGCTGCCCACGCGTGCCTCCCAGCCCTTCGCTGGGTGTCTGGGTGACAGCGTCAGTGCCCACGCCTTCCATTCCGGGAATACTGCACTTAGCACTACTCAAAGCTCCCTAATTCCACTGCCAGCCTTGAGAAATGCTTTACATCTGGGTCACTTTAGCCATTTCCTCAGCCATTCAAAGATGTACGTTTCACAAAGTCAAGGTACTTTCTACTCATCCCATATTTCCTGAATCACTTTTCAGGAGAAATTACAGTATGAATAACAGTCTAGCTTGTCATGCTCTTAAAGCACTAATTTAGAGCTGAAGCTGAATTGTATCACTATCTAATATGTATAACAGCTTCCATCTGTTCAATGCAGTAGTCAGAAACCAAGCATCCTAAACCCATTTTCCTGGAGGATACCTTTGCTAAGTTGATCAGAGATTCTCTTGCATCCTTGCTCAAGCTAT
Source organism: Falco peregrinus (assembly GCF_023634155.1). Classification (NCBI taxonomy): domain Eukaryota; kingdom Metazoa; phylum Chordata; class Aves; order Falconiformes; family Falconidae; genus Falco; species Falco peregrinus. The sequence continues at coordinate 22,140,249 of NC_073743.1, forward strand.
TTAAAACAGACCCTTAAGGGAAAGCACTGCTTTCTGTATTATTTTTTTTTCTTTTTAAAGGATAAAATTAGAGGCTTAAAATAAATATTTAAAACCTTCCCAGCTGTCAGTAAAGGAACGCGAGCTTTCTAGGGAACCTTGAAGAAGCAGCTCTGTTTGGATTTCTAATCACTTAAAAAAAACCCAAAACACTAATTAAAATGAATATCCGTTGGGAGTTGACGATGTTCTCAAGGATAGCGTTCGACTTTGTGTTGCTGATGCCAACGAGGCTTCCAGCGAAAGAAGCTGCATTCGTCACAGCAGCAGAGAGGGCATTGCAGTTACCAGCCTGTGCTCCAGCCCTTCCCTGGTTAGCTGACACATGCAGGATGCGGCGTAACTGGTTTATCCAAGCATTTGCAGCTAGCACACAACACGGTGCATTCCCAGCATCAGGCTGCTGCAGCTTGACGAGGATAATTCATCGGACTGCAAATGCAAGCGCATGGCAGCACAATACCTGAACAAAACCGCTTTGCCCAGGTTTATTCGCATCCTGTGTCTCCTGCGATGGCTCGATTAACCTCTTCATGTGCACGTGTGTACGTGGGCACGGAAACTTCAAAGGAACGTAGTGTTGTTATTGATTTGTTGATAAGTTAAGACTGATTGACTTTATTTGATTGATTAATTGATTTTATAAAATAATTTTATAAAATTGAAAAATAGAAGGATAAGAAATATTTTTAATGAAACTTATATTTGCACAGTAAAAGCTGCTATGAGATCTTCTGTACATCCTGTACCAAGGCTAGAAGAAGGGGCTGGAACCATTGTTAAAACTTAAGTAATAATTTAGGGTTTGAAAGGTTTCTTTGTATCTGACCAGTCTTCTGTATATAGAAGGTGTATTGAGATGTCAGAATATGAGATTAATGGAAATTGGGAAGAGTCGACTGGAACAGCTTGTAGTTGCCTGCCAAGAAACCGTGAACTTTAGTAAAAGGTAATTCCGGCAGGGGGAGATCGCGACCACCGACTCATATACCACCTACCCAAATCGTACCCCAGACCCATTTCTGGACCTTTCTAAGCTCTACTGTGCAGAATCGGATATAGGAGGAGAATATATTAATGATTTACGGGAAATATCATGGTTATGCATGAATACTTAATGAATATGTATGAATAAGTTCTATATATGGTGTCTGATTTTGAGACCTGGCGTGCGTTGATCGTGAGAGGACTCGCTCACGCACCCGGCCATTAATAAAGAAGTGTCTGCTTATCTACATCACATTGGTGCCTATAAGTTTTTCATTCCGAGATTTCGGTAACAGTGTCAACTAAACACAAATCAAAACGAACACACTCAAATGCATTACTTTCTTTTTCCACACTGCGGTGCATTCACAATTTCTCTCTTACTCCTGCCAGTGAAAAATTTTACACCTTCACAACAGCACTCCTCAAAGTGCCGACCAGCCACAGTGTAATGAGAAAGAGAGCATCACGCACCGCGGTGAGTCATCCCCCGTTGGTATAGTTACGAGGCACCTAGAAGCATCACCTCTGCTTTACAACCTTGATGAGAAACCACAGGGAATGGGTCTCCCATTTTGCGTGCCACGCACTGCAGTCCCTCCCGGTCTGCTGGAAAATTGCAGTTGGATATAGCGAAAGGCAGAAATTCTTCCATTTGCAAGATTTTGAGCTCCTAAGGAAATCCAGCCAGTCAAAAGAAAGGCACCATCAAGTAGTATGGTGCATTTAAACTGATTATTTATTGATTCTTTCATCCGGTTTGCCTTTGATCCTTTTTAGGTGGTTTATTTTGTTTTAAAAAAATCATAGCAATTTTCATAAGTTTCCTTTTATTTTCTATTCATCTCCTTTCTACTACATATTTGCTTCTTAGGGATTGTCTGTAGTTTTGCCATGGCTTCCATCTGTCAGATTCTTTGTCCCATTTGATTTGCACTCTGCTTAATTTTTTTTAGGTAGACTTTTTCATTACTCTCCTTTTATTCCTTTACTACTTCAAATATTCCAGTCATTTTATCTCACACTTAAATTCCAGTGTTTTTCTTCCCTTTTGTGCCAGCATCGGCACCGATTTGTACAGCCCACAGTTTCCAGGTATCTGCATCCTGTCATCTTTCACTAATTATGCAGCTTTGCTGCCAACCTGCATTTCTAACATCTGCAAATAAAGGCTGGCAAACAGGATTTGATCTATTGGAATATTTGCTTGGTGAATTGTTAGGCTTGTTGGCATGGTCTTCATTGTTTCTTTGATTGATGCTGTTTATTATTTATGAAGTTACTGATTCACTTCGCTGTATTATTGCAAATTGCCAGGAGCTAAATTCTGGCAGGGAATTATTTCCATGAAGTTTTCTGACTCCTTGGTCCCAGTGATGACAGAGAAACACATTTCATGGCATATGGGACCCGGGAGCGTTAAGAGAACATCTGCTGGTGGGTGTCTAGAGCCCGGGCATCCCACCCTAACCTGGGCTGGGGTGACATCCGCAGTGACACCCCTCAGCTAGAAGGCCTTGGGAGATAACCGCTTTTAAAAGATGCATTTACCGTCGAGATCGTTCTCAGGTGTCTCTGCTGTGTACCAGTCTGAGGAGGGTCCTGTCCCATTCACCGTCATGGCAGCCACCTGGAAACTGTACTGGCTTCCTTTCTCAAGTCCTGTTTAATTCAAACAAAACAAAACAAAACAAAACAAAACAAACAAAAAAAAAACCCAAAAAAGGCAAATAAAAATAATACAGAAAGAAGATTAAGAAAAGAAATTAATGACGATACTGTTATCGATTTGTTAAAAAGTTAAGATTGATTGACTTTATTTGTTTGATTATTTGATTTTATAGAGTTATTTTATAGAATAGAAATATAGGAGGATAAAAATATATTTTGAAGAAACTTATGATTATTTAGTAAAAGCTGTTAGGAGACCCTCTGTATATCTTGTACTAAGGCCAGAAGAATGGGCTGGAATCATTGTTGAAACTTAAGTAATAATGTAGGGTTTGAAAGGTTTCTTTGTATCTGACCAGTCTTCTGTATATAGAAGGCGTATTGAGATGTCAGAATATGAGATTAATGGAAATTGGGAAGAGTCGACTGGAACAGCTTGTAGTTGCCTGCCAAGAAACCGTGAACTTTAGTAAAAGGTAATTCCGGCAGGGGGAGATCGCGACCACCGACTCATATACCACCTACCCAAATCGTACCCCAGACCCATTTCTGGACCTTTCTAAGCTCTACTGCGCAGAATCGGACATGGGAGGAGAATATGTTAATGATTTATGGGAAATATTATGATTATGTATGAATATTTAATGAATATGTATGAATAAGTTTTATATATGATATCTGATTTTGAAGCTTGGTGTGCGTTGATCGTGAGAGGACTCACTCACGCACCCAGCCGTCAATAAAGAAGTGCCTGCTTATCTACATCACATTGGTGTTGATAAGTTTTTCATTCCAAGATTTCGGTAACAATACCAGAGTTTGCAACAGACTGAGTAAAATGAAATCTCTAGTAATAGTCCATTGGATTTGCTACATGGAAGGAAATATATAGAAATACATATATATCTATATAAAACATATATACACATAAAATAGACATGCAGATATAGGCATTAAGAATTGCATGAAGGCTGTACCGGCCCAGGACTAATTTTGGGTTGTCAATCCCATTGGCTGTGTTTCATACATACGTACAAAAATGAATGGATGTCTGCTTAGTAGAGAAATGAAAAATTGTTTTGCATAACTAAGGCATTAATTGCATGCTTAACCAAACCAGCTCACTGCTTTTAACATGCAGGGAAAGGCAGGTATACACTCTCCTTCTGCATAAAATTTGCAGGTTAGGAACTAGGTTAGCAACTGAAGAGCATTTTGCTTTCCAGTGCTCCTGATTAATCTTCAGAGCACACAGTTCAGGCAAAAAAAAATAAAAATAAAAAATACAAAGTCTTATCAATATTGTGAAATAAGTACAAATTCAGAAAGAGACATTTTCCCTCTGTGGCTAAAGCCATCAGAAAACAATTACAGCAATGTTCCTGAACGTGCCACAAGACTTCCAAGTCCCCGAGGTGGGGATATAAGTTTATCTTTTTCCTCAGTCTATACTGACCATGAAGCACAGGAATAAAACGTTTCATTTAATTGCAAACATTCTCTGGAGAAGAACGCTCATAATTAAAATAAAACAGTTTAACATTTCGCTGACATGGAAGCCTACTCTAAAATTGATAGTGGCTATTTAAAAACCCGCCTTGGAACTCTAAACTCATTTGCTATTGCAGATGTTCTTATTAATCCTGTAAAGCACCTCCCTACCCAACAGCATTGCCGCCACGATGTCAAGTGCCTCCATGTTAATATTTAAAATGTCCATTTACAAGAGCCATGGAGCTCGGTCTCCAGCAAGCGCAATATACGTGTGCGGAAAGTAGTAACAAGGTCTGGCTATTTGCCTTCATTGCTTTCCCAAAATATGTATTCCCAAACTCTGTAAAAAAAAAACAACAAAAAACCCAAAACACTTTAGGGGCTGCAGGGAGGGGAGGGCTGGGGCTGCCTGCAGCCCACGCTCCCACCCAGGCTCCCGCAGCTCTTCAAGCCCAGAATAATTCCGGTGAAGGCAAGACTTTGTTCAGGACGTGGGGATCTACCACAAAAGAGATTCATCTGCTCTGCTCCGAGTGGCTTTAACCTACCGCAGCCTTCCTCCCTCGCCAAGGGCACGATCCGCAGGGATACGCAGGGATGGAGCTGCGGAGGTCCCTGCCTTCACTCTGGCACTTTGCATCGCTATGGTTTCTCCTCTAAGCCATCAGAGCAGCAGCGACTCAAAACATCTGAGCAGCTTTCATCATGATTTCTACTTGATCTGCCAGAAAACAGATCCTTTCCAACCTCCCAAATGTGCTCAGCACGCTATCCCTCCCCAGAAAGTACTTGGCTGTCATGCAGCCACTAGTGATGAAGCCTTTACAGGGGTCCCGGGGGAGGGGGGGGGGGGAACTTTGGCACGAGCCTAGGTGAGATGACCAAGATGAGATTTCAGTATTTAAGGTCTTGGTCATAAAAATGCTCTCCTTTTGCTTTTATTTCAGTTTTTAATAAGATGCTGCTTTTCCTTCCAAACCAGCACATGGTTATTTCTTCTGCAATATAAAATTACTTCTGATTCTCACAAACCACACTTTACACCTGAAAGTAAACATAAAGTAGGTCATCTAAGGCACAATCGTGGTTACGCTGAATTCAGTAGCAAAGGTGCCACTGACTTTGACAGTTTAATCGTCCCCCTTGATGCTTTGGCTGCTTTCTCAGTTCTGTCTTGGGCACAATGCAAGAACCCAGCTGAAATTAATTTTCACCTACCAGAATTCACTGCTACCCTTACGATCCTCACCTGGCTGCTTTCATTCTTCGCAATTATAGTTTCTCTATGATCTACTCTTGTCCTTTTTATTCTGTGAGGAGGTATTTTCCATTGAAAATCCAAGGAAATTGATAATTTTGCACCCAGGAGAAGATAGATGATGTTGACTGAGTGCTCAAAAAAAACCCAAACCCCAACAACTGAGGCTTAAGATACTGGAGGCGAAAAATTCAGCTTCAAATTCATTAATGACAAAATCCAGAAGACAAACATATGGTAAAAATAGTAAGGAAAAAATTGGTTTGAAAAAAAAAGAAGAGCACCATAAAGGCTGTCTTTGTACAACACAATAAATGCTACCTGCCAGCAAAGAAATCAATGTTTCCTTGAAGTGCAAGTATATTTTATTCCCAAAGCATTTAATTCATCAAAACCTTGCAAGGCTGTACCATGTGAACACTGACCTGTGAACAAGTACCAGAGGTTGTTTGGCTCCAGTGTTTCAATCTCACCCCTGCGGGTAGTCTTTCTATGTCGGATTTTATAGCCCATGATAAATCCATTCTGAGTACCTGGTGGTGGAGGCAACCAGCTAACTTTGATGCTCTGTAAAAGAAGAGATATTATTGTTGATTCCCCCCCCCCCCAAGAAATAACAGAAATAAAGCACATTAAATGAATGAGGGGAAAAAAAAAAAAAGGAGAAAGAAAAAGGCTGTTTTTCTAATAGCAACATGTATTCAACTAAGCTGTTATTTTGGGAAGAAAACCAAATCGGATCTAGACACTTTCACAGTGGTGTAAAGCAAAGTGTACGTTCTCTAGCAGTGGATGGCTATACAGACAATGGATGTATACAGAAAATTTTTTCCCTTTTCAGGAATTTTTCATTTCACCAGGTCACTGGAATACCTATGACACTAGAAATACCAGCTCTGGTGTTGAGCAGACGCTGCGGCTCATTTCGCTTTCAAGCCCCACGTGCCTCTTGTTGACGGTAGGATAGAGATCTCAGTCTGAGCAGCAACAACAGTTCCGTCCCGTTTTAACTCCACGGACGTTCAGAGACATTACCACACCCTAGTTATATCGATGCAAAGAGAGTCAAACCTTCTGGGAATAAACTTCTTGCCGATCCCAACACTTCCAAGCATCTCCACGGAGCCATTCATTGGGCAGCATCAGCAGCAACGCAATTAACCAAGACCCACCGCTTATTTTTCCCTGCTGGATTGTACAAGGGATCTCACCTCGGCTGAACAGCCCAACCCGAAACCGTCCCCTATGTGGCCAGCCACCCGTCTCTGCCACCGCTCTCCTTGCAGAAAGGTCTGAACGAGTTTTATCACCATGACACAGAAGCCAGTCCACGTATGTGGCCAGTCCTGTCACCTTCTTCTTCCTCCCCGTGCCCGGCAGCTTTGTGCCGCGCTGCAGCCACTGTTCTCCACTCAACCCTGTCCCTTTGCCCATGAACCCCACCACCATCACTCCCTTATCACCAATGGATCTTTTTCCTTACGCTGCGGCAACTGCCTTTCTTCAGGAGCCTTTTGTGAGGGATCTTATCAAAAGGCTTTAGGAAACCTGAGCCAAGGATATCAACTGGATCTCCTTGCCTGCGTGCTCAACGACTCCTTTTTTATTTTTTCTTAAAGTCAAAAGATTTTAATAGGCATGTGAAGCAGGGCTTTCTGCCACAAAAGCTGTATTGATCCTTCCTCGTCATATCATGTCCATCCATATGTCTATTCATTCTATTCTTTACTGCAGTTTCTATCAATTTGTCCAGGCAAAACTGCCAGATTTACTGAGCTGGACTGATAAGACAGCTGATATCGTATATAAACATTTCTCTGCTAAAACAATCTGGGCACCAGCTGTTCCTTCCAAGTCTCTGATCCTGGAGTACTTTCACTCAGCGCAATACGAGCTATTCGGGGTACTACAGGTTTCTCGCGATTGTATCTCTACCATCTCTTACAGCACCGTCTTACAAATTTTTAGACAAAAAGAAATCAACCGCATCACAGTGGATAGTTCTTGACCAAACACAATTTGTTACCATTATTGAGTTGTTTAGGCCCTGCATAAATACGTTATAGCACATATCAAATTAATTATTGCAATAGAAAAATCAATTTTGCACATATACTGCCCAGTGATTTATTGTTACAATCAATTATACATTTCAAAATCAATACTTTGAGTTTTCATTGCTGAGTGAAATAATGCTGAGGTTTTTGCAGTAGGGCAGAACAAACTCCATTTTTGAAAGCAGAGCATGACTGTTTTAAAACTGTAGTTGGTCACTTTGCATATTGAAATTGCCTACATATAAAATGTTTATGGGAGACTGCAAACACCCAGAAAGCACCTTTAAAACCTATTTCTGTTGACAGTTCTGGGGACATCTACAGGTAACGCAATGTTTGGTACCGCTGCACTCCCAACTCTTCCCATCTCTGCACGATGCTGAGCCACACTCCCACCACGGGGACTCAGCACCTGTGGATATTCCAGCCCAGCTATGATAAGACACTTTGATCGCCCAGAGAAGAAAGCAGAGCATTTGGATGTTTTCCCAGAGGAAGAAAGAACAACTCCATCTTTCCCCTGCCCCTTCCAAGAGCAACAAGAAAACTCTTCTGTCACCCCAGCTGCCCCCATCCATGAACAAAAAAAACGAATGGAAGAAGGAACAATAAAAAACTGGAGGGACAGGAATGCTTCCAGGGACCTGTCACACAGCTCATGCAGGTGGACGGCTACAGGAATGATTTGTGGATTCAAAAATCCCATCAGAACGGACAAATCACACTGGTCTCTCAGTCCGGAAAGTGCAGTAACACCAACTTTTACCCAAAGGTGCAGCTTACAGAAAATTTACCACTAAATCAGCTGATAGAAACCAGAAGTGAACTTTGAAAGAAATCCCATGCTTCCAAAGACCTTCTGATGCCCCAGACATTTGAGTGGACCTTTGGGTGGTCCACCATCTTTTTCCAAACCACAGGCTCCATTTTGTCAATTTATTTCAAACAAACAAACAAAAAAAAAGATCGCTGAGCTGCGTGTCAGCTGAAACATCTAGGAGGCCCCAAGACAATTTGCTGCCCTCCAGGAGAGGCAGCAAGAGCGTTGGTTGCACACGTTCCGAGGAAGGGTTCTCCAGGCCAAACAAACACTTTCTTGCAAATGGAACAATACTCAAGCAACAGATCTGCCACTGGGGTGGTTTAACCCCTCGATGGGGCCAGTCAGCAACCATTTAAAAGACTGATGGATGGTATAATGACTTTGGAACTGGAGCAGGAATGGCTCCGGTCCCTCTCAAGCCATTTCACCATAAGGTTGCATGAGCCTTGCACAGGGATGCTCCATGTGGGACCATGATGACGCAGCATTGGTCCTACCTTTCTGAGCAGAGAAAACGCTGAAGGCTCCCAAAGGAAGGGCACACCGGCATAAGGCTGACAGTGTCCAAGCAAGTTTTCGAAGCGTATCCAAGCACATGCCCAAACAGAGCAAAGGACAAAGCCTGCTGCACACAGGCATAGTACTGCACGTGTGCAATTACTTGGGAGTTTTATACATGCATAGCTTTTAGGGATATAAGGAAATATTGCAGTCATCCTATTTCTAGCCTAACCTTGACACTAATTTGATTTTTAAAAAGACAAACGAGTTCCAACAGAAGCATCCAGGCACTTGGAGCTGTGACACCTGCAAGCACAGAACAGTTAATATGAGACCCCAAATATCCCTTCCTCTGCCTTGAAGTCAACAGTGACTGCATCTCCCTGCACAGCAGGTCCCTCAGAAGTAATGGGTTTGATCCAACGCTCAAAGTAGAATAAATAAGATCTTCCTTATGATTAGAGGAAAAAGCAGGTTCTTTACAGATCCACCTAAAGCTGTCACTCGAATGGCAACAGTTCACTTTCACCTCAACCTGGTCTCCATGGACACCACAACGATGCTTTTTATCAATAGTACTTAATGTGTGACCCTTTGCTCCAGGAAAATCAATGACTAAGGTTCTAACAGGCTTCTTGTCCTTTCTTCTGCTTAAGAGAGAGCAGTAACAACTAGTGCTCTAATCCTTCATGCTTTATCTGAGAGGTAACCAACAGCAAGAAAATATTTCCTTTCTGTTATACCAGGATTCCTAAGGAAGCCATAAAATGAAGCCAGCTTCAAGGGGATTGTAGGAACCTGTTAGTCCTGGTTGGAACGTAACATGGAAAAGTAGTGTAAAAGGTTGCTGGCCACCTCCCGTTTTCTGAAACAAGCCTTTTTCAACAGGAACATGGTCCCTTTCATGCACCGTGAAGAAATCACCCTGAGCAGCTCACACACCCAGCACAGCCCTAGCTCAGAGCTGCAAACGCCTGGGATGTTGCAAAACAGTCCTTTAGAGATTGCAAACTACGTGGCGTGATCCCTCCTAGTTTAACTGTATTTGCTAAACCTTTTCAGGGAGAACAGACTTTGACCCCAAGAGTTCTAACCAAACCTGAGGTGAACCTTTACCATCTTTCCTGCAGTTTCCAAAACCACAGGATATTTCTATTTTCCCATTTCCATGATTATTTAGTAGAATAAAAAAAAGCTGAGGTATTATCTCTACATGGATTGGAAATGCAAACCACCAGAAATCTCACAAATCTTAGAAAATCAAAGTTTCTAGATGTGCAAAGACCATTTGTCAGCTCATTTTAGTCAATAATCCTCTGATTATAAATATTTATTAACAGATATTTGCAAACATTCATTTGGTTATAGTAGCAGATGACTAGCACCTGCTTTATGAACTTTCTCTGTTGCACTCTGTCCCTGCACATAAGCTTTTCTTCTGATTTTTTCTTTACTAAGCCCATTCTGTGGTTGCTTTTTTTCCCCAGTCAAAGTTCAATTATCTACAATCAAACCAGCCAGGTACAAAAACCAAACCTTTGACACAACAGAGCCTTGAAGTGATATGCTGGAGGAAGGCTCCAAAAACTCACCAAGATTTTAAGCCATCACATGCCTTAAGGGTGGGTGGGCTATTCTGCTTGAAAAGTGGAGCCAAACTAAACCAAAATGGGAATAACACCTGTGTAAAAACACTCAGGGCGCAGCCTGAGCTGCCAATGAGCACTGGGATGGGATGGGATGGGATGGGAGGGGGTGGGAGGTGGTGGGTGGGATGGGGCTCCTAGCACCTTTAAAGAGGACAACAGGTGCTACCCAGGATCAAAGTCCAGAGATTTCACATTTTTGGAAAATAAAACTTTTATGAGTTAAAATTTCCCACCTACCAGCTGATGGTGAACTATATTCTTTATATATACATACATATATATATATATATATATATATGACTGAGGTTAAGTCAGTTAAAAGGCAAAGCCTGACCAACTGCAAGGTAGGGAAGGGAAATAAAGCTAGAAGAAGAAAGGCTGTTATGAATTTGTGTAGATTAAGCACCTAGAACACATCTTATTTGTAAAAAGTTGGGAAAAGTACAACAAATTAATAACCTGATGATTTCATGCAACAAAATGGGCTTAGGTCCTTTCATAAAGCGTCCTGAGGTTTTGCAGAGCTATTTTACATCTTACACACTGCCTTTGTTCAGCTTTTGCTAGTAATAGCAATGGGCACTGAAGATACCCAAGGTCTGTCAAATGTTGCAGTGACACACGTTCAATATGCTGGAGAAGAGCAATTAAAGCAAGCAAAGCAATGCCACAGCCCCTCCCAAGGATCAGTGGTTTTGAGACACCCCGAGGGCAAGCGTTCCCCTCCTAAGGTTGCGATTCCTTGAAGAAATGAAAATGTAAATACCAGCATAGAGAAGCTGGACCTGTCAGGAGCAAGGCTTATAGCCAAAACCCCAACACACGGCCCCAGACACAGTTGTAAATCATTACAACCCCCCAGGACACGGCATAGGAAGTGTCACAACCGCTTTGACTTCTCTTCAATCATTAACCCCCCCCCTTGGGACCTGGCTACGGACACCAGACCGGCCACCACCCACCGCAACGATACATCCTAAGGGCTCCTCAAGATCTGCTAGGAAAGTTGTCCCGTGCATCTGAGAGCGAGCCTTTCTGCGCTTCCCAGAATCCATGGGAATGTCTGACTATGTCTTTTTAAACTATTAATTAATCTTGGCCTCAGTGATCTCCTCTGGGTGAACTGCACATTCAGAGGCATTCTGGCTCCATTTCTGCTAACAATTACATCTAAACAACCTGAACAGCTTGCAGAAAACTTGCATTGTGTCCCAAATCAGGTATGTTTTGAAAACCAGGTAGGATTCAAGAAGAGATTTAAAAAAAGACAGTATTTAAAAAAATATGTCTAATCCTCAGGTGTACTTTGAAAGAGGCTAGCACTTCAGAAAAGGGAAAAATCAACGTGTCGTTGGCACAGTAAGAGGTGCTAAAGCCTGGTATAACTGCAAAATAATAATTTTACCAAGAAATTAAGCATCCCAAAGTGAACTAAAGGATACTGTACTGTTTTTTTGGTGGGGTTTTTTTTGTTGTTTTGTTTTGGTTGTTTTTTTTTTTTTCTGTGTGAATTCTCTCCCAATAGATAAATTCCCAGGAAATAACTTTTTCTATACTATGCAGGTGGCACAGAACCTTCTTACCTAACGCTATAAGGAAAGTCCAAACTATTTAGAAGTCAGACCTCTGGAGCCTACAGAGATCCTGTAAGATTATTTTTTAATTTTTTTTTAAATGAAATCAGGGCACCTTGTTTAGAAAGGCTTTAAGCCATTATTTTCAATGCTCTGGGAGAACAAACTCAGTTCCGTTATTTGCTAGTGGCATCCCGGCCATCAGCAGTTCACCACCTATTTGCCTGCCGTGTGGTTGAGGCTCCCAGCTGTCTGTGTGTTAGCTCAGACCCGGGCGGGACACAGAAATGCCTTGAAAAAAGGTAACAGGAGGCCCAGGGCAAGGAAAGAAAAAGGAGAGCATTTCACAGCATGTGCCGTGAATGCCCAAAGTCCTGCTAGAAACGGCTGAAAGCATCGGTGGTCGAAGACGATGGGATTTTTCACGTGCTGATTTGCACGGTGAGGAGCAGGAATGAGTTTTGGATCTATTTTTTCCAAGCAGCTCTGCTCTTTTCTGACCCTTACTGACTTACTTTCCAGCAAAGCCATTCCCGGACTTTGATCCCATGCCTTCCAGCACAGTCCTGGGCTCGGAAACGCGGCTGCTGGGACACACGGCTTCATTTCCCGGGCTGGCAGTGAGACTGCAGCTGTACTCACCAGAGAGCCTGGCCAAGCAAACAGCATCCAAACCCTGTTATGGTACATGCACGAGGGATACACCAAGGCACCGGGCTTTTCCCAGCCCCTCCTGCCACCCCTTGGATCCGCTCCCACCATCCCACAGGCAAGGGGTTCTCCTTCTACAACCAGCATGTAAGCTGCAAATTAATTTACAAATACATGTCGAGGATGTTGGCAGTTGCCTTGGATACAAGCAATTTTTACAATCCCCAGCCACGGGGTTTCATAAAACCACTTTTTTTTCACCCCAAGAAAAGAGAAGAAGAAAAAAAAATTGGGAGGATTGTTAAGGTATGAAGACCTTTTCAGCCAGTATTATCTCCTCAGGGAATATTTCTCTTCTGAACTACATCTCCAGACAGCCCTTATATATAAAATTGCATGATCAAATGCTTAAACCATTTGATCATCACAGATGTAAAAAATAAAATAAAGTTTTAAAAAGTGATAGTCATGATATACTGGGGAAAAAAACCACCCTGTAGGATAAAACCTCCTCTGGGTGTCTTCACTAACTTAAATACAAAAGAGAATGAAACAGAACAAAATACAAGGCTTGGAAGAGTCAGGAACCTCAGGCAAATCCTTGGTTCTAGTGGCAAAGGAACAAAACAAACACCAAAGAGAGGTGTGAAAATAAATTAAGAAAAGTCATCATTTTCTCTCTGCAAACATAGAAACTTCTAAGGCATGGCTGCTTCCAAAATTATGTTCTATATATTTAAAAAAGACTTGGGAAATAATCGTGTACAGTGCAACCGTGTGCTCTTTAGCTTGCTGACGTACGGACATTCCAAAACAATATGCTTAGATGAATATCTAAAACAATTTTTCAATGTTTCAAAATTGGTGAGATTCCTCTGAGCTACATTTAGACACTTAAAATGAACACAGTCACAGATACGGGAGTTTTAGAAGTCAAAGTTAGGGCAGGCAAACCTTGCTTTCAGTTTTTCATTTTATTAAGCAGAAAAGCGGGGATTTAGTCCTTTATAGATATTTTGATATTTTGGGGCAATTTTACACATTTCATCATACAAGTAAAACTAACCCCTATTGATTTTGTAAGCACATTTGAAAACAAAACCTTTTAAAGTAACTAAGAGATACTATTGGCTTGAAATGCTCTTTTTTTTTAAAGAACATGGTACTCATGAAAATGTTCAAAGCTTTGACTTCTCATTCAAAGTTGGGCTAGAAAGTTTTCATTGGGAAAAAAACCCCTCTGTAATAGGAAAACCCCTCTACAATATATCCCCGTAGCTGTAGCGATGTCTCTCTTTTCATCTCAAAATGTTCATGTCAATGAAAATTTTCATTTTCATTCATTCCTTCGTTTTTCTTGACACAGTTACTCACAATGAACGTTTGCTCTCAGTTCTTCCTCCCTCCACTGAGGATGCTCTCTCTCCTTTCAAGTGGCCTGGGGTGCCTGGAACTGAGAACCCCTGGAATACCGACCAGCAAACGGACACGGATGCTGCTGGCAGCATCCCGGCCAGGCAGGGCTCCTGTCCCTGCCCAAGGGATGCTGAGGTGCCTGCACAGCATTCCCTGCCATCAGGTGTACAGGGGCAGCAAAGCACCCGCCGAGAGACGCCTGTCAGCATGGATGATTCAGATCGGTCAGGCACGGCTGAATTTCACCTCCTTCCTTCGCCACATCTGCTAAACAACGCCAACTTGGAGAGGGCTGCAGTCAACTATACAAGAAAACGAACTGGAACTTTACAGGTCCAGGGATCAAAGCAACTATCAATACTTCAATCAAGTTTTCAATTACAAATTCATTTAATTGATTAGCACTTAGCAGCACCTGTGGTTGTGGCTATACTGTAATTACTGATTATACTGATACTGATTACTTAAACAATATCTGTCTGAGAGCCTCATGATTAACAGTGTGTAAAGCAAAGGGCACAATAATTTCAAAATAATTAAGCTATTAAGATTCAGACCAAAATCAAAATCTCAATAATATTTAAAATATTTTTTTTTCTGGTTTAAATAATGTTACTGCATGTGTCTTTATGATGCTGTGCTGCTATCAGGAGCTGCCCAGAGACCCGTCAAAGGCACCTAACTCCCTCTTTCTCCGTGCCCATCAGCACAAACAACAAGACACCATCACCACCACAAGCAACAAAAGAAAGAAATCAAAAAAGCACAATGAAATACTGCATCCCTAAACCTGTTCCTTAAATATTTATGCTCCTGCAGCCAGTAAAGGAGGTTCCTCCTGTTATAACATAAGCAACAGAGTGATGCACTCTGGAGTTCCTGCATCCGTGACCTGCCTGACCCCATTGCAGCCCTGATGCTAATTCTCCATACTATTTTTATATCAAGCCACTGACACTCTCCTTTTGGCAAATGACACGTTTTCAGATCCAGACTAGCAAAATGTTAATGGCAACAGAAGTTTGTGAGTCTTAACGTGCATGAAGGCTGTTGTGGCGAGGTACCGCAGCAGCGCAAAGCGTACCTGCTTCCCAGGACGCACTGTCAACCTGGAGAGCATCTCTTTGGGCCTCCGACAGAAAAAAGCATACAGATTTAAAGTTCAGATTTAAAGGCCTAATTTGGTCACAGAAAAGACGCTATTTTGGGCATAGAGGTTAGTCAGTGAGTTTCGGAAGAGAAAGGAACCATCTGGTGCTATTCAAGCATGTGTCGTGCACTGGAATGGCTCCCTGAGCCCGATGGTGGGCACTGAGAGAGGGCTGGGATAGGATTCGGACAGGATCCTGAGCAAGAAGCTAAAAAGAGGTAAATTCCACAAATGGGTTTAAAGCTTTGGTTGAACTGCTCAAAGATGGATGATGATGATGATGATGATGAATAAGCCTATTAAAAAGGCCAGGGACACCAGAAAGTAGCGAAACATCTGCAGAAGGAAGGGAAGAACTGCCAGATGTTGCTGGGGTTGGTGATTTTTATGCCCAAAGAGGAATATTCTGGAAAGCAAGTTTTACAGCCAAGGTCCAAACTGATTTATTCCTAAGGTTGCCTTAAGACCTCCCAAGTGTCCTGAACATCGTGGACACGCACAAGTCACCCACCCTGCAGCCTCCAGCATGCCGAGGGGAACGGCTGAGAGCCACAGCCACCCAGCAGCCCGAGCTACTGCCGCACGCCTGAGCATCCAAGCAAACCTTTCTGCACGGAGAAAGAGGAGATGTGAGATTTGGGGAGCTCCTCCTTACAGAAAGCAAACCCAGCAAACCCACCATCCCACCCATCCATCAAACTTTGTGCACCCTCACGGTACTCATCTTCTTTCCTAGATGATGGTGTTTCCAGAAAACATACGAGGTCTTCTCAGAAAGCCACCAGCGTCCTGGCTGCCTGCGTAGCGAGAAGGAACAAGCCTGGCAACATGCCCCAGCCGTGCCCCCACGTGTAGTAAGCCCTGAGCAACTCCACCGCAGCATCACCTGCCTGGCGCCCACCTACTGCCAGGGGACTTTGGCTAGTATTTAAGGGTAATAACCTCCAGCCGTCTTCATTCCCTGACCCTCTTGCAAATCAGAAACAACATAGGAATTTGGTACAAACGTCCCTCTAGAGAGAAACCACATCAATGCCAGAACCAGTACTCCTTTCCCCAGTACTGGGACCACACAGTTCTTTAGGAGCGCTGGCCCCGGTTTCTAGGAGCAAGCGAGGATGCTGCTGGGGGCTTGCTGGGGGCTGGGTGACACCTCTCCCACAGCCACCCTAGGCATGCTCCACCAGTGAGCACCACGTGTGCTTCCCATGCTTGTGTCCAAACCCAACAAGCGTGAGCCATCTGTGAGAGACACAGCTCACAAGCCCCGGGGGTCTCCAGGGGTTCTGCAAGCCGAACCAGCAGCCAGCCTCCAGTTCTGTAAATTCTCCTCACTCCCTCCCAGCCATGGCCGTTACTCATCCTTCGCTCCTCCCTTCAGACACACTGCAGCATTACAGACTCTTCCTCCTCCTTTGTAACTTGCTATGTGCCACGCACCAACACTCCCCTCGAAGGACGGTACCAATTCCCATAGATTTTCAGGAGACTAACAACTGTGTTACGGGGTAATGGTTGAGGGAAGGCAGGCCTCAAACAGCCTGCTACTTCACCTCCATCTTTCATGACACCAACACACACATTTCCGTACAGCTTGAGACCTGAATCTGAGGTGACACCGATGCTGCAGAGGGTTTGCAACCTCCCAGTGCAGAACTTCAAGAGCGTTTCTAGCAGTTTCTCTGCTTGGGAGATGGAGGTGCACGCAGCAGCGCTCCCAACACACACGAGGCATGGAAAGATGCAGGGACAATTAGCCAGGCTGTGGATTTTAAAGAGAAACACTTCTGCTTTTCTCAGTTTTTAGGTCAGGCTAGGACATGTCCCATCCCACTCCCCAGGACTGCAGAGCAGTAGCCAGGGGAAGGAAAGCTCCCTCCCAAAAAATGCCGACAGCAGGTCTGGGGAAGGACATCACCACGTGTCTGTGCAACATGGAGCTTTTTCTGTTTCTTTTCTTTCCGTAACAAAAAACACACTCTAAGAAATACCTTCTTAAGTTTTGCTGACAAAACTTCATTTCTTTCTTTGACAACATCCCCGAATTGCACGCGTTTTCCGTGCCCTATTCAAAATGGGCACTTTGAAGTACTTCCAAGCTTTGTTACATCCCATTTATTCACAGAAGTGTGTTATTTTTGACTATACGAATATATCTCTCTAAGTTTGGGGCTGAATGCTAAGAAAATGTGGTTTTGTAAAACTGTGTTTCAACGGTGGCATAGCAGTGAAGTTTATTTCAGGAAAAATGAAGGCACTCTAGCATTTTCCCTGGGGTCACTCAGAATCCTTAGGTCACTCCAGGGCCCCATTCCTCAGCCTGTGTTTATTATCTCAGCATTTTAAAACCTGCCCACTGCTTAATTCCTCCCCAGTCTGTACCCCAAGGCTGATCTTGCTCATTAATTCTGATTGCACATTATCAGCGCTTCTGCTTTCAGCTTCCCGAGTCTCCAACACCTTGGCTGAAATACAAGGGCAGGGCAGGTATCACACGTTGCCTTAACTCCAGCTCCAGCCAGCTGTGAAAAAAAAATTGTCTTCAGTAATTGTTTCTGGGTTTCTTTTTACATTTTTTTTGTTTAATTGTATTTTTCTTTCAAATCCGAAGTGCTGGAGGTCCCTGTAATTATCACAGGACCCAGATGCCAAATTCATCTGGGAAAGGTAAATGACTGGAAGTCGCTAGACAACCAAACACGTGATATTGATTTTTAGGATTAATGACAGGGGTCATTCAGGATAGGCCTTTAAATTTTGTACCCATTGGCATCTATTTAATTAAAGACATCTCATTCCCTATGGACATTCAATAACATGAAGTGGGGCTCCAGAAAGCATCAGCTCAGACATAAAAATGTATTTTCTCATTTCCAGTTCTTCCAACAAGCACTTTTGCTTCAGGGACCTGCAGCTAGACATTTTGAATCAGCATCAAAGCTGCTGTTCGGGCAACTTTCAGCATCATCCCCCCCCCCCCTCCCCCAATCAGCCTGAATTTGCAGAATTCAATGCGATTTGCCTAATTCTCTGCACACCCAAAAATGATACCAGTCAGTGATAAGCTTAAGGCAAATTTCTGAGGCTTGAAAGACTTCTCCTGAAGGTCTCCTCTTAAATGTATTTATAATTGGTACCTCAGTTGATATAGAGACATGCAGAAGGTTATTCTTCCATGGGGAAGGACACTGGAACTAGTCCAGCCTCAACTGTTGTTTACTATTTAGAGCTGAAAAGTCCAAGTCTGTTATAAATCTGCTGTGGACATTCAAGGTTGGGATCATCCCAATTAATCTACGTCCATAGCTGAAGCATCCCAGTGCTTGGTCACAGAAGGATGTATCACCTATCTGAACAGCCCTTCAGGAGCTGCCTGCACCTTATCACTAAAACAAGCAGCACTTAGCATTTCAGATGACAAAATTAAGTGCCTAAAGTTTAAGTGGAACGATCAAAGTCAGGCACTCTGTTGATCCAGATTGCATCTAAGCCATGTTGGAAGAGAAGTTAATATAAAAACGACAATGGAAAGCAACAGACATGTCACTGGAGTGGTGGAGGTTGGAAGGCACCTTTGGGGTCGTCTACTCCAACCCCCAAGTATTCATTTGATGCTTGTTCAGAGACAACCCATCATGGTTCACATTTCCAAAGGCAACCTGTGCTGCTGACATCTCCCCCACGCTCCACGGAGACCCGTCTGACTTGGTGTCCTGCCACAGGTGGCTAGGGGACGCTGCCCAAAATGAGAGACCACAGCCCACCCCACACTTCAGAGCACCAGTCCTCATTAGCAGCCTCATTATCTTGAATTAAGAGCATGAAGACAATTCTTTCACTCAGTTTCCTGGGGGCACTGCAGCCCTCCCAGCCGGCAGCTCCCACCCTCAGGCTCAGCGCTGCACATGCCATCACTGCATCATCCAGCCCTCCCGAAGGAAGAGGTTGAGTCTTTTAGCTCATTTTTTCCTTGGAAGCAGTGTCCAGAGTCACAGCTCCACAGGGCAGAAGGGATCTCTGCGACGATCCCCTCCATCCCTTGCCCGCTGTAACAGAGTCTGTGACTCCTCCGGATTAATTCTTGGTTGAACGGGATCAAGCAGCAAGTGGGTTCTGCCTGACCTTGGGAGAGGGGACAGATCTGTTCAGTTAAACACGTAAAAAAGGCTTATTTTGGTCTATTTTGGAAGTTTTACTGTATTTTCAAGGCAGAGACAGGCTTGCACGATGCCATCAGAATGAGTGACAAGCCAAACTTTGGTTACAGCCCTGCTGCCCAGTACATCTACCTTAAAAAAGTTATTTTCCTTTCAGAAGATTTAATGTCATAATGTTAACAGTAAAGGAAGGCACAATAGAGTTGTCAAGAAAAATAAGAAATAATCCCAGCCACAGTCCTGAACAAAGCTCTCTGCAGTAAAGCGTGCGGTGATCTAAATAGCCTAGCACCTGGTTGTTATTTTTTGCCTAGGTAATAAATACAGTAACCTTTAAAAATGGATTTTAGAAAATAACCTGTTACATCAACAGTGGGGTGGATTCCCACCTGATGCTCACAATTAACCACCTCAGCCAGGAGGACTGCTAAAAAGAAATGTCTCCGTAGAGCAGAGGTAGCATTTTTGGCAGTTCTGATCCTTAGGGCTATACCTCTCTCACCAAAAAATGTTGTAGTGTAAGAATTATAAAGACAGTGATGGATGTGAGTCCCGCCTGCTCTCATTACCACGGTCACAATATTTAGGCCCTCAAGGGAGGAAAAACTGTCAAAATGCTAAACAATTCCAAGTTTTCCGAAGTCACCAAGGAACTTCACAGCGCTGCGCCCAACACACTTGTTCGCTAAGTAAATTTAAGTGACTGGTTTCAAAGCAAGCCCCTTTTAGTCCATCAGGCTGCCGTAACATCCTCCCTTCACCAGGGAGAGCCTGGCAGAAGCCCCTCTACCCCTTCGTTCATGCCACTGAAGAGCTTAGGGCTGGCTGGTGGGAAGCCACCACTGTGGTGGTGGGACTGCAGCCTCCCCTGGAGTGACGTTCACTTACGGTTATCCCAACAGAGCAAAATATCTATAAATACAGAGCAATGAGGCACGGCAGGTCTTATTCAGCCACTTTCATCTGCACTCAGCAAAGTGCTATTCCAGAAACGTCACTGCCATGTTGCACAGTTTTCCTCCTAGGAAACACACAGGACCAGCACCTGCACATTCTGACCTCTGGTCATTTTACGAAAAGGCAGAGCAAAGCAGCAGATAGTACAGTCACAATAAATCAAGATCACCTTGGGTTTCAGCATCTTCTTTTTGAGTTAACATGATTAACATGATTGTTTCTTTCTGGTTTTCCTTCCTTTACGGTATCGTTTTATTTGCCAGTGGCACATCGTCACTTGGGTGCCACCCAGTAGATAAAGAGGGAAATTTTCACTTCACAATACCATCTCACATTGCTAATTTGTCTTAACTTTACAGGAAGAAGAAAGCAACCATTAAAAAATTAGGAGCTTTTGTTGCGCGCTGGTTGCGGGAAAATAATTTCAGAGCTTTTTCCAGTTGGAGTAAATTACACCAGATGTCAGCTCTTAGAAATTCCAGCCTGTCATTACACTGACAAAAATAAGTCGTTTGGTCCCGGTTTTATCTGATGGGAAAACAAGCTATACAGCAAAGATAAACAGTCAAAATAAAATATTGTCCAAAAAAAAATGAAAATGCTCACAGCCTGCGGATGAACCAGCAAAGAGGCATCGGGAGCAGCCCCCAGCTGGGCTTAGCACAGCACCTGACCACCGCAGATCCCAGTGGATCTCATGGCCTCATCCAGCAAAAACCAGCTCAAGGGCAGACAGGTCCGCGCTGCAAAACCTGAAGCTGTAGTTCATCTCCTCGGGGTTCAGAAATGCTTGGGCCAGGATTAAACCTTAATGGCAGGTGTGTGAAGGCACAGCGTAATGCCGAGTACGTGTAGCAACTATATGTAGCACCAGTAATTTATTTCCTGACAATAAAAAGGCTGTCACAATAGCAGGCATTTAACATAACACCCCCCCACACACACCCTGAAAAACACCGCTGACAACTAAACCAAATAAATACAAAGTCTCTAGTGACATCCACCGAGGTGTAGTCTTTGTGTAGAGTAAGACACCCTTTCTGATACTGCATGAGCTTTATTTTTTTTTTTTAAATACTCATATGACCCATCAGTTCATCCAAACCCCACACTCCTTATCGTCGTGCCCAAGATGCCAGTGGAAACACTCAGGATTTACATGAGGACGTGCAGCATATGCCCTGCTCCACAGAAATGTTATTTCTTCTGGTGAACGCTCTGTAAACTCCATTTCAATAAAGAACTTGGACAAAAGGAGCAAGGTGAAGAATATCGCTGTGTGTACATGAAATCTTTACTGAGGAGAAAATGAAAAGGCAGCAGAGAAAGAACACGGGAGACTAAGCACTCGCAGGAAAGATCAGTGGTAAATATATTAGAGCATACACAGGAATATAGGAAAAAGTTTAATAAACCAATACAAAGGATGTGAGCATATTTGGAGAGAGTTAGTTAGCCAAACAGCATTTAATACGCAGTTCAGAAGGGACTTACTGAATTGAAGCGCTTCAGCTGTTGCTGCAGATGACGATGGAGTCTCCTCCTTCCCCCCGGTGAGGCAGGAGGTACCCAGCATCATCTGCCCTCACTAGCAAAACAATAACTGTATTTAGCACATTTTATGACTTACGCAAACTGCTGCAGCTTTGAAAAAGTGGTCCTGTAGAAATATCAGATTTTGCATACATTTTTCTTCACCATCTAAAGAAACCCCATGGTTAATACACACTGCACAGCATCCTGCCTCGCACCTCCCGAACCAAAATTCCCTAAAGCCAAGCAGATTTTTCCTCTTTCATTTTCAATGGATGGATGCCGGATTGGGCCCCTAAACTGTATAATTCGGCACACCATCAGCATCATTTATTCTTCCGTTTAATCCTATACCCGTGTAAAAATGCAACCTCCAGCATCTCAAGCATCACTTAGAGGGCGGGGGACACATCTATTCCTGACAAGTTTTATTAGACATTTTATTCCCTGGGAACCACCCAGGGGGATGCTTCTCACTTCACTCATATATTGTTCCAACTTCAGCCCAAATAAATGGAAACAAAAAATATACAAACTAACTCTCTGGTAGTGCCACTTAGTTTAAAAAAACAAACACCAAATCCCAAACCCAAACAATCTGAAGAGCACTAGAAGAGCACAAATACAGACTTTCATTCCATAAATATAATGGAATTTAAGCCCAGAAAAAAGCTGGTTTATAATTGTTTCATTCTCCAGAGACTGTTCTGTGAATTTTAAAGATGGGACTACGTATGCTTTTGGCTTTAGAAGGGCTATGGGATCTGAACTTTGGGTTTAGGGAGCTAACTTTTGTCTTAGGATTTTGCTTCCACCACCACCACCACCCCACCCTCCCCTGATCCCCTACACACCAATTCCCTTCGGCAAGGCTATTTTTATAACATCCAAAACTCTTTGACGGCTTCCCTTTTCATCGGTTCGACAACACAAATTAACAAGAAACGTTATTCCCACTGCTATAGCCACATTATCAACACAGAATAGGAAAAACAGCGACAGAAAAGCAAAGAAAACTCACTTTAGGTTATATACAATTAAGAGAAAATTCCATAAAAGTCATTAAATGGAAAAAGAAAGAAATTTCAGGTTCTGATACTCATTTAGGCTGGGCAAAAGGACCTCAGGGAAGCAAGAGTAAACATACAGCTCTTTGCAGGTACCTTCATCCTCCCAGAACGGCACAAGCAGCAGTTGCATCAACAGAAAGTGGAGAAATAAATCGACTGGAAATAGTTTTATTTTCCAAATCTTTGGCATCCTCACAGGACCCTCCAGCACGTCAGGCTGAGCCTGCGCTCCGAGGGAAGGCTCCATGCCACAGGAGATGCTGGGATACCTTTGCTCCCACCCTGGGGGTGCTGGGTGTGGGACCCCCATGCTGCTGAGCACCCCAAAGCAGGGTCAGGCCACCCCTTCTCCCACCTTTGTGCCAAATGCAAGGGGTTTTAGTAGCACTTTATGGCGATTACAATTTTATGACACACCCACACTGGTTTGGAAGGATGCAAGAATGAAATCCAAGCCGCATTCAGATTTACAGACCTGCTGGAAAAGAAAAAAAAACCCAAACAACACAACAAAAAGAAACCAACGCAAGACATATACCATATCTATCGAGATGCCCCAAAATATATCAAACAGTCTGCCCTGCAGCTCTTGACGGTGCTCAAGAGCCACACCAATTTTCTTACCCATTCAGTGAAAGTGTGATGCCTTTCCATCATTTCATTAAATGCCATTTCTCTGCTGGACCAAACGAAACGCCATGACCCCAGCAGCTCCCTCCAGTCCAAGGAGATGCTGGCAGCATCTCTGGGCTGCACAGGGTGAAGGGACAGCCCAGGTGGCAGCGGGACCCTGGTCTGCACCCAACAGGGGCACTCACACCAGCAGATCAGGGGTTGCAGGAGGGATGGAGCTATGAAAGAACAAGATGATGGGTTTCGCCTTTGCTTTGACTGGTCATCACAAACAGCAAAACCCTGATGCTCGAGCCAGGATGCGTGAAGGGAAGATGTCTCAACAGTGATGTCAACATCCATGCTAGCGCCAAACATTTTCTCCATCCAGGAGATAATTTCATTATCTTAACATTGCCACCCCGGAGCCAAAGCCATAAATCTTTTAGGTGCCTAAAATGAATTTCAGGAAAACTAAGTGAAAATGTCACTGGATGGTGGGGACAGAGTTTTTAGGAGGGGCTGTAGCAACAGGACAAGAGGGAATGGTTTTAAATGGAAAGAGGGGAGATTTAGCCTGAATATTCAGAAGGAATTGTTCCCTGGGAGGGTGGGAGGTGCTGGCAGAGGCTGCCCGGGGCAGCTGTGGGTGCCCCGTCCCTGGCAGTGCCCAAGGCCAGGCTGGGGCTTGGAGCCACCTGGGCTGGGGGGAGGGGCAGGGGGTGGCCCGGGGGGGCTTTAAGGCCCATCCCGACCCAAACCATGCTGTGAGTCTGTGATAACTCTCAGGTTGGGCCAGGGAAAACCAGCATGAGCCACATCCCATCACCTCCTCGCCAAGGCCTGGCTGAACCCCAGAGCACAGCAGCACATTTTACCAAAAAGCAAGGAGGAAGTTTTCTAAGTGAAAATCCTGAAGGAACGTGATAAAGTTACATAAGAAGCAGAAAAAAAACCCCCATCAGCTGGTCTCCATAACTGGAGGCATGCAGGGTATTATTATGCCAAAAATTATGTTTCTTTCTATTTATATAGAAAAGATGTAAGCTGAATTTTTTTTGTATTAAAAACTCAAATAAACGCTGCTAGTGAAACATCAAATCTGCAAAGATAAGATCTCACAAAATAAGGAAAAGCAAAAATTAAGTTCCTGAGAGTAATCATAAAGCCTTTCTACTCTGCAGTGCAAAGTCTTCTTTCCCAGCTAATTTATTTTTGCCTTAAATGCCTCTTTTCAAGTGTAAATTATATGCAGTTTAGCCAAGCTGATATTTTATTGAAGTCTTAAACACACTTCTCCTTCCCCCTCTGTGCCTTTGCCTGCACATGTTTCACGATGGAATTGTACAGGGTTTTGGCAGCTAATGCTTTTAATAAGAAAGTTTTGTGTTGGGGGGTGGGTTTTTTTTCTTTTTTTAAGGACTGGTTTAGCACGGGTGTACAATGAAACAGTAACAAATGCAGGGGAAATTTCAGTAATTATTAGTGTTGACCCTGACTCCTGGAAAAATTTTATGTTCCATGACATGGGGAAACAGATACCTCATCCTTATGATCCGACTGGCTGTTAGAAGAGATGTGAGGGGAAGGAAGGAAAAGACCTCAGTGTGTACAGCTGAATATGCCATATGACTGAGTATGACTCAATCTCTCTCCGACTCATCCTTGAACAGAAGGATAAAACTGAAGGAAAAATCAGGGACAAGCCCTACCCTCCCCGAGGAGTGCAGGGATGTGATAAAAAATGAAAATTGTTCACAGAGTCAAAGTGAAATGTTACCCAAAAAAACAGGAAGCCTTTTACAGGACAGCAAAACCGACAGTCACTAACATCATGGGATAATAGATTTATTTTTTTTTCCCCACACCTGCAATCTCACTCTTGATCCTGGCACTGTGGAGCTTCTTCAGAAGACACCAGGGCCAGATGCATTGTCCTGTAATATCTAAAAACCTAAGAGTTTTCACTGGTTAGGTCTTCTAACAAATTCCATTATATTATTTTTTCTAAAGATTAACTTTCTCCATCCCTTAGGAGCCTCCACGCCCAGGATTAAGTCTCTTAAATATTACATTGAATGAAAAACCAGGTGGTTTTAGAAATTTCACCCCATGGAGAAAATTGGAGCCCCAAGGAAAAATCTGAGTCTATCCCACAAACCCTCTTACAAAACCTGTTTCCTAATAACAAACTAACAATAAATACAGGTTCAATTCTATGATTCAGCATCATGCTCTGCCCTGGGTAGACAAGTCACACCAAGGCTCGCTATGCTATGCACTTAGCATGGGAATCCCTCCCTTCCTCCCTCATTTTTAGCATAAACCTGATTTTCCTTTTCAAAATGAACTCTATGAATCTTGTGTCTATGTTCCAAAACTTAAACGAGCAGGGAATCAAATTTCATTTTTCACTTCCCCCCCCAATAATCACCTTGAAGAAAGCTACAGGCAGTTCTTAAGATGAATCTTGTTCCTGGGTAAATTCTCCTTGGGGTATCATTCAGGTACTTGAGTTGCCTGTGTTCAAGAAGGAATCTGTTTTTACGGATACAGCAAGAGCTATCAGCCAAGCCAAAGCCACGAGGTTGCTACAGCACTTCTCCCAAGGGAACCTGAGCTCCAGGTACCTCTTTTTCATAACTTGGAAGCGATTATTTCTGTGGCTGAAACACCAAGGAGTCTTCTCCAAATGAAACTAATCTCCTCCAGGTCCAAGCACCTCTAAGAGAGGTGCTGTTAGAGCATCACCTCTTGAAATATCGCCCAGCGAGCACGGAAATATCTCACTTTGCAAGTCATTGGATTTGACAAGCCGATGCACATATGGAAACATCACCTTCACATATGTTTGCAGGGCTTTCCTCCCCCGTAACTGGAGGAGTTGGTCTAAGCCAGAAGTCAAGGTTAAAAGCAGATTTGGGAAACTCAAAATCTCACCCAGGAGACTTATTTTAGGCCAGATGGGTAGCACCTCGAGATAGGTCACAGAGCACAATCAATGCCAGCATGACAGCATGTGCCAGGGACCTCTGCAGCCCACCTTCTCATCATGGCAGCGGGGGGTTGTCCTGCCCTGAGCAAAGAGCAGTGATGCTATAAGGTGATCCTGTACCCGTGAGCATCAGTACAGAGGCAGCCTGGCCCCCCAGGGTACCACGCTTGTGCATCCACTGCAGGATCCCGAAGCACGGCTCCCGCACACAGCTCTGTGGTGGAGCTGTCGGCTCACAGACCCCATTGGCATTGTCAGGGCACTTGGGAGGAGGCTTGGCTTCAGCAACTTGGCCTCGATTCCTGGTGCCTGGGAGGCGCAGATGCCCTTCCCATCCCTCTCCTCAGGCACCACAGCCATAGCTGCTTTTGCCAGAACGCCCCATCGCATCTCCTCTTCCCTGCTCCCTTCCATCACGCCTCTGGAACCCCAGCTGGACTCCACTGCTCTGCCAGATGATCGGTAAAATCACCTCCCTGCCCAACCTGCCCACTAGCTATATAACAGAAGGAAGCGTATAATATTGCCTATTATTCAAGGTAGGGAAAGGCTGGGAAGAAGGAAATTCAACCTAAAACAGAGGGTGACTATAGCAGTAATTATTAGCAAACTAAAACATACGCTTATTTGCAAATATCTTAGTAGCAGCCACACAGAAAGATATTCTGAACTGCCAGAAATCCTTCGGACTCCAATTTTGGGGCAAAGGCTGTTCTTTTATTTGGTCCTGTCGTCTAGCACAGCGAGCTTTTCAGCCTGGATCTGCACATGCCTAGAGTGCATATATACTGCATTAATACAGGTCATAACAGCAGCAAATGCAGTAATTGTGTGCAGTAATGTAACTTTTTTTTTTTCCTTGCCCATTTTAATGAAAGTCTGTCCCTCAGGGAACTCGGCACACGAGTACTGGGGGGAAGAGGAGAGCATAAAGTGTATACAAACTATAAATGTCAACGGCAAGGCATTGCTCATGACGGTACCCAGGGGCATAACTAGAAGCAGCAGAATAACATTAAGAAAGGGAAAATTTAGGGTGTTTCAGGAAAGATAAATAGCGATATACCCAGTGAGACGTGTGACAGTGACGCTTGAAATCCCCTAGCAAAGGTGGTGGGACAACTCCAGTGCTTAAATGCTTTACCAGTACCTGGGGGAGGTGGAGGAAGAGAGGAAAACAAACCCCCAGACCCATAAAACCGACTGCTGGGACCAGCAGCGCATTAGCAGTGGCACCAGAGGACACAACAACTCCTTCCAGCTCTCATTTCAGTCATTTTCTAGGGGAAGCCTTGACCCAGGAATCATCTGCTGATTCACCACGACCATGAAAAGCACCCTCTGACACGCACCCCGTGCACCTCAGGTACGAGTTCCCTTACCCTCCGTTACAGCCAGGGTCAGATCAGCATGAAACTTCATCACCAAAACAACAAAGAAAAATCTCCCGGCCAAATTTATTCCTAATATTTTAAATTTTTTTTGTATTACTGCACACGATGATTTTCTTCTTTCAAAGGCCAATAGAAACAAAAAAAATATGTTGAATGCTAGCAGTTAAACTGCTACAGTGCAAATACATGAAGACAATAAACCGAGATGGCCACATTTTTACTGACACTGCCCGATCTTTTGCAATCGTTGGAGTATGAGAAATGTTCCTATTTCGTTAACTGTCCTGGGCACATATTGCACTGAAAGATGTGATAGTTTAATTTCTGGCCTTCTGGTCTGTGCTGAAAAACTAATAAAATTATTGAGCCTATAGGTAGAGCCACACGAAAATTAGTTTATTACTAAGGGGGGGACGAGGGGGGAGCATGCCTCCTTCACCCCAGTCCAACACGGTGGCTATCACTATCTCTCTCAAATTAATAGCAGCAGCTGAGTCAGGTCACCACTGAACCCAGCTATGAGCTGGGAACATGCCCCATTCATTACAGTTACACGTGCAGCCAAGAGTGACTGAGAGAATATTTCTACTCGGTGTTTTCTACTGTACCAGCAGAACAAAGCCATAACTTTTAATCACAGTCACAGAATCTGGCAGAGGAACGGGGGTGGAATAGAGACATAAACCATGCAAAATGCAGTTTCTGCGAGTGGACCGAAGACCTGTACCTCTGCATAGAAACCCACCGTAATTACACTTCTCTACTTGAATGCAAAATCAATACAGAGTTAATGGCGTTGTGATACTACTTGGCGGAGGAGAGGGCTGGAGTTACCTCCCTGTGCCACCCAGGAGCCGTGGCCATCCCATCCTCCCGTTTCATCCATCTGAGGGAAAGCTGGCATCGTACCTCCGTTTTTAACTGTAAGTCAATCGAAACCATCCTGACTTCCATACGGTTTGGCTACAAAAGCCCTAAAATATTGAGCTCAGCCAAAATAAATTAATGAGCATTTTTTTCAAAGGCACTCCCCATCGAATACCAGCAGCTAACCAGCTCTCCACTGGGTAAATTGCTTGCTGGCATGATTAAATCCCGGTTCCTCAGGAGCAACCTGCCTGTCAATCTTCATTAAATTTGGCTGTATTAATACAGTTTTACTTTTTTAACGTAATTAGCAAGAAATTCAATAAGAAGCTTAGAGAACATCTTTCAAAATAAATAGGAAATGAGAAAAGGCTACGAGGAATAATCCAGCACTGCCTCTATAAACCCCGCTGGCAGCTCCCCCTGTGCCGGGCTGGTGTTGCAGAGCATCTGCGGAGCCACAGGTCTGGGGATGAAGCACACATCATTTGTGGGGTAAAAAAACCAAAATATAAAAAAATAAAAAAAATAACATGTTTGCAATTCTAGGGAAGAGCCGTCTAAGTTTTTTCCAAAGTCCTTTCTTTTCACCCTTTCAGGCCAAGCAGTGCCTGGGCTCTGGTTGTCTTGTGGGGGTACAAATCCAGGCTGCACCACCAGTACAAGCTGCTGGAGACAGCCTTCCACCTTGGAAATATACACCTATAGACAAAACCGTAAGTGCCCTTTGCTCAGAGGCATCCTGGCTTACACCAACTGCTGGCCACCTCTAAGTATGCAAAAGTAAGGGATTTCCATTAAAATATCTCTCACCAAAGTGGTATTTCTGGCAGACACCTTTCTAGAAAACACCATTCTCTCGTCAGCAAGACTGACATCTTTTGATGTCAGCAAAAATGTTACGATTTCTAAAACTTCCCAAATTTTTAGGTCCACATGAGCATCATTCTACCCTGGTGGCCAACAAAGACCATTGGCAATCAGGGAAACGCTGAAACCAGCAGCAAGTGCTGCAGGGACCCATGGGGACCAAGAGGTGCTTGCCGGACAGGGAAGCTCTCCCAATGTCCCAGGAGGACTTTGGAGAAGACCTGGAGGAAGAAAATACCGAACTTATTCATCAGCTTCTTACCAGTCTTGGGGTTACAGGTCTCCCTATTTGATGAGTCAACTTTCTTGTGCCTGAAAGAAAATGTCCTCCCAGCATCCAAGAGACTTTGCTTCCTACAATTCATCCTGATCCTCAATTAATTAAAAAAAAATTAATTATTGAGCTCAAAAGACAAGTAGGGTGAAAGCTGCCTGGCACCATCAGCTGCCACAACGGGCCCCTCTGTGCCCATGGGGCATCCCTGTCCCTGCTGGGCGCAGGGTGGCATGGGGTGGGAAACGAAGCCCCCCCTCCCCGCCTCCAGCATGCTTCCTTACAGCAAACCCAGCTCAAAAAATAAACAGCAACAAAATACACGGCATACCTATTCATTTTCTGCACTGTTAATCTCTACCTGGGACATACAGATATCCCCAACCAATAACTGCAAAAATAACATTTTTCTAATATACTTCCAGCACAGCAGCTGCTCTGGCAAGCTCTTTTTTTTTTTTTTTTTTTTTTTTTTTTCCCTCCGCTCTCACTCTGGTTTGGGTTCTGTTCCTCTTTACAGCAAATAACAAACAGTAAACATTATGTTGGTACTGGAGTGCAATGATGTTTTGACTCTTTTTTTACAACACTGAAAGCATATTTGGGCTCTGCATGCAACTGTGGCACACAGTAGCTCTGACAAGGTTTTTAAACAGCTGGAAACTTCTGAGAACTTCTACAGAGATGATGAATATAATTAACACTTAA
This sequence comes from Falco peregrinus, assembly GCF_023634155.1. Taxonomy (NCBI): domain Eukaryota; kingdom Metazoa; phylum Chordata; class Aves; order Falconiformes; family Falconidae; genus Falco; species Falco peregrinus. The sequence goes on from NC_073743.1 coordinate 22,170,956, forward strand.
AAGAAGCTGTAGAACATCCGTGCTGAAAATAAACTTATGAATATGCATGAGATGTGCCAAACCTTGTTGGATATTGGCTACTGGAGGGGAGCAGTAATGTTGAAATGGAAGCAAAAGAAGCAGACAGCAAGCAGAAAAATGTGACCTTTTAGATTAAACGAAATCTGTTTGATGATGGAATAACTGGAGGAGCAAGGACTCCCTTAGACAAGGCAGTGAAACCTCTGCAACAGCAAATTTTGAAGCAGGTGAAACCTGCAGGACTGAATTACCTTCACTACTGGTGAAGGTAACTGCCTCAGGCTGAACTGCTCCAGAAAATGTCAATTAAAAATCTCAACAACTTCTAAGACCAAAGTACAGAAAATGTGTACTTTGTGCCAGTTAAAAGTATACGTGTATCACTTGCCGTCAGTGCAAAGCAGCCTCTAGAACCAGATGCCAAGCAATGAAAAAAAAATATTTGTGCAGTGGCAACATCTGGCTCCTGCATGCTTCACGTCTGTCACAGAGCATTGCAAGGCACGTCTCCTCATGCCTGCATCCTCCTCAACAGCACAAATCAACGCGGGGACCAAAATCAGAAGGGGGGGGGGGGGAGGAGAAAGGTCGTAACATTTTAGTTTGGCAGCTTAAAATGGTGAAAACTTTGTGTCAGACTGTCAAAGAGCTGATAGTTTGGTGACGACTTTAACTTGGAGACTGCAAAACATCTTCCAGCTGAGTGGCAGACCCATGTGTAGAGGACACAAAACCCCTGACGAGGATTGTTTGCTTTAGGTCCCACCAGCAGATCGTCTCTAGCCAGAGACCAGCAAATGGGTTACTGTAAGGTGTCCCATAGGTGAGCACCTATGAGAGCAGGCAGCTGGATGCCTAACTTCCAAGTGCCTAAATCCTCTGGGTAAAATAATTAGAAAAAGGACAGAAACCCAACAGAAAAATATCTGTGTGATTTTAAGAAGTACAGCTAGTGCCAAAGCACATATCTCCCCCAAAACATTCTGCAGCACTCACCTTAGGCACTGTTCTCCGTTACAAAACCTTAAGATGCTTGAATGGAATTAAAAATAGTGAGCTGCTGTGCCGCTGACCACAACGTGCCCTTTGTCTGGGCTGATCCCAAAGTCAAGCTCAGCCTTATACCAGCCAGCTGCGATGCCCACCAGGCTGGGGCTGGATCAGCTGCTCTGCCCCTGGCAGCGATGCTTGCGATGCTCCTGATGCTCCCAATGCTCCACGCTCTACCCCCCAGCAAAGTCACAGCCGCGTGTTTAACTCAGTCAACTCTCCAAAATGCTGGTCCGACAGCAGAAATACCTCGCAGCCCTGAGCTGGTCCAAGTTGCCATGAGGAGAAGGCATGTAGCCGTATGTTTAAGTAGTGTGAAATGAAGGGATTAGTTCGGGGTGGAGGTCCTGATACCCACTAGCCTATCCCTTCCAACAGTAAAATATGCTTTCCATGGCTGCAGAGATTCTGCTAGGAATAATTAACCGTGTGAGGCAAAAAGAAGGGGAGAGTTTTGCTCAGCAGATGTTAAACAATACAATTATTCATACTATACAATTCAACGATACAATTATTCAAGTATATATTCAGCAAATGTGGAATTGAAGTCTATGATCCACGGCTACTACTAGCTTAAGTCACCTTCTCCACTGTCAAATTTAGTAAAACCCCCTGTATCTTAACAACATGAACTAATGATTAAGGCAACTCCTCCCACAGTTAATTTATAGGCATTTTGCAGATCTGATGAATCACACACACTTTGATTTGCGGTACAATGCCGCAAACATCATGGGGCGCGATGACTGCGACGCAAACACACACACTCAAAAGAAATGAGAACCCCCCCAGATTCATTATGTGCCCTTTAACTTTCCCCCGGAGAACGGTACCGGTTACATTCTCAGGGCCCTACCTACCACTCGAATAGCTTTACACCAGGAGCAACCCCTATTCCTCTAAGTGGAACTATGTCCCAGGATTACATCGCTACTAAATACGACTAAAGGAATTCTGCTCCTACAGTCATTCCAATTGTTTCTTCGCCGCCCACTGTATTTTAAAATGGGAAGAAGAAATAGTTACGGTTTTAATTAGAGAAATCTATAGCTATTTATGCACTTTTTGCTAATTAGTAACTACTATTTCAAAAATGACAGAAAGTCAAACCGCACCAATCTTTAAAGCCAGGACGTAAAGAAGTAAACAAATACATAAAAGTGCAGATCTCCTTGTTCTCTTTCGCAAGTTTTAAAAAAACACATTCTGTTTTTAAATATCTAACTCTTGATAATTCAGTTTTGCTTCCAATTGCAGGTCTTACACTTTTTTTGGTTTCCTAAAGGCCTGCTGTAAAACTGCTGCCCTGTTTTCACCTCCTCTGCCAACCAAAATGTGCCAACGGCCGCAGCGTTCCTGCTGGGAGAAGCCACTGATGCAAAACTCTGTTCACCTGTTAAGCCTTGCACGTGTCGTTTTCCTTAGGTAAAGCAGGCTGGTTTCAAACAAAAATAATCAGAAATACAGCTCATCTTTCTTATTGGCTCATCTCTAATTAAGAGCCCCTGTAAGCCCCCATGCGCTTTGCCAGCTCCTGCTGTTGACCTGCCCCCTTACTTGTCTCCGCTGCTCCCGTGTCGCGTGTCACAGTGAAATCTCCTTTAGGACCATATTTGTGTCACCGTTATCAGTTCTGCCCTGCCTGAGGTCTCCAGTCACAGCACACCATCAATATTTAAGCATTAATCACGATAATAGTAATTCCTATCAAGCATCTTTCATTTGCTCGGCCATCTCCGTTGCGTTATGAAATTAATAGATCTGCCACCGCCGAAGAAAAATAGCGTAAAGAGAGAAATCTTATTAAACTAGAGATAAAATTTTAAACAATTCTGGGAACTGCCAAAGCCAGCCTTTGGGCTCTTCTGTGCACCACTTGGATCCAGTTAGCAAACTAGGAGGATTATTTAGTCATTTGCTTTGATTTAATCAGTTTGTGAATCGTGTTTAATCCAATTAATTCTGTCTGCTGCCAAGACAGAAGAAAAGCAAGAATATGATAAAAAGCAGAGTGCAGAAATACAACATTCTGGGTCATTGCAGTCTTTTACAAGAGCAGGAGACTGCAACTCAGCTTTTACAACAGGAGCAGTTTAGTTGTGCCTCAACCACAAGTGCCACAGGAGTTGTACGGCAAAAGAACGGGCAAAGGTTGGTTGAGGCATGGTCTTTGGAGCCAATTCTTCTACTTGAAGAACCTTTTTATTCCTTAAGATCTAGTGAGTCAAGTTCATTTCTGTATTTGTTGTTCCAAACTACCTAGATGTAAATATTTAAATTCTAGACAAGCTTTATCGAGATTTACTGGAATACATTGGGATCTGTTCTTTCCTGTGCCCGCACTACCTACAGGATCTAGCCCCAGAGAGTCCCAGATGGCCCCACGTATCTTTTTCTCTCCGATGAAGATCCCCATTTCATACATACCCCCTTAAAATACTTTTTTACACAGTTGTTATGTCACACTTGGTACCAGCCTGAGAGCTCAGAACCTGACCCTCAGCATTATGAGAGGGATGCTTTTGAAGGTCTCGAATCTCCAGCTGCACAGATGTGGTTTGGAGTGGAGGGAAAGGCAGATGCCAGCTGCCCACAGCCACCCTTGTCTCAGCCTACGGGCGATGGAGAAGTCCTCACATCACCACCAGTGTAGCTTGCCAGCGCTCACACTTGATCATGTAGAGGAGGACTGAGACCCCTTTCTTTTGCCTACCACAAAAGAGCAATGCTGCACAATACAGTTCAGCCAAATGCTCCAACATTTAAATAAATAAAAAAACCCCACGTTTTCCCAATACAACACTTATTTCTGCAAATTAATAGCCCATCAAGTCTTCCAAGACTTCCATCCTGATGACGGTGGAGAGGGGCAAGTCCATCCTATCTCACCCCATCGGTAAGTACCAATAATGCAATAATAACGCCTTGGGGTAGGAGCGTCCACACACCATCCCATGCAGCTTGTTTACTCTTTTTCTTCTAATTACTTTAAATGTAAATGATCACCACAAAAGGTCACAAAACGTGATCAATTGCTCTGTGACATTTTACCTTGAGAATAAGGAAGAAAAAGTAAACACAGAGGTTTGGAACAATATGTGCCAGGACGTCAATGCCCTTTGGGTGCTACATGTTAGAGGAATTTAAAAGTAACTGGAGCTGGGTGCATTAAAAAAAATTAAAAAATAATAAATCAGAATATATGTTTGTGGCCGTGAAAACGAGCAGTAGATGAGACAAGATCAAACTGACAGGTACTCAGTGTTCCCAGCAAATCAGAGATTCTATAAATGCCTCCTCAACTGCAGTTGTTCCTTGTCCGTGAGCTTGGGGCTCCTGCTCCTTGGTAGTTGTGCAAATAGAGATCTCCAAAGTTCATGTCCAAGGGGACATCCTGACAAGACACAACAGTTGGTTTTTTCTGCCTGCCTTTCACACTTTAAGGTGTGCGCTTTTCCACATCCCAATGAGCCTATCATTAAAATCAGCTACAGAATAAAAGCTTGCGTAGTCCTGGTAAATCGAAGGAATTAATACAAATCAATAAAATAAAAATAAAAATCAAACCTTTTGCAAACCATATTCAGAAATAGCACTCAACAAGTAATAAGCATAATTAACACCTATTCCGTACAATGTTATGAAATAATATCAAACCACTTTATCAGTGATACAGAAACGCTAGACTTTTTTAAGGAGGAAAGTACCAGATTTATAAGAAAGATACACCACCTTTCCCAAAACAAAGATATTTGTTGGAATAAGCAAGACGCCAGCAGACTTACCTGCACACGATGCATATAACCAGCCAAAGAAAAAACATTTCTTTCCCACACCACCCCTTCCCCAGGAACAGCTCTGCTGCTCGTTATTCCTCAGGTGATTCCCTTTAATCAAAGTGCACTTACATTTATTAGGGGTGTTAGTCTGCAATCAGGGAACGGGTTCTGCTTGTTCACCTACATTTAAGTGATATTACTGTTGCTGAAGCCTCTCTGGAAAAATCACTGCTTCTCTCGGAAATGTTTTTTGGGTGTTTCAGTTCTTATTTTGCCATTATCCCCCAGACCAGCGAAGGGAACCTTCTGCAAGGGGCAGATTGGGTCTCTTTGTGTAGGCAAAAGCTATACCAAGTAGGAACAGGTACAGAAATACTCGCAATCGTAGGCTGTGAGGTGCTGAGCACGTGGCAGACTTACCCTGGAGTTCACCACTTCCAAGGAGACATTCTGAGGCATCGCACTGGGCACTGAAAGGGAAGTAAAGCACAAAGAAATGGGAAAAAAATGATCATTAGTGTCTAAGACAAAAGAGGTTACATCAAATATTTCTCTTGGAAAGAAAAAGAGCGCAGATTTTACACCTAGTTTATAATCTGATCACAACTGTGCAAGATAATCCAGGTTGCACTTCACAGGGCCCCTAGGGAGAGGAAAAACAAATGCATCTGTTCATTTCTTCCCATTTTTGATAGACCTATTAATAAGTCCTTTAAACAGCCAGTCAGCAGGTGCCCTGCAGTGACACCAACTACTTGAATTCAGTTATTTGTTATAAACTCGTTCAGAAATAAACAAGAACATGCTACAATTTCTCTGGCTTCTTTTGTTTTGTTTTGTTTTTTTCTCCCACTAAGGTGTATTTCAGAACCTATATAATATACAGACAGAGGGGGGTATTCCTCTCTCAGTGGCACCAGTGCACCTCTTTTTACAAGGATGCCTAAGAGGGAAACAGAACTGAAAATCTGGGTTTAGATATTATTTAAAAAACAGTGCTTTACACTAAGGCTTTTCTTGTTGTTGTATGTAATATAATCCATACCTGGTTTTATACAACTAATCCTGATAAATAGACTTTAATACCGAAAGGGGACTAACAGCTATCCAACACACGGTCTTACAAAGATGCCCCACGAGGCATTAATGAGAGGGTCTGGCACCCACAGCTTTAAATGAAACAAGTTGTTCTGACACAGGGGTTTTCTTCCACCTTAAAAGTTTCCTTAATCTCACGCTCTCCCTAGCTACAGCCGTAGGAAAATCCTGTCCGGCACGGATACGGGTGCTCAGCATCTGCATGGTTGGACAGACCGTTAGCAACTATTTATTGACAACTTTCTGCCTGTTTTCCACTCCACGTCTGTGTATTTCTTTCCAACATGCTTGTGCGAAAACAGTTCAAACGTATATCCCTCCGGCTGATGGCAAATAGTACTTCAACCATTGTGGAACTGAGAGTTTTAAAAATAAGTCAGTGCCGCATCAACTGCCTGATGCGAACCTGAAGCTTTATCTTCATTTTCAGAGAAATAATGCCTGCCTGCTCACCTGAGCTAATAACAGTTGAAAAGCGGAGATGTAGGTTTTGCTTACAGGAAGGTGGCCCTGAATTTGTAAAGAGTGAGCTGGAAAAGGATCATTGTGAGTAGCCGACTGAAGAATAGTTTGCAATGCGATGTATTAGGGAAAATGAGATAAAATGATTTTTTGGCGTATAAGGATGAATATATCAAGTCGAAGAAGAGTTGTTTAACACATTTTGATATGATATTAACAAGAGCACTAGGGCAAAATCATGCTCATTGCAGCTGTCCACACATTCGGTTTGATTCAACAAAGATCTACAAGAATTATCTGAGACCTGAAATATCCTAGAGATCAAATACATTAATTTTATTTAAACAAGCATACTGTTAAGAAGTGCTAGGATTTTTATCTCGTTACCTGCAGGAGGAAGGACTACTGGCTGTAGGGAATAACGTAATAAGCAAGGAACCCACCTGCAGCAGAACCCCGGCATGCCTTTCTGTGCACCTCCTTCAGCCTTCATCCCAAATTGCTGCGAGACATACACCACCAAGCAGGATGTATACAGAAGTATTTCTGTCAATCACTTATTCTGGCCAAAACTTTCACCAGAATGAACTGGTGAAACTGTATGTACAGTATAGAGGTGGACATCTCCCCTCTTCCAGTGTAAAGCCATTCCCCGTTGCCCTGTTGTTACAGGTCCTGGTACAAAGCCCCTCTCCAGCTTTCCTTGTGGCCCCTTCAGGTGCTGGAAGGTGCTGGAAGGTCTCCCTGGAGCCTTCTCCTCTCCAGGCTGAACCACACCAGCTCTCCCAGCCTGTCCTCAGGATGGGGACGATCGGTGCAGACCGGCTGCACATCACACTCTGGAAGAAGCAGCTCCATACACAGTGAGGAGTCACCTCTGACCTTAACATCTATGAACCTCTAAATCACACAACAGGCACTAATATGTCATTCAAGGAAAGGACCGTAGCTAGTTGTGCAAATGCTGCTTTTCCCCAAATATTTTAAGCAGCCGTGGCCAGACAGGTACTCTGCTGGAGGCTGTCTAGTCACATCTCTATTCAATTAACAAATCCCCAAAGTGCAACACTCGGTAGCATCCTCAGCGCACAATGCTATTTAAGGATTTAGGTCAGTCAGAGCTAAGTCATTTGTCAGTGCTAATAAGAAAATAATATTTTAAACACAGGCTACAAACCAGCAAAAGTAACAATAGCTAACCAGGAGGGACGTGCTGGCAGCACAGTCCCATGTTAATACTGTCGTCCTTCATGAAAGCTTTATGGATCATAAAAAGGAAAAAAAAAAAGGGCGGGGGGGGAATAGGAAAAATATGTGTTTGAATCACAATCGTCTGAAAACTCAGATTGCTTGGACCCAGAGGTGCAGCCAAATGAGCAGCAAGGAACACACAATATCTTCCTCCCTTTAGGGATCCCAAGCCACAGAGATTCGCTGTTGGAGAAGGTCCAGGGTAAGCACCAGCCCCAGTCAGCTGGGAGGTCCTGATAGCAGCAACCGCACCTCTGGACCATTTCGAATTGAACAGTGGGAAGATAAGCAAAGATACACATTCAAGGAATACAGAAAACCAACTTGACATCATGCATTTTAACCACCCAGCCCTGCCTGTCCATCTGAGCAGATGGTCCAGGCTGGGGGACACGAGTATCTCTGGCTGCGGGACCCCCATCCCCTCCTCAGCTCCATCCCAACCTGCCAGCGCTCCCCACCCAAAGCATCACCCTGATGGGTCTCCGATAGCTCTCAGCAGCGTTAGAAACCAGGTGGTATCTCTAGTACAGGGACTACTTTTTATTTGTTTCCATGCTGCCCATGCCAGCACAAAAGCCGATTTACCGGTACAGCAGCAGCAAACAGCACCTGGAACATCTCATCTCCCTCATACGGACCAGATGACACTGCTCACAATCACATTTTTCACTTGGAAAAATACCAGACAGAAAACTCTCTCTGTGGTGTACTTGGTATTGCAAGGAATAAGAAAACAGATATTTTGGGAGGTTTCAGAATTAGCCAGATCTGGCAAATGCCGCTATCTTGCAGAAAAGCCTGTTCGCACTGGAGAATATTTGCCCTTGTTTGAAAGCAAAGCAGAACTGCTCAGGGCCCCCGTTTCTCAAAAGTGATTTGTCTTTTCTCTCTCCTCTTTCCTGGGCAGCGAATGCTCATTGCAACACTTTAGTCACTGCCACCTTCAACATCTTCTCATTACTGACTCCTAAGTTTTGTCACTACTACGTATTGTTCCCCTATCAGAGAAACTTCTCTTCATGTTTTTTTGTTTTACTATTTGTTTCTCTTTCTACTATTTCTTGAATATTTCTCCCTTATTTTGATCATTTCTCTCTTGCAAACACTTGTCAGCTAGCCCAATTCTGTTGCAGACATGACCGTAACTGATGCGCTCCTCCCCTTCTCTTCCAGATCTTCAATCAAAACAAGAAAGAAATCCAGACCTGACCCAGCATCGAACCCAAGCGCTCCCATAGCAATACTGGGTGCCTTTATTCCTCGCTCACTGTTCAGGCAAGAAGACGTTTTGCATTACCGAACCAGACACCCTGACTCAGTATCTGGGGGTTGCAGAACAACCAGAGTGCTCCCTTGGCAAACCTAGCTCTGGTTTTCTATCTTGCTCAAATAAAGAAATTGGATGCACCTGGTAAAACTTGATTTTGGTTTATCATTCACAGCTGAATTATACCATTAGAGATTAGAGCAGAACTCATTTCACCTAGCATTAGCTATGCAGTAAGCAACAGAGACAGATGCATCCAGGGATAATTTGGCACCTTTGTCTCAGCACTGGGTGACTCGGTGGTGGAAGAAGCCTCAGATATGCTGGAGGAGCCTTGCTGCCTGTTGGACCAGGTCTAAAGGTAGGGGAGATGAGCCTAACTGTGGCAGACTTACTGATGGGATGAAGGTTCATACGGCAAGGAACTCACATTTGGGGTATTTTTGGGTGGTTTGTTTGGGGTTTTTTGTTTGTTTTTTTTATAGACTCACAGAATGGGTTGGGTGGGAAGGGACATTTAAAGTCCCTCTAGTCCAACCCCCTGCCAGGAGCAGGGACAGCTTCAATGGGGTCAGGCTGCTCATGGCACTGTCCACACTAACCTTGAATGTTTCCAGGGATGGGGCATCGGGCACCTCTCTGTGCCACCTGTGCCAGTGTCTCACCACCTTCACAGTAAAGAATTTCTTCCTTCTCTTGAGTCTGAATTTCGCCTCTTTTAGTCTAAAACCATTCCTCCTTGCCCTATCACTAAAGGCCCTACAAAAAACTCTTTCCCTGTCTTTCTTCTAAGCCCCCTTTAGATGCTGGAAGGTCTCCCCAGAGCCTTCTCTTCTCCAGGCTGGACAACCCCAACTCTCCCAGCAGAGGAGCTCCCATCACTGACCATCCCTGTGGCCTCCTCTGGCCCCGGTCCAGCAGGTCCATGTCCTCCCTGTGCTGAGGACCCCCGAGCTGGATGCAGTGCTGCAGGGAGGGTCTCACCAGAGCGGGGCAGAGGGGCAGAGCCCCCTCCCTCGACTGCCGGCTACGCTGCCAGGGATGCAGCCCAGGGCACGGGAGGCTTTTTGGGCTGTGAGCGCACATCGCTGGGTCAAATCCAGCTTCTCATCCACCAGCACCCCCAAGTCCTTCTCCATCTGGTGAAACTAGAACTTCTCTCAGTTTCTATCTGGTGACATTGAAAAAAAAATATTTCAGTTGCCCATCAGCTGAAGCCACGTCCTTTGTGATTTTGCTGGCTGGCTGTTCTTTAGTTTTAGAGCAGAATGGTCCAGAATGAACGAGACAGCTGAGCAAGCCCCCTAAGCACCTCATTGCAGCGCAGAGCACACCCGGTGCATACCCCAGGCTTTTTTTTTGGGAGAGGCACAGAGGTACTAATCGGTGACAGTGACCTGGTGGGCAAGAGGGAAAGATCCAGGTCCCCAGCTCAATAAATACTGAAATAAGTACGCTGGGTCACCGAGCCTTGCACCAACTCCAGCCACCAAACCTTCCCAAGGACATTTCGATACCACCTGCACCTTTCCCCAGAAGGTTTCGGGGTTGACACACCAAAAATCTTTTGGGAAATTCCTGTGGAGTTCTTGCAGAGAAGAAGAGGAGGGAAACAGCCCAGAACTTCTTCCAAACAAATAAAGATGGACTGGATAACATGTGTGGGGGAAATTCACTACACCAAGAGGTTGGGCTACTGGGAGGTACAACAGGGGACTTGGTCCCAGCAGGGTTGCAGACAGTAAATCCACACCGGTGGCTCTGCTCGCGCTGCCACCAACGCCCTGGAGCCCACTCCTCACCTCGTGCTCACCCCTCGTGCAAACACAACAACAGCTACCGACATCCGAAAAACTTCACATGCTGTCCCCTGTGCCCATCAGAACATCAGTCTTCAGTTTGTACTTTAAAAAAACCCCAACACATTCCTATTATAGCCATGGATAGAAATTATATTTAAATCAAGTACTTGAGAAGCATGAAGTCATATTGTCTGCCAATTGTTGGGATTAAATGTATTTGATAAATTCATGAGCATGATAGCTCAAAGCATTTCTGAAATGGCATGCAGCTTGGCCAAATATTATCTGAGCTGTATTTTAAACTGAAAATTAAGCATTAAAGATACAGTATGTTCCTTGATCTGGTGGATGCTGTCTGGGGTCCACAACAGCTGGAGATGCCACACTAAATCCGTTTGATTGGGGTGCTTTTCTCAGACTATAGATTACATCTCAGAGTTTCATGGAAAATTTCTGCCCTGCAGGAACTAATAGCACAGGCTTTTTTTTTTTTTTTTTTTTTTTAATGCAAATACATACCCTGTTGTACCCTATACAGCAAAGGACTGGCATGGAAAAAATAACCTGTTCACACACACGCACAGCCTGAAGAGGAAGGAAGACTTAAAAAGGCACCTGTCATTTTTACAAGAAGGAAGGGAAGGCAGAGCGATCTTCAGGAGTTTTTCCTCCCATTTTTGATGTTTGCTTCTGCTCCCATCCAGCTTTCAGCAAAGCAGCACGGGAGTCGCTGCCCTTTGAGAGCATCCCAGCTCCTTGCTGGATGGGGTTTGGCTCCCCATGTGACAATAAACCATCAGAAGCCTCCACGGACTGAGATGCGAAGACAACACGAAGCAAAGACCGAAGGGAGCCGGTTGGGACAGGCAAGGTGCTCTTCGTTATGGTTCTGTCTGGTGGCAAAAGCCCTGGGCAGGAGCAGAGAACGGTGACCAGCTCCTGCCCCTCCGACAGCAGCAGTCCTGGAATGATGAAGCTGCTAAATCTAAATTGAAGCTGGAGGATGGGTTGCAATACAGAAAGCACAGCGGGGCAGCCCAGGGAGCTGCTCTCCTCCCCGGGGATGCCAAGGGATGCAGGACTAAAACCTGCCCAAACCCCAGATGTGGTGTATACGGGCAACTAAAGGCTTTCTCCTTCCTTTATCTCTCACCTAATAAAGCAGGACAGATTAAATATCTTTGTCCTTCCTCCATGCAGGCTGTTAGCTCGCCCATGAAGGAGCGATTTCTTGCTGGTTTATTGCGCATCCTTCTAGCAGAAGGGACCTTAACCCCGGGCAAGGTCTCTGCATGGTCCCATAAAAGAAGAAATTGCAGCAAGTTTTGGTGCCCTGCAGACTTGCTCTCTCCGCTCCCTCCTCTCCTTCTCGGGACAGCCAGGACCACGGCCACCTTGGCCAAAGCCCGGCTCTCTCGCTGTGACTCTTTGATGCTCTTTTTTTGTCCAGGAGACCAAAGTGGTTTTGGGCAGAGCCAGAATTAACCAAGATGACAACAAGGTATCCCCAAAGGGTTTTTCTTCTTTTATACCTGTTCCAAAAAGACCAGGCTGGGAGAGCTGCACCCAACCAACTTCTTTGCACAACAGACTTCTGCTTATATAAAGAAGAAAAAAATAAATACTGTCTTTTTCCAGGTTCCTGAAACAAGGGCGCTTGTGCACGCTCCTGTTTTCTGGAATAGTCTCATGCAAACCTTCTCGTTAGCAGTGATTTTCGTTCGCAGACAGGTGAAGTGTTTGAAACACTTGCAGGGGATAATTTTCAGGCTCATGAGTAACAATCTTTCCCTTTCTCACTTATGGTGGTGACATTTAAAACCAAAGTGGAGTACAGGGCCGCAGTTCTACACTTCACAGTGTGAATTAAATATACATACATTATGCAAAATATTCATTTTCACTTGTATTCCTTTTGTTTTTATAATTATAAGTGTGAAGTAATTTATTCTGCCAAGATCCCACCTGTATTACAGGGGAAAAATGAATTTGCTGGGTAGACATAAGCAGCACTCGAAAAAAAATATTGCAGAGGTGTCAAACGTACAATAACAGCACCAACTGAGCTGTGGGTCTCGCTGATGGATCCCACTGTAGATACAGCCCAGAATAACACAGTTTAAACAAGCACTGAGGTTCACCAGCTCCCTTGCTCGGGGTTCCCCATCCCCCCATGTCATTCTTCACAGGGTCTATTTACAGGCTCTCCTCCAGTGCCCTGCAGTGATGTGCTTATTTATTTTGGAATTAAACTTAGGGCAGGACGCCTCAGCCTTTTTAAAATGAAAGCACTGCTCCTCCCGACCCCACAGCCTCACCGCTCGGCTGAAGCCCCCCCTTTCAGAGCACGCTTCCTCCACCACTGCTGGTAGGCAAGGAGATGTGGGGGACCCGCAGAGCCCAGGGCGATTCAGGGTGGCAGCAGCTGGGAGCGGGTGGAGGTGACACAGGAGCATCCCTTGCCCAGGGGATGTCACCAACCCATTTGTGACCCAGCGACACCTGCAGAAGTGTTCTGCAGTGATGAACCCCTAAACAAATACCAGAACTTCTCCAGGGAACGATACCCGCCCCCCCACTCCTCTGCTGCTTTTCTCCAGGACCTATACAGATCCTAATAATGCTGCCCAGAAATTGGTATTTTCACATGATCAGGTGCAGCATTCAGAAGCAACTGGGTCACCAGACAGAAAATTGCCATTCCCACCCCCATACAACAACAACCTCAGCCCTTTTGTGTAGAATTGTCAACTTTGGAATAAAATTAGATAAACATAGGCAGATATATATACACACACACATATATATATATCTCCCTATATAAATGAAGGGATAACTCTCAGTCCCGGTCACCCAGGTTCTCCATTCAATTTTTTTTTTCCCTAGAATCAATCTGGAGCATAGAAAGGAACAGCAGCAAAATTTTTATGTGATGGAGGTGCATGCCAGGTGCTGTTTCCAAATGTGCTCATTAGCACAGGTTATCTGCTACACAAGTTTAACAAACCCAGCTGAGGCCCACGGCAACATAATCCTTGCCTATTCCCTGATTTTATACTCCCATGTAAAAGTAAGAGTTTTGGTTTTTTTTCCCAGGAAAGTGATCTATAATGATGCAAACCCTGGCCAGGGCCACCCAAACTCCCATACCTTGCTTTATCAGCATGAATGGAAAAAAGAAGTTGTCCAAATTTCTATCAGAAGGAAAATTAACTGTTTATAAATCCCAATTTAAGAGTTTAGTCAGCACCTCTTACATCTCTTTAAACAAAATGTTGGTATGGAAAAAGCCCCTCTGGCTGTGGGGCTCAGAAGGAGCTGGCACATCCCTGAAGCCTCTGGAGCCTGGCTTGGGGCTGGCTTCTGCCTGATGAACTCTCACCAACTCCGTGGAAAATTTTTTTCCTTCATTTTCACGGCTTTTACACTTTTGTAGCCCAAATTACTCCCACGAAGTTATTCCTGTTTTCACCAGGTGTGAGGATCAGGCTCAGTGCCTTCAAGAAGAGTCAAGCAGGCATTAAGTTTTGTGATATCAGATGCAACAAAGTGCTTTCTGAATGCAAACTAAAATTCAATTTCTCTCCCAAAGCCTGCGAGCCACGGGAGTATGGCACCAGCTTGGGGAAGGATGCTGGGGCAGCCGCTGTGACGAGCGGAGATTGAAGCCCTGGCACCTTTGCTACCCCTGTGTTTAAAGCACAAGGAGAAATGCTCCTGCCATAAAGTCGTGCCTGTTGAAAAGCTGAAAGGCTACACCTGTGCCCAAGTTAAAGAGAAAATAGAGATAGACTGTCCTCATCACTAGACACAGGAATAACGAACCGAACCAATTATCCTTGGAGATGAACACAGCTCAGAGGGTACCGCTGCAGGCACGTAGCAAACCCCTTGTTTCAACCCTGCATGTTCAACAACCTCCTCGCTCCGCTGCTCTTATGAAATACGGTGACAGAAGGAAAAAAGCCTGATGATTGCCCCCCATAGATGCTACCTGCCCACCCTGGTTCCCCCTCCGTCCCCGCTCACCATCCGAAAGCGTGGTGACTGTCACATCCTCGGTGGAGACGCCGGGGCCGTAGCGGTTGTAGGCGAGGAAGCGGAGGGTGTACTCGGTGAACTTCTTCAGCCCCTCCAGGCGGTAGGAGAGCCCGTCCACCTCCATGTTCTAGCACACAGAGACAATAAAGCAAGGGGAAATGTGATCAGCCAGCGGCACGGCCGTGCCGGGGGATGAGCGGATTAGAGGCGAGCTTTTTGATCTTTGAGGAGGAGAGCTAAATCCTTATTTAAGTTGATAGAAAAGGCAATTTGTAACGGAGTGCCTTGTTACAGCTTGGTTCTTGGCACTTGGCCCCAGCCCTGCCCATGGTGTCGGGACGGAGGGGATTTCAGCGCCTAAGAGTAGTGTTGGAGTTACTTAGGGTGCAGGAGCAAAGGTGGGTCTTTTCCTGGTTAAGCCAGTTGCTGCCACTCCACAGGTACGTGATGGGGAAAGAAGAAAATAAAGGCAAATAGCCAAAGGGGAACTTGGGAGAAAAGGAGGAAGCAAAATAAAGCCAGCACATTAAAAAACGGGGACAGCATAAAACATCCCACAAGACTAGTGAAGCACCTGCCCGATGTCTGTGGTTATCACGTGCTATTAGGTCAGAAAAAAAGACAAAACGTTTTCTTCCCTGCCCTGTGCTTAGGCAAAAACCTACTCAGGCAGTACCCTACCCGCAGAGCTCACCTCCGCTACGACTGCTACACTCCTATCAAATCCCGGTTAACAAACAGCTGGTGGGAAGCCCCTGAGTAGTTTGCAACCTGCAGAAAGCAAAGTTGTTTGTTTGCCACTTGAAAGCCTGTGCTCCTAGCAGAGTCAGCAATGCAATGAAGTGCACAGCATCGACACCTATTTTTACTATAAGCATCTGTCAGTCTGGAGAGGAAACACATCATTTCTAGCCTGGATCTGTGTTATTTTACCCTCCTACTTGAAAGAAGTTAAAAAAAGGCAACTAAAAATAGATAATGTACAAAGATCCCGTGTACAAACGGCCGTTAATGGTTATGCACAATGCAAAGGGGCAGCCTAAAAGGGCTTTCCATGCTCTTTGGCATAATTCTGGAATTTCAGCGTGAAGCTGAGGAATAGTTGCTATAGAGCAGGCTGCCTCTTCTACCCCCAGAACCCATTTTATACTGGTGGAAATCTATTTTACTTGAGCTGCTTCTTTTATCGCTGGCCTGTGCAACGTTTGCTACCTAACCTGGAGGATTCATCTGTAAAACCTCTCGCCCTGAGCCCTTACAGCTCTCTAAAGACCTGCAGATGCACCGGGTACCTCCTTTTCACCCGTCATCGCTCACCTGCTCTTTCCCAGTCGCCGTCTCTGTACAGAAGAGCCTGTAGCCTTGAATGGGGCCATTTGCATACGCAGGGGGATCCCAGGAGACGAGAATCGAGGTAGGTGAGGTAGACACAGCCCGCAGGTTTTCCACCGGCCTGGGAACTTGCACTGCACGGAGAGGAAAGGATGGTGTGAAAGGTCCATTCCCGTATCACCCACCACTGCATTCCGACCCAGCCAGGACACAGATCTACCCCCCAGCTCCAGGGGGATGCCTATACCGTACATCTCCAACTTCAGAACAAAAACACAACAGGGATGACCAACCCATGGAAAATACACGGCGGAAAGACCGTTGCAGATTTAGCACTGTGAGTACATGAAATACTGAAAAGGGTTGTTCCATCTAGGCTGCATCTCTGCGCCTTTGGCTCAGAGGGTGGACTCCATCTCAAAATTGAATTTCTGGGGAACAGCACAAATACCCGATGCACGCAACCAACGTGTTTACACGTAGCAGGAAATCGGAGACATGCCAATCCTCTCACCCCAGTTGGAGCAAAGGGCTGCCATTTGAAAAACCCACAGGCAAACACCAGAAAAACACCAGAAAAAAAAAAAAAAATCACAGAAAACCACAGCAAACACACCACTCGACACAACCCAAGTTATCTCACAGCCCACGAACCGCGAGCCCAAAACTGCTTCCCAGCGAGGCACCGCTTCGTTGTGTGTCTTTCTCTCCCAGCTCTGCACATGCCAGCTTGACGCTATTAAATTATTAAATGGATTTGGTGCACCGCAGCAGGCTTTGGTTACTTTTAGCAAGTAATTAGCCTTCCAAATCCCTCTGTTAGTTTCTGCTTATTTTGCACGTGTACCTGTTTCTGCTATCTGTTTAGACTCCTCTGTGCATTGCTCTATTTTAGCCTCCCGAGGAACTGTGGAGGACACCTGAGATGAAGCATTAAGGGCAGTCCTTGGCACTCTCAAACGACTGAGGGAGCCCACAGAAGCCAGGCTCCAGGCTGGTAGCCCCTCAGTTTAGCAGGAGCATGAGACTGCTCCAGCAAAGGCAACCTGGGAGCACGGAGCAAGGCAATGGGTTGGGGCAGAAGATGTCATACAGCTCTTCACATACAGCCCTGGGGTCTGGGCTGATCTGGGAGCTGACCTGCTTTGGGCAGGGGCTGGACCAGAGCTCTCATTACCTGCAAACCCTAACTTGCCCTTAAAACTTACACCTCCCTGGTGTAAGCTCCAATATTCATTACGTAGCCGGTGATATTCATTCCATAGTATTCATTACGGAAACTGCAGGGCTGTAACAAACCCATCTTCGAAACCAAAAAACAATACAAGTGTTAAAATATTCCGTCCTCGAAACTCTTATCTGGTTCGATTAGTTCTGAGAATACAGAGGTTTGCAATAGGTTTAGCCTGAAGTAGAGATCATTTGAAATGCAAAATTTAGAATGCCTTCACAGCGGATCATGCTGGTGGGTGAAGACTCACACAACTCCTCCTCAAATGGCAACACAAAACAATCCCTTATCATTGGTAAGGAAGCCATAAGAAGTCACCTTTCATTATCCAGGCTGTATCTTCAAGTGCTCTAATTTCACCCTGGAATGCAACTTATCATGCATCAACTACATCACCCTTTGGGATGTCAGCTGAAATCACTTCCTAAAAGAAAAGAGCTAAAAAAGCTTAATAAACTCCTCTGACTACCAGCAGTCTTTTCCCAGAAAATCACTCCCTGCACATCTCCGCTGGACCTAAACCCAGTGACACCCAATGGTGGGAGCTTGTCTGTGCCTTCATCTTGAACTCGAGCAAAACTGGAGGGAAAAAAAAATGAATAACTGCAGCAAAAACGTAAAGGTTGAGCAGAAGGTTATTTCTGAAGATCTTCAACACCAAATTGTAGCTTTTTGCTTTGAATAGGGAGTGTGCTGTGGCATAAAACAAACTCACAAGCTATTGTGCAACTGGCAGATAACAGAATTGCAGCTCCTGGAACAGGCTTTCCGCAAAGTTACATCCCCATTACCAGCCGGTTTCACGCTAACAGCTCCCTTTTGTAAACCGGTATGTGTGCGTCGAGCAGTGATAGCTCAGGACCGCCTGACCCTGCGCTGCCCAGATCCGTCCCTCACCCACATTTATATATTTAATATATTTTTATTTCCTTGGCCCAGCTTTCCTTTTCATTCCATTTCAGTTTTTCTGACAGGCATTCTAATATGCTTAAGGTCTCCATATTTTCAGCACACACAAAGCATTTAATAATCTCTCCTGATCCCTTCTGTCAAATAATCATCTCGTGAAAATTGGCATTAAGTTTTAAATCTTTCCCTAAATTCTTCTTTTTCTAAATAGCAGAGAGGCCCTAGATCTGCTTTACATTCCATTAAAACAAGACATTAAATCATGTTTCTTCTGGAGTCAGTCTTTTACAACAAACAGCCTCCTTGCTTGAAGAAAAAAGGATAAAGGAATGAGGGCAGGCAGACAACTGATGCATTTTCTTTTACCATGGGCTCCACGTTAATGCTGCGATATATTCAGAGAATCACTGCTCCTCCAAGAACACCCTTCCGCTCCCACAAAGAGCTTGGTTCAGCGCCTCAGCCCGCTTCATCAACACGAGCCACCGCAACTGCTGGCACAGTTTGCTGCTGCCCTCACAACCGCCAGGTCTGGGGCGATTTGGTGGCATGAGCCCAATTCAGCAGCAGCAGCAAAAGCAATCGGGTCCAAAGCCAGAAACGCTTGAACACTTTGCTTTCTTCCTTCCCCTGCTGGTTTTAGAAGGATGCAGTCAGTGCCCTTCTGCTGCTGCTGACGGGAGCTGTCAGGGTGGTGGATCTCGCAGTACGGGCTGGAGAGCTGCATCCAGGGCTGGAGAGCTGCATCCAGGGCTGTGCGGGGACAACACGCCTCGGGCTGCCCCGAAAGCGGGTACTTACCATGGACACCTGATATATACCTTGATTTTAGGTATATATTACTGTTTATAGATCTATATTAGGCATACATTGGGTATATATCGTTGTTACAGATCTATATTAGGTATCCATTGGGTATATACCAATATTACTATAGATCTACATTAGTTATCTATTGGGTATATATTATTATCACTGTAGATCTCTATTAGGCATCTATTTTGTATATATTAATATTACTATAGATCTATATTAGGTATCTATTTGGTATATTTTATTAATATTACTATAGATCTACATTAGTTATCTATTGGGTATATATTATTATCACTGTAGGTCTCTATTAGGCATCTATTGGATATATATTAATATTACTATAGATCTATATTAGGTATCTATTTGGTATATATTACTATTACTACAGATCTATATTAGGTATCTATTGGGTTTCTATTACTATTACTATAGATCTGTATTAGGTATCTATTGGGTATATATGATTATTATAGATCTATATTGGGTGTATATTATTATTTTATATATACCTATGTATGATGTATTATTGCAGAGATAACTACCTGTGTTCCTAACGTACTCACTGCAGAGCAGTACTGGCGTGTTTCTAACCCCAGCAAAGAGGGCTATCCTCCACATAAATGGTTACGTCTTGCTTTTCATCTTCCAGCAGTTCTCAAACCTTATGGATTACGGGCTATTTTGGGAGCTAAGCACCTGCCAGCGGTCCATACAAACCCAAAGAGGTCACGTGCAGGTGGCAGTAGAGAAAGGGCCTCCAGAGAACGTCCGTAACTCATTCCCTCCCTCTGTCTTACAGAGCAGGGTTGCGCGTTCATGTCCTGACCTGGCTGCTGATGCACCACACGCAGGGGGCAAGCCGGGAGCCCCTGGCAGGAGGAATGATGCTCAGATCCATCCCTCCAGAGTACGAGCTGAGTCAATGCAGCTTGACTTTGGGGTCAACAGACCACAGCTTCAAGTGGGCAACAGCTGCTGGGAAGACCCGGCCACTTGTAAGGTCTGAGGGCTTGAAGACCTCTAGTAACCCTGCAAAGTTGGATTTGTGTAGGAGCACAAAGGGCAGGCAGCTCTGTGTGCCGGCGAAAGCATCTCCTTACTGAGAGACTCTGGTATTGACCACGCTCATTTTTAGTTGCATAAAACCAGATCTTCATGTAGTCAACTGCTCCTCCAAACCTGCAGGAACACAATTCCTACTCTCACCAGCCCTCACTGCTCTTGCACAGAGAGTTCCTCTTTGCTAGTGTTCAGTTCAACTGCTGATAGTAAGAGCTAATAAGATACAACCAAGATCCAAGTGCCTGAAATAGGAATGTAGGCGAAAATCGCTCAGCAACTGCCTAAACATGCTAAATCTCTCTCTCAAACTTGACATTTTTCCAGCTTTCTGAAGCTCTGCCTTCTGTACCTCAGGCCACCCTGCCTGTGCCAGTGGGAAACTGGCTCAATGCTGAAGCCCTGCTGGAGACCAGGGAGAGGAGCACCTCAACTCCCTGAGCACAGCTCTGGCACCCAGAGAGTTAAGTTACCCCAAGACTGCTGCCTTAAGCTCCATCTCAAGGCGCTGACCTTCCCTCCGAGCTATTGATGGGCTCCAGCCTTGAGTTCTAAGGTGCAGCGATGCAGAAAGATGCACAACAGCCTTTGGACAAGAAAGCAGAGTCCTCAAGACCACCTTGAAGTTGAATGCCTGAATATGAGGTGAAAGGATCACGGTCCTGCTTGTTTTCTCTCTCCTCCTGGTCCCAGGGGTCTCAATGTTGGCTACCCATAGTCCAAACCAACCTCCAGCCTAACGGCCACGATGCTCCTGAACCCAGCGCGCCGTTCAAGGTGTTCACGCTCTGAAGCCTTTCAGGTAGAACAGAGCATGAAACCTTTGTGTTCAACCTTCCCAGGAGAGAGCACATTCCACCAAGCATGTACCACCATGCTTTTAGAAGGAACACAACCCCACTTAGTCCAACTCAACGTTTTTAAAGGCATGCGCCTGTTAATTCTGAGCGAGGCTTCCTTGCTTTCCAGCTCCGTGTTGGGCTAGCCATCTCCATCATGAAAGCTGCTCTTTAAAAACATTTTTCTTAGTGATTAATTCTTCTCTATAATGAGAGGCAATGCTTAAAATGTTCTTGTTATTACATTTCTCTTTCCCTTTAAGCAGCTGGTTCTGTGCTGATCTGCACTGAAAACATTTCAAACATAAAACATCTATGAAGCCACTTGCAGTTATTGATAATAGAGTGCTTGCTTTGATTGCACCTTTGATATCCCCCCTCCCCCCGCTCCTTTCTCTGTAGTTAACAGCTCTAATGATATTTCATTAAAATCTGGTTCCATCTTGCACAGAAAAATGCAACTTCAGAGAGCCTGCAGGCAGTGTAATTATTAACACAGGGAAACCTGCTTCTCCATGCTAGACACGCTCTGGAGATGTGACAGTTGTTTGTCAGGACTGCCCCGGACACCTCCAGTGCTATCCACAAAAGCTGGTGTCGGAATCAGCTTTTGGAAGTTACTGTCATTTATATTTTCACCGAGTCTTCTGGTTTTCATTGCTTTGCCCTTTAACTCTTCACGTGGTGCCCAGCTGCGCCCCACAGATGGATGCGTGAATCTAATATTCTTCGATTTGTTAAGGAACGTGGGACCAGGGATGGTACCCAGCAAGTGATACGATGGAGGTGGCTCAGCTCCAAACATGCAGCGAAGGGAAAGTGCCTCATGGGACCTGCCTTTACCGGAGGAGGTTTGGGAATGCAGCTTTCTTCACCCTCCTGATGTGGAAGGGCTGAGGCTCCGAGGGAGGACAGGGAGCTCAGGGCACCCGTGCATTGCCAGACACCCTGAATGTGTCACAGTGCCACAATGCAAATACTAGAAAGTTTGGACCAAGAGGCAGGTGGGAGTATGGTGGTATCTTCTGGTATCCAGCGATGGGACGTGTGGGAATGGCTCAGAGCTGCACCAGGGCAGGTTCAGACTGGATTGAGGAAGCATTTCTTTACCGAGAGGGTGGTCAAACCCTGGAACAGGCTTCCCAGAGAGGTGCTCAACACCCAGAGCTTGTCAGCGATCAAGAAGTATTTGGACAATGCCCCTCAGAACATGCTTTGCCTTTTGGTTAACCCTGAAGCGGTCAGGCAGTTGGGCCAGATGATTGCTGGAGGTCCCTTCCAACTAAAATAGTCTATTTTAATTAAGGCCAAATAAATCCTTGGCCAGAAATGGATAAAACAGTGGCCAGCAGAAGCATCTCAACACCTGTATGGGTACTTCATTAATAACAAAACTTCATAAAAGTTACGAATATAAAATATATATGTGAAAACGATATAATAGTTTATATATATGAGATATAAGATAATAAAGTATCTTTAGCACCCAGCATTTTCACTCCCCTGCTTATTTTGCCTGACTTCCAAACATTTCAGCACGGATCCACAGTGCAGTTCTCGGAACTGAGCTGTTTGTAACCAACCTGTTAGCCCTGCTACTAAACGCTGAAAGAGAACCACATTTTAAATGGTTTCCTACTATTATTTTTACCCAGTAGTGAGGGGGGCTCTATTTGTGGCAGGAAAGCCACAGGACTGTGGATGGAGGAAGAAGTAGTCTACTGTAATGGTTTGCACTGGGGAGAAAATCTCTCTGCACATCCAAATGTATTAGGATTTCACTGGTGTCGATAAGCGATCTGAAAGCAAATAAGGGATGCAAACATCAACACTAAAAGAACATCACCAACGTAGAAATAGGGAATAGGCTGCAGTCAATGAGATGAATTAATTTAGAAAACAAGCTTTTGTTACAAAATCCATCTGCTTCTGGGTGCCTACGCATGTCCTGCATTTGTTTGTGGACTGAAAAATGGAAGGAAAACCTTGCTGAATGGCAGGGCATTTACAACGGCTGGAGGCTCCACTATGCACTTAGGCAAAATGATAGCATCCGTGGAACCAAAAAGCAACTCTTAGTGACTTCAATAGGGACAGGAATTCAACCTTTAATTTTGAGAAAGAGTGCACAGAAAGATAGGTTACAGCAATCCCGGCTCTGGCTCAGACTTCCAGAGGGAGCTTGGATAAATAATTTAATGCTTTTATGCTTCAATTTCCTTCCCGTAAAATGGCATAATAATATATCTCCTACCCATTCTTTATCTTACCTGCGGCTATTGTAAGATTTCTGGGATAGGAAGAAAGGTCCAGATAAAACAAAGATGAATGCACATCAAACGGAACTGAGACAGAATTTCAATTCCTACATCCAAAGCTATTTTAGAGATGCTCAGTGGCAGCCCATTTTAGAGAACATCCTCCCTTCGACCCTCTCCCAGTGCTGTGCTGGTGCTCCCGCACAGGACCAGAGCAGCTACAGCTGAGCACCTTGTACCCTGCTAACCCTGCTAAGGCAGGACTGGTGATGGCAGCGCCCAGGACCCTGACGGGAGTTGAGCAGGATGATGCTTAAGCAAACACCTCTGTGACAAAGTGATGGGCTTGGATAGCCCACAGAGGTGACCGATCCAGAAAGGACCAATGGACCTACCTGAATTGTTGGCACTTGCCAAGTTTAGCAGGCTGCAGTGCATCCCTTGCTCAGCTGCAGAGGTTCAAGAGTCCGTCTTCTCTTTCAGGTCTAGTCCCTCCATTACTTTATGTGGATTCCATTACTTACTGGAAATCACCACACAAATTCCATGTGGATGCCATTACTTACTGGAAATCACAGCACAAACGGCATCGATTGTAATTTAGGTCTCTAGACACGGCTGCCCTACAGATCAAACCCCGTCTCCCTATAGGGATACCTTTGTTTCTGATTCAAAGGTTTGAGACGAGCTTTGTACCGCTGTTCCATAAAATCGGGTGGTGTTGGCTCCGCTGGAGGCACTGAGCAGGTCTCTTCCCAGTGCCCAACACTGGGCTCGGTGAAGTTTATTTCAGTTCCAGTTCATTACCAGTGTCCTAATTGCCATTTTTTAGGAAAGCTGTAGGGAGACAAACACATCCACAGCTCAGCGGAGGTTTTTGACTGAATATCACCAGTGCTCTTGTCCAGAGGGAGAGCGGGCAGTGCCAAAGCCAAGTGCCAACCCTGGCTGGTGACATGCTGCCCTGCGTCTCACTGGTGTGTGAGTGGGAAGGACGGCCACGCCGCTCGTTGCCCTGCAGCATCAAAACGCTCCCTTAGGGATGCAGGGATGAAGGAAACTGAACCCACCTATTCCATAAGCTAAGGTGACATCTTCATCACTGGCAGCTGCCTCTCCGTGCCCACCCGTACCCCCTGAACTGCCGACTTCTCTGCACGTGGGGTACATCCTGCCTTGGCAAGGGGTGCCAAGGCAGGTCCACCGTGCCTCTGCACTACTGTTTGCATCAGGGCCCTATAAATGTGGAGGTTTCATGCATAGGATGCAATGCCTTGATTTGCATAGTTGATTAAGACACGCTCGTCTGTTCTGCATTTTTCTTTTTGCAGAGAAAAGTGGCTTTAATTTTCTGCTCATTCTTGGCAAGTCAGTCAATGGAAAGGATTTGACTTGGCGTGATGGTGCCTTTGCATCTCAGCAAACCTGGAGCAGAATTACAACACGCTTCTAGCCAGCAAAAAAGCTTGTTTTTTTATAAAAAGCAATGATTAGGTGAGAGGCATGGAATTCTACATACCAACCACCTCCATGAACCATGGAAAGGCAGAAGTGTGCAGCAGAGACAAGCCTCAGCAATGGAAAACCCCCTCTTCTAACACTTGGAGTATTTGGAGTATTTTCTTTGAAGCAGATTATTTCTGGTAAACATGGTCTTCGCAGTCATCAAAACATTTGGGGAAATAATAGTGACAATTTTTGCTTCGCAAGAAAATGAAGCACAGTACTTCCATAATGCTGAAACATCCAGTAACGACATTTTCAATCAGAAATATTTCTTTTCTAAATAATTTTTAAATTCCTTGCGCTGATTTTGGTGCAGCTTTTTGCAAGTGTTATATGCTGGATGACGGAATGAAATATATTGTTTCATTACAGCCCCCCCCCCCCAAAAAAAAAGGAAAGCAATCAAGAGCTGGTTTTGCTGTACTTCAAAAAATACAAAAGCCTCCAGCATCAGAATTACCCGTGAACCCCAAACTTTTGGTCCTTGCCCTGCTCTGGCTGTCATCAACCTGTATGTAAAGTGTCTGATGAAAACCACAGAATAGTTTTAAAGAAGAAGGAAGCAGAAGGGGAAACTTTTAAAATAATAATAATAATAAAAAATATTGTCGCTGTTCTTTCACAAGTCAGTATTAAGTTCATGAAAAATGGGCAGACGCTACTGGGAGAAGATCTGTTAAGAATAAGAGGAAAGGGTGGCCAAGCCCTGGACCAGGCTGCCCAGGGTGGTGGTGGAGATCCCATCCCTGGGGGGATTTAAAAGATGCGTAGATGCGATGCTCAGGGCCATGGGTTAGTGGTGGGCTTGGCAGTGCTGGGTTAACGGTTGGACTCGATGATCTGAAAGGTCTTTTCCAACCAAAATGATTCTGTGATTCTAAGGCCTTATAAAGGAGATGCAAAAGCATTTGAATTCCATTTTAATTACAATATTTCCTATTAGAATGCAACTTTCTAAGGAGACTGACACTTTTGACAGGAGGCAGAAGAACTGGTCAGAAAAGAAGAAAAAATAATCAACCAAACAAAACCCCCAGAAGAAAACATTTGGACTGCGTTACTTCAGTTAATTAAGATAAATGATGAACAGCAAGCAATGTGTGGTACTTTAAATTGAACCCAAGACAATTTGAAAATGAACAATTTTTCTTTCTGGGGTTGATTTGCTTTTCAGTTTAACTCCTAGTCTACCAAGTGGTGACCCCCGACGTGATACGTTTAAGGATCTAACGTGAAGGGCTCTGGAATCGCCTAACTGAGCGACATGCAGCGAATCCCACAGAACTTTGAATGATCTGCTGAAAGGAAGCAGGAGCCGGCTGGCCATAAATCCCTCCGGAGTTGAGAGGTGAGCTGTGGGAAATCTGTAACGGGGAATCAGGCTTCGTCCCCAGAAAGAGACGTATATATCTAGTCAGATCAGGGAGTCCGTGCCTCAATCTCCTCAAATGGTGGCCCCTATGGTGGTGTTCCGAAGCCTTGGAAGAATAAGGATGGAAAAAAGACAGCTCATGGAAGAGGGCTGTGTTCCGGAGGAGATGGCTTGGCTGAACGATCGTCTTGCTGTCTGGACCAGGCGGACAACCTAAACCCCGAGGATAACGCCTGTATGCATTGAGACAGGTGAGCAGCCAAGAAACCTTAGAGATTTTAAATATTTGAAGAAATTTTAAGAAGCTTTAGAAACCTGTACTCATTGAGACAGGCGAGCAGTCAAGAAACTTTAGAGACTTTGAAAGAAATTAAAGCGGTCAGCAGACAATTGTATGATGGTGCCGCAGAGGGGAACTCCGTGTCGGGAATGCATTTAGCACCTTGGTGGCAAATTCTGACTACTCTTTGCCAAGTGTGGACTAATTCTACTAACGGTGCTAAACCAGAGGAAGCTGTAAATTCCACCGACAGCATGACTCTTCTCAAGACATCGTCAGCGATGGCGATTCCGTCCACACCTCCTCTGCCCCCAAAGCTTCTGTCACTGACTGCAGCGACCCTCACAACACAGGACCAAGCACGGGAACAGGACAACTCAGACAATGATTTTATTGACACTGATAAACCTTTTGATCCAGGTCCTATAGATCTGGAAAAGGAGCTAGACCTTTCCCCCACCCCCTCGTCTCTTCTGATGCATTGATTGTATTTTGGGGGAGGGTGAAAGGGGGTCTGAGGGATTGGTGGCAGGAATGCAAGTGGGAAGTGCTTAAGCGAGGGGATTTGGGAGTCGCTATGGCATGTTCAGTATTTTGTCAGACAAATCAACCTGCAGAGTGGCAGCCTGTGCAATACGAGGCTGTTAAAGGGTTAAGCAAAGCAGTGCGGGAAGGGGGGATTCATAGCATATTTGCTATGTCCCTTCTTGAAGCGATGGCAGAGCCTTATACACTCACACTGCATGATTGGAAGTTATTGCTTTGTATGGTACTAACTGATACAGTCTATGATGTGGTTATTTGATTTTTGTGAGCTATGTGTAGTGGCCTTGACTGAAAACCTTAATCGGCGAATTGCTGTTAACTATGAGCAGTTAGCTGGAGAAATTAACTGTGCCGATTCTGTGACTCAGGCAAGGTATCCCAGGGACAACTGTTTGCAAATGAAGGAATGGCTATTAAGGCAGTCAGGATGCGGGAGTCTTGCCACATTCTTGCAGGGTCCTAGAGAGTCACTAACTTTAATACTAACTTGATTGATTGGCTTCAGATTATTTTGCAACAAGTCGAACATCAGGAAGCTCAAGGGTTGCTTTTAAAACAACTGGCTGTGATAATGTCAATGAAAATTGTAAACGGGCAACTTTCACAATCGCAACCCCAACATGTGTCAAATGATTGTAATGCAGAACTCACAGCAGACTGTAATTCTCAGGCTGAGTTCTGGAATGCAGCATAACAGATTTTTGCTTCTCTAATCTCTTCTGTAAGAATAGTACACGCTCTTAACTTGCTTAGTAAATTAGGCTGCTAGCTTGCTGAACAAAGTAATACTACAAATACTATTTTTTTTTCTGGCTTATTAACAGATGTTGATTCTGTCCATCATATGTTGCTACAGAACCGAGTTGCTATTGATTTTTATTATTAGCACAGGGACACAAGTGTGAAGACTTTGATAGGATGTGTTACGTGAATCTGAGTGACCACTGTGAATTAATTTACAAAAGTATACAAAACTCAAAAGCCTTAAAACAAAGATCTGCAGCAGAGCCTGGGGCAGGATGCCTTTGGTCTCTTCTCACGGCTGGGAAACTTTGGGCCATGACTCAAAAGTATTACAGGTTTTATTATAATTATCTTTAACCACCTTATTGATGTTTGCCTTATGTCTCCCATGCATTTTTTTTTCTGTATTCAGTGTTTAGTTGATTGTAACATAAATCGGGTCATGGTCACCCAGCTACACACAACCATTGCCTTGTCACAATTAACAAGCAAAAAAGAGGAGGATAGAGAATGTCTGAAGAGAGATATAGGAGAGGAAGCTGGAGAATATTTGACCTAACAAGAGATGAGAGAACAGCTGGGTATTGTGAAGGAGACTAGGAAAGATAAACATGGTTATCTAGTGTTTAATAGGTGTCTGCACGCTTGTAGAGATATATAGCTATGTAACTACATGAACGATTTCTGCCCTGAGCCTGGTGGCGCACACAGCTGCGGTTTGTGTCCGGGCTCAGATGTAAATAGGGGCTTCTCTGTTATGGTAAAAGTGTCTCTCTTTGCATAAAAAAAGAGAGGGAATGAAGGGAATGACCCCAGAGGTATGTTCAGAGAAGGCATGCTATGTTTCGAACTTTTTGACTGAACCAGTTCTTGTTTGGTGTGCCCTTCCACCTATGTATAATGTTAATCCAAAAGAAGATGATATTGTTTACACTTTGTCGATCATTGTCTTTCTGTAGATGCTAATGTAGTAGGAGGCTATGATGGGAACGTGTTGCAGCGGTTCTTCTCTTATCCAGAGTAACAGCAGGGAAAGCATTAAAGAGTTAAATCACCTTGTTTGGTAGGCAGTTAAGAATGTGAGTCAAAATTGCCACTGCTTTTTGTTGTTGGTTCAGGGACATGGCTGTGAGGATTTTGATGGTACGTGCTTCGTGGATTTTAGGCGCCCCATTGCAGCAACATGTTATCAAAATCTGAGAAAATTTCGGCCTTTTTTGGCATCCATTCACTCAATTGGCAGTATTGTTTGTTTGCTATTACCTTGGTTGCTGTCATGTTTGCAAGGGCCCTGCAGAACATGGCAAACCTGGTACTAGCTGTTCAAAAACAAAAAGGGGAAATTGTAAAATTGTACAGAACAAAGACAGTGGGTTATTTTGACATTGATAATATGCCTTAGTTGGTTTTTTATTTGTTCTATTACTTGTGCCTTGTTTTTGCTCGATTTCAGGGGTTCTTTTTGTGCAACAGGAAGGGGGAGATGTAGGACAAGGCCTCAAGGACAAGAGTCCAAGTACTGATAGCCTGATGAATAGAGACTTGTTAGAACTTGTAGGGCACAAGCCCTGGGAGCAAAGGAACAAGCTAACTGCAGACCCCTGAGCCGTCACAGTTGAGGAGGCAACCAGACGGACAGAGAAACAAGTAGCCAGATAAGGGAACAGATGGCACCAATATGTAATTAAGAAAGCCGCGTAGAAAGAAACTCCCTAACCTTGGAATAAAAATTATTGCTAGGTCAAGATAAACTAGTAAGTACCTATTGTTCTAACGGTGTGCCTTAAATATTAACCAATCAGTGTTTTTTACGCTTAAGATTTAACCAATCAGTGTGTAATATGTAGAAGGTAGAAACATATATAATTGTAAGAAAATCACTAATAAATGGACAACTTGCTTGCATCAAGCTGCGTCCCGTCTCTTCATTCGCCGCAACCAAGGTGGTTACAAAGCCTCCCACTATCAAGAAGCCGGATCCGCCCTCCTTACCCACAGAAAGATGGTTTTTTATGGCATCTCCCAAGGGATCACGATTCCAGCATGCCTTCCCCGCATGCCCATTTTGCAAAGGAAGGGTGGCGATGCCAGGAATGAAACACTTTGCTCGGTGTTTGTTTCGCACGACCCAGCTGGAAACTCCAACTTCAGAGAGCTTCTGGAATTTGCATGATTGATCTGGAAGAATTAAATTTGTTATCTCATCAGGTCCCCCGACAGCTTCTGGAGGACCAGAGCCGGGGCTGAAAGGGGTAGCAGGGCAAGGAAACGGGGCCACACCACCGCAGCGAGGCACGGGGTGGAAACGCACCCAGGGATGGGGACTATTTGGAAAGATGGAAAATTTTCAACTGAGTAAATATCTTGAAGAATCAGGTCACGGTGGCTTTCCCAAGCCAAGATACTTCAAAATTCACTAAAATACTGGAAGAACTGGCGAGGTGCTCACCTGGTCACTTTTTTTTTTTGTCACTTAAACAGGAGGTGAGATTCAATCTAAGCTTCAAGAAAGATGTGCTGAATCTTTTCCTCTCCTTTGCAACTTTTTTCCATAGTCTCTAGGAAGCAGTACAACATAAATCCTTTCTTCTTGTAAACAGCCTTTACAAAAGCCTTAATCAGCCTCCCCAGTGATGTGCAGGGAACCACATATTCAGCAGGTAAGTGCAGATGGAGTCACTGAATATCTGGCTTATGGCACTGCATTTTGTTCCACAAGAGAAACTAGGAATTCAATGGGAAATACAAAGAAAAAAAAAAACCACAACACAGCACTAAAGCGAGCCAGAGTCTGAAGAATAAACAGCATGAGTTGATCTTTAATCTCATATATCAATGCTAACAGCATCTATTAACCAGCTCTGACTACAGTTTAAATGTATCCAAAAAGCAGAAGCTGGCCTGACCTCCCCCGTGGCATGCAGGGACCCAGCTCCAGTGCGGCGGAGGTGGCCGGGGAGCTGGCAACGGGAGCAGGCAGGTCACTAGCCCTGGGAAAAAGGCTCCAATTCCCCACAAAATAAACCCATTTCGATTTGATTTGAAATTAAACCTGCTGTAAAAATGAAAACAGAGGAAACAAAAGACACAATTCATACCACGGAGGCATCCAGGGGATCTGAATTCCTATTTCCCAGGGCACAAGAGGGTACCAAGGATGCGCAACTCTTCTCTCTCTCAAAACAAAACAAAATAAAACAAACAAACAAAAAAGACTAAAAAAATCAAAAGTCTTGAAGGGGGAAGGAAAAAAAAAAAAAAAAGCAGATGGGAAGCCAACAGCAGGACTCTGAGACAGACAGAAAAACAGACACCACCACCTTTTCCTTGATATCTGCCCAACTTTTAGAAAGGAAGATACGTTTCATTAAAGTTTAAAACAATTGGAAACCTCCCCCCCCCCGCCAATGCTCCACATAAATTACTCATAAAATTAAAGAACCATGCAAGAATGGCATAAAGTTACCCCAGGGTGTATTTTACTGAGCCATTATGGAAGAATACACACAAATGAGGAGGATATTAATGACTCCACAGAACACATTTTTCAGTACTGCTTCGCCCTTTTGTCAAATGACAAGAAAAAATCACTTCTGAGGCACTACACCAGAGATGCTCATGGCTCTGCCTGCCCTAGCTCTTCCACATATTGATAAATATCTGAAATAAATGCAGAAATACCCCCGCACCTTCCAAAAGGGCCACTGCCCAAACCCAAAGTGGTCACTCGTTATTCCGGGGATCTTTTTTGTACACACAAGATTTGGAAGGGTGAGAATGCAAACTGAGGCGCTTTTTTTTTTTTTTTTGTGGCTTTAAAATAATATATGTCACGTTGTTGTAAAGTGACGGGTGGAGAACAGGAGCACCGTGTCCTCCGTCCATCACTGTGACAGCTGCTGCAGGATGGGCTGCGGCAGAGAAGGCTCCTGATGGAGCCCATGACTCCCTCGTTAGATGGCACCAGCGGCAGGTCTGTAAAAATTATTCATTTTGGTTAACAACAGTTCATGATGGAAAGGGAAATCCCTGCCACGAGGGATCTTGTTTAAGCAGTGCGGCTAGACCTGTAGCTGGGCATGAGGAAGGAAGGAGGAAAAGTCAATCGGCTCCCACTGCCTCTTTGGTCAACATTGCTTATTTCTGTTCTGGGGATGAAGAAACCAGGAGGCTTCAATGACCTGCCCAAAGCCAGACAGCCTTGCCTCCAGCCCTCCCCACTTCTTAAACACAAGCTCAGTTTTTTCTCCACCCAGATCCATGGCCATTTTGCACTGGAGAAGGGATTCTCATCTCCCTGTTCCCAAAAACCTGATCACACCCACTTTGGTGGAAGGTTTTCGAGATGACCTGCGGGACCTGCCCAAATCCCATCGCAGGGCTTTCCTTTCAGCCAGACCCTGACTATCACGAGATCATTTAGCATCATTTATAGCAACAATGTCATCATCACTGTGACTGAAACCGGTACCCAGGAGAGGTGAGCAGAGAGCAAAGGTGGCACCGGTGCCCTCTGAAATCCTCAGCATCCACCAGCAGTGGGGGCCAGCCCTTCCTGGGGACCCTCACCAGCCCTGAGAGGTGACGATCTGGTGCTGTCTCTACATCGGTGTCTAAAAGGGATGCAGGGTCTTCAAAAAATTAAATTACGCCAGCACATGTTTATTCCGCAAACTTCATTTGTGTGGATCAACATATATGGAACTGATCATTCCTTAAAAAAATTGTCATCTATATGGACTTTAAAGACAGCCCTGCCTTCCCTCGCTTTTTCATGTGAAATTTCATTGCATTAATTTTAATAGCCTTTTAATTTTCTATGTGGTTTTGACATTTATCTAAGAAATGTATGTTAAAAGAGGCTACAGTTGAAATTTTGTCTGTATCTTTGTAACGTTCCCTGTGCAGTAACTTCAAAGAATATTGTCTCCACTGAAAAACTTGTTGCAAAAAAACCCAAAACCAAACCCACCCAACCTACCACCAAACCCAAAAACTTTAACAGCTTCTGGTGCAATTGAACTTGAATGCAGTCCTGCTGGTAGTTTTGTTTCTAGCTGTCTTAGCAAGAAAATTCAGGTGCAGCCAGTCAGTGATTAAAAAAAAAAAAAATGACAAAAGGACTTATTTCTGAGGTTAGGTGCACCAGTCTCTAACAGGAACTGAAAGTAATGACAGAAGCGTCTAGGCAAGGTGTGAACCTTGGTGACCAAAGTCACCCAAGTCTCCTGCACAAGTAAGGTCACCCTCTAGCTGCTGCAAAATGCCTCGCTCACTAGACAAATCCATCCCAAATCCCTGCATTTCTGTCTCAGAATTCCCCTTTTCAGGACGGTGGGGTGGGGAGCACAGCTCTTCCCAGCTGCTCCCCACCTCGGGGGGTCCAGGATTTGCTCCGGGCAGCAGAGCACAGGAGGGGGCAGACATACGGGGACACAGCTGAGCTTCTCTTAAGTAGATATAATAGTACCTCCCTACCTGAGGATGCAGTAATTAACGATCTCTTACAAAGCCCTTAAAGATGCTCGGGTAGAAGTTGAGATGTCGGCGCACGCTAAATTGAAGGGGGATGATGAGAGGTGGCTTTGTGAGGCTGGAGTGATGCCGTCAAGTTTCTTTGGGGCACACCAACGTGCCTTCCTATTCATCTTCTCCTCCACCAACTAATACACACATCAGGGAGACATGAATTTATTAGGAAACTGGTTTTAATTCCGAAGGGGTGTGAAAAGCAGCGAGCCGGTACCCCAGCAGGGAACTGCTTTCAAAGCTGGGATGGACAATTCCAATCCTCCTTGCGAGGATAGATGCTTTTCTTTATTCTCTACTACCAAGCTGCTTTAACAGAATCTTGAGGAGCCCAAATAATACCTCACAAAGTCTCCACATGTGGTATGAAAAGATTAGACATGGCTTAAGCGGGCAGGGATTTAAATCTGGACTGATAATACTGTAGTGAAATTATATACCATAAAGGCAGAGAAAAAGAGGTTGCGGTTTAAAAAAAGAAAAGAAGGGGAGGGAGTGGTAATCTGGGGACAAACCCCTTCATATCAATCCAGCCCATATATTCTGGATGATTATTTCAAAAAGCTGGAACTTGTTCTGGTGATCTTTTAAACTGATTACGGAGCACATGGATGCACTTGTAGAAACGGGAGCTGACGGACATGAATTTCAGATGTCCTTTTTCATCAGCTTTTTCTTCTTTAACAATGCCAGGTTGCATAATACTGCTGATATTTTCAAATAACATGGAAATTCAATTTATGAGCAGCCATGTAATTTATTGTACAAGAGTTTCAGCATGTTGTAAAAGACAGCAGCGTAGAGGCTGACTGCCTCCCAGGACCTGAGAGAGTTGTTTCGCAATGATAAGATAGTTTGGTCAACACGAAAAAGCGAAAGGAAAAATGGAAAGCAATACTTTCTCCAGGCTCAAATTTGATGCTTTAGAGAAATCTTAACAATATTAAATAGGAAAGATATTCTAAATGTCTACACTGCGCCTTCAACAGAGCTGGGAACTCTGTGCTGTGGCAGCTTCAGAGGGTGACAGCAGAGGGTAGCCATGCCTGCTTTTCACTGGGAAGGCATTTTCCCAACTGAAATGTTATTTTACTTCTGTAAATCTAGCTGTATGTTGTTTATATTACATATCTAAAATACAAACAGACGCAGCAACGCGTATATGCACATGTGCGCGCATGCATCTAAGCAGAGGTAAATTGCTAATAGGTAAATGATACTGCTGGGTGGATCCTTGGTGCCTTAATCTCAAAAGGCTCTGATTCCTAAACTGACTTTCAAGGATTATTTCCCCAAAAAGGGCTGGGATAGAACCTTGCTTATGTTTGCACACGGTAACTGCAAGTAAGTGGCAGAGCAACCTCAGAGCAGGATTTGAAGACGTACCTAATGTGCAAAGCTGTTGAAAAAAACAGAAAGCGACACATCTCAGGTGATACTTTCACCAGCATCACAACTCTCGGGGGTTTGGGAAGTAACAACAGGGAGTGAAATTCGTGTTTTGTGATAAACAAAGCTCTAGACAACAGTATCACAGAGTGAGGTTAGTTGAAAGGTCCCTTTTCCACTTGTTCACAACACCCCTTGCCTGGTCAGGGGACATCGCACATGCTCTCGCTGGAACTAATAGACACTTTGCCTGCGGCTCAGCTTAGCTGTTAAGGAACCAAGCAGTTCAAAGGCCACCTAAAGCCACCTGCAGAGGCTCACCTTATGCACAGAATTTGCTTCCAAGCTCTTCTTCTCCTCCACCACCCATGCAGAGCCATTCCCACCTCCTCTACCTGCTCCCAGCCACAAGTCGCCTATGGCAATGAACCGAGAACACATTTCAGGGTGTTCACAGAACAAGGGGGTTTCAGACAAACACTGTCTTTCAGATAAAATCTCTCTACGTGGCAACACGTGGCGATGTAAAACAGTTTCTGTGCAGCGGTACACTCCTGCCTTACTGCATGGAGCATAAAAGCAACTCAGCATCCCACTCCCCCCGAGATGGTTCACCAAAGCGGTCCAGTGCCCATTGGTATCAGACCCAGCACCCAACTCAGTGCTAAGGACTAGATACCAACCTCATTTTAAAGACCAGTCCCTCTGAATTATTACCTTTGCCATGGAAGGGCTCAAACAATGTTTCAAACCTCTCCCTGCAACAGTCCTTCTTGGACCTTCCAAGCAAGAAAAGCTGCAGTAGGACAAACACAACCGGAAAAAATGTCTCTTCTTTCTGGAGAGCAGACATGTGTGCAAGTACTTACAATAAAATGAGCCATAGAGAAAGAGAAAAGTGTCTGCTGAAAGGTTCCACCTGCTCCAGAGATTTATAAAACACACTTACTGCTAAGCATCAACTAACAGAAAACCTTGCTTTCAAACACCGATAAGCCAAAACGTTTACTCCAGCAGAAAGATTTTGTGTTTTTCAGCGAGTTTATCGTGTTTCCTTGTAAAAACCCCAACTCCTTATGTACCGTAGCACAGCTTTTGAGATCACTTATGCTGTCACATTGTAGAAGATGGGACGTGCGATCAAAGCCGTGACACAACCCAGCAATACGCTGCTGTTGAGCAGCTCAGTGCTCTGCCAGAAATTTTACACACTGAGGAAAGGTCTTATTTACCATACGTAAGGACTGGGCCATATTTTCTAAGAGGAGCTGTATAAAACCCTTGAAGCAGCACATGAGGAGAGCTGCAGTTTTTCACTAGAGCTGTTGGTGCCACCCGTGCCCAGCCCCGCTCCAGCACACACTCACGCTCTGGCTGTGTGGCGACCTTGACGGGCTGCGAGCTCTCTCCTGGTCCCCACTCGTTGTACGCCACTACTCGGAAGGTGTAAGTCTCCTCAGGCTTCAGGTTTCCCACAGTAAGTTGCAGAGTCCCAGACTGAGACGTGTTGACTGCCCGTTCCCTAAAAAAAAAAAAATTAAAAAAAAAAAAATCACTTTAAAATGCATTTGGATCTTAAAGCATTATTTATTTATGCAGCTGGTAACCTGCTCTCAAACTGAAGTTTGAGGCTTGTTTGTCTATAGGGCTTTTTTTTTTTTTTTTTTTTTTAAATTTTAAAAAGCCTAATTCAAGTAATGGAGCCCGCTGGGAATGCTGCAAGCACTACAAAGACGACTTGTATTTTAGCACTTCATAAGTTATACGGTATATTGGTCCTTTGTCTTCCTTAATACAACAAAAAAAGGAAAGAGATGGAAGGAAATGGCTATTCAATAAAGGAACACATCTCTGATACAGAAAGGGAGATGCACACGTAGCTTTTGGGATGCAGGAGAGAATTGGAAGGGTAAAAGTGAGAAACCTCGTCGGGTGAGATAAACCCAGTTTAATAGGTAAAGCAAAAGCTGCACACACGAGCAAAGCAAACCCAGGAATTCATCGAGCACTTCCCACTGCAGGCAGGTTCAGCCTCCCCCCCCAGGAGAGCAGGGCTCCATCACACCTAACGGGGACTTGGGAAGACAAACATCATCATTCTAAGTATCCCCCCTTCCTCCTTCTTCCCCCAGATTCATACGCATCCTATGGGATGGAATATCCATCCCCTCCCAATTTCTTGCACCCCTCCAGCCTTCTTGCTTGCAGGGCCCCAGAAACTGCAAAATCCTTGACTTAGTAGAAACATCACGAAGCAGCAATTAAAAATCATCAGCGCGTTATCAGCCCTGTTCTCCCACCAAATCCAAACCATGGCACTGCACCAGCTAAGAAGAAAATTAACCCTATCCCAGAAAAAAACAGGACACCGGGACATCATCCTCCCATCAGGGCAAGAGCCGGGTTAATTTTTCCTGGCACCACGAGCAGCCAGGGCTGAAGGGTGACCTGCACCCTGGCACTGGCTTCCCCAGCCTTGGGTCACACAAAGTTTTGCCAGAAAAATGATTGGTGAGAAAGATACGGACCTAAAGTCATTAATGTGCGATTATCCTGGAAAAACACAATCCCTAAACAGTAAAGCAGGGTTTAAATTGGGCGAAATCACAGTCATTTCACGGACAATCTGCAAGCAGAAGTAGGTAAAATTGCTTTTGTAACTGATTTACTATGGGTGGTGTGCCTCGCTCTTCTCCTTTACTAGGAGCCCCCTGAAAAAATCACAACAACAAAAAGGTAAATTTCATGCTGCAGGAAAAAAAAAACCAACCCCAAAAATCATTTAAGACTGAATCAACTAATTGTTAAACTTCACACAGCGCTGCAATAGCCATAGCAGCAATTCAGAGAATGGGGATTATTGGTCCTTTGGGGAATGTTTCCTCAAAATGAAATTTATCAAACAAGAGATCGGTCCTGTCCTCTAAGCATCGCGCTCCACCGTCGCTCCAGCCCTCCGAGGATTGACTGAACAAGGCTTGGGTGACTGTTCCCTGGGGATAAACGCTCGGATCGTCCCTTAAGGGAGCCAAGGGGAGTTTCATGCCTTTATTCGAGCAGAAAAGTTTCTCTTGGGGGGCTGCTGCTCCCCGGTGAGGATGCTGGCAGGCAAAGCCTTTGCTCTTCCCAACTCTGCTAATTTTATTCTCTTGCCTCTTACCCCTGGTTTCTGTTTGCAAGCTGTCCAAGTGGGTACCCAGTTGCACTGAGAGTGGCTCCAATGGATTTGTAACCATTGGATTGCCTCTGAAGGCAGTGGGGCTGCGGATGGCCAGTGACAGCTGAACAGAACAGCTAGGATATGCTCTTAAACCCTTTAAGAAGAAGCAGGAACCCACAGCCCTAAGAGAGAAAACATACTCTGCCCCGTGTCTTCCCACCTGCAAGATGAGGGGACTGTCAGCCACTTCTCTCACTGTATATATCTTTTTTTGGTAACAGCGAAGAAGCAACAAGACCACCTTTCAACGCCACAAGAGCAGTAAAGAAGCAAGAGAATGAAAAGATGACATGATAAAACTCCAGTCAGATCTCATATAACACTTCTCTGTGACGGGGGT
The DNA here is from genome assembly GCF_023634155.1 of Falco peregrinus. Lineage (NCBI taxonomy): Eukaryota > Metazoa > Chordata > Aves > Falconiformes > Falconidae > Falco > Falco peregrinus. The sequence continues at coordinate 22,209,100 of NC_073743.1, forward strand.
ACCTGTGGTGATATGTATATGCAAGTCTGGAAAGGTGCAAAGGTTTGCAGCATTCTTTCAGGAAGTCTTTTCCCATTATCTGGTAAGAAAGAAAGAAGAAAAAAAAAAAAAAAAAGTACAGGTCTCTGGTGCCCTTGGCACTCGTATTGCTGGTGAGTGACTTCCCGAGAGGAATCAAATGCGCTTTTTAGACTAAAGGGACTGAACTAGCACAACTCTCTCGTCTCGTGTCGTTTGGGACGCAGGTGTGAAGGGCTATGATGAGGAATGAAATTCGGACACAGCCCCTTTGGTATCGGATGCTGAGGGTGCGGAGCAATGGAAAAACTCCAGCCCTGCCACAGAGGCACGCGGAGACCCAGGGGTGCCGTTCCTCTTTACAGACCCGCCTTTGCTGTGTCACCCCCCAGCCTCAGCCGCCTGGAAACATCCAAGCAAGTCCTTGGATTTTACTCCAATGCACTCATCTGCAAATGCAATCTCAGCAGCTTCAGTGTTCATCTTCCACTGGATGTCAATGGTGGGACTAAAGCCCATCTCCCAGGACACTTCTCTGTATATAGATACATACATGTATATCTCTGTATATATATGTATAACCAGGAACTGTATAACCACCCAGGTACATCAATGCTCTCAAGCTGATGAACCCAAGGAGCTCTTATCACCTGCATGGATGGGCCAGTCCATTCCTAGGTAAATGTAAGTCCAGGTAAAACTCTGCTGGCTGCTCCCACTGGAAACAGCTGGGCTGGCAGCGGCTGGAGGTGCCTGCAGCCCACCCCATCTTATCCACACATCATTTCCAAAGCTAATTAGCTCAAATCCCAGCCCTGCGCTCTGGTAATTTCATGGTTTCCAGTTTGGAAGCAGAGTTGACCAGCACAAGCTCTTGGCCTGTCCCCAGCCCGTGCCAAAAAATCACAGCGGGAAATCTCCCCGTCCTTGGTCACCCAGTGTGTCCCCTCCACACACCTCAGGAGAGCACTGAGCACATTAAACCTTTATAGGTTTTACTTCCTATAGCTTGGGTTTTCCAGCTATCAGATCCAGAGCATCTTCCAGATGCAACACCAGAAGCCCACAGGGCAGTGCAAGATATTGTTTGTAACTTTAAAAAAAATAAGAAATGGATTGTATAAAATTTTTTTCTAGATTTTCCCCAAGTAAAGAATGAATAAGAATCGGGCAAACACCCCAGAACTGAGACTTAGAGCAACAAAGCAAAAAAGGAAAGGGCTGAGGGTTCCCCCTGGGCAGGCTGAGATGCGAGAACAGTCAGCAGCCCCCATAGCCCCATCTTCCAACCTGTCACAGACATTTAGAGTAATAAGTGACCCAGGACAGAATTAGCTGGTTCTTCTCCTGGCACGGGACAGAAGTACCTGGTTACTCTCCTGGCACAGAGCTCCTGCTCACAGGTTTCTGGAATTTGGGCACCCAGACGATCGTAGACACCCAGATGGGTCTGTCGCCTTCAGACTGACAAACCTCCCCCAACTCCACCGTTCCTGTGTATCCCGGGGCAGCGTAATGATGAGACGTGAGAAAAAAAATTATCCCTTGTCGCGACGGAGGGAAGACACAGTCGCTCAATATGAGTGATCAGCAGACTTCGTTTATTGTACCTTACAGTCACCTTTTATGCCTTCTTATAATTAGCTCATACATATTACAAAAGTTAAGCTCATTATTGGTTAGTTGCCTAAATACCAAGCCCGCCCCTTGTTTCTCTTCTGTAGTTATCTGTTCCCACCTGCAACATTCTTTTCCCACCAAAATCTTCCTGTTATTGTGTAACAAGGACAGCCAAAGACAGTGTATTTTGCTTTACTTCAGATAAGCTGAGAGCGATGTGCATTTTTGTCCAGCCAGCTGGACTATGTCTATGTGACCCTTTTCAGCTAGCCAGTTATCCACAATTCCCCCGTTTTTATTTTGGGCGACATAGGCTTGGTTGACAATCTTCAATAACAGCTTTTTAACACAAGAAAACTACATATCTAAGCACTACTAAAACTATTACCATAATGATCAAAAAAAAAGAATAATAATAATCCCGTTTGCTATGAGATTGTATCTTTGCTGTCAAAAGTTCGAGTTTTTCATGCATGGTCCTCTGTGTGTGGGATTGGAACAGATGTCGAATAGATTCCAGAACAGGGCCCATCGCAAAGTGCTGGCAAAGCAGCGTTCTCACATCGAGCTCCTCCAGCGTGCTCTACAGCAGGTTTTACCCAACGGCTGGGAACCCAAATAGTGCCTGAATTGGTAGAAATACAGACATAACCACGCCCCACATAAATCACCTCCACAGGACCTACCCATTGTCCTGTTTTTGCATCCTTATACAGTACTTTCATGTGTGGTGGCCTGGGGGGTTCTGAGCCAGCGTGGTGCCTTATTATAGGCGGCTCATTACTGTCCCCAAACACACACAAATGATTAAGCACAAAAAGGGCTTTCACCACCCTTTCTCTTACATCCTGAATCTCTTTGAACTTTTCTATATAGCGTTTTAGCGTCCCGTTAGCCCACTCTACAATTGCTTGTCCAGTTGGAGAATGAGGGATTGCAGTAACATGTTTAATATTCCACATTTGCATAAAGCGTTTGAGTAGTCCGCTACCATATGCAGGACCGTTATCAGTTTTAATAGTAATAGGCACCCCTAAAACAGCAAAGCAACTAGTTAAATGCCGGCGCACATCCCGGACCTTTTCCCCGGGCTGTGGTGTGGCCCATAACATATGGCTATAGGTGTCTATAGTAACATGCACATATTTCAATCGACCGAATGCAGGAACATGAGTAACATCCATCTGCCAAACATCATTAGACTGTAGCCCTCGCGGGTTGACCCCGCAACCGAGCCCTAAGCCTGAGTTATGGTGACTACATATAGGGCAAGCCTTCACAATGGCCCGAGCCTCCTCCATAGACAGTTTGTAGGCTCGTGCCAATCCCTTCGCATTTTGATGGAAGATCGAATGGGCTTCTCGGGCTCGACAATGTGGTGCTAATGGGGGTTCAGTAGTGATTGCGACGAGACGATCAGCTCGAGCATTGCCCTCTCCGAGGCCTTCTTCCCACTGGTGGCTTCGGATATGGATCACCGCATACGATTCCGATCTCTGTGCGATTGCAAGCTGCAAGCTCACAAGTAGTTCTGTCAAGCGTTGATTCTTTAATTCACGCACGCTTGCATCTTCAATCCGGCTGACTATGCCGGCAACATAGAGAGAATCTGTGACTACGTTCAGTGGGACATCTCTCCATCTAATAAATGTCCAGACCACTGCATAGAGTTCTAGCGTCTGTAGAGAATCCTTTGGCTGCGCTTGTAGAATTTGGTGTTGCCACCCTTGCTCATCTTTCCATGTTATGGCAGCAGTCCTAGAGCGTCGACCCGCATCAATAAAGGCCGTGAGAGCGTGTGGGATAGGCTGGCTGGATCGCTTCGGCTTAACAATCCAGCCCATGTTCTCCATCCACGACAGGATGGGCGATGGGAGTGGTTTCACTATTATTGCTGCTCCATCGTGGAGTAATGCAGCCTGCAGTTCCTCGGAGTTCTGCAAGTACCACTCCAAGTCGATCTGTCTCATCGGCACCCATATCGTGCCAGGAGGAGTGCCATCCACCTGTAAAATACGACAGCGACCTTTCTTGATCAGCTCCGTCAGCGTCGAGATCTTGTCTTGTATTGTGCGTCGTGGTTGCAGTGGGGGAGCTATCCATTCCAATACGATGGTGGAGTACTCCCCTTTCTCCCCCGTTTTTATTTTTTGCTGTGTTAGAGCACCCATGAGGTACTGAGTGCCACACAAGATAGTCAAATCGATGGGTAACCCTACAACACGCCGATGCGTGGAGCGCGCAGTCACCATTGAAGCTATTTGTTGTAACGTTTGTTCTTGCTGTTCAGTAAGCTGTACTGGGGTTGAAGGATCTGTCCCTCTCAACAGGGGGCGTAGTTGATTTAACAGTTCATTGGGGATGCCCACTACAGGCCGGAGCCATTGCAGATCACCGAGCAGTCGTTGGGCGTCGTGAAGGGTTTGGATATCCAAATGGAGTGACAACTTTTGAGGCTGAATTGTTGTATCAGTGATGCGCCACCCCAGATACTTCCAGGGGCTTGATTCTTGCACCTTTTCGGGTGCTACTACCAATCCCCTAAGCTTGAGTTGTTCAGTTAAAACCTGTTTTTGTCGTAAAGAGAAGGGTGTTGGCTGGGCTAACAAGATGTCATCCATATAATGGTAGATTAAAGTCTTAGCCCAGCGTTGTCGCAAAGGTTGTAGTGTGGCAGCAACATAGAGTTGACACAAGGTGGGCGAATTTCTCATTCCTTGCGGGAGGACCGTCCATTCAAAGCGTTGGTCCGGTCCCTCCCGGTTGATCGCGGGTAAGGTAAAGGCAAATCTGCGCTGATCATCTTCATGTAAAGCAATTGTGAAAAAGCAGTCTTTCAAATCTACAATGAGTAAATGCCACCCTTCCGGTATCATAGCTGGGTTGGGTAATCCGGGTTGTAAGGCCCCCATATCATGCATCTGTTTGTTTACCGCTCGCAGATCATGAAGCAATCGATATTTTCCAGACTTTTTCTTGATAACAAAGATGGGGGTATTCCAGGGGCTCGTTGACAGACGCAAATGACCTTGTTGATACTGCTCTTTAACCAGTTCATGCGCCTGTTCTAGACTTTCCCTTTTTAACGACCACTGCTCTATCCACACTGGTTCCTCTGTCTTCCATCGGAGTGGGATCGGGAAAGTCCAAGCAATGGCCGCCCCTAGAAAGGGAGGTCTGAAGTGAGGACCATCCCCATTTGGGCCAAGATATCGCGGCCAATCAAAGCATGCACCCCCTCAGGCAATGGAATAATTGAGACACAACAGTTTATAACTTTGTCAGCTATAGTCCATCGCAGAAGGGGGGATTTGCGAGCGAGGGTCAATCCCCCCACTCCTGCAACTGTAGCATTGGTCGTACAGGTTGGCCAATGCGCCGGCCATTTGTGTGCACTGATTATAGAGACATCAGCGCCAGTATCCAACAGCGCAGTAATCGAGAGAGTCTGGTCTCCATACTGCACTGTGACCGATCGCCGTGGTCGTTGACGCAAGCCAATAGTCAATAAAGCCATTTGCCCTGTAGACCCAAAGTTACCTTGTCCTCGAGGTTGTTCTTGCAGTGGTTGGAGGGTGCCTGCAAGATGCGGTAGTGGAATCAGCTGGGCTATCTTGGTCCCTTTAGGTATAAAGAGTGGGGGAAACAGCGTCTGAGCCATAATATGAATTTCTCCGTGAAAGTCCTCATCAATCAGTCCCACCAAAACATTGAGTCCCAACATGGTGGCTGATGAACGCCCGATGAGTAATGCTCCAACAGCTTGTCCGCGTATACAAACTGGGCCTTGTATGCCAGTAGCAAGTTTTGTAGGCTTTGAGTCCAAGAGGGTACAATCTACTGTTGTTGCCAGGTCCAAGCCGAGGCTTCCGCTGGTTGCAGGTCGGAGAGGAAAGGATTTTGTGCTGCTGGGCAGGCAGCCGCTTTTTGTGTCAGCGCAGGGCGGCTCTTCCCGCTGGGTTGCCCGTTTCCCGATCGACGACAAGCAGCTTCATTGTGAGTGTCCGAGCGGCAGTTTCGGCACCATACGGAGTTGACATTGCAGTCCTGTCTCACGTGTCCGGTGGCACCGCAACGGAAGCACCGTAGACGAGATGGGCCGCGGTCATTTGATCGCCCAGCAAAGGCTTGCAAAGGAGCAAGGGCTGCTAAGACCTGACTCTGGGTAGACTGCGCCTGCTCTTTTAAAGCACTCCCTAGTTCTTTTATTGCCTCGACTAACATAGCCTGGGGCCCGACTGGCACTTGTGCCATTCTTTCCAAAGCTTCTTCTATGGTCCATGCCCCTGGTAGCATAGCTAGGATGTTACGTGTGGCTGGGTTACAATTCTGTATGGCACACTGCTTTAAAATGGAGCCTTTGAGATAGTCTTGCACCCCAGCCGCCTGTATGGCGTTTGCTACCCGATCAATAAATAACCCAAATGGCTCCTCTCTTCCCTGCTTGATTCCCATATAGGAAGGGATTCCCCCGGGCTCCTTTATACGGTCAAGCGCTAGTCTAGCTAGCCTCATCGCTTCCTTTGCCTTATCCGGTCCCATCAGTGCCTGCGCTTCGGTTCTAAAATAGGGTCCTAAACCCATCAGCTCCTGTAAAGTAACCCCATGCAGTGGGTCCCCTGGCTGTCTAACCACTGCTACCGATTCCTGACAAGCAGCCTGCCAATGAGCGTTAAACAGAAGCTGCTGATGTTGGCTCAAGATTAACTTCATTATACTGCGTATGTCACTCGGGAGTAAGATATTAGTTCCCCAAAGATAATCTAACATTTGCCTGGTGGGTTCCCCTTTTAAACCTGACTCACTCACCGTAGCCCGTAGCTGTGTTAATAATTTCCAATCTAAGTTAGTGAGAGAAACCGTGATATTCCCCTGCGCATCTGGCTGTGAATACGTGACCGGGAAAGCCTCATGCACGATTCCCGCGGCAAAATCGCGTTCACCCTCAAGCATAGCACTGTCTGCTATCTGCTTCCAGACCTTTTGCCTATTTTGGGCAACCTGAAGGCATTCTGCAGAAGGATTCGTACATTCCCTACTCTCTACGGGGTTTTTACGGTCTATCTCTTCGCTTACGTCATCATTCCCCGACGGGGGGGGGGCTGAGGGATTCAACGAGGGCGGCGACGGGAAGGGCGACTGGTCCCAGCTTCCCGCAGCCCCCTGCTGAACCGTCAGCGTACGCACCGAGGGAGGCAGCGGGCAATCGGGGGGGGGAAGCCGATTCCCCCTGCCGTGCGGCTACTGCAGTCCCGCTTGCAACTCCCAGCCGCCCAGAGGCAGCAGCAGCCGCTCTCTGTTCGGCTCGATGTTGCAAAAGGGCATTAGTGACAGCCTGCCACGGTTTCATCAGTTTTTTGGCAGTTTTATTGTCGGCTATTACTTCGGCAAACAGCGTGTCCCCATAATTGCGCCACTCTGCATGCTCGAAAACTGTATCTGGATTCCCAAAATGACCCCTCGCTACCCCATAAGCTAATAACCCTGGTAATTCCTTTTTACAATCTATGCCCCGAATGCTCCGCTTTTCTAAAAAGCCTTTGAGCAAATCATACGTCGCTTGTCTCTCCATACCGTCGTCAGCGCTGTTGTAGCCTTTGCGAGACTTCGGCGACGCGTGGCCGGCGGGACCCTCTGTAGGTGCTCCCGGGCGCGGGGACTGTGCCCTTCCGCCTCCTGCGCTGCTTTCAGGACCGGGCCCCGAATCTCTGTCGAACCGTGGCTCGCAGGTTCAGCCCTCTCTAGGGTCCCTGTTCGGGCGCCATTTGTCGCGACGGAGGGAAGACACAGTCGCTCAATATGAGTGATCAGCAGACTTCGTTTATTGTACCTTACAGTCACCTTTTATGCCTTCTTATAATTAGCTCATACATATTACAAAAGTTAAGCTCATTATTGGTTAGTTGCCTAAATACCAAGCCCGCCCCTTGTTTCTCTTCTGTAGTTATCTGTTCCCACCTGCAACAGTCTTTTCCCACCAAAATCTTCCTGTTATTGTGTAACAAGGACAGCCAAAGACAGTGTATTTTGCTTTACTTCAGATAAGCTGAGAGCGATGTGCATTTTTGTCCAGCCAGCTGGACTATGTCTATGTGACCCTTTTCAGCTAGCCAGTTATCCACAATCCCTTTTGTTTAAACGAGACGCCTGCTAACATCACCTGGCAGGGACGTCTTCTGCGACACCGCAAAGCCTCCAGCTAGTGAAGAGGAAAAAACTCCTTATGACTACAGCAACCCCACACTCGTCTTTGTGAAATAAGTACCGAAACCACACAGATGGGTGCTGTAAAGCAGGGGGCTGCCTCTCACCCCCGAGCTCCAGTGCACTCAGGCTGAAGTTAGGCGAAAGGAGCATCACCCATGTCCATGAGATGAGCATCACCCATGTCCACAAGTCCATCGCCTGCTCCCGCTTACCAGCGAGGGGTTAACACACTTCAGTTGCTACCACAGCACAGGAATACTCTAAAAAACACCAAACATCCTTGAAACAGGCACTCTTTACGTTTGGGCTTTTCTTTTTCAAACCCATCTTGGCCATAAGTTACAATCTAAAAATAAAAGACCTTGACTAAAGTTGTTCACTTTCTCGTAAAATGGAGGCTTTGACATGTAGTTTCCAGTGACTGAAGATCGTGTTACATTACAATATCAGTATGTAAAAAAAAAAAAAAAAAAAAAGATAATTACAGTTCCCATATATCTCTCAGGTGTGTAACAAATGCTTTTATAATGTTTCAAACACCCAATTAGTTACTTCAAGTAAGACAAGTCATGTTAATGCTCCTTGCTGTGAAATGAATACTATTAATTTTAAAATGGATGGACTTCTACTACCTTGAACTCTTTTTTTTATCTCCCATTCTCATTCTCCCACCAAAAAACACGAAGTTCTTGATTATAATAAGCAAACCTCAAAACAAATGTAAATAGATCATCTGGGAATGATATTTTAGAACTTCAGCTGAATTCGGAAGCTAGGCTTTAATCAAATATAAGTTTTTGTATTCAATTAAGTGGTCCCCCGATTCATTTCTTCATGCTGCAACATGCAGGGAGCTAAAGTGGGAGATCTGTGAGCTCGTTGTGACATTTATTTGCATTTATTTGGAACCAAAATCAAGTTCTAGTGAATGCTCCACTAAAACCACACCTGGCTCCAACCTTGCAAGAGTCCTTCACCAAAGGGTTTTACATTCAGCTGTAATGTGGCTGATCTCCAGGGTCATTTTCTTCTTCTTTTTTTTTTTTTTTCCCCTCCTTTTAAGATCAGAGCATTTAATTTCCTTTATTGGGAAAAATGGTTGCTAACAGTTGGTTCAAACAGAATGACAGCTACAAATCAGGACCCGCTGTTGAAGCCAACTTCATATTTCAAAGGTGCAATCAAAACCTGAACTCTATTTTTAGGCTTTGTGCCTTGTCTAATATTGCTAAACAGAAATATATCACCACATAAACGTTTCTCATTATTTATAAATAAATACAGTGAAATTTTTATTGTAAATTAAATTTTAAATTTAGTGATGCAAATTCTCACCGAGAAGGCTGAATTCATTTCAAATGATGCACAGGTAATTAAACATGTCTTGAGGTTAAATTTGAGGAGGTTTGTGGGGTTTTTTTGGTTTAGAGAGATCAAGAGCAAATCAGCCAAAATAAACAACATCTCTTTCTTTGTGGTGACTAATGTGCTCCCATATAAATATCAAACGCTGGTGTGAATCAACGCTGTGCACCGAGAAGCCAACCAGCGGAGATGGAAGAGAGGAGGGAACACACACCACGAAAATCTCAACAGCAACATCAGAGCAACATTTCAACCTGCCTGGGGAGTGAAACATTGAATCTGGCCCATTTTGCAAACAGGAAAAAAAATTGCTCAACAACAACAACAATAACAACAAAATAAATCAGTTTTGCAATTCAGCGTGGGCAACATCCAGGCATAAATTCTGTGGGTTGGGTTGGAAGTTGACTAAAGATGGAGACAGATCCAACGCTTCCCACCTGGAGACCATCCTCTAGCTTTAAAATAAATAATAAAAACACAAGTTTTATCACCGTGTGGATGTGAGAGATGTCGGAGATGAAGCAGCACCTCTGCCCTCGCTGCCCCAAGGATGGCCCTGCTCCCAAGAGCTCAGCAGCTGGGCAGCATCCCACCAGAAAATGGGAAATAAAGCAGCCAGGCAGGGATTTACCCCTGGCGTTGGTAAACTCTGTCTTTTTAATCTTTCATATGACCTTAGTACTTGCATACAAAATAGGGGTTTTTTTTCAGTGAGTTTGTAGCTAAACGAGCTCCTTTCCCTTCTGGAACACCTCTCCTGCGTGGCAGGACAGGTTTTTATGGTCTTTGTATGCACGTACGTGTCAATCCCTTGAAGAGTAATCTCCATCAAAATGCATGCATTAAATTTCTATTGTGCCATTATAGCTCGCTCTATTCAACAGAAAATAAACACAATCAAATGCATACTAAGAGTCATGGACCTACTAACAGGTCCTATACGTGAAACACTATTTCAGCTCATTTTTTCCACCAACAGCCTGCTGTCACCAGGAAATGTTACAGAATCTGTCACTCTTAAATCTGAACTTTTATCTCAATCAGAAACTTTCCTGAGAACAGGTGTATCGTGTGGCTGTTTATTTATTTCCTAATAGATTTAAGGTTCATTTTATCCTTCGTCTTTTAACTTGTAAGTGCTCTTCCCAATCATCCTTATCAGCAAGCAAACCCCTTTGATCCCATGCAGGATGCCTTGCTGAACGAGCGGGGAGATTAAAGAGCATCCCATCAGAAGGCAAGAAGCCAGAAGTGCAATCGCTTCCAAAAGGGGTTTCTTTGATAGGGCTGGGCTGAAAACCCCTTACGAGAGAGTTCAAAGCATCTCTTTTTTTCTGGCTGGTCCCTGCCATGGCCGTGCGCCCTGTGTGTCACGTTGGCCTCCGTGATATCACCAGCTGCCACATGAACACTGCCTGCCCTCCAACCTGGGAAGGCGGCCTCACCCCAGACTGACAGTAATTTCTCTGACAATTCCTTTGTATCCCTGAGGTTAATGTCAAACCCGATATTTATTTCTGAAAACAGAAAAAGAGCTCTTTTGTAAGTGTAACGTGGAAACAAGAAACAATGCGCAAATTCCATTTTAGCTCCCAGTTAGACATTAATTTTAGCTCCTAGTCGGGCTGAAAGTTTGCAGGATGGCAGGTAAAGCATTCCAAAGTTTTCAACCACAGGTGGTATTGTGAGTCTCTCGCTGGAGGGAGCGTAAGTGGAATTTTTATTCTATTTATGTGTTTAGTTCTGTGAACACAGAGCCCTCAGTCTCCTGCAGGAGACTCTTTAAGAAGCCGCACACCTTGTTGGGAACAGGACTCAGGTGTGCTTCTGGCACTCGGGACTTTGAGCAACAACACGGAAATTCTTGAAGTAAAATTATTTGGATGTGTAAGGAAATGAGGGGTGAGCTCTTTTTACATCCTTTTTAATCTCAGAAACACCGCTAAAGGCCTTGTAGAACAACATTAGTATTTCCTCCTCATTGCTAAACTAAAAGGCTGAGTTAGAAGATGACTCGACCCAGTTGTGTGTGGCAGCTCTGATGTTATTAAGCCAGATAAAATAAAGGAGATGTGATTGCACCAGCGCCCTCAGCATGGCCATGTCACAGGCATTTCACGCCCACCCAAAAATCTCAAAGCACTTTATGAAGGGGATGAGAACCCTCACGCAGAGCACAGGAACCTGTTCTGTTATCACTGGTGGCAATGGCTGCAGACAAACGGGAGGACCCACGTGTGCAAAAATATCTGTGATTCAGCCCTGGTTTGGTACCCAGGCTGGTGCAGTAAGGATGCCGCTGAGCATCCTCACTTCCTGAGGAACCCTTCCATCACCCTTTCTGCTCCAGTTACTTTTCCAGGGCCAACTCGTATCTCCCAACCTTCAATAGACCCTTCCTGATGCTCTCCTGAGGGGCTGTTCTTGTTTCACACAAGCTACTCACAGCTGGAGACTCGAGCAAACACAGCACCGGCTCCCAACTCTGACACCCCACCACCACCACCTGTCTCACCCCGCTCCAGTCTCTCCCTCCCCGCTCAGGTCAGGCTTGGAGGGGTGTGTGGAAGGCAAGATGCCCGTGTCTGACCTGCAAACCGACTCAACAAGCCTGGCTCCTACCCTGTGTTTTTGCCACAGACTGGCCTACGCGCCATCCAGCCCACGCGTGACACCCTGCTGCAGCAGACGCTTGCCTCCGGCACCGGCCTCAGAAATGCCAACTTGGATTATCAGAGCTTTCTTTTACGGAGGGAGAGAGTGTTTCACGCTCCTCCCAAGCCCTTTGGGTGTTGTGTCCTTTCAGGCTGCTCAGCCAGACCAGATGGATACCCATCTATAACTAGGAGCATCTGCCTCCTGCAGCAGGTACCACTGCTGTAGCTACCAACGTCTACAAGCATTGAAGCAAATTAAAAAAACTTATACATAGAATCATTTCGGTTGGAAAAGACCTTCAGGTCATCAAGTCCAACTGTTAACCCAGCACTGCCAAGCCCACCACTAACCCATGGCCCTGAGTGCCACATCTACATGTCTTTTAAATCCCTCCAGGGATGGTGACTCCATCCCCTCCTTGGGCAGCATGTGCCAGTGCCTGACAGCCCCTTTCGGTGAAGAAATGGATACGTGGCTATAAAAGAAATCTGGACCTTGTTGGAGATTGAGATCAGGAGCTTGCAACTGTCCAGGCTGGGGCAGAAAATTTTGCCTGTGAGACTGAGCCCATTGGATGAAGGATAAGCCCACGCTGCGGCAGAGGGGAGCTCGCTTTGGTAACTGTGGGATCCCACTTCTTTAGCTCTCATGACTCCAAACCATGTCCACTCGTTTTTCAATTAAATACAGATTTCTATCCAGGTCCCCTCAGAAGCTGAGCTGCCATCAGCGCACACACCAGTACTAGTCACCAGCTGGCAGCTGAAGCGTATCGTGAGCGCAGCGAATACAGGACAGGACACTTGAAGTGAGTTCTTCGTAACGATGTACCGCAAGAGAAAACCACAAGATTTTTCTCAGGCATAAACCCATGTATGAAGTTAGGAAAATAAAACCCAACTCAATGTGCAATACCTTTTCCAGGGTGAAATGAACACATATGATGAGGAATCATGCAAACACCAAACCATCTATCATGCCATTATCACAAAAGACCTATCTGCTGTGCAGCTATAATCCACGTGGCCAGAACAGCCCAGGCTGGTCCATGGTATTTGCAAGCACGTAAAATCCTCACAACCCGCTTCCTGGCTGTTTTCAAGGTCCTACGCCACCTACCCTGCTCTAGAAGCAGTCCTCCTCCTCTCCAGCTGATCAGGGCTCAAAACATTCATCTCCGCCGGCAAGGCAAAGAATATTTGAGCCAGGGTCTTTGCAGGAAGATAAAAGGTAAATATGGAGCTAATGATACTTTATTGATGTTCGACAGTTGAGTAATAGCTGGAGGAGGTAAGATCCAGAGACATCACTGTCAACGCAAACGGTCCTTCATACCAAGACAACAAGCACTGTTACAGAACTGGGGAGATGATGGCTACAAAAATACACCAAAGACATTTCTAGCTTCACACTTACCACAGGGAGAACATCATAAGATCGAGAACCATTTGCAAGATACCCTTAAAGACTTCAGGCCCTCTTAGGACTGACTATCCCCCCATCCAGAGGAGACCTGTGGAGGTTAGGTCTTTACCAGAGGTTGGCACCTACCTGTTGACACCATCCCTGGAGAAGAAGATGGTGTAGGTCTGGACGCTGCCTCGGGCTTCTGCAGGAGGACGCCAGCTGAGACGGACAAATCGGCTGGAGACCAACACAGGGACCACATCTCGAGGGGCAGAGGGGAGGACACTGGAACTTGGGACAGCTGGAGGGGAAGGAAAGGAGTCAGTCAGAGAGTCCAATGGCATGGGGGTTGCGGGGCGGGTGGGAGGAGCCATGATGGCCATGGCTGAGAGGTGTCACAGAACAAAGGGCCAAGGTGGCGTGGAAGAAACGTGAATAAAATGAGAGGGGATGAAGGAGAGAGAAAAAAAAAACCCAACTAACAGTAAAATCACACCTTAAAATACACCATCCTGAACCATCCTCTAATGTCAACAGCAACACGCAAGACTGGAATAGGCTACTTCCTCAGAATCCTGGAAATTATGTCTTGTAGCAGTGATCAGTACGATACCTTCCTCCGTTTTCTCCTGTCTCACTGCTTTTGTCTCTCGTGCCCCGAGTAGCAGAAATATTTAAACTCATAAACACGCGACAACCCACCACTGATAACCTGACACCTACAAACCGATGGGCTCAGGAAGAGCAGAAGCTAAGTAAGGTGCTTCAACACATGAGTTATTAGATCATTGCAACAAAGTGAGATGAAATGAAAAGGAAAAAAAAAAAAAGACAGTGAAACTTCATATTAATGCCATTCCTCACGGAAAAGCGTTCTGTCTACATGCAAAACCCAGAAATGCCTGAACTGCGGATTCAAGTAGTAAAATTCCTTTTAGAGCAGCACCTCTTTACAGAGTTTGAGGGTTTGGTTGTTGCTCACCAAATCCATGTGAAAGCTGGCCTGCCAACAGAAATTAATAAATCAAACACATTTTTTAACAATACTTTAAGTGATCGGCTGCCTCCTGATTTAGCACATGCACCTTATGGAGCGCCCACAGTCACCTAATCCCCTCTGAGGGCAAACATGATGAAGAAGGTCCAATTTCATGGGCCATGCCAGACCTAAAAAGCAGGTTTTTCACCATTGGTATCAAAACGATTTATTGTTTTTCCTTATTGCAAATCTTTTTTGGTCAGTCTCTATGCATATAACTGTGAACTACATTAGCAGCATTAATTTACTGTGAGATCATTAAGAGCATTGTAATATCTAAACAGCTTATGAAGAATAGCTTTGTGTAAAAAGCATGACGTTCACTGAATACTAGCTTTGCGTTTCCTTATATTATCCCTAAACTATTATTATTAAAAGTCATTAACATTGCTATCATTAACAACAAATATCATTACCTCTTACTTATTGTGCTCAATCCAAAACCAGAGGGAATTAAGGAATTTCCCAATGGCATTTCCAGAGTAATGATGTGTTGAAAGAAAATATTAAGCCATGGTCTCGGCTCTTTTGGCTGCAAAGTTCTGATCCATTATTTGCACTGAGGTCATGTTTAGCATCCTTAGTCACAGGCCACTGATCTAAATAATGTGCAAACACAACGTGAGAGAATAATTCCGTGTACATTTATATTACGATGACGCAACTATTTCGCTTGATAGTCAGAGTGAGCGGATTTGGGCTCCTGGTCTATTCTATATGTTGACTCTTGTATTATAAGCATTAAGTGCGTTGTCTTCTTCTAACAAGGGCCGGTGGTAGGTAAACATCTCTAGAGAAGTACCAAGGGCAAGATTGGGGAAAAAAAAAATACACCAAGAAACCTAAGAGGCTTTGAGTTCTGGTACTTAAGCCAAACACAGCAATTCGGAAAACTCCCCGGTTTATTATTAAATTAACCGTTTTGGCACCCGAGGGTCTGTAGAAGCTCAGCTCTCCTACAAAACACCCTGCTTTGTGGTTCCTCCACCGAATCCATATCCTCCCGGTGGAGCATGGCAGTCTGGCACCTCTTTTCCACTGCAACCCATTTAGTACAGAGAAACCGGTGCTGCCGTCAGCCCCAAGCTCAGGCACGGGTATTTAGGTGACTATGTACATGTCTACGTATATACGGGTGTCTACCCCCCCACCCCCCTCAGGAAAGGAGGGCATCCTACCTGACACTGCTGATGGAGCCCAGAAAGCTACTCAAACTACCAAGCAGTTGTATCTCCTTTACTGAGTGAGTATCTAAAACGTGGAGGCGAAGCCACACGCACTGTGACCTCCTGCCTGTGGATGCGGCAGCAGCTGACCCGCTCGGGGCCATCTTATGAAAAGAATAGCAAAAAGATGAGGTGAAAAGTAGCAAGGTTGGGACTGAAGCTCCACTAAGCATCTGTTTTACGCTGGCTTTCAGAAAACTTAGTAGAGCTATCACTGACAAAAGCAATTTCACTTTTATTGTTGCTAGCAGTGAATAGCAAACATATACAGTGCAACAGTACAATATAGAGAGACATATAACCTGAAATTATCTCAGCAAGTAACGTCTGAAATCCTTCAGTCTTTCGTATGACTACACAAGATCAATCCACCACTGGTTAAACCATCTTCATCAGAGTCTGACAGGCTCTGACTTGAGCCTGATGTGGTTTATATTAACTCCTGGCGAAGTGCTACTCTCTCCACTCTCGTGGCGGTGTGAATAATCACCTACCTCTCTACAAAACCAGCGTAAAACCCCACCGGTTCATTTTCCCCATGTGGAAACAACGGTACAATCAACAGAAGTCTGAATATAGACCTGAGAGGAACTGATCCTCCTGTTCCCATTCAGGAAGCCAAAACGAGCATCCCAAATTCCTCATTTTTTTTACAACCCCGAACCAGCTGTGTGTTCTGTGACATTATTATTATTTTGCCAGTAGGGCCCAGCCTTCCACTCCTAAAGCAAACGGTCTTCAAAAATGTAGAAACACACCTGCTGTAGGTGTCCATGTACAAGTTTGACTGGTAAAACCCAGCCCAGATATAAAACATGCACACAGCCAATTAGTTATGGGGTTTTAAAACAACTAAGGGCAAAACACCGCATGTGACATCCCCCTTCACCGCTGCTCCCCACACACAGCGGCCATGGGCTGTTTGTAATTAAAAATAATAGGACCTGTTATTTTTTTGAGTTTCTTTTTAAAATATTTTTATTTTTAATATATATTTTACATATATATATGTTATACATATATAAAAATATATATATATAAACCTATAAAGTTTTTTTTATCAAGTTATAAAAAAAATAACCAGACCTGGCTCAAAGAGGCAGGGTGGATTTTTAATACTTTTCACAGGTAGGTTTGGTTTTTTTGGTTTTTTTTGTTGTTGTGGGTTTTTTTGTATTTAACATATATGTACAGGTAGGGCGAGGGAGGAGATCCTGTTAGCAGCAGCTGCCTACCCTTTAAATGATGTTTGTAGAGGACAGCAAAACTTGTATCATATCTACACGAAGACATGATGAATGAATGAAAAAAAAACCCAAATCCAAACCCTCTTGTAATTATATCCCCCAAGGGATTTGGTACTAAGAAGATACAACATCAGTACTGCTAAGCAGAGGTGGGAATAGATCACAGGAGTTTATTCACGAGTCTCTCCTCGTACAAGGACAGGAGTGCAAATCCTCTAAATTCAAGTTATAAACCATCTCATATTCTCATTTAAGTGCTCATAGGGACTGTATGTGTGTGTATATACAAACACAGAGACCTCAGCACCACTTCTGTCCCCCCGTACCAAAAATCCATTTCTCTTTTTTGAGGTTGTTTTTTTGGGGGGTTTTTTGGTTTTGTTTTTTTTTTTTGTAACATATTTACCAATCTGACAGAAAAGGGAAGGAAGTTTAAGGAAAGTTTGAGGAAAGAAGCTGTAAGTTTAAGATGAAAAGTTAGTCGAGAGTTTACTGTGCATACAGAAAACGCTGCTCTTCGGTGCCAGTAACAGCAATCTCAAAGCCACCCTGGCAATCTGCACTGAGGTCCTAGTTCTGAACTGGAAAACACAAACTGGACTTTTCCACTTTTCAGGCAATGAAAATCTGCATGGGTTTTGTTACTCACATTTAATTCACATAAAACACTGAAGGCTGTTATACGCATATACCACGCTGCCACATGCTTAAATTAACAGTTATAACCATTTTTCAGGGGGATAAATGAATACAGAAAGAGATTGGGCTCCATATCTGTCTATATTTCGCAGAAATTCATGTTCATGACTTTATCCATTTAATGGTTGGTTGTTTTTTTTTTAAATTGTAACCTAAGCAAAGACTATTCAAGCAATTGGTACTGCTTTACACGTAGGGACTGTTAAAATAAGAACATCTACAATAGGCTATCCATACTTTTAAAATACTGTCAAATTAGAGCTTGCCAATAAAATTTGAAACTCAGTACTTTTTCAGCAAAAATAAGAAAACTATCACACTTACAGTCTTCAACTTCCTGCTGCAAATCACACTTTCCTTAAATATCCCACATACCCTGATGCCAAAAATGACATTTCAAGATATCAAGTGAAAGTTTTCAGCCAAGACACTACCTCAAAATATTTTTTATGCCTTCTAACAACTATTTCAATTCCTTGATTTGGATTTTTTTTTTTAATACGCACATGAATTTTTAATCTATTTTGGTTTTAAAAGACTTTTGAAAACTTCACTGAATGTATTTCAACATAAAAGGAACATCTGGGCTTTAGAGTTAAGCATTTAATTTCAGAAAAAAAAAGATATTTTATTCAAGTTAAAATAGAAACCTTTTGAGTTAATTCAAGCCTCTTCCCTGCTCTCCCCCACAACATTTTCCTTGGGTTATGCACTTTACATCAGCTATTTGTACAGCATGAATTTCAAGGATGACCTAAGAACATGACTCTGTTCTCATCTCCAGATCTTCCGCGTTAAAAGAAAAAAGCAATTTACTCGAAATTTTAATTCCAGAAATAACATCAAACAAGTGCTTATTGCCTGGTGTTGCTCAGTACAGCCACAGCCTGGTCAATCTGCCCCTTTGTTACACTCCTGCATTCAGAGAACTGGGTCTTTTTTTATTTGCTATTATTCAGAACATTTTTTTGACCTGTCTTACACCTTCTACCGAGCAAACTGTGAAAGTTATAAGTGAGTAAAAAAACAAACCTCACTGGAGAAATATATGTAACTCAAGGGACACTGCATATGTAACACCCAGCACCCCAACATCGGGGCACTCTTCCAGCAAAGTATCCTTAAATAAGACGATCGGGAAGAGATATCAAATTTGGTGGATTTGTAATTTTTTTTAAAAAAAGAAGAAACTTTTGGAATAATCATTCTCATTTAATTTTACTGCATGCATTTTATTTGAATGGGGCTAAGCCATTAAAGGGCAGAACAGCAGGCAGCTGGGGAAGCTGAGGGACAGGAAAAGGATGGTTACAGACCCGCAGCAGTCACCTGCATGGCTAGCAGGGGAAAAAAGTCATTAAAATTTTTATTAGGTTTTTTAAAAGGGGATTAAATTATTTTATGTATGTTCTTTAATAAAAAATAAATCATTAGTCACGCACATGAGAGAAAGAAATAGAACAGCTCTAAACAAAGTTGAGGTGTAGAGCCCAGTTTTACTTTGCACTGGCTATCACGCAAATACCAATCTACAATTATAGTAAATTTGTAACACATCAATAATTGTTTCTAATTTACTGCACCGGGGACGCGTGGATGCGAGAAGCTGTGTTTTTACAGTGTTATTTTAATGCTGGAAAATTCATTTTTTATGAACTCAAAATAGAAACACAATCCACACCTTACACGCTCCAGATACAGCCATAAGCAAGTCAGGACAGTAACCTGGAGCTGTTTTCCTCCAGATCGGGGAAGACAGCGGAGGACGGAGGGTTTGTGCCACTGAAGAACGTGGTCTCACCCCAAAGACCCTCTGTGTGGAGGCACCACCCCCATGAAGCTATCTGGTACGTGCCTTGAGAAGGGAACACAAGGAAAAATCCTGCACTTCAGACGGGCGAGTAAAAATGTCACCTGAAATTTCATGATGAAATGATGGATTTCATCGCCCAGCCTCCATGCCACCTCTAAAACCCAACGCTAACCTGCAGCGGGAAGATGTTCCCCAGGAAAGCCCTGGGATGTGGATCCAGGAGCTCTCACCATCCCACGTTCAGGAATTAAATGGGTGAGAATCGGTGAAACAGAGGAACAAGAACCAAATGAATCACAGTTGTTTGGTCTGATCATTGCACAATCAAATTCTGGTCTTGATTCCAACAGCTAGGAAGAAAAGCAGACTTTCCATCAGATCCATAAAGAAATGAGACATCTATCAGATGACCTTTATGGAGATATGAAAGAAGTGCAATTTACCACCCCAAATGAGTATCAGATTGGACAAATTACTGGTAACTCATGACTTACACTCAAACAAAACACTCTTTTCCGCACAAGCAACTCCTATTACCTTTCCCGGGGATCATTTCCACCATTTGGCCTTTCCAGCTCCAAGCCCTGCTCCGAGTGCCAGCAGCGATCCCGTCGGCACAGCGCGGATGCCAGCGCACCCATGCACATTTCACCAGCGTCGTGGAGCACATGCTGGGATGACGGGGGACGCCGACATATGTTTAGAGGTTCTCAGCCCATATGCAGCAATACTAATTTAACCAAAGAAAAGCTCTGTCCTCGTTGCCATCCATCCATCCTCCCTTCTAGCTCCTCGTGCAGTAATTCATTACGACTTGGTGCCATAATGATGTTCTCGGAAACAAATCATGCAGTACTACTTTTTATGATGCCTCTTTTATGACATTACGAACCTGGCAATAAATCACTGATGTTCATGTGTGTCAACGATGCCTGAGATATTACCATATAAGGAATTCCCTCCCGACTCAGCACCTCGCAGGATTAGGCCCCTAGCGCTTTGGAAGCAGCACGTATGTATCTGAAATACAAAACCCTCGCAGAGATAGTACCGCCCTATGCCCCCACCAGCACGGCAGCAGCTAAACACACGCTAGTGCTGCTCTTTTCTCTCCAGCATCAGTTTTCCCAAATTCAGGCAACAGAAATGTGCGGAAGGATTCCAGCTAAATTGCTGAGTTGGGAGAGGGGGAGGAAGGAGGCTAGTTATCCGCTAAACGGCATGATCTGAGAGTAGTAACCAGGGACACCCCCCCAAAAAACAAGCCAGTGTATCTCCTCCTACACGCTGCTCGTGGTAGGGAGGTGCTGCTCATGCCCGTGGAGGAGCACCAGGACCTGCTCCCAGGATGGAGCATCAGGCTCTGCAGCTGCAACCACCAAGAGACCCTTCCCCAGCCCCAGGAAACTTGGGACGCGGAGCTGTTGCTCCCCTGCCCCCTAGCCTACACCTGCAATACAGCCCTGCTGTCCCTAGGGTTTTATCCTTATTGCTGCAGCACCTGACCGCCCTTCAGTACGGGTGGAAAAAGAAGATGAACGTGCACCAAACATCTACTCTTTCAGCCTCCAACCCTGCCCTGCACACGGACAGGCAATGGAGGGAAGGGAGCAATGCAGTCTTCTCCCTCTAAGTTGACAACAAAAGCTTGTTCTCAACTTGCCAATGCCATAGACTGAGAAAAACCCACAAATTTTCTCTACAACCCCCTTACAGGGGCTGGAGCCAGGAGGGTCGGGCTCTTCTCCCAGGGAACAAGCGACAGGACGAGAGGGAACGGCCTCACATTGTGCCGGGGGAGGTTTAGGTTGGGAATGAGGGAAAATCACAGAAAGGGTGGCCAAGGCCTGGCACAGGCTGCCAGGGGGGTGCTGGAGTCACCAGCCCTGGGGGGATTTAAAAGATGTGTAGATGTGGTGCTCGGGGCCATGGTTTAGTGGTGGGCTTGGCAGTGCTGGGTTAATGGTTGGACTCGATGATCTTAAACATCTTTCCCAGCCTAAGCAATTCTATGAAGACCACCACATCTCACCTTCACTCCTACCAGAGAAGAGCCAACAGCTTTCATTTTCCCCTCCTTTTCCACAGGGGAGAGCCCCTAAAGGGGTGGCAAAGCCTATGAAGACAAGAGCAGGATAAGCGGGAAGGTAATAGGATGCCCACGCCAAGGTCTGACGGTTGAGGTGTAGAGGAGTGGGGGTAAGAGGAGAGGACAGGAGGAAAGTCCAGGGAAGAGCCCACATCAGGTGGTCAGGGAGACAAAAGGGTGAGGTCAGGTGGAGGAAGGCTATAATAACTACCAAAGGAATAGCACTGGTTAAAATATAACTTGACTGGATCCCCTAACAAGAGCCAAAAGATGCGCTGTCTGCGCTTACTTGTCAATTCAGGCAGAACTCCAAGACCCCGTAATTCAAATTAATCCAGGGCAGATCTTCCCGATGGTTATACTTAAGGTAGTTTAAGGAAGATGTAACCCAGGCGCTTATCTGCTGTTAAAGGTGCAAAACAACATCTCGTACAACTGTGTCCCCTTTGGGGAATGAAGGATGTTTGGAAGTTGGAACCTGTAGCAGGATGTAGGCAGGCCAGGCCAGGCAAAGCTTGGCACAGGGGCCGAAAGGAGATCTACGGGGATGACACCAGTTGTATCGTCACAGTAAAGCTGCTTGGTCAGAGTCAGAAGCAAGTTATTTTATTTGTCTTGTGCGGCGAATGAAGAGACGGGACGCAGCTTGATGCAAGCAAATGTCAATTTATTGTACAGAAGCACGAGTTTATATACACTTTCAGAAGCTGCGCGTTTTAAACAGTTGGTTCTTGAAGCTAAGCATTGCATACTAGGCAATCCCTGATTGGTGGTTAACTACCATCAATTAACAGCAAGGTGTTACCTTTCCTTGGCGCCATCCGTCTCCCACTCCCCTGTGCTCTGTAAACACGTCTCATCATGTTAATTGTTGTCTAGACAAGCTCGAGCACATTCCCCTCAGCTAACTGATTGCCACGCATGGTCCTAGTTTCCAGACCGCTCCTGCAGTCTTGGATCATTAACTATTGTCACCTAAGAGCTACTCAGTGCAAAAAACCCAGCCTGGGTCAAGGCAATACAGATAAAGTCCCGCTGACCAAGGTCAAAGGATGCTGGGTGTGAAGAGCTGTGTGGCACTGGAGGAAACTCCAGGTGTGACCTGCTGGAAAAGGAGACGTTTTAGCGGTTTCACTTATTTTTGGAGAGCTGGTGCTCCTCAGGCTGGCAGCTGCAGCCCTCCATGGATGCATGCTCCATCCACACCCAGCACTGCAACAGCACTCAGCACAGGCACGGCCACTACTCGCCGTTTTATTTTAAAAAGTCACCTTTAAATGATCCAAACGCCTTTCATAGCATTTCTTTACCTGCAGTAAAATCTGGGGTATTTCTGGTATCCTACCTGAGCTTGTTTTGGACACAGCTTGGCTAGCATCTCTCCAAGGGGAGACTCAGGCTAGTACGTGCACAGACATCTCTTCCCGTGCATGTGTAAGCAAGCAACACCTGTACGCACATCTGTCCGTACATCATACTCCACGTCTGCTATTCACATGTCCAAGAAAAAAAAAATAATCCATGGCAGATAGAGCCTTAATGGTTGCTTATGTTCATACAGTAAAGAGATCTCATTAAATGACACTGCAAAATAAAAAAAAAATAATTAAGCAAACCCACCAGTGATCAGCTCTCACATTCGGAGAAGCGCTATTACTCTCCCCCTCGGAGCTGTGAAGGCAGGGCTGGTGTCACCGCGCAGGTGACATCTGTCATCATCAATTAGTCACCAAGAAAAATGGGGGGGGGGAGGGGGCAGGAGGGGCGATGGGCAAGAATTTCAATCACCTGCAAATGATCCCTGAGGAAATGCTGGTCAGTTAATCTAGTCAGCCGTCTCCGACCCACCGAACAATAGCTTCTGCCTCCGGAAAAAGCAGGAATAAACTAAAAATTTTTTTTTAAAGCAGCCGAGGGATTTGGGAAGGCATTTCATGGGCAGATAGCGACGATGTTAAACAGCCGCCATAAATGTTGTCATCATCGGTGTGCTCAAGATGCAGCAGGCGAGCGTGAGCACCTTCATTATTTTTGCAGTGCAGCAGCTGCTTCTAGGAATGCCAGGATGAGTGGCTGGAAGGTCAACAATTTCCCACTGTTGCTGATCAGCTTCTTGTCCTCTGCTTCTTCCCTGTAACCATCAGCTCCCCTGCAACAGCATGCTCTGTTAAAAATAAGCACGGCTTATTTATTTTTATTTTTTTTAGCAACTTGCTGTAAACCTGAGCCCTGAAGGTTTTCAAACAAGCCATTAATGAAGCAAACCTGAAGAATAACTTTTGCTAAGGAAAAAAAAAAAAAGCAGGAAAATTTTGGAAGCATGACAAACTGAGACGTTCTCATGCTGAGAAATAACCATTACTTTTAAGAAACATTATGGTACGTCTCAGCTTGACCTCAAGCAAACTTTCTGCCTTTTGATTTTGGGCTCTCTTCTCATTTTTAATACTGGGGTTATACATGAATCAAGACTGCATCCCCCCACCCGCCTTTGATTCTGTAGAGCACCCCGAAACGGCGTAAGCTTGGAGCACCTACCCAGGGGACCACCCCTTGCTGCCACATTTGAGATTCAGGCACTCTGGTGTTGAGTGGACATTTCAGGGAGGCAGACTACGTACTTCCAAAGTTTGTCCACGCTTAGAGATGTTCATCAAGACCCACCTCTCAGCTTCTTTTTTCCATCAAGTGACACGCACAGCAGCAAGCGGCCACACAAGTCCAACAGCTAGCACCAACGAGACCTTCAAAGGTCTTCAGCCAACTGCTATCCAAACACCGAAGTACAATCTCTGAGTTGTCCCAAACACCTACTCATTTCTGCTACTCAACCTCCTTAAGGTTTTGCCAATGGACACACACAAGCCTCCAAGCCCTGCCATGGTCCGTTGTGTGAAGCTTCAGCTCACAGACCCCTTAGCAGCTCCTCCAGGGATGCAGCCTCCTCACCACACGTGGCCCAAGCCAGCAGGACTTAAAACTGTCCTGCTGCCTTTAATATTTGGTCTGAACCCTCTGTTTTCAGAAAGTGTGGGACAAAACAGGACAAAAGTGTCTATGTCAAAAGGTATTTTACAGCCGATTATAAAATAACAATAATTTCAAGCTAAGCATCCCGAGTCCAGCAAAGACACAAAATGCTGCAGCATCGCTCTTTTCTCCACAGCATTTCCCCGAACGTGGCTAAATGAGGTACGTATTGGCTCAGTATTTTAAATTCTTGTTTCTAATTTTAATTCTATTCCTCAGGCACCTAATTCTTCGCAAATACTATGCAAAAAATAGTTCTTTTCTGCACCTCAGGCACCCACCAGGCACATTAGTTCTTTTGTTAAATTGTACTTTAGTTCTCACCGTTACTCAAAGTTTTGGCAGAAGGTGGCACGTGTTACCTGATCCGTTTAGCAGATTATTTATCAATATTAGTGACGTGAGGGTGAAGTTGCAGGGCAGTCACGTGTAGCTGGCAGGGATGCTTTGAGGTGAATCTGCCTGCACCTTTCCTCCTCACCTGAACGCAGAGAATTGTGAATCCCAGTGTGTTCACAGCAGTGTCGAGGTTCATCCGCTCTGGTACCAAGCACCAGAGGAAAAAAAAACAGGAAAAAAAAATATTAATAACGCCATCCTCAAAGCAGGGTTTAAACAGCATGAAGCATCATCATGGTGTGCTTTATAAATGCAGATTAATTTGATTAAAACACCCGTGGATCACCTGGCAAACCCCCCGCTCTCCACCTGGAGCAAAGCCATCACCAGTCAGCAAGCAGCCCACCAGCTTAAGTTTTTTATTCCCCAAAATGAAATCAAACTTTCCTGCAGCAACTCCTCCTAAAGGCACAAGGCTTTCAAAGCTGGTACATGACGGGAATGGCTTTGAAAGTTAAAAAAAAAAAAAAAAGGAAAGATACTGGACCTCACAGTAATAAAAGAGTAATAAAAGCATTTTGCCTGGATTATAGGCGTTGCGGGTTTAACTGCTACCTCCAGTTTTTTCAGCACAACTTAGAGCATCTCTCTTACACCGCTCCAGTCTTTTCCCATCTGCACAATGAAATAACAATGCTTTTTTTTTCATTGCTTTTTTTTTTTTTAAATGACATGAATTGTAACATACAGCATTCCTCAGGCGGGCAGTTAAAAACGCTCCAAAATCACTTGGCTTGAGACAGGAGTCAACATGGAAGTGAATTCAGTAACATGAAATCACAGAATCACGGAAGGGTTTGGGCTGGAAGGCACCTTAAAGATCATCTAGTTCCAACCCCCTGCCACAGGTGTGCTCAGATCTTACAGAAATAAAAGCATCAAAAGAGATTGATGAAGATCTAAGAGGTCCTTCTCCACCTGTAATTGCTCAGATGCCATGACTACTTTGCTCTTACCACTACCTTTTGCCTGGCGTAGGAATTACATCAATTCAGTTACCTTGAGTTTCCTATGCGGCCCATCATTTTATTGCCTGCTCTGTGTAAAATGGCACAAAAGAAATGCTACCACCCAGCTTGAAAATAAAAAAAGAGAAGAAAAACATCTGAGCCCAGATTTCCTGGAAAGTGAGATTTTAAATAATGTGGACAGCTTATGAATGCTGTCATTGTGGGGAAGGCACGTGCCACTGGGAGAGAACAGCTTAGGAGCAAGGTCAGCCTTGAAATCAGCCATCAGCTCACAGAAAGCTCTGTCTCCCCCAAATATTTCCAGGACTTGACAGCAAAGCTACACAGGGAGGTCCAAGAGGGACCTCCCTCCCCTTTCCCAAAGCAGTCCACCCCCTCAGGAGGTGGGAACAGCTCAGTTCTCCTCCAGGACTGACTCTGACGGTCCTTCTCTGCCCACCAGTCCTTCTCTGCCCACCGTGCGGTTCTAAAGGGAGGCAAAATCTTTTGATCTTCATACTTTCCCCAAGCATTTTAACCTGCCCAGCTGCTTATAACTAAACTAAACAGGAGAGGCAGGCAGATGGAGGGGACAGAAGGACGGTGCTGTCGGAGGCTCAGCTCTGTTATACCGTACATAACACAATCCTGCAATGGCCACAGTCCCTGCGAGGCTGCCCAGCCAGAAGGGCCAGGACTCTAAAGAC
The DNA here is from genome assembly GCF_023634155.1 of Falco peregrinus. Classification (NCBI taxonomy): domain Eukaryota; kingdom Metazoa; phylum Chordata; class Aves; order Falconiformes; family Falconidae; genus Falco; species Falco peregrinus. The sequence goes on from NC_073743.1 coordinate 22,235,577, forward strand.
CGATGGACACCAGAGAGGCAAAGCACCGAAGGGTTTCTTGTCATAATCTGCCCTCTGGGGTCCATCGGCTCCAAGAAGTGAAGTTGCAGCTGCTGCTAAACTGCGGGAGGCTGAAGCACTGGTGGTAAAGAGACTGAACACAAAATAAATTATTTCATTGCCTATCACAAAGGCCAGGCACAGAAATGGTAGAAGTCCTTATCCCTGAAACCAAGACTTGAAGCCCTAGATTGAGATCTAAAAACGAAAAAAAAATAATTTAAAAATATCATCTTTCATGGCAGTTATTGCCATTTCATATTTTCAACATATTTTTTTTTTAAGGAAGTGAAGGTTAACAACCATTCCGTCTTCCTGTCTTTAATTTTTTTTTTAAATTTTTTGGCCAATTCTAACTAATTCTAATTTGATATCAAAATCCAGGAAATCACCACGAGTCTTAATGAAAAGCAGGTCTCGGGTGAAGTGTCCCCATGGAGTAAAAGGCTTCAAGAGGAACTCAGTGACTCCTCAACCTGATGTACAGCCTTGGTACCAAAACCGTGGTCCCCTCTCAGCTGCCTCTTGGTAGGTGGCACTCGGGGGCATCAAAAGCGCTGGGGCTAATGTGTTTATACCTGCTGGGACCCTGGGATGGGAAAAGGGGTCCAGGAAGGACCCCAGTGACCAGGACTGTGGCTTTGAGGGATGGGCTCGTAGGACACAAGTCCCTAGGGAAGCAGGCTTCGTCACTTACGCTGCTCCCAGAACGATTGTTCCACCATACGAGTAACAAAATTAGTAATTAAGAGGATTTCCAACCTCAGAGAATTAGTGCTTCCAATCTATAATAAACCTATTAGAAAGCTCAATGGCAGATTGTGCTGCCACGGGGAAAAGAAAAAAGAAAAAAAAAAAAAGTCAGCAGAGATTTTAGTGCCCTGTCCTTTCTAAAAATTATCTCCCCATATAAGCCAGTTTAAAAAACAGCAATCAGATGGGTTGAATACTAATTCTGAGAGCACTATCACAGTGCAAAGCACTGAAAAAAATATTGTAATATGTTACATATTTCTTAAGGGAAGTTTTTTTTCAGGATATTTGGATTTACAGATAAAAGCCAGAAACCGGCAGATCTAATCTATATATTAATTAAACTCACTATGCCCCATTAGAAAAGCAGTTACTCTGAGACAACAGGAATGATATTTATAGCAATGTGTAGTGTTACTAATAGTTTTGTTAACATTATCTACTTTGCCATAGACTTTAAAAGAATTATACATAATAGTGGTAGTTACGGTAGCATCTTAAAACTTGCTGGCTTTCTGCCATTCTAATTCTCTCTTCAAGCACCTGTAATTTCCAGCCTTTTTCTCACCTATTAGGTTGCAATTTATCAGTGGAGAACTACCCACTAATATTTTGAGAGGAGAAGGGTATGGGAGATTTAATGGGAGAAATATTTTACTCAGTAGAAGGGGAAAAAAAAAAGGTTTGAAATTATTTTGCTTTATAGAGAAGCTACTGAGCCAAAATTTGATCTGGAAATCATTCTAGTGAACAATCATGCGGGCATCTGGAAAAAAAAAATAATTTGGTTAATTTTATGCATTAATGAGGAAAAATCCCATTGCACCTGGATAAATGGGTACAGTGAGCACATGAGACGGCCTGGTGAGGAAGACCTTGATGTCCAAACAGTACATGAAGCTGACCCCTCACCGAGGAAGGCTGGCTGCCACCCAAACCAGCTTCTGAAACCCACAGTGGAATTGGCAAGGTGGGCAAGAGAAGGACCCTCCAGAGGAGCTCCCATGGGGGATGGCACGGATGGGGTCCATCAAGGTGAGAAGCGATGCTTGGACAAATATTAATACAAAATTCAGATTTTTACTACACTTTGGTTTGAGGTTTTGTTGGGTTTGGAGTGGGGTTTTTTTGTTGGTTTTTGTTTTTTTTTAGAAGTTGACACCACCCTCCTCTCCCAGCTCTGTTCCTTGCCCAACGTCATCACAGCACTTTGGTTGGAAATGCTGCTTGCTTTTTCTCCTGGATAATGCTTTGAAATGAAATAGCATTTCTTAGCAGAAAAACTGCAGGACCAAAGAAGGAATCCTTCCTTTTGAAATATTAAATGCAATTTTATTTTGAACTGCAGTGATTAAAAAAAAAAAGAGAAATCTTCTGTGGCTGGGGTTACGGTTCCTCGTCATGTCAGGCGACAGGCTTAAAGCGAGTTTATAATTGTCAGGGAGCTTTAAATAATTAAACAGCAAGGCACAGCATGGGAGGGTGCGTTATTATTGTGTAATAACATCTCAGGATTCATTATAATAATTATGATTAGTCTTGCAAGTTTTATACTGTTTCCTTTGAAAATTACAAGACAGATTGTATGAGGATAGAGAATTTAGAATAACACCGTTGATTTGCTTTTAGTTTATTACATTCCCCTACACTGAGTTTGTTACAAGAGGGAATAGTCCTCTAATGTGCAAAAGCAGAGAAAACAAACTCCTTGACAAATAAATAAATAAATAAATAAAATGAAGTCCTCTACAGTTCAGCTTAAAATAGTCCATGTTGGTGTGATTTGGCGCCTCTTTGGCCTGAAGTCAAGGGCAAACTCCTTTCTGTTTTCAAACGTGTAAAGCAGACCCATATAAATCTATAAAGAATTAAAAATTCAGGAAAACATTTGATGTTGGAGGGATGAATGATGATATCCTTATTCATCCTGAACAGTGCTTATGCTGCAAACGCTTTGATATCAACAGGGCTCCTCCATGCTCTACTTTATTATTCAGAGCCAGGCAGAAGCGGTTTTCCTGTCTCGAGAAGAAATTTGAGATAAAAGAGAGCAAGAGAGAGATGTTCCTGCATTCAGATGAGCGCCAGACCTTTACAAGTTTTTTCAAGGAGAAAGGGAGAGGGAGCTGCTGCCCGGAGCGGTGGGAGAATCCCTCCTTGGAATAAACCCCCAGCTCCCACCACCCCCATCCAGAGGAGCATCCCAGCTTTGCACCCCATTTTGGGAAAAGGGACGGTTTTCATCAGCCCTGGATGGAGCATTATCAGCAAGGCTGGAACTGGAGAGAGAGCAGTGGAGAAGGAAAACAGCAGAATACATCCCTCTTATTCATTGCGTGCACCGTGATGGGCAAAGTTGAAACAAAGCAATAAAACAAAACATGATTAAGTTGGGTCAAGAACAAGAAAGTTTCCCGACTGAGGTATTTCAAGCCGCAGTTAAGATGACAGACAAATAAATATTTTTTTTCCCCCACAGTACTCATGAAAGATGATTCACCAAAGAATGCAGGCAGCTGTAAACAATCACCAGCCCCTTCGGTGGAGTTATTTTCCAGCTAGTCACTGAAGGGAAAATGGAACTAAATATTTCACTGTCTTCGCCTGTGCCACTGACATCTTTAACCTCTCAGCAAGGAACTCTGTGCACACCAGTGTGTAAGACAAGGTGTCAAAGATGCCCAGACATTTATGGAGGTTTAATCTTGGCTGGAATTTTGAAAGTCAGGCTGAAACTCTGCAACGTGGAAAGGATGCCCAGCCAGGTAAGGATGAAACCTGCTGTTTTCTTCCTTCCCGTGTCTTTCTGCAAGCTTCAAGGTTTAAAATGCAAATTCTCTGGCTGAACAACTAAGGGAATAATGGAACTTTCTTGACCTAAAGATGTCATAGTTCTGAGAACAGGTTTTTTACTTCTAAAATGATACTAAACTTTTCACGTTTTATTTACAAAGAGAGACAAATTACTCAGGCTTTAATGTGGGATGACTATTTTTTGGAAGGAGAAAGCAATAAACACATTTCTAAAGGGACTCAAGATCTCAGAGAACTTAAAAACATTTTCTGATGGATCTTGCTGAAAGAACTGGATTCTATGACTCCATACAATAAGGGGGCTAGAATATAAATCAGGAATTTATATTTTTTTCAAATGACAATTGATACTGAATTCTGGAAAGTGAAGCGCTACTAGCATAGCAAGCTAATGAAAATGCAAGGCAGCCAGAAGAGAAATGGGAAGAGAATGGGGGGTTTTATGTAAAAAAAAAAAAAAAAAAAGAAATGTGTTTTATGCAGTAAAAGGAAGCACCATTTAAAAGAAAGGAAAAGACCACCTTCTTAAAAACTCACTGACTCCTGGTAGTTTGTGATGATGAAGAGCATTACAGTATGGGTGATACGGGTGATCACCACCAAAAAAACCTATGGACGTGTGAGCATGAAAGAAAAACGTGGAGAACCGTCTGTACCAACCCTGGCATTGAAGGAATAGATGAAGAAGAATTTTAAAAAAGGATTATTCTTCTTGGGTCTTTGTACAAAGACCCAGTAACCGATTGCTATGCCATGTCCTGAGGAGCTGAAAAAGCACAAGATCTATCTTACAGGTGTTCCAAGACCCATAAATAAGCTTTTATCATGTGTCATCACAGAAAAATGTCATACTGTATCATGTGCTCAGAAACATCAGGCTAGCAACTAGCAGCCGTAAGGAACAGCCCATTTCTCGCATTGCACTGGAAGCCGGCAAGAACAATGGCAAGGAGCATGCACTGGTGACCACTTGCTCCCTCAGAAGCCCCTCCTGAGAAGGGGACACATCCATTGTCTTCAGACAGCAGCCTTAGAAAGTTCTGGAGTTATGTTCTCTGAAAATAAGGCAGCTTGGAAGAGAGGAATACATCTTACCATCATGGGAAAGATGCTAGCCCTCAAGCTTCCTTGAGACAGGGAAGGATGAGGGGAAAAAATATCTAGTAATGTGAGTAAATACCATCCTGGTGGCTATTACAAGCCTGGAAGAACATCCTGCTGGAGCCTGAGGATGTTCCTACTGCTTGAGAAGCTCTCCCTGCTACCGTGGATGTGAAATGCAAAGTGGTGCCACGACTGGGAGATCAGTCCCTCCTGGGGAGCTGTTGCCAGTCAGAGTCTTCATAAGCAGTTCCAGTCTGGGGCTCTCCTTGTAGGAACAAATAAGGATGACAACAGACATCCAGAAAAGAAAGTCTTGGAGATGTTTACAAAAGCCACCTACAGGTTGGAATAACGACTGCTAAGAAAAGCAAGAGATAGGGATCATGAGCTGCATCTCAGGAGATGTTCCCATGGCACCAAGGAGGTGGCTTGGTCAGGATTTGGTCCAGCACTTGGGGGGTGGACATGAGTCATGGCTCAGGGAGAAGGCTTAGCAACAACAGGGAGTGTACACAGTCCTGCAGGTCAGCACTTGGGGTAACAGCTCCTGTTGGTCTCGCTGAATAAATACGCTTTTGAGAAAGAAGAAAGAAGCAAACATGCAGAAACGCTATTTAAGAGTGGTTCTGCAAAAGGATAGAGGAAAACCAGCCCAAAATCAATGTTTCCTGTAAACAGGAACAAAATCAACAAAAGTCAGGGAAAAAAAAAAAAAAAAGGTGCTCCCATCTATATGATCAGCAGCGGTGAGGCTGCGTGCTGGTACAGCTCTGCAGGAAACAATCTGGGGTTGATCATGGGGATAGTAAATCAAATTCCTTGCTACAGTGAAAAGATGTACAAAGCTCCTGGTAAAAAAAAAAATAAAAATATTAAAATATCAAAGCGATTCGTGTAGAGCAGAATACAGCCCAACAGTTTTAACAAAAGAGAAAATGCTGAGGAAATACTCATGCATATCTGATGCTGAAGGAAAGCCAGGGTGCGACTAACATATTGCAAAAAGTGGTTTCCTCTTTGTACAGACGTTGCCCCAGCAAATTCTGTCAAGGTTACAAAGACCTTGCATTACAGCTTCTGTAAAGGAATAGCTGTCTACAAACAGACTTGCAAATGTACTCATGCATCTCCATTTCCCCCCCTTTAATTTAAACCTTTAGTAGGAGTTCTTTATTTCAAGAGTTCCCTTCTGTTAGCAGCAACTATAGCTCCTTCCCCTCTACCCCCTCAGAAATTTCCATAATAGAAGAGTTTTCTATAATGGCATCTTCAGTACCCTGTTTAAAAAAAAAATAAAAAAAAATCATATAGATGAGAGCACACCACACTTCATTAAACGTGACAATCACATTCCTCCACACAGTTGGCCTCGCAGAATGCATTCTGATCCAGCTACCTATACTCTGTTTAATCCATCAATACAAACACTGAATTTTGTTGTAACAGAGGAAGAGCAAAACATGCCTTTTAGCCACCCCACTAAGGCTCCTTTCCCTCCACCAGTAACACCCCTCCTCCCCAAAAGCCAAACTGAATAAATTTTAATGACTGAAAGCTGTTCCAATGAAAACAGAATTCTCTGCAAATCTGAATTTTCTTTTTTAAAAAAATATTTTTTCATTCTTCTTCCAAAAAATTCAGGTTTTATTCATGTCTTTTTAACTCCGTTCCATTTTTGCCAATTAAATGAAATCATGTTAGTGCAAATCAATGAATGAAACAGGTTTTGGTGCTCTCTCTTGCTGGCCAAACATCTCCTCTTTCTGCCAAACTCCCTTTCCAAAGGCAGCCTGGATTTCCCACCGGCAGTTGTTGGGGTTGCATCTCTGTAGTAACATAGTGCTGGACCGACGGTGGATTCTGTGTCCAGGATTGTGTTTAAACAACTCGTGTTTGGCTGAAAGGTACTCTGGGGAAAGCCAGCTGAAACCCTTGGAGAGCCACCCAGCCCCTACTGCAGAGGTGGCCTCGGGAGTGCGGTGGGGAGGCATCACAGCAGCTCCCCCCTCCTGCTCTCTAATCCTCTACTTATATACCGAAATTAATGTATTTAATGCATTATCCCTCTTCTTCATAGCACTTGGGGGGATTCCTATTTGAATGCGCTCTTTCTCCTCCGTCCTTTCCAAGGCGATGCCTTTCCGTGGTATTTCTCCAGCATCGCCTGCTTTCATCTTCCCATATATATGATTTTCTAGTTGGCTATAGTCAAAGCACGGCATTTCAATAGGCTTCGTTTGCTCAGTCTGTGTGCCCATCTCTAACCCATCAAAAACAGTGGTCACACTTTGAATGAGAGCATCGGGCAGCCCCAGCCCGGCACACCCCCCCACACCAGCACCTACATGGTGCTCTCCATCGATCAAACGTGGAAGCACATCAAGGAAGGAGATTGGGTTGATCCTCAAGACGGCATTACCCACAGAGCCCTTTCTGCAGCTGTTCTATCTCCAATCTTTTAATTCATTAAGAACCGATACCTGCGCCAGACCGCCTTACATCCCCCCTCCCCCCCCTGCTGGTGCAACCCCAGTTTGTTAATACTTCCTGCAGCTGCTTGCTTGCCATTTTTTAACGTCAGTGGAGCAATATACACATTCACAGTTTCCATTTCTAGACAGCTTCATCTTTTCTCACCCCAGATTTAACCTAAAATTAGCGTTGAAATAGCTGAATTGCCCACCACATGAACTCGGTGGTTTGCTCAATCCACCTGGAGCTTCCATCAAAAATCCTGCGCCAAAGAGGAGCTTAAAGCTTTGCACAGTGTGATGTTGTCTCACTTCTACCCAAACATAGGCACTTCAACTTTTTTTTTCTTCCTTTTTGTATTTTCACGCTAGTGATTCTTGAGATCAACAGGTAGGGGTTTTTTTATAAAACCTCCTTTCTGTTTTCTTCTCTTCCCAGCACATTATCCTTCCCTTCTGAAGCTGATCACGTCAACATTAGCAAAAGAAACTGCTTCTTCGCAAGCCCACATACACTTTTTTCTCTTGTCCTGCTTTAAATGACCCATCTTCACCTCTTTCTTAGTTCTGTGAACCAAGCTATTCATCTTAAGTGTTTCCTATCCAATTATATATGTGGTATCTATTTTATCACGAACATCCTCTTGTGAGTCTGCAACCATACACTTCCTTTCTTTTTCCAGGTGTTTTAACCTCTTCTTTCCTTTACCCATTTCAAATATTTTTCAGCTATGTTTTAATTACTTTTACTACTTTATGACACTTCTTTGTGAAAGAAACCATCGAAGAATACACACTGTGTGATGAAATGACTATGACAGTTTTTTCCTCCTTATTTCAATATTAGAACCTTGAGCAAATACTGCGATGCAGGATGAGCACGGCATGTTTGGGATTTTTTTTTTAACATCACAAAAAAAACCCCACAGTCCAACAATTTTCCCCAGTATCAGACCTGTTGCTAGAGGGATTTAATGCCCTTTGCTATTTACCACTCCATCATGCCATCCTCTCCCTTATACCCAGTGCTTGCTACACCTTAGCTGTCCAAATCTCCTCCTTGCACATATGTGACCACCAAAAGGGTAGCACATACTCCAAGAATAATAAAATACATGAGGTATTTCACACACCTCACTGCATTGCTGCAGAAACCTGCTCCAAAGCCATTGTGAAGAACTTCTACCGTCGGCTCTTCTCAGCCAGGACAGAGGTTGGCTCTGCCAGTGACTGCTGCAGGCTGCCCTGGGGACATCACCTGAGCTCCCTCCATGTCCCCAAAACCCCTGAGGACCCAAAAGCGCCACAGGTGCTCAGTTACGGCGTGTGGGCTCTTTATCATGAGAACTGCAGGAATTCATACAACTTTAGTCAAGATAAAACACAGACGGATACAACAGATCGAACTGTCCATGGTGAAGTTGTGTTTAGTGTGTATGTATATATTTGTGTATCATATATAAATTTTCCAGACTGAAGCAGAAATAATGGCTAAAGATGCCTGACCTCAGCCCAGCGTGTAATCCCATTCAGCAAATACAGAACATGCAATAAAGCAAATCTGGTGGGGAAAAAAAAAAAAAACAAAACCAGACTGACCCAAACCTACCACCTACTGCCCAGGATTCTTTAGGATGGGAAACCCGGTGCAACAGTTGAGCTGAAAATACTGAGCTCAGCGCCAGAGTCAGCCAGCACGGTAAACTCATGGCAATCTCTGTAAACATCTAAGAGATTTGTGTTAATCTAGAACATTTCATAGATATATCTAACATAAATACTGCACATTATCTAACATAAACACTACATATTTATCTAACATAAATACTACACATTAATGACTACAGACACAAATGAGTGTACAGCACAGGAGGAAAACTGCTGTGGTCTTTAATGGCTGACCCTTCCCATTGCAGCATCGCTCCAAAGCAGCTTTTCCAGAAACAGGAAGCTAAAGAAGTTTCCAGCTTAAATCCAGACTTGGCTTGAAGGCTAAACTTTTTTTTTTTTTTTTCCCCCCCTGTGTCCTGGGAAACCATGAAAACCCAGAGATGGTGAGAGGTTAAGAGGCACGCTAACCGAAGCGCCACGAGGAGGGGAGGGCAGGGTGGCGCTGTCAGGGGATGCGCACGCCAGGGTTGCCCCGTGCCTGCTCACCTTGTGCCAAAGCCCCAAACGCAAGTTTTAGCGCTCAAGCTCTCCAACGCCATTACACACCCAGGTGGAAACCTATAGCTAAGATGTATTGTTCCACAGCAGGAGGGCGGTGCCATTGCAGCCCATTTATTAGCCCGTTCCCACCGTGGGGGACCACGACTATATTGCTCACAATAAGTCCTCCACCCCACAAAAGCTCCTCGCATGTCAGCTCACAGCGGGCGCCTGTCTTCACACCGCGTTTTTCTTCTTACTCCAGAGATATTTTCTTATTAGTTATTCTCTCGGGCTGCATCGCTTTGTCCCCGTTTCCAAGGCGACAGACAGGAAGCAGGAGTTAAGCAGAATCTTTCATCTGGGAGGGGATGATGGGAATGGATGAGGGAGTTTGAGCAAGGTCAGGCATTTACCACTGAATACAAATCTGTCACGCCTAATAGATGAAGCTCTTTAGTTTCTGAGCTACTCAGGCTGCTCCCAGCATCGAAGGAGAAAATAAAAAGACACTCAAGCATGAATGCCAATCAGCTTGTGCTGGCAACAATGATGTATATACATGTGCCATAGCAGCTGTACCAGGCTTGGCCATGGATGAAAGGATAAATTAAATAGGTGTCAATAATTAGAGAAGGTCAGGATCTAAATCCCTGAATACTAAATATATTTTAATAATACTGGATGGCGAAGCAGAGAAGTTATTAAGCTGGGAAGCTCAAGAGTCCTCGACCCAGAGCACAAGGAGATGCCCAGGACGCGGCGGTGGAAAAATGGTGGCACATAGAGCGATCCTGAAACGTGACAGGGACACTAAGGGCATATTTAGCACATACAGCTCTTTAAGCTGGTCTGGCCAAACAGATACGGCTATGCTGGCTGTACAAACAAGGGGAACAAAGCAATGCTGGAGCCGCAAAGTTTGCCCAAGCCGGGGAGGGCTTCACTGAAGGAAAAGCAAGAGGCTGGGAAAGCACGTGCCAGGGTGTCCAGAGCTGGTGTGCCATTTGACACGGGCACTGGAGAGTTGCGGATATCGGAGCACGGAGGGACAGGTATGCCAGGTAATACCCCCCTCCCCCGCCCACAACTGGGAATCCACATTCCAGGTTTAGCATTGTGCGTAAAAATTAACATCACAGCGGTCCATCACTGCCGTAGAGTGCGGTCAACTGGCCATAACCACAGCTATGGGGTGCCCGTGGTCCCAAGGTGGTGGCACGGCCACCTCTACCCCCTCTTCCCCCTCGGGACACTGCCCTGGGGGATGTCCTTTGGCAGCTTGTTGCTGCAGAGGTGGCTGCCATGGCAGGAGACCCCCTGCCTGCAAATGAAGCCAGGAACGGGTCACCATGTGCAGGATGCCCTGCAGCGTGCCATCCCCTCCCCATAGCCACAGCCCCAGGGATGAATTTGGACTACACTTGGCATCGTTTACAGGAATAATTAAAAAAAAGAAAAGAAAAAAAAAAAAGAGAGCGAGAGAAAAAGGGTTGTTTTTTGGTTGTTTTTTGCACCATACATTTTGTGGGACCACCGTATCCCATCTAGCACCCCTCAGCAACTTGCAAACTTGACCGAGAGCATGGAGATTGGTTTTGAATAAGCCACAAAATAAAACATTAGAAACTCCTCGGTGGAAAATTCTGCCAGTGGAAGAGAGGCAGCGGGCAGGCATCCCCCCATCACACATCTGCTAGGACTATCAGCCCAAAGCTCCATGCATGGGGGAGTGCAGAGAGCGCTCCGTCGCTCCAGAATCAATCCCACCTGCTCCATCCCACCCATAGCCACGTGCAAACTGGGTTTTCTCCCAACTAGCGTGCTGGAGTCAGGGCTGCACAGCCCTGCTCCGAAAGCCAGCCAGCGGAGATGGGCAGCTCCTCACCCGCTTCCCTCCATCCTGCGTTAATTAGGAACAAAACCCAGCTGAAGTGACTGAACCGCTGGCTAAACCAAACCCCCTTTAGAGGATAACGCTCGGACTGTAGTTTTCTTGTTTACACACAAATTTCAACATAAAACCACCCCTCGCACACTGAAGGAAAGGCTTAATGGGATTTCAGTTCCGAACGGCACAGCATAACTACAGTAGTGCAAATATACAAGATTACATATGCAAGATTAATTTTTATATGGCTTTCGATTTCTGTGAAAAAGCTTGGTTTCAAGTCGGCGTTACATTAAGCATGCCTTCAACACACTAGAAAAATACCTTAATTTTGGGATATCAGCAGGTTGATTTTGCTTTTTACCAGCGTTGGGCAATGATGCAGGAAGGTAAATGTCACACAGCTAGCACAGAAACACAGTCCTGCAAACATACCAATAGCAGTAAAATATAATAAGCCAGATTCTAATACAATAAGCAACATAGCAGTTGAAATCCAAGAGAGTTATTTTCATTTTGAGCAACTTTACATCAGAATAATTCAGGCCAGAAGTGAGAATAATTCCTCCTGGTAGACTGGCTATATGTTGTCATTGATTTTTAAGAAACACATATAGCTAACAGTATCTTTTTTGTCCCCATTACTATTTTTGGCTTCTCCTCTCGTTTCTTTGCTGGGTTTTACTTTTAAGTCCATCCATCTGCCCCCAGACAGACAGTTACACCAATGGACCCTGGCAGATGCTGGTCAAAAATTTGCTCTTCATGACATTTAGCGATGGACATCATCAGAAAGGTTGGAGCATCGTGGTCCTCTGCACCCTGAATCCTGCTGCCTGCAGTGGGGTTTGGAGAGCAAATGATGTTCTTGACTTTTCCATTACTGCCTGCAAATTTGCAGACTGGGATCCTGTGTGTTCTCACTCATCTGTTTCCATACCTACATTAAAAGCCTCCCAGTTCTTCTGGTCCTTCTCTGTATGACCCTCTGACGATTCCCATGGCTTTCCTCCCTGGTGTAGCTCTGTCCTTTCACGGAAGGGCTCAAAACCGAAGACCAGATGTCACCCCGAGCCTTGGCCCATGCTGACTGAAGCAAACAGCAATTCATTCATCTCACCAACTTCTCACACTGCACTTTGGCTTTTCCAGACAAAGCTGTTTTCAGAAGGATTCATTTTAATTTCTAACTTTAGATACGTATTTAACTTCGGTCAAAGGTAATGGAAATTAACTTTGTTTTTATTGTTTTGTCATCTGATTGAATTGAAAAATGATCGGATTTGATAGCCAGGCTGCAGCCAAATATTTTGCTTCACATTATGCATCTGGGCTCCAGGTCTGTGGGGAGAGTCCAGGCAGTTCCCACCACCGCTGGTGCACGAGGCAAATCACGGCCGCTGAAGGGAATCTATAGAATTAAACATCACCCTAATTAAGCAATTAAACTCAGCAGGTTCCATCTGCCTTTACCTTGGTGTGCCAGATAATGTTTTTGGCCCACAGTGATTATTCCCCATAAAAGAGAAAACGGACTCACACATTGCCAGCATGGGGGACGCAGGGTCAGGCTCTCTGTGCCCTACCCATGCAAACCACGCCGTTAATTGTCCTATTTCTTGTAATAATTACAAAAAGGCATCCACCCCCACCTGATTCTCAGGCTCCTTACCCAAATTCTGTTTATTCCCAGCTTTAACAGCTGTGACAGATGCTTCAAAATTCTCATCCACTCTTCCACACTGCTAGATTCGCAAAATTTCACTTGATTCAACTGAAACCGCAGCCATAGATGTTTTAACTGACAAGAATCGTGAACAGCTGTTGCTACCTGAAGGACAGACACTAACTTTTGGCAGGGAAAATCCTGACAACTGTTTCCGTAATTAAATTGTTAATCTCTCTGAAAAGCTCAGAAATCCGACATAGGCGAACTTACAAATAACAGGGAAAAAAACCAAACAACCAAGAACCCCAAAGCAAAAACTAAGAGGTAAACAAAGGATATCTAAGATATTTTTTTTTTAAAAAAAACAGAATTAAGGGAAGATAAATGTAAGGATATTAAAAGACTGAATTCCTTGGAAGCAGACTAAGGCATTGCTCTTAACTACAGCTTTGGTCCTTCAAGGAGATGGACTTCTTACCAGGTGGTCACCATAAATCAGGACCACGGCCACCTAAGATCAACATGGGTGAGCCAAAATCTATTGGCGTGGAACATTAATGCCCAGAATAGCAGACAGTACAGTAGTTTATTCAGCATTCTTCCACCATGAGGTGCTCAGGTAGGGAGCAAAGGGTCCCTCTTTGCTCCTGAAGATGGGAGGGACACAACGAGGGGCGTCCAGCTCGGTGGAGGAGCCCTTGAGGTGGCCAGCAGCAGGCGAGGGGCCTGGGGGAAGCAGGGGAAATGTTGGGGCAGCCCGTGGAGCTGCTCAGCACCCTTCGGGAACACCACCATGCCCTGGTCTGGCTGTTCCTTTTTTTCCCAGCATATGCGCAAATAGCCAGCGCACCTCCAAACCATCCCCTGGCTATCAGATTCCTTTGTCGCCTCAGGGGCAAAGCAGTTGTATTCTAAAGACAATATTTTGAAGATTTTTTCTTAAACGATCCTGCCCACAGAGATGGCACAAGCTTGAGAGAAACAAAAAGTGTATGGGAAGACCAAGTACATCCCCTCCTTCCTCCCTCTTTTCTCAACAGATGATGCTGCAGAAGGATGGAGAGGACAGAAATACATGCATTTTTAGTTTGGGACAAAAGGAGAGAGGGAAATAATTCTTTTCCACAGTTTCCCTTTATAAAATATTCTTTTCTTTCTCATGTCAATCCTGATTTTCTTGTATGTGCTTTAAGAGCTTTTCGAGCTCTCACTTCCCACCAACACCTTTTTTTAAAGAGATTTTTTTTTTAATTGAGGAGCTAGATAGATGAAATCCTGGAATTTCGGCACATCCGTTCGGACCCTTGCTGTGGGTTAAGCAGATCTGCGCTGCTGGGAGGCGAGGGCTCATCCTCACACTGAAGCTGTCCCATGTCTAAAGTAGCATAAAATAATTAACCCCTCACCGAACAAGAGACCAGAGGTGAGGGCAGAGTTCTTCAGCAGGGCTTTCGGAAATTCAAGGGCAAAAAAACTTTTGCATTTCTTGAACCTAGTCTTCGCTCGAACTAACATTTCTTTCTACAGACGGGAGCCCCATGAATATGGAAGGAAACGAACTGGAAACACCTTTCACCCCAAAATCCGCAGCAGGATTAAGACCCCCCTCATGGGATGACAGGTTCAAATCCCATTAGGTAGAAGGATAGCGCTGCCATACACCGCACGTGAGGGCTGCAGTTGAGATTCTGAGGGAAATGTAATGATATTAAAGAATTTGCAGAAAGAAGACGCACGAGAAAGAGAAATCTTTCAAAGTGAATCAAGATAATGCGATCATTTGGGGTTTTTTTTCTTCTTGAATTTCAACAGGCTGAAGGGACAATATCTTAAATATGAAAATTAGGTGTTTGCTAGCAAAGTGTTCACCTGAAATGCCATGCGGCAGAGATGTGCCATCAGCTTGCAGACGCAGCTCAACCAGGCCAGCAGGACAACTTCTATCAAATGAAACGCTTGGACCTTTCAAAATGAACATCTACCCTTGCAAGGAAAATTACAGTAGATAGGGAAATCGATCCTCATCTCTGCTCCGGTCATACCAAGTACTTGACTTCTGCAAATCTCTCTTTGTGGTCCTGCAATTTTAGCCGAAAGCAGATGCATTTGAGGGAAACAGGACCGTCACATCATCATCTTTATGGGGCCATGGGTAAGAGAAACCCTCCGCTTGGCAGCGTGCCTGGGGCGCAGCGCCGGCTCCCAGATGTCCATGCCAGGAGAAGTCTGCTTTTTTCCCTGCTGGAGGGGCCAGCAGGTTTAATTTTGACAGGACCAATTTCAGAGTACGTGCTCCAGGACAGTCAGTGGTAACTTTTGATGGCTGCTTACCTTGGCCCTCTATTCCTCGTAGAATCAGGGTGTTTTCTGAACAACAATGGCTCTCGCCACTCACCAGCCACCCTTCCCCAGCCCAGTCTTCCACTCCCAGGGAAAGGAACAGTAAGGCAAGGATGTTGCTGAATATAAATAGGAGTAAAGCACAGGGTAGCGCACTACACAGACAAACCCATCAGTGCTCAGGACTGCAGACAATGCATCCCCTGACCTTATTACTCCTGAACTCTGCTGTGTAACTTCAGCCACGCTTCTAAAAGAAACCATTACGTTTAGGGAAAAACGAGCACCTGCCACGCAATAACCAAAAAGAGGAGGTAACTTAAAAAAAATAAGCTCTCTCTGGCTTGCGAGGTGACATGAAGTGGGATGAAACACCCAGATATAGGTGGCCAAAGGAGCAAGGCTAAAAGATCGTGAACCATACAGAGGTGAACAGCTCCTGCTCCTAGCCAGCGTCCAGCTATAGAATATACGCACACCTCACACTTTCCAACGTAGTTACGTTAAGGCCACCTTTGATAAGCAGCCAAACTATTGAAGGTTTGGGGCAAAACCTTTGTCACACCAGCAGTTTAAACATCGGTCTCTCTTCTCTGATGCTTTTCTCCCTATTTCTCCCCCCAATTTCTTCCCTGCAGGTGGTTTAAAAGAAGAAAAGCTAAGCCCGCACAGGCTGCCACGTCCAGTAAAGCCCCCTTACAACTTGAACTGTGGAAACTCAGGTCACAGATGTTTCCCTGGGAAGAAGGGCAGAAGGATCTCAGCCTCTGGCCAACCCTCAGAGCCTCCAGAGGAGCACAGATACTCAGGAATGACCATGGCTTCTCTGAAACTTGCTCTGTCACCTCTCCAGACACGCGGCAAGCCCCACCATCTGTAGCCTCCCTCCATTCCCATTCCGTTTCTTCTTTTCCCGTGTTTGCGAGATCAGCTGTCACTGTTGCTCTGTTACTTGAGAGCATGAATACATCGAAGGTCTCTTTTAAAGTCTTAATCACCTGGCACCTTTATAACGAAGAAAGAACAAGATGATCACGCCTTCACAGCCTACTCAAGTAACCTGTACGTGCCAAGGCCAAAACCCCAAACCTCCTCCACACGTAGACCAATGCACAGCGACTCTTCCCCTTTGCATGTCTGAAATTCACTTACATGGAGATATGGCTATATAGACATGCACAGCTTCTTCCAAGCCGTGAGGAGCCCGATGTTCCCAAAGCAAGGAAGAACACAAACCCAAGGGCCCCTGGAGAGCAGGAGACCCCGCGCCAGGCGGAGCAGAGGGAGAGCAGATGCACAGCCGCCAGGTCTAAGGGGCAGCAGACACCCGCGGCCCCAAGGCTGAGGCTTCCCTCACCTCACATTCCAGCTCCTCAAGAACTGGACTCGGCACCTTGTATAGATTTTTCTATAGCATTGCTTATCTGTGCAATACATCGCCTTGCTCTCGTGAAAACAGAAAACACTGAGGTTATTTACGCCAAACCTAAATGAGCAACTCTTCAATGGCTTCTCAGGAAAACCTTTTTCTTTGCACTTAAAATTCCTCTACAAAAAATAAAGCTTTCTGGTACAGAAACCAAGTCGTTCACACAATATTTCCAAACCCCAAAATCTCATTTTCAAGGTTAAAAAAAAAAACAAAACTAAACAAAAACCAACAACTTCCCCCGTAAAAAAACCAGCCAAAACCTAAACAACAACCCCCCCCACCCAAATAAAATACTCATAGTAAAGAGTTCCTATATGAATTCATTATGTTCAGCTATCTGCAATCTCATATAAGACTAAAAAGTACATCACTTTCCATATTTAAAACAGAGTCATTTCAGTTCTGCTATTCCGACAAATTAAATTCTAACACATAGCAAAGTCTTAGAATTAATTGTGCCGTTATTCATTCTATCTTGTGATTATTCTGACATTACCATGTAAAGTTATTATACAGTAAGTGATATTTTAATTAACACCACCTAAAACCTAATTGTATTCTGGTTTCTCATTATTATTATTTATCAACATATATCCTTTATTAAACGACAAAAAAAAATATATCAGGGTAAGGCTGGATTTTAAACGGTTAATAGCATTATAGGAGATTATTACTCTTCTTTGCCTTTTTTTTTTTTTTTTTTTTTTTTTATTTCCAGTCCACCAGCAAGAGGAGAGACCTCCTACTTCATACCAGGAGACATCTCTTGGTCTCACCACACTCACACAACCTCTCTTTTCCTAGACCAAGGCTTCACTCTTGCTGAATTTCTCCCGGACTGTCTGAAATTTTGCCTCCACTGCAATTTTACTCTGTCAGGGGAAAGCAGAGTGACTCCAGCATGGCAGCTCACCTCCTGAGGTGGTGTAGAAACCCCGCTGCCAGGTTTTTAATTCATCACAGCTCTTACAGAACAAAGCCACCAATTTTTCAACCATTATTCGAAGACAAGATCAAGCATATCTAACCACATCTTTCCAGAACCTGTTGGAATTCAAGATTTTCAGCAACATTCCCTAGATTAATGGAAAGCAGAGCTAGACACGAGCTCATGAACCCAACTCATCCTTTCCTACACCCAGCTGAAAAATATCCCTAGCAGATGGCTACCTAAGCTGTGCTGTAAGACCTGCAAAACTGGACGCTCCAAAAATCTTCCAAGAGAATCCCTTTGGAGTGCATCTATCTAGAGGTGCCTTCTAAGCACCTCTGCTGGTTTTAGGGTGGCCCTTCTATACCAACTCTTTTTGAACTCGCAAAACATTCCACTGATTTTGCATTTTTGCATATGCCTGTTATAAATCCCCAGTAAGGTGTCATAATATTTTAGGAAAGACCACCATAAAAGCATACAAACCAAATTTATTCTTACTATTATCACGATGATTACTGCTTATACAGTGCAATAAATGTGAACAGCTTACCAGTTGGGCATACCAAAACAAAGACGCTCAATCTCGTTTCAACACAAAAATTCCTTGATGCCATGGTTCAGGAGGTTATTCTTTTCCCCATCCCTGGGCATCACATGCTCTTATGGCTTTTTGCTGCCAGTAGTTTCCCCTGCAGCACCTCTTTGGCCAGCACCAGCGGCAGGGCTCCAGGCAGGGTGACAATAGATACAGTATATTAAAATCCTCCAAGGCCATGAGCCACTGGGGCTGTCACCTCGCCTTTGGGAATAAACGATCACGACTGGGCTCCATGGCATTTCATCCTTGGAGCTGCATCCCATGGAAGGTTATACCTCATAACCCTACAGGATATTTACACATCTGCACCACTTCTTGCATTTCAAAGCATCTTAAATACTTGGGACTGTCTCGCAGCTCAATAGTGTAGAGTGATTTTTAAAGGACCGAGGACATATGTTACCATTGTCCGGGTTGGACAACCCAGGCCTGTTAGTTGAAGCTGCAGAGCAACTTTAAATTGTCCTGGGAACAAGCAGGGTGAGAAAGAAAACAAGCTATGCACAAACAAGAAGCCAGGTGCAGAGCAAGTTCTGGGAACTGCAAAATCCACACACTCTCATCGGCACACTCTGATCAGGCGCCTGCAGCATGCTCACCAATCAGTGACACGGATGCCCACGTGGCCAGAGACTTTTATCCAATCACCTGTGTGTAAAGTCGGGTGAGTGGTTGGTTTAAGTTATAAATATGACCTGTTTGTTTAATAAAGTGAGCACAGCATGTAGCCATATTGGTGTGATTGTCGTGACTTGGCCGACTCTCCACGGGGGACCCTCTTTGTCTGGCACCCGAACAGGGACCCATTAAGTCGCTTAAATGCTGTCCGCTTAAATGCGGAAGTCTCCGTGCATCGGACCCGAAGGGAAGTTGTCCAATTAGGGAGCTGGAGGTCGGAGGCGGGCGGAACCTGGAAGGCAAAAAGCGGGGTCCAGAGTTCGGTGAAGAGCTGCAGATTGCACCCTCGCCGGAGGTAAGACCGCGTTGAGTAAATTGTGGCAGGGCTCCCCACTGATTTCCTCTCTGAGAGAGGGGGGGGGCACTAAGGAAGACGGCGATGGAATTAGATGCGGCAATTAAACTGTTAACTAGCATCCTCTTTAAGAGAGGGGAGGGCATTAAAGAAACAGAAGTGGAGACTTTTAGTTCGCTGGGCACGAACAAAGGATAAGATTCCTGAGCCTGAGTTATTGTTTAGTATTACGGAATGGAGAGAAGCGGGAAATTGCCTCTGGGATACTACGATCGAGGGAGGTAAAGAAGGAAAAGAAGCTAAAGCGTTAGAAGCTATGTGGCGGTCTGTAATTAACACTCTGGAAACTGTGAAGACGGAAAAAAAAGTAGCGCCAGCAGCTATAGAAGCATTGGGAGGAGATGTGGTAGAAAAGCCGGTAGAGCAGAAGGGTGATTCACCTAAGCCTTCTCTCTTGGCTACATTTTTCGGAGTTGGGCATCCTCGTCCTATGAAGGGTATGTCAGCCCCTGCGTGTTCAACAGTGCCAGAGTTTTTAGATAAGACAGCGGACAAACCGGAAGGGGGTCTGTTGTAACTGAGCCGAACCCGGAAGAGGCTGTTGAGCCTCCCCAGGAAAGTGGAGCAGCGAGTCCTGCTGCACAAATTGGAGCTGTGGGTGGAGCAAGGCCAAAACGGAGGGTGGCTACAGCTCGTAGGTCACATCAGGGGGGGCAAAAGCGCCGTATCCTCCTCTTCCTGAAACATCATCGGACGAATTTGAGGAGGAAGGCGGGGAGAAGCCTTGTGATAACAATACAGAGAAATCCTTACAGGAGGCAATAGATAAATTAAAGGAACCTGGAAAAGTGAGTTGAAATGAACCTGCCTACTACTTCAATCCCTGTAATTCCTCCTGTTAGCCCAACTACCCCTCCGAGGCTGAACTTGAGAAAAGATCCAATTCTACAGCGTTGGTCTGGTGTTGTTTGTGATGCTATTTTGGAAGGTGACTGGCAGGTGACTAGCTCAACAGCTTGTCCAGTAGTGGTCAATAATATTGCTGCACATAATTGGGACATGATTTATGGAAGGTTAATGATCAGATTTTAGCGATGGGAGTGCTGCAACCTGGTCTTCCACCTTTTATGATGATCCCTCAGATTTGGCAAATTGTTGTGATAGACTTGAAAGACTGTTTCTTTATGATTCCCTTACACCCTGATGACACACAAAGAGACTCACTAACAATGATTTGCAACCGTTCCGATCCTGGTTGCATGTCACTGAAGCCAACAGTCCTCGAACTTGTTCACCAGAACAGCGGTCTGCCCTAGAAGTTGTGTCCCGCAAGATTCAGAATGGCTGGTGTGGTTGCCGAATGGCGAATCATCCGTTATCTTTCTGGACTGCAATGTTGCCATTTCACCTTTTGCCCTTATTTTACAATGGCAAAAGAAAAAGAGGGAAAATACGACGATCGTTTTAGAGTGGTTGTTTTTGCCATTGACACCCAGACATTGTATTTTAAGTCATCCTGAAGTAGTAGCGGCCTTGGTGAGAAAAGGAAGAGACAGGATTGTTGAAATTGATGGGACTGAACCGGCAGGTATCAGTATTCCAGTCCGTGGTGATGATTAGGAGTGGCTCCTGAGACATTCAACAGCCATACAGGAAGCCTTGATGGGCTATACAGGTGCTGTACACAACAACTGGCCCAAAGGACCTCTCTGGAAGATGTTAGAACATTACCAGTGGATTGAGAGACCGTTATGCTCAAAAAGACCAGTTGAAGGGCCAACGGTGTTTACAGATGCAGGATGAAAGATGAAGAAGGCTGCGTGTGTTTGGCAATCCGATAATCAGTGGCAGAAACACGTGATCACCGGTGAACCATGGGACAACCTCCAAACCTTAGAACTGAAAGCAGTGTGTTGGGCATTGGGAAGCTGGAACAATACACCTGTAAACATAGTATCAGACTCATTTTATATAGGTGGTGTAGTACAGCGCATTGAAGATGCCTTGTTGAGAGAGACAAAGAACCAACATCTTGGTGAAATGTTTATACAACTGCGTAGTACTCTTCGACAGAGAAAACATGAATTTTGTATTATGCATATTAGAAGTCATCAGTGGACCATTGGGTTGGGCAAAGGTAATGCTAGAGCTGATGAAGCAGTCAGCTGTCTGGCAATAACTCCTCCAACAAATAAGTTTGAAGAAGCTCGTAACAGCCACGAGATGTTTCATCAGAATGCAAAGTCTTTACATCGACAGTATCAAATACCCATAGCAGATGCAAAGGGCATTGTTCGCTCCTGTCCTCAATGTAGTCATCATGGACCTGGTTTAGGGGTGGGCACTAACCCAAAAGGCCTGAGGGCACTTCCGGTTTGGCAAATGGATGTAACACATGTACCTGACTTTGGGAAGCTTAAGTATGTGCATGTCACAATTGACACCTATTCTCATTTTATATGGGCCACTGCACAAACCGGTGAAAAGGCATTACATGTGGAGAGACACTTAATGTCTTGTTTTGCTGTCGTGGGAGTACCTGTAGAAATTAAGACAGACAATGGTCCAGCGTATAGTAGTCAACGAGTCGCTAGGTTTATGACAACTGGGGGAATTAAACACGTTAAAGGGATTCCTCACTCCCCAACGGGGCAAGCAGTTGTTGAAAGGGCAAACCGTACCCTGAAGGATTATCTTCAGAGACAGAAAGTATCGCAGGACATAGATGTAACTAAATGGTTGACTAAGGTGTTGTTTACCTTAAACTATCTCTCCCTTAGGGAGGGTAGAGAGGGACCACCTGTTGTTATACATCACCAAACAGCGTGAGGGAACCAAACAACTACAGTTCCTGGTTTGAATGTTTTGTATAAAAATATGGCTTCAGGCATATGGGAAGGACCTAATCCGGTGTTATTTATCGGTAGAGGTTATTTTTGTATCTCCACAGATAAAGGACCTATATGGGTCCCTAGCAAGTTTGTGCGACCTGTATGTCAAGATCAGAAGACGGAAGAGAAGACTCAGAGCGAGCAGATGGAATAAACTGTCTATGTTGTAAGGGATGTAACCCACGGGTATTGTTCCAATGTATGCTATGTGGGGTAAAACGGTTCTGTAGGCCAAAGTTTAAATGTAAACGGTGTAAAGAGTGTATGTGTTTGATTAATAATCGGGCATGAAGCAAGAGAAAATGTACGACTCGTGTAATACCATTCTGACTGGAGACGGTATACATCATCAGAATCTGTGAAAGAACAGATTTGTGGGGTGGAATGTAAAAAAAAAAAAAAAAAGAGAAAGTGAGAAAAAATTGTGGAAATTGCAGGACTAAACATGTTTGAGTGGTGGACTTGGTTTATGGTCTTGAATTTTTTACCCATTGGCCAAAGTATTTTTGACATCTTGCCTAGGACAAACATATGAGTGACATGGGGAAATATCATGGGAGTAACAGACTTTTGTTTGAGTCTGCAACAGGCAGGCAACCCCTTTAGAACTTGTTTAATTGGTATTCCCCTGCAAGAGAATGAAAAAAATTCTGATGGTTTTTTTGAATGTTAAAACAGTGGATCTGACTTCCAATCAGAATGGTACATGTATGAGTCCAAATGGGCAATATGTTCGGCCTTCTATGCGTAATGCAGCGTGGCAGAAGATGGTTATTGAGAATTTAAATCAGCCACATCATTTACCTTTGCAGGAGTTAGACCTATTGGGTAGCGTTGTACCTGTTGAATATGTTAATGTAACTGCAACTGGTATGGCAGACTGTACCCACATGTCATCACCACTTCAACCCATGAATGGCACTGGAGTAATTTGGTTTGGTGACCTGTGGCAGTTATGGCTGACACGTCAAGGTGAACGGGGTTTTATACAGGGTTTCAAAATCTAACCGGTTCACCTATTTGGGGTGAATTGAAAACTGGGGGTTTCCATGTAAATGTATCAGGGGGTTATCAGCTGCCACCAGGAGTCTTTCTGATATGTGGGGACAGAGCGTGGCCAGGGATTCCTTTGTATCCTGTCGGTGGACCATGTTATTTAGGGCGGTTGACTTTCTTTGCTCCACATATGAAAGATTTATTAAAAATGACTCAACAATCTCATAGATCACGGAGGACACTGCGCACCTTTGATGAAACATGTAATGACCGAGTCGATCTACATTCCGTAACAGCAAATGTCCTAGCCTCCATATTTATGCCGGGGGGGCAACGGCAGCATTAAATGCTAAGAATATACGAAGGTTAGCGTGCTGGGGAGAGAAAAAATTTAATCTTACATCGCAGATTTTAAGTTCGTTATTGCTTGATGTAGATAGTGTTAGGCATGCTACGTTACAAAATAGAGCTGCAATAGATTTTTTGTTATTAGCACATGGACACGGTTGTGAGGATTTTGAAGGGATGTGTTGTATGAACCTTCCCATTCATTCCATATCGATGCACAAGAAGTTGTCACAACTGCAGGGAAACATGAAGCATATTCTTGCTGATGATAATCCCTTCGATGAATGGTTGAGAGGACTGGGGATAACAGGTCGGTTAAAGACGTTGTTGATGGAAGGAATATGCTTTGTTGTAATCATCGTTGTGATATTTTTAGTTTTTAGCTGTTCATTTTCTTGTTTGAAGAAAGGGTTAACTTCTATTGTGAAACAGACATGGGTTGTCCAAAAAGAAAAAGGGGGATATGTAGAGGGATTTTTAAAGGACCGAGGACATATGTTACCATTGTCCGGGTTGGACAACCCAGGCCTGTTAGTTGAAGCTGCAGAACAACTTTAAAATTTCCTGGGAACCACGAAATCCACACACTCTCATCGGCACACTCTGATCAGGTGCCTGCAGCATGCTCACCAGTTAGCAACACAGACGCCCACATGGCCAGATACTTTTATCCAATCATCTGTGTGTAAAGTCAGGTGAGCTGCTGGTTTAAGTTATAAATATGACCTGTTTGTTTAATAAAGTGAGCACGGCATGTAGCCATATTGGTGTGATTGTTGTGACTTGGCCCAGTCTCCATGGGGGACCCTCTTCGCAGTAGAGTGCAGCTTTTAGAGCACAAACCCAGCAATGGGTTGCACGCCATAGGATATGTCAGGGGAAATCCTCCTGCAGCTACAAGAAGGTTTGGAGGGTGCTGAGGCTGCTCAGATGGTGCTGGAGAACCACGTGCAATGGAGAGTGATGCCGCACACCAGCTCCCTGGTCTCTCCCTGATCACAGCACCCTGGAGCCACACACAAGTTTTCTCGCCAAGATCTACCTGGCAATGCCCAAACCGGAGGCAGCGAGCGAGCCATCAAGCTCAGCGGGGCAAAGGGTCCCTGGTCCAGAGCAGGAATTTGTCCCCATGCTCTTTTATTTAGCCAAAGTCCATAAAATCAGTGGAACTTGCACCACGTGCTTCAATAAGGCTTCAGAAAATCAATACATTTCCACATCCCAGCAGAATTAACATTTTCTGTGTTCAAGAAAAAAAAAAAAGTAATATATATACAATTCTACTCTAAAATTTATGGGTATGGGTGGGATCTTAAAATAGTCTCTTACTTCTTTCTTCTGCTCTGCCTACACAGTGCAAAGTGGCTCTGTGAAATTTGCTGTTTCTAATTCAGGGCAAAAAGAGCAGGCTGAACAGGGAGCACACTCCAGCTCCCTCTGCGAAGGCAGGAACAGCACTGTTAGCACACAGACACATCTGCCCAACCTCCTCCGAAAATTTCCAGTGCAGAGCATTCCTCAGCATTGCTTTTTTACTGGTTTACCAACTGTTAAAAAACCCCACCCTACCCCTATTTTTCCTGATATTTGAAATCACGGCTATCATTTCAGACTAATTTTAAGGTTAACCCCATCAGCAAGATTCACATACACGGTGTGGCTTTCCAACAGACCTGCCAGGGCTACAAATCTGCAGTTTTAATAAAAAATAATAATAAAAAAGATAAGTTCAGTTTCTTAGCACAGAGATGGATTTTATTTTGTGGTGGGTTTTTTAATGGGAAATTAGAAGTATTACTATACTATCATTGTAAGTAACAGAAGTAACGGAATTAGTAA
Source organism: Falco peregrinus (assembly GCF_023634155.1). Classification (NCBI taxonomy): domain Eukaryota; kingdom Metazoa; phylum Chordata; class Aves; order Falconiformes; family Falconidae; genus Falco; species Falco peregrinus. The sequence continues at coordinate 22,260,820 of NC_073743.1, forward strand.
TTATAAATAATAGTAATGATAATAAAGGGAGGGGAACTGGTGCCTCACAGAATGTTTTTGTAATAGGGAGAGAGGAAGGGTTTTGAAAATTATTTGAGTCAACCTCTGCTTCTTCGGCAAAGAAAATTAATTCACAGTTTTACCAACCCTAGAGTCTTAGACACAAATGCAAAGTCTTTGCGAAGATCTTGCGCATGCAAAAATTTTAAATCTGCTGGCTGCTAAGCTGAAAATCTGACATGAGCAGGAGCTACGCAACTTGTAAGTAGAGGAATTAAAAAGAAAGAAGTACGTGACCAGAATGGTGATGTAAATGGCACAGAAAGTTGAGCCCGAGCAGCAGGGCTCTGAGTCCACCTGCCCGATGGGGACCAGCCATCGAGGACCACGTCATCCACGAGCTCCAGCGCTCTGTACCCATCCCTGCCCTCCCTGCAACACCCATCCTTGGGTATCCCAAACAGCTGGATATGATCCGTGGACAGACACGCAATCCTTCCTACAACTAATTCCGGCACCGCGTCCCTCCTTGTGCGGCAGCACCTGCAGCCCAGGTGCTGGTTCGGTTAGCGATGCCACTCAGGGCATCGTTTTCTTTCTTGCCCTGTTTGCCAAATTAGCTACCGCTCGTAATGCCAGGAGCGACGCCTGATTTACAGCGCTTTTACCAGCCTCTGGGAGAGAGCACCTGCCTAAGCCGAAGATTTGTCGAGCAAAGAATTTATTGCAGAACATCACTAATCATTATCCTACCTTACACACAAGTTGATTATTTCAGGGCTGTCTTTATCTGATCTCTCACCTGCTAGAATAAAACAATCCCTCCACATATCTTGTGAATATCTGAGGGATATTTCTGCAAGAAGCCACTGGCATAAAGCAAATAACTGTCTGGGAGCTCTTTATAGGAAGATTTTCCTCTGGGACACTCTCCTCATCTGAAGTTATGCATGTCCATCACTCACCACCACGCTGTTCTGTATTAATTTTCTAGGTGTGCAAATAACAGGGTTTATACAGTTATAAAAATAAGACAGTTGGATGAGATCTCTTTCATCTGCTTTTTCTTGCTGAGAATTTCTTTCCCAATCCACATAACCAGAAGCACACACGGTAAGGCTTTATTCCCGGTACCTGCTCGGTGTGACCACCCATTCCTACAGATCGCACAGAGCCCATCGCCCTTTAGCAGAGTCAGGGAGCAGAAGCAGGGGAAGCCAAGCAGCGGAGTGGCCTGAGAAACCCTGAACGTGTGTGTTGGAGATTTAAGGATTTGAGTTCTCCCATCTGGCTCATCTATTGCTTTGTTTTTTACAGAAATAAGAAGCATTTAAAGTTGCGCTTTTTTTTTTCTTTCTTTTCTTTTCTCCCCCATTATAAAATAGTGAGCAATCTTTTCCTAAGAGGATAACATTATGGTTGGCAATGGGAAAGAAAGGAAAAAGGAGGAGATGCATTCCCAAGCACCTTTTCCCCAAAGTGTGCTGGAATCCACAAATGTACTTTGATTTATTGACTACAGCGTGTATCGCAGCCCATCTACCACCACTTACTTATTTTACTCTGAGTCATAATGCACTAAGTACAATGCCTCTCCAGTCTTAATCTCAGTTTTAAACAACAGAAATTTGGTATTTCTCAGGGAGCTCGTTGGCTTTTTATAGCCTAAGCAACACATACCAAAATAGTTTTGATTACCCTATAGCCACATCCGGAATGCTAAAAGTGGAAGCTATTATCTGTGTGAGCTCACAGCCTGTTTGGCTTTCACTTCTCATTTCATTATCATCTAACTCTAATTTAGCACCACAGCCTTTACAAGGGGTATATTTGATCTCAATTTGAGCTCATTTATACTCACTTTAATGCCATCTTATGTGCTGCTACTTCAGGTCCTACAGTTAAAGGTGCTCAGCAGCGGACATGAATCCACACATCTGTGTAACAACGATAGGAGCAGGAACACCCAGATGGATTACAGCCTTCTACTCGAATAAAACTTCCCCCCCCACCCCCAACACAACATATTTAGCCCATTGGACTGTCCAAATTATTTGTAATAAATAAAAGCAACTACCTCTAGTTTTATGAATCAAACACACAAAAAAGAAGTGGTTAGTTTTACCCTGATGTAAATTGGGGGTAATAATCACCATTAGGGTAAAATCATTATTAGTTTAATAAGGAGTTGGTTTGACCCCAGCTTGCAGAAAAAGGAAGCTCTGATAAGCCCTCGGCATGCCTCTGTTTACGCCCCTTCTATTAATGGCTCCAGAAAGGGATGATGGCTATGAACGAGTATATTGAAACTTCCCTGGGCTCTCCTCAAAACACCCACGCAGCCAGAGTGGGATCTGGGGGCTCATCGCCTGCCCCGGGAAGGGGGGAGCCCCCACCAGAGCCCAGCTCCCCAGCAGAGCTCACGCTGAGCATGGCCCAAAGGATCAAAGCAGAGGGGGCTGCATTCCCCTCGCCACAGCCAGCCCCCCCCTTTCATTTGTATTTAGAGCTGGCTTCTCCACCATCTGTGCATACTGGCCCTCCCTTCATCACCCAGGAATTGGAGTGGCATTATTTGAAGATCTTATTAAATAGCCAGAAAAAAGTAATCCATCACTGAAAAAGGGAAATGGAAACGGTTTACAATGGTGTCCTGTAGCTCTTTAGGATTTTCTTTTCATTTTCTTCTATTTTACTTTTAATCCAATGCCAAACACAATAAACACCAACACCGAGCGTAAAATTTACTGACAGCATTTCATTTGAAATGACTAGCTGGGAGCAGCAACAAGTTATCATTTTCCCCAGGGATGATCCCAGCACCAGATTAAACCCTGCTGCAGCAAGGGCTGGCCGCCTACTCCCTTCAGATGTTCATGCAGGTAAATATAATCCAAGCGCACAGACCAAATGTGAGAACCAGCTTAAAAGCAAGCAGAAAGAGAACAAACAAAAAGCTAAAGCAAAACAAGCGTGTATCCCATAGCGAGATCTGAAGAGGAACAGGCTGGTACTGAGCAGGATGAGGATCCCAGCCAGGATCTCACCAACATGACACGAGATGCATTTTCTGCCAGTGAGAACCAGTTTGTAAGTGCCTTCTCATTTTTAAATTTGTCCCTAAGGGAAGAAAACTTCATCATCCCCTCTGGTGACCGCAGAGGGAAATGCCCACCTGGGCAGACCCTGGGCTGCACCGACTGGAGGGCATGTACGGAAGCAGGAACCCAAATCAATACCTACCCCTCCATCCTGGTGCCCAACCACTGACCTCAGGCAGCCGATGGTGCAGAGGAGGGAGCCCAGGCTGCGGGGTCACACTAGCAGGAGGAGGAGAACAATGATGACTCTACAGACATTACATTACACTTCTTCTCTAGTTCCCCCTTCCTGACTCTTCTCCTACTGCTTGATGGGGACCAGCACAGTTTCACGGCTGCAAAGTGGGATGAGCATGTAGGGGAGAGGGGCTGAGAGGTGTCTGACAAGTCCCCAGTTACCACTGGAGTTGCTTTCAGGCAGTGGAGAAAGGAGAGAGAGAAGAGAAAGAGACCAGGCTGAAGGAGATGCTGAATCTCAAAGGAGAAGCAATAAGAGGGACATGAGCTTCGAAGACAGGCAAAAATACATGTTCAATCATTCATTTGGGACCAAGACAGAAAACACAGGGAGAAACCTTAGCCTTGGTCCCATTTCCATCTGCCTTAAGCATCTGCATGGACAGGGCATTGCAAACTGGTAATCTGTGGCTTTCAGTGGTCCTTCCTCCTCGCTTTTGCCTAAAGGTGGTCTCAGCCATGTGGTACCACCACCTCCCCCAGTACTGCCTGGAACAGTGCTGGATAACGGTGCCCATAATGGAGCAGCCTACAGGACTGGACTTACATGGAACTCAGCAAACATCCCTGCTCAGTCTCCAGCCAGATGCTGATGACGTTTATTTACCAGGAAGGTGGGCCGTGGCCATACCACCTATTTCTCTATTTCCAGATGGCCAGCTTTCTGGCAAAGCTCTTGGTGCTTGATCCTTTTCAAAGGATTTCCTAAATAAATTCTACAGTCCGAGCTACCGGCCTGGTTAATTGATCTCAGCAGGGCTGTCTCCAGCAAGTATTTGTGGGCTACCAAGATTCTGCTCTTCCAAAGCCAAACGGGAGAAGGAACCACGCTCCAGTATGTTCTTTTGTTCTCAGCTTGCTGCCACAATCCATGAGGAGCAACAAGTGTAACCTGCAGCTCAGTGCAAGTCACGAATCATCTACAACCCAGAAACTTTGAAAGGCTTTTATCCATGTTTTACAACTCATCTAGCTTCAGATGAAGACATCTTTCTGTTACTTAAAAACCCATAAAGCAGGAAACACTTATGCTGCTGCACAGTACAGTCTATAAAACTAAACACCTATTAATTTCAGGAGAAAATAAATAAATAAAAATCAATCATCCTTCCAGCACGTAGGCACAAACCTTCTCATCTCAACGGTTGGCTGCACTTGATATCCCACTGCCAAACTCTTCTTTTGCTTCCTCTCTCTGTCTCCTCTTCCCCGAGACAAATGCTCCACAACAATTTAACGCAGAACTACGTCTGATGGAATTCCCTATCACTTAGGGACCCCCCCATTCCCTCACCTCACCCGTCTGTGGTCACCTTCTTGCAGTTCAGCGGCACAAAAGCCGACCGATAGATGGGCAAGGCATCGCCGCCGGCTAACCATGCGGGTCTGCTGAGCCTCCAGAGTAATTTCTAGGACAAGGCCAGCATCTGTAATTGCCCCAGAGACCAAAACACCTCAACCTATCTGATAGCCTGGCCACGCTCTTAACTACAGCCAGTCAGCTGGAGAAGTAAGAGGGAGTAAAGAAGAGTAGCTGCTCATTTGGGATTTTGATTGTTAATAGCATTAATTACACCTACAATTCTGTATGTCCTTTGCATCTTACCAGGCTCGGGGATGATTAGCTGTGTGCTGGCCTGTGCATTTCCAGCTTCATTTTCAGCTACACACTGATAAAAACCTTCATCTGACTTTACCAAGCCCAGAATCCGTAAGTTGCTGCCACCCTAGAGAGACAGCAAAAGAGAAAGAAAGGAAAAGGGAGAGAATTAATTAGAAAAACACCATCCAAAGTGAATGCAGATTAGAAAACTTTCCCAGAGCAGATAATTCTGTGAAACGCGCTCCTGGTATGTAACCTCAGCTACAGCTCGCACAGCCCCAGTCCTCCAAGGGCTGTAACCATAGGAACAAGCATCTCTCGAGGCCTCATGCTCTCAGCGCTTGGTTTGATGGTGCCTACAGCCCAGGGGTGAACTCCCGTCCCTGCTGGGACCACCCAACACCCTTCTCGAGGCTTAAGCTCCAAATTACAGCCATCACACGAGCACTCCTCGGAATTTTGTCCTGCCCCTTTGCTGCAGGGATGATTTAAAAGCACTTCCAACTTCGGCATCTTTGAACAAACACTGTTCTGAAGGTCAAATCCTCCTTATGGCTCCAGGCCTAGAGATCCTCAAGAAAAGGTCACTCTACGCTTACTTCATTTGAAACAGATTTAACTTTTAACTTCTGTTAGCACAAGAAGAAACCAATTATGTTGGGTTAAAAAAAAAAATAATAAAATCTCAAGGGAGGGGTATGCTCTGGTTGTAATGTACCTTCCGTTAACTATTGAGTGAAAGGATTTTCTAACACCTCCACCACACAACCATGGCAGCCACAGAGCTGCCTTTCCTTTGGATGGCTTCTGGCTGCTTTCTAATAAGCAATGATGTATTAAAAAAAAAGGCTGAATTAAAAAAAGGCTGAATTAAAGGTTGAATTAAAACAAGGCTGAATTAAAAAAAGGTTGAATTTGCTATTCTATACGGCAGAAGAAATCTATCCTGCATGAAAACCACACTAGAAAAACCCCTTTTTTGTGATAGGCAATTCAAAGACATGATGATCATCAATATTCTTTGTTACGAGAAGAAAAATGAGAAAGCGCTGAACCCAGCCACGTCTCTGAACAAGCCACATCCCATGGCCTATGGAAATGTCCACAGTGGCTGATGGTTTCGGGGTGGTCCCCAAAGTCTCAACTCGCTTACAAGTGAGACGGCATTCAGGAGAGGCCAGTGAGACCAACCCTTTCAGAAAACACAGCGTAAATCCTTAGCCTATATAATAGTCCCTAATAATTCCTATATAATTGTGGCATTTAAACTATGAGATTGGAGTCCCCGATGGGGATGGGCAGGATGCACGACAACTGTCTTAAAAAAAAATAAATACTCAAATAACTCATAGCATTTTTAAACCCCTCTGTCTGAGCACTATTTCCTTGGAGAAGCCACCTATTATTTTTGTGCACCAAGGTCAATGGTAAAGAAGTCACTATACATGGCAAACCATGTTATTAGTAGATACTCAGAGTATAACCTGATGCTTCTTTCTCCCCCAAAAGACCTCGTTCCACCATCACTAAAATCAGGAGACAGTATCAACGTACTTGACCTAACACAAGGAAAATCTATCACATTGGGATGTGTTAGGAAGCAGCAGAAATTTTGTTTTCTTTGGGAAGACTGACAAGTTTACGAAGGCAGCGACTGCATCAAGTATCAGAATGCATTTCAGAGCTTAGTAAAAACATAAAAAGGTCTAAATAAGGAAAAGCCAGATAATTACCACTATCTGAAAATAGTCGCTGGGAATGAGCACTTCTCCATTCTTGATCCACTCCACCGTAGGCACAGGCTTCCCAGCCACGGCACATTCAAACTCAATATCCATGCTCTCGTAGGCATAAAGATTTGCAGGGCGAATTAAAAACCATGGAGGAACTGCAAAAAAGATCAGGCAGGGGGGAAAGAAAAGTGCAATGAGTGGATATAAATCAAGGTTTAGCAAGTAAATAATTTCAATAAGCCTGAAGAATATTAGATGTAAATAGAAAACACATCTGTAATTCAAATTATTCTTTTTAACCCTGAGCCTATTAAAAATTAAATACTAGGGAAAGCATTTATTTTCTAGAAAATACCCTTAAACAGTTGGTGTTAACTTCTTTTTTGCCAGTGAAAGAATGCAAACCTCAATTTAGAAGACAGGGAAGATTTATGTAAAACAAAATACATACATATATATATATATATATAATTCTCACTAAGTGAATAGAGGGGTAATAAAATCTCATTCATTTCAGCGGATCAGATGCCAAGTGCATATATAACAAGGTCCTACAAATCCATACAGGGACAAGACAAGTCCAAGAATTTACAAGTATTTAGAGACATTTCCATAGAACCAAAAGGACTTCTGCCTGGGCTTATAGAAGATTAGGAGATAATCAATAACCAGGAAAACTCTCCTTAGTGATTGGAAGATGAAAAAGGTTGAATTATCTTTGCTGAAAATGAATTCTTATTAAGCCAGCAATTAGCTGTTGCCTTGTATTACTATAATGTATTCACCGTTTTTCAGTATGTATTATGATATGCTAATTTAATTTAATTTCATCATTACCGTAATACTAGGATGATGGAAATTAGCAATTTGAGGAAAACTGCTAATAACATCACATTTCTAATGAGCCCCCCCTCACTGTACTGGAAAACACATGTGAAGACGCTGCAGCCCACACACATTCCGCTAGCATCCATGGGGGAAGGGCAGTCTCGGTTTGGAATATCCATAGTGGCCAGGAAGCCAGAATAGATCCATTTCTAAATCCCATGCATGACTTATCATTTCAGACAGAAAATCCAATTGTATTTCTTGAGCCATCATTCCTGACATCTGATTATAATCTTAAAAAAACCCGAGCCCAAACATCACCCTCTAAATTAAAAGAAGGTGAAGATTACAAAATAAACTGTACAGAAGCTAAGGAATGTTAGAAGCGGGACTGCCCTCGCCTCCCTAACTCGGAGCCCAGGTTTGCAAGGATTACAGCACGCTCTTCCATCACACCATCAAATTCTGTTTCTTCGCAGCTCCAGCAGGACCCCGCTCGCCAAAAAGATCAATTAAGGATTTAATTTCAAGCTTCTTATTTAGTGCTTCATGCTTTCTAGTTCTCAAACTTTTCCCTGCAAACAAAATTATTAATTTCCCAGTGTTTGTTGGGGTTTTGCTGTTTGGTTTTTTTGGTTTGGGTTTGGGTTTTTTTTGGTCCCCTCTGGTTGCTCTTTCTACAATACCCAAGTGAGCCACAAATGTTTTTAATCTTGTAGGAGCTGGACACTAAGAGGTGCTAGTAGCCAAGCTGCCAGCCAACAGGCAAAAGCACCCCCTCATTTTTCTCGTCCGGCTAGGTATGATTTAGAGCAGCCTTTGTTATGCAGTACTCAATACACCAATGTGGGGTTTTTTTCGCACATCAGACCAAAAACTCTCATTAGGGACGCAGAAAACGAGAAAAACAGTTGCAAGTTAGAAACGCGTGGTGTAAGCGACCAAACCCATGTCCATTAGGAATCCTATGGCAGGCATACAGATAAAATTGCATTCTTCAGTGTTTGCATTTCACCACCTTAACTACAGAACTTTTTTTTTTTCTTTATTGACGATAGAGTTTCCAAGCTTTAAAAATAAGCAGAGCCCCAGACATCATCCACTCTTCAGTCACATGCTCCCAATTAATCCCGAGTGCTCTCCAAACAAACGAGGCAGAAATACTTTTGAGAAAATGAGATTTTGTTTAGAAACTGTTTATAACACAAAACTCAAGCAGATCAAAGCCAGACGGCGAAGTTTTTTATGTCAGCATCTTATGTCACACTTAAAAAAGCACCTGACCCGGGACCCTCCTGCACTGTTCCCCCCGTCTTCTCTATTCCTCCTCCAGATCCGTCTCTCCTTCACTGTATATTTAATAATTTTGGATACCTAGAAGCTCCTGATCCAGTTCAGCTCAAACCCAACGCATGCAAATTAAAACTGATGAGGTGTCCTGATTAACTTAGCTGCCTAATTGCCTATCAAAAAGGCTCGGAAGGATGTGCGCGATCGGATCAGGAACGCTCCAGGCTGGGATGCGCTCGCTCTGCAGCCAGACAGGCATTCAACTGGCGTCTCCAGACCACGCAGCCACAACATAGGAAATTTTGTAGATGATTTTTCAAATAAAATATCACTCATAAGGGAACACGGGTAACTAAGATGCTGATCAAGAGGTTGTTAAAAAAATAGCGTCGCTTATGCTAGAGATACACAAAAAGAGGTAATTTAGTGGCAGAGCTACAAAGAATCAGCAGTGATAATATGCCTCCAAGAAAACGAAATAAGCTCTTTTGGTAAGGAAAACATGAAGAAAAAAACCTTTAAGATGGAATCACATTCATATGTTAATTTCTAACACTTTTTTTCTTTTTTACACTAGAGCCCTAGCATAATTTATTCAACAAACTCACATAAACACACCAGTATCTACATAGTTTAGAAACCATACAATCTTTTAGAGCTCTGACAAAATTATAAACTACTCAATCTTCATTAGTGTGGTTTATTGCGATGTCATCAGAAGCCTACAATTAATTTATAGACTTGTAACTCTCAGATTCCTGCCAGTTATTCTTTACGACGCACCAGCTCCGGGACCCTGACCCTGCTTGCCTGCAGCTTCTCATTCCCTCCACCAGAACTGTTGATCCTCTCCCCCCATATCTCCCCCTCCCCCGCATTTTTTTTTTTTTAATTGCTGGCATTTTTACAGACTGCTAGAAAGCTTGATGCATCCTTTTTTTCTTTATGGTTTATGTTCAGTATATGCATATCTGGGTGCCAAGTTTCATACAAAATAGTTGTATTTAACAACTGTAATGCCCTCACCAGCATCATTCCCACAGTGTGTGGGGGTGCACCCTGTGTTTTTCTTAAGGTCGCCATTAAAGCCAGTAAATTGCATCATTACTTTGTTGCAAATTATGCAGTATTAAATACAGGTAAGAGGCCACCAATACGGATAATGTAACACCCTAAAGCAGGCAGATGTAACACATTTAGATGGGAAATATGTATGCATATATATATGTGTGTGTAAAATGTCAAGCACTATAAATATACATTCTATAAATATTTTATATATGAATAAATATCAGGCACTGCCATATTTGCTGTGTCTCTGTTTTTTCTCAATACTGAATATTTTAAAGGCGTGCATATATGAAGAAGACTGGCGAGGTGGGTTGCAAAGGAAATAAAAATACATGCTGTTTTCACGCTCCTTCTAATTATATTGTGGCAATATAAAATGGTTTAAACAACCTGCAGACTCTTCCCCCCAAAAAAACTTACATTTCACAGAATTTTTCTTTTGATTTTCTTAAATTATTTTTCTTTTCTTCAGAAAACATCTGTGAACTGTTGCAAAGTGGGACTGCAGCGAGATTTTTCTAGAACAGCCTTGCACTGTAGGATGCTTATATTGTACTTTGCCCCAGCCCTGGGTGAAAGTCTTAAAATTCTATCTTCAAGCAAAAATAATTTAAAATAACACCTCAGAAGGTTACATGCATTCCATATCAGGATGAAGAGGCTTTCAAAATGTTCATTTTCATTATTTCATGTTAGCCTAGCTCTATCAAAATGTCCCAGTCACAGACTGAGGATATTTTACATTAGATACTGAGCCAAAAAAAAAGGAGGAAAAACCCTAAAAGGCTAATGGAGATCTATAAACGAAGATGTCCATGAGATTTTGGGTTTAACAGAATTCATATCAGCAAGTAGTATCACAGTCCTCACTGAACATCTCCGGATAAAGGATTAGGAAAGACCCCAGCGTGCCACTCTATTGACTTGGGAGGATTTTTATTTATCTGAATGATGAGACTTAAATGAAATAGAGGATAGGAGACATTTTGTTGGGACGTGGCATCACAGGCTCTGAATCAAACCGCATCCCCGTGCCAGCGCACCCCCAATGCCTCCGAGGAGAGAAAGCCCTTCGCATTCCGCAGTGCAAGGAAAAAAAAATAATGGAAAATTAAATTGAGTGTGTATAGCCCTGTAAAGATGATGCTCCAGCCCTGACCTTCACTTGCCCAAAGGCAGCTGGGATGAAGAATGTGCTCTGAAGGCTGTCCCGGCTGCCAGCCGGCACCGAAGCCCATCATCCCACATGGGCACCTACAAAACTTCTGGGAAGCCGGCGTAGGAATGATGCCACGGCTGCCGGTGTGGGTCTGGGTCTCAGCTCTTCAACACTGGCTTCAAACAAAGGGGTTTTTCCCTTTAAGAACCACAGCTGGCTGCATTCATTACCAAAAATGTCAAAGATGGGTTGTAATGAGCCTGTAGCAGAGGCTCAGGGACTAATGGAACACTTGCCAGCAGAAACAGCTAGTTTAGAGAGCCGCGTGTTGGGATGACCTCCCTAGTTCTAGAAATACCTTTTGTGAGATGACAGCTGATCTTGCAACAAGAGGAAACAATTTTCACTTGGAGAAATGTCAGCGTTTCCTAATGCAAAGTGTCTTTTTTGCATGTTTGAATAAAGAATGTGTTTCTACTGACCCAAGAAAGATAACTACTGTCAGCAAATGCCCAACCCTGTCAGCCTTCTGCATGGGAAGATTTCCAATTGCATGTACTTAAAGGGTGGCTTTGTCATCTCATAGATTCAAAACCTTAAAAAAAAAATTAAAAAAAATAATAATGAAAAAAATCCCTTGTACTTTTCACTGTTAGCTTGCGCAAACCGTGAATTGAAAATAAAGTTACATCAAGTGAATGTGCCGGGTTGTGTCTGCCTTAAAGGGAGTCAGCACAATCCAACTCAAAGCCAATGCCAATGGAGTCCTGCCAGATCTAAAAATGACATGAGAATTGGATTTCTATATGAATATTTTTTTATATGTATGTATTTATGTATTTACTACTCTTGCCTATTATACATAGAAATTCCAGAACCCTTATTTTTCGAGAAGTTAAAGAAAGAAATAACAAACTATGAATAGTATTACAATATATGACCCTTTGGAAAGAGTCCGAGACATAAAACCCTAAAACTCCACTAATGTGTGGAGTTCAACACACAGTAGCTTAAAATTACTCTCTCTCTACCTCTTACCATAGCTCTGTACCCTCATCTTACTCTAAACTGTACCCCTGACAAGCAGAAAGACAATATGATCTCAATGTATCTCCCCTCAGACCAGCCTTGAAGAAATAAATGAAAAATGAAGCTGTTATTCTATGTAAAACTTCATTCTTCACCTAAATAAAGTTATTACTTGTCTTATTTAATGATTTATTTTCATGCTGCTTTAGCTCTCCACATGAAGGTCAGCTCACACCATTACTGCTGAACAGCAGAAGTTCATGGTTCCCAAGAGAAAAAGAGCTGAGCCACCACAACTGCAAATGATCCATCAGCATGATCCCATGGGAACGGGAGAGAAGGCATGGGAGACAGCTCCCACAGCTGGAGCGGGGCTGTTGCACCCAAAGCGTTCCCACCCCAGACACCCACCACCCCACTTTGCGCTGAACATAGTAGAAACATATTTTCATCGTCTGAATCTCCCATCCTGCGGGTACCCAACAGGGACCCTAGTCCCTCAGTATAACTTGGAGCAGCCTTTAAACTTCCAGAGTTGCCCGTGGGTTCAAATGCATCCTTAGAGTAAAATAGTGGGACCTGAGTAGTGACCGGGGAAAACGGGCTAAGAACCAACACCCACCAGCACCGATCTCCCAGTGTCTAAGGTTAGCTTTAGCCAACTGAAAAACTGCTAATCTTTCAACTCCGGCACTATATAAATGAAAAATAATCAAATTAAGACATTTTATTTTCAAGGACTGCATTACTAAACACACTTCTGTTAACGAGCGCCCTGATGACACGCTTAGAGAAAAAGACAATTTCAGTTTTATAAATTACGATGAAGATTCTTCCTCGTTCCACCCCAAAAACACAGTGAAAAGCAAATCTTAACATTGCTCCCACCCCTCTTTCCAAAGGTGGAAATCCTTCTGAAGTGCTGGGAGGACCTGTGCTGTGCCTAAAGAGCTACAAATCATGATCTTAACTACATAAAAAGGTATTTTCGCTCATGGATTTATAGGAGCCAGCCCCTCACCCCAGTGCACGGGAGAAGGAGACGCTGGTTTTGCAAGGAAAACCCATTGTTGCCTCTGCATTGGTTAAATGGCAGCTCCGCACGGAACCCCAAAGAGCTCAGATGAGGTCAGAGCAGTAGGGTTCGTTAAGATGTTAAGAAAAAGGGACTTTGTCAGTAATTCACATCCACCAAGATTTCGTTCACACGCCGGGAATCAAGTAAGAAATTCAAATCACAAAACACGACTTGCTCCTATACGCTATGTGTCATTTCCTTTCTGTCTAAAAATTAATTTTAAAAACTTGCCAAGGGCATCACTGTGTCTCATCATAAAAATTAAATAAAATAAAAAAAACAACCACCACCCTCTTGAGGTTTTTTTGGGGAAGCTTGCATGGTCAGGTGGCAAATAACAGCTCCCACTTTATTGCCCTCCTGGTAGCCAACCCCTAGTAAGTTCAGCAAGGTTGGTAATGACCCTGTGAATACGCTCCCAGCTCCATCTGGCTGCTGCGACCTCCGCGCTGTCCATCCTCACAGCAAAAGCCTACACAGTTAAAAAAAAAATAAAAAGTATTGGGAGCAGATCCAGAGAGGGCAAAGCTTCAAGGTCTGCGCGGGGAAGGTGCACGTGCTCATCCCCAGGTTTCTGCGGAGTATGCTCTGTGTAATTCCTAGGAGCCCTACCGAATAAAAGCCACCCAACCCCAGAGACCCCACACATCCTACCGCAGCGTAGAATATTACAGGATTAATGTAAACGTCTGTGAATTTCGAGTTTATAAACAAATCAAATGGATCATCCTACTAAAATGTTATTTCAACAGCGTTCAGAAGGACTTGTGAAATACAGGGACGCCCCCACCACCGGGAGAGAAGTTGGGCATGGAGGGATTCTCTCCCACGAAAACACCGCGTCACGTACAACCACCAAGTTAAAAGCAACATGAAATAAGAGCATCCCAGCCCCTTGTAACAGGTAAAAATGTTGCTCCGGCTCCTGGCTGGGTTTTCCTGGCTGGGGACCACAGAAGCAGGATGCCGTATGTGTAATGTGTGGATAACGGACAGCCTGGGAAGGGAAAACTAAGGTCACCTGTATCTATCGATTTCTAACTACCTAAAGATTTTATTTGATTGCTGCCTTTATGACTTATAGGACAGACAACAGTTATTGACCACATCCCATCTGCCCTGGGAACAAAATGAGCGTTTCATAATTGCGTATCGGGTCAAATTTTATCTTTGGATGCATTAACGTTATTCCTGTCAACCCCTGTGTAGCAGCAAGCATGCATCACAGAACAGGCTTTCCGAAGGGTAATATGATACTGACAATTAGCTAAATTTTGAGTAAATAACATGAAAGAGAAAATTAGGTTGTAAGAAAGTTGCAGACAGAGCTGTATCCTCCCTCCTCCTTTTTATTTATTTATTTTTTTTTAATAATATCCTCCCTGTGTGCCTAAGGATAGCCTAAATGGGTATTAATAGGACCACAAAATTGGAACAAAATGTAAAGTCACACTTTCCGGGGTCTCACAAGGCACACCTGGTGGGTTTTGAGTTAACGCAAGATAAGCGCTTAGAGGCACCAACCTTTATCTCATCAAGAAACCTCCCAAAACGCAAGAATATTCTACAGCCTTTCCCCCTAGGCATCCCCGCAAGAGGCAGTGTTTGTGGGTAGAGAGAAAAATAACTGGTGACCCTGGATGCTGCACCATCTCTCTCCTGTTCCCCACAGTACGTTAAGGACCAGCAAAGGATCTTTTCCAGAGCTCTTTGCTGAGATTTGGGCTGACACCAGCATGCCCCATGCTATCAGACTTGATAATTGCCACGATAATGCATTGCATTTGGGGATCTCAAAGCAATATGTAGACATTAAATAATTCACAAGCATTTTACAGATACACACACAGAGATTAAATGACTTGCTCAAGGTCATGTAACATATCAGTGACAGATAATTAAAAGCTAGTGTAATTAATAGATGTCCCTAGTGTAATTAATAGATGTGATATTTCTGTATATCTAAGGCTCCCTTCCCTCTCCAGCTGCAAGAGCAAGCTGCCGCTTCGCAGTATGGATTTCCCAGGTTTACTTTCAGACTGGCTTCCTGAAAAATCCCTTTCAGGATCCGCATGTTTTCGCTGTGCTGCACCCAGTATGGTCCCAGCAGCTGGCAGCTGCTCCTGCTGGAGCAGAAGCCCGGTCCTGATGCCGGCTCTCGTTTGCAAGCAGGTCGGTTAATGAGCCAGCCCCATCCACTCCATACAGCTCTCCTCCTCCTCAGCACTCCTCATTAAGGTTAAAAGCAACCACTGTAACCTCATCAAAAAGAAAATTGGAGAGGCTGAAAACAGCTAAAACCACAGCAGAAGTGAGGGGAGCACTGTATGAGTTGATTACCCTCTTTGTTGCAGGTCTGATCTCTAATAAAGGCGCTTTTTTTGATGTTGTTGTTGCTCTTATTTGCAATTCTATTCCTTTTCCACTTCTGCCACTTCGTGGCTTTCCCTGTGGTAAAGAGTGGGGCCAGAGAAGGTGCCTTTCCAAACGTATCCTGGCTGATGCCACCTTTTTAATTCAGGAGCAAAATTTCCAAAGAAAGCCATTGAGATTTGAAGGTGTAGAGATGGTAAATCATGGGATTCACTCCATGACTCAGCCAGGTCCGTGCACGGGCAGAGCACGGATCCATGCTTGCTGAGGCTCATCGTCATGCCTCAAAAGAACAAGGAAAGCACTCTTACCTTGAGAACCTGCAACACGCTTGGAAGTATTAAAAACACAGAAATATTTTTTTTAAAAAAAAGAAAAAAAATATTATGGCAGCCCCTCTGTATTTTTCTTTCTTTAATTGCATTCTATTCATTCCCAAGCTAATATTTCATAAAGAAAAATCAGCAATTGATTCACATGGAAATACCCTTTCCCAAAGCATGCAAGCTGATCCCTGGAACAACCCATCCCATCCATTAAATTAAACTAAAAATACATTAAATGAAATTAAAAATACAAGTGTTAATCCACTTGAATCACCCCATGTGCAGTTTGCCTGGCAGGCTGAAGTTCTGCCTGGAGGAGGTCCAACACTAAAGACTGGCAACAGTCTGTCACTCTGCAAGAGGGAAATATTGAGGAAGTCTGCTGAAAAGGTACTCTTTTTTATTATTTTTTTTTTGAGCTATTTGTATGGCCTTAATCTTCAGTTTATCACACTGTCTTAAAAGAAAGGGAAATGAGAAACTGAGGAGCAACCAGATAAGACGGAATATGTATTACAGCAGTAAATCTATGGGACACGTTACTGCACTCTGTTATGATGTTTATGGTACTTTCAGTACCATCTTGATGGACCTGGCAAGTTCAAGAGTGATTCTCACGTCATTTTTTCAGGCTCGGACATTAACTTTTAAATTACCCCATTCAAACCAAACCATTAACACAGACTGAGGGCAGACGCTCAGAACGAGTACCCTGGAAAAGAAAGACTCAAGTGGTGCAGGGAAGGCTTTCCAAACCCCGCTCTGTAGAAGACTGCAAATGAAGAAGTGCCAAAAGGTAAGAAAACCTTCTGAATTCAATTTTCAACCCCTGGAAATAGTCACGAGGAATCGCTGGCATCCGAGCTACCACAGCCCGCAGGTAAAGCAGAGGAGAGCAGCTGCCCGCCAGGTGTGATGCCAGCGCCCTGCCAGCCGTTGTTCACCCACCTCCTAACCCCAGTGCCCACCGCCTGTGCGGAGGAACCGCTCCTCACCCAAACTCTTTTGCAACTTACCGGATGAATTTTATCCCCCTCGCTCAGAACAAAGGAAGAGTGGGGAACAGCTGATGGGAGCTGTGGTGGTACCTGCCAGGTTCTCCTGCTCAGAAATCAAATGAAAAGAGACCCCGCATCAAGGCTAACGCCAGCTCTCACTCTAGGGGTCATGCCACTCCATGGGCACGTGACTGTCAGTCCGTACTAGCTGTTGAATAAATACATGCAATGTCATTTCACCTTCCTCGTAGAGAGGTAAGGCTAACAGCCAGCGAGTGCTAGGTCTTAATGAAAGCATCGAAAAGCTCCATTTAGCTTAAAAACCTAAAAGCATAACTAGGCAGATTTATTTTGGTTGATTTGGTTAACAGCCCTACCTGCCAGCTGAGTATAAAGATGTGAGCAATGGCAGAACATGAATTATGGAAAAGACTGAGGATGCTTTTGGTGCAGCTGGCATGACTCTCCCTGTGCCCTGGCCGCTCTGGCATGGGCCGACCTTTGTTCTCGGCACTAAAATTGAAGCACCGGGAGATGAAAGGGCTTGGAGCAGCCCTCACAGCTACAGGCACTTCATTACATGACCCCCCGCTTCTGCTCTGGGTGAGGCAGTTGCATTTTGATCAAAGAGAAAGGAATCAATAAGCTCTAATTCGATTAGCAAGTGAAAACGGCAAATGATTTTTAACTAATCCAAGGGCACCGAGAATAAAAGCAACTGAGGTAGGCATGCACTGTTCACCAAAATATAAATCAGACGGATATTCCCTGGGCAGCGTCTAAGTCGCCTGCTCCAGCCACCCAAAGCCCCAGTCTTTGTTTTCCATTCATTCCCCCAAAAGGCAGCACCCAAGCAGCCGACAGCCCTTGTACCACCCAGCCAGGATGAAGCGGAGCGAGGGGTCTCCTCTCCCGCAGACACCGCCAGGCACACCTTGCTCCAGCCCTCTCTCCCCAGATGCCCTGTGTACAGCTACCCAGAGAGGGGAGAAAAACACCCTAAAAACGCAGATTGCTTAAGCAAAGCAGGGGGATGGGCAGGAAAGCATGCCCTGAGCTGGCACCAGCCGAGGGGATGCTGCTGCCCCAAACACCCCTGCATCGCCCACAGGGCAGCCAGAAACAGGGAATCTGTGAAAACCCCGAGACAGCTAGGTTTCAGAAAGCACCCCGCTTTGTGGAATTGCTTCCTTGGGATAAGACGCATTCGCTTTTTTCAAAACTGGTATCAATTAAACAGCCTGTGCCTGTGTAATGGCCTTGAGTGCGCCGCTTCTTCATTTCAGCCTTAGTACACCACAGACTGCACAGATATGGCTTGAACGGATCAAGCACATTGAATTACTGTCAGTAATTCAAAAAAGCTCGGGAAAACGAGTGCAAGTGGATCAGGCTCATCAGGAAGGGGTGCTCCGATGATCTCGGCCAACCTAACGTTTAACTCCGAACAGGACTTCCCTGAATTAATCACTTTTTTTGAATTACCACGTATATTTTAGGAAGCTCATGTTTTCTCCCAGTGACACTAAATACAGCTGAGCCCTTGGTACATTGTTCTACTGATTAATTATTCTCATTTACATAAAAAGTATTATCTTCTAGCCTACACTTGTCCTTTTTCAGCAGTGGTTGTTCTCCCTATTGTGGCCAGGTAGGCTGGAGGGCTCCACTATTACATTTCTGTTCTTTGCACAGACGGTGACAGACCCTGATCAAACCACCCTGTAACCTTCTCTGACAAATTAGATAAATAAAAGGGGCTCTTTCATCTTAAGTATCTTTTCCAATTCCTTAACCAATGGCACAGTTCACCCTGGATACCTTTATAGCGTCTTTAATTTTCCTTCTTAACTACGGACGGGATTCTCCAGCAGGGTTTTCCCCAGTGCCAATTGCAGAGGTTCTAGGTTTACTCAAGGGTCCAATTTTTTTATTTTTATTTTTTTAGGAGGGATTTATAAAATCACATCAACAGTGCTGGGTGTGACGTTCAGCTGCTCAGCAGCCTTGACCCTCAAAGACTTTCAGGCTCCGTATTTTCCAGCACAGCCTGCAATCCGTACAGCTGACCTCTTCCATCCAGTGTACACACCCACACCCATCGCACGTGCTTGTACCAAGCTCCCCTAATTACTCTAGGTCAATCAGCCACACGTTTTCATTAATTCCTGCTCTAGCAAAATAACGTATGCGTGCTTGTGTTATCTATGAATTTTGTCAATGCTTTCTTTTCTTTCGGTTCACAGGTCAAAATATTAGAAAAAATATTTTCTCTGCTGTGGAGCCCACCACCAGCAAGTCATACCCTTGGCATCTTCCACGATTTCCCGCTATTCCCAGAATTACTAAAAAAAGGCACATGAATAATTCTTTTAAAGTTCTTGAATACAATGTATTTGGACAAGCTAATTTGAATGTAGGCATTTGAAGACATTTATTTTAGGTGGCACTTTTAGACTTTCCTGATCTAATTCCTACTCAAGTTCCCTCGATGCCCAACTCTGGATCCATCACCCACCTTTGCCTCAGATAGCAGCTTTACTAAAATACTACCAGCCTCTGTGTTTCTGTGGCACTTTAAGCATCAGGCATGTATTCGTTATTTATGGGGTTTGCTGTCCACACAGCTTTCGGAGCTAATATATTTTTAAGTCAGGGAAGGGATGAGCTCTGCCCTGGCCTTGGATGGGTGCAGGATCCAGGACTTCACCGGAAGCCCTCCTAAGCACCCCAGAAGAAGTAGGAGAAATAGCGATATCCTCCAGTTATCCACGAGATTATGTCCAAACACATGGGTGCATGAGGTATTCCAAACAAACCAAAGAAAGCCCAGGTGAATACAAGACTACTGCATCATTAAAGTACAGTAAAATTAAAATACAACCCCTTTGGTTTTATGGGGAGGTCAATAGGTTACTTCTCGCCCAACTCAGGTCAGATCGATCTGCGTGTATGAATTTATACTGAAGAAACCAGTCTTAAAACGTACACATGCATACGCGTACACAAAAAGATGTACTTCTCCCAGCTCAAAACCTTATTTATATTCCAGATAGTACGTGAAACAAAAAGTGACTCTTCAAAAATACAGCTGCTCATTTCATTATCACTACTGCCCGATATTTCCCTGACAGCGATCTGAGCTACCAGTGCTTCCCTGTGTGACCTACCTCAATACACCATAGGACAGATACCGATACACGCGATGCCTTGCATCACACCGCTCCCACGTCTCTGCCACAATCACAGCTGAGCATCTCTAAACTGGTTTCAAATTTTATCTCACTGCCCTTGGCTATTTTGACCCCTTATTTGCTCCTACTATAATCCCCATGATTTTCAGCATATGATTGCGTCAAGAAATATTATGAGTTAATTACAGCTTAGCGCATTTGCAACTCGGCCTTTTCTTGTGACTCTAAAAGCTCTCAGTGCACCAAGGAGCTACGGGAAGTCCCTGGATTTAGCAGATAACTAAGTTTTGTCTCCGCATGTAAAAACCAGCTGGCAGCTGAGCCTACTCCTACAGGTGAGGGGCCAGGAGAGGCGTTCACCTTAACTCGGGCAGAACTGGGCATCCTGCATCCTTGAGCTGTGCCCAGAGCAGGTGCTGGTTCACCAGCGGGCAGTGGATCTTCACCGAGGTCATCCTTGGCACCACAGCAAAGGATAACGGATCGCAAAGGCACGGGAGCATGTGCATCTGATGAATTCCATGCATCCAACGCATCTGATGCATCCTGCGCATCCGACGCACCCACGGGCAGCCTCTTCACCTCTGCCAGGCAGGTGTGAACCCACTCGTGGCGCTTTGTTTCTGTTCGTGTCGCTGAACTCACTCATCTGATGGAACTGGAGCAAGTGTTTGGCTGAATCTGGGTCACATTGCTGATCCCAGTCTCTGTCAGCCACTCTTCCCTGAATTATTAAATCAACGCGCTGTGTCATGCCAGTGGGGACACAGGACTGCTGGGAGTGCTGCCTCTTTTTAATTAAAAATTAGAACCAAAGCTTTCATCGTTACTGGTGATGATTAAAGCACCTGCAGCACCTTTTTTCCACAAGGGCAGCGTTAACTTTAAAACCCTGAATGACCATTGGTAGGAGGAATTAAACTGGCCCAGATATACATCTCATTACTTTAGATACAGCATTTACAAGTGTTGGTGCACATTGCAATACCATTTTTACAGCTCTTGCATTCTCAGCAGTTTACAGAAGAAATAAAAGCTATAATCTATAACCCTAAGGTCGTCCCAGTATGATCCCAAACTTGTGGGCTCTGATTGTATTACTAGGATTACTGTTTACTACTTGAAGTAATGCTCTTGACCCCTGTTTAATAATAGATATTTCATCTCCTCTGTTCAAACAGCCCTCTGCTTCACGGGCTGTGGATAAAATTCACATTGGCACACAAGACACGACTGTTTCCTTGAGGCTTCGTAGAGAATTTAGGATGGACACACAAGGCTCTCTGCTAAGCCACGCACTGCATCCCCAGAGCATCCTTTTTGAAGAAACCATTGATGATCTTCAGAGAAGGCGGTGATTGTTAAGACAGGACCAGAGGGAGGTCCTGGGTTGCTTCTCCCACCCACCCTGTGATTGCTCATACCTTAAGTTATGCACAAGACAAAATTTCATCTGCTTTAAGTACTCGGCTGATGCGATACTAATCACTCTGACAGCTGTCACTCTTCCCATCACCACTTCACACATTTTGCTGTTGAAGTGAAAACCAGACTAGCACACAAATAAAAAGGCTTATTCTGCAACAAAGAGTTTTAAAGATTTGCCCCTGGAAAGTCTCGGGAAAATTACAGTTTTAAAACTGCAAATAAGGACAATAAGGGGGAAAAAAAAAAAAAGGAGAAAAGCTGAAAAAGCTGATAGAAATATTAGTAAAAACCAGCTTGAGTTCTAAGGAATTACGTGTATCAATCAAAATTCACTGCACTTCAGGGGATGTAAGGAACACAATTTATCAATTTATTAAATGAGCTTTGATTCTTACTGAAGTGTTTCATTTATTGAAGTAGGAAAACGTACTCATAAAACTAATTCAGGAAATGTATGCGCCTCTTGTTACCAAATGAACTACCTTGCTGAAGTCCAATTACTCCCAGAAACACCACGCTGAATCCCATTGCAACAAGATGCTGGGCACAGAGCAATGAATGTAAAAACCTCCATCACCTCTGCTGGATAGGAGCAAACCTGCAAGAAACCTCAACGGCGACCAAATTTTCACCTAAAACTCTTGGTTTTAAAGCCAGGCTTTCTGAAACCAGATGATGAAGGCAGGCAATGGTCAGTGTGGAGAGAGGGAAAAAAATATAAATAACTCACACAATGAAAGCAAGTCATTGTGAAAAGAGAAAGGCTGTTTCCTACAATTAACACAAAAATTGCACAATTCTAGCTGTGCAGCCAGATAGGACTCACCAGGGCAAACCTGCTAAGTAGCCATTGTGGGATTATTTCACATTCTCCTTTTTATTTATTAGGAAAAAAAAAAATCCTAATTCCCCCCTCCCCCCCTTTAATAATTACTTCTATCAGAACTGGTTGTATCATTGGGTGATATCGCACATACACTCGGCAGAGCTCCACGGTGTCACTCCTGCACGTTCGCTTGCTGCCTACCAAGAAAACGAACCTCTCCTGAAAAGTCACCCTCAGCACCACTTTCCTTGAACAGGTATTAAAAACGCGGGAACAGCTTTGAAAGAGAGAAAAATTGATTTCAATGCTGCTCCTGAAAGCACGACCTGGCTCAGCACCGAAGCCACAGGTCCCTTTCCCCCAGTAGATAATGTTATTGCACTGGGGCTAAGGAAGTTTTCAACACTGTTTTACGAATTAGTACCTAGCTCAGGGGTCCTCAAACTTTTTAAACAGGGGGCCAGCGCGCGGATGAAATGGCAGGAGGTCATCTGCTGCTGCTTGGTTTCGCCCCCCAACCCCCGGCGGGGGCGGGGGCGGGGGGGGCAGGGGGGTTCTGTAAATACTGGGGGCCAGATTGAGGACCCTGGGGGGGTGTATCCAGCTCGCGGGCTGTAGTTTGAGGACCCCTGACCTAGCTAATTGTTTTGTCTGAGGTGTTTTGCTATTTAATAGGTATTTATTAATACTATTAATAAATGTGCTTCCTGAGAGGTGAGAGAGCTCCTGGGGAAATTATACCTCATGTCAGGGCAAACCACACGCAAAAATATAACCGCTGCGTCTTTTCCCATCCAAAGTTAACGAAACGACATCTGTTTGCTAACGAATGTCTTTTAGGGCCTTAATGCAGAATTGAAAACCAGACTGGAAAAAAACCTGTACATTTACATTCCTTCTGCTACTTTACAAAACGAACTCTCCTTTATTTCTCTTTTCCCCTGTCATTTTTTAAGTCTTGCTTTTCCTTTTCCCTTGTATTTTTAAAGAAGCAAAAACCTTTTTAAAGAAGGTGTAGAGGAACCGAAAATATGTTGAAGGCCAAAACTTTTGGTGGAAAAAAACCCAACAAACCCAAACCCTGAGAAGCTTTTTCATTAAAAACTAAAAGCCAAAATGAAGGAAAAAGGAAAACAAGGAAAACAGCCTTTTTCCTTTTTTTTGTGTTACACACAAAGCCTTACAGCTACCAGAGGGAATTTGCTGTTTGTCTGGAAAATTCTGACACCCGACATCCAGTTGGGAAAAAAAATCATGGAGTAGATAAGAGCTCATGTCCAAACCTCGGGCTGCACTTCTCTCAAGCCTTTCATAAAATTTTGGAAATATTTCCCTGTTGATAGGCAGCTATGGAATTTTGCCATACGCCAGCAGCAATCCCCTGCTCTGCAGCTGAAGCATTTTGGTTTAGCACGTTAATTTTTAAATACCTTCTGAATGTTAGGAACCCTTGGGGGGAAAAAAAACCAACCAAAACCAAAAACGACAAATGATCCTCTGAAAAACATAATAAAATCCCCCAAATAATATTAATACTATTATTAATTAAAACCTCACACCAAAGGAACATCAGCACAGTAACTCTCCCTTCTCCCCCCAGCGGCACAGGAGGATGGGGAAGGGGGGTTCTGGTCAGTCCATCAAACACTGTCTCTGCTGCTCCTTCCTCCTCATACTGCTCCCTCCTCCTCATACTGCTCCCCTGCTCCAGCGTGGGGTCCTTCCCACGGGAGACAGTTCCCCACAAGCTTCTCCAGCATGGGTGCCTCCCATGGGTGCAGCCAGCTCCAGCCCAGGGGCCACAGGTCCTGCCAGGAGCTGCTCCAGCGCAGGCTGCCTGTGGGTCACAGCCTCCTTCGGGCATCCCCTGGCTCCAGCATGGGGTCCTCCTGGGGCTCCAGGTGGAGATCTGCTCCACCACGGACCTCCCCGGGCTCCAGGTGGAGATCTGCTCCACCATGGACCTCCATGGGCTGGGGGCCACATCCTGCCTCACCATAGCCTTCACCACTGGCTGCCAGAGAATGCTCCAGCACCTGGAGCACCTCGTGCCCTCCTGCACTGGCCTAGGTGCCTGCAGGGCTTTTGCTCTCACATACCCTCATTGCAGTTGCACAGGTTGGGTTTTTTTCCCTTTTCTTAAATCCATTCTGCCAGAGGTGCCACCACTGTTACTGATGGGCTCAGCCTTGGCCAACAGTGGGTCCATCCTGGATCTCCATCAGACACGGGGGCAGCTTCTCACAGAAGCCACCCCTGTAGCCTCCCGGCTACCAAAACCTTGCCACGCAAGCCCAAGGCAACGCTAGCTTCAGCTGATGGATCTCAGCAACATCTTTGCCATTTTACTCTATCAAAAAGCCAACCTGATGGGTTCCAGGATTTTCCTATTATAGTCACATGTACTCTGTAGCTTGGTTCATTGCCCTCAGACTTATTTCACATTTGTCTATATAACGCTGTATGTTTTCATGTAATTTTTCCAATAACCGTGAAGCTTAAAACCTTCTAAATGTGGTTGCATTATTTCTCATTAAACACAAAATTGAAATTGATGACAGAGCAGGTTCCAAACTGGAGTGGAGAACATTATAAACCACAAAAATATAATGTATGTAACACCCTAATTTTGTCTCATTAGTCCAAATTTGATATAATCAAAAGTTTAATTGCTTCTCTTTCCATCCATTTCATTGAGCATATGCAAATATCTATCTATCTATCTATATATAATTTATACATACAAATTCCCAAGTAAATTACTTATATTCATGATCTTGTAAAGTGGAATTATTATTTACAGTTTCCAACATGCCACCTCTATTTTATAGGCAATGTCCAATGTTACCGTGACTTAGTATCGCAACTCTGAACCTAATCTCCAAAATTTCGTCCCTCGGCTACACGGGGAACTTAGTAAATGGGTTTGGAAAACTTGTAACATCCATTGCCTTGCTCTGGTCTACCAAAAAAGAACATAACCAGCAGGTTACTAGAAGTTGCAAGATTAACTTCTCGTATTGACTGGTTCTAGGCATGTTGTCTCACTGTAACTGCCACCGCTTTGCTTTGATATTAAAATGTGCACAATACTTCTGTATAAATAAAAACCTTCCATCTTGATGTATGGAAATTATTATTCGGTATCATAGCTGATGCTACCCAATAAATTTTGTAGCTGCAGTAGTATTTTGACAACCCATTTCCAACCCAACTTAACATTCCCTGAAAATTCCGGTGTCACACAAGCACACAGAGTGGCCAAATCCAGCTTATGCCCTGCTCAGGGGATACAACTCATCTGCCTTAAATTAACAGAACTTGTCCTCCTGAGATTTTTTTTTTTTGATTCTACGTTCAAATCCAGATTTTTTTTCTTAAGCAGACATGGAAAATGCTGCTGGAATGCCACGAGCTGTCATTCCCTCCAATCTCATTTGAGCGTCCATCCTCACCATCAGGCCAGAACGATAAGGCTCCTGATTTTCCATTTAGTTCCTGGATCTGCCCATCCCTCATCAGGCTACACGGATTGCTTCTTTTCAATGCAACAGGAAAAACACTGGGAATATTTCACCCCAGCTATTTCTTGAAGTAGAAGAGGAGGAGAACATGGAGAAAAGCCCTTGAGTCTCCTTTGCCTTCTCTTTCCCCAGGGAACGATATGTAATATACTAATACTTACTCAATTTTAATTGTATTTACATAGATCCAGGAAATAAGGCAGAATAAAAAAAGAAAAAAACTCGATCAAATATTTGTCCAGGAAAATACGGTTTAGGCAATCATTAAGAGACAGGTACCACCTGATCCCCATCCACAGGAACACTGAATATTCCGCACTCACGCTGCTTGAAAGAAACGTCTTTTGCCACCGGTCGACTGCAACAACCAACAGACAGAGCCCTACAGCGAATACTGCTTATACTTTTGTAGTTCTGGAAAATTCATCTTTGAAATGAACATCTCTCTCATTAAACTTACCGCTCACCCCGTAAGTTCAAGCACCAGCGAACGTGATAGCTCCGGGGGCGTGCAGAATAACCGCCGGCGCACAGGCTGTGGTGTGTTTGACCACAAGCAGGTCGGCATCCCGTGGAATACGTGACCTTTCCCAGCTAATTTGCTTTTGAAGATCTCATCAGAGAAGCACACGCGTTTTCAGAGTGCAAACATTCAAACATGCTCCTTCTTCAGAAAATGAAACACGGAGTCTTAAATACGCCACAGCCAACGGTGAGGCAACTCCTCGCCTTTCCCAGCCCCACACTTTAACACGCTGCCTTGGGGTGTTCCCCATCTGCTGTATCCTTAAGCAGATGGCAACGCTCCATCCTACCCACTCGGTAAGATTTGCTTTCATGAATGACAGTTTTACAAAATTATTTCATCCGCATACATCACACCCATTTCTTAAATGATACTAAACACAAAAGCAAAGAAATAAATCTCCACCACCTGTTACAACCTCATCACGGATGGACGTCGTGCATGTTTCCACAGGAATGGTCCTGCAGGAACAGGACATTCCAGCAGAAGAAGGAAGCGCATGAGTTACGAGGCAGGAATCTTCTTGTAGAGGAGAACGGGAGAAAAAAGATCCCTACATTTTGAACAACAGTGGGAAACAGTTTGATATTGAACTGCTGTCACCTTTTTCAGACTGCTGCATCAGTAAAGATGATTATGCTGCAGATTGAAAACCTAGAACAAACTTCAGGGAAATGAAGAGCCTCAAAATCTTTTCAGTGCAAAACATAACGTCAGCCAGGAATTTGTAGGCAATTTTTTTTTTTCCTGGTTGACATCCATTGGCAAGCACGCTCACCCCCAGGGTGCCAAATATTCAGGTCAAGAATCCACCTTTTATACTCATGGGTATGTCTTTAGCTATTTCAGAATATTTTGCAACCTATAACCTTAATCTTGAGCAACCGCAATTCCTGTGCTGATTTTTCCAGGGGGTGTGTCTGGGTGAATGTGTCATGCTCCCTCAAATGAATACTACATATCCATTCAGCATCACCTCCAACAGGCAGGCAACAAGGGGGAAAAAAAAAAAAGGCATTGGGGGACCTTGTGAAAGCCAAAGATGGGCTGTCTCTGAGATTTTCAAAGTAGAAGAAAGGGAGAAATTATTTCTATCTTTCTGCCAGCAAGCAAAAGGTTAGGGTTTGACCTTTTGCAAGTCATTGTTTCCATCACATTGTTCCCATCAAACAGAAACTGTATTTACAGTGGCTGGAAGACCACTGAGCATCCATGGCTCCAAGTCACTAATGGTTTGAAAGCTGTAAGGAGAAGAAAGGGACTGGAAAAACCTTGAGGTGACATTTAACTGTTGGATGGCTGGGACCTGGGGGAGAGGCAGCATCCCCTCGTGGCAGATGCTACTGCTGCTCATGGGAATCCCACATTTCTTCGGAAGTGCGAAAGCAGTGTGCATGGCAAACAGAGCCCGCATGGCCTCAGGTTGATGAACTCTGCATTTCCCCTGCCTGGTTTAGGCAGGGTGGTCCACAAGTTGGCTGCTGCTCCCAGATCTGGAACCTTGCAAGAGGCTTGTAAACTCTTTACCGCTGACATTGAAACAGGCTGAGCCCCCATGGAGGAAGCCGGCTACTCCTCTGCAGGAGGGGGCCTGGAAATCAGGACCATAAAGTGGCAATCAGTTAGCTGAAAGGAATGTGCTTGAGCTTGTAGGCCACAAACACTGGGAGGACAAGGAATGTGAATAGATAACAATCAACAAGATGAGTCATGCCTGGAATGAGGAACTGATGGCACCAAGGAGAGGTAACACCTTGCTGTTAATTGATGAAAGTGTCCTTTGTTTGTAGTTAACCACCAGTCAGGGATTGCCTAGTATGTAATGCTTAGCTTAAAGAACCAATCTGTTTAAAGCGCACAGCTTCTGAAAACATATATAAACTCGTGCTTGTGTACAATAAATCGACATCTTGCTTGCATCAAGCTACGTCCCGTCTCTTCATTTGCCGCACTCCTCCATGTCCGAGTCTCATGTCCAGCCCCAGAGCCACCATCCATCACCCGGGACATGCCACCCTTCTCTCTGCCCTCAGGTTTTCTCAGCATCCACCGTCCTGGTCCCAGTCCTTGATAAATCCAACCAGAGGTTCGGATTCCAAATGACAGCTTCAATCTCGCCCATCCCGACACCTGTTTCCAACATGCTTGTTGCAATTATGGGAGAATCCATAGCTTTGCTCCTCAGCACTCCACTTTATCAGGCATTTCTCGCTTCAGTTTGTCCATGTTGATTATTTTGTTTTATAAAGCGATTTCAAAACACACGTTGTGAAAAGTGCTGTAAAATCAAAGTGCAGTATTACTCTTGTTAATGCCTGCGGTCCAAGAAAATAGGGCAGAACCCTAATATTTTCTACTTCAACACCTTGACAGTCTTAAATACAGATCAAAAAGCTATGAGTACTGGAGAATTAACTCTTTCCAGCCCCAACTTAATAGAGCGTACACTTAAAAACAAGTTAGCAAGTTCCAGAGCTGGAGAGCAGTATCTGGAAAAGTGAAGCTGTCAGTAGGATATCACTGTGTCAGGAAAGAATTCCATTTGCCTGAAAAAAGCAGGAGTATTACTGGATTAATTAAAACCATGACTGCCCTGATCTTCAAAGTGTCACAGGGTGGGTTTTTTCCCCTGCTGCGGTATATAGAGCAGCGTCCCCAACAACTCTATTTTTAAAGTCTTAACACCCCTAAGCCAAATTCAGCAATATTATTCCTTTCTTCTTCTAAATTTTGCCCGTGTATCCTGCCTCCATAGTAGCTTATCTTGTTCAACAGAGCTACTCACATAGTATTAGGACACTTTTCAGCCTGAGTATATGGCTCACAATCTGGCTATTAATTTGAAAGGATCTTGCACATTAATTTATTATATTAATACTTTGCGCTTTTATGGCATTTTTCTATTAAGGAATCACAAAGTACTTTACAAAAAACTAATAAATTAAATATCACTGTGCTATTGAGAGACAGCTATTATTAACCAAATTACTTAAAGGGGGGGCGGGGGGAACCTTCTAGAAATGCTAAATGAATTACCCAAGGTCAGATAAGGAGTCCGGCACAGAGCTCAAAATTAAAAAGTAAATTTCAGCTCGCACTTTTGACAATCCCTCTCAAAAATAACAAGTACATCCCAGAGAAACCAAAACACACGGGAGTGAATCCTGCAGATCTTAATGAATCAGTTGGGAGTTTCCCTACCTACAAGCAAACCTAACAGATTGACTAAAGCTTTACTAAGGTCAGGATTGGTATTTCCTTAAGGACAGCGCACAGCCCCCCTCCTTCCCAAAAAAACCCAAAAACAAGTGGGGTTTGAGTCACCGCCACAAGAAGGGATCCATATTAGCGGGAGCTGCACTGCTCAGCTAACATTGACAGTTCTAGGGAAAAAATCCAGTGGCTCCAATGCTGATCCACACGCTACTGTCATCTAGCAGTCAAGGTTCTACTCTAAAGAAAGTTTTTCTTAATTAAATACTCTTGCATGTCTCCTACTGACGCATAACGAGGATGTGAAACTCCACCTAACTCTGCTGCAGTAACTTCAGGTTTTAATCATGTCACAATATTGTGCGTGCATGTGTATTTTCATATATATAGAGATATATGTGAATGCACACACATCTCCCAAATATACCTGCAATTAAGCATCTTTCTTACCATGTGCTTTGCTCAAGCTTAGTAATTCTAGCAAGTATATTCTGGGATTAAATCCAAAAACGCTGTTCTCTCTTTTTTTTTTTTTTTTTTTTTTTTTTTTTAAAATTAAAACCATGCAACACTAAACAAAACCCCCAACTTTCTATGATTAAAATGTCATTAATATTTTTGCAAGAGCATTATATATTGCAAGGCTTCCTGCCCAGCTTTAAAGATTTGAGAAGGCCAGAGGAGCACTCAACGTTTTCATGAGGCGATACTCCCCTGTACACTGGAAATATCGAAGATGTTAACAGAAAACAATTTTTAAATGTTGACAGATAGAGAAGGGTCACTGACAAAATTGGCAAGTAAAACCCAAGATGGAATTCTCCTCTGATTTAAATGCCATTTAAACAATTAAATTAAAATAATAAGAATATCATTTAGTCTACCATACTTTAAGCATAATGGAGAAAAAGAAAAAAAATCCATAATCCAATTATTTTGATGGCCAGTCATACCTCAAAGAAAAAAAAAAAGTAAGACATTACGCAAATAATACCTCTAAGAGTAAGATGAAGCCTGTGATTTGGGACACAACAGAAGAAAATTAAGAGTCGGTTACCTGAAATTTACAATTCTTTGGACAGATTTACCTCATATGGTTTTTCATTAGGTTTAATATTATAATCCACTGTAGGATACACAGAAAGCTATTAGTAAACCCAGACATTTCTAAAAACATATGCTGCAAGCTATAAACAGACTGCTTTTCACAGTGAAGCAGCAGTTAACCTCTACCCTTTACCTAAAAATGCCCCGTTCAGTCAATCAGATGTTTACTCAAAACAGGCTTTCATCCAATTTTTCTATAAATTGGATAATCCCACTGGTTGGGGGCAAAAAGAAACGGAAAAAAACCCCAAACCCACAACACAACCAAAAATCAACAAAACCAGCCAAAGGTGTTTCTCAGTTAACCAGAAACGCTGATGACCTTCCCAAGCGCCATTGTTCATTGCACTTCTTTTACAACCACCCAGTGCCACCAGTGGCATCACCCAGTGCATCCCAGGCAGCCCCCGGGTACCAGCTGCTGGCTCTGTATGCCACCGCCAGCCACCAGGTAAACTCGCTGCCTGCCTCCCACAGTGCATGCTATCAGCACTGCTATAACACCCAAGCCACACAACGCTTGGGTTTTCCCCCCATCTGATAAACACCTTTTTCTATTTATTAGAGTTTACACACAGTATTTAGAAAATACTCCAGTGGTACTAACTAAACAAATTCTCCTCTGAAAAGGAAGATGCACACAGACAAGAGATCCCCAAGCTTGCAGCAAGACAGATGTTTACAGATCCTCAGCCCAATTTTGTTCCTGCTACTTGCAAACCAAATACACGCCAAGTGATGCAGAATTAGCTTCGTGCACCGAGACGCAGCTTTTATCTAAGCTAATCCATCAATAAATCCCAACTGTTGTCAACCTTCTGTGTCTTTATGCCACAGCCATGTCTATTTATCCCAAGTTTTTTCACACCCAGAAGGGCAACCTTCCAATCAAGCAAAGCAGATGCAAGATACAACAAGGAAGAGGTATAGTCGGAGTGTTGCTACAACACTGTGTAAACATACAGCTGTATGTAATGTTTTTGTTGCTGAGAAAGCCTGTGGCGAACCTAAACTAAGAGGCACACAAAACAAAGGTCCAAATATACAAATTGTGTATTGTATATTATATATGTATTATATATTATACAAAATATAATATTATATATTATACTTGCAATGCAAGAGTCAATCTAATTAGCAACTCAGACCACAGCAGAGGTCTTCCCTTCTACTTGCCACCCCCTATCTTGTGCACACCATGCACTTCTAAATTCCCTGGAAAGGCTCTCCACCCTTCACAGAATTCTTACCTAGCATATCTATCATGCATTAAACATCTCGTCAGCCTATGACAGAGAACGAAAGGGTGCAAAAGTGACAATGAGGAGACACATCAACATCGTGGCTGGGAAACTGAGGCAGGATGAGCAGCAATGCAAAGCACAGATGTGGAGGAGGAGAGGTGGGAGCACATGGTTTGTTCTGAAGATCTACCCCAGCAGCACCAGCACACAAGGGATGGAGTGTCGGGTCCTGCCCTCGCCGGCAGTCTCCTCTCCCTGCTCTCACCATCGCGGCTACTCTTGTGAAGAGATTTGCAGCCTGCTGCTCCCGTTCCTTTCAGGCATGTGGGGGAGAGAAATTAGCTGTAATTCACCATCAGAAGAAGCCCAAGATGCTGTAACATCCCCGTTATATAAGGAAATCTGATACAAAGATGCTCCAGCCTGCAGCTAAGCCTGCTATAAATATACCTGCTCGATTGAACACTGCAGGCTGGGAAGAGAAGGACCTCGTGAAGTTCAAAGGCAAGTAAAGGTCGCACCCTGGGGAGGAACAGCCCCCTGCACCAGCACAGGCCATGGCTGACCTGCTGGGAGAAGGGCTTGGGGGTGCTGGGGGACAGCAGGTTGCCCATGGGCCAGCAGCATGCCCTCGTGACCAAGGGACCCTGGGGTGCAGGAGGAGGAGTGTGGCCAGCAGGCGGAGGGAGGGGATCCTGCCCCTCTGCTCTGCCTGGGGAGGCACATCTGGGGTGCTGTGTCCAGTGCTGGGCTGCCCAGTTCAGAGAGACTGGAAGCTACTGGAGAGGGGCCAGCAGAGGCAACCGAGATGATGAAGGGATGGAGCATCTCCCTGATGAGGATGAGCTGAGAGCTGGGCTGATTTAGCCTGCAGAGGAGAGGACAGAGGGGATCTCATCAATGTCTACAGAGATCTTCAGGGCGAGTGCCAGGAGGATGCGACCAGGCTCTTCCAATGGGGCCCAGCGACAGGACAAGGGCCAACGGGCACAAACTGCAACACAGGAAGGTCCATCTGAACGTGAGGAAGAACTTCTTCACCTTAAGGGTGGCAGACCCCTGGGACAGGCTGCCCAGAGGGGCTGCGGGGTTTCCTTCTCTGAAGACATTCAAACCCACCCGGACATGACTCTGTGCGACCTGCTCTAGGAGAGCCTGCTTCAGCCAGGGGTTGGACTAGATGGTCTCCAGAGGGTCCTTCCAACCCCGGCCATTCTGTGATTCCGTGAGTGGCTCATCTGTCAGATACATTTATCACCTATTTCTCCATTCCACCCGTGTCAGGACCTACCCGATCAACAAGAATCCACAGCAAAATTATCATGAAACCTCAACAAATGGTTCAAACCATCAGCCTCCTCTAAATTCAAATAAAAAAAACCCACTTTGCAGAAAAGATCATCCTGTTCCCTCTGGGGAAACAGGACCCCATGCAGCACTTACGGGAGTGCTGGAGCCCCAAGGAAATGTCACCTCCTGGAGTGCTCGCACCCAGAGCCCAGGCGGTCCTCTCCCTGCCTCGCCTGCAAGCCTCCTAATTAACGCCACTCATCTGAAAATGAGGTTTGTGTCTAACAGGTATTTCTCTGCCTGTGACGCCATAAGAAGAAGAAATTGTTAAGTTATCAGAAGCCGTTGCATTTAATGCAATTGCATTTTCCTGAACCCAGAATTATCGCTTCAGGTGTGAGATAAGCAGCGCGGGCAAAGAGATGTGGAAAGCAACATCAGGTTGCATCCAGATTTGTTAAATATAAAAAATAAGGGGAGGAGGACCAAGAAGAAAAGGAAGAACATAAAGTGTGAATTGTTTCTAAACTGAATGTTTATTGAAGAATTTTCAGACGCATGAGCAGTTCTTTAAGTGGCAGGTTATTGCTTTCCTGCAGATTATATGTTATACAATCAAATTGAATTATTGAAATGCCTTCCATCCACCAACCTATTTACATCAAAAATACCGTGTGATTTTTCACACTGTGATCCTGGCCTTCACAGGAAGTCTTTCCAAAATGTTATTTAGCGCATTTTATTCATAATAGTGACATTTTTTACAGTCGTTTAATAGGTGGAATCCAGCCTATTAATGTTAGTTATCCTGCTCACCACAGTTATTAAATTTTTAAAGCCCCACAGGGTGGGTTGTTTGGTGGGTTGTTGTTTTTTTTTTTTCAAGACAGTAAAACAAAAGCACAAGACAAGGAAAATCAAGAGACGATATACTGGCATGGGTGTCGAAGGGTATTCTGAAAGCCAGCAGGGTGGTCTGACCAAAGCCTTGCCGAGAGCCTTGATATCGCAGGTGATGCGCTTACATTCAGAGGGCTCAAACAGCCTCCACCAGAGCTCTCAGTACACCGTGGTGGCTAAAACACCAAGTGTGAGCCTTGGGATGTTTAAAAAGAAGAACATCAAAGTAAAGCAAGGGTCTGATCTTGCCTGACTACGTCGCCTTTCTGAGACCGCTACTTCGAGTCCTGGTACCCACTTCGAGGGAGATATGGAGATACCGGAGGGAGGGAGCACAAAGGAAAGCCATAAAAACAATCCAGGAGCTGAGGACTTCGAGACTTCCCTGTTTAATGTCTTCAGCATATTGAAAATGCTGAGAGGTGGCTACATCGCTGTGAAGAGGGACTCTATTTGAATGACTTGTGGCTCGCCCAGAAGGCTGATAACGCTTCCCATCTCAAGCAACCAGCTGACTATTTTTTTTTTTTACATCATCTCAGAAATGGTTCATACTTGAAAGACCGTGGAGATGCTATCACAGGCTATTTACTTGGATGTTGCTGCAGAAGACACGCAACCAGAGTGGTCCCACGTGCAGCTACATGTGATGCTAAGCAGCCAGCGCAGCCAGGCTGCCCCTCCACGCATATCCTGTCAAAGCTGCTGTGTTTTGCTTTCTGTCATCACAAGCTCAAACCTGAATTAAATGCATTAAACACCAGGCTACTGGCTTTTCATGGAGCCCTTTTTGACTGGAAAGAGGCAAGGTAAAACCATTGTCCGTGGGTACCCACAGAGAACAGGGCTCAGCTGTGCTAAGGAGAGAGAAGGAGCGCGACGGCAGTGGGCTGGGAAGGATTCAAATGGTGGTTAGGAATTGATTTAGTGACTGATCAGCAAAAGATCAGCACCTGACCAGCACCCTTGGGAAAGGACCACTCTAATTGCGTAATTGTTAGTTACTGACTCAGGTTCATTTTCAACTCCAGGAGCACGTTCCTGCTGCTAGATGAATGCTAAGCAATCTTATTTCACCTAAAACACAGCAAGTGTAAAAGATTATATATGGGCACCAGAAATAATTAGATGTTGGGGCTGCATTTATTCTACCAGTTCTTTCAAGAGAGGCACTGGCTCTTTTCTGTCAAAGTCGAAGATATTACTCATTAAAGCCCCTGTCCATCGCCCAGGCGCTCGCAGCAGAGCAATGGCACATGCTGCGCCATGCATGTTATCCCACATCCCCCCAAAATACCACCAAAACAAAAGTAACCAAAGCCTGTCACTGCCCGATTAGATACTTATTCTTCCAAATGATAATTAGATTAATTATCCCAAACTTGGGAAGTCGTGATTTTATTACTCTGTAACACAACTCCACCAACCTGCTGTTACTCTAAATCAAGATAACGTATCTGATTAGGCAGGGGGGTTGTTGCATTGGATTGCCACAAACTGATTGTGCCATGAAAGCAGCCCAGGGATGTATTAGATTTTTGCTAAGATTAATTGCAACATTAACAAAACAAAACAAAACGAGTATGAGGCAATATCACACAACTGGGCCTAATCACTTTCTAACCAAATTTTAAATGGTAATACTTGATGTATTTGATTAAGAAAACATCTGTCACACATCCTTTAAAGAGACATTCCTCTGGCCTTGCTGCATCTTCCCACTAGAGGGAAAAAAATAAATGCCAATGCCAACATTACCAACATTTTAAGGTATCATTGTTGGGCAGGTGAATATAAGGACACACGTTGGTTCTCATCAGAGTTTTGGGAGGACTGAGAGTATTTTACTTTCTTCATTAAAATAAGCCCAGCACAAACCAACGTAACTTCTCTCACCCTTAAGAGTCCGTCTATAAATCAGAGCAGTTTAAGACTAGAGTTGCTGTCATCAAATTGCAATGCCTGTGCCACTGCAAAGGAGTACATTCCTGATGATTTTTATTTGCTTTCACTTTTAATATCTCCTTGTAGCTCCACAGCCCATGGTATCAAAAGGTGATAAAAAAGAACAAATGAAACTGTTAGAGCAAGGTCTGTAAATGTCTCTTTCCATCCATACAGGAGGAGGGGAAAAAAGTGTTATAATGACAATGTCATCTCTGTTTTTATTATATTCTGGATAATTTGGGGAATTTTGTGCATAAGGTGAAAGAAATCATTTTTTTCACATTAGTTGCCAGTTCCAATATATTTTACTAACAGGAAAAGAGCAGCAGGAAATTTATGGTTACCCCATAATCTCCTTTATTCTCTAGCATGGCCTTTAAATCCAAGCCTTTCCGTCAGGGAGCAGGCAGGTGCGCTGGGGGAGATGGAGGGAAGGACCAACGCAGGAGCAACCTCAGGGACACAATTCCTCACCAGATAGTGCCGTGCCAAGGACCAGCACAGCTTAACCCCAGAGAACCCCTGAAAAGCTTCCAGAAAAATGGTGGTTTAATTCCCAAATCAAATTCTTCAGGATGATGGATGAGTAAAGAACAACAAAAAAACAAAAAACCAAAAAAAGGTGACTTGCCAGTGCTGATGAGAAAAGGGACATGTCCTTCCAACCTAACCTCCAGCTTTGAAATAATCACACATATGTGTGAAATTCCCCCAAAATCAAACAAAAATCAGTGCAAGAAAGATGGCAGTGAGGCTCAAACTGGAAAGCTGGGCGAGTCCCAGCAGATTTTCATTTTTCCTCAGTGGCTTGTGGCTAGAACCATCCTGGCAGGGAACGCCAGCCTGCTCCCACCTTTCCCACGTGCAACATCTCTCCAGCCTCTCGCACCACCACAGAGCGAGGGCAGCGGCTGCAGGCGACACGCTGCTCTGCCCCATGCTCATCCCTTCCACACCAGTGCCTCTGCCCGAGGAAGGGAATGGGATCGTCCTCCTCCTCCTCTTTCTCCTCCTTCCGAGGATCCCTGCTGCTGCCCAGCCAAAGAGCAATGCCGGCTCCTGTCAGGAGCACTCCCTGGATGCAAAATTTCCATTTGGCACTGTTGCCTCGTATAAACCTTGTTGGAATTTCTTGCAAATCTGATCTTTGCCATCTCATTCATCAGCACAGAGATAGTTTTACAGCACCTGACGTGGTGTCATTGCTCCCAAGCTGCGCTGGACCACAATCCTTTAAAAATAGTAAAAATTCGCAATGGATGTAATTTTGGGGGTCTTTTGGATTTTTCTTTCTTTCAGCAGCTTCCACTGGGAAGGATCTCGGCTAGGGCAGGCTCCCAAATTGACCCACCTCCTCGTGCCTTGATGGATGCCTGCATTCACTTCCCAGCTTTTTCCAACTAAGGGAACAGGCTCCGGATCCAACCGATAGCTCCCAGCAAAGGGATTGCCAGGCTCTGGCGGGATCACCGTACCTGCCTTCTGCGTATTCACTGGACGGCACCCACAGCCAACCGTACTGCAGCTTTGGTCTCCTATTTTCTGGTGCCAGTTTTTCCTACTACCCCCACAACCTTACGGCTTCAAATGATTGTATCCACCTCTACATCCCCTCTGGTACCCGCAGATGAACGTGCCATCCAACCCTGCTGCCTTGTTGCAAACAGGCAGCTGAAGTAGAACGGGCTCTATTTGTGAATATTATGATGTTTTACAATTTGTTTGTTTGTGGTTGGTTTTTTTTTTTTTTTTTTTTTTTGGGGGGGGGGGGGCAGCTGGGTGTAAAGCAGATAACTTGCCTCTATCCAGGTGCATTCGGTAGCCCTGCAATAACCCCACATTTCCACTGAATTACACCCAGGCATTATGGTGGCATCGCTGGTACATACTCACTCTGCCTGCACCAGCATCCAAAGGATGCTAAATCATCCCTCCAAGCTCTCCAGGCTCATTATTATTTGTTAGGGCACAGTATAAACCTAACGGAGACCATGTCAGGCCCCGACTGAACTCAAAGGGTATTTATTGACAGGCCCGTGACTTCAACCTTTCCTCACCAGAGCTGACAGGGTCAGAGCAGCTCGCTGGTGCTAAACTAGTCGGCCAGAGAGGCTGCGATACGAGATAGCTTTGCTAACGGGCTTGACTTCTCCAATATAGTTCCTCTGACATAGAAAACATCTTTTTCCAGATTAATTTCTCCAGTTTTGGGCAACTTCCAGTGAACAGGCTCTGGATACCAAACTCGTTAGAGAAATACAACACCTGCCGCAGGGATGCGCACATACTACAGCCAATTGTTCCTTCATTTCACATCTTCTGGTGAAGTTTAGTCCTCCCTGAGCTTCTTTTTCCCTGGGACTCTAAAATACTTCTTATTTCAAAAAAAACCCACATCTCCCTTAACCTGGCATGGGCCCTTTCTTTTCTCTTAAGAGAGGAGATTAATGTCGTTCTCTCGGGATAAGCGTTTACAGGATGTAAATGACATCGTTAAGGAAACTTAGAAGCCACCTCTGCTTTACTCTGACCTGGGGAACTGTAGGGGCTGGACCATGCTCCAGGGTAACTTGCAAGTCTACAGCTGCTTAACAGAACCACATTTGTCAATGTTAACCAAACCCCACAAACGTCTTCTTTCGGATCTGAAAGCACCTCAGAGGCTGATTGTCACTTTTAGCCCAGCCCGCGTGGATATTCCCTTGTATCTTTCGTGTTATCAAAAAGTCTCGCGTGCCTAAAAAAATAGCTAAGAGATACCAGGGCTGAGAAAGTCAGAAGTGGTCATTCCTCTAGCTTGGCAGAAGGAAAATGTAAAAAATAGCAGCAAAGCCGGGCTATCCCCCGTGGAACACCTTCCGTGGGGGTGCAGTGTTATTTTCACTCCTTCTTGCTGACATTTAAGGGATGCCATGGCGGGGGCAAAGTGGAACAATAACCCCTGCAAGCCACCTGGGAGCAGCGACCTCAA
Source organism: Falco peregrinus (assembly GCF_023634155.1). Classification (NCBI taxonomy): domain Eukaryota; kingdom Metazoa; phylum Chordata; class Aves; order Falconiformes; family Falconidae; genus Falco; species Falco peregrinus. The sequence goes on from NC_073743.1 coordinate 22,299,816, forward strand.
TAGAAAAGAAAATGAAAAGCTACATTTCAGCAACTCAAATCAAATCCTTCTCCAGGACCAAATATGATTTTCCTTCCCGGGATGTTTTATTTTATATGAAACACTGACGACTGCGTAAGTTGGTAATTAAGAACGTAAACCAGCAAGGAGCAGTGCCCCAGCAACGATGTGGGAATTGCAGGTATCTGACACCGCTCCCTCATTTGGAAATAACATCTATAGAAAACAAGTAAGGTATAAACGAGGATTTCAACATGAAGCTTTACACACATTAAGATAATACGTAATCAGCATTTACTTCAAACAGTGGTTTTCTTTCAAACACACACAAATCCAACCTCTCTCCGCTCTTTCGTTAAATAATAAAATGCATTTAGATCTGCCAGTAGGAAACACTTTGCTCTGTTACTCGAGCAATTTCTCTCAAAAGAAACAAAAGGCCACCAGCACCACAGCCACCCAGACCCCCAGCAGCAGCCCTGGGGGGGACGCGGTTCCCTGCAGCCCACCCCAGGAGCTCACACCACCATGTACTGAAGCCCATTAAATCCTATTCTCCAAGAAACACTCTTGGCACTTCAGAAAAGACTGAGAAAAACGATCTTGCTGCTTCAACAAGAAGCACAGGGCTCTCCATGGAGAAATCACGAAAGCAGTGCGAACACCGGTGGCCGCGTTGCGCTGGGGGAAATCTCTGCATTGCTTGTGTGATGGGGTTAGCGGTCAGCTGAAAGCTAGACCAACCGTGTCTACCACCATAACCCTCGTTAATAATAAAAAAATAATAAATACAAAACCACCAGCCACAGAGTACTTTGAGCAGAACTCACGTTGTACGTGAAGCGCCAGGGAGCCCTGGGAACAAAACCCTTCCATTCCTCTGTTGCTAGCTCCTTCTGGCTTCCCCCATCCCAAGATATCCACTTTCTACCTAAGAGGTGTAAACAGAGATAGGCACAGAGATAACAGCACAAAGGCCCTTCCCCCCCCCCCCCATTTCTAGATGCTAATAGCAGTGAGATTATTGCATCTGATGCTCTCATCTTTTTACCCTCATGCCAGGCGCTAACGCCTTGGCCACACTCAAGAGCCGCTTCGTCTGTCTCCTGCTGACTGACACTCACATGTGATGTAGCCATCGGTATCACAGGTAAATTTCTCAGATCATCCTCCATGAGAGATTTTCCCGTTGGTTGGTTGGTTGGTTTTTTCTTTTTTTTTGTCTGCACGACAACATAATCTGTATTTCAATATCTTCCCACAAACAAGACTATTATTCATAAGCATCATTTCTTTCCCTCAGATTTGTGCAAAAGTTAATTAATCCTAGCAAAAAAAACAATGCAAAATTTATTAGCGTGGTCACCATGACCATAATTATAATGTTTGAGTGTTTGAACTTCCCATGAAATTTGTTTTCATGTGTTCAGCCTGTCTGCCTGAGATACAGCAGGGGGGGTGCAGGGGGAGCACAGTTAGACTCTATCAAAGGCAGAGCCTGGAAGAAACGTAAAGCAAAGCATCATGCCTTCCCTCTCAGACAAGAGGCATTCCTCTCAGCCCCTTTTCTTCTGCCTTTTTTTAAATTTTTTTTTCCCCCTCTGTTCCCCTGTATTTTCATTACCACAGACCATTTTCAGAAGAAAACTACCAGCGAAGTACATCTCTGTCTTGCTCTTTGCTGGGGCTGAACAAATCCTCTTCCAGTAGAACAGTCTCCTGGCTGTCCCTAATGACAGCATGGACATCTTGAAAATCATTTTCCTAACCTTTTTTTTTAAATATTTTATTTGATTTTTAATAAACCCCAAATGAAGAACAACAGAAAAAAACCCTTGGCACAACAGCAATGAGAACTTACTGCCCTCCTTCACCAAACCAGTATTTGTTTCTCTCTCTACATGAAACAGTTTTTTATTCCACAAATTTTGGATAGCTACTAGAAAGAGGAACCGAAACAGACACCTCCATTTCTTACCTGACCTTTATCTTTTGAAGACAACTGCAATGAATTGTGAAGCTACTCACTGTACAAGATTATTTGCAAAAGACATGTCAAGGTTAAAAAAAGACATCCTTTGTTAAACTTTAAGAACACTCAATAAATTAACAGAAAGAGGCAAACCAGTCTGACTAGAACAAAAACCAATAAAAGTGGGATTTTGTGGGTTTGCTTAACTCCAGGATAACCTGGTTTAAAAAACTGTATGCCAGCACAATTAGTCCTTTTCTGCTTTTAAGAAAAATAATAATAATAATAAAAAAAAGCAGGACAAAGTTGCTCTGGGTTTTTTTTTCCATGGATTTGGAAATCATGATAGATGAAGAATAAATACATCCAACTGCTAACGGCTGATGCGGACCATAAAGCATAGGTCTTATTTTAAAGTGCAGTTTGTCAGCATTCATGTCAGTTTTTATACGGAGGGGATGGGATCCTCTTGACACGGCTCATTCCAGCCGGGTTCTATTTCTAACACGTTTATTCTAAACCCTTCATAAGTTGTGTGTTTGGCACAGAATCATTTAATGGAAAGACCACAGTCTGTGCTATGCAGAAAATCAGATGATTAAATCCTTCTCCACACCTTGAATTTCCCTGATTTACGAGCTGTGTCCTTGACAAAGACAATAGAGCCTGCCACAGACAACCCATTCTGCAAGCTTTCACCAGCCTCATTAGAAAAGCAAGGCATTAATTCACAAATAAATAATGCAGGAAATTATGGTTTAATATCAAGCATCTTCCTTTATCTTGAGAAAACATCTAGTGCTCGCCCCTGACCCAGCTCGTGCCAAACAGACCCCCCCCCCCAGCCCCGGCTCCTGCTGACCAGCCTTTCCAGTCATGTAGCAATACAATTCGTTCAATAATTGACTACTAAATTAATGATTCTTTGGAGCATTTCTCGTAAAAGCAAATGGCTGGCATGGGGTTCTCATGATGCCAAGGAAAACCCCTGGGCAAGCTGACTTAGTATCGCATGGTTTTGGACCAGAATTGCTCAGAACACTAATTTAATGTCTTTTTAGATAAATACCAAGTCCAGCACCACACGTATTCATCTTGTGTCTTCTCGGTTTCAACATCCAAGTTTCAAACACAGGCTCCAAAGGCTGTGCCTTATGCAAGAGAGGAAGGGTGCATAGGGGCCCCATCCGTACAGACACCAGCTATAAGCAGGGCAGCAGATGAAGCCTGGGCTTGGCACCATCTCAATCAGAAGAAACTGCTTGGGTCGAGCGTACTCACATGGATAGGAGTGCTCTGCTGACCCAGCACCGCTGCCTATATGGATCTATATGGCACTTACGTTCGCTCCTGAAAGGAGCCGTGTGCCCGTCTTCCAAAGTAGAAGCAACATACCAAGACAAGCAAGAAAAATATTGCACTGTTCATGTGCAGGGTGAAGGTATGCATCCCTCCCCCATGTAAATTAAGCATTAAATCCATCAATGATGGACACAACTAAAACCAAAATTATATCAGAAAAGAATAAATATGGGGGGTAATGGAGATTAATGCATACTGGCAGCTTTAGACTGATGGCACTCATTAAGACAAGTCACTTAGCATGCAAATTAGTGTCTTTTTTTTTTGCCCCCAAAGAATAATTGTATTAATAACAATATTAATATGAAAAATAAAAACTTTATTGATAATTATAAATTCAACAGGGCTATAGTTATTATAGCTACAACTATCACAAAATACCAAAATACATTTATTTATGCATATGTTGATAATTTTATAGCATCTTTACAAAAACAGAACACCAGTTAAAGATGTTTAATATATATATTTATACATATACATAAAACTAAGCCATCCTCCTGCTATTCTACAGCATCCTGCCTTGTTTATTTTTCTGTGACAAAAAATTTCACTCTTGCCATTCATAATCACTGTAGGTCACTGGGGAAAAAGCTGTGTGTTTTACACTGAGCAGGAGAAATACTGCTTACATTAAGGTTAAGGAGAGGCTTCTATTTTTCCTAGGAGAATCACACACGGGGAAAAAGCTTTTTTCAAAGGGAATACTTAACTCCTTTCTGTAGGTACCTCCATAAGAACTCCCAAACTGAGACAATTTTGAGCGCTACTCAGTCTCGCCCTTCCTGGGAAGAGCCCAAACCTACACCGGCATTATATCCTAACACTAAGTTCTACACCAAAACTACCCAAAGTGAAAGGTTAATGGGTTGCACCTTCTCATTGCTGGAAAGCTTTAATTAACAGCCAGTTTGAACCCAAATGTGTTTCACGTTTTACTCAGACTGAAATTGTCTTCCCTTTGAGTTGTACCCTGGATATCGTGGGTAAAAAGGAGATGAATACATTTTCAGCTGCCCTTCAATTCCATACCATGTACAGCCGTTCACAGGGATACGGGGAGGATAAAATCAAGCTAAGGTTTTTGACAGAGGATCAACGGTAGCGCTAAGAGAAGGCAGGAATCTTGTGTGTCCCCACCTTCTGGCACCGCAGGGACCGCGGTACGTTACTCCTTTTCCTCTTCCTGGGCTTCAGGTGGCCAAAACAGAAACAAGGCAAGAGCAGAGCCCAAGCAACCTCTTCCTCCACAGGGAAAATCATGTCTGTCACCCCCACTCCCAAAACACTCCCTGTGCAAGGTGGCCGGTGCCTACGCCCACAGCCCAGGCTGCACATCCCAACTCCTCCCCATACCTGCTATCAACCTCCAGTTCCCTACAAATCATCCAGGAGATCAAACCCCAACAGAGGAGCAGCTCTCAAGTCCCCCGGAGCATCTGGCACTCACAGCTTCTGCTTCCGAGGGCAACGTGCTCCTCCCTTGGGAAGATGAAGGCACCACTGGAAGAGGAGAGTAGCTGGTACTCGCTGCCATTTAACGTGCTGCTCCGCAGTGCTCTGGCAACATAAATGGTACCAAGACATCTGAATTCCTAAATGGTTTAGGCTCTGCCTTCTAAGAGGATGGCTACGGCTTTAAGTAGAAAATGGCATACGATGAAGAAATTCTGATACATCGGAACAAGTAAAGGATGCAAAACTGACCCTGAGCTGTGGGGTAGCTTGCAATATCCTAATGAAATTATTCTGTAAAAAGTATAGTGAAATATCTTGCCAGAGAAATTTTAAGGTAAGCTGTGTGGTGCAGACCAAATCTTTTATTCCTCGGTAATTCCAGCAAAGATGAGCTTGCAGAAAAGATACACCAATGGAAAAAAAAAAAACCAAACAAAAAAACAAAAACCACCAAACCAAACCAAACATCCATATTCTCCTTACCTCCAGTGGTACACTACAGCTCTTCCTCAAAAGAAAAATAAAGCAAAACAAAAAGAAAATGCTCAATATCATCAAATCAAATAAATAAATACAAAGGCTGCTAAAAGCTCAAATCCAACATCCAGGATGCGCTTTTAAAACAAAACATATGCCTTTGTTTTCAGCTTTCTCTAAAATTTGAGCATGTTTGCAGAAAGCATTAATCTTTTGGAAGCAGAGAAAAAAAAAATGAGCAACCAAAATGGTTATTCTGAACATTCCAGAATAGCTCCGGCTTGAGTCAGAGCCAAGAGCTCATCTTGCAAGACCAAAAGCTTGCAAAGACAAATCCCCTTCTCTTGGGTAGATTATCCAATGTAAGAGCCAAGTCATAAGAATCCTTTTGTCAGTAAAAGGTCTCAACATGAAGGGACATAACATCCCCTCAGCTGGAAGATCCCGAGTACCTTCCATAAATTCATACAGTGTAACAGTCATTTTGAAAGGAGGAGTTTTCATGCCAGTAAAATCACCTACAGACACCGAAAAATGTTCTTTCTGGATATTTGGCTCTTTGACAGTGTTTGTAAGAACCTAGGGGTGCGCTTACAAAATGAACAGGCAGCAAAGCTCAAAAAGTCCCATCGATTTTCCTGTGAATTCCTAGAACGAGGCAGCAATAGATTTTCATCTCATACATTAAAATCTAGATAAGCCCTGACAACACATCATAGCCAGAACTGCAATGCAAAGCCATGTCATACGTAAGCAATACGCTGATCGCACTAACCAGCCATTTCTGCGCCATCATTGATTGAGATGCTGAACTAGATGATCATTTGTCACAATGCAAACCGGACCGTAAACACCCATTTTCTTTGTTGTCCCACAAAGAGAGGTCAGGCATAACTCCAGTGTCCCTATCTACAAGGGCAGAAGAAGGGCTACCTTCCCAAACATCATCTCACAGCTCCGCTTCACATCAGCTGAAGCTGTTCGATTTATTTCCAGCGGAGATCTCCATGGTGTCCCAAGGCAGCTCTCCAGTCCCCAGCAGCAGATCATCACAATGGGACACAATCTAACCCAGGGGTCCTCAAACTTTTTAAACAGGGGGCCAGCGCACGGATGAAGTGGCAGGAGGTCATCTGCAGCTGCTTGGTTTCCACCCCCCAACCCCCGGCGGGGTGGGGGTGGGGCTGGGGGTTCTGTAAATACAGGGGGCCGGATTGAGGACCCTGGGGGGCCTTATCTGGCCCGCGGGCCATAGTTTGAGGACCCCTGATCTAACCAAACAGCCTGTGTCCACCACAGAAGGGAAGGGACCTCCAAGCCTCCACCTGCTCCGGCAACACGGTCCCTCAGTCCAAACACCATCATTGTGGTGTCTGCCTCATTTGATCCCTAAAACTCCAGCTACTTCAGAAGTTTTCAAACATATCCAAGCACATCTGATCAAGGAATTCCCCAGTTGATAGGCTCAGTACACCATCTCTCAAAGGAAGGAAGAGAATCACGTAAAGGATGAAAAAGCAGACTACAGACATCACATATTTATCTGCTCCACCCAGGCTCACGTTATCCCTTTGTGGTAGATTCTCTGTTCCCTAGGACGTATCACAAAACAAATACGTTTGGCTCTAGAAACATTTATTCATAGTCAGTCCTTATCAAGCCAGATGAGAAAAGACACCTATCCTTGGGGACACACAATAATTTAATTTGATGTATTCACAAACCTTTCTCTTACACTGTGATCTTTAGGACAAATATTTCACAGCAAAGGAAAACAACAAATAGAAGACTCAAAGCAGCAACAAAGTCAGAGCTGGTATCTTTGCAAGGAGCGTGCATCCTGGCATCACTCACAGCAGAACCTGCATCATCAACCAGATTATCCAGCCACTTCTTTAGGATTCCCAGGAGTCATTAGGTAGAACAAACCACATGCACAAGTGCAAAGCAGCCAACAGAAGAATAGGTGTCTTGCAAGAAAGAGGAGTCTAAAAGAGAACCACTAGATCACTTCCAATTGAAACAACAAAACAATCCCAACTGAAAAAAAAACAAACAACAAAACAGCAACCCACCACAAAAAAACCCAACAAATCGCTGAAAAACTGTGTTCTGAAATCTTCTGGCTTTGTTTTAACCCAAAGGGAAAAGGACATACACTACATTCATAGCAGCAACTGAATAATAAATATCAATACAGCTTAAACCAAGATGTGAGCACATATTCCGTCTGACTCACCTCTTCGTTCGCACAGTTTTGTACCCAGCTTGCCCTTACGTGAAGAACTACTAGTTTGTAAGGCAGAAAAAGACGAGGTGACAATAAAGGGGGAATGTAAAAAAAATGTATCAATAAAAGGTTGGAGCTATTCAAGGACCGAACTCACTATGACACCCCGGGTTTGCTTTTCCAACCTCCCCAAAGGAAATATGTTTGCAAGAAGGAGCTGAAGTCACAGAGGCTGAAAATGGTTTGAAATGTCCGCGAGAAGCCAGAAAGAGAATTACAGAAATTACCCGAGTGCTCTGGCACTTCATTGCAGGAGTGGGCTGGAAACTAGGACCATGCATGGCAATCAGTTAGCTGAGGGGAATGTGCTCGAGCTTGTCTAGACAACAATTAAGAGAGCATAGGGGAGTGGGGGACGGATGGCGCCAAGGATGGCACCAAGGAAAGATAACACCTTGCTGTTGATTGATGGTAGTTAACCACCAATCGGGGATTGCCTAGTATGCAATGCTTAGCTCAAAAGAACCAATCTGTTTAAAACGTGATATTTCTGAAAGTATATATACCCGTGCTTCTATACAATAAATCGACATTTGCTTGCATCAAGCTGCGTCCTGTCTCTCCATAGCAGCACTTCATTGCAATAAAAGTGACAAAGTTGGACATTTTGGGGCTGAGCAATACAGATGGAGACATCATCATGCAGAATGCTGAAGGTAATTTCATTTGAAAGACGGAGACAACCCACTGTAATTAACCAGAGACGAGAGTAACGCAACCTGAGAAATTACCTAGGTAGGTGGTTTGGACAATTGCCTTTGGATTTGGCTGCTGCCTTTGGGCTTCACTGGAAGGAAAAGCATGTTCAGATGATGTTAATTAGCATCATACTGCTGGAGATTTGGTCATGTTTCACACTAACCACTTAAAAATCAGCAGGAAGCCAAATCTTGCAACCACATCAAAATTAAATTCCCACTGGATTAGCTGTTTAGATCAAAGACAATGATGGTCAGAACTAAGGGGTTTGAAAGTAAGAAAATTATTATTATTTTAATCACAAAAAAATAATCCTTTCAAGACAAGTATGTAGGACATGATTTTATTTATTTATATTTTTTTTTGTCATAGGCTATTTTGGAAGAGGGAAGAATAATCTACATGGTGGGTTAGAAGAAAAATCTCTAGGATTGCCAAGTGTTTTTTTTTTATTATTTTATTTTTAATATAGCGCTCCCACTGATCTGAAAGAGTAAGATCTAGTCATTTCTAGGGCAGCCATAAGGAATATACACATGGTGGAAGTTATTTGCCAGCTTCTTGAGCCTTCATCTGTTCATCTGCTTCAAGAGCACCTGGGAAAGGCAGACACTGTGCCACGGACCCATGTGGCGGGGGACCGATGTTCAACACATTCGCAGTTTCATCCATAGTGACAACACAGTCCTGTCCGCCTGATTCCCCCCTCCTCAGGGGAAAGAGGACTTGATCTGCTGCCGCTTGCGTTGGTTCCCCCAGGGCATCCAGATCATTCCCTGGTTCAGCCCAATAAGCCTTCTGCAATTTAGAAACTTGGGAATGTGTTAACGGCAGACCCTTTTTCTTACGGGTCTTATCCCTTCTGTTCTCCTGCATGGCACACAAATCCTTCCAGAGCCGGATGGCTCTCCAGCCTCACAAGTTTGGCTTTATTCCCAACATTGACAGGTGGGAGCAGGCCCCCAACTGGTCTCATACAATACTCATCCAACCCAAATACTCATCCAAAGCAACAAGAGTCACTTTTGGATCCTCATTTTCCCTTAATGATACAACAGAATTATAACCCCCAGGACCTCCTGTGGTCCCAGATTTGCCAGTCACAAATGCAGACACAAACCGTTGGGACCCAAGATGGGTTGTTCACCCATAGTTTAGACCCATTTGCCCAATGGCTTGTGCCATCCGGCTAACAAGAGGCTTCCCTGGGGTCAGAAGCCATAGGAGCACCCGTGGATAGAAGCTGATTTTCTGTTTGGAGAAGAAGAGAACACAGAGGGCTTTTGGGAAGTGCTTGACCGCCTTTTAGTCTTCTCCAGATAGCAAAAAATAAATTCCTGGAGATGACCTGTTAGCCTGGTATGTTATCCACTTCGCCACCGAGGTGGCTATGACAAGCATGCCCTAAGGGTCTGCCAGACAGGGGACACCCCACGGGTTGTACAAAAAACACAGCAGGTCCACTAAGGCTACGCTTCAAAGTTAAAATCCAAAAAAATCTGATGCGACTTGCTAACTGGGCAGCTGCAACCAATGGAAAATAAAAAATAAGAAATGCCTTAAGGTATTTTTTTTTAAAGGAAGTTCAAGGAACAATGCTTTGTCAATGGATTCGAAAAAATAGTGCGAGGGGAGGGAAAGCTTTCCTGCTTGAGGAAAAGCTGCTGCAGGGGCAGGAGAGCTGGGCTCTGGCACTGCTACCAAAAGCGCGCGGGGGTTTTTCCTTTGCTTTTACCTGCTCAGTCTGAGCCACAAACCCTTTAGGTTGCATCTGCTTATTTTTCACATCTCTGTCATCTAGAGTACCACAGGGCATTGCTCGCAGGTACTATTTCAAGGCTCTACTATCATGCTAGCAGCAACATCAACCCTAATCAATCTTCAGTGGAGGTTTTTTTTTTAGTTATCAGTGGAAATAGTACTTTTTTTTCCTCCAGCCACTATGAAATACTTCCACAGGATCCGAAACAAGTCCAATGTAAATCCAGCAATGCTTACGCAGGCACCAGCTCCCATTAGCATCAGAGCAGCTTTTGTAGAACTAATATTTTAGAAGCCATACTTCAAAAACCTACAGTCGACTGCCCAATCCATACAAGAAGCTACTCTTCGCCTCCTGCTTTCAAGCAGATCAGCGGACAGATCATATATGTGGTTCCTTTACCTTGTCCTGTGCTCCTGGTGTTTTTTGAGAAAAGACTTCTACCTTTACAATGTGCTTTCAATTTAAATAACCAACTTGCTCTATCAGGGTTAGCCTTTGGCTGCTGCAGCTTGACAGGGAGCAAACAAAACAAGCCCAGTATTGCTCCTTGCACTGTTAGAAAATATAGCGCAGGAGGCAGTGAAAAACGACCACTCACTTCTTTTCTCCCAGCTGATACATATCTTATTTATTTTTTCTCATAATGTGTGAATGCTGTGCCATGCCCTGTTTTGTCTTCTGCCTCAATTAAAATGTAAATTTCTGCAGCCCATCTCTGTAATTCCAAACTGCTCCAGGAAGGGGAATTTAAACTGCTTTTAATAAAACCAACTACAGACACGGCAATAAGATTCCTTTCAGAACATCTGAAATCTATATTTTTAATAGTTTTCTTTGTATTACACAGTTATGTCACTACTCTGAACTTTCCCACTAAATCAGGATCTGGAAAGAATATGCATGACCCAAGAAATAACAGGCAGGATTGCAGCTGGCCCCACGCACACACCCAAACACATATATACACCTCCCACCTCAACAATTGATAGAAATAATTGCCGTTTCTTTGACTTTCATCAGATGCAACGTAATAACCTGGTGGTCTGTGCGCTTGAGGTTGGCATCTTAGAAATCCTCAAAGCCTTTGCACCAGCCAAGGCCTCCAATTAAACCTTGGCAAATGAACTTTGCAGTTCAGAATCCGCAAACCTGCAATGGCAAGAAGTTGTGCTGGGAATTCCCCGATTTTCTTTTTTCCCTCTTCTGGAAGTTCTGTACCATTCAGTCATGTCTTGCTGGATTAAGTTTGGTTACTTAAAAGGGCAGGGGTCACACTCAAATTTATAATAATATATGAAGCGCTCTCAAAGGGCTTATTTCTGACAGAGCAGTGGGACTGCCCACCTACTCTAAGGACCAGGACAGTCCCAGCCCAGAATAAGCCCCCACCCATCACAACGAAAACCCCAAAGAACCCTCCTCCCTCCACGGCAGGGACACGGTGTCGCCTTTCTACAAGTGGTCTCGAAGAAAAAGAGGAGTTGCAAAAGTCCCATACAAGAAAAAAAAAACCAAAACAACCCCAAAAACCCCACTAGATTATTTACTGCCAAGCTAAAAATTAAATCAAGACACCCATAGGTCTCGATTCCCTTTGTTCCTACAAAGGAAGACCCAAAATAACTAAATTTCCTCAACCCACAGACCTACAGCCTATAACAATGTGTATGCACGCCAGCAGCGCCACGCTTTAAGGCACAGAAGAGCCTATGGAAATAGTCCCAGTGCTGTTTATCACTCCCTGAATATCTGGAAAATGAGCGTTTCATTCTAAACCCCTTTTTAACACGGATTTGCAGGGAGAATGAGAGACGGTTCGGGTCCTGCTGGGTAGCGCTTGCTTGTTAGCTAAATTAGCGCATGCAGATCTTGTTCTGAGTTTTGCTTCACCTCTGCATTTTTGGACGATAGTTCAATTTTCACCCGATTTTTCCCTGGCAAATCCTGCAGAGGGTAAAAAGCCCAAACCCAAGCCCCAGAGGACCAACAGTGCCGGCAGCTAACAAGCACTGTCAATTTGGAAACCCTGTTTCCAGCTGGGATGCTCTGAAATGACAGACTAGGAGGAGGATGACTTGCAATCAAGGTGATGCTTTCACTCTCCACCTGCCCTGCCTCTGCAGGGTACCCGCAGCTCTCCTGGCATCTCCCCCCACCCACCCAGCAAAGTATTTTTAATTTCCAATGCAGATGCAATGTTCATCTCCATCTATATATGATTTTATTTAGTCCACAAAATGACAAAGTATTGAGATTTAAAAATTAAGAGGAGTAAAAGATGTGACAAAGCAACACTCAAGAACCTTAAATCTCTTCTTAATCAGTCTCTGGCTCAATGGCAATACGATTAGCAAGATTCACATCGTGTTGGTTATTTGTTTCTTCATTAGCATAAAGCTAATGAAGCTTGAGAGTCAAGATGCACCTTTGAACCTGAGCCCTAGAAAGCCAAGGTATTTGCTTCAGAGGTGGACCGAAGTGTTTTGATTAACAAACTGCCTATTACTGCATTTCTCCTCAACTTTTTTTGTCCTTGGGTCACGGTCTGACATCTCTGTTACAACGAATGACTAAACTTGTCAATTTTTCATTTATTGGAAACATTGGAGTCGGTGCAGTTTTCGACAGCACAACATTCAAACCAATTTGGGAGGGGTAAAACAGTTAAATGAACAGGAATGTTATTGCATGATATCTATAAAGCTTGTGCAGCGCTGCGGGTTACTCTCGACGTGCTCATCCACGTGCGTTTTCCTGCCGTTTCAGGTTTCCCATCAAACTGGCCACGTATGATCAACACGTTAAATATCTGAAAACATACTTCTGTACCTAAATCCAATATTAAAAAAAAAAAAAGGCAAAGGGCAACCCCTTTTACTCTGAACACTTCCACATGCAGCAAGCTACCACATTCTTCATCCTTCAAAATGCTTTGCGTTTTATGGGATGTAACATGAGTTAAAAACTCAAAGCTCTAGGCAGGTCAAGAGGGAAAAAAAAAAAAAATCAACCACAGCCCTTATTTGCCTCTCAGGGATGGATTGCCCTTTAGTCTTTTTTGGGTGACCCCAATCTCATTATTTGGAAGACAACTTAAAAATTACCATCTCCAAGACACTTGGATTCCAGGAACTTCATAATTTTAACTCCCCATCACTAGCTGAGACAACCTGCAGAGACCTGGAAACCCTTATCCTACCAATGTCAACACGAGAAAACCTTTACCTTCTTGCAAGGAGATTTTAATAGCTTTTTCATTTGTGCACAGGGTGAACCCCTTCTCTCATTCAGGTCCACGTCACACCCCATGCTCCAGTAAGGCAGGTGCCACCCAAGCATCCTCCCAGTGCCTGGCCGAGGTGCCTCGGGAGTCAACGGCATCTTTGGGACTTGCTCTAGGAAAACTGCTGCAATATTTAAACCTCTTCTCTGTATCAAGAGAGAGCGAGATGCAGGAGCGGTCTGGAAACTAGGACCATGCGTGGCAATCAGTTAGCTGAGGGGAATGTGCTCGAGCTTGTCTAGACAACAATTAACATGATGAGACGTGTTTACAGAGCACAGGGGAGTGGGAGAGGGATGGCGCCAAGGAAAGGTAACACCTTGCTGTTAATTGATGGTAGTTAACCACCAATCAGGGATTGCCTAGTATGCAATGTTTAGCTTCAAGAACCAATCTGTTTAAAACGCGCAGCTTCTGAAAGTGTATATAAACTCGTGCTTCTGTACAATAAATTGACATTTGCTTGCATCAAGCTGCGTCCCGTCTCTTCATTCGCCGCAGCGAGACAGAGAGCTACTGCCAACCTTAGATCCTAGCACCTGATATATTGCCTATTTTAAGTTGCCATCTGCCTGGATGGTCAATTAGCAGAAGGGTTATTTTGGTTAATAAAAAGGACTGAGGGTTCCATGCGCTCATTTCAACAACGCCACATGCCGCAGCGATCCAGCGCGCCGTTCAACAGACATCTGACATTTCCACCCTGTAAAGAAAACTATTGCAAAGCACTGGGAGACAAACACTATCCCTACGAAATTGATTTCGGTCAACTTGCTAATTGAAATGATGTTTTCAGCAGGTGCTGGTTGAAGACAAATTTAAGACATCAGAAAGCTTCCTCTTTTTTCTTTTCTTTTTTTTTTTTTTTTCCCTCCTCTCTCCCGGTATCTGTGGGCTATACCACATTGTTTCCTCTTGGGTTTATTACATGCAACGGCAGCTGCAAATAAAAACCAACTCGCCGCACCAGCACAGAACTAACAAAGTAGGATGGTCACACTGGTGTGGCAAGAAGCATGCAGGTGTGCATCCCTACTGCTAAAGCCATCGTGAATTTTTTATCACAAAAAGTGAAAACAAAGGCCCTTTCCAAGGTGTGAAACGCACCAGAGAAAAAGCTCTGCAAAGCACTCACCTCTGCTGCACTCGACTTCAAAATAAAATAAAAAAAAGTAAGAGAACTCTTAAGAAAATACTTTTTTCTGAATCATCTTTGTTACTGCAGAAGTACTTTTCCAGGTCTAATAAATCCACAAATAATATGACCTTATGATTTATAGGAAAAAAACCCAACCCAACTTGTTTGTAAAGGTTAAGGACTTGCTAATTAGGTTTAATTTTGTTATAGAAGGCTAAGACTCTTGAACGAAAGATGAAGCATTAAAAAAATAAAGGGTTTCTTTATGACTTTTTCAAATACTTTTTTTTTTTTTTTTTTTTACATCCTGATACTATGAAGTCCTGGATATATAACCCGACTATCACAGCAATCGCTTGCATGAAAAGAAAACCAAATCCTCCCTTTCCCAAGCAGCACCCTGAAGACAAGGAAATGTCCATCATTCCTAAACTTTGGGGGATAAGGTGAGGAGGTCCCTTCTACCCCACCAGGACATGGAGGACCTTTTCTTTCTGATTTACTGGTTGATGGGCACCGTGGACTTGAGAGAAGTGGTCCTGGGAAATATTAAATATTATTACAGTTGCAGGACTGTCGTAGAGGCATGAGCCTCAGCATCTGCTCGAGCACTGCCCTGCTTGCTAAACCTTCTCTCCTCGGCTGAACTGTTCCTTCTTCCTCCTCTGTTTCCATTTGTTTTGAATGCAGATAAAGCAAAGTTAACAGTCTGCTGCCCCACATTAAAAAAAAAAAAAAAAATTACAGCCAAAGAGACATTCAACATTGGATTCAACGATGCATTTGAAGATAATGTGGCACAACAATGACACAAAGCAGACGTAAGTACAAACGCTGAATAAATATAATTTCTGCTTTTAAAAAGAACTTACCAAGGCCAAAGGCAAATGCAAAGAGGATGCTGTGTGAATGGGGATGGGAAAACAGAAAAGCAGGGAAAAGAGACTAGGCTGGATTGTGGTTTCCTCTGAAAAAGAGCTTTTATCCAAGAGCCCCTCACAAAGATGCTCTTATCACACACACATATAAGCTGCTCAGAGTTTTTATCCCTCTCCTTTGAAGATAAAGATTCAAACCTTGCAGGTCTGATACAAACAAGGCTCCCGCTGATCTCGGTGGATATTTTGGTTGTGTAAAACCAGAGGGATGTGGTGTGATCTCTCCCTCTCATGTGACTTCCTTGGAATATTTTATGTTTCCAGGAATTAGCCAAACCATTCCTCTCTAGGGTTTCCACTGGGAATGGCTAGCAGCCCACTGGGACACAGAGGAACCTGAACATCCCTGTGCTAACTTGGCCACGGTTCCAGTGGCGCTGAGCCCGTGGGGTTTTGGGACACAGTGAGTAACTCCCAACGGATAGCTGGGGAGCAGCACAACTGTGACACCTTGTAAAGCAACTAATCCATCGGGACACAAAGGCTTTTAAATAGAGAACTCTGAATAAATGCAACAGCAGATATAAAAAAAGATCTGGTCCTGCTAAAAGTAAAGCCTTACGCAGAAAATTGCTTTTCTCAGTAGGAGCTGTTCAAAAAATTTTAACGAAAGCTGAAGGAGGAGGGGAATGGCTAGTTCCAAACTCACTTCCATACATTCTCTTGTACACCAAATTTATTTTTGCTTTAGAAGATGGTCTTGACAGTTTCCATTGTAAGTTTAAGAAATAAAACAAAATCCAAACCCTCGCTGGGAAAATGCTAAAAATCTCTTCATATTTGTCAGGCAAAATGAAGAGCTCTTCCACTGGAAATACCAGAGCCAGGTATAAACAAATAGACTTATTCATCTAGGAAAGCAGTTCATGACTTCAAAATACCATGCAGTCACATTTAGTTTCCTAAATAATCTGATATATTCATTTCATTTTTAAAAATCTTGTCTTTAAAAATATGCATATCTAAGCAAACAATTTTGTTTTGTGGTTTGGTTTTTTTGTGTTGTTTTTTTTTTTTTTTTTTTTCTTCAGGAAAGACAGCCCAGCTTCTTCTGTTTTGTTGGGGGTTTTTTTGGTTGTTTTTTTTTTTTCAAATACAAGCACTGTTATTCAATAGATGCAGCCATCTCAGCTGCCTGTGACAACACTGCATGAAAACACGCCGCAGGAAGGGCTGTCTCAGTTACAGCTCTACCTGCCCAAGTCATTTATCCATATGGATTATAGCATCCAACAAAATTGTATCATTGAGAGGTCCATTTTACGTGATTTTACAAACTGAGGTCCTAACATTACGGCTCCTATAGAAGGCAGCGCACTTACCACAGTCCTGCTCTCTTGGAGAGGCGAAGCTCCTCCATCCCCAGCACGGACGTACCCACCATCCTGCAGCACCCGCCTTTGGTACCCATGTTATCCACGCCGCTGTACCAGCTATTCCTAGAGGAATACTTCCTTGGCAGCGGCACCTAAAGCATTTAGTTCTAAACGCAAAAAACAACAACTGTTTTGGTTTTTTTGTTTTGTGGGCTGTTGTGTTGGTTTTTTTAAACACGCTGTTTCAAATGTATGCAGACATCTGTTGTTTTTATTTCTCAAACCTGGCCAGCAATATGGGGAAACTCATTTCATTTGTGTCTTCTTTCCTTGTCATTTTCCATTTTTTAAGAAAGTATACAACATGCTCGCTGTATTGGAAATAGCAGGGTGCTAAACCATGCTAATATATAAATTATTATACCATACTATGAAGGATTCCTAGCCTTGTTATTAGATATTCACAGAAGCAGCTGAATGCTACAAGCAGATGCCACGGCCAAGGAACTGCACAGTGGCAGAAAATATACATATTCCCTGGGTTTCATTGTGTTTTGTCTTATCCCATTGAACTCTCTGAAAAGAGAAACTTGATTCATAGTTAGCTATAAATATAAAAATGCAGTAACTAGTGTTATGCAACACTTCCACAATTATAAAGTAATAAAGCTAGTGCTTTTGAAAACCAGGAGATTTATACGGAAGATATGTGGGGTTTTAATCTCAACATCCATTAAAAATTGCTGGAAGAGCAGCTCTAGGTCTTCTGGCATCACCTATGGCTCAACCACTGAAGTTGAAGGTCTTCCCACCACCTTCAGCGCAAAAGCCCCACATCCTCCACCAGAGCCTGACATCCCACCACGGTTCCAACACCTTCTGTACAATGCAATTTTAAAGGAGATATTCGGTGGTAAAATTTTGAAAAAAAGCACTGGACCTACAAAGGAGACCCTCAAATGGGTACTTCAGCTCCAAAAAGTCACCACAGGTCAAACTGACCCACCAGTTTGGGTTTTACCTCAAAGACTTTTCACTGAGTCCGCATTAAAAGCTCTTGGGCAGAATATCTCTGCAACTCGTGGAAGCTGATCCCCCAAATTAAAAGTTTTAAAAGCAGATTATTCAGACATCTGGTATCGTTAAGCCTCCAACATTCATCTGCCTCTGGATTCAAAGGGGTTTCTGCATGAATATTTAAACATAAACCTGTAGATCATACCCAGATACAGCAATTTTCTTATGGGCAACCAAGTGAGCACCAGTATTGCAGAGCTTGTTAGGTGTATTTATTTTTAATAGGATTGAATTTAAACACCATTATCAGAAAACGGCAACATTAAGAGTTTCACTCAACTGCTTTTTACAAGTGTCAGGTGCTGAATAAGTGTTTGATACTCGTGATGCATTGACAAGAATTACATTTCCAGAATGGTCTGAATTAGGCACTCAGCTTCTATTCCATCCATGGCAATAAAAATTAGCTGACTGTCTTTCAATTGCACACCATTATCGCGAAGAGCTCCCCCTTGCCTGCAAGTAGGCATTCACCTCATCATTCACAGACTCCATTCAAGGAAAAAATAAAAAAATAAAATCACTCAGAACAAATTCTTTAAACTGCTCTAAAAGCAAAATAAGACATCAAACAGACTGGGGGAGGGGGGAAATAAATACCCAAACCTATAGGGAAGTTCTCGATGATCAGGCTGCATCAACTGTATCAAAAGCATCAAGTATGCTGGGAGAAACTTTGTGGTAAATAAGTACCGCATAAGATGTGCCTATTAATTATTATTAGATGTTATATTATGCATATATATATTATATAGATGTTATATCTATATATATAAAATGCCTAATAATTATTATATAGATGTGGATGCTTCTTCCCATAAAGCATTGAGTCAATCTTGACTCCCTCACACACAAATATATATATATACATATCTTCTGTCTTTTTATATAAAACCACAGGCACACACAAGACCCTGTTGAAATCCTATTTTCTTGGTGTTCAATATGCCCACACCCGATAAAACAATGCCAAATCTCGAAATCAGGCTGGAAATCCCTTGGCCCCAAGGTCACGCTCTAACAGGAAGCTCCGCAGGTTCATTTAATACTGTTTTAAAAGCAAAACCAATTTAATCAGCTTTAAATTTGCAGCAGTGATGTCACCACTCACCCCTATGCCAATATTTTGTCCGTCTCAAGGGCACTCAGTCGTGACATGAGTTTCTTGACTCATTGAGGGTGCTGGACAAGCCAGTTGTGCTGCTGGGACTGCTTAGCTGAACTGCTTTATGTAATTTAAGATATAGAGATAGATATAGATATATAAAAAAGCACCAGAATGTCAAGCTTGTTCACACGTAAAAGGAAAACTGCAAAAATTTCTGCAAAACTCTGCACTGACTCAGCACAACGGCAGAAGTGCCGGGCATTTAGCCAGGCAGATGCCACCCTGTACCCCGTTTTCAAGTGTCCTACTAATAAAATACTCTTCACACACCAGGCTCAGTGAGGACAGCCCCTCCCCCCCCACCATCCTTTGAAACTGTTGCCACCCTTATGCTTTTCCTCTTTGCAAGGGCACCCCTCCAGAAGGCAAAACAAACCCGAGATCAAGAGAAACGGAGGAACTTGGAGTAAAAACCTGTCCTTAAGAGAAAATAAAATAAAATAAAATAAAAATCCTTCAAGGGAATAGTTTTGAGATGGGCTACAGGGTACCCCCGTGACATCATTTTGCTGTCTCTACTTGCGTTCAGCACCGTGCGCCCACGCCACACTCTCCATCAGCAAAGCAGCGGTTTCAAAGGGAAACATTTCAGCTTCAGTTGCATAAAAAAATTCATTTGATATACTCTCCAAAGGTATTTTTCCTGGATTAAGAAAAAAAAAAAACCAACAAAAAAACCCCAACCAGCCACCACTGCACTGAACGCTATTGATTAGGTAAAACATTTTTGTAATTCTCTAAATGAAGGGGAGTGAGCACAGAAGGAGCTATTGACCCATCTAGTCCATCACCTTCATCTCCAAAAGCCTGGTTCCATTCCAGCAGGTAAACCCAGTACTGCCAAAGGAGGCTGGGCTGCCTGCCCCACATCGATACCCTGAAAAAAAGCTTCTTCTCAAAGCCTGGTATAAATATCTGGCTTCCATATTTCCAGGTGATGGTGCCGCTAATTTTCCTCTTTCATCTCAATGCGAAATAGGTACCACAAGCTCCATCAGCCTTCCGGGAAACGGGCGTCGGAACAACACATTGGACACTTTGACTTGAGAGAGGAGCTGTAGGGATGGGACACCTATGTTGCCATGGCATGGACTCAAAGTTATACCTACAAGAAATATAATGGATGGTATCAATGTTGCCGTTTGCACGGAAACACTTTTCACTATCAAAATTCATCAGCAAAACGAATGGGAGAGAGGCAGCCTTTGCTTTGGGGAGAGATCAGGGTTGATGTTTATTTGTCTCATTTTTGCCTCAAACCATACCAGGATTTATCACGGATTACAGTGCTGCTATGCCCCGTCAGCTCCCATATAGATACGCCCTGTTCCATAAGGAACTTGAAACTCAGAGCAGAGGATAATTAAATAGCCTCTTCTGGGCTTGCTTTCTTCAACAAGATAGCAAGACACGAGTAAAATTAACTTTCCCACAGCACGGGATGACAAAGAAACAGATCCTCAGAGGTTACTCAATGTTTCTTGGGCTCATCAACATGGCGCCCATTCTCTGCCGATACCTGCCTGCTTCTCCACAGGTTTCTAACAGCAGGTAAACCCCCTATTCTGGAAATTATTTTTCAGTGATCATCTACCACCAGGGTACGTCACTGGGTTTAACATCAGTGGTAGAGGGTAAGTGCTTTTGTAAATCTTTCAGGCCTGGGGCATTTGTGGGAGAGCAGCTATGGTGGCGCGCGCGGTGGCAGCGTGCGAAGGCATCTCGTTTGTCACACTTTCGCTGCCGTGTCATGCCACGTTACGGTGACACAGGCTTCCCTCTTAAGCCTACTCACTACCTTAGCAATTCACACACCACGATGTGATCCGCGCCTGCTTTCTTCAGCACTTTCCCTGACCTTGATCTCTGAAAAAAAACCCAAACCCCCAACATTTTGCTACAGGAATTGATGCAGCGGAGTCAGAAGTAAAACTGATTTGCCCGAGATGCGCGGTGCTTATTATCGCTCCTCACGTGGCCTTACCTTTCATGTAGCTTTTCATCCACAACAGCAACCAAAACTAGTGCTAAAACCGCTTTGGATGAAAAACTCCCTAAGAAAAGGCATTTGCATAGGAAAAAAATACTTCCAAATTGCAGTCGAGTCATTTGGAGCTTATACATACAGATGCTCGGTAAAAATTTGCAGCAGTGTTTTTCTGCAAACACAGTCTTCCAGATAAAGGGCTGTGTTTTTTAGTTTGTTTGGGGGGGGGGGCTGTGGTTTGGGGGTTTTTTTTTGCTTTTTGCTACTGCTTATTCTTACTTTAGACAGTGACCTAAAAGTATCTCAAACCAGCATACCTGACCCAATGCTAATGGAAAACTGTTTCTCTGTTCTTCCGTAAAGAGCATTTTAAGGGTTGGGTGGAAATGAGCTCAGTCTTGATCCATTTAAAAATAGCTGCCCGATTAAAAAGCATTGATACTTTAATTCTGAATATATGCATTATTATGCAAATAGCATTGGACAAAACAGCTCTTGGAAGACGCGATGCTCTTGCCTATGCTATCAGTACAATTCTAATTTGCTCTTTGCTGCAATTAAGGGACAACCCAAATACTAAGCAGGAAGAAAAAGAAATAACGCGTGACAACCTATCACCAAATCAATCAATTCAGTTACGATCACCTACAGAAAGTTGGTTTTCTACAATTACAATTACAATTACAATTAAAAAAAATAATAAATGTGAGTCTTACAACGCAACACCGATGGGCAATTTACACTTTGTTAAATAAACAAGCACACAAACTCTTAAGGAAACACACAGAAATATCTGCATCTGTATCTAGCCAAAGAAGAAAATAATCCTAACAATTAATTACTCTGTTTATGAGATATTATGATTACGGGAGAAACTTCTGTGCATTTGAGGGCTTCCTACTGGCAAGGATGGATTCAACAACCAAACCCATTCCGAGAAAGTTCCTAACCCTGGTACATCGCTCTGGAAAGACAGGTATCAGGGGACTGCTGTCATCATCCCTCCAGCTTAGTCATGTCATTTCCTTGGAACATTTTCCATTATTAATACAAATATACATGAACACCATGTTTCTTTTTCAGGTAAGTGTCTCAAATGAGTGATGTACATGTGAAAACAAGAAACAGACATTAATATTGTGCCTAACTTACAACTCCTTCCCCCCACACACACACATTTGTTCTGCATTTGTGAATTCCATACGTGAACGGAAACTTCACCCAAGAAATCTTTCACCCTCCCACAAGGGGAGTACAGTCACATCGTGCCATGGCAATGCAGTTTTGGTTTCCCCTTGAGACTGCAAGGGGCCAGCAATGGTGGCACCTTCCATCTTCGTGTCGGTCTAGTTCCAGGCTTAGGACTACCCTGGCACTCTGTCATCTCCTCTTGGAGATTTTCATCATCTTATACTCATCCCTACACTTGGGTCATCTTGCCAGCAAGCAGGTCTCAATGGGGATGAAAATTCATGTACCTTTAACTTCGACATGACACTTAGAGCAGAGGGTGTGATGAAGCCAAAGCTAGATGCAGCGCCGACAGAATGCAGACAGGGATAAAATTTTTAAAAGGTCCATAAACGACTTGGATGCAAAACTCCTATTAATTTTCACAGGAACTGCGCGGTCAGAAATGATCTATGCAATAATCTATGCCACGATCCTCCAAGCCACAGTTGCTCTTGCCAATAGATCCTGCAATCTGTTACTGGGGAAAATACCCATGAAATTTATTTCTATTTCACAGCCAACCTGCTGCACGCTAGAGTTGAAATCCACATATTTAAGTGAGGAAAATAAAGCATACTGCCCCAACTCTTACCTGCCTTTACAGGATTTGATTCCTTATAATAAAACCAATTCCATAATACGTGAACTTCCACAGTCAGAAAGCCACGGTTTTATTTTTAACCAGTAAAACCATGTATGACTTTAATGTAACTAAAGAAATAGAACTGAACCCTCCATCACCAGTAATTATTATATTTTATTATGGCTTGATAAAAGGATATTGTTATACAAGCACTGATTATCCTATAATCCAAATTAAGGCTTTATTCACTAATGAAAGCCAGAATGCAAAATGAACAACACAATGAAATATATTATTGTTTGACTAAGTATTAACAGTGTCATTCCTTAGATCTGACTGAGTAACACTAATGTACCCTGCTATTGTTCAATAGTTTAAATAAAGAAAAAAGAAAAAAAGGTAGAAATTAGATTTAAACACTTTTTGGATTCCATTAATATTTGCCATGAGGAAGGAGCATGGGGGAAAGCAGGTTCTGTTAGGGGGGCACTTTCAGAAGATTTAACAGTGGGAACCCTGAGAGAATCACTGCCAAGACAGGAGCTCCAGGAATTTAACTTGGACTTTTGTTAATTTGATGAGAAGATACATTGAATTTTCTTCTCTTACCATATTGACTGTTCAGGGTGTTAAAAAAAAACAAAACAAAAAATACCACAACAAAAACCACAAAACCAGCTACCAATCTGATTTTCAACCCACTGTGCTTGATATAGTGAACAGGGACATCCACTGGAATGCTAAAAATAAGGCTTCAGGAAAGAGAAATAAAGGGAAAGGACCACGTACAGAAAGCATTTAGCATCTGATAGCAGAAGATGCTCGGTAACAGCAAGGCTACTGGGCACGGTGGGAGGCGTTCAAAGATTTACAGGACTTGGTTTCCATGGGAGCAACTAAATAAAAATCAAAATCAAAGCAGGGAAGGGACTCACAGTTTGCATTTATGGGGAATCTTGAGAAGTCAGGTGTTCTGGAGAAGGGACTAACTGCAAACGCTGTTGGAAAAGCAAAGCGGGCGCATGCCGTGTACTCACCCATCACTGACAGCTCTGCGGAGCCGCTGCTGTTCACGTTTTTGTAGGTGACTATGCATGTGTACGTCCCAGAATCGTCGTCAGTCACGTTGGATATGAGGAGGTTACTCCCAGCCAGTAACGAATACTTTTTGGACCTGAAACAGGGATAACACAAGTCCGCGGTGTATTAGAGGCGCTCTTCTCCATCTAGAAAAATACACCTAGTAAATTATGCCGTTAAGTAATTCTCAGCCGTGATTTTGCCGTTAATAGCTTTACACTTCCATTTTAAATACCAGCCAGGTGACATTTATGATCAAATTCCACCCTCGGATTCGGTGTGAAGATGAGTTATAGCAGCAGGTTAGAAGACACATCCAGCACCACTATCATTTAGGAGGAAAATCTCGTCCCCCCCAAGCTCACACCATTGCCCGTAAAACGTTACTCAGTGGTTTCCCTTTGCTTTGCTCAAGGAAACGTAACATTACCCACGCAACTCCCAAAGGGCTGAGCTACCTGATGGGGAGCACTTCATCTCCTCGCAGCCACGTGAAGGTGGGAGGGGGGTACCCAGAAACGCAGCACTCCAGAACAGCATCTTTCCCTTCCATGGCCACCACGTTCGACGGTTGCTGCAGGAAAAACTGCTGCCTGTGCAAACCTGGATCTACAAGAGCAAAAGAGACATTTGTCATCCCTTTAAAAAAAAACCAAACAACGTAACGGAACAAAACATTCTTTTTGTCGGGAATGGGGAATATAAAACAACTGATCAATAACAGACCCAAGAGACTGGGGCTTTCACAGATTCTTACTGATGGGAAAAATAGAAAAATCATAGTACAGATGTATAAAAAGTGTATCAAATGGCAATCTTCAAGCTGCTTACAGGTTGAACTCAAGGGAGCAATTTGATGACAGAAAAATACCAGCTTTTGGGAAAGCGAGAAAGGGCTGTTTATAGCCTGGTATTAAAGTCAGGTCTTGGAACGCCACAGGAAAAGGCATAGCCATGGCAAGAAAAGACAGATATACATAAGGTTAAGAGTGGTACTGGATTAATGTCACTATTCCGGAGTTGCAAGAGGGGAGTTCATAAATACAGTAGGTGAGGGAATCCAAGGAGAGCTTCAAGGAAACATGGGAAAGCACAGGAAACGCAGAACAGAGTAACTTAGAAAAATCTGAATTGAGAAGTAATAAGTAGAAAGATTAGTGCCCCAAATTCTCCTTTCCTTGACCGAAGGACACCCCGTGTGCCAGAGGCTGTCCTGGACAGCCCTGGATGCCCATCCGTGGGCAGCTGAGCCGAGCTCAGTGTGAGCTAAACCTCTGCCTCTGACTGCCCTGGGTGCACCACTGCTGACTGGGGGGCATCCCAGACCCAAATGTCACCAACCCTGCCTGAAATTCCAGTAAACAGGCCAAGGAAACCAGTCGGGTTTGTTTGCTTTTTAATGAGCCTCCTCCTTCCCTGGAAAGCAACTTCATTTTCTTATCACAGATGTTGAAACAAATGGCTGGACATTAAATATTACTCCTTGTTTCCTG
The DNA here is from genome assembly GCF_023634155.1 of Falco peregrinus. NCBI lineage: Eukaryota > Metazoa > Chordata > Aves > Falconiformes > Falconidae > Falco > Falco peregrinus. The sequence goes on from NC_073743.1 coordinate 22,325,135, forward strand.
ACAAAAACGTCAAAAAATTACACAATATAAATGAATATTCCCACCAAATTAACAGCTACGATATCTCCCAGGATCATCTCCAAGTAATTAAGACTGCTTCTGCCGTAGAAGTAGAAAGGAACTAACTAGCTGCATGCATTCGGTATGGTTTTCTAACAACAGCATCTTTCCAGTGCCTACTGGAACCAGATGGATGTGCAATTCCCAGCCATCGGTGAGTGCAAAGGATGCAGGAGTTGCCCCACACAACTCAGTGGCTTCAATTTGCGAAGACACCTTAGCTGATCACAGTGACGCTTGTGAATTGCTTGGTGTCTCTTTCAATAATCAAAGCACACGTACTACCTAAATATACACATTTAAATACACCATAGCTAACTGGCAGAAAACCAAAGAAAGCTGCTTTTTTTTTGTTGTTTAGTTTTGCTTGGTTTGTTTAGATTCTTCTTTTTAAGTCACTTGTCCAAAGATGGAAACAGATGTGCAAACCCAGAAAGTACAACAAAACCTGTGAGCAGCATCCAGATCTCGACACAGGAGCGTCTCCTTCCCTGCAGAAGCACTTAGGTCTGAAACCACAAAGAGGTTGTCTGATTAAAATCCCAATCCTAGTTAGGATGCAAGATGTAAGCAGCAGTAAGATGGGCAGCAATAAAAATATAGGGAAAATGACATCAATTATGATGAAATTTGAAGTTAGAATAAGGAGATGATTGATAATTGAAACCATAGGCTTTAGGGGGATATGTTTGGCTGAGATGGTTCTTCAAATTCATCTGGAATAAATGGAATTCTGAAGCTGGTATAGGCTGGGTATTAGACAAAGCTGCACAATCCTAAACCACACACAAGTAGCTCAATAGGCATTGCTCCTCTGTACTTGGAAAAAAGCAGGACAGCACATCCACATTTTATAGTGACATGAAATACATTTTTGTTGTACTGGGGACTAGAAACAACATTAATGAGACATCACTATTGCCTCCACTCCTCCAATGAAAATAATGCACTCATTACAACTCTGCCAACAGTCTGAAGATCAGCTCATAACTAGCACAGATTAGAGCAACCCCATCCTTCAACCAAAATGAAACACAACAGTATTTTACCTGAGATTTTTCCTCTCTCTCATGTGTTTTTTTTCCCCGGCAAGATTTTGGATGTTCCTGAGAGATGCGATTAAGTGAACATCCCAATGAAAGCAAAACTGTTAGCGTTAAGGCATGCAGGCAGACAGCTAGACCGAGGCCAAGGTTAAACTGAGACGGTGCCAACGTGAAAAACTGCTGAACACTGGAAAGGGAAAGTCACCATCCAACACCAAACCCAGATCCAAATTGTTAGTCAGGAATGGCAGGCGACAGCACAGACTCAAAAGTAGGTAAGCATTATTATTATTATTATTATTATTATTATTATTATTATTATTATTATTGTTGTTGTTGTTGTTGTTGTTGTTGTTGTTGTTGTTGTTGTTGTTGTTTGGGGATCTGTTAACCTGAATTGTCAATAAGTTCAACTTTCAACTAGTCATTATTTCAAATTACTTTTGTATTTAATATGAGAAAACACCACCACTAAACATCCCTGTAACATAGCTCTGCTTTCATCCCCACTGAAGCTGATGTTTAAAAATCGTCTCCTGCTTAGTTCCTTTTCCCAACATTTTCTCAGGGTCCGGACGGCTCCTTTCCCCTCTGGCACGCCTGGCACTGCCTTGGGCTGGCTGCCACTCACCACTCTGCAGGCAAATGCCCCCTGCCTGGGTCCTGCTATATGCCACAGCACTGCCATCGCCTGCTCTTCGCCTTTTCCATCTCTTGCTCCATTCACGACTCACAAAACAGAAGCTTCAGCTCCTATTTGAACTTTTCTGAACTCCCTAACGATGTAGCTGCTCACTGGAAAGGTGATGACACCTCTACATCCCTCTGCCATTCAGAAACGCAGCTCAAAAGCAAACAGAAACCAGATGTGCCAGCTGTGAATCAACATTTTGCTGCCTGATTCCCAGTCGAGTATGGCCAAAGTCAGCAGCTTAAAGCTGCATCAAGAGTTGAAGAAAATAATTGCTACAGGAAGGAGGAAAGCAAGTATCTTTATTCTTTTCAAAAACTAAGAGGAGGAAAAGAGCTGTGGGTTTGAAATCCATGCAGATCAGACCTGGGACGTTATTCAGACAAGTCCCTAGCCAGGGCTGAGCATCCCGGGAGGCAGCAGCTGTGCCCTTGGGCATCACGGCTGGCAGCCGGTGCCGAAAACAGCCCAGGGAAAGCTCAAGGCAAAAACTGGCATCAGGTTTGCTATCAGAAGGGTCTGGATGGAGTAACCAACAGGTTTTGGTTAAGCATCACAAAGCAAAACCACAGCTTTCACGGTAGGAAATGCTAGCGAGGAGGATGGACATGCTATCAGACTGTGGCAGTTGGCATCACACCACCTCTGGCTGGGTACCGCCTGCCGAAAGACTGAGGTGCTCAAAAACCAGAGCTCGGTAACTGGGATGTAACCTCGCAAGGAACAAAGGAGTCTCCAAAAACACCACCCTTTCCTCCTGGGGGACATCTAGGTTCCTCTCAGGAGCCAACATCCACACCTTGACCAACGGGATGGTGTTAGATGTTAAAAAAAATTAATTGACTCAAAAGTCCGTGAGACCACAGACTGCAAACCTCTGCAGCAGCGTTACACTGAAGGCAGTACAGTCTCCACTTGGAAGGTAAAGGAAAATAAAATAATTTTTAATTTATTTTTTTTTTTAAATCACAAAACATGTTCTGAGTAAACCCTACAAAAATATTCATCAGTGACAAAAAAGACCTTGTGAGGAACTCGGGTCTTTCTGCGAGCTTAGGGAAGCGGTACCCAACTAGTGCCCAGGCAGTGATTCCAGTATCTGACTGGTAATTGTCTGATCGCTGATACAGACGCAAAGCAGCCCCAGCCTGGAGCCCTGGGTGCTCACAGCCGTGATGTCCCCATCCATGGGGACAGGACACCTCTTGGTCTTTTTTAGCTTTCGACCGCTTGCCTGGGATGGTGGGGCACAAACTGCTCCCCCCTGCAGGCCACAGACCCCCACCGCTGCCAGTGCTTATGCTCAAAGCCTGATGCTGGACCAGCTGGAAGCAAGGGCTACACCAGCTTCCCATCCTGCGGGGCATATCACATCACTGGTGTTAGTTGATTTTTTTATTATTTTTTATTAAGCACATTTCTATAGAGTAATGTTTAAGAATGAGCAGTTATACCTAAACCCAATTAGAAAGCAGTGAGCCGCAAGAACTTCTTTTCCCTGAACAAAGTGAAACCTCTCATTTCATATTTAGCATTTTTCTTGAGCACACAATGTGCGGTAATGAGGTACAGCTATACACATATTTTCCATGCTCATTAAATCAATGACACACAGTTGAAATTCAAAACCACAAATAGGATCTGCGGATGTGTATCTCATTCCAACAGTCCCCATTACACTGATGTCTGAAAACACCACCCTATTTGGAAAAAAAAAAATAATGTATATATATATATACATCTTTGCAATGCCTTGTTAGGATAAGTCATTTTATCTCCTTTTTATAGATGGTTAATGGAATAATTGAGATATTTTATGATTAACTGAGGACATTATATAATCTCAGCAGGGAAAGGTCCTGAATTATTTCTTTTTCCCCCCTCATACTTATGTCGAAGGCAGAGCTTCTACCACGTTTTGGCAGCATACTTCACAGCCAGCCACTAACTGCTCTCTCAGACCCTCAGACAGGTGTCAATATGCATTAATGAGTGCTGTGGATGTATTTCACCGATACCAAATTGGTCTTAAAGCACGCAGAACTGGAGACATCACATTTCTCTCTTTCAAGGCAGGTGAAGTTGCAAGCAGTTCACTTGGATTCAGCAATACAGACACCGCTTCGGCACTCAAGGAGAAAAATGTTACTGCAGTATTTTTGCTACGTTATATACTGGGGAGAAAAAAAAAAAAAAAAGAAATGCTTTCATAAAAATGTGTTGCATCCCGTTGTACGGCATCTCCCCGCGCTAAGCTGCTTTGTGCTATAATGCATTTGTAAGTGTTGTTCAATTGACAAAAGACTCCCATTGTATCATACCCATGAAATTTTTTTCTGAGAGTATTTGGATAATATTTTACTTTTCCAGTATATATACTTTTTTTTATTGCAGTACTTTTTATATTGCAAATTCCAGAACTGTGATGCCTTTAATGTGACACTGATGTGACGGACTATCTCTCTAAGTGTTCATAGTCACATTTCTAAATTCGATTAAAAAGAGATAAAGATTTACACCAAAGAAAACCCAATTTTGCTCTCTGCTGGCAGTGAAGGCAGGCCGGCAAAATTCCCCAACCTGGACTCACCATCACGCCTAGAGGCTGAGCACTTAATCCCAATGAGAAAGCAAGGGTTATGTGGGAACGGCATTGGAGAAATCCGTCATTAAAATGATACCGATCTCTCAATATACAGAATGCATTAAAATGTATAACCAGAACACAGTCACTACTTTGGGATTCGGCTTTATTTTTGCCTCCACCTCCCAACCCCCTTGCTAGCATTTTCCTGCTTCAACCCTCCTTTCCCCACCCCCCACCCCCCAAAAAACCACCAGCCTGGCTCGGCAGAGCTGGGGGATGTGACATGACCAGGAGCATCTTAAGTAATAAGGACACACACAGATTGTAACATTAGCCCCGGCATGCATCAGGGCGTGAAGACATTCTTCTTACTGTAGTAACTTCAAAATACATTAACTAAAGTACAAGGAAAACTGTGCCAAGTTGCCGCTGGAACATGAGGCTATACATCAGGGGTCCTGTTTCCAGCTTTAATAATGATTTCTGGCGAGAGGCTCTGTTTCCTCATCCATAATGAAGATAAAAAAATTTACAGGCTTTTGACTTGTTCTTTGAGATCCTTAGGTAAAAAAAATAAAAATACAAAATTTATTACTGCAGGGGTAGAGAAGGGACACAGCTGGTTTGTATTTGCAAGACAAAAGGAGCGAGCTTTTTCTCTGGCCATTAAAGTTTTAGAGGCAAAATTGAAACAGAATGAGGAACTGCTCCACAACTACATTATCTCCTATCCCCAAAATGGGGAATAGAGCAGAGGCGAGCAAGTAGTAACACATTTACACTCCTGCTTTCAGCTGAGCAGCAGTGTCAGCAGACACTATTTCAGACCTACATTGTCCTTCAGATGCAAAGCACAAGCAATTAAAGAGCAGCGATTTGATCCAGGTAGTAACTGAAGGCAGAGAATAACCTACAACAAGGTTTTTGATGCAGCCCTACGAATGTAACTCGAGAGAGATGTCATGCCCAGTCCTAGTCTGGTTTGAGTTAAACAAAATAATTAAAACAAAAAAAATCAAAGACTCGCTTAGTCAACGTTGAAAAAACAAGTAGGAGCCTCTAACCACTTTGCGGCTTATAAATGGTAACTGGGACAACCTTTTCTGATGGCCGTTCTCTAAGCCCCCTCCAAAATTTCTGAACACGTGGTCACTAGTCAGACACGCAACATATTAGAGTATATTAGAGAGTATGGACTCAAGAACACCTCTCTGGCTCTTACTGAGGACTCTCCTAAAAAAAAAATGAATATCTCCTTAGTAACCATTTCTATTTGGAGACCTGACTGCTATCAATCTGATGTAGCATATAGATGCTATACTGATTTTCAATTTCCCTAATGTCTTAGGCAAGGAACCCTCCAAGAAATCTACTACAATGATACAAATAATCATCAAAAATTATGTTGACATCACCTGTTTTGATACACTGATACCAAATTGTTTTCATTGCATGGACAATCCCATTATTTTGTGTCGTAAAGATGCCAGCTTGACAAACCATCAGGTACTCAAAGTTTGGGTTAGTTCCAGATCACTGGAATCTTCAGTATTCCAAAGTTATGGTCAAGAATTAATGGTCCGGAGAATTTCTCAGCTTCTCCAGGTGCTATATTTTCACTTGGGTATAATGACCTGAAAACATCTGGTTTTAGACAAGCTTTAAGCCACTCATGTCATGGTAGTAGTAATTTTTATTTTTAATATAAAATTATTGTGAAATAATCAATGCCATATGTACAGGCACTTTTTTTTTTTTTAATTAGTAGTGGTTCTTAACTTTTCTGCCCTTTAAATACTGAAACAAGTTCTACCACTTTCACCCATTCTTAGAAATATTGTTTCAGCTAGGTTCGAAAAACATTTGCACCCTGAACTGTATTGATTCTTGCTGTCTTCCCTGTCTGCAACTCTTTTGACTCCCCACAAATGCTGGTTTTTATTTTATAATTACTATTATCAGATCACTTGCTCCAATTTTCAATTTTTTCCTAATTTCTTCATAACCAGACTGCTGGGGTTTTCAGTTAAGGCTGCCTGTCCTTCCAGGGTGTTACAGTAACATTTTATTGCATATATATAAAAATACACTTGGAATTCCCCAATAGCCATCTGATTTATTCCACTGAAATTCTCTCTGGCTGCTAATTTGACTCCTGTACAGGGGAATTCTGTTCTGATTTAAGCAATAACTTTACAAAACGTAGCAGTGATAAGACAGTTGTGTATGTTTTGCTAGCAAATTGGTTTAGTGGCCGGAGAAGAAAACAATGCGTTTCATGCAATTAAAAGAAACAAACCTAATAAAAATATAAAATGCAAGTTCATAAAAAGCCAAACTTGAATGCAGACTTCAGTTACATCCGTCACCTCTGCTGTTTGGTATCTATAATAGTCATAGTCATTAACAGTCACTCATAGGATGCTGTTAGTAGTAGTATAAAATAATATTCCATATTAAAGCTCTAGTGCCACAATCTCAAAGCAGGAACGCCAAGGCTGTTCCCAACACTACAGAATTCTCTTTTCTGTTTGGGATTCTTTGCGGAGTACATTTTGCAAGCGGGATCTGTGATGAAATGTAAAGGGAACTGCCTTGAGCTTCCCTGCGGAACCAAATCCACCAGGCAGCCTACAGTCCTCCGGCTGCCAGAATCGGCAGCCTCAAGCCAGTTCCATTGCCTAAGGTTACCCATACACCAGGAACCTTCCCAATAACACCTTCTGCTTCCAAATACATTCAGCAATAAATTCTACACTACCCTTCAGGCCCTTGTCCTGAACTCAAGCTGTGCTTCCAACACAGCTCATACAGCCCGTCATCTCATTTCGTGCCATCGCCGATGACTTTACGCGTTATTTCCTCACCACCGATGGGGCGAGGAGCCAGGCAGGTGCTCAGCAAACCCCTCTGTACCAACTATCAGGTGCTAATCTTGCGATGGCGCTGCTCCTCACATCAGCTCCACGCTAAGAGCACACCCCAACGGCACTGCTGCCTCCGCGGTTTCCCTCCCCACAACGGGACACTGCTATTTATATTTATTATATTTATATTTATATTTATTTATACCTATTAGGTAAGAGATTACTTCAGCACTAATCAGATTTAACCAGGGGAAAGAGGCAAAATAGCTCTTTCCCTTGGATTATTAATAAGCACTGTAAATTTATCATTTTTTTTTTTTTTGCTTAAAGGTCAGAATGTACCCAGCTTATAAAGCGACCTCAGCAATTCTATTCATTTGGGCAGCTGGAATCAGGAATAACCCAGATACTGGAAGTTATTATGTGGGTATACTTCCCAAACAGGAAAATATCTTTCTCCCAAGTGATCCAAATACTACCAATATTTAAAGAAAAAAAAATCGGAATAATTAGACTATCACTAAGAAACACAGCATATTCTGTAACAGGGCATACCCCACCCAAGTGGTTCTCTCCTAATGAGACAAAAACGCAACTGTTGCTAGAAATTCTGGCAATTCAGCAGCACAAGGGATGCCTTCACCGAGCACGCTGCTCAGGACAAGGCTTTTGATCCTTTTGTTGCTTGTTTTGTAAGGCAGGAGGAGCAGCGACTAAAAAACCCACCTTGATTTAAATGCAACTGCTGTTGCGTTTTTCACAGATTCAGTACAAAAATAAACAATTCCGATGGCTATTACTGGGTTTAAGTGTTTAAACTTTCCTCTGCTTGCAAGAGCATAGCTTCAGGTTTCTAGTCATTAGTTTTTCATGCGGTTTATAAAACCCTGCAGATTAAAGAGCCTTTTCCCCCCAAGTAAGTGCTTAGAGAGCGCACGCTAACAGCAAGTCTATAAAGATCTGCTGGATGAAGTACAAAATCTCCCCCATGTTTACCAAAAGGAAGGTGCCATACAGTAAACACTCTTAATTCTTCACTGAACTATTAATTTATCGACAGCCACTCCCTCAACTACTGACTCAAACTGGAAGCTTCTATTCAGTTGGCATTCACCTAGCAGAAATCCATCCCTTCCCACGCACCCTCAGCTCTAAGCAGAGGCTCCCATGCATCACCTTGCTGGTAAACGAGCATCCAAACAAGCTTTGCTTACATCATCATCTGGTACCCTCTGTGGAAGGTACCCAGCTCTGGCATCCTGCATCACCCTGCAATTTGCACATCTGGATGCCACAATTGGGACTGTTGGGGTTTTTGGTTTTTTTTGGTTGGTTCTTGTTGTTGACTGGTTGGTTTTTATATGTACTAAGCAGAATTAGGGCAAGACACCCCTGCAGCAAATAGGTGCTGGAGAACATAAATGGGAAATTAGTTCGATTTTTTCAAAAAGAATAATTCACAAGTTTAATATGTATTTTAAGTGGGCCACATCTGTTGCAAATCTGTTTTCATCTAAGAATAAACACTGTTGAGTACTAGCTGAGGAGGTTAAGACTAAGGTAAAAGACCTGATTTAAACAATTAGTGGCTGTTAGGGAATGTACATCAACACAGGGATCCTCCTGGGGTAGAAAAGATGAGAAGAAATCTTATCTCCGCACCCGATCTGTTATCGATTTGTTAAAAGGTTAAGATTGATTGACTTTATTTGTTTGATTATTTGATTTTATAGAGTTATTTTATAGAATAGAAATATAGGAGGATAAAAATATATTTTGAAGAAACTTATGATTATTTAGTAAAAGCTGTTAGGAGACCCTCTGTACATCTTGTACTAAGGCCAGAAGAATGGGCTGGAACCATTGTTGAAACTTAAGTAATAATTTAGGGTTTGAAAGGTTTCTTTGTATCTGACCAGTCTTCTGTATATAGAAAGTGTATTGAGATGTCAGAATATGAGATTAATGGAAATTGGGAAGAGTCGACTGGAACAGCTTGTAGTTGCCTGCCAAGAAACCGTGAACTTTAGTAAAAGGTAATTCCGGCAGGGGGAGATCGCGACCACCGACTCATATACCACCTACCCAAATAGTACCCCAGACCCATTACCGGACCTTTCTAAGCTCTATTGCACAGAATCAGATATGGGAGGAGAATATGTTAATGATTTATGGGAAATATCATGGTTATTCATGAATACTTAATGAATACGTATGAATAAGTTCTATATATGATATCTGATTTTGAAGCTTGGTATGCGTTGATCGTGAGAGGACTCACTCACGCACCCGGCCATTAATAAAGAAGTGTCTGCTTATCTACATCACATTGGTGTTGATAAGTTCTTCATTCCGAGATTTCGGTAACAGATCCAGGCTCCACGTCTTGTATGAGGAACTGATGGCTGAGCTTCAGAGAGGTTGCATGCTCCAGCTCGGTCAGACCCTCCTCCAGGCTAAGTTTAACTATAAAACTCCTAATAAACAACAAACACACCATACAATGTAATCCAGTATATTCCACCCCTTTCGTTTCCCAGATGGGATGCCCTCAGACAATATGCTTCCTCTATTAACATGACTACGGAAAAATCAAGGCGAAACAATGGTAGCTGCAAAACTCCATCAGTACCACGACATTGCGCTGTATTTTAACCAAGATTAACAACACAACCACTTTTCTTTTAACGAAGGGAGGTTCCTAAGCATGGGAGCAAGCCTCAGCTCCTGATGTATGCAGTTACTCAAACACGACCACCACCCCTCTCCTGCCCTACTGCTGGTGGGATGCGTTTACTGCCTGGTCCTTTTTGCTGCCTCCTCAGGAATGCAACGGCGAGGAAGGAGTGGAATCACCCAGCAGCAGCCAAACGGTATTTGCATGACCTATAAAGGAACTATGTGATATTGTTACCGTCATCTTGAACAGTAGCTCAGCAGCCAAGCTCAGGGCCAGAGAAGGAACCTCCACGACAGACAATAGTCCAGTGGCAAATTACTTCAATAGCTAACGATAAATGCAGGAGTATTATTTAGAAATCGAGAATTAATAGCTTTCAGACATCCAATTACTCAACTTCTGCTTTTAAAACATCATTTGTATTCCTGGAGTGTACAGACCTCCCAAAGAAACTTACTCAATTTCGAGAAGCAATGAATTCAGCTAAGAATTAATTCCTTCACGCTGGTTTGTATAAGAACTTTTGTGGGGGTTGGTTTGGGGGTTTTTTTGTTGTTGTTTTTTTTTTTATATATATAGTAGCATTAATCCTTCTAAATTAATTAGGTGAGTGCATGTAGTTATCTCAATATGTATTTCCTCATGCTTTCAGTATTTGCTGAAACTTTTCACCTGGGATTAAGTTTCTAGACCCCAGAGAAAAGAAGAGCACTTCAATTAGAAAAGTGGAAAAAACGTGCATTTGAAATGAGCCTTCTGCAAACAGTTGCAACGGCCACTCTTAATTTGAAGAGCAATAAATAAAACCCTGACATGTTAAAAACCCGTCAAGAGTTTTGCTCAGGTTTGTTGGGGTTATTCAATAAACACCGTTCAAGACCCGTTCTCGTGGCATACGGTTTCTGGGGGAGGATTTTGCAAGGCTGGAGCTCTGTAAAATTCATTTTGGATGCACCAAGGGGAGAATCAGCCCCTTCCAGACCCTCCCCAGGCAGAATCAAACATAGGAAACACTTCCAAACAGTCACTTCTAAAGCCTTTTCTAGTTATTGAAGTAAAATCTTCGTGCCCAGTGCTTTGCCCCACATTTATAGACACACCGAGCACCTACAAACTCCTCTTTGGTAACGGAGGTTAAAGGCTCAACTATTCCCTCATTTACATGGCGAGTTAAACTACAGGCTTGGGTCCGGGATAAGGTGAATTATACTTTTTTTTTTGGTCCAGGAAATCCATAATTCCTTCATCCAAATATTTTGGTTTTCTCACCTGTCTTCATGTTGGATGATGAATTTTTCTATCAAGAGGAGATACAGATATCTGCAGACCCACCGTAATACCAAATCAAGTATTTAAGCCACAGGCACTTTGACTAAAGAAATTAAATGACAAAAGATGTTTATCCCTCATACATCTTTCTTGTGTTCTCTTTGGAAGCAGCTGTAGAGAACTTCAGCAAATATTTGCCAGGATTGCGGTCAGCTTTGCCACAAATCCCAACAGATGTGCTGTGCATTCAAACAAATCACAACCACCATCTGGGGAAGAAGCAGCATTTTTAAAATACAGAATTATAAGATACTACCTACACTTTTTTTGGTTGTTGTTTTGTTGCCTATTCCTTTGAATAGGATTTAAGACTTTCTTTTTTTTTCTCCTCACTAACCAGGGGAAAAAGGCCAACAAGAGTATTCTGCCTTCACTAATTATGGAAGAGGAGAGTTGCAACTGAAGACAGATTTCTCCCAACAAGCTAAAACAGGAGAGGCAGAATTAGCAGTGAAGTATCAGATAGCTCTGAACCATCAAAGCATGCACATGAGAAAAAAAATCCCAAGAGGCTCAGTAAGATCTGAATTTTTGTTTCAGGAGCATCACTCATTTCTTATAAAAGCTGCTGTCTGCTCACATTATCCTGAAATGAGACCTTGTGCTGCTTGCCCTAAGCCAAAGTCTGACAGACTCCACTAGTTCCTTGTTATATATTTTCCTCATTATTTGCTCCACTGTTTCCCTGGTATAAAATTTTAACATGCTAGGAAGAGATAAATTAATTCCCCTCTCTCCTATAGACAGCCTGAGAGAGGCCATTTAGCCAGGATGTTAACGACCGAAACTGGGAAAAGGAACAAACATCAATCCATCCACAATCCATCAGAAATGGAGATGCATGGCAAATTAACAATACTCTGAGGAGGCGAAGAGAAATCTTCCAGGTCTGTCTTAAAATACAAAATTTTGTGCTTTTCTTAATTTCAAATAAAAACATCTGAAAAAAAAAATATATATCTTCATCCCACCCCACCCCACCCTGGATCTTGTTGTTGTTACTAACACAGAGGCAGGAATGCCTTGGTGCTGCCCAGTGCATGAGGAACGGCACAGGCTCCGAGGCTGATAGTGAGCTTGAAGCCTCAAGAGCAGCCACCCTGGGGGCACTCTGGGGGTCAGGACCACCCTAAAGAGGCCAGCTGCAAGTTCGGGGGGAGGGAGAAGAAAGCTAGGAAAAAAAAACCTCTCAGGGTACTCCAGGTGATGTGGTCGTCTCCTGTTGCCAACTCTCCTGGCTGTTACTTTGCTTTGTGGCTCTGAAAAGGATCAATAGCTACTACTGCAGCAGAGTGTGAGGATTCGGGCTTGGGTTTGTAATCCTAAGTTTAGAGTTTGGGGGTGGTTTATTTTTTTGGTGTCAAATCCTAAACACCCCAAACTCCATCGCCATAAGCCCCTGAGCTACAGACCACTCCAAGCAGCAAGGATGCACGCATCAAGCTTGGCTTGCCTTAGTCCATGGACACATTCCCTGATCCTGGCCTTCCTGATTCCTACAGGATATTGATTCCAAATATATATATTTGGGCTAGCTTAGAAGTCAGAAAATCCTGCTCCATCCCCTCTCAGGGAGAAATCAGGCAAACCAAAATCATTTGTCTAGAAAATGCATATATATATATATAAAAAAAAAAAATTATAAAAACGCAACATCTGCCCGGTTTAATTAGCAGTTACAAGTTAGCGGGAAGGAGAATTTGCAGCAATACCTTTTGCAACCACTCTTCTGGTGCTCAGTTCTTGATGCTATACCACAGTGGTAACCATCTATTAAGCTAATGAGTTTTTTAAGAGGGAGAGCAAGATGCTCACCGGGCCATGAAATTCGGAACATTACCTGTCACAGCTAAACTGTGTCAGATCCCAAACCACGCTCTGGGCATATGACACCAGGCACTGAAGTATCCCAGCAGCCTAATTTTGAGGAGGTACATCCAGCAGCCAGTCCCAACAGACTGCCTTTCTCATCAGCGGAGCTCTTCCAGAGAGTTCTCTGGGACAAAAATCATGGTATGCTGAGATGGGAAGTATTTCTCTCGCTCCGTTGACCATGGAAAAAAAAGGAGACCAGCTTCATACAGATCTAAATTTGGTCCTTGTAGTTAGGCAGCAGGAATACTTCCCTACGGTGTCATCTCTCTCCTCATCCAACTGCTTTCCTAAAGGTCTCCAGGCTCTTCCCTGTGAAGAAGACCTTGGAAACTTGTTGAAGTAACTGGAGAAAAAGTGGGATAAATCAGCCTACCTGCCCCACGAGGGCTGTTCTTTCAGACAACCAAAAGGACAAGACCAGAACAGAGAAAAAGGGCGATGCAGAAGGGTCCGGTGGTTCTTACCTGCCAAAACTCTGACTTCTGCATCATTCCCAGTTCTCGAACTGGCTGGGTTTTTCGCCAGACACCTGTAGACCCCGCTGTCCCCGTGCTGAACCCTGCTGATCTGTAAAGCTCCGGAGGGCAGGACGGCCACACGCGTGTCACCCAGGCTTGGGGACAGGTCCTCCTGGTTTCGCTGCCAGTGCACCGCGGGCATGGGCTCCCCAACGACTTCACACTTCAGCAGAATCGTGTCTCCTGCAAAAGCCGTGACAGATTCTGTCTGGGAAAGAAACCTCAGTGGTCCTGCAAAGGCAAATGAAAAAAAAACCAAAACAAACCCAATTATATAGATGCTGAAAATAGACGTTGTATGCTGTTTCCACGCTGATTTGAATTTTGCTAACAAATCCAGACTAAAATAAGGAAAAGAAAAAATTGTGTGCTATTCTGAAAACTACTTGGAGATTGCTATAATGGTGGCTTGACTAACACTTTACTTTGTAAATTACTCTCATTAACAGCAAAGAAAAGATGTGTTATCAGCATACAGAGTAACAAATTGCACCTGTTACTTACAAACCCACTCAGGAAAAACTTTAACAAAGTACGGACACGCTCTCATGCTATCCAAACTGCTCAGAACAGGCTGGCATTCAAAGGAAAGCACAACTAAACCTACCTGAGGTTTTAAATTTAAAGCATTAAGAAAATGATACAGTCACATGTCGCTGTATTTCCTCTTCCCTCCAAATAAAAGGAAAAATACTCTAAAAAAACCCCTTAATTCACTTGGGTCACACAAGCAAAATATTTCCAACAGGGAATGGCCTGTGCCTGTTTTTCCATGAAACATTTCTGACTAATGAGGGCGGGAGAGAAGAACTGGGAGCTTTAATTGCACAACCCCCAGGTGCCCCAGCCCCACTTGGTGGGAAAACACGAGGACCACAGCCTTCAGCTGCTACAGAAGAAAAACCCAGCAAGAACAGAACACTGCAGGATTCAAAGTGCATGTGAAAGATGTCAAGCTCATGGATTTTATTACCTGGAAGCATCAAAACATCATTGCTTTACTGATAGATAAACTCATACTGAAGGAAAATAAGGGGGGGGGGGGGGGGGAATCAGTCGTCCTTCAAGCCAAATATAAGAAAGACAAATCAAGATATGCTGAAGCAACTGCTTGGATCAGGGATGTGCTGGAGATGGTGAGGATGTATTTTGGGGACCTGCTGTGGCTCTCGTCCTGGTTGATCCCCAGAAATGACCCGAGCAGCCACCAGTCCAGCTGGGCACAGGTGCCTGCCTTCAGGGACTATCTGAAGCCATACAAGTACATACCATCACTCAGAAGTCTGTGCAAACAGGCATCATGTGTTTGACAGAGCAAAAAAAAATAAATTGAAAAGATGACACTAAAAGCCACCAGAAAATATATAGGAAACAAGTATCTTTTAGATTATGTCAGCTGGTGTTCAGCAAAGGCTTGCAAAATGGAGCTGTCATTACAGGCTATTAAGAAGCTGAGGAAGCAAAGAATAAAACCCCCCAACTTTCTCAGCATTAAAACACCACCCAAATATTCAGCAAACTGGTGTAGTGGGGAACGATCCTGTACTGGGAAGGGCGTTTGAGATCCTGTACTGGGAAAGGTGTTTGAGTGGGAGCCCCATGTTCGTTCCCCAGTTCAAATACCTCTTTGCTGGTGTGAGGAATATCTACCCCCCCATGTCTTCTCTCAGTTCTCCTGTCTCACAGAGCACCTGCGAGGATGAGATTGTGCAGCCAGGGGGATGCGCTGCCATGAGCTGAAGCAGGGGAATTCTTCAGCAAGGCTAAAACTGGCTCAGCGCAGGCTTCCTAATGGTATTTCCACACACCAAAAAAAAAAAGAGCTGACATGAATCTGCTGTTGTGTGGGCAGTGGCATTTCCTAATCACTGGGAACAGGGAACAAAACGAGGGAAGAAGAGGAAGTGGTACCCAACCCCATCCACCCGCTGCACCCTCGCACGCCTCCCCGTTGCAGTGAGGATGCTATTTTTCAGCCGAGCTATTGGCACAGACGCACAGCTAACAGCTTTGCACCCCCAGTAAAGCTGGTGCAAGCAAGAAAAATAGAAACATCCGACACTTTAACAACAAATATATATATATATATAATTGAAGATAAACACAGTGTGAACAGACCTGGAAAGCTGTTGAAAACTGCACATTTTTCCAAGAGGAAAGAGAGCTAAATCTAATTTACTGCAAAAATAAGGACTAAAACAATTGCTGTCGAGGGATTTCTTTTCTTTCCATGGCAGCACCATACCTCCCATGCCCTTGCACCCAGCCAGCTCACATCTTGCCCTGCTTCCACACCATCTCCTTTCTGCAGGTATCCCAACTCTTTTTTTCTTTTAAAGCTGAAAAAACACACTCCATAAAATCTACACGAGAGATCAGGATGTGGCAAAACCCTTTTTGCTGTGTCCCAATGAGAAGACACTAAGCACCTTTTTCCATGGTTATGTACAGAACTCCTTCATCTCTCTGCAGGACTGTAATATATGAGACCTTAAAACTATCACTGTGTCTTTTTACAGCTCTCCTGGCTTACGCTGATTTATTTTAAAGACAGTTTTTGAAACTACACAGATGTTTGAGTTGTCGGGAGCTGGCTCAAGGGAACGGACCAGCAAATACATTCTGAGAAAGTCATATTCGGCGACAGGCTCTAGAATTAAACAGCGCAGATCCTCAGTGCCGCTTCGCTCTGTAGCCAAAGGGTCACAGATGCACCTCCCTTCATTATACCCAAACCTACTCAGAAAAACTTAATTGGAAGCAGTACCCAACTCCGATTTGCCATGTAGGCTGGTTGGCAGCTTATCAGGATCCCCATCTTTCCTTACAGAAGACCCAATTATAAGCAATTAAAGTTCACTTAATAAAAAGGCTTATCATTTGGGGGACAGACCTCAGGGTCTGGAACTCTTTTAGCTATTAAATATTCAGCAATTTAGTAGCACTCAGTACAATCCCCCCGAGAAGAACCACTTTAAATGCTTTGTTTGTTTCAAATTAAAGTCTGCAAGGTTACTTAACATCAAGACCAGACCTTTTTTTTTCACTTTCAATTCACATAATAGCTGAAGAGCAAAAAACCAGGATAATGAAAAAGAGTGATTTCCATCGGCTTGCTTCAGAAAATAGGAAAGGCAGCAAGCATGGATGAGTGCGTCTAGAAATGTAAATATTTTAGAAACTGCTGTCTAATTCTGTCTTCCATGGGCTGCTTTCCAAAAAGGTACTGTAGTTTAGTCACTCGATAGTCTTTTTCATTCGCTAGCTGCAGTTTACAATTCCGAAAAGATGTGCACCGAGTAATGTGCGGCAGAATTATCTGCACAAGACCTAGAGACTTCACCAAATAACCCAAGTACCGACTTCGTGTACCAAAACTGGAGCTACATAAAAATGTTGCCCTTCTTGCTGCAAACCCCACCTTCTGGTACTGGAAGCCGTACATCTCCGAGGAAATAGAACTGATTACAAGCTGTACAGGCAAGCTTCTGGTTTAAAAGAAACTAATCAGATGGAAAACAAAAAAATAATCGAGTTACCAACATGCATTCAGCAATATTGCCAGCCGGGGAATTCCCACACTGGGGTACCAGGCAGCCACCCCTAACACTATCAGCCTAATGAAAAGAATTCAAAAGGAAGCATTTTAATAATACAATAAAATTAATAGTAACAAGCTATTTTATGCTTTTGCATGGTTTATGTATGAAATTTGGGCAGTTGAGGTTTATAGAGATGGAGGTTAAACCCATTTGCCACAAAGCACGCAAATGACCACTACAAATAAGGCTAGATTATTTCTTTTTTTTAAATGCAAACCACACTCAGTATGCATTCTGCCTGCACAGAGCCCATTTAAATCCTGTAAAACTTCATCCTTGAACATGAAGTACCAAGATTCCAACTGCAACACACAGACACGGTCCCTACTGGTAGATCACATCACATATAAATACACCAGGAATCAGGGAATACGCAGGTCCCATGATTGAGATTTAGGATGTGAACATAGGATTGCCTTCATTTCTCCTCCCTGGAGATACACATGAACAAACTTCCCTAGAAGTTAGCACAGCTGGCTGAAAGTACATAAATTATGGGTAATGACAATATAGTTATCGCACATCAGAGAAACTGTTCCATCAAAAAATAAGATGCTGAAAAGTAACTGAGAATTTCAAAGAGCAACACAGCATCCTTAAAAATAAATCTAGACAACTCTTCATTTGCCTCCTTTTGTTTTCCCTGGGTCTCAGTTGTAACCCACCATTGCAGCTGCCTGTGCCGCTCAGCATCCAGGGCTGCGGCCACGGGGAGAGCAGGCACAGTGTAAAGTCTGGAAGTTTGATTTAAGAAGTCAGACTTCAAGTCTGCAGAAGAGAAGGATCAATGTGGGCATTGAAATTGCGTATTGAGATGCCAAGTAATTACTTACAAAGTGGGCCAGCAGTTCCAAATACCTTCAGATTAACTGAAATGCAGCTAGTTACATAGCCTTATATATATACACACACTTACGTAATAATTAGTAGAAATAATTGTGTACATAACTGAGCACATCCCAGCCTTCAATTTGTATTACGTAAACAAGAGATAATATTTCCATTTCATAGATGAGGAATGGAATCTCTCAGATAAAGGTTAAAATTATTGAAAGGCGACAAAGCCATGGAAACCAGCATCCCGCCAGCTTATGAAATGTGGCAGCTTTAACTCAGAAGAGTTCCTCTGGCTTCTTAGGCACTTTGGAAACTGCTACAGCGACTGAGTTGCTTGCTCAAGGTCACCGGCAAAATCCAACATAAGCAGGGGTTTGAACAGAGCTTTCCCAAGCTCTTCTATAAATACGTATCCTCCTTTTTCCATAAAACTGAGTGGGAGTTTCTTTTGCGGTACCCACAAACTGATTAGCCAAGGGGGAGAGAGGAGTGTCAGGTTCATGCGGAGTTCTCAGTTTTCCAGCAAAAAGGAGGAAAATCCTCCTAAGGGAATGAGTTTAAAGTACAAATCAAGCCTGTGGGCTCTACTGAAGAGGGATTGAAAATGTAATTCCTGCAGAGAAAACTTAGGGACCACCATCAGCAAATACCTTTAAAAGAAAAGAACGAGCTTAAACAGACACCGTTATGTTTAATATTCATTGCGCAAGTGCCTTAAAAATACCTACTTCACATGCTTTTCTGCTGCCCTCTTAGCATGTGTCTCATCGCTTTTGGATCGAGGAGTGACTCATCCTGCTTTGTGCCAGGGGAGTGAAAGCAGCTTAGATGCTTCCAGCGAGCTCCATCCCAAACTCCAAGCCAAACAAAGCATTTGGCCTCATTTCAGGAGAGCCAAACTGCCATCGCTTTTTCAGCCTTCCCATTTCGGGGCGAGACAATTAGTGCTGCACCTTGTACTTGGCATTCAATTATCGTACCAGCAAATGCACCTTGGCATCCTTGCTGTTAGGTCCTCCAGTCTTTAGCCAGCCCTCCAAGCTCTGTGGCCCTTTTGGGAAAAGGAGAATGGAGGTGACCACAGCTCTGGAGGGAATCTCTGTACTCGGTCAGCTTATAGCAAAGGCAAAGAAACCAGGCATGGATTTTAGTGGGCTGCAAAAGCAATAGCTCGTTGTGTGTATATATGGAAATGGCACGTAAGAGAGGATTTAGGGGAGAGTTTGGGTTCGACACAGTGTTGAAAGCCTGATGCTCCTTAGTCATGGAAGTGCCCCCGTTACTCAGGCATCCTTCCCCTTTGGAGGAGGTTTTTGACTCTGGCATCCTTCCCCTTTGGAGAAGTTTTTTTTACTCGGGCATCCTTCCCCTTTGGAGGAGGTTTTTTACTCGGGCATCCTTCCCCTTTGGAGGAGGTTTTAAGCCATACAGGTTACTGTTAGATCAGGTTCTTCATGCAATGCCAGGGGAGCTGAAGCCATCGAACTCCTCCACCAGCCCTACCCTGATGCGGACACGCTCACTCAAATGCCGCTGGACTCACCATAAAGGAGACAGAAACCGTAACTCATGGACAGACAACTCAGAACATCCCGTGTAGGATGAAAATTTCCCCTTTTCTAGTACCAGGGCACATCCAGGTCTCCAGCACAGCAATTTTCTCTCCCAGCATGTACAGTCCATTACAATTATTATAGCCCCAATTCTTGGCAGCAATCTAATTCCACCACGAAAGGTTAGCTGAAGGAAGATGAAGCCAGGATCTGCCCTTTGATGCCTCTTACCTATCACAGGAAATAAATTAACTTATTTTCCTGAAAGAGACTTTTCCCTAGCCTGCGTTGCCGATGTCGGCTCAGATTATCAAAACTGCAAGAATTTTAAAATCTAATTTACTTGTCACCTTTTATGTGGCTCACTTGCTGGCTTTGCTCAGCATAACGCATGGAAACAATCTATTTTTTTCATCCACATATTTATACTGGGGGGTGTGTTTGTGGGATTTTCATCAAGGATCCAATGCCTTCATGGTCAGTTCTGCTTAGTCTTCGCAGATCTTTCTTTCTGATTCAAAGCACCAGCACAAAGCTGTTGTGCCTGAACGTCCCACGCATGCACCGTATGTGCGGAGCAACAGAAATTCAATTTTAACTTAATCATTCAAGTACAACCCTCAAGATTGTTTTTCCTCTTCGTTATACAGCTATTTTTTTTCAGCACTTCAGAGTTCCCCAACACCAAATTTGTCATTCTGCAAGATTACGGCTTGAAACAATGACCTTCTTCTAGCCACGGGCAGAACACAACTCTCCAGAGATGCACACCTATAGCTCTCTCTATAGAGAGAGATATATAGTGTCTTCTACAAAGACAGAGCTGCAGTTTTCAGCTTAAGACAATCCCCTGCTTTCTCAAAGAGGAGAAAGCATAGCAGATACTCCAAACAACAAACCTGCTGGTATTTGCTAACAACCTGACGGGGTGTCCTGAATCTCTGGGAGCACCTCCCCGCTGTTCACAGTAGTACAATACACCTGCACGGGGAGAAAAAAATATCAGCCACCGACAAGTCCACCCACCACTTTGCCCCTGTTAATACACAAATCGGGGGGTGTAAATCTCTTCATCGTCCTGTCGGCTGCTCTTGCCAGCACCTGTGACTGGCAGCCAGCGAGCAGAACAGGCTTCCCGCCAGTCGCCAATGAAACAGTCAACTCTGCTCCTCAAACAGGGAATAACCGAGAAGAAAATAGGACTTTTTTTTTTTTTTTTTTTTTTTTTTAATTGCTGAAGAATCTAACAAGGGCCGTATTGCAAAAGCTCTAATTAAAACAATAAAAAATGCAGGCTCTCTCATTGGAGCGCCTTGCACCGGGAGCTCACTGGTGCTAGCATCATTTAGTCCATTATATTTAAAGCCTTGCACTTAGAGCAGTGACTTGGCTTCCATAAAGCACTGTAGAAGTAGTATAAAGATGTGCTGAGCGGACCAGCAAGCTCTTGATGTAACAGCCTACAAATGTAACATGATATTTCGGCGCCTTGCCTCATTTAAAGTACTTCAGAACCACCTTGAAAAGACCTTCAGAGTAATTAGGTGTAACTCCACCGCACCTTCCAATAAATGACCCAAGCCTTCAAGCAGGGCAGAGGCATCCCCAGCTCCGGAGAAAGAACGAACCAGCAACCCAGGCTCCCACCAGCGAGGATTGCTCCAGTGTTACCCCGACAGCACTGAGCCCAGCGATACTGGGGGACAACAGCAGCCAGAGCTGGAAGCCCATTGAATCAGCAACCAGCCATGGGTGAACCATGAGCCACGTGGAGCCCTGTACGAGCCAGCATGTCTGTAAGGCTTCCACAAACCTCTGTGCCATGCACACCCCATCCACTGCAGCTTCTGAACGTGGCTAGCTGCTCTGAGCCTCACCTTTCAGACATCTGAAACGCCGTGACCTGTGGTTCTCTCTCCAGCTATGGCAGTAGATGTTTAGGATGCAATGGACTGGTTCTAACACACTGAAGGTCCATCTGTCCAGAGAAAGGAGGGGTAGGGGCTTTGCTACCAGGAGGAACAGCAGAAAAAATGTGGATGTACGGTCCCTCCCCCTCATCCTGCTCCCCGAGCATCCTTCCACAGTGCTCTGAAGAGCCAGAATGTATATGAACTACTAACGCAACTCGTAGCAAAACCCTTCTTCTCTGCCCCCTCCTCCACTGACCATCCCCTGATGAGATCAAATCAAGTTCAAGGCTTCAGTCCTCCAGTGTAAGGCCCTTAATGGCACAGGCTCACGATATCGATTTCAAGAAAAGATCAATTCAAGACCCCCAGTCATCAAATATCACTCGTCTTCAGCAAGCGTTCATCTTGCCTGTGCTGAAGACCAGACCTTCTCAAGTGGGAACTGGGACAGACCACAGAGCGAGTTCTTGCAAGAAGAAAGAATCCAAGATGCCAGATGCCTCAGACATAAGGATAAATTTATTTTAACTCATTGAGAGGAGGCACAAGGCCTCCCATGCACACCGGGCGCTGCGTATCAGCGTGCAAGGTCTACATGGCTCTTTCTCAAATGCCTGAAGGCAGAGAAAGAGGCCTGACAGCCCAAGCACCGGAGTTGCTTGGGAGAAGATGCAGAAGGTGGTGTAAGGTGTTGACAACCAAATGAAGATGGGAACACTGAAGCAGAAGATGTGAATGCAGCACCTGAGAAGTTCTGGGTGCTGTCCATTTTACTTACTTTCAAGTATTTTATGCTTTAAGGGTTTGTCTCAGTGGGCATTCATTTCCACAGCTCCTGCCTGATGAACAAAATATCTTTGAAAGCCATTTATTCTGCTAACTGCAGCTCCTCAGGGGCAGGACGCACCACTAGTGATTCAAGGGATGCTACAGGTCAGGGAACTTTGTTTGGACCAACTTCCAAGAGTAGGGACATCAAGCCTTTGAGTCCATGAGCATGGGCCAGGAGTATCTTACATCGTTAACAAAGATGAGACCAACAGGATGCTTAGACATCCAAACCCACAGGATGTGAAGCAGTTGAATCCTTGGTGGGTTTCATTATGCCAAAGGAG
Organism: Falco peregrinus; assembly: GCF_023634155.1. NCBI lineage: Eukaryota > Metazoa > Chordata > Aves > Falconiformes > Falconidae > Falco > Falco peregrinus. Next base: position 22,347,808 of record NC_073743.1, read on the forward strand.
GCATTCATTCTATCAAGTGCTCCAACATAGTTCAAAAGACAAGAAGGAAAAAGAAACCCCGAAAAATTTATCAATTCTCTAGACCACTACCTGACGTGCTGCATGAAAACACACTTTAGGTCTGTCTCATCTCATTCCAGACACTAGGAAGGTTCAAAGCATAGCCATTACTTACTTATCGTACCCAAATCCCAGTGGATTTGTCCAAGTGTGATCTGAGCACCACAAACCCGACTGTATTCACCCCTGAAAGGTGGGAATCTCCCTCAGCCCATGGTCAACCACAGTGCTACGGGGGCTGGCAATGAACCTGGGGACAGCACGCTTGAGCCACACTCCCACGGGGCAGCTCTAGCCTCCAACACCTCTCTCCTCACATCCCCTTCACATGAGGGTAAGCGCCACATGGTAAAAAAAAAAAAAAAAAAAACCCCAGCAAAAAAAACCCTGGAGAAAAATGCAGACAGAACAAAGTAATTGGAAAAGCGATTCTGACAGATGACGCATGATACTAGGGTGCCCATCCAAAAAAACCTAAAAGTCATGCAGAAAACCATGTCAGGAATCATTTAAAACTTAAATGAGACATTAAATGGGATTTTAAATTATTTTTCTCAGTTGGCTAACACTATTGAACTTAAGCTTCATGTTTTTAAGATCCTTCTTTTCTGCCACATCCTTTCCCTTACAGTATAAACCCTGTGATGTTTGCTAATGATAATGATCGCAAAGCTAAAGGTTACGGACAAAAATACCCCCCTCCCCCCATAAGTTATTAGAACTGTGCCCAAAATACAAGAACTGGCTAAATTGTTTTGGTTTTAATTATATTGGCTAGAAGGGTTTTTTTAAAATTTGCCTTCAAGAACAAATTGCAACAGCATATAATCCACCCTATCTTAGGGAAGACATCACACGCTACACAGCTGAACACGTAAGAACCTGGTTATAATTGTTTTGCCATTACAAGTAGCAATATTTTTCTACAATAATCAGTTCCTCATAAGCCCACAGTATTTATTTATGGGAGATCTATCTAAACATGCTTTTCCACACATTAGGATTCAGCCTCCACCCTCTTTCCCTAACCATTAGAACCAGCAAAATCACTATTGCCCCCACCCCTCACGCAATCAGCGGCTTCCTCAGAAAAGCAATTAAAACCAGCTAGTAATTTGGGTCTGACAGATTTACTAATATATCGGTAGGCCAGTAAAACATTTGAATCATGTGACCCATCTTTTTTACGAGACAAATTTGGTACAAGCATGTCAAAGCCCAATTCTGAAATACAGTGCGATAAATGAATTAACTGAGCACAGTGGACTCTCCATGGCCATTAAACTGGAAGAAATGCAGGCAGAGGCAAATACCAACTTGAGAAATGCAGACCCAATTGGCATTTTATTGAACATTAGCAGGCAACCCTAAATCACCGGCTATCGTTGTGTATAAATAACCATTTAGCAGCAGTGGTATTTGTGTTTCAGCAATTCCCAGGGGCCTCAGTGGGTGTTACAGCTCTGTTATTACACACACACACAGAGGACGGGTGCAATGCAGTGCAGGCACCGGGCGCTGCAGGTATAAGGGGAAAGAACAAGCGAAAAGCAAGGAAAGGGAGGTGAGAACTGCCAGCTAACATAGGTCCACGCTGGCAAAATCCTTCTGACCACATGCCAGAGCCAGGCTTGGGAGAGCAAGGAGCCAGAAACTGCACATCCTCAGATATGACCATTATTCGCTCCTATTTTCCCCATTTCATTCATATAATTTATGCACAAAGCATATGCCATGCTGCTAGGTCAGGACATACTGGAGCCCAGCTCCGTGTCCTGATGTGCTGAATGTCAGCCACCAGGTCTGGAGGATGGTAGCTCCTAGCTCAAACTTCAGCCTTTGGAGGAGTTGGGGCAGAGGAGAACGCGTTCTCTGCATCAACCTGCTGCTCTCCATCACCTGCAGGGTAGGAGAAACCAGCCTTTTCAGCATCCTCCCATCCCTCCCTGGCTGCCAGAGCTCACCTTGTCTGGGGAAATACAAATTCATACACTTAAAGCACAATGATTTACGTTGGCTTGTTTGATCGTGCATTGCCAAAAAGACAAATGATTCCAACAAACAGCCACAGCCGTGACACGGTGCAGGATCTGGTCCCCACTGTTCTCTGGCTCACACCTGCAGTTACTGGGCAAAGCAGCTCATACAAAACAGAAGCAGCGAGTCAAAGCCCTGCAGATTCATTGCCTTAAAGACAAGCAACAGACGTTTTAGTAATAGTCTGGAAAAAAACCCCAAAACACAACATTGGAAATGGGGGGGGGGGGGGGGGGAGTATTAAAATTATACCAGGAGAAACCACCTAAAAATATGTAAACTGCAGAATAATCCAGCCCCCAGTGCTTGCCCTGGCTTCCAGGCACGCTTTATCTTCCACTGGCATGTGTCCCCGAACAGAGCATCCTCTCCCTGCTCCTTCCACAGGGACTTTGTCAAGACTAACATGGTTACCTCGGGCTTTCCTCCGGTTTAGCTCGCCAAACCCAGCCGACCGGGGTGAGCGACGTGCCCGTGTCCAGCGCTGCTGCACAGCAGGCGAGGCAGAGGGGGGTGGCATCCAGCCCCAGAACGGCAAGCGCTGCGTGCCACCCAGCCATGCTCCAGTAACCCCTGTCTCAGGAGATCAAACACCGTCCTGGCACCCGGGCAGAGCCACTGGCTACTCTTGAAACTCTGGGATGCGAGGAGTCAAATCCTGCTTTATTGACGTATGCAGTCTCAATGACTTAAGTGCTACTGACTTTAATGGGATGCTCCTTTCTATCACAGGCCATTTTCTTGCCCATAGCACCAACAAAGCAATGCTGATAAAATGGTCTGTTCTGACGGGGCTTAGCTCTTTTCTGAAATAAAAAGATAATGATGATAACAATAACAACATCACTGGAAACCAAAGTCCATTAAAATGCAGCAATCTGCTAGCTCTGTTCCAGTTGAATACTACAGCACTGTCATGCTTTGTCACAAATCTAAGATAAATCAGCAGTAGCCTTCAGCATCAATAAGGAACTTGAATATTTTTATAATGGAGCATCTCCGACTTCAAGTTTGCTTTTTATCAGTAGCGCAGGATCGGTTACATCCAACCAAACTGCCCCAGCGAATGCCACAGCGTTGCATTTTCAGCACAGTTATCCTCATTTCCCCTCCTCTTTTATGACCACAGAGAGAATACCATATGCTCCATGTTTGCATTTCTCTGCTCCATATGTCAGTGTGAGACAAGGATATAGTATGGTGGTACTAGAGGTTCTTCGTGCAAAGTAATGAAAGTTGCCCCCAAGTGCAACTCGAGTGGCCTTGTCAATTCAGAGTAGGGAAATAAATAAATAAATTACAGATCGTGTGAAAAGCAGAGTTTTTCCTGCCTTCCCTGAGTGGGAATTTCGGCGTTTTGGAAGGAGCTGTTCAAAATCGGTCTTCTAACATCAAAAAAAGGATGCTAAGTGCAAATAAATCAAGTCAAAGAGAGAAAACAGGATGAGAGTAGTTAAAAGGCATGGTGGCATCTTCCTAGCATTTGCAGGTAATATCCAGTGCATTTACACAAGGCTATTTATCCACTGATCTCAAAATAATTTATAAAGTGTTAATTGACTCGAGAAGATTCACGATCTTCCCCTGGGAGCAAAAGTAAAAACATCATTTATACGACATGAAAGCTGCTTGGGAATTTGTCAGCGGGATGGTTTCCTCTGGTCATTTCTCACTCGGTCGGGGCAATGCTGCAGGGACAGACCCGACAGCTCTCCCACCCCAGAGCTCACAGGCAGCTCCAGAGCTGATGGGACCCAAGCCCTACCATCCCAACTTTTTCCAGCAATGACCCTGCATGCTCCCAGGATCCCTCCATCACAGCTTCCCAAGCCTACAAGCACCGACTCCAGCAACCTCTTGGTTTACACAGCGAGAGGGAGGCAGACTCCCAGTCTCCAGCGCACACCAAGCTGTTTGGTGGGCCAGTGTTTTGGCACCCCTCATGATCCTTTAGTTTCTCTTTTTGGTTTGGGAGGTGACTTCAGGGAAGTCACTTCTCCATGCTTCATTCTCTCCCCCTGCAAAACCGGGAGGAAGAACAGGAGCCTCGCTCATACGATGTCTCCTGATGAAAGGCATTACCTAGGAATCACGGAATCCCATCTCTACCCTGAAACCAAAAGAAGATGGAAAAAAAAATATATTTTTTCCCACTTAAGATGCTTAACTCACGGCGTAGCTATCTGCCAGTCGCTGCTGAATGATGGTGCCCATCAAGTGACAATTTACTTGCTGTTAAAAGCCAGAAACACACTGATACAGTCATGCTGTTTACTGGCACCTGTCAGGATGCAGAAATCCCCGTGTTCCAGAAAAGCTGTAGTGGTGGGCACAGGGAAGAGGGAAGTTTGCTTCCAATTTGCTCTTGGACAGGAGTTCAGCTTCTTCTCTCCCATCTGAAACAAGGTTTTTTTAATTTCCAAATTCACCTAGAGTCACTGCAAAACTGAAGAGTTAATGAATGGGACATTAACCCCTTCTGCTGGCCCACCCTGGCGAGGTGACCCTCATCATCTTTAAGCAATTTGGAAATCCACTCTACAAAACTCCCTATCTTTTATTGAGAAACAGTAAAACTTGCCAGGATTTTCAAGCATACATGACCACATTATCATGACACAAATAAATACATTTTTTCCAGTAGTACCAAGGAAATGCAAAGCAAACGTCCACACCTATAACCTTCCACTTGAGTTTACCATTAGCACCTGCAGGAAACTGATTTTGCTCCATGTTTCCAATCATGTTTTGCAGTAGACCACCTCGATCTTCATCTTAAAAACCCAGAAAGGATATGCAAAAGCAGCATTCTGCAACTCTGAACCACCTGATGAACACACGCAATTGTATAGCCCAGCTTCCAAAAGTAATTCTTTTTTATATTGGAAATGCTCTTTTACTGTGAATATGGAACACAGCCACGGGTTTGAGTTAAGAAGAAAAGAAGTATGATTATGTTGTCCTAATGCCAGCTCAAATATATGGGTTGTTGCTGGGTCTGAAAGATACAGGTTCCTGGTTCTGAAAATGTGTGGTTATAACTACTGCAAGACCTTGCTCTGGAACTTCAGCCACCCGTAACCCAGATGAAAGATCTGTTTGGCACCCACCTTTCCCCCCCCAGCTGCCTTGCCTTCCCAGCCCCTTCCCCATCACCAAGCCCAGAGCCATACACGTACACCCTCCTGCCTTTACCACAGCACAGGTCCTTCTCACCGCTCCCTTACCTCCTTCTGGCATTCTCACATTTCTGCTTTTGAACCCGTTCTTCTACCTGGGGAAATTCCATTTAATCCCATGAACTATACCGTTCACTTTAAATTTATAAATTGTTACATGGCAGGTGTGGGAAGAAATAAAAGTCAGTGTTTCTATCACCAGTCTCCATTGAGAAATGTATTAATATCCCTATTCTACGAGTGCGGGGCTACACAAAACCTACCCTTTGGTGCAGCTCTCTACCACAAGTCCTTATAAAGCTGTCTCACCTCATCAGGAAACACTAAAGGAACAGAACTGAAAGCCCACAAAGTTATAGCTGTAGTTAACAGGAAAGGAGAATCAAAGTAATAAAACCAGAAGATAAAATACCTCCCGTCTCCCTGATGTAAGAGGCCAGAACCCCCTAGAAGATGATAAAATAACCCAAACTTTTAGGATGGTGGCTCTGCCAAGGACTGTCCCGTTAAGGCATTAGGGAAGAGCTGTACTCCCTGCTCCCTGGGAGTCAGGACCCACACGTCAAACCACAGCCCACAATGTGCAAAGTTAAATACTGATTTGCATGACCGTATTTTTACTTCAGTGGCACCCAGGCAAGGGGGAGAGCACCAAACCCAAAGTCTCCTGGAGTTACAACAAACTACCTGCTCCTTCATATACCACTGTGCTTTCAGCTTTGCGACAGATTCCTTTGAATTTAGCGTTCACCGAGGAGAAATCTCTACTCATACATCGCCAGTTATCTCTACAACCAAATAAAACCTCATAGGAGTTTCACGATCTTTAAAGTCACTGCTATTCTGTCAAATCAGGTTCAAATCAGCCAAAAAGTTCAAGTCACCAGGAGGAAAAAAAAACAAAAACCAAAAAACACCAAACCAAAAAACCCAGCTCTGAAAGGTCTTTGAATACACAGGATTCAGCACCTACCAGAAGAGCCCACCTCCACCTCAAATCACTTCTTTACGCATTCCTGCATTTCACTGGACTGTAGCAAATTTACAGGTCACAACACTTTACGACTCAAACTTCAGAAGACCCAGTTAATTCTTCCCAGAAAGAAAAAGCTGAAATACCGCAGCTTTTTTTATTTCCTTCCAAGAGATATTTAATACACCTCTCCCTATGTTGAATTACGTACTCCTGTAACCAAGGATTTAATTATTTACAGTCAATGTTTAGTTCTTTAACTACAAGATGATGATGATTACCTTATTGGTACTCAGCTGGCTCATTAGAGCTCTAACCACTTCATCTCAGAGAGGACGGGTAACCTTTTGGATGACTTCGCCAGCAAAATTTTTTACTCCACTGTAAAGACAAGACTTGCCTACCCCAAAAACCTGCACGCACAGCACCTTCAACACCCATAAAGGGTCCCCAGCACTCAGCATCCTCTACAGCAGGTGTTTCATAGAAACGTTTAGGTTGGAAAAGACCTTTGAGAGCCTACTGCACCAAACACAGTAGGTACTGATTAATTTTTTTTAATTTATTTTAAAAAAAAGTTATTTCTGCTGATCATGGACACTCCCACACAGCAAAACCCCTTGCTGGTTCGTGGCTGAGAACCCAGCCACAGATGCTGTGTAACCCCAGCACAGGGGTGCACAGACATCATCGTAACGACACTTGCAAGATGTCAAGTTCTTCCTCACACCCCTATGATGATGACTCTTTTGACTCAAATTTTCATATACTTGCCTCTTTCCCTGACTTTCAGGTCCCTGCCCAGGTTGGCTGTTCATACTTATCTAAATGTTCAATATTTGAACCATTTCAGGTGCTTTAAATTGCTACTTTGGAACCTCTTTTTTTTTTTTTTTTTTTAATTGAGTTGACTTATATATCTGCCTTCAGTGCAGATTTGTTTGAAAAGAAACTGATGGTTTGATCACTTCAGGGATGACAAGGGGCAGTTTTGTCTTAATTAGCTTAGAAGAGTCATTAGTGTTAATGAATAAACTGCTTGGTTTCTTCTTTTTGTTTTTTCTCCATCTAAGAAAAAGGTGATTTAAATTATAATGCCAAGGGATAAAAAAGTGATTATGTAAAACTAGTCTTGGCACTAGTCTACAGGAATTCTGGTAGTGTTGTGAAGCCCAAGGAATAATTCTCCCAGGCTTTCTGGGAATGCCATGGGTGGAGGCAAGCTGGCAAAAGCACAGGTCTCAGGTCTTCACAGTCGCTCCCTGAACCTTCTTTGATCAGTAGCTGCTAAAAACGCCCCTGAGGCATAAGGTAAATGCATCTTCATTCCACAAGTCGTCAGGAAGAAATACAATAACTTGTACTACTTCGTAACAAATGTGCAGATCTTGTCTCTCCGAGCACCTCATGCTGAACCTCCGCTGCTGAGGGGTGCTTTTATTGGCTTACAGAAAATAAATTGTCTCCAGAACAATAAAGCTAGCATTTATTATGTTTCTCTAGATTTTCTGCCACCTTTCTTTCCGCAAAGTATTAATTCTCACTGCAGTGACTTCAGTGCGGCTACATAAGGGATTAAATTATGTTCGGGATGTGTAAGGACATTGGGAGCTATTCCCTGTGAGGAGCTGCAACATTCTCCCATTTAAAAACTGCGAGTATGAACCACTTCAGAATTTGAATAATATACTCTCCGTGTTTTCTTCCAAGGACTGCTAATTTAAATAAAAAGGTTTTTTTGGGGGGGGCAAATAAATAAAATCCATGTTCGGCTGTAAATAGCTATAGGGACATAAACAGTGCTTGGGCAAAACAAACCAAACTTCACTGTTAAGTCCTGGTAGTAATTATGAAGCCGTGTGATGTACACATGTGTTATTGATACAGATGAAGTTGTAAAGCTGGTTTTAGTGACTTTTCTTAAAAAACAGTGGAATGATGACTATGCTAACAAAATTACTCTGCAGCTTTCTGTATTTGTTTCCAAAAGAATAGATATCATAACCTTAACTTATACTCCTACAAAGACTTTTGGTACATGATTTGCCACCTCTTAAAATATTTAAACCCATAAGGCAGAATTCTGTGAACATCCTGGCAATGATACGGTTGGAAGCATTAAGAAGATTTAAGCCGGATGGAGTTAGACTGTTCTTGCTAGACACTTCTGTGATGTATTATATAATTAAAATCAAACATTGCAGTCTTAAGGAGCCACAAATACGAAGCATGGTTGATGTTCTCAGCAATCACGAGGCATGATGAGAGGCAATTTGCCTGCAAGCGCCTTCTATAACCTGCTGTCTGGTAATTTAGTGGGCTGGCTGCCTCCTGATGTCCTGGTTCCTTATGGTGTGTCCAGGGATGGGCCGGAGCACAGGCCTGTGGGGAGCAGCTGGGGGAGCTAGGGGGGTCAGCCTGGAGAAGAGAGGGCTGAGGGGAGACCTTCTGGCTCCCTACAACCCCCTGACAGGGGATGGAGCCAGGGGGGTCGGGCTCTTCTCCCAGGGAACAAGCGACAGGACGAGAGGGAACGGCCTCACATTGTGCCAGGGGAGGTTTAGGTTGGGAAAGAGGGAAAATCCCGTCATGGAAAGGGTGGCCAAGGCCTGGCACAGGCTGCCTGGGGGGGTGCTGGAGTCACCTGCCCTGGGGGTGTTCAGAAAACACCTAGATGGGGCACTTAGGGCCATGGGTTAGCGGTGGTCTTGGCAGTGCTGGATTAACAGTTGGGCCTGATGATCTCAAAGGTATTTCCAACCCAAATGATCCTGCGATTACGATCTCTGGGGCCACCATTCACAAGGCCAGCCCCACTGCTGGAGGTGACACTGGCAAGAGGGGTGCCACATCTTCAACCTTAACGGCACACACCTCTAATCTCAGCCTGTGTGTCCCCAGATGGTTCTGCCCAGTATTGTTCCTCTGCCAACCCAAAACTTCATAGATGGACCGTCCACCCACTGGTTTCTGTTTTGTGCAGATACACTCCTCCCAGAACATTTGTTACAGTTTCTACTTCACTGTCTCTGACAATACAAACAATGTATTGACTTCCCAAACCAAGCACAGATGTCCAGTTAGAAAGGCAATATGTGAACAGAATTACTGTGCAAACTGAGCCATTAATCAGCAAAATTAGTTTAGAAATAGAGAAATAAATGGGTCATTCTCATAAATTTATTTATTTATTTATTTATTTATTTACATCTAGGACTACCAAAAAAAGCAATAGTCATGCTTTCTGATCATTTTAAAGACATCTACTCTTTTATGTTTCTCTTTAATTTTACACTGGAAAGTCATCTTATACTAGAATTTTTTCCTATCAACCCTCTCCATCACCAAACTATTTTATTGGCCATCAAAAGAACACTAATATTTTTTAGTAAAGTGTTTTTCTCCTGTATTTATTAAATTGATATTTTCAGGCCTGTATTGCTACAACAGAAAATATTTCAGCTTTGGATGCTGAAAGCGCCAAGCTTATCTCTGCTAGGAGATAATTTTAGAGCTCCTGGACACCGCAGAAACAAAAGAAGTCTCCAGAAACCTTCTCACAAGCCGAGGGATGAGAAAAATGGGGAGAATTTAATTTGGAAAGATATGACTATCAAGTAGAAGTTTAATTGGATCTTCTATAGGAAAGACATTCGATAACAGAGTCTAACATTGAATACGCATCTGGCTAAGGGCCCAGTGCTTACTCTGCCTCATAACTTTAATATGATGTACCAAGTCCTAATTTCATGAACACGTGAACTTGCACTGAACTTCACTTATTGGATTTCAAAGTTTACTGTACTCAAGGGATGAAAGCTGTCTCAACGCGAGGACCTTGGGGTTTTTTTACTGGCACACAGCAGTATATCCACATACCCACACTCTTCCTGCTCAGTACAAAAATCACCTGTTTACTCTCAGTAAGTGAGTGATAACTTATTGTCCATGCATTAAGCAAAATAAAAGTGTATTTCTGAAGTTACCCTGTATCTCTGAAGTTACCCTAATGAAATGGTTCCTCTTTAAATACCTTTACTCAAAAAGGTTTCTGAAAGTTTACTGATGTAGTCCCCAAATTGTCCTTTCATCACGGATTGACAATTAAAATCTTACGAAGAATATAATTTCAAAACAGATTTTAAAGTTAAAAGACTAGTTATGTTTAGGAACTATGGAAGGGGTAAGTATCTAGATGAACTTCCCTCTCTAAGAACTAGGAGCACTTCCAGGTTTTACAAAGAAACGTGGCTGCGCTACTCTAGAAAACACCACGTAAAATCTGTCCTTGATGAACAGTCTTAGAGATGCTTTCTCATAATTTTAACACAGAAATAAACACCAGGCACAACTGCCTCAAACCACTATTCAGTAACTCCAACTTTTTAACACCAAAGCAGCTCGATAAGATAAAGGTGTGACAAGAGCACCCCAAACCAGACCCAGCAGCGCCCCGCAAGATCCAGCAATGATGGAGGTGGATATCACACACAAGCAGGGGGTTGGGGCCAGGAGGGGAGTACTGGGAATTAAAAAGCACAAAGAAATTAGGCAGAGCTAAGCATATAGACATGCAAGCGGCAAACCACCGGCACCTTGCAAACCATGTCACAGCTACCAGGTACATCAGTTGGTCGACTCCAAGCCAGATTGTGTCAGCACAATTACAACACAGTTTCTATACATCAAAAGAAACTTCCATGAATTCACTAGTGAGAAGGACCCCGTCAGCCCCCAAACCACAAAGTGAACTGTGAACGTGAGTTTGTTTCACCTCAATACCGGAGTTCCCAAGGGTCCCCTCTAAGGGGTACCACCACCAAGGCAGCAGAGACCAACCCAGGAGCACATCCCCGCACCGCACAAGGTCGTGGGCCACACTGAGCCCACTCGCCCACTTCTGGCATTAAATGTGGGGGACTCCCATGCCCATATAAAATATCATCATGAACATATGATCCTTCAGGAAAAGGAAGGAAAGAAAGGAATGGAGCCAAAAGTAACATAAAGGAGCAGAGAGGACTTTCCACTGCCTAATCAAGGTATAACAGCACCATTTATGAGCCAACGCACAAGAAGCTATATACTATATTGCCTGTAATGCTTTGGGTGATTTAAATGTCAGTCACAGTATTCAACTCATTAATATTTAAGTGTATTATTTTGTTCAATCATTAAGAAAATGTTTGCATAAGCTGCTTTATGCTTGTGGTTCCCAGATTTAATAACTGTATCTCAGACAGCATCAGTGAACGGCTGCACAATTTCTCTCGGAGTAAGGAGAAGAAAGGCAGTATCAGACTACTTAGTAAAGCACAAGTAAGAAACAAGACAGGCAAAACCTGTAGTTGTATTTTTAAGTTTAAACAGGAGGTATGTGTGCATATTTAGCCCCAAGTATCAAAGCACAGGTACTAAACCCCATTGCACAGAGAGGGTGCACGGTGAAGGTCAAAGAAAAAACGTAAATCAGGTGACACGCCACAGGACAGCTGACAGTATTAAGCTCAGCAGAATAAAACTTATGATGGAGACACTGAAATAAAATACCAACGATCTCATTTCAGTTTGGAAGGTGTGGTAAGATACTTCAGCCCCTCAAGCTACTGAGTGTTTTTCCTTTGCCTAAAATATTTAGAAAAGCAGCTTACAACCCAGACCACAAATGCTGTCAAGACTATGCAGTTATTAGTTAAGCTGAAACCAGCTGATAAATCAAACAACTAGAAACTGCAATTATTTTATTCATTTATTTCTCCCCACAATTTTACTTTGGGACTTCAGATAATCCAGAAGAACTTACATTTTCTTCCATATTCTCTTTGCGTTTTCATTTTTGGATAAAATTGGCCACAAACACTAACAACCCATAGTTCTTTGCTATATGTTTTCTGGCCCCAGTAAACCTGAGTCACCCTTAAAAGCAATAATGAGAAGCTGTCATATTTAATGACACTTTTAAACTGGCTTTTCAAGGTCATTATTTTAGGGTATAATATTTGTGTTATTTAAGTTACATAAGCAAATAAAAATGCACATAAATGCACAAACATACAAATATACACTAGTATAAATATTTTTATTAAATTTTTATTAAAGACCAATATAAGCAATCCCCAGCCAGGACATACAATCAGCATCTCTGTGGGTATGACTGCTGTCACATCTCATGAAAAAGATCCCTCCTACACATCTAAAACTGGTATTTTGGAAGGATTCAGAAGCTCTTGATATGAGTCAGCCAGTCATTTTAGTTGTATTTATACTCCTGCTGGCCTTTGCAGCCACCAGCATAAAAGTATATGGAATATCTATGGTAACACTCAGTTCTCTGTACTTTTAAAATTACTGGAGAGCTCATTGAAAAAAAAAAATTAAAAAGAAAAAAAGCCTGAGTGCTTTAAGTATTGGTTCTCCTGGTCATCGTGGGACCTGATGATCAGACATTTGTTGCCTTCTGTTCAGAGAGCTTAAAAAAACAGTGCAGCAGCATCGTCCTTCGCACCCTCCGCTCTACAGCCTGTGTAGCATTACCAAGTGACAAACATTGTAAATTAAAAAACAAATCTCAAGTGTGGATTAAAAAATTCTAATATTTATATTGATTCAGACACAAGCCCCTTTATTGAGAATAATGCTGTACTGGAAACCACACAAGCAGAAATAAAGAGACAGACTCTGCCGCTATGCTAGGCACATCTAAGAAACATTAGTCAAATTAAAAAAATTGAAAATTAATGGAGAATCAAGCTTCAAAGCAACAAACAGCATCCAAAAGTGACTGGGTATAAAAAGTGCTTGTATGCGCCTATACGTTTCTCTCAGTTTAATGAGTATGATATATATTATGTCAGCTATCTAGGGCTGCTCCCCATCATAGCTTCATAAATAAATTGATTTCTTATAGCTTCAATGAATCACAAAGAGCAAATCTGAAGGATGAAAGAGCACCGGTTCATAAAACTATTCTTTTAATAAAGTGTTGTGTAAAATTGTAGTAGATATATTAAAAGTATCTGAAAGCTGAAAATTACATGAGCTAGTGAAAAAAAAAACAACAGGGGGAACCTGTAAAGATGAAGGGAAAATTTTCTCTGCTAACCTGCAGAGTGGAGAAAAAGGCTGTTGAATTGAGGGGTCTGACAGCAAAGGTGGGCACAACAGAAGAGGAGGAGAACCCGGGTGCAGAGAGTAGCCCTGAGGAGCCTGAAAGCGAAGGGGAATGGTGAAAAGTTTTGGAGGAAGCAGCAGCAGGATCTGGATATAGGGAGCAGAAGCTTAGTGAAAGATCATGGAATCATTTTGGTTGGAAAAGAACTTTCAGATCATTGAGTCCAGCCATTAACCCAGCACTGCCAAGCCCACCACTAACGCATGGCCCCCAGTGCCGCATCTACACATCTTTGAAATCCCCCCAGGGCAGGTGACTCCAGCCCCCCCCCGGGCAGCCTGTGCCAGGCCTTCTTGGCCACCCTTTCCGTGATGGGATTTTCCCTCATTCCCAACCTAAACCTCCCCCAGCACAACGTGAGGCCGTTCCCTCTCGTCCTGTCGCTTGTTCCCTGGGAGAAGAGCCCGACCCCCCTGGCTCCATTCCCTGTCAGGGGGTTATAGGGAGCCAGAAGGTCTCCCCTCAGCCCCCTCCTCTCCAGGCTGACCCCCCCAGCTCCCCCCCACAGGACTTGTGCTCCAGCCCTTTCCCCAGCCCTGGACATGCTCCAGCCCCACAGGGTCTCCTGGACCCTTCACAGCAGAGCAAGTGACCACAGCCAGCAGGTCAGGCCACTGGCCAACACACCAAGCAATGGGATTTTTGGTCTCCAGAAGAATTCAACATTAACCCAGCAGGTAAAACAGACCTTTCCTGCTCACCACGGGTCTCAGATTCAGCACATGAAACTACACGTTAACTACTTTATTTGGCCATCCCGCCCCGTCCCCTGATGTCTGACCCAGTGCCATCACTTGGTTCACATCCGATTTCCCAGTTCCACCAGTACATGCCAGCAAGAGGGACGCCAGGCTGAGTGCCCGGCCGAGTGGGACCATGGCTGCTGGCACAGCACAGGCACAGCAAACACTCAGGTTTTACAGTTGCAGTTTATGAATGAGCTTGAAATTAAAAGGAACTCATGCTAGAAAGACTTCCTTCTCTGCTGTGTAAAAAATAAAATAATTTCTTGGCTTAATGAACTGTATTTTGGAAGTTTTAATTGCCTAGCTGTATTCTCTCACCAGATGGTACATATTCCACGCATAAGGCTTTTTTAAAAATCTGTATTTTTGTGACAGCACAATTTATTATTTATTTTACATACAGAACATCCAAGCCTTTCGGTCAAACTTTTCTTGAAGGAATACTCACAACAATTACATTCTAAAACATGGAGTGTTCGTAACAACTCCCAGTCACCTACTCAACTATGAGCAACGTGTTGCGGGTGACAGAAAAATTCAGCAAGAGGCATTACAGATGGGTATAAGCATCTGGTTAATCTGCAGGACTCCAATAGTCTACGAGCTATTAACTAGTCATTAAAGTGATGTTAACCATTCATTAACCCTTCGTGAAGTAGGTATACACGGAAACTTCTCTCCTGTGAGGACAGGTTGGGAGAATTGGGGTTGTCTGGCCTGGAGAAGACTCTGGGAGACCTTCGAGCAGCCTTTCAACACTGAAAGGGAGCTCAGAAGAAAGATGGGGCAGAGTTTACAGTAGGGCCTGTAGTGATAGGACAAGGGGGAATGTCTTCACACTGGAAGAGGGGAGACTTAGATTGGATATTGGAAGATTAGATTGGAAGGAATTATTCATTGTGAGGGTGGGAGGCGCTGGCAGAGGCTGCCCGGGGCAGCTGTGGGTGCCCCGTCCCCGGCAGTGCCCAAGGCCAGGCTGGGGCTTGGAGCCACCTGGGCCAGAGGGAGGTGCAGGGGGTGGCCCGGGGGGGCTTTAAGGTCCCTCCCGACCCAAACCTTGCTGTGAGTCTGTGATTATGCACCCCCAGCTTTGCAGGGAGTTTGTTTCGAGCATGGGACAGTCACCAGTTCTCCGTGCTTGCCGGCATTCAGCAGTGCCGTCTGCTCTGCCACGGTGCTGTCCAAGTATCTGTGTTTTATCTGGTTCGACATACACAAATAACAACTTGGATATCTATTTCACCCTTACTGTCAGCTGACAATACTTTGGATTTTTTTTCAGCTCTCAAGCAAGACTGGTGCGCTGCAGAGCTGCTGCCCAGCTAACAAGGATCTCATGTCCCTGCTGTTCTTGTGCACACCCTGGGAACCACGTCACAAGGAAACTCAGCAAGAAAGCGGAGAGAGGAGGAGTAAGAGATTAGAACATCTCAACAGACAACTCACAGTTTGGGGGCTCTCTCACCAGCATACTGGGAATTTACTTGGCATCTTCCATTAATTACCATTACAACCCCACCCTCTGGCTCCGTGTATTTTCCCCCACATCTAAAGCTGATCTCACCAGCACTCACACCACGTTACAAGTCTCTTCAACCCCAGCAGCAGTACAAAGGTTATATGGCTGAATATACAGTCTTAAACACCCCCAAAAAGACTTTTTTCCAGCACCTTGCCTGCTTGCCTTTGCATCAAAGCCCTTCTTCAAAAGCACGTTCGTTGCCGGCAAAACCAGGCTAGTGGTCCACTTTTTCCGTCTCATGTTATGGAGGACAGGATGAAATGAGCTTCCCACAGATATGTTAGGCTGAAACAGGGCACTGGATTAACCCTACCCTGCCGAAAGGACACTGTCCAGCTCCCGACCAGGTCTCTGTTAACCCCAGGGTTCAGGTTTGCTCCAGAGCTGCCATGTAATCAGGCAGGTAATCCCAAATCTGCCTACATCACAAGTTAGGAGCCAGCATATTGTTGAGCGTACATGAAAATAACAACGCCCCCCGTGCTTCTTACAGCAATGGTAAAACTCAAGTAACACTAAAAGCAGCCAAGAGCACCCAACATTTTTGTGATAGATATAGCTGTACGGCCAGAGAGCTGCAACCCCAAGGGCTATGGCCCAGAAGGATACTAGACAACATTTCAATTTATATTTTTTTTTCAATCAACTGTTTTATCAGAGAAGAAATGTTTTGAAGAGACATCCCTATTTGGGCACAGATTTTGTTGTAAGATACACTCCTCGCATCCCTTGCTAGGGGCACTGCCCTGCCAAGCCAGACAGTCAGGCTACGGTCCAAGAGATGCTACTCCGGTAGAAATCTTGTTCTTAAAAACGCCATATTTAAATCTATAGTAGGATGACCTTGAATAAAAATATATTCTAAATCTTCTAAGCTGTGGCAAACCAGAAAAAGCACTCCAGCCTTTCTGATGTGCGAGAGGCTACATCAGAGAAAGGGCTCTGAACATCCCAGCAGCCGGTGATCATGGCGTGCATGCACCCGTCTCTTGCAACATCCCAGGGATAGGCAAGATTTTAATTTGGGGGGGAAGGGGGGTAAATAAAAAAAATGTTGGTTCCTCCCACCACAGAGAATTGCTAAGGGGAAACTGAAAAGCGTTCAGGGGAAGTGGGACTGCTGGCTGATAAACAAGAGCCTCTTTAGGAAAGCAGGGATAGCACTGATTTCCCCCCAAATAAATTATTCAGTGTTGCTTGTGACAGCAAAAAGATGCTTCTGCTCTTACAAATAGGCATTAAAAATCTCTGCCGAGTTCCCCCGCAGGAATGGAGGGTCTGTTGTCATACAGGGCTGATACCCCACTCACTAAAATCATATGTCTTCGTAAAATCTCCTCCTGGGGTACTGAAAGGCTCAAAGCCAAGAGGGGCTAAAACGGAAGTGTAGAGATGGGTTCATTTTGCTTGTTTTTTCTGTTTTTCAACAAGATTTCCCCGTGTTACTCAGGCAGGATCCATTAGCATGTGCAGCCCTGCGGGCATTAACCACAGTCACTTGCTTCATATGTCTGGTTTTTACTAAACCCACCTTCTCCCCCGACTCGAGAAAGCGGAAGTGCTCGCCCTGAGCCTGCCACACCGCAGCACGTGCAAGAGGGAAGAGAATAATTTCTGGAAGGGTTTTCCAGGGTTTGTTATCAGCAAAAAACTGAAGAAAAGGGGAAAACTGATTTAAAAGGCATTTTTCTTCCCTGTCCTCGGCAGTGCCCAAGGCCAGGCTGGGGCTTGGAGCAACCTGGGCTGGAGGGAGGTGGCCCTGCCTGTGGCCCGGGGTGGCCCGGGGGGGCTTTAAGGTCCCTCCTGACCCAAACCATGCTGTGAGTTTACAATTCATATCAATCGGTTCCAAATCTATTGCACCATGGAATGAGTGCTCAAGCAGTCTTAATGAAATGACCACAGACCCAAAATAGAGATTGACCAAGACCCCCCAATGTCCGAGGCAGCAGCGGGGTGAGCTGAGCCCCCATCTCCCGCAAACATTAACCAGCCGCCCACCGTGTCCAGCTGCGCTGCTGCTTGGCAGCTGTCACTGGCGATAGCTTTACACATCACCACTGCTGAGAAAAGGCTCCACAACCCAAAGCTCACGTTGCCCCGTTATGAAGGGGCTTCCCAACCAGTTGTGCTTCAATCAGCCAAGCACCGCACTTGATAATACACTCTAAAAAGATTTTCTTTTTTTTTTTTTTTCTATATCTGATTTTGGTTCTTCAATATTTGAATCCAGAAACTTCAAAATGAGATAAGAAAAAAGCACAACTATTCTCTCACAAACTGAAAAAAACCCAACCAAACCACCAATCTGGTTAGGAATCACAAAACAGAGGTTAATCCTCTGTTGTGATACAACCAGTGGCAAAATAGCAGATGTTGCCAGGTAAACACAGCGTGGATTTTTTATATCGATTGATTCACAGGATAAATCAGACATCGCTTTCACAGAAAAAGCGTCACCTGGTAATATATATCCTAGCACATGGAACGGGCACAAATCCAAAGCATCCCTGTGAGGGAGTCGGAGCAGCTGTGGGTGCCCTGTCCCCAGCAGTGCCCAAGGCCAGGCTGGGGCTTGGAGCCACCTGGGCTGGGGGGTGGTGGCCCTGCCCCGTGCAGGGGGTGGCCCTGGGGGGCTTTAGGGTCCCTCCCAACCCAAACCCTTCTATCACTATGAAATTGGGTTCTTTTTATTTCCTAATTATTATGCCCAGAAGTTCTTCTTCCAATACAATAGACACACGTGCATGTGAATGTATATGTGTGTGTGTGTATATACATATATATATATATATATAAATATAAATTCCTCAACTTTATTCTGACCGACCAGTTTGTTGTTGCTCACCACCAGAGCTGGGGTTTGTGGCCCCGTCTCTCCCGAGCCCTGTTTATGGACTTACCGTTCACCAAGTAACACGGGACCACAAGTCACTTCCCAACCACAAAGTTCAGGGGAGTGTTTTAGCCATACAAAGCATTAGTGGCCATGGCAACCATAATGCAATGACCTTTTGGCTTTTTTTTTTTTTTTTTTTTTTACAGCATCAAATCAATATATCTGCCTTAGGAGAAAAACTGGGGCAGTCCCACATTGGCCTGGAAGATGTGTCTAAGAGGAAATTTTTGTTTTTTTTTCATGCTAAGTAAGATTAGAAATAGTTGTTATATAATGGGATGAGCCTTTAGCCACTAATGGAAAAAAATAATTAAAAAAAAAAAGTCACATTAAACTCTTAAACTTGTACCTATGCTAAACCCCAGAGCCTACCAAAGGTTGGGATAAGCACTTGTTTGTGTCAGAGTTTGTAAAATTACACAGTGCTCCAGGATTATTACGGATCTTGTCAAAACTACTCCAGAGGCAGAGGGGAGGATTATGGCAGGGAATTGACTTTCTCGGACTGATTTTAATGAAAAAGTCAGATTTCTGAGACAACATTTAATAACGCTTCCACTTCTCCCCGCAGCTTGGAGCATCTCTGCCTTTCTCCCCCCCTCGCTCGCCTGTTCCCAAGCTGATAGCAGCACTTTGATGTACCTTTCCCGGCCGGAGCCGGTCGCCCCCTGCCCCAGCCCTGCTGCAGTAGGGATGATTGCCAGCCCATAAATATGACTGCGCTGTGTCAGGCTGATCAAAGTGTCAGGCTGTCACATCTGCCTAAAAAAACCAAAGCTGCCGTTTGCACTTGATCCGTAACATATGTAGGACATACAAATGCTGCGCTATAAAATTACTCATCTTAAACGTGGTAATAATCAGGAGTGGCTGCTACAGATAGCCTGTTATTATGCATGTGTTTAAAATTCAGATAAGGAATGTCTTGTTATTACTTTTACAAACCCACAGAGCGTCATGGTTTCCCCAAGCAACATTAACCAACCTGCTACTGAAACGACACTGTCTCAAAAAGGGACTCTGTTCCTCCTCCTAAGAGGACATTTACACCAGGGCTACACTGTCATGTAACACAGCAATGAAACATCTCCACTTAAGTGTAGTGCACTCCAACCTTCCCCACACCCTTTTGTTCTTTAATAACTGCTTTGTCTACCATATGGATTGCTTACTATAGATTTACACCTATCCCTGAAGCTTTAGGATGAGTCGTGGTGGGTTTGTTGGGGTTGGGTTTGTTGTTTAGGAGTTTTTCCTGCCATTTTGGTGGGTTTTTTTCTTTCCTTCTCCTTGAGATCGCAGCACTGAACGAAACGGTGCATTTTGGGAAGCCTATGTCAGGTTGCTAACGAAGCCTTGTGCCTTCCTTGCGGGGTGAATCGGGATATAACCCGGACACTCAAATTCCCCTGCGTGCTACCACAGACAGCGTGCACAAAATAGGCTACCTCACTTTAAGGATAACTATCCTCATTTTTTGTTATATTTTTCTTAAGTGCACAGTCAGATTTGTTTGGGGGCACAGGCTGCAAGTAACACAGTCTTTAGACTTTATTTTCTTGTCGAGGCGATGTGCAAGCACAGCACCAGCGAGCCAGCACCGGGCTGCCCTGCAGGCTTTGCAACAATTAGGGCACTCTCCCCTCTGCATCGCTTCCCCTCCTCTCTCCCAACACATTCACTTTGCCTTCTCGTTACTGGGTACATAATGAGCCATTTCTTTCCACAAGAAACCTCGGAGCGTGCCGCAAGGAGCCAGCACCTCCTTGCAACTGAGGAGTTTCAGCTCCACTTTGCCCGTCCTCCCCGGTGTCCTCCAGCAACACGCACAGACCCCCCACCGTGCCTTGGAGACCGCAAGCTTGCTATTGTAGTAAACATATGGAAGAAAATAGGTTTAAACTGCTGGTATATTTCCCCATGCATGGTGAAACAAGGAGTTAATGTTAAGGAAAATCTTAAAGTTATCACAGAAAGCAAAAAAAAATAACCACCTTCCATTTTTTCTCCATTGGGGTCTGGAGGAAAAGAGAAACCTGGGGATGTTCTGCCCAGTGCCATCGTGGGATGGAAACCCCGGGTCAGGTCACCCCAAAAGTCATGAGCATTTAACAAGTCTCTCCCCTACCCCCTTAGGGGCCTTTCGGCATTTTGACCAGAACTGTTATTTTATAATTGGATCTACAGACAGTTTTACCAAAAATCAGCATTATTGCAGCTACAAGCTTCTTTTCAATAATGTGTTCTTACAAAATCACTATCAAAAAAATGCAAAGCAGCACCTACCAAAATAATTTGGAAGCACAGGTTCAACATTCCCAATGAAATTGTTCTTAACAGACTACTTCTCCAGGAAGCACGTACTGCAGCCCTGCTGAAACAGGGCAACCAGATGTCACCCCTTATTTGCCTCAGTTTACCAAGTTAATCAGTAAACAAGCCAACTCCAAACACAACTAACTACTCCTTACTGCTTGATCTCCTTCTCCTTGGACTTCACACTTGGAAGCAGAACTTCTGCCTGCTTGGAAATCAGCTGTGAACCCAAAAGGTAGCCAGAACGTGCGTGCTAAATATTGCTGGCTTGTTTCTACAGCACCACAGAAGAGCAGATGAGCTCCCCCATACTCAGACGAGCTCCCCCATACTCACAGCCTCTGAACCACCTGTGTTTGTCTTCTGCTGGCAGGTAAGACATAGCTAAGAAAACCTCAGACCCTCTGAGAAACAGACTTGATAAAATTCATTTTACATCTCATTGCGTTCTACACCGCTACATTTCAGACTCATCTCAGCAGTGCCAAATTATTCAACACTTGATAAAAATTGTAAATTTTTCAAAAACACCACACTCAACCTATTGAGAAGGAGTTTTGCATTCAAAGCCATTGCTGAAGTACAACATACCTTCCGCTGTTAAGGCTGTACTGGATTTCCCACCTTGAAATAGTCTCCTTTGAAAATATTGTATTATTTTCACCACACAGGGATGCAAAGCTTTAACCATGAATCAGAAACATCATTGTTGCACACAGGGAGGGGAGGGGAAACCCAAAAACGTTCATTCCAAAGACAAGTGATGTCAGTGGCACGCAGGGAAACTTTGCTACCTAGTGCAAAGGGACCTAAGAAGAGACCAAGAATTTTTTCAGATTTACCACCTGAAAGAGCTATTTGCTTTCACAGCATGGCTACAGGTTTCTTGTAAACCAGCTGTCAATGGCAATTCATGAGCTTTGGCATCTCCTGAGTCACTCAGGAGCTACGAGAAGTCAACTTGTACTCTCTCCTCCTCCTGCATCACCCATTTCACTGGACACACACAGGCCTTTGAGCACCAAGGGTCATACAAAGATGTTTTACCAGCCGCAACATCAGAGCAATGGTAAATGGTCAAGCCTGGCCAGGTCCCAACCCACCCAGCAAACTCCAGGCCTCTTGTCCCTTCATGACTACATCATCAAGTAGCAAATTACATCCTACTCTCCGGATTTAATCTTCCTTAAGATACTTAACATATCCCACCATGGCCGTACCTGAGCCCTGCTGAGCAACACATGCCACCACACCACTCCTCCTCCTAGTTTACACGTGTGTAACAAAAAGGACCCCTCTTAGCTTCATGCTTCTAAAACGTGTAGAAAGGCCTGAATGTTTGTCACTGAAGATATAACTCCCAACTTTTCTAAAGAACATGGCTGTTGAGTCAGAAAGCATCATTTTTACACAACCACTTAATCATGAAGAAAGATGCGCTGTGAAATTATCGCTCTCAAAAAGCAACAGCATAAAGGCTTCCTCTGTTGACAAAGTACTTTTTGATATGCAGCAGAGAAAATACAGTCAGTAAACAAATTTCTGCCTTTGGCAGATGTGTTCTAATTTTCTCTTTTCTTTGTATATCCTGGAAATGACATCCTTTGGCCAGGCACCTGCCCTATCGGCCTCACAGCCGTTTGCTCACTGCCCCCAGCAGGGTGGCGGGGGGTGGGGTGGGTGGGGGGGTGGGACAGAACCGAAGGGCAAAAGGCGAGCAAACTCACGGGCTGAGATAAAAACAGTCTAATCCCTGAAATAAAATGATAAGAATGAATTGTAATGACAAGGATAATAAGAAAAATAAGAGAGAACCAAAACCCAAGACAGACAAGCGATGCGAATGAAAACCAACTGCTCACCACTGATTGACCGATTGACCGATGCCCCACCAGACTCCAGCCAACGTCCTCCCTCGTTTATACGCTGACCACGATGCCATACGGTATGAACCATCCCTCAGGTCAGTTGTCCCAGCTGTGCCCCCCCCCCCCCGGCCTCTCACACCCCCCAGTCTGCTCGCTGGTGCGGTGGCGTGAGGAGCAGAAAAGCCCTCGTCTCTGTGTAAGCCCTGCCCAGCAGTAACTGAAACATCCCAGTGCTACCAGCACAAATCCCAAACCCAGTCCCATATTAGCTACTCTGAAGAAAATTAATTCTAGCCCAGCCAAAACCAGCACATGCCTTCATCAGACATTCATGTAAAAGGACATCACATTATAGCATATCGTGACAGTTCCTCACGACATAGTGCCTGCTTAAGCATAGGAACCTTTGTTGCAAAGGTAGATCTATTTTTTTAAATCAGGATTTTTTCCTGGGTAGCCTGAAAGGAAGGAGACATCCCTTTCTAACCATTCCTTTAAAGTCTCCCTTGTCGTACTCCAAGAATTTTTTTCAGACTTCCAAGCAATGACCCAGAAGCATCTTGCTGGGGCAAAGGAAGCCCGTATCCAGAGGACTTTCCTTGCACTAATAAGAACAGCTGAATAATGTTGAAGCATTCTCTATTTAACTGGTACCGACAGAAATTTACCCCAAGGAAAAAGGAAATGCAGAAAAAAATAAGTGCTTTTGCTCCATTTTTCAGAAAAGCTTGACAAAGTGCAATGCATGGATTATTCCAGCGGCGGCTCCTATGAAATCCCTCCTCCACTGTTACCACTCTGGAGAGCAAGGGGGGTCCCACGCCAACATGAAAATTGGGACAAACCCCTGGCAGCCTGGGTACTGGCTGCATTCCTGCGGCAGGGCACAGAGCCAGCTCTACCCACCCTTGGCTGGTGAAGCACCCTGCACCTCAAGGGTCACCACCTCAGAGTTTCAGCCTACACGCCATCGGCTCAGCCTGGAAGGTTGTCCTTGGATCCACACTCCAGAACACCAATTTTAGACTCTAGGACCATTAAACTGCAAGTTCAGGCTATACATTCAGAGGATTAAAAGAAACACTTCAGAGATGGAAAGAAGATAAAAATCCGGTTTAAAAAAATTCTTTTCCCTAAGAGAGTTCGGCCAAATTGTGGGTCACTTCCAATAGCACAGAAATATTTCCTCCGCATCTCAGAGCCTAGCAAGAATAAGGACGGATTGCAATGGAAATAAATTTATGTCAGTCAGCTATGCATGCTGCCACTACTGTTTTTCACAAACTAAAAAAATCTGATGTCTGATCACAGTGTAGTGTACCAATAAAAAAAAAATAAATACAATTCTACACTCACCAAGCAAAACAGCTGCTCATTAGTTCTGGTCCACATTTTAAAAAATAGCTTCTGGAAACAAGAACTTGAAAAAGAGCTTAATTTTCTTTTCTTCTTCTTAAAATCAATTATTTCTAGTCTTACCAACTGTGGAAAAAGCTGAACCAAGTGCATTTCCAATTCCAAAGCCAGACAACACGTAAGAAGCATTCAACCAGACTTCACGTCCCCAAGGCGATTCCCTAGCATCCTGCTCCCAGCCCACAAACCTACGTTTTCTGTGCAGAGCCCAGAGAGCTGCAAACTTAGACTGGACATTCCTGGAAACATCCTATGAATTTTAAACACTTCAAATGTTTACCTTCGAAATATCTACAAACATGATAGGGCCACACCTTCCAGTCATTAAGGACTCCGTACACGCACGCTATCTGGATAAAGCCAGGCAAAAGAAAGGATTTTCTTGTTTACAAGTAACTTATGTCCCTACTCTATGTCCCTATTCTACCTCCTGAAATCTGGTATAATATTCCGTCTTCCACAATTCAGAAATCCGGATCAAATCCATGAGGGTGGATCTTGCTAGAGAGCAGACTGGAAATTGCGATTACTCTTTACTCGACAAGCCCATATCCTTAGTGCCACCAAGCTGGCGACAGGTTTTACCCTCCGGGGACATGATTTCACCCGGCCTGGCCTTCCAGGCTACTGAATATTTGGGGGCAGAATCCTCTTAGACCTTGACCACTTCATTTTTCTCTTCTGCTTGAGCAGGGTCTAAACCTCCACGACTCAACTTGTCCGGCCCCGGAGGCAAAACCGCATTACAGAGCGCAGTGTGACAAAGGTGTCGCTGCTGGCTTCAAATGAGCTAAACAGGGAAAGAAAATGAGCAAAACCAAACCAGGCTGGAAACTAAAATATCCCTGCTGAATTGTTGATTCATTGCTTAGTCTAGAACTTGAGGCACGATTCTCCCCACGTGGTTTTTCTCCCGTAAGATCTGACCGGTCAGCGTAGTCACAAATTGCAAAGAGCAGCTCAGAAATGTCGCGTCCAACGTTCTCCGCGAGCTCACGCTTGAGGACAACGGGCAATGTCTGTTTTAAAGTCACGATTTTATTTAGACCTAGCCAAACACGTTATTTTCCAAAATATTTCCAAAATGTTCCTTTCTGACTGAAGAACTTGGATGCCAGGCACCAGCCCAGGTGAGCTTTTAGGGCTGAATTATAAACCCATGAAAATAAGAGTTTATAATGGAAACGCTCACAGGCTTTCGCCTACAGCTACGCTAGTGGGAACCACGGTAATAAAATGAACACAATCACTCACCTTGTTTTACCAGTTTTTATTGCTGTAGAGAAAATTAAGGAACTTAACATCTTGCTCTCCACTAAATTGCTTTTTCTTCCCCAGACTTTTTTGGTGTGCCCTTTGTGATACCACTTACTTGTAAACATCCTCATTTTTGTCTGTGTATTAAAACACATGCATTTGGCAGCTTAGATTAGGATTTTTCTCTCTATAATGTTTAACTTCCTAATTGGCCACTTTATTCTGAATCTTATTCAAATTAAAGCAGGGCTATTATGCAAGGCACAAAAGTTCAATTTGAGTAAAATCTGGGAAGGATTTTCTTTTTTGCATGAAAACAACAGCATAATAAATGCTAATCATTATAATCTTTTCAAAGTGAAAGCTTTTTAAGAGTATTTTTGCATTTACGAATATAAAACATGCTTCCAATTTACATTCTAAAGGTTTGCATAGAATCCAAGATGAGAGATGGAAGAAACCTATATGTCATCCCTTCAATCCCCTGTCAGTGCTGGATTGTATCATCTGCTGGTAGATATGGAATAAGAAGGTTTAAGAATTATACATTTTAGCTTGTAAACCCATAATCACCCTACATCAATCACAGCATGCAGAGAAATTCGGAAGCCTAAGTTTCTGTAGCGCTGTGCGTCAATCAAGTCCCCAGCAAGCGCATACATCAACGACTTCTCTTGGTCGGATAGAGGCACCAACTAGGGTAGAGAAACTTGACCCTTTTTAATTAAATTGCTTGGATGATGTGTTTTATGGAACTTGAAAATTGACCCAGCTAATTTAAATCTCTCTCCCCTTTAGTGACACAGTGGCATCACAACTGACCTATTTCTAATTTGCCCAAGAGAGGTCACCAAGGACAAATGAGAGGGTTGTAAACAGCTTCTCTCATCTTATTAAACATCACTTCTGCAACGTGTATAGATTTCAAGTAAGCAAGGTCAAGAAACCATTAGAAAGGTTAAATTGGAAACATGAGAGCATGCAAGGTGGTCACAAGATTGTTCCAAGTCAGAAAATTAAATTAACCCTAAAGAAATCCCTGAAGGTGACTACATCTTCATTACTTTTATTAGGGACAAAAATCAAGAAGTAGGGGGAGACCTATAGAAAACAAGATGCAAAGCACCAGCTACCCAGAAAGCCTTCCCACTCCTGAATTCCCCCCCCCCCACCATCTGATCACGTGTGTTCAATATTTCAGGTTCACTTTTCACCAGCAATTTTCGCAGTTTTACCGATAGAGACGTCAGCATAAGGCAAGCGGATCATGTGGAGACACATTTTAAAAACTACTGCACTTGTATTCATCTTAAAATGCAGTGCACGCTCATCCAAAAGGGGGATCAGAGGAATACTGCAGGCAAAATAGCACTTCAACATCTAAAGAATATGCTTACTCAGAACTTGGTCAGCCAAACCAGAAAAAAAGAGCCAGCCAAAAGCATTCTGCAGGACCCACTGAAGCAAATTAAGCGGTATAGATGACTAAGTCATCGCTAGAAAATGTACTTTAGTGCCTAAAATGATACTTGCTGAGTATATCCCAAACCCTTCTGCTCTGGCTAGACCCAGCTCTCTGAACACTCAGAAGTTCATGCTCCCTGAGAGAACCAAGCCTCAGAAAACCACCCAGTTCTCCAGACATGCCAAAAAACACCCGACAGACTCCACCAACATGCCCTACAGTCACTTTTCATTAAAAACACGTAAAAACGGGCCCCATCCCGAGCAACTGCAAGTCCACCCTTTGGCTGGACTGTGTTGATGCTTCAGGCCAGGGTAACAGAAACGTTCTCCTGGAAAACAGGTGCGATGGGTTCACGCCCCTCCACCAAAAGTGGTCTGAAACACAAATCTCCCATTGCATTTGCAAGAACTTCAACAAAACAAGCACGGCTACTTCTTCCTCTAACGATGCTGTAATCAGAAAAAGCATCCCACCTACGCCCAAGCATGTGTCATTTCAAGTACAGAAGGTACCTCCCAGCTCCGGAGCCCAGCAGAGGAAAGAGATGAGACTGCAGACACGTTCCTCCTTAGCAGACGTTGGTATTCAGCACGCCGGCTCCTACAAATCTCACTCTTTGGCATTTAATTCTCCCCATTCACTGTAAATGACACTTAGGATCCAATTCATCATTATAAATGCTATTCCGAGAGCCAGGTCCCTAATGTTCAGGATATGCAGGGTGAGCAATTTAAGTCTAGGTTCACTGTAAACTCTAGATATTATATCCAACTACCCCAAACTACATGACACCAAGTTTGAAATGTAATACCAAATTACACTGAACTGCTCATGGTTAAGAAAATTACACATTTCAGCACACGTACCCAAAGCTTTCCCAAAGAAATAGCTCCTTCTTCTTCTGTGATCTTATAAGATAAATACAACTATAAAATTATCTGGTTTTACTGGTCTCAGGATAAAAGTCCTGATCATTTATATGACATTAGACATGTGTAAAAGATGTTTACATTTTAATCCTTGTAATAAGTACACTACACATCGCCTGGAAGAACAGTTTCAAGCATCTCCCCATAACATAGACTTTTAAAGCACATACAAATATCCTTCACTTTTCCTGCTCCTTGTGCCGTCAAACACTAAAGACCCTGCTGTTGCGTAAGTGTGTATAGCCTGGACATCCAAGTAAGCAACAAAAATGGTAATATACTTATGAAAATAATGTATTTGACAGTTTAATCAGGTTTCTTTAGTCCAAAAGAGGAAGGATGAGGGGTCTGAGCAAGAGGTACAACAGATTTTTAACCTATTAGATTGTAATTGATGAAATTATGATCCCTCCATTGTTCTTGGTCATAAACAGAAAGATTAGATCAGATTCCTTAGCATTAGAGAACATGTAGGTTGGACATCGGAAAATCTGTTGGTGTATCAATCATCACAGCATGGGTTGAGTTGGAGGGACCTTAAAGCCCACCCTGTTCCAGCCACTACTATGGACAGGGCCACCTCACACCAGCCCAGGTGGCTCTAAGCCCTGTCCAACCTGGCCTCGAACATTTCCAGGGACGAGGCATCCACAGCATCTCTGAGCAACCTGTGCCAGCGCCTCGCCACTGCCTTTCTTCCATTGATGCTGGTGATGGTCAGACAGCACCTGAGCAGGAATTTCAAAGCCAAAATTTTAAATGTCAGCATCTAAACAGAAGCAAGCTTCCCTTTATTTTATTTTTAATCTATTCTTTCTTTATTTTCCCCAGTTTTAAAACTGGGGTAGCATTGCTTCTGATAGAATTATTCCTATTTTTGCTAAACATTTTCTATACCAATAGGCTGACAAATGCATCAAACACTTGCATATCATGCTGAGAAAGGCTCATAGGAAACACAGGAGGACTCCGACTCCTGCAAATTCAGGTATGAGCACTGCTACTTCCAGAGAACAAAAAAAGATCATAACGAGAAACGTTAAAGCGCAAAAAAAAAAAAAAAGATAATTGTTTTTTGCCTAAAAATCTAGCAAGTCCAGAGCTCCTGAAAACGTAGATGATGTAACTGGAGGTAAAGAAGGGCAGAAGTACGAAGACCCAGCAGCAGCACAGCCTGCCCTGCCAGCCGAGAGCAGGAGACCAGCCCTGGGCAAGGGGTTGCTCACATGCTCACAGCAGCAAAAGGAAGGGAGAAGAAACTCTCCGAAATGAAAGCCACTTCCTAAAGCCTGAACTTGAAGCTGATGGCACCAGGAGCTCAGTGCAGGTAAATCTTTCCATCACACAAGTGACTGCCACTGGGAGATGAACTGAGGGAGGAGAAGAGACACTAAAGAAAAAAAATAATCTGTACTGACTAAAAAGTTTTCAGCAAGTATCAGACAAGCAACAGGGCCTGGCAAGGTGAGAGTCACAAAGTTTTTTTTCCTCACCAAAATTGCTGCATCTATTATCACCTGGTCTGCAGGAACACAAGCAATGCGAAAGACACTTTTATATCGGGGGGGGGGGGAAATGAATAAATGAAAAAACTTATAAGGTAAGCACTTGTTCTCAGGCTTCGAACATTATACCCCAC
The DNA here is from genome assembly GCF_023634155.1 of Falco peregrinus. Classification (NCBI taxonomy): domain Eukaryota; kingdom Metazoa; phylum Chordata; class Aves; order Falconiformes; family Falconidae; genus Falco; species Falco peregrinus. Next base: position 22,377,288 of record NC_073743.1, read on the forward strand.
CAGCACCTTCATCCCGCACGATAAAGGACAAAGCGATGACAGCAAGAAAGCTGAGGTTTCATTTCCAGAAAAGAAAAAAACCCCAAAAACCAATAAAAAAACAATATCCTGACAGATCTGTTAGGCACAGTCCCAAGGGAGGCTGTGGGAGCCTGCTCGCTTAGGGCTTCTAAAAACCACAGCAGACGGATGATCGGCAAACACTGTGTGGGAACAAGTCTTTCCTGGAAAGCAAACCCACCAGATGAGCTCCAGGCTGATGGCAGCTCCAGCGCCCATGATCTATGACACCCCATTATTTTAATTCACTGAAAACTTATGTCCCTGCTAACCATGGCAGCTCCCTTCTCAATCCAATCTCCTCAAGTTCGGCCTAAGTAAATCTCTGCCAGGCACTAAAAATGAAAGCGAAACCTTTCTCCTAAATGAAATTTGCTAATTAACGTTATGTTTCTATGAAGCACAAGGGTAGGAAGAGCAGGGATTGCAGTGGCACGCATTCCCGCTGAGCATTTCTCACAGCCCAACAGCAGGAGGGAACACAGTGCAGAACCGACAGCGTTTGTCATCACATAACGCACAAATAAAAGGAGTATTGTTCAGTAATGCAGTTCTCAAACCCTTTTTTCCTTCTGGAATGCCGCTTTCCTACATGTTGATACACTCACCAAATTGAAAATGATGGAAAAATCAATGTGTTGACACAAATTCCATAGTTTTAGCTACTGATTTTCAAACTTCTGTTTTTACGAGCAAAACAGTTACTGGCTCACTGATGTCCATTTAAAAAATTACAAAGATCCCATTTATCCTAGCTCTTTAGGTATCGCAAGCCCCAGGAATTCAGCCATTGTGTTTGAAAACACGGGATTGTAAAGAGGCAGGTGATCCCCCCCGCAGGGCTGCTGCCACCAGAACACCACCAGTCACCATCGGACCCACAGGAGTGGACAACAAGAATAGAGGCCCAACCACATCGTGTGATTGGGAGATGCCAGCCACGATGAAGAGCAGCACTGCACCTCAGCCCCTGCCTTGGAAAAGGCCACCTATAATAATTAAAGACTTCCCCCCATCCAAAAATATCTCCTGCTTTCATTGTAAAAGTTGAGACGCAGATGGAGGGTGGGCAGGAGAAGAAGGTGAAGCAATGAGACAATACATGCAACAGAAGGAGAGGTGGCTCGGCACTCAGACACCTGGCTGCAAAGGAGGGGGTGAAGGGAGGACTGCGGCATATCGCTCCCTACAACTCCCTGACAGGGGCTGGAGCCAGGGGGGTCGGGCTCTTCTCCCAGGGAACAAGCGACAAGATGAGAGGGAATGGCCTCACATTGTGCCGGGGGAGGTTTAGGTTGGGAATGAGGGAAAATCCCGTCACAGAAAGGTCGGCCAAGGCCTGGCACAGGCAGCCCTGGGGAGGCGGGAGTCACCGGCCCTGGGGGTGTTTAAAAGACGTGTAGATGTGGTGCTCGAGGCCATGGGTTAGTGGTGGGCTTGGCATTGCCGGGTTAACGGCTGGACTCGATGAACTTAAACATCTTTTCCAAGCTAAACAGTCCTGTGATTCTATATGGGCAGGCAAAATACGCACAGTTACAGTTTAAGCTTGCGGAGATAACAGCACTAATTGTCCCACCACCTCCTTGGAGGCACCTCCCAGCAGAGCTCCAGTCCCCGGCTACGTGACATCCCAGGGGCACAGCTGGTGGGCAACAATAGCATGACAGAGTATACATTTGTTGGAGTGGTGCATGTGGGTCTTACAAATACAACAAAGGAACGTTCAGCAGTGATAGTACCAAGCGAGCACTCAGGAATCATCCATTCCATTAATCAAAAAACTATTAAGCAATATAGTTCATCAAGTGATGTAAAAAGCAGTCCCACAGGCATATATTATTATTATTATGGAAAAAAAAATCTAAATCAGCTAGTCTTTTAACATCAGACTTAACCAATTCCTGACAGGCTCCTAAGTGGTGTTCTGTGCCCCAGAACACACCATGCGTGCTCTATGTAGTCATATAAAATGCAAATATAAAAAGGCATATTAGAGAAAAAAATCTGTTGGCCGAGTTCATAAACATCCATCTGTTTTGCTGAATTCCCTGTCAAGGGGTAATACTTGTAAACGAAATATTCCAGCTAGAACGTCTGTTCTACAGTTATTAAAGACTTGCCTTTTTTTATTTTGCCATTTATCAGGAAAAAAATAATCAATTTTTAGAGAACCAAAATGAGTTTGGGAGGGAAATGGAGTTTGTTGTAGTTTTGTTCACTACTTCTATTATGGTTTATGAATTCACATTAAATAGCCTAAAATCTTCTGTGATTAGGTATCAAAAAGGGTAGGAATAAAAAGATTAAATCAGTATTGGCTCATTTTAGTTGTTATAGATCAAGTTACACCTCCCAAGTGATTAATGCCTGAAAGTATTTTTTCTGTCTTAGTTAAAAAAAGTTACCACATTAGATCCAGGGGATGAGAAATAGGCACCACTTTAGACCACATGTTGTTTACTCTATCCCATACATTATTTCCTAAATCTTGTTATAGCAAGTTCCCCGTGTTATCCCATCATTTCTTAGAAGTGAAACCTCCTTGTATCACTCATTCATTTTCATCCTTAGGTCATTAAAATCTAAAAATGCTGGTAGGCGATCGTATCTAATATTATATTTCCTCATTTATTAGCCATTCTGTGTGCACTCAAATAGATCTTTTGGAATTATCAATGAATTTAGACAATCCTAAAAATAATTCAGTGTTACAGCTTCCTTGCCTTCCCAAGGGGGGGGATTAAAAGTTCTTCCAATCTGCCAGGCTCTAACCTTGGGTTCAACAGCTGTCCTACCAACTAGGTGTCTGCTAAGGTCTGCGGTAAAGCCCAAGGTGTAACCACCAGAAATACTACAGAAAAAAAGGATGTAATTTTTCACTTGGGTTACCTTGTCCCTTTGGAGTCTCCTGGTGCTCTGTCTGGACAAGTACACAGCAAAGTTTTGATTCTTACCCGCACAATTATAACATATTCCTTGCATTTACTTTTTTTTTTTCCTAATACCAGTGAAGTCACCTGATAAAACACTGTGACACGAGCAGCAGTCGCACACTCAAAGCTGAAGAACACATTGATGGTGTCAAACGCCACTTCAAATTATTTTTAAATCATTTAAAGGTCTTGAAGCTTGGCTGACAGGGGTTTGGGAGCGTCCAGGCTGACCTTCAGCTCAAGGAGAAATATAACAAATGTGTTTTCTTTATTCTGTGGTACTTGCTCAACACACACAGCTCAGTCCCACAATAAAACTGGTTGGAGTAACAGCTGGAAAATTCCTGCTTTTTCTTCCCGGGATATTAACCACTGTGAAAGTTTCTTCCACGAGAGGGAAGCCTAGAGAGGCTACACAGCAGATGACAACTCCCGTAACACCGCGTTGAAACTTTCTCACAAAATTAAGTCTTTCAGGAGCTCAAAGGGCAACACAGGCCAGCTGCGCTTTTCCACTGGCCTCATCAGAGTGGAAATATTTTCAATTTTTGACAAAGCATGTTTTAACTATTTTTCTAGGTGTTTATTTGTTGTGGGTGTTTATTTGTTGCCACTGAATCAGTGGCAATATACCCATGCAAGGAATGGAGTGCTGAAAGTATATACAGGTTAAGATCAATTTGTTGAAGGAAAAAATAAATAAATAAAAAGGCGCTTAAACACCCAAGTGCTACACTTCTGACTCAAGAATTTAGTGACACGTAGCCCACATTGACAACTGAGAGAGTCTTCAGATGGACTATATGGATATATATTTTCCCTATAGTTTCTAGCCATCTGCTACTGGTGATGACCAAAGGCAGAACATTGGTCTCAATGTATCTACAGCTGTGCCACAGCTTATCCATTCTTCGGTTTGGGTTTGTGGTTTGGTGGTGTTTGGTTCTAGGGGTTTTGGGGGATGGTGGTTGTTTGGGCTTTTTGTTGGTTGGTTGTTTTGTTTTGGGTTTTTTTACAAGAAAACAGTTACTATAAATAATTTTCAACGTAAATAATTTTCTAGTTCTAAGTCACCACTGCGTCACACAAAAAATTCCTCTCCCATCACATCAGAGAGCTGGTGTGCACCAAGGGGCTGGATGCTACAGTGTGGGAGTTCCCCTATAAAGGAACCATGGATTCCACTTTTGATCATCCTCTGAAACACCAGCATTTCAGATAAATTTCAGATAAACAGTCAAGCCAGAGCCTTTGAAGGGCTGATCCTGCAACAGTCCATAAATAGAGACATAGGACAGGTTAGCGAGGTTTCTCTCCGAAACCCTCTTGATTACTAGAAATACCAATAATCAGTAGCCTGTTAAATTGGGAGGATTACTAAGATACTGGAGAGGGAAGCAGCTCTTAGTTTCTCTCCAGTGCTCCCATTTCCATTTCAGATTGAAACACTTTTACAACTGGAGCACGTCGGGGCTGTAAGGACCCTTGAGAAGTCCTTACAAAAAGTCTATCTTCCCATACATGGCAGGCTTGATGCATAAAATCCTAGACTGATTAAAAACAGTTTTCATTTGCTACGTTTTCTTTATCGAAAGCACTTTAAGCCATGAAAACGTTAAGGGGAAGGGCTTTAATAGGGCAATATACTTTCAGTACCCCTCCAGCAGCCTGTTCCACAAGGAGTTGCCTGTTACCTTTTAGCGGTGACTGCTTTACTGACTGTTAATGCTTTTAAAAGCACGGTGAAATCACGTTCCAAGTCTTTACGGCAAGAGGGAAAGATATATGCCCCTTCTGCATACCAGTGGCGTGGTAATCTTAACCTCCAAAGACATAAATGTTGATGTGTTCTACGGTGCCAAACAGCACAGTGAGTATTTAAAATGCCATGAACAGACCGATAGTTGAGAAGCGACGCTACCCAAGATTAGACTGTAATTCAGTGGAAGAATCTCTTCTTAAAACCCGCCTGAAAATTAAAGCTCACGATCATTCCTTTGCAGTTTTGTGCAGAAACGGGAGACAGAGAGAGATGAGGATACCTACTGTTGACATCAACAGAGTCTTCCACCCATCAGGAAAGCACAATCGCATGTCCCACCATCCCACCACCCAATCCTCTGGACGAGAGCATCGGGCTCTCCAGCCAAAGCCTGTCTGGCAACGATCCCTTCTACATCATGCAACGGATCCAAAAGATTCCGTTTTCAAGTGTCAGAACGTTCAGCATAGCTCTACCCTATCCTAATCCTTGTCTCTGTACGAGCAGGCTTTTCTGAACATAGGAAGTTTATTTGCTTTGCCAAGCAATGATTAACACAACATACTGGAGTGTGAGACCTTAATTTCTCCTCTTGCCCTCTCTCCCTTTGCTCTGCCATGTTTCCATCTGCCAGTGCCTTAAGTCAATGATGTTCTGCCAACATTGCTCAGTGACTTCCTCAAAACCAGAAAACAACAAACCCACACAAAAATTCTGCTCGCTCAGGAGTACATGTCCTTCAGAAAGCAAAGCAGCACTTCTGCTTGAAGCTGTTGCCAATTTTAAATGCCATACATTAAATGCCACCTTATAGTATGAACCATTTTCACACAATCAGAAGAAAAAAAATTAAAAATCATAATCAAGGTCAGAAGACCCCTACAGAGATAGTCTAAGGGCAGCTACCAGCAGGTTGCACTGCCTTGTGTCCAACTGGGTCTTGAATGTCTCCAAGCTGGACACTCCACAGTATGCCTGGGCAACCCATTTCACCGTGTGACCACACCTTGGAGGAAAAATAGTTAAGTTTAAACAAACATCTAGTATTTCAGTTTGTGTACATTGCCTCTCATCCTTTTCACTGTCTTGCCAATTCAGAAATCATTAGCAGTTCTTCCAGTTTCAGCCAAATAGTTGTTGAGCAGAGTAAGCCCCCCCACCCCAAACTTCCCCCCGTCACTGCAGGGATCAGGACCTACCATGCAAAGCACAGTTCATCCGACGAAAAGCTCAAAATTACACAGCACAACAGAAAACTCACATATGTGCATTCACTTAAAAAGAATAATTAGAGTGATTTTATTAGTGGTTGCCAACAACCATGATCAAGGCCAAGTAACAACTTGAACTAGTAAAAGCCCACCCTGGCAAAGCGTGGCTCCGCAGGCTCCCTCCAAGGGTGAGACCTGATAACAGAATGGCCCATTTCTCCATATCTGTGGGACTCCCCATCCCCTGGGTAGGGACCATAGTACAGGAGTACGTTCACAGCTGAGGATGTGAGGTTAAAAGACCAGATATTCAGACAGAAAAGTGGTGGGAAGGAGGCAGATTAGGAAAGAGCTGAGACTCTTATTAGCTGGTTTGATCAGGTACCATGAAAAAATATATGCCTTTTCTAGCTGGTAGAAAAGGGTTTGGAAGAAGGGAAGTGATCTTCAGTTTAAAGGACTTTAAGACTGGAAAAGGCACGGAGTTCATGAGGGACATTGGGGGAACCAGCTGAGAAGAGAGCTGCCTGGGCTCCCTTCCCAGGGGAACCAGTAAGAGTTTAGGAAGACCCAGGATGGCCAAAAGTTGTAGAGCTCCTGGACCAAACTGGATTGAACCTATTTTATTTTCCTTGCCCGTGTTGTTCAAAACATGGCAGGTCAGCAAGACTAGCTAGAGCATAGACTGGATTCCCAGAGAAAAGCAGCCAGGTAAGACTGAGAGCTTCAACACAGCCTGCCTTCCAACGTTCCCTTAACGTAAACACACACTGCTCCATCGCGTAACCCATGTGCTTGAACAGCTCTGAGCTCATCTGTGCTCTGAAGGCACCAATTGTCCATCCTTTCCCCAACACAAAAGAACATTTTATCCTCTTTTCTCAAGGTTACAAAGGCAGTGCCTGGGGATGCTGCTCAATCCTCGGCAGGACAAGGCAACCAGGGCGCTCTTGAACAGGTTTAACTCAGTGATCTGCAATACACAGTAGCTCCCATCCATCCAACAAACAGAAACAAAAAGCATCCGCTTAGAACAAGCAACATTCTTCAATAATGGCCATAAAGAAAATTATGCTGAACTCTCGCAAATTCTAGTTAGTCTCAGTTACCACATGATTTGGTGTTCCTTAGTAGGTTTTATTTCAAGGATCCCCAACCATTTTTCTCCCCAATAATGAGATGACCGAGGACTCGCTACATCCTTCTACAGGCTGATGAAAAGGCAAAAGACCCCTTGAAAACGTCAGACAAGCATCTTTCACAGCAGATATCTATATTAAGTCAATGAGAAGCCACAAGTGTTCTCAGATGCCTGTTAACAAACTTCTGTTCCCGCTGCCATATACTTACACAAGTGCTTTAAAGGAAATACAAAGAGGCTGCCAATTCCAGCAAGCTGCATAATGAGTTCTTGTCTATTAAAAAGTCCCGAAACCATAAAAATTTGTACATTCAGTGCCCTACGGAAGTTTGGTGCTTTTTTTTTTGTGATCTTCAATTCAAGAAAAGCAGTTAATTTCTAACTTCAGAATTTTCATCTATTTTGAAGACAATAAATATGCAGCAGATAGAGCAATGAAGAGATGATTAGACACATTTAAACAAGAATAATACCTTGTCAGAAATAAATTACTGTAGCAGAATTGTCATATCTAGCTTTACTTCTTTTGAAGAGAGGAAAAAAAAGAAAACCCACAGCACTTGAAGTGCATTTTACATACTGGGGGGGGGGGGGTGTTGGTGTTGCCTTTTTTTTAAAAAAAAAACAAACAAAAAACAAGCAACTTCTCACAAAGAGTATTTCTAGCAATCCAAAAAGTAGGACTGTTTCTCCCTACCTGCTACCATGACCTTAGCTGTCCGACTGATGATAGCTCCAATGCCTTCTAGAGATGCTTCACACTGGTAGACACCTTCATCTGGCTTGTGGTGCCTGGAGTGGACTATGTTTTGTATCAAGAGTGATCCGTTGGCCAGCTGCTGCCTCCTTTCGTCTACCGCCAGGTTTAAGAAGACCGTGTCTTTCTTCCATTTAATAACTGGGGCTCCTTGGTCTGATTCTGCTACACAATTCAACAGCACGTTGCTTCCACGTATGGTGACAGCATCGGAAGGCTCGGTCAAGAACCTCAATGATGTGAAAGTCTTGATCAGTGAACCTGAAACAGCAAAACTGTAAGAGATGAGGCGGAAATACCAGCTGCACATTTCTATGGAAGAAACATACAATATTAGATATAGAAACTCAGTATAAGGAGCTACTGTACAACCCCCAGAGGCACCATAGACATGGTTGGCAAACATAAGAAATTAAGCTGTTTCTCTGTAAATTGTTTTTACACACACAAAACCCCACCAAGCATAAATTATATTTTTGCCCCATCACTACAAAAACAATATTTGTAAATAAACAGATCTTATCCGTGTAAAACATGGAGATCAAGCAAAGCTAAAAATCTGTACAACTACACATGCCTGCATTGTAGATTAGCATGAAACCACCATACCTCTTGAGGTTTATTTGGAGAATTTAATGGCTTACAGGACCTACTCCGAGGTGCACCGAGATGCATTTCACTGTGCCCAGCACAAAACCAGCACTGGGTTCTTAGTAAACAAGGGGGAGGAAAGCAAGCGAGCCTGCAGCCTGATCATCCGTCAGAAACTGTGCCAAAAGCTTAAACCTGGTGGATCATCCTCCACCTCGCCAAAAAAATGTTCTCCTCATTGCAAACAGTCTGGCCACTGCTCTCCAGGAGGCAGCAAAAGAAAAGGGAAAGCAGGGAAGAGGCAGGGGAGGCGCTGAGCGCCAACTGTGCACACATACCATGTCCCCAACATGGCACTGAACACCCGAGATTCCCACCCGCTGCCAAAACAGGGGACAAATTCTGCCACGTCACTTTGGTAACAAGACACCAATAGGGGTAGGAGAGAAATCAGACTTTAAAGGCAGAGGGAGATGATCTCAGAGCAGAGCTACAATATTGGGTCTACCAAAGAGTCGAAAAATCATGAAAAACGCTTCAGAACGTGTTACACAGAAGGGCACAGCTCAAAATACCATTAAGGGGCCCTTTTCTCTACTGCACCAAGCGTTTCCTGGGAATTTCTAAACAGCCAAAGCATGTACAATTTGTATTTTGAGACAACATAGTCTTCTCGAGTCTCAGCGACTACACTTGAGTGAGAAAGTATCAGAGCAGTTTCCACCACATCGCAGGAAAATCCAAGTTTCTAACACATCATGGACTTGCCTATCCAACCCCACACAGGGGGGCACCTCCCAGTGCATCCTCTGGTTCCCAGACAGGCTGCTCCCCAAATTCCCAACTCCGTGCAAGTGCCAGCACCACTGTTCCATGCTCCAGCACGGGGGGGGGAGCAACTGCATATGAATGCAAAAATGGCTTTTTTCCCCCCTCTCCATCAAATTAATCCTTTTGCTTAATTAGAGCAAGTGAAAACAAAAACTTACATCATAAAGAGCCTGATAAAGATCCACAAAACCTTTTATTTCTTGAAACATTTATTTCTTGAAATATTTATTTCAAAAAATATGATTTCTACTTTGTACCTCAAACCAAAGCTTTCTATGAATATCTGTATAACAATGCATAAACAGCTACTCAGTATTTCCTTTATAGAAATTAATTTTATTGTCAAGTACCTCGTTCCACCCAGACACTAACCAAAGGGGCCAGGTACCAGATTTGCCTTCAAAGCATTTAAACAAAAAGCAAAAAAAGTTGTGGCTTTAAATAAATTAATAAGATTTAGCAAAAAAGGAACGCAAGAGTTGGAAGCCTCAAGTTGTACAGTTTCAAGCACAGTAACAACAGCACCATAAGAACATGGAATAAAATGTATCGTCTAATGACATCGAGAAGAACAGTCTAATCCCGATTTGTTTTCCCATCTGTCTTAATGCTCCGATTCCAGCTACTGGAAAAAACACATCAAAATTATGCCTCAAAGCTGCACATTGGCACAAGGCACTTTTGCTCCAGAACACAGGTAACATTACAGAAATATATTTACAATGGAGTTACCTTAAGAGTTATCTTAAACCCGTGTTACCTTCCCTGCTCCCAAAGGCAACTGCGTTCTGTTGGTAAAACACAGTGCTTCTGCTTGGACATTTTATTTACGCCACCAAGACTTATAACACAGTTTAACACAGCTGTTTATGACAGCGTGTTAATGATTTTATGCAGCTATTATCACAAGTAAATAATCCACTGCTGCAGAAGAAATGGGGTTATTACAGCTTCCAGTGCAGCAAATGCAGAAGTTACAGAAGTTAAACAAAGATTAACTTTCTTTTCATGCAATTACCCTTGCAGTTCACTTGCAATTTCAGTTACTCACATCCTCTGCAAAAAGCATATTTAACTTAAATTGCTTGACTACAAGGAACCTAACAGCTTGAATAACCTGGAAAGCTTTCTGAATGTGAGGAAAATTCAAATCTTCTTGGAAATATTATTCCTGAAGATAGAGGTAATGGTGACACCTTAGAAATGGAAGAAAAACGACCATGTCTTTTCAGAAGATATTGCTCGGAAGGGTGAGAATCTAAAAGCCATGTTTTTGTAGAAGGTAGTGTTATAGATTTGCTAATAAGTTAAGATTGATTGACTTTATTTGATTGATTATTTGATTTTATAAAATCAATCATGTAATAGAAATATAGAAGGATAAGAAATATATTTTAATGAAACTTATAGTAAAAAGCTGCTATAAAAAATCCTCTGTACAGCCCCGTACCAAGGCCGGAGGAACTGGTCAGAATCACCTAGTAGGAATGTTTAGAACTTAGATAACAGACTTAAGATTTGAGATGATTGTTTATATGTAACCTAGGAGGATGTTCTAAAATGTCAAAATGAGAATTTATGTGAACTGGGAAGAGTCGAATGAAGCAACCCATAGTTGCTGGCCAAGAAACAGTTACCTTAAGTGAAAGGTAATTCCGGCAGGGGGAGATCGCGACCACCGACTCATATACCACCTACCCAAATCGTACCCCAGACCCATTTCCGGACCTTTCTAACCTTTATTGCGCAGAATCGGATATGGGAGGAGAGTATGTTAATGATTTATGGGAAATCTTATGATTATGCATGAATATTTAATGAATATGTATGAATGAGTTTTATATAAGGTGTATGATTTTGAACCATGGTGTGCGTCGATCGTGAGGGGACTCACTCACGCACCCGGCCGTCAATAAAGAAATGTCTGCTTATCTACATCACATTGGTGTCAATAAGTTCTTCATTCCGAGATTTCGGTAACAGTTTTGGAGACCCAGATGGGACCTCGCTGAAGGAGACGGGAGGAGTCGGGGACCTGATCAGTTCCAGCCGGCACCGAGGATTTCTTGGGGATACCCATCGATCCCCGATCCGTAAGGCTCTTCCCAATGTTCCCTGGATTTTGGTAAGACACTTCTTTTTGTAATTGTAGTAAGTGGGTTAGAGTCCCACTAAAGCAAGTGCACTAAAGGAGTGGGTAGGAGTCCCACTATAATAAGTGTATGGTAAGGAGTGGGTTGGAGACCCACCAGTGGGTTTGAGTCCCACTGAGTAAGTCTGCCTGTCAGACGCGGTGAAAGCTGCGCAGGGTTGGACTGAAAGGATCCTTGCGGAAGTGGAAGCCTAGGCGTCTGCCCATAAGACATAAGCGAAAGCTATTGCAGGGTTGGACAAAAGTGGAAACAAGAGAACCTATATGCTATAGTGTTCTCTAAGGTAGTGCCTCTAACAAGAAGTTAGGAGGGGTTTTTCTTCTGATACAGAATTGTTTATTGTGTCTGTGTATCGAGAAGAAAATTAGAAGTGTATAATATTGTGTTTTATGTCTTTGTTTAAAGTAACAATTGTGGAAAAGTGTGAGTGTGGCTGTAAGGGTGAGACGTGCAATTAAGCACGAAAGCGACTGTGGAGCGTGGATGCGCGGATCGGGGAGACAGAGTTGAAGAATTGTGTATTGTACTGTGAGTGATTATACCATGGCATCTAAGTTAACTCGGTTGTTTAAAAGTAAAAGCATGGGTAATCTTGCTGTAAATGATAAAAACCCGAAAAATTCTCCATTGGGATGTTTATTGGCACATTGGGGAGATTTATATGAGGATTTGCCAAAAAGCCAGATGATTGATTATTGTAATAATTGGTGGCCTTTGTATATATTGGATGATCAGGAAAAGTGGCCCATAAATGGAACACTGAATTATAACACTATTCTGCAGTTAATGTTATACTGTAAAAGGGAAGGGAAATGGAGTGAAATGCCATATGTGGATTTGTTCTTTTACCTGAGACAGAGAAAAGACTGGCAGGACGAATGCAAGTTAACTGATGGAGATAATTTTGTGATGGCTATAACTGCTGATAACAAGAAAGTAAAAAGGTGTTGCTCAACTTGTGAGATCGGGAAAGGTTGTTTAAAGAAAAAGATTGTTACTGAGAGTGATGATGGACCAGAATTAGATATATACCCTCTTAGGAGAGAAAGGAATCAGGGTCGAGAATCTAAGGCACGAGAACAGGCGATTGAACCGGATAGTAGTGGAACAGGAGATGTGGAAGAGAGATTATCGGAGATTGTAATTCATACTCCTGTTTCACGGAGAACTTGGCAACAGACACAGACTATAGCTCCCCTGCGACAGGGAGTTGGCAGTGATGGACCGGTCTATGTGAAAGTACCTTTTACAGCTATGGATTTGATGACCTGGAAGCAGGCAGCAGGAAATTATAGAGAAGATCCTGAAAAAGTAGGCAAGGTGGTAGATACTATAATTAGAACACAGAATCCAGACTGGAATGATTTACAGGTGATCCTGGATAATGTGTTAGATGATACAGAGAAGCAAACGGTATTAAAAGCTGGTAGAGTTGGATGTGATGAGTGGGATTACAGGTGGAACAATAGAACAGAATTTTCCATCTGGGGATCTACAGTGGGATCCAAATAATGTAACACACAGAGAAAGACTGAGACGGTATCAGAAATGGGTTTTATATGAGATTAGACATGCCATGCCTAAATCTCTGAATTGGTCTAAATTATATGAAGTAAGACAAGATAAAAATGAATCTCCCTCAGAATTTTTGGAAAGATTAAAGGAAGATGCCAGAAAATATACTGATTTGAGAGTGGAAACAGAGGCAACACAAATGCAACTGGCTTTGATTTTTATGGGGCAATCGGCACCAGATATAAGGAAAAAACTCCAGAAACTGGAGGGAGAGAATTCAAGGAGTTTGAATACAATGCTGGAAGTCGCATGGAGAGTATATAACAACAGAGAAAGAGAAGAAAAAAATCAAGGAGAACAGATTTATTGGCAGTAATGACAGGAACGGCAGACAGAGGAAGAGGCAGAGGAAGAGAACGGGGATTTAATGGAAGGGGAGGTTGTATGCACTGTGGCAATTGGAAATTTAATACCCCCTTAGGAGTAAATCAGTGTGCTTTGTGTAGAGAAGAAGGAAAACTGGAACATGATTGCTTGGCTACCATCAAGTATGTTTATTCCTGTCGTGAGGATCTGAAGGATGTACCATTGGAGCAACCAGACTGGGAATTGTATACTGATGGAAGCAGCTTTATGGAAAAAGGAGTCTGATACGCCGGATATGCGGTAACAACAGAGACTACAGTTATAGAAGCAGGAGCATTGACTAGTACCACATCAGCACAAAAGGCAGAACTCATCGCTTTAATTCGAGCCTTAGAGCTAAGCAAAGACAAGAAAGTAAATATCTGGACTGATTCAACATATGCCTTTGGGGTAGTGCATGTCCATGGAGCTTGGTGGAAAGAGAGGGGGTTATTGTCCTCTCAAGGATCAAACATTAAACATCAAACAGAAATTTTATGATTATTGCAAGCAGTTCAAAAGCCAGATCAAGTAGCAATCATGCACTGTAAAGCACATCAGATTGGAAATACAAAAATAATAGCTGGGAATAATTTATCTGATAAAACAGCAAAAAGGGTAGCAAAGAAACAAGCATCGCAAATGGCAATAATTCCTTCTAAAACAGTAACCCTTCCTAGGGAAAAACCGAGATATTCAGAGGAAGATGACAAATTGGGTCAGTTATTAAATGCTAAGAAAAACTTAGCTGGATGATGGATAACTCCTAATGGACAAGTAGTAATTCCACCTCTTTTGATGAGAGAGATAATTCAAACAAGACATCAAGTATGTCACTGGGGAGCAGAAGTCTTAGTAACATCTTTACGAAAACAAGTAGCATCTGTTAAGATGTTGGGAATAGCTAAAATGGTAACTGCAAAGTGTGAAGTATGTTTGAAAAATAATCCAATGATTAAGAAAAAGGTTCAAATGGGTAGACTGAAATCTGGTGTAGAACCTGGAGATTATTGGCAAGTAGATTTTTCAGAGCTGTCCAGCCAAAATGAGTACCGGTACATCCTGGTAGGGGTTGATACTTTTACAGGATGGCCAGAAGCCCTTCCCTGTTGCACTACACAAGCAAAAGAAGTGGTGAAGTGGTTATTACAAGAAATAATTCCGTGATTTGGAGTTCCTATTGGAATTTCTTCTGACAGAGGTCCACACTTTGTTGCTGAAGTAGTCCAAAGTGTTAGCAAAGTATTGGGTATTAATTGGGACCTACATGTGTCTTGGAGACCCCAATCTAGTGGGAAAGTGGAAAGGATGAATCAAACTTTGAAACGACAAATAAGTAAAATTTGTCAAGAAACCAGTCTAAAGTGGCCTCAGGCGCTTTCATTGGCATTATGATGAATCAGGGTACAGCCAAAGAGTGGAACCTCAGTCAGTCCTTATGAATTATTATATGGAAAACCATATGAGTCTCCAGAACCAAATCCAAACGTACATGTAAAAGGAAAGCAGGTTGTATATAACTATTTGCTTTCTCTAGGAAAAACTTTGGCTGCAATTCGAAGTGCAGTAATTTGGAATAGACCTTTATCCCTGGAAAATTCAGTGCATGATTTCCAACCAGGAGATTATGTCTATGTGAAGACCTGGACCTCTGAATCTTTACAGGAACATTGGAAAGGACCTTTCCAAGTACTGTTAACCACTTTTACGGCTATCAAGATAGCAGAATCGGATGCTTGGATCCATTATACTCGAGTGAAGAAAGCACCTATTCCATGGAAGATTATCAACCGTGACCCAAAGACTTTATAATTGACTTTGAAACATGTCTAATTTTTCATATCAGGTTATGATCGTTCTTTGGATTCCATTTTGGTTGGTAGTGTTGGCAGGATCATGGGCTGACTTGGTGGACAGGAATGAAAGACAAATAGATACAGAACATGTGATTGAAATTCCCAAACAAACGGCTGAGGAAAATTTGATGGTAGGATTGATTAAAGAATTTGCCAATTTACAAAATGTTACGCAGATCACTGCTTGTTTACCAATACCGAGGGCAGTAGGTGAATCTATTCCATGGGGAATCTTAACCATGAATCTGACCAAATTAGAATATGAAAATGAGACAATGGATTGTAAACAAGAACCTAGGGAAACTTGGGAATTGCAAAAGGTTAAAGTTGGGGAAGAATCACCAGTATATTCAACCATTTGGGAATGTAAAGGATGATTTGTAGCTAAACTGGGATTATATGGAGATTTAGGGAACAAGGGATGGTGTTATTACCCTAAAATGGCTACAACAAACACCAGTGTATGGACAAGAGACAAAATGTGAGAAAAAGAATCGAACCCTACAGGAAAAGGAAATAGTTTGGGATTCGGTTTGGTCTATGACCTTATATTCCCATTTTCAGTATATGGCAAAAACTCCTTGGTGTTTTACCTGGGATGGAAAAGTGTTTTCAGTATTACCCTGGGTCAATGATAGATCAACTTCATTGGGAGAAAAGGAGAATAAAATAGTGCCATGGTGGAAATGTGAAAAAGTGTATGATTGTAGCAATGCAGACTTAATAATTCAAAGAATCCCTCCTTTGGCAGCTGATTTAAAATATGGTTGTTTTTCTCGAGGTCTTAAGAATAATCTCAATCTACCTAGCGCCTATATACCCAGAAGAGGAATTATGTTTAGTTGCAGAAAAGCTACTATTCAAAGTCCAGGACATTTAATTTGGGCATTGAGTGATGGAACCTGGACAACTCATCTACCATTTGATGGTAAAGTGAAACAAATTACTTTAGGCATGCCAACATTGTGTCCGATTTGGAAGAAATCACCATTTAGAGGATCCCTAGAAAATTTAGAACTGAAACGAACAAAGAGATCTGAGACAAATGATGATACTTGGAATGAACCATCTACAGGAGTGAAAATTGGCTGGGCACTTGAATCACTTTTAAATCCTATAGCATCATACAGAAACAGAGCATGGCTTTATAAGTTAACTGGTCAAGTGGAAAAATTAGCAAACGTTACCAAAAAGGGGTTTAAGGAATTGAATATACAATTACAGGCGACCTCCAGAATGACTTTACAAAATAGAATGGCATTAGATATGCTCCTACTTAAAGAACATGGAGTATGTGGATATCTCAAGGATAAACTGGACCACTGTTGTATCCACATTCCAAATGTCACACAAGATGTGGAACATGATTTGGATTTATTAGAAAAAATTGAAAAAGAAACAAAATCAATTCAAGAAGATATGTCAGAAGACTGCTTAGGGAAAATTTTTAACAAATTAGGATGGAACTTGAGCTCTTGGATACAATCCATAATCAAAACTTTGGTTTTGTTACTGATTGTCTTTTTGATGATCATGTTAGTATATGCATGTTTGAAGAAGCAGTTTACCAATAGAATTGCAATTAATTGTATGATCATGATGAGAGAAGTACCAACTAGTCCACCAAGGTATAGCCCACCACCAAAATATCTTGAAACAAATGATATGTAAATAATGTGAAAGTATTGAAATAATAATTTCAACACTTTCAAAGGGGGGAAATGTTATAGATTTGCTAATAAGTTAAGATTGATTGACTTTATTTGACTGATTATTTGATTTTATAAAATCAATCATGTAATAGAAATATAGAAGGATAAGAAATATATTTTAATGAAACTTATAGTTATAATAAAAAGCTGCTATAAAAAATCCTCTGTACAGCCCCGTACCAAGGCCGGAGGAACTGGTCAGAATCACCTAGTAGGAATGTTTAGAACTTAGATAACAGACTTAAGATTTGAGATGATTGTTTATATGTAACCTAGGAGGATGTTCTAAAATGTCAAAATGAGAATTTATGTGAACTGGGAAGAGTCGAGTGAAGCAACCCATAGTTGCCGGCCAAGAAACAGTTACCTTAAGTGAAAGGCAATTCCGGCAGGGGGAGATCGAGACCACCGACTCATATACCACCTACCCAAATCGTACCCCAGACCCATTTCCGGACCTTTCTAACCTTTATTGCACAGAATCGGATATGGGAGGAGAGTATGTTAATGATTTATGGGAAATCTTATGATTATGCATGAATATTTAATGAATATGTATGAATTAGTTTTATATAAGGTGTATGATTTTGAACCATGGTGTGCGTCGATCGTGAGGGGACTCACTCACACACCCGGCCGTCAATAAAGAAATGTCTGCTTATCTACATCACATTGGTGTCAATAAGTTCTTCATTCCGAGTTTTCGGTAACAGTAGGTGCTGAAGGGAAAAAAAAAAAAGGTAGAAAAGTACTTGAAAACCCATTACTACCTATCTGCAAGAGCCCAACTACTACGTTACACCTGAAGTCAGGGCAGCCTGGAGAGCTCTCCCAATACCACATCATGGCATTGTACCCTTGACTTCCCCAGAATCTTCTCCATTTCTACCTCAAGCAGCAAACACTAAACCTGACTCCTCTAGACCAGTGTATAAGGAATACACTACATCTTATACATAAACCTATTTCAGCACCTAAAAAAAAATAGTAATTAATTTCACAATATAAGCCAGGATAAACAGCTGCAGCCTTCGTTGAATTAAGGGAGAGAAATCTCAGACTTGATTAGACCCCACCACACCTCCCACCCACCTCCTAGGTGCATAAAACTAAGAACTGTCACCTGAAAAAAAAAAAAAAAACCACCAAAAAAACCCAAACAGAAGATCCACATATGAAATTTAGAAGAGTTTTAAACTTGCCACAAGAAACCAAGCTCTGCTAGCACAGCTCATGAAAGGCTCGTTGACCATGTTCTAACAGCCCAATTGCCAAGACTATTTCAACACTATGCCTCAAAAAAAAAAACCAAAACTGCTTAAAGTTTCTTATTATTGGGGGCTTCTTCCCAGGGAAATGTGAATTTCTGAGCGAAGATTTCCGTATTAATTGTATCTTCACTAATGACAGCACATGCTTAGGTGTGGACATCCATACACATACCCTGAAACAGAACTGAGCCTAGGGAAGAATTGCAAAAAACACCGACAATTGCAACCTCTCCCCCTACTTTTCCTGATGGTAGGTGTACTTTGAGGTTTAAGGCAAACCTAAAAAGAATTTCCTTGGATCGCTTTTCTCCTATATAGTACTAATCTTGCTTAAAAACACCAGGATTTCAGTTGGTGCCCCAGCCCCAGTCACCCACTGCCCCTGTGACTGCCACCCCAGGGGCAGGCGGCTGAGGAATCGGGGCAGAGCACCCCACACCCACGCTGCTCCTCCACACCCTTTGGGTGCCTGCTGCCAAAACTCCCCCGCTCCCCGAGAAGGTGACCAAAACAACCCTCCAGCTTCGGGATGCCTTTCCTCCCAGGTCATACACTGCACTGTGTTGTTTCTTCCCACGTTTTGCAGACTCGGGAGTGCCACTTCCAAAACCGCCTCTCCAGCTACCTATTGCATGGCTTTTTCAAAGCTGGAAAGGTAAAGATGATCAAAATGTTCTTTAATATCCCTCCAAACCCTGAGGCAGCTCCTTTGCCATTGCACATTATGGTGTCTCCTCTCTGAAACTGCTTCAATGTCAAGCTACTTGGCCATCTTCGTACGCGCTCAGAAACAGACCCACTTTAAAAGAGAGACGCTAAACCTACAATTTAAGCCCCACTGTGATAGCTCAACTGAAAGCAAAGGCAAGGAGAAAAGAAAAAAAAAAAAAAGGTGGCACCCAGGCAGGAGAAATAAACATTAAGAGCTCTTCTAAAGCTGTAGAACGTGCTTGTGCTTTCCACTCCCAGGTTTTCTCTCAGAGGGAGCAAGTCTCTCCCTCTTTTTTTTTTTTTTTTTGCCAATGCCCTTAGTTTTCCATCAGCACCTACTTGCAACCCCTCAGAAATCCAAGTCATTCAACAACTAAGAAAAGGCCATGGACTTCAGTAGTCACCGAGATGTGGAGAACGCCCTCGTCCACATCTACACCCAGCCCCAGGCTGATGCTCCCTAGTTTACAGAACCCAACCTACACCCATAGTGGTTGTTAACCCTTTCATCCACCACCTGCACCACAGCAGGGACATCCTTGCGGCTGCCTCAGGACCCCCTGCCTTCCCTGGGACTCCCTCCCAGAGGCTTTACAAGTCAGGACAAGAGAGGGAAGCACCCTTATAGCTGCTCCACCTTCTACATGCACGCTCACAGCTCTCAGTTAAGGTCCAGCACTCTCACATTTGAGGACTTCAAGGGTGTTAAAAGAGTACTGCAAACCTGAGCATCCTTTAGCCAAAGAAAAGAGGAAAACTTCAGGTGAAAGACCCCTAGCGTCGGTACCTCTCTGCTTTAGCCACCCAGACGTTACCCTGTGCGATGACCTGCTTTGTGAGACAGGAATAAAACTAATGGGCTTCTCGCCCTGACAGGCAACATCAGAGTAACTTCCAAGGTTATCATACTCCAGGCCACAGAATAAATTAACATTTAAAAGATGATCTCTGATGTGCTGCTTAATCAGTCCCTTGCTTTGAATCCTCCACTTTCTGTTCCGGCTTTGTGAAATGTCATCTTCCAGGGTGGGGGGGGGTTTCCCCCCTTCATGTTCTGCATCAGTTGCTTCCATATAGAGAGGGAAGAGATGTCACAGTTGCAAAAGCATTTGACTGGGCCACCCCTGGAGCTGCCTTCTTTTTCAAATAAAGATTAAGAAATAAGACTTCTGCACACAGACCATTTGAAATCCGTGGATGCAGAAATACACCCCAAGTCTAACTAAAATTTGGTAGCAGAGCACTGTAGCTGAACTAAGTCTATTACAATGAAGTGTATTTATGGACACTCAGAGTATACATTTTCTCAGAGGATTCCCCCTCCCCCCCCCCCCCCCTTAATCTGCAGAACCTGCATATATTAGCTTAATGGCCAGGCTAATAAGCATTTATTTACATGCTTAGGTAATGCAACATACACAGCAAAAATTGATACAGTTTTATCTGTCTGCCCAAAATACACTAACACAACGCTTAATATATATTAAAAAGGAGAACTCTTGTTTTAATGTTTTTATTATAACTTATGATGTGCCTCCTGGGGTGTTTCAGCTCTATGAAATTTTGAAAATCTCGCCTCGCCTGCATTTGATGTTCAAATGTCAAAATAAAAACTCCTGCTTCAAGAAACGTACAATGCAACACACAAGCGCGTGGTACACTGCAACATTGTTCAATTTTTATGTAAAAATGAATATGTAATTTTTATCAGGACTTTGTCATGATGTTCCAAGATGATTAAATTTTTTAAGTTGTGCTATCACAGGATTTTGGACTGCATTGAGGTAAAAGCGCTTGTAACAACTACTCCATGATAACTCTACCATATTCATTGAATTGTTACAAACACATGGCAACCGGCTGGCTGATTTTTACTTGAAAGCTTTAGTTTGATAAAACCAAGGTGTTCAGGGGGGTTATCACTAAGGGTAGTGCCTCCACACCGCAGTATCCCACTGCTTACATCCAGAGTGCCCAAAACATCAGTTACAAAGAACTTTTGCTGGGTACAATTGATGTGCAACACCTAGAAAAAGGGCTTTATCAGGGCCAAGTCCAAGAGCACGGAATAAATCCATCCTGCATCCCATGTTCAAGCCACCCTTCTATTTTAAAATCTGTTGCATAAGGCAAAAGTAAATGAACCCATTAGCAAACCAAACAAGCCAAGGTCCATGTATACGAGACCGTGACCCACATGCAACACTTGGGTTTGCCACATCACCTCACACACTCGGTGCTCAGATTTGGCCAGGCTGCAGAGATTGAACGAACTTTGATGAATGAGCACGCACACACTCAAAGATTCACCTTTCCACCACCCCTCTGACTACTGAGGGCTCTGAAAGCACTTAGTGATTGGACCCCATCTGACTCCTTCCCCAGTAACGATATTTGGGATAGCCCACTCAATGAGAGAACAGCTCCATAAGTGACCCCAGGCATTCTCTGGCCACGAATGGGACACTCCTTCCCCTCCTCCACCTGGGCTTCCCTCTCTTCAGCTCCAGCAATTGGAAAGACATGAGAGCCAGCTTGCCCTACTGACCCTTAAAAAGAAAATCACTCTCCTCTGCCAGATTAGGTTACTTGGAACTGAACATCAAAGCACAAGGCAGAAGGTAAGAGCACAACTACTGAAGAAAAAAAGACCATGGCGGTCGGCGGCTGCCTACTGTTAACCCAATGGGGGCAGAGAGGACACGCTGGCTAGTCTATATGTGATAAACGCAGTCATGATTCATGTCAAAAATAGAATGTACTGTGATAAGTGTAATTGTTGTACCCTGTGTGTATCTGGGACCTGTGTCGCAGTTGTGGTGAGTGGGCGTGTGTGGTTCTCCTTTGAGACAATGTGATGGCTTCCCCTTCCCCTGAGGCAATCGCTGCTTGGAAAAGCCCACCAAAGGAGATAAGGAAAGCATGCCAGGGAAAGCCCGCCAAAGGAGACAAAGACCTTGAGATTCAAACAAGCACGCCAAAGAGGATCCAATAGGAGGAGAGGGTGTGCCCTGGCGACCCAATGGGGAAAGAGCAGGATGAACATCCAGCGAGAAGAGATTGGTCAAGATCCGGGCATAAAAGACGCTGCTTTTAGGACTCAGGTGTGCGTGTGGTGGAACTAATTGAGTTCTCTGCACACTCAGCGCTGTTTTTGCTTATTGTTTCTCAACCTAAATTGATTGAACCCAAACTAAAATTGTTTTAATTGTTATCGTTTATAACATATAAAAAATTATTTCAACTACATGCACCCATGGTTTGCTTGCCAGGCTCGTGCACTCAATGAAACTCTGTCTGTGGCAGCCTCTGGAGACAGAGCTCATGGTCTCAATGCAGATCATCTGATGCCAGGGGCAGGCATGCTTGCCTTAGCACAGTATGAGCGATTCTCAGTGCCTAATTTTAGCCACTTCAGCTTGATGAACAAAATCCAGTCTCCCCAACCAACAAGCCCTGCAGTACACACCACTCCAAGCTTATGAACAGATTTAAACTACCAGTTCATGGGAACCAATTCAGAAGATCCAGTTATCCCTGGAACAAAGCGAGAGCATTGTTTTGCATACAGCACAGAGGACGCACAGCACAAGGGTACCTGGCTACATTTAAAAATATGGGCAGTATATCTGAGGAGGACTGAGATTTGCTCACAGCAGCAAGATAACAGCATCTCTTCTGGTCCAAAGCCTTCCAGAACTTCAGGTAGCAGCCTCTGCAGACCTTGCTGCTGTCTGTGCAAAACCCAAAGAGAGCCTGGTGTTTTCTTGGCGACAACAGCAAATTGGATTTTCATTTTGAGCACCCAGAGAAAACTGCTTAACGATTAATTGCACTGACTTGACTGCAATTTTTTTCCCCGCTATGTGCTTTTGTTTCAAATGCTTTAATTACATTACCAGAAAATCATATTGTTTGCTGGCTTTTGTCAGCTTCCCTCAAGACAACCGATACCTGCACTTGCCAATTTGCATATATGAGTCCCACAAAGAAAGAAAAAAACATACAGCACTACACCTATGGACAGAAGCCCAGCATCATTGGTACTTCCCATATATCACGTTTAATATACTTCTCAAGATTAAAGGAATGTAAAAGCATAGCCAACATGCAAGCTCCCGGAGAATATCTGTTCTAAGGCATCTGAAAGTAGCATTACCGACTAGGCTGTTACCATAATTGTGAAAAATCCCATTAAGTTTTCAACCAGGTCTCAGGAGAAGCCTCCAGTGGAGAGGAGGCTATGTTAAGTTCATTTCCCCAAGGTACGCCACATCACCAGCGTGTTGCTGGTTTCCGCATTCTCCCCAGCAGATACTGTCTTTCTGACAAAGAAATTGCTCTCACAACCATTAAGTAGATGTCCAAAACATAGCACGTTTCAGCTTTGCCAATCAGAAGTTCCAAAATAGTGGATTTGAGGAGTCAGCTGAACATGGTCCTAGGGAACAGGGCTGAAACTCCATCCCGACAGGCACAGTATGCCAAAAGCTGCCTGCTCTTACGTCTCTGAGACCTACAGTGCAACAGCCTTGTCTAGTAAGTTATGAAAGAGATATTCCTACACTGATTCTTCAAAGCTCCATCCTCCTCCTGACAGCACTTCCATCTACAGCATCCCACAGATAGGTTTCAATGAAAGGGATTCTACCCCTCTGCTCTGGCTAGACCCCCCTGCAGCGCTGTGTCCAGCTCTGAAGCCCCCAGCATAGGAAGGGCATGGAATTGTTGGAGCGAGTCCAGAGGAGACCGCAGGGAGGATAAGGAGCTGGAGACCTCTGCTGGGAGGCAGGCTGGGAAAGCTGGGGTGGTTCAGCCTGGAGAAGGCTCCAGGGAGACCATCCAGCACTTTCCAGCACCTAAAGGAGCTGACAGGGAAGCTGGAGAGGGGCTTTGTACCAGGGCCTGTAGCGACAGGACAAGGGGGAATGGTTTTACACTGGAAGAGGGGACATTTAGCCTGGATATTCGGAAGGAATTGCTCCCTGGGAGGGTGGGAGGCACTGGCAGAGGCTGCCCGGGACAGATGTGGGTGCCCCGTCCCCGGCAGCGCCCAAGGCCAGGCTGGGGCTTGGAGCCACCTGGGCTGGGGGGAGGTGGCCCTGCCCGGGTCAGGGGGTGGCCCGGGGGGGCTTTGAGGTCCCTCCCGACTCAAACCATTCTGTGATTTCACAGTCCATATCAGCAGAAGAAAACACAGAACAGACACCTGGCTGCAGATGTGGGACTAAATATAGGTGAGCAAAGAGAAGTAAGTTTGGGGTATATAACTGTAGAAGCAGAAAACAACAAAAATCAAGTCAACTAAATTATTCAATCATGTTGCTATTAGACTAAATCAACTAGATAACATAAAAATGCATGGGGAAGAGGACAAGGAGATCAGGACAGAGCAGTGAGCAACACCAAGCATAAGGAGGAAGAGAAAATCCCCCCAGGGCAGTGAAGGAATGAACAGCCAAGAAGCTGGGAGAAAGAAAGGAAAGAAAGGAAGACAACAACAACAACAAATAAAAATCAATCCAGCACTGAAACCAAGCCAAGCAGAAGAAAGCTGAAAGGGTAGAGTTGAGTGTAATATAAACACAAAAAGGCCCACAGATCTGTCCAGATGCAGGTTTTTACTAGTCATTGTGGAAAAACCAGGCTGCCCGAAGGAGATGTAAGCCCACGGAACAGACATCCCTGCTCCGATGAATGGAAAAAGGAGAGCAATAGCTGGAGAGGGCAAGGACATGAAAAGGTATGCAACGGACAAAGAAAGATGTCAGGTGAGAAAAAGAATAAAGAGCAGGATGAAGAAATAATGAAGAGAGATACGGAGTTAAAATATCAAACAGAACACATTAGTTAGCAAAAAAGAAAATCCCTTGGAAAAGCTTTAAGCCAGAGAGACAGGCAGAAGGAGCAAAACCAAAGCCAGTATTTCAACAGTTTGTTGTTGCCCCCCCCCCCCCCCCGAAACGGCGATGCATTTAGGGAAAACAGATCCAAGGATGAAGCTAGAGTGAAGCGGATTAAAACCAAAAAGGAACACACAAACAAAAACCAGACTCCATGAATGACAACTCTGTGCTAAATTTAAGAGCATCCTAGCTCAGACCAGCCTATAGCACAAATGCTGCTGCTCAAACACACATGACAGCGCTCGGAATAAACCCACTTCTGGGGAAGACAAAACATTTAGACAGGGAGTTTTTTGTTTTCCTATTTGTTCATTTCTTAAATGCATTCCTCCTTCCTTGGAGGCCATTTAATAATGCAATAAATTAATTTGTACTTTAGGGTGAACTCTTTAATCCTTTTTGTTCTCTCCCCTCCCCATCAAATGCATACTACTCGATTTGCATGCACTAGTATAATGAAACATTAATTACATATTATTTTGGATAGGACAAGCATAGAGCTTCAATCAATCTCAATAACTCACATCAGGAAGGTGAAAACCATTGTCCAAGCTTATCAGGACAATATAATAGACACAAACAATCAGTAGCACCTGTTGCGGGTGTGATTTAAATGAGGCATCCGAAACCAAAACACACTCCGAAATTTACAAAGAAAGTAATAAATATCAATTATGTTAATGATACACAAACAAATTGTTTTCTCCTGGTTTTGTTAGAAACTAGAGCCATGTTTGCACTGAAGGATGAGCAGGACTGATCTGGCACATCCGACCCGGAGAGCAGGTTATCTCCTGCAACATACTGGGTGATACCGCTGCCAAAAACACCCCACACATACCCGCCAGCAGCAAACTCCTATGACTTTACAAAGACTGTTCTAGTGGTTGGTTATCATCCCATCTGCAGCCTTGTACAGCATCTTCAACGTACCAGATGCTACCGCTGTGCCTTGGGTTGCACGGGGGCCCTCTGCCAGGGCAGGTCCCATGGTCCAGAGCGGCCACCCAGGGCCCCACAAAGCAAACACCAAAAAACACTTTACAAGTGTGCCCACATCTCCTGATGCGTACCCAAGACCCCCCAGGTAAGGAAATAAGTTGGTGGTATCCTCCTCCCATCACCGTGTGCACAGTCTCTTTATTACAATGTTCGCTCTATTCCCATTTACAAAACAAAGACAGACAGTTTCTCGTTCAGTCCTTGAAATTAAAATTCTCCCACTTCTATTTAGTGAAAGGCTTCTGGGAACACCAGAATGGTGTTCATTAAGGAAACAAACTGCAGTGCTACAATAATGTATGTGAACATTAAAGAAACAAATGGGGACTTGACTGCAGATGTAGAGCCCTTCCCTCCTTGCACAATGGAAGCACACAGCAAAGCCAATGGACTGTGTGCCCTGAATGCATCAATTCAGCTTTTTTAAAAACCCAAAAGAATTAAGATTTTAAAAAAAAAGTCTAATCTGAGCATAATCTGAGTCCTAAAACATCCAAGGGCAATCGAGACTGCTGTTGTGAGGGATAACCAACGAATATCAAACTGCTCCCATCACACTCCCTTAATGCATCAGCCTTCCCAGCAGAAAAAACCCACTCCATTTCATTTCATAATAAATCAGTTTCCTTGTTTTACTTTCTTTTGTCTGTCTCAACTACAGTAACAGAAAAATTGAGAGGCTAGACTAGATGACCTCTCGAGGTCCCTTCCAGCCTAAGCTATTTTATGAATTGGAAAAAAAAAAAAAAAAAAAAAAAAAAAGACAAAAAATCTGGCACCCGGCACCCCTTCAAGGCGAGGAAGAATCCAGACCTTGGAGAAAAGAAAAGCCTAAGAAAAATCACTAGCTAGAAAATGAACCTCTCTTTTGGGAGTTTGTCACATATCACAAGCCTCAGTACATTGGATTTGTC
The DNA here is from genome assembly GCF_023634155.1 of Falco peregrinus. Lineage (NCBI taxonomy): Eukaryota > Metazoa > Chordata > Aves > Falconiformes > Falconidae > Falco > Falco peregrinus. The sequence continues at coordinate 22,404,022 of NC_073743.1, forward strand.
TCCATTTGAGCACCTTCTAATTTAAGCATATCCCTACATCCCTTCTATTTTTACTGTCAGCACTAGAGGCACGATTTTGATTTCACAGCAACTAAAACTTGAGTTCCGCATGTTTTGGAAATCAAGCCCAATACATGATGGGTCAGGTTTTGACTTTGACATTGATGTCCATTTACATCCACAAATTATCTGGACCAAAATATAATTCAATATTATATTTTCATGTCCGCATCATGACAAAGAGAGCTTTCCCTGAAAACCACAAAGTAAGAGAACCAGCTTTTGTGGCAGGTCAATATTCAGAAGTCGTTCTGAAAGGCATAAAGATCCAACGAAAAAGCATTAAATATCATTGTAGTTAAAAGGCACCATATAGCCTAGGAGAGACATCGTCCAAGTAACATCCCATGGTCTCAGTATGGGTTTACTTGCAGGATATAAACTTCAGTTGGGAACTGGCTTTTTGCCACCCACGTACAGTAATTTCTCATCACACCTGTCCTTCGGGCAGAAATATCTTCAAAGCCCCTCATCCTCTGCCAGCTAGCAAATACCAATTGACTGAGCATTTCCTAACTAAGAGGGGGAAAAAAAATTATAAAGAAGAAAAAGGAACCAACTCAGCACATTTTGTTCACTGAGCACAGGGAACAGCAGAGCTCCTCTGCCTGGGCTTCAGTGCCCGTGCAAGGCTGGCCTCCAGCAAAGACTGGCAGGTCATGCTGGGAAAGGGGATAAGGCATCCCAAGGGCTTATTCTGTGACCCAGCAGCTGAGGTTTCATGGAAAAAAAGTTTCTGTGGGGAAACCCAAACCATTTCTGCTCAGGAACCCAAACACCTTGCATGAGGTGAGCCCTCTGCCACTCTCACTTCCAGGCATGCCACAACAGCGGATTCGCTTGCCCTGGGCTAGCTACAATATTTACCTTAACACATTGGGAAGTTTCTCATCACATTGTAAGGAAGGATATAGCTTTTATTAAGTGTTTTGTTCCTGTGCGCTCCTTGAACATATGCTGTATTTCAATGGGAGCAAAGATGCAGAAGGAAACCCCCCGGTACGGTTTACCACTCCCTCTCCTCCTTGGTATATGCGTCTTCTGCTGAACAGTTGTAACTCCACTCAAGGGACATTTTCTCCTTCTTAATTCTGCTCTGAGCTACTTGTCCTCCAAAGGACAAGAAGTCTCTGGCTTTCTTCCACCCATAGTTTTTACACCACTCTTTACTCCTCTCTTTTCCGCTCCCCAGTCCTCTCCGTAAAGGCGAAGACGCTCCCTCCAGGCTATCACAGCAGCTGAAGGACGCTTCCCTCAAGCCCCTCAAGAGCTGGATCATTATCTAACCATGGCCAACAAAGGAATCTGACTATACTCCCCCAGGTCCCCCTACCACCAAAGCACTGAGTAAGCACTGAACAAGCCCAGATACAGTTAAAGAGCAAAGTCAAGGTACCACCAAGTATCCATCCCAGTGTCGGCCACCACACTTGGTGTCAGGAACAAGTTCACAAAGAGCCCTTCTGCCCTTCTCCTGCCAGGATCGGTGGTCCTTGGCCGTGCAAGAAGCTGCACTTCTCACACCCAGCTTTCCTGGCTACTTGCACAAAGATGCTTGATGGGAACCCAAGTGGCTCAGTACCAACTGCATTGATTTACGCTTGATTCCTACTGCAGGTCTGTTGAAGAAAACTCCTCGCTGTCAAATCACCACAGTCACCCAAGACAGAGGGGTCCTGTTGCCTTCAGGCAAGCTGGCCCAAGAGCTGGCATCCACCGAGGCTCACAACGCCTGGAAGCCACACACCGAGCTCGCCGTGCAATCCTGGTTTCACCACGGACACCGTTTTCTTGTCTCACTAACCTGTATCTGTAATGACTAAACGGATACATCTGTACCGCTCCTCGAGACCCTCGAACATCACCTTCTTCAGAGTATTGCCCAAGTTCATGTCCAACTCTGCTGACCATCTGCTTTAACAGTTGGGTTAAGAGGAGCAGCACAGCACCCATAGGAAGGCAAGCCCTTCACCCGTATAGCCACGACGGAATTACTATACAAAACCCCCAGCTGTTAAATACATCTTCTGAGACTAGGAAAAGATTAGAAGTCTGCGCACAAAATGTAGTCACTTAATAAAATGTTGTGCAATAGTAACTTCCATTCTATTTTAAACACCGAGCAAATAAATCCAAAGACACCCTGATGTCCTGTTCCCAAACTGAGAAGTTTCCCCATAATAAAAGTTAAATTTTAGAAGTTTGCCAGCTCCCAGGGAAAACAGAAGGAGCAGTCCGGCATTATATTATTCACTTGAACGAGTTTCCAAATTGAAATCACCAAGATTGTAAATATAGAGTTGTAACTACATGGGAAGCCATTTGAAATAATTTCAGAGCTGAATATTGCCATACGGTCCTGTTGATTTCAATGAAAAAAACTACTCATGTGGATAATACTGTGCAGATGGGGCAGCAGCTTTGGGGACTTTTGCCAAGACTCTGCCTGCTCCTGGCCACCCCCGCAGCTGAACGCCTTTCCATGGCAAGGATTTCTGGGGTGCAGGGGGCGGGGGGAGGGGCCTCTATACCAACAGTATTTACATCTTTTAACTGGGGAGGCAGGTTTATGTTGTAACCACACGTCTGGCGTGTTTCTCTATTTGAGGTTCTGGGAAAAAGCAAAACTCAAGGCTGTTGTTGGGAGGGTTTAGATTTATGGTATTAGATAAAAAGCAGGACCAAAGGAAATGCAAAAGAAACCAAGGCTTGTAAATAGAAAAAAAAAAGCCAACAACACACAAACCAACTTTTTTTGGTTTGAAAAAAAAAAAAAAAGAAACCAAGGCTTGTAAATAGAAAAAAAAAAAAAAAAAACCCAAAACAAAAAGAAGAAAAAAACCCACACACAGAAGCCCCACCACAAGAACATACAGACACAACCTCGCAGTCCCTGTCCCCCCAAAGGGGCTGGTGACACACAGCCGACGGAGGTGAAGCCTGCAGCAGGATAGATGGTGCGTGTCCTCCAGGAAAAGCGGGGAGTTACTGAACTGGCCCCACACAAAGCGTTGGAGTCCAAGAGAATGTCAAGGGGTTTAAGAAGGAAGGATTTTTTTCCCCAGATCCTGCTTCTGATCACTCTTCCCTTTACACCAGGAGGTTGGCTTGCATAAAAAGTGTCACTGACCCTACGCGAAAGGATTTTCTCCAGCTCTGCTAAAGATGAGAAAGGTCCTTTACTTATTTCAATGATGTTACAAACTATACCAAGGTTTAATAAGCTGGTGTTTAAGCACATAACAACCAAACGTGCCAACTGCTTCAGGGATACAGCCAGTCTCTGCCTCTCTTCACCCAACCCATCCCCAACCTGCTTCTCTTTCTTTCTACTACAGCTTCTACACATCTCTCTTGCCATTACGGCTGGGTGACTACTTTCTGCTTCCCGTTTGCTTGTTCAGGCAAATCCTGGCCAAGCTACAGAAAGCCACGTTGGCACATCCGACAGCAAACTCCCACAACCAGCCGGAACAAGACAGGTTTTATTTCACATTTTTCTTTGATGCCTTCCAGCTCTACACCTGATTTGAGCTGGGCAAGGGTTCAATTCACACAATTTCAGGATGAAAAAAATCCAGGTCCTGAGCTATAGGGGAGGCAGGTAACAGGAGAAGGAAATGTTTGTCATTATTTTCAGTGAAGTCATGAAAAACGCAATTACCAACTTCAAAAGACAGTTGGGGGGCAGTCCCAGACTTGCTCCATAACCTTTTACCATGGGTAACAGCTTCTCAGAAATGCAAATTCTGGCACTGGCACATGCTGGGGCTGCAGTGGTCCCTGGAGCCCCCCACAGTGCCCCATTGTGTGCTCTAAGAGTGCCTGCTACAATAGGGACCTTATTCACCCAGCCTCCCACAGAAAGCAGGCTGCAGCATTCCACAGCTGAGCCAGAGCCCTAAGCCTTACCCCAGCTGCCCTGAATACCAATAACCCTCAGAGTCCACCCTACATCTTCTCCCGGCTGCAAAGTTTCCAAAGTTTTCCAAAGCAATACCTGTTTGCAAAGCAGTGGTGTTTGCTGTGAACTGCCACGACCACCTCCCAGCCCACCTCTGCACCGGTACAACTGGAGATGGCATCTTTCTAGGCTTAAATCACCAACGTGACAATGCTGAACGGAGAAGCAGCTGCCACGAGCTGAGTGCAAGCCTGAAACTTCTGAAATCATCTACTTGAGTTTACACTAACCATGGTAATCAACAAAAATAAAGCCCGCAACAGTCTGCTTACTGTAGCTGCACACTTGAAACGACAGCCCATTCTGCACATCTGATTTCCATGTCCCATGGTACAACTCAGTCATTAAAAACTTCTCATTAAGACAGGACACATCATCCTCCCACTAGACAGTCCCCTTTCCCCAGCAGGAAAAAAGAAACCCATTCCATGCTTGGATAGTGGGGTAACACCGTGCCATAGGTTCATTAAAACTCATAAACACTGAATAAACCGATTAGCATGTGGGATCTGAAAATCAACGTAACCTTTAAGAAATAGAGAAACACTTCACACTTACCAGAACAAGAAAATAAAAAAAATTAAAAAATCAGAGAAACTAGATGAACGCAGGAGGACACCGTTCCCTGTGATCAGTAGATCAGGGTGTCTTTTAGTCTGCGGCTCTTCCCTTGCCAGGGCAACGCAATGAATCCTACAAGGTTGTTTGAAACACGATTCACAAATGAAAAGCAGAACAACAAAAGAGCTGTAGACTTGTACTTTTTTTGAAAATATTTTTTTGAAATTTTGGACACTATCATTTACTTAAAATCATTAGTCCATCAGGATTCCTTCCCTTTTCTGCCATATAAACACATGTCAGAAGAACCACCACCAAGAAGCGTGAGAAGTCAGAGTTCACACAACTGTAGCTCAGTCAGGTTCCCCTGGTTGGTTTTTCTTCTTTTTTTCCCCTCGGAATTAATATCAAACACCCCATGAGACTGTTCTTGAAGAACACCATCACTTTAAAAGCTCCATCTTTAATTAACAAATTGAAATGTTACAGGTTTTTTCCTTTGGTTTTTAAGTTCCGCAACAGCTTTCTCAAAGCCCGGCACGCTGCGGGCATTGGAGACTCTGTTCCCCATATTCCTTGGTGCTATATGTAAATAAAACATGTAAATATTGACGGTCTCTGGCTTCCTATATAAAAGGGCAAGTGGGAGACATGAAATACAAGAACTTGAGGGTACTACAACAGAAAGAACACGTGAATAAAATCACTTGCTGGGGAAAGAATAAAGGTTAGGACTAAACATTTTAATTTAAATTACTAGCACTTGTGTAGATAAACAGTATTTGGTAATTTCACTTGGGTACTAAAGAGGTTTTCACACTGCCCATTTCTATCAATTATGCCAATTAATTGGGGGGGGGGGGGAGAAGATGGAATAGAGGTGCTTTGGTTTCTTTCTGAACAAAGATAGGAAGAATGAAAAGCCATTTACATTAATAAGTATCCATCAAAGTACCACGACTGACAGCTGGTGTAATGGAGCAGATACAACACATATGGCTCCTTCACCCGCTGCTCCACGCCTTCCCACGCACCCACGGAAACCCGGCCGCACAAGGAAATAATTGCCATTTCTGCCTGAAATATGGATGCAGCCACATTAAAAACCCCAAAAGTACAAAGAGGTTTTGGTTTGGGGGTTTTTTTGGTGTAGGTTTTTTTTTTTTTTCCTCTCCAATTTGACCCTCTATAATCGTTTCTAATTAGTATTCTGCCCTGGCTGTCTGAAGGGTAATCACGTCAAAGCCAGCAAACACCATGCCTCATATTTTAACTTTAACATTTTTAACATATTTAACAACTGGAACAGGAAGAAACCCCTGCAAACAACAAATGTTTCTCTACAATTAAGTAGAAGCATCCCCTAAAAAACCCTGTTCAGTAAGCAAATCTCAGGTAAGACTTCTTTAGAAATACAAACCCTACTGCTGTAATAACAAACAAAACTTTATTCTATTTACACCCTATCTTTTCCCAAGTGCTGTATTTTTCATCACACACAATCAGCAGCAGCAAAGTGCAACTGGGGCAAGTGTCTCCTGGCCAGGTTTGCAAGCTGGCCCTGCATTTGCCATGGCATAGAGTGACCATAGCCTGGGGTCGGACACCCCCCTGAGGCATGATCCTTCATGGGGTCTATGTTCTTCAGCCAGATATTTATCTATATTTTTATTTTATTTTATTTATTTTTAAAGCTCCGCCAGGCAGCGTGCATCTTTGAGCCCACGAAGGCTTTCCCACATCTACCCCGGAGATCTCCTGGGAAAGACAAGAGCCTTGAGAGACTTTGCTACAAGTAGGATGAGCTGGTGGTACCCCCAACAGACGTTGCATTAACCTGCACATCTTGAGTGGGACACGACCCATAGCTGCCTAGTGCCACACCGAGTCACGAGGGCTGTGCAAAACCTCCACGGAGACCACGGGAGCCCTGGGGACAAAGTAGCCAGAGCAGACCCCCTATGTGATGCCACCTCAAGGTGGCTGGTGGCACGAGGGGAGCCCCATACAAAGTCAGTTTTCTGCAAGGGAAAAAGAGTTGGTCCCCACTCAAGAAAAATGCCATGGAAATCATAGAATGAGCCTGAATTCTTGAATTATTTTTTTTAAAGCATACGTAATTATATAGCTTAACTATCTTTAAGAATTACAGCAATTTCTGTGCAAAGCTTCATTGCACGCAACGAAACAGGTGTCTGTGTTCTCCAGTTCAATTGTTGTTGGTTTTTTTTAAATAAATAAATCAGACCTCAGTTTTCCTGCAAGAGTATAGTTTCTCAGGTCCCCTTCCAACCATCCACATGATCAGAGACAAAAATAGGGCACAGCCAGGATGCCACTCCTCAGTGACTAATGGTTATTTAGTTTAATTTTTGCACTTCAGGACATAAATATTTTTCCAGATTATTTCATGGCAGAGATTCCACCCCTTGCAAGCAAAGTTTAAAGCTATGGTCATTTACAACAGGTGTTTGGGTGGGAGGTTTCTGCCTCAGTTTAATAATCCAGTGTGGAGATGCGAGTGCCTATTCCAGTGAATTGGATGAGAATTCAATCCAATCAGCCTTTGCATTTCTTCCTCTAAGTATGGGGCTTAGTCCTCCTGTTTGTTCAGAATCTGACCCCACTTTTAGTCAAAATCTGGATTCAACTCCTTTTCCTTTGTGAAGTCAGCTGGATTAAAAAGCTAACCATATCTTACCCCGTTTGGATGCATCTTCTGCTTTCCCTCCCTACTCTAGTCTTTTGTGGATCATAGGATATTGATTTCAGCTGTCATACAAAAGGCTATAAATAAAAATATTAGCTAGTGAAAGTATTTAAGTATTGATCTATCCTGCAGGTTTTTAAACTTTTTTTTGTTTTGAATCAAGCAGAAGCAATCAGCAGAAGTAGGATAGGCGACTACAAGAAAGAGATTTAACAACAAAACACTTTATTTTGACATGTCCATTTGAGTAATGATAATCCTGTTCACATCTGCAAGCCCCAAACCTCCAGGAGGTACCAAACCAGACCTCCCGGCAGCTGTTTTTTCCAGGGTGGACGATTACAGCAAGCCACCAAAGCCAGAGCCCATTTGGACATCAACCTTGGAGGAGCCAGATCCAGGAATGTTTGATCCCTGCTCCATCTGTTCCTGCTCCAGCCTGGCTCTAGGGAATCCGTGGATGACACAACAGGAGTGTATCTCACACTACACCACCCATTCTTCACACCTACCATCTACTGAGCAGGACAGCCATTTGTAGCACACAGGTGATGAAGTGGCTGCTTGAAACTATGGCATAAGTCAGGCTGCCTTTCAGGACACTTCCCAGGGAAACAAGGAACATTTTGTTCCATTTTAATAGGATGTCAGAAGAAGAAAGTGTGTCTAAGTGCTTTTTTTTTTTTTTTTTCTTTCCTTCCTCCACTACTACAAATGCTAAATCTGCCTATTTTCCAAGCAAAAAGCGTAGCATCACCGCTGCTATTGTAATGCAAGTGCATTCACTGCACAGAAATGTTTTAAGTAATAAAATATACCTAGTGACAAAAAAATCTGCATATAGTATTTGAACGCAAGAGCAAAATCCATCACATTTTTTAAATTACTGGTTATAGTGCCACCAAACACACATCATCCAAACCCTGTTTGTCACTTCAACATAAACACTTTTTCTCTCCTTCAAACCACCTTGTTATTCTAGAAGTTGAGCATGAATAACTGTCTTTACCCCGATTCTCAAATATATAGGCAGGCACAAATGTATTTGCAGGTGAATGAAAAACTATTGTTAGAACCAGGAGAAAAGACAGCATTTAGAGGATCTTTTACAGGAGAAACTCTATTCAAATTCTAGTCAAGCATCACATAGCAAAGGGAATTGCATCACTGAGTACACAACTGAAGCTGTCTTTCACAGATCAAAGCCACTCAGTAATTGGTCAACAGTTGTTTGCAATGCTTATTAAAAGAAAAACCAGTTACTGTTAAGGAAATAAGATTTACAACTTGACATCATTATCACAGAACTGGTCCCAGCTTCCTTGCTGGAATGATGAGACTTATTTATGGCTCTTTGAAATATGTTTGAACAAGTCACAACAAACAATTTCATTACAACTAAATTTGTACTATTGCACTATTTCTGCTAGATAAGCTGAGCCTCCAGATATTCCCATTCAAAAACCTGCGTGAATACAAACAGCTCTAATGTAGTAGTTACTAATTAGCAGTATTTACAAAGCTGAAAGCATCCATCTGCAAGCCAGTTACAGCTTTCAAAACCCTCAAAGCAAAATTAGTTGAAAGCACAGGTAGTAAACTCCAGCCTCAGTAGAGGAAAAAAAAAATTTAAAAAAATGAACTATGTACAGTTTAACTTATTGTCATTTTTGTGGGTTTTGTGAAAAAGATTATCAGCTCTGCAGGGCATTTCATCACCTTACAGAACAAGCTGGCACGGAGGCTCTGACCCTCCTCCAGCTTGGCCAAGCAGGGCAGCTCGCCTTTGGCCACCCCACCGCAGCAGAGCTGGATCAGCAGTACCGTACGTACCACCAGAACTCCCAGCTTTGGCTTGGAAACGCAATGAAACAATGGGAACTCATCCGAAAGCCTTCCAAGGTGCTCCATGCTGGGCCAGCTGGAGCTTGCCCCAAGAGCTGTGCACAGACTTCAACACATGCCTGCCTGATTTCTGGAAACGACAGGGCAAGCTAGAAACACCGTTGCTTTATCCAAGGGCAGCCTCCTAGATGGGCAGTAAGGTTTAAGCATCTTAGACACCACCAACACAACTCAAACCTGCTACTGCAAATGGCAAAAAAAAAAAAAATCTTCCCCAATTTTGATGCAAACCTTCAGAAGCACTTGCTAAGCTTTCTACATCTTTCTGACACGACTTCCCTTTCGCCTGAATCTTCATACTCTGCAATTTTTGATCGCAATAAAAACCCGTCACATCTGTCACCTGATTTTGATAGGAATCCAGAAGTCAGCTCCTGTCTGAAGCTTTTCCTGAGCCTGAAGAAGAATCAGACTTATAAACCAGAGTTTACAACATAATTGAGTTTCTTATATGCCTGGTCACCAAACTAGGTCAATTCTTCTATTTGATATTAGTGCAAATATGTGCAGAGTCATAACCTTTTGAACCTCTATAGTTAAAAAAAAAAAAAGATCAGCTCTTTATTGTAGACAGCACTTCTAAAAATTGCACTGAAGCGAGATGTAGCTAGCTTGAAACCGTTGGTTTTTGTGGGTTAGTAACCATTTGAAAAAACACTTTTAACAGCTGAAACCCTAACATACATGGTATTGTATCAAAACAGCATTCATCTGGTGCAGAAGTTAGGAGACCCAGAAGTCAGCTGAGTTCTCAGAGCGCTGGGATTTCTCTGGGAATTCTGGTACTTTGGGGACAGATGGAGCACACCCCCATTAGCATTTCAGCTGGCTCTCCACAGCACTTAACAGAGTTCCTTGAGTCTCGGACCTGTAGTGCTCGATCCACATGGTGGAGCAGTCTTCAAGCACGTAAACTGGATCCCTTCTAGCTGAAGCTAAACCTGAAGCTCTGCTGCAAGCATCCCACAGGCACAGGGGCCCTGGGATCAGACCAGAGGGACTTGATGGGAAACCTCCCAAATGAAGGTAGCGCGGACACCAGAGCCCCTCTGCCAGCTGTCTTGCTTTGGTGCTGCTCAACCCACTCCCTCAAACCAGGTATTGCCATGCTCTTCCATTACCACCCAGTTTTCCAAGCATCTGTTTTCCAGCATCAACTAGGAGGACAGCAGGGTTAATGCAGAAAACAATCAAAATATTGTTTGGAGCTCACCAAGTCCCTGAGTGGGATCCAACTTTATTTCTGGAGAAGTAGTTGGCTGAACACTGATGGCACAGCTCATCATAAATGGGTATGGACGAAACCGCAGAGGTGGACTCAATGCATTCATTCCCTCTGAATCTCAAACATTTGTAAATGGAGGAACAAATCAAAATGTTATTAAATAATTCTGATAACCCTCCAAAAGCGGGACTTCAATTGCTAGAACATACCTCCTTCTCTTCCTTCACTCCCCTAATATTCTTTCAAGGGAAATTGTGCAGTGCTGAGGTAAAACTAATATTTTTTAAGTTTTATCCCTGATAGGTTCCAAAACTTCTCCACTGACCCTATATTCTTAGGTTTATATTGATTTTTCAATTAAAAATTTATCAGGACTAGAAGAACTAATAAAAAAGCCCAAATCACTATGGGAGACCAAGAGATGAAAAAAAACCCCCAAGGTTGTTTCAGAGACAGAGACGAGCTCACAAAAGCAATTGATGCATGCAAAGTCTAAATACTGGCAACAAAACTGGTCTACCACAAAGACAACAAGAAAGAAAGGAAAAGGATGAGGAAGCAAAAGACAATCAATGCAGTTAGATTTATAGCGAAAAGGTTAATTAAATCTTTTCCTGACTTTTACTTTGGAAGTCACTTTTTTTAATGTAAATTTATAAAGTGCCCTTCTCCGAGACTCAACTCTCAAAAATACTCGGTGCATACAAAAACACCCCACAATAAATCACCGCTTAAATTTATGAAAGATAAAGTGGTACAACTGTATAGCAGTTGACCTGCAAATAAATCTTACTATGCAGACATGTCCCTTTCCATCTGGCACTGTAACTACTGGAGGCATTTCCTTCCTTTAAACAGCAACAGAAATCTTGTAACACAGGACTATGGCTATCAGAAAGGATCTGTGCCAACCCGCACGCATAAATCTCTTCAGATAGAGCCACCAAGTTACTTCTCCAAAGCTTAAAGAACAGTTTCATAAACTGAAGAAACAGTGAACTTGCACAGTGTCATCTCCAAAGGTCAAGAGCAACACGACAGGAGCAGTATTTTCCCTTGCCCCCCTTCCAGCCAAGCCTCACCACCCTTACCACACCTATAAGTGATGGAAAACCAAAGATTCAAGTTACCCCAGAACAGCATTCATGGAAAACACCACAGTAGAGCGACCGTGGGATGGAAATCCAGACAAACAATCTCAAAACCCACAGAGGCCCACGATGTACAGAAGTGGGTCATCCCATTTCCGTGAAATCTGAACGCTCAGAACAAAAAAAACCCACCACCCTGAGCCCAGCCTCTGCCTTGTTTTCACTATATCTTCAGTAACAGATCAATTCTTCACGCTATCCTTGATTTATGTATTTTCAAAATTACAGAGTCTGCCTGCTACTAAAATAATTGTGCATGATGGAGCTGGATGAGGTGCGGGGCAGGAGGAGGGCAAGAAGAAGGGGAAAATTACAGTACATTTTTCCCCTAAACAACATGCCAACATTCATAGATTCTCACATGCTTGAATAGGAACCTCTCATGTGTAAAATCAAAACTAAGGGATGCAGTTTCTTCGCAGGGCTGATCTTTCCTTCTCCTCTTGCCAGCCACACGCAAACACTCACGGCTCTCCAAACATGGTATCACGAGCTACTTTGTTCAGCCTCAGAACAGATCATAATAGCTTCATCTTCCAAACAGGCAGCCATCACACCCTTCCAGCTACAGAGAAGATATTTAATGATTTACTGGAAAACCACCATGACAGCAGTAAAGAAACGGCTGAGCTGAGCTCACCGCTCCCTCCTGCTGATGCTTCTCCTGGAAGCGTGGAGAGGAAGCAAGTGCCAGGATCCCACCTTGCTGATAAGCTCCATGTCTCCATCATATACTTAAGCCCTACCACCACTCAGAAGAGGGGCCAAGGAAAGTCATCTCCACAACACGCTCCGAGGAGGATGAAGTGTCGGAAAAGAAAAAAACTAAATAAACCCCAGATTCCACAAGCCCCAATGTCACCAGCTTCCCCCCCCCCCCAATATCCCCTCCATCTCACCTGTCGGGCACTCACCGATGTGCAATGTGTGGATCCTGCACGGACAACCATGAAATACATGATTACACAATATCAGTGTCCAGCATCTGTTGCCTTCACATCATTTTTCTCCCCATATGGGCTAAAGAAGGAGAAAAAGCTTCTTAAAGGGCTCCAGATACAAAAATACTGTTTTAACAAACAAAAATGCTGCATTATATAGCTGGCCTGTCTCTTCTTGATATACACGGTGCAGATCGCCGGGTGTAAAGACCTACAACTTGGAGTAAAGTGAAGGAAAAGCAGTATTTTGGGTCAGCTTTGAAGCAGAATATAAATCTACAGATACCAACGTAACCCCTTCTGACCGTGGGTCCTGAAAAGCACTCAAAAATGTGGATGTCACTCACACAGGTGATTGATAATTACTACCTTCACGCAGAGGCAAGAGAAGTGCCCAAGTGCTGCCCAAATCTCCGCACGCAGCCACGGAGCAGGCAGGGACCTGGGTGACAGGGCAGCCTACATGTGGATTGTCAGGCACGACTTCCACTTGACCGCGCCTTCTGCTCATACCGATGCTCACACAAGGAATTGTAGAACCGGAACGAGAACACAGCTCAGTCTTCAGAATAATTTCTTTTTTTTTTTTCATATGTTTCTTTGGATAAGCCTGTGCGGCGGAGGAATGAAATCTGAGGTTTTTCCCTAAGAAAACCACTTAATATTAACTATAGCAATCGTTAGATTATTCTATTTATTTATAGGGTAACAATATAAAACTTCATGTTTCCAGTCCTTCCTCCCTTTCTCTCCATTAAGATTTTTTTTTCCTCTTTAAATACCCTCCTTAAAGAAATAGATGCTGGGACATATCCCTAAATAATACCACTGTAATGACAAGCACCTTTCAGGAGAAGAAATTCCAACTTATAGACCTTTTAATTTTTATTTTTATTTAAAAAGAAGAAACAATAGAAGAGAAGCTTAGAAACCATCCTTGGCATATTCCACAAAACAAAGACAATCATCTCATCAGAAGGAATCAAGAGGAACCAGAGATACGATATTTTCCTATATACGTCCCATTGTAATTGGTCACAGACACAGTTACTCCGTTCAGGTGACCGTGCGACACGACAGTCATTTCCCCAAGGATTACTTTTCGAGGGTCTACAATCAGAAAGACACAGTGAAAAAGGTCAATTGTCTTAACCTTGTTTTACAAAAACTCAAAGAGCTCAAATTTTTTTTCCTATTTTTCATAAAAAGAAACAGCAATAATTATTTTTTTCCTATTTTTCATAAAAAGAAACAGCAATACCTGACTCTGGATCACTTGGATTCATAATATAAAATAAAGCTGAAACATGAATATTAGTTTTTTCCAAAAGCTTCTAGCTGCCTTTTAAATGCTATGTTTGCATAGATGCCCTTTAAAACATAAAATTCTTTGTGCAAAATCATTAAGCAAATTCCAAGTCAAACCCGACAATCAGCTTTATGAGCAAAGTAATAAACACATCATTAACACAAAACAAAAACTACAAATTCCAAATCAGCAGGTGCCCATCGAATACAGCAGATGAAGTTCAATTTAACCTTGTCTCTTCTTGTCCCCATTTCTTTTTATCTAGGTTTTTTCATTTGGGTTTCCTTTTTTTCCAGGATCACAAAAAGCAGAAGAGTCTCAGCTGGTGTAAATTAGCATAGTTGAAGTCTTATACTTAAGACTTCAAAATAATGCAAATATTTACCATCTGTGGATCTGGACCCGATCTCTCAGAAAAAATAAAGGCAAAATTTTCTCATCATGTCTGATATCTAAATATAAAGCTTTGTGTTTCCAAAGATCAGAGAGAATGCACCGTGAATTAGTGTGCTTTAAAAAAGATCCTTTAACTTTTAGTATCATCTCTTAAACCAGCATCGTCATCTTTGCCACTTTTCCCGTCTATGCAGTGTGTCCTCCTACAAACCCCACTGTCAGCCAGAATCTGAGTAATTTATTTGCTGATCTTTCCAAAGCAAGACCAAAAAAATAAAATTAAATTGAAAATACGCATTGAAAGGTTTCTGCTCGGTCAATTTTATTTGAGCTTTAAATTAAAGAGGAGGAAATAAGGTGTTTCTCCATGAAAGCGCTCGAGAGCCAACATTTCTGTGCCCTTTTCTAATGAAGCTGCCCATTCCTCCGAGGTGTATTGTTGGAGTTGAAGTGGTGCCCATTGTTCCCCCCCCAGCTCTAGGAGGGCTCCTGACAGATGACCCAGGCAGGGCTCCCTTCTTTGTCTCCAAACCTCCTTATCACCCTTAATTGCTACTGAAAAGGGGCAATCTGCTTGGCCTCCAGCCTCTTCCCAGGAGCAGCAGTTGGTGAGCTGGGGGTCTCCTCATCCCCCTTGGCTTTTATGCAGAGCATGTTCACATCCTAATTATCCCAGGAGAAGTTCTGCATAAATTAGTTGATATTGTTACTAAAGCTGTCAGCAATAAATTGTTCTTATTTGCCACAACTGTCAAACGGAGGGAGGGGGCTCCGAGATGAGCTTTGACACGCCAGTGCTGCTCAAAGGCAGAGATGCAAATGCTACCTCCTGCCAGGGTGTTGTCCTGACGGCTCCTACCCATGCTCGGGAGATAATAATAAAACACAGGTACCCACAGCTGCCTCCGAGACTGCCGTGATCTAGCAGAAGCATCCTCTGGATTAGGAATTAAAAAAAAAAAAAAATCCGGCATCAGGACAGAGCTGTAAATAACCACTTCTAGGCTCAAGACTCACATGTCTAAGCAGGGTTTTGAGCCATATGCCCACGGCTTTGAACGCAGGTTTGCGGTTTCCATAGGTGAGTGGAGGGTTCAGTCCTTTTTAAAAAAGGAGAAACTAGGAAAAAAAAAACAAAAAACAACCCAGCTAAGGTGTTTATGTCAATATTTGGTACTCCATTTGCTAGGCTTGCACCAGGAGCCCCAGCCAAATTAGGTGCAAGCAGATGCAAAAAGGGCAGCCAAAATCCATTGCTCCGTCTTGTGGGAGTCAACTTTCAAGGGAAGAGGGAAGAATTCAGACCATGACTGGGTGCACTCACAGCTCGGATGAGCACCTTTCAACCTGTCTGCTCCGCTTTTTGTGTCAACCGGAATAGAATTCTGCTTAACCAAAACTATTAGATATAAGAATGGAAGGGAAGAAAAAAAAAAGAAAAGAAAAAAAAGGTCATCCGCTTTATGCTATAAACTAAAGAAATAGAAAGCTTTCAAACCATAAAAACATTGCACTCCCCATAAGTCAATATGGTCATTTCTGATTCATACGTGTACACAGAAAGCAAGCCTGACCCAAGAGCATCGCATCTTGCTACCACTTAACAAATAGATGGCCTGGCTAAAAATAGGAGAAAATTACCAGCAGTCTCCAGCCACAGACATTAGCATGCAGAAAGAACAGAAACAAAGAGGTTAAAGACAGAAAAGCAGTTTGATTCTCCCAAGAAATGTGAGGCCAAAGCAAAGTAGCGTCCTTAAAAAACTTTTCTAATTTATAAATAAGCTTTTCCATTTGTCCAAAATAGATCATGCCCTACCCCCCCCCGTTTCAGTTTCCCTTCCGACTAAAATACCAAAGAAAAAGTTAAAGATAAATCAAGAAGTCTTTCCAAATGGAAATTTCAAGTAACTCACAAAAATGTGAATCCAATGTGATTAAAAAAATAATATCCTGAGATTACTTATCAACTTCCCACTCACTGTGCGTCCTGCGGATTTCCCAAACATCGCAGAATATATTGTACAGGGGGAAACACCCAGAAACCCACAAAAAACCTAACACCCCCATAATTTACTTACTTAGACACGATCACAAAGACAATGATCAGTTTACCCCTGGCTCTACTAGCCGCCCACAGCCCACCAGGACATTACTCCTCCGAGGGGAGCGGGTTAACTACACTGCAGCTCCTCCACCCTGACGACCCCACGCAGTCTTCAGGGTTCGCACCTGATTGCCAGTTCCTACACTGTAATTTCCATATGGATCATGCCCTAAATCTTGATGACCTTTTTAATGCTGAAAAGACAGCAATACTTTCTGAAGGAACATGAAAGAATATTGATTAATTATTCATTAACTTTGTTAGACATAAAGGAATAACTGCAATGAATGGCACAGGTTAATCTGTTCCTCAGCCTCTGTCCACAGGACGCCGTGCAGGTACAGCACCCATCACCCATGCAAACAGTATGGTCAACAACACTCATGAAGAGTTTGTTGGTGTTTTTTTTTTTAATTTTATGTATTACATAGGTCTTCTAATCCCATCGAACCCAGAACGTCTTGCAAACTTCATGTGATTTCAGAAGCAAATAAAAAGCCCACCATGAAAAACTGCCAGTATCAAAAGATGTCCTGACATTTTAGGATGAAATACATTCATTTTTCATTTTCAAGGTTTGGGGTTTTTTTTCTTTTTCGCATCATGGAAGAGCTACGCTGTACATAAGTACAATACGAACATATTGCTTTGCACATACCAGAACTCTAGAAACTTAATTTCCTGATAAATTACAACCCATTTTCTTACGCTCTCACCTCATTAATTCCTCCTCTCCCCACTGAGTCACCTCCAATATCCCAGCTCTCTCCCTCCAGCCAGCACCACGGCTGCCTCCCAAAGCCTCAGCACCTTTTGCTCAGGATACCAACCATGGTCTCCGCCCAACCCCCCACCCAGGGGACATTTGCCTACTGTCCCCCAGCACCACTGACACGCTTGGGTCTGCTTTTTTCTTCCAACCCTGACCATTTGGTGATTCTTTGAAAGGGTGGCCAAGCCCCGGCACAGGCTGCCCAGGGACGTGGTGAGGTCACCAGCCCTGGAGGGATTTAAAGATGTGTAGATGTGGTGCTCAAGGACACGGTTTAGTGGTGGCCTTGGCACTGCTGGGTTGGACTCAATCTTCAAGGTCTTTCCCAACCTAAATGATTCAGGTTTCTCCTTTCCTCAGCTACTGAGCTTCATTAATTCTGTAGGAACTTCATATTTCTTAAACACCTGGTCGACTGTCAAGTTCAGCTGAAATCGGACAACGTGTTGAAAAGTTATCAGTAGGGAGAAGGACTTGCAGGGAAGTAGAAGAGCAAAATTAGTTTTGTGCCGCAGGAAGCAAGCAAAAAGAGTCAGTCAAGACACAGCAGTTTTATACAAGATATTTCAATTATTTAAAAAATAATCCCAAAGGATTTTAACATTTTTGTAAGTGGGGAATTTTGATAAGTTAGCTTCTTAATATTTTAAAGTTGAGCTATATTTTGGAATCAAGCCCTTCGTGAAAAAAAATAATTAAAAAAACCCCACATGCTGCATACCTTTGAACAGCAGCCTGGCAACATCCCCACTATATTAACGGGAACATCACTTCTTATTCCAAAGAGCCTACACCAAATTCTCTTTCACCAACAGGAAAACAAACAAACAAACACAAACATCTCAAAAAACCAGTATCATGAATTAGCCTAAATCTGCCCTTTCTGAAACCAAGAATCAAATTCATTCACTGCAGTGGGGTAACTGCAAAAAATATTTCTGAAAAATCCCCAAGTTGATTTAAAAACAGTGTCTTCCAACACAACCTGGAGGGGAAAAAAGTCTGATAATGGACTCTCTGCCTATATAGGTGATGCAATCTGCTCCTGTATAGGCAGAAACTGGAATCTCCAGGCTAAACGCCTTGTACTAAATGTGTCTGGGATTTTTTGCCTGGTTTTGAGGTAGTCCCCCCCACCCCAAAGCCAGGCTTAGTCACCAATTTTTCCCTATTTTCTGTGATTGGAATGATTGATTCTGTACCTGAAGATCCGAGCGCAAAGCATCCACTTACGGGCATTAGGGAGTAATGTCCCCAGACATCTATTTTCTTTACAGTAATAATGCACATCCAAAAATATATTGCCCTAGTGATAGTACATTGTTGACTAATTAATTATTTAATATTGCTATAAGGCCTACAAATCTAAATGCTATGAGGGCGTTTGACAAATTCTTCGGGAAATTAATTTGTCTTGTTAAACAGAAGATAAAGCTTTGATCTCAGTGAAATTGTTCAAGATGTGTGATGAAGACTGTTCTATCCTGGTCTTAGACTTGGTGAGAACATTAATTATGACTCGCATTCACTGTGTATTGCCAGAAAAAAACCACCAACATCAATTAAGTACTTGAACCCACCTCCTCCAAAGGACAGATTACAAAGATGCAAGGGGTTTTTTTTACTTTGAACTAATCCTATACTATTTCCACTAATTATAGTTTCTTACAGATTTGCTTGGGCAAATGAATCATTAATGCATACGTCCATGTCATATAACCCATCAACTTCATTTTCCAGCATGGCCTTGACACCAGTGAGACTTTATCAGTCCCACCTCATGAAGAAGTCACTTGGCCACTACCGTTGCCCATTTGCTCACCCCATTTATTCCAAGCTACCACAGCGAGCTGCTCAGCTCTCATTTCTATGTTTCCAGACTGAGTATTTCTGAAACAGGCCCTGACCCTCCTGCACATTCGAGGAAGAGAGCTACTCCTTGCTTAACTGCCAGCACACGTGTGCCACGGGCAGCTCAGCTGCCGACCTGGCCTTGCCCGCCCCAGCATGGGGAGCAGCCAAAGGTCCTCAGAGCACGTCCAATGCCATGGCAGTGCTCCCATGTGGTTTGCAGGACCGAGAAGTGCAAAGGCATTTTGCTCTCAGAGGAACCCTGCTGAGAAAGGGTGTTATAAAGGGAGAGTTCACCCCCAATAAGATCTTGCTCGGGAGGCGCAAAGGCTAATGATAAGGCCATCTCGAGGTCCAAGACACAACCTGATGGACCTGCTCGAGTTGCCCTGCAAGCCACCTTGACAGGAGAGCCTGCTATCATCAGGGAACACTGAAATCACCTTGGTGCCAAAGCCAGAAGAGATACAGCTGGAAGGGATGTTCTAGTTTTGTTTCTCCATATCCGCCCTGAAACACATCACCCAACTTCCTGAGCTTCACAACCCAATGGAACAAAGCGAACAGCTTGAAGCTGGACCAGCCTCAAAAGTGCTTTCCAAAAGGCTGGTGAAACCCCAGCCAGGCACTGCCCAGGAGCTGTGCAGCAGGGTCCCACCACGACACCAAGGGCAGTCTTGGGGGGCATGGTAAGAATGAGGAGTTTCTTGGGGACATCAATGTTTCAAGGGCCGCTGCGGAAGATGAACCAGCACAGCAGGTGGGGATAGCAGCATCCTTACTGGTAAAGCGTTAACCAGAACCTCTCTGGCATGCCACGCCACAAGGGAGGTCAGCAGAGAGAATACGGGTCCATGCTTTGCAGCGTAAAGGTCTGCAGGGCAGAAAAAAGGTCTGGGCAACTGCTCTTTCGCTAGGCAAGGACAGAGCCCTTGGCAGATACCTCTTCTGCTCGCACCTGATAGAGGGATGTACGGCTGCACGTCATTGCTCTGGACCCACAGTGCAGCGAGGACACGACCTCCTCCCCCTCATGCCCAGCTGTCAGTGCTGCAGGGACACAGATCCATGCTGCTGGAAAAGCAAAAGAAGATAACACCTCTCATTGCCCAAGTCAGGGAGCCAGCAGCTTTCCCAGGCACCCAGCCACCACCCTGCCCATCCATCCCAAGGGTCAATACTAGATGAGGAGACCAACACTCGGCAAGCTTTCCCACCCCACCCCTGTTTAAAAGGAAGAACAAAGCTATTTTTTCATGCTCTTCACAGCATCCTGGAGGCTTAGGAAAAAAAAAAAAATTACCAGGAGGCAGGCATGGCTCCCAGGTAATGCCATCACTCAGCACAGCCAGAGCCACAGTTGCAGACCTGCCAAGCTGCCAACCTCCCCAGATCAGGAATTTAATTAGCCTGCAGTGCTGAGTGAGCAGCTGCTTGGTGGCTCTCACCTTGTTTATTTATAGCTGCACCTTTTCATCCTGAGTGGGGACTGTGGTGGTTTGCTTTTTTTAAAAAAAAAAAAAAAAAAAAAAACACCACCACATTTGCATGATGAAGATGCATGCAGTGCAACTTCACCAGCACCATCTCAGAAGACTTTCTGCACTTAAACTAATGGCCCATGTCATATATCACTGAGAATAGCAATGAAGAGGTGTCAGGAAGATTTCAGCTTTGAGGCCCTTGTTCTGTTGGACTGATTTAAGAGGTAGTTATCTAATAAAAAGCTCTTACCGGCTTTTGCATGACCACAGAAATGTTGTATATTATGACCCCACCTCCTTTCTTTAATAGGTAACTTGGATTCAGTAGCCCTCAATTCCTTACCACGACCAAATCTCCTGCGCCGTTAACATACTCCAACATTCCCTGATCTACAGAGTTGTAGAACAGGTAGCTTTCATTTTGCAGGCACCTTCCAATATTTCAGGTTTATGTTTTGTTCTAGTTAGGGTAACTTGATCAAGAGTCAAATGCCTCAATGTAACACGTTCCTACAGAACAGCAGACGTAGGGTAAGCTGACTGTGTATGTCCTGCTTTCTAGCAAACACAACACTGTGTAAATGGCCCGAAGCCCATTTCATTTCAGGCTCAACTACATTGTTTGTCCTTGCATTTTGCTACGGGTTTACACTCTAAGTAGGTTCACCACTGTTCACTAACCACAGGGCTCATCTCCTCTTCCTCTACTTAGGCAATCCCAACCAAACCCTTCCCAAGCAGATTCCAGCAGGGACCTCTCAGAGCCATTTTACAATGAGCCTGGCACTTACACCGGGAACCTGGTTATTTCACTACCACTCCCCTTGTCTCTGCTTCCCTCCGGACCTCCAGGGATTTTGGCACAGTCCAGAGTCACACATCTCACTGTCATGGGAGGCTGAAGATCCTGCTTCATTCTTTACAATAATGATTGTAGTGTTAAAGCACATCTAGAAAAAAAAGTCAATCTAGTTATAGTTAGGGAGAAAAAAAAAACACATTATAACAAAAATACTTACCCAATTGATTTGCTTTTAAATAGGCATGGTATTCTGCACTAGTTTGCTAGCTGGTATTTCAGTATCCTCTAAGAATTATCAAAACCATTCTTGTTAAGACACTCCTTTAAATTCTCCTTTATGTCATCAACCCACCGAGGCTGCATCCCAGAGGCCTGTAGCAGAGCCACATCCTCCCTACCAGTGCCACCAGTAAGATGCTGCTGACCTGCCCAACGTGTGACCACCTTGCAGATGCACGTGGCTCGGGAGCATCACTAGCAAGTGGCTAGAGATATGTCCCCGAGCTGGGAGAACACTGCTGGGGGCTTCTATAAACAAGCTTGCCAGTTCCACAGCTCCAGCAAGAACTATTATGGGGGTTTTTTTAAGTAGTCCCTGCAAAACCAACTCCTTTCTGTATTCCTTACTGTGTTGGGGGATCGCATAGCGGTGTTACCACTACGATGGTATGGTTGCACGGTGGTGCACTACGCCTCAGCATATGAATGCAGTATCTCACTGAATCTGAGTTCTAAGCCCATGAAATTACTCTGGTTTCAGTGGTGAAGCTGCAGCATAAAACTGCAACACGGGACCTGGTCAATCCTCTGAGAGATCAAGTAGTTTTGCAGTCCATCCAACATCACCTTGATTAACACACTTCTTGGCTATACAGAGTTATCATTACTAACTTAATTCCATTACAAAGATGACCCAAAACCAGCAGTGGGAGTAAATAAAATATTAAAGGTTTCCTCAATCACAAAAAAAAGTGACCTTCCTTATTTGAGAGTTACAGTTAATCTGTGTAACAGACAAGAGCCAGGAGTCTGATCCCACCTACACTGGTAAGTCCAAGAAAGTCAATAGATTTATTCCAGATTTAAGTTTACGATTTGCACCTATACTGCCTTACTCAAAGGTAACCAAACTACCACATTTCTCAGCTCAGTAAGATTAATTACTAACCCTCCAAAACAGTTTCAGAGAATTACTCTTGGTTTTACACCACTGAGTCAGGCCCAAAACAGAAGATGACCTGCACCAGACCTTGCACTACTTGCCTCCACCATTTGATTCCAGAGACCATATGAAAAAACTTCAACCAGCCAAAGGTAAAAATCCAAACCAGAACAAAACAGAGAAGCATGCATAAGTCACACAGTGAAGACTTTAACAGACCAATACAAACCCCTGTATCCCATAATGGCAAGCTTTGAATAACCTTAATTACAGGCAGCACACCTACACCAGTAACACAGAGCCCCAGCTGCTGCCAGCAGAATTTGTTTCTATGATCAACAGATAATGAGTTTTAGCTAGGCAGAACTTCCACCTCCAAATACCTGAAATATTTATAAAGTGAGCAACTTTCTGTGGGATCTGCCTTACACAAAACTAATGGCTTAATAAGATGGGGTTATCCTGACAAAAGTCTGAGCCAATAACACATCCTTTCCTGTGAAATCAAATATAAATCAAATCTTTCTCTGCACAAGTTTCGGAAACCGCAGGAAGAATTAAAGTTATTTAAAGCATCTTGGATACAAACCTTCCAAAATGGCAAGGGTCAGTTAAGAGGAAGCTCTGTTGCTAGGAGACCATAATGATAAAGAATGAACATAAAGGCTATTGTTTATTTTCACTTTAAAAAAATTCAGAAACTAAGAACAAGGGGCATCCTTCTTTAACAAGGACTGAAGTTACCAGCACCATACCAGGTTTAAACCTGTGGCAGAGGTAGAAATCTAGAGCTATAATAATCAGCAACTAGATATTTATGTCCTAAGCATCTACTCCCACATCCAGTCAACAAAATACAGGTAAACAACAACAGCCACACGAGGGGTTTCATCCTTGCGCTCCATCAGCTGATGCTCAGTTCTTCAGTCCCAGAGGTCCCAGGTTCAACCAGTTGCAACACCCACTCCAGCAAGTACCTCAGCTCTGGCCTCCCTCTACAATAACAGCAGCTTTTCCGATTATGATACTTGCCCTTTATTGCTTTTATAACTACCTGACACATAACAGAGACACTTTTTCACTGAATACTCGTGTAAACTATTTAAATGAGAGAGGGGGGCTGGGGGGTAGACCAGAGCTATGCTTTTTCTGCTGCAAACCTTAACAATTCTGAGTAAGTTGCTCCTGCATTGTATCACTTGGAGTGTAAACCCTTCTGGTTTACAGAAGAAAAATAAGGGGTCTTATTGCTTTATCACCTACAACTCCACAGAAGGAGCTTCAATTTATAGCGATGAATGCATCAGCCTTTAAAAACTCAAGGTAATTGTTTGAAAGGGAAAGGAGGTACACGGGTTAATGGAAAAAGGCAAGGGTTCAACTGCTCAGCACGGTGCATTCACCCTTTATGAGTGCTTCAATTCCACTACACAACACAGAAAATTTATTCCTGCAGTCATGCATGGAGGATTTAAGGCTGGCAGATTTTTATTGACAGCATGTTGCAAAATAAACATAAGCAGTTTCATTGCACAGGTGGGAAGGGTCCTTTGCTTGAGAAAATACTTCGAGAAGTGAAATCTCCATCTGATTTTTTTTTTCTTTTTTAATGAGGAAAATAAGAGTTGAAACTTAATATGAAATGAGACATCTGAAAATTTTAAATATGGTCACTAAAGCATTTCAAGTTCAATTTTCTATAAATAGTAATGTCAGATACCCATTTACGACTCAAGGATTTCACAGCAAATGTAAAGTGACTCAAATTTAGCACGCTAGTTTTAGACTCAAAGTTTCACCCTCTGGAGATTTTTTGGGTTTGAAATTTACGGAATTCTTTGAGATGAGATTGCCTTTGTACCCTGAAGAACCAGGTCTGTGGAATAAGATACAAGCAGGTACACCGGAGATGAATATTGAAAATCCACCTAAGGACAACGAGCTGAGAACAACTATGTGTGACGTTACAGCTGCTTGCACATTGAAGGAGGAATACAAAACAGTTGCTCAGTTGGAGAAATTGCATGAAATTCAAATCCAAGTTTACAGTGAGATTTTTGCCATTGAAACCTATAAATTGTTTCACTCCTGCGTGTTATCATCTTCCCCTCTTTTTTTTTTTTTTTTTTAAACCTGCATGTATTCCTAGTGCATCTACAAATCTCAAGGAAAACCCCACAGTTCTATATTGGGGTATACGCTCTTTTCCATTAAAAAGGGCATTTAAGAACTGATACCACTCAGATCCTAAGGATGAATGAGACAGCCTCATCCCCTCATCTGTTCAGCTAACAAAGGTCATTCAATTAGCAATTTATTAACGCCAAGAACTCATCTTTGAAATAAGTACGCCGTACAAGCCAACCTCACTTCAGTTCCAACAACCAGCATGATGGACATTCACATTTTAACTCCCAGCTGTTGGTCCACGACATTCTCATCAGTGTTAGGTTTACCAACTCAATCGTTTCTGGCACCTTCTCCTTTCTTGTCATCGTTTTGCCTCTCAAGTCACCGAGAGCTGGAACAAGTCCATTGCAGACCTTTTTGCCCACCTTCAAGCCTGACTTTTATCATAGAAATAATGATAACCCAGCATTAAGTATACAATACCAATAAAGACATCATTGTCCATAATGAAGGATGACTTTTTTTTTTTTAAAAAAAAAAAAAAAGGATGCTAAATCTGCATACACCTGAGCCAGGTATTTCGAAAAGGCTCCCCAACTGGACCCAACCTCCTTTGCCCACAAGCTGCACGCAGGCAGGTTTGGCAACAGGCTCAGGCATCTCCCAAAATGCTTCTCCCACTGTTTGCTCCCTCCACGATGCTGGCAGCCATCTAGCCTTGTCTCCAGCTTGGAAACAGCACCAGCACAGTGATGCTGAATGGGTGAATCTCAACAGACCCAGAACTACATCACCCGCAGCATAAGGCCAGGTTTGATCAGTTATCAGATTACTGGTCTCCGAGACTCAGAAATTAGACCCTGTTCTGCTCAGAGAGGTACGTACATCTCTTCCCTCAAAGTTGCCAGAGGGAAAAGGGATGGTTTTCCTCCAGAACTGGTACCTTCCAATAAGAACCACAGAGAATAAATAATGCTCAAATAATTAAAACTAAGAACACTCATGAGACATCTCTTCTCAACAGCCTCCGAACCAAGGCAGCGTCCAGATGGGAGCACTCCAATGCTATTTTCTCTGGTGCTCCTGTCTTCCTATTTTGCACCAAACCAGGATACAGATGCTGTGGATTATGTTCACGTGCTTGCCCTAGATGGAACAATTCTTTGAGCATCTGTGACAAATCTTGCCTTCCCATTAAGATTTAACAGCCAAGAGCATGACTGCACACAGAACAAGGACTGAAAAATCCCATTAAGCATCTGGTCTGCTTTAATATTATAAAGGGGGGACAGGGTGGGGACACTGCTTCCCGGGGTTTTTCTTTTGTCCACGACAAACTCAGTCCAGCTCCTTGGAACAGCAACATTTTAGCCATTACCTTTAGTAAAAACCCCACCATATTTTTTCCCCTCAATTACAGGAGAAGAGAGCATTTAACACATCCCCCAGTACATGTCCATCATCTCAGCACGGCATGGAATCAAATATTTTATTTTCTTTTTTTTCAGTGAAAGATTTGTCAGTTACAGATACAGGATGAAATACCCTAAATTGCATAGGTATAACTATACATCACAGCTCAATTGGTTTCAGTGCAGGTCACATGGGAATCGCTTGACATATAGGCTGAAGAGCGTGCTCAACAAACGTGTCTCAAACCATACGGGGGGTTTGCTTTACCACTCAGCTTTTAATTTCTTCCCAGCTCCTTCCCTCACATCCTCATTTTCTTTCATTCCATAGCAATTGTCCCAAAACACAGAAGGAAACAAGATTGTGCCATCTCTGAAAAATCACTGGGATAGAACTCTATACATAATTTATGTTGTGTGATGTTCCAGAAAACCTTAGGCACAGAATTGTATTTTGATATTAAATGGACCTGATTAGTTCAGTATTTTATCAAGCTCTAGTCAGCAATAATCAACTAATAAAAGTTTAATGACATATAGTCCCATGTTGCAACAATGTGATTTTATTCATAGTTACATCAATAAAGATAACACATAAGGGATTCTTTCCAACATACCCTAAGGAAGAATTAACTACAACACTAACCCAAGGGTAGTGGGGCGCACAGTTTTTGTGAAAAGTTAATAGCAAATAGTAAAAAGCAAAATACAAAAGCATCATAATATTTATATTGCAAATTTTCACTTTAAGCTAGTGTATTGATTTACAGGATTAAGAAAAACTAAAGCGTTTTAAGCTACATTAACCCTGGGTAGCTCCTGTTTGTAAAATTTCACCGAGACCCTTGGTGGTTTTGCTTTCTGGCTTTGTCTGGGGTTTGCGGGGGGTGGCGATGCTTTGGGTTTTTTGGTTTTGTTTAGTTTCTTTTAATATGAGGCACATTTCATGTTTCCCCCAAGTCCTCAAAGACCGAGACCATGTTTAGAGGTAATGTTTAAAAAGCTTGCCTAACAAGATCTCTGAAGAGAAAACCTTTATCCAACATGATTTAAGCACAAAGGTAAATGTATTTTAAACCCCCTGCTTCGTATCCCAGAAGGGGTTTAAAAATATCTCACTCTGCTAATATTAAAATTCCACAGTTATCAATAGCCATGGTCATTTAACCACTTGAGTGCCTTTGGATGTATAACAGAAACCCTGGGAATTGACATTTATTCAGCCTAAGAATACACAATTTGGATATTTCCATTCTCACCGCTTCAGAGATCACAGGGGGGATCCCTTGACAGCAGGTTGCCATGTGCATTTGCCAAACTGTACTTAGCGAAGGATTTGGCATTTAGAGAGACAATTTAGTTTCCCGGCATTTTGCATAATACCACATGCACCCTAGTTTCCATGTCAAAATATAAGAGATTGCTAACCCTCCCGGAGCCCCAAGAAGCACCGCGTGAAGTGTGTAGGCTGTGCCGAAACAAAATAAAAAGTATTAGTAGTAATACTACAAGAGCAGAGTAGTATTCCATAGGCATCACCCTAACAAGCTCCAGCTTCACCCCACAGATTAAGACCAAAGCACTCTAAATTTGTCAAGACACCAATACTGACTGGATTCCATTATTTGTCTCCTTGTTTGAGTGATTTTTATATATTTTTTTCCACCACTTTGACCAAAAGAAAATATAAAAATCCCTTACTGCTCAGGGGCTGGCAGATTTCTATATGCATGTTTCTAGACTAGCAGAAAACACCGATTGGGGAGGCTTGGAGGGATCTGGTGGCCGCGGGGAGGCCTGGAGGGTTCTGGTGGCTATTGCTCTCAACTGTACATACTAAAGGACACTTTTTTTCTCCTCTTTGATGAGCTCTAGACAAACCTATGAGCATGGGCTGCAAGCAGAGCTCTGTTGCTGTTTTATAATGCTTTAAACGTCAAAGGAACAGGATTTTGAGATAATTCAAATGCTTTGTAAAGGATCTTGAGAGAAAACATCCATGCGCATACTACACAATTACACAAGTGGATGATTAGTAAAAACGTAGTGAACATTTTATACAGTATGTTTTCTGGTAAACTGTTATAAACAACTGGATAAATTGACCTTGCTAGGTTTAACCTACAGCAAGGCCCTAGTAAATTCTGTAAGTATTTATTTCCTTAAGGCAGGGGTCCTTAAACTTTTTAAACAGGGGGCCGGCGCGCGGATGAAGTGGTAGGAGGTCATCTGCGGCTGCTTGGTTCCCCCCCCCAAGCCCTGGCAGGGGGGGTCTGTAAATACGGGGGGCCGGATTGAGGACCCTGGGGGACTGTATCTGGCCCACGGGCCATAGTTTGAGGACCCCTGCCTTAAGGTACAGCCTACCCATGCAGGAAAACCTATGTACCATGCAAATCTTCAGATGTGACTTAACTTCTCACGGATAACTGGCATTATTCAAGGTCTAAATCCCTGGGAAATACCTTGTTGTAGCTCAATGATATTAAAAAAAGAAAAAACTGTACTTGACATGCAGTCTTAAAATACATCTAGACTTTTGAACCAGCAAAGGATGAACTGGGACCAACTAAACACTTTATCAGCTGGGTTTAATACAGCCCATAGAGTTCACCTTGCCCAAACAAGCCATCAGGCCACGTTGCATACAGCAATAAACCGATCAGCGTTGGAAGGGAAGGCAAATAACAGCCACAAATTTAGCTTGCTGGTCAGGCAGCAAAAAAATAATTTGAGTTCTGGAGATAAAGTTCCAATTTGCAATTGCAGTTGCAGCTCAGTTTAGTTTCACATTGCCAGGTGACACAAATACACGTACAGGAATTCCAGGGGTTGTTGCTCTCGAGCATTGCACGAGAGAAGACCACGGATTCCAAGCTCTAGTCACTACTGCTTGTACTTTAAGTCAGTGATATGGGGGAGGGCAGAAGCCATGCTATTTAATTCCTGCGTCACCCAATTAACACTATAATGATTGTCCCAATCAAAAAAAAAATCAGCAATAGCACAAAGACAT
This sequence comes from Falco peregrinus, assembly GCF_023634155.1. NCBI lineage: Eukaryota > Metazoa > Chordata > Aves > Falconiformes > Falconidae > Falco > Falco peregrinus. Next base: position 22,432,980 of record NC_073743.1, read on the forward strand.
TTTAAAGCCTTCTAATAATTATTTTTCAGCTTCGCCTCAAGAAGAGCATAGGCAGAATTAAGGAATACGTACACTGTCCCATCCTACGGATCTCAAACTTCAGGAGTGCTTCACAGGTGGCCCCGAACAGTTCTGCAGTGCACATCTCAACAACTCCACTTATCAATTCCTCATGGTTCAGAGCAATCACCACTCCCATTTGCAAAATAAGGAGGCAGAACAAATGAGAGAAAGGCCAGGATGCTCATCATGGCTTACTGTAAAGATACCAGGAACAGTCTCCGACTTCCCCTCCACTGCTCAAGAGCTTCAATGAATTCAAGACATGGAAACAGCAGAAGACAACTAGAAATTAACTATCCAAAGAAAATATTCAAGGCTGCAAGGGTATTTTAGCATTTTCAGGAGAGATTCTGTATAATAGGACTGGAATCTACAAAACAGAGCTAAGCAAAACTTGTAAGCAAAAAGAATTAAGTCGTACATGCAAATTCTAATACTCGAGCTTGACACAATGCTGCATTTACCCAAGTTCTTCTACGGAAGATGGAAAATACGGTAAGCTGAAAAACACTGCAATGTCAGGACTGAAACAAGGAGAGATGGAGAGTGCCCCATGATTCTGTGCGATGCATGGATTGATCACTGGGCTGCCATAATCTCGCACCTTCGACACCCACCGACCTTAACTTTCCTCACATACACGCCAGTTGACCAACATTATTTAGGTAAGCCTTGCAACACCTCCATGAAGCAGGGAAATATTACTGGCCCTAGGGAGAAGAACGGGGAAGTTCCAGCTTAGAGAAATGCCTCACCTTAAAAAATAAACTAGGAAAATCAAATTAAAAAAATAACACAACAAATCAATACTGTAACAAGGTGGGGTTTTTTACTCCAAGCACAATCCTCCACTTGATTCAACAGCATGCCATTAAACCCTGATGAAGCAGTACCTCATGCATCTCAAGTTCACTGCATGGGGTTATTTAACCCTTCAGTGTCCTGTCTTCCCCCTTCCAGAAGGCACATGTTCACATCCCTGTCCCACTGACAGGGGGCTGCTCACAGCCACCTCTCTCAAGCACTGCAAGTGTTTCCTCTCACCGATATTCCAGCCCCACGGAATGGGGAAGACCTCGACATGGCCACCAACCTACACCCGTGCCTGCCGAGGGAGAACTGCCAAGTGTTCCTCCAGCTCTGGAGCAGCCGGCACCTTCAAGCCTTCCCGGACACTGGAGAGCAGATGGGTGAGGGTGATGCTGCTCGGATTTTGCAGGATGCCCCACTGTGTCAGTCCTGCTTCACTCAAACAAGACAACAATTCTATAGTCTTAGCACCACACAGATTTCCTTGGGGAAAAAAAAATTACTTCAAGGAGCAGGTTAGCATCTTTGAGGTATTTTTAGAATTTGCCCTTGCGGAACCAGGCACGAAGGCATTCAGCCCCCTGTAACCAGGCAGGAGCTGATGCCAGCCCCCACCTGGGCTGCTGCACATAAAAGCAAGTGTGAGTACACACGTGTACATGTGTGTTCTCCTCCTCCTCACCTTGGACCCAGTCCACAAGGGCTGTAAACCTGCTGCAGCCCAAGCTACAAAGCCATGTTTCGCTCTCTGGCTGGGGCTTTACTGGGTGGGTGTCCTTTGCAGTCAGACAGGAGGACTTACAAACCCACACCTTCCAACAGCTTAAGCGCGTTTCATTAATGGCTGAGAGAATCAAACAAAGCCATTTGTGTTCAATAAATTGAGGTTCAATAGTATGAACCAGCAGCCCCAGCACAAGGCTGGGAAGTGATTGTGAAGGAGCTTTGTTAAAAAAACACACGCAGCTCTGAGCTCTGAAAGGCTATGCTCTCCCACATCGCTTCCAGTCACTTGTCCTTTTACATGTAAATTATGGGTTAGGGCCACATAAGCTACCTGAGGAGTGATGGCTGAGGTCGATGGAGAAATACCCTTTCATGGGGGGGGGGGGGGGGGGGGGGGGGGGGAGAAGAGACTCGCATCACTGACTCTTGAGTACACAGCTGTGTTGCATGTAAGCTATGTAAAATGACAGTGGTGTTACTGGAAGAGGAATGTTAGCACCTATCTAGACATTAAATTGGAATTGAACACTGACAAGCATTTGCAGAAGGCAGGAGCTGTCATCAGGTTCTGAGCTCAGGCACTGATCTGGATTTTTAATATACCTGCTCATAAACCGGATTTTTATTATACCTGCTAATAAACCTTTGACATTTAAACTCTTGCACTTTTTATTATAAAACACATTAACATTAATTTTCATGTTTCCCTCCCCATATATACAATGATCACTTTCTTACTAGATTTATTAATACATTTGACAATGTATTTGCAAAATTCCAGACAGCTATTTCATGGGCCAATACCAGAAACCCAGCAGAAGCTATATACATTATAGCTGCACACATACATCTACGTCATGAGGCTTGTGACAACATCCTGCCAAAAGGAACAAATTACAATAAGTAATAATTTCAAAAGTAGCCATCAAATTAAATTTATAGCCAGCAATAGTGCTCCCTGTGAACACTGCACAACCCAGACTGTTCACGCACTGGCACTCAAACCACTACTGGATCGTTCAGATGCCTTTGAAGGGTCTGGAAATCAATGAAGACATTTAGAATTTTCTTGCCCTTCCAATGATTTCATGGGAAAAGTTAGTCATCCAAATAGAACCCAAAAGAAAAGGGGTTTTTTGCCTCCCCTAGCAGTAAGCATCTGCCAACATTGGACATTTCAGTAGGGAAAATGAACCATGGATTAAGTGAAATAGTATAGCAGCCCAAAGCAACAGATTCATGTGCAACAGGCAGTATTTATTTTATTTGCCTGTTTGGGCATTCTATTCCAGTTATGCTGGGCACTGGATGCACCTGTAACTAAAAAAAAATAAAAAAAAGATGTATCTGCCTTCCCTAGAACTCAGTCTGAAAACAACAACGCAGAAATAAAACAGTCCTAATTTATTTTAAAGGCAGACAGCTTGCTAAAATAATCTGTCAAACTGAAATAACCTGATGTTTATTTAATTTTAAATTTAAACATTTAATTCCTTATTTATTCTAAGAACTCTTCCTTCCCAAACCAGAGAGGAGGAACACTTGAAGAAAAGCATTACAATAAACAACATTCAATGTTCATTATCAACAGAATCAGAATTTTATGCAAGATATATTCGTTATACCAGGAAAAAAAAAAAAAAAGTATGCAGGAACATCACTGGCACAACAGAACTAAATCTTTGCAAACCACATAGGTGTTCCAAAGAAAACAGCTTTTGGTATAGGCTGACCTACAGCACGGAGCCACCACGGTGCTTTTAACATCTCATTAGCACTAAGTGCTCCCAGGCTGGTTCCAGACCTCTTCAATACTCTTCCAAAACATTTCCATGGCAATCCGGAGCTGCCCCACGGATTAAGGTCATATAAGGTTTGCCTAAGGATCCATCTTAAGGAACTTGCTAAACCTGAGCTCAGGCTCCAAACCCACAACTTCACACGTGTCGCGCTGTATTAATGAGGAGGGGGGAGGGAAATAAAAAGATGGAGAGGATGGAAAATTCTGTATTTAAGCTGACATTTGGCATGAGTTCAATTGAAATTCATTGTAGTTATGCTGAGGAAATGAAAAGGGCAACAAGAACCAGCATGGTAAAGCAGGGATGTAAAGATTAGCATAATAAATCATAAAGGTTTATAGAAGACGCAAACAACTTTTGCAAAGGGCACTGAGGATCTACAGAATAAGACAAACTGTTTTAAAGATCTTTAGCAGAACAAAGAAATGCTGAATGCAGAGTCACTGTCTCCAGGCATTTATTTCACCAGACGGGCTCACACACACAAAGTGCCCATTTTGGGGAGTTAGAAAAACTAAGGAGGGTACAGAAGTTACCACATCATTCAACAGTCCTTTAACTCGTATTTTTTGATGACTTCGAAGCTGTCTGGAGAAAACAGCAGCCCTCACTCGGGAAGATATGCCTGCCAATCACTCCACTAGCAGTAACGGAGAAGCCTGATGAAAACCAAATAGGAAAACGCAATTGGTTTTGCAACACGTGTTTAATTATCAGCTTATTAGACTTGGTCACTTTGCTTTTTTTTTTTAATTATTATTTTGTTTTTAAATGCTCTCATTTTCCAGGTATTTTGTCCTTATCACAACAGAACAGAGATTACAGATGGAGCCTCCTGGAGAACACAAGTATGATAGGAAAAAAAAAATAGTATTAATGTGTGAGAAACTAACTAGTGTGCCCAAATCACCAAATGAGAAATTTTACCATAATCTGATACGAATAAGCCAAAAATATATACGCTTTAGTGATAGAAGAGAACACACACCAAAAAAAAGTATTTCAAGATAGAAGGAGGAACTTCCATACTTTTCATTTTTGGGAGATGTTCCTTTAGCTGCATAAAAGCATTGCCATAAAGGAAATTAAAGCTATTAAGAGTTATTTTACAATGTTGAAAGGTTATCTATCAACATTAGAGATCACACTCCAAAGAATAAGTAGCAAAGATTTTCTAAAAATACTTACAAAAACTGAACCCAAAGCATTGTAGAATACTATAGTTTCAGCAGGATTTTTCTCTGATTTATTTCATTAGCGTCCTTCAGACATAGAAGTACAGAGTTTAGGTGCCAATTCTCTCAAAATAAACTTCTGGAGCTCCATGAATGTAATAAAAATTCATTAATAAGCCGAGACACCTTCTAGAGCTCTTTGACAGAAACCAAAGCCATACAGGATATATTCCCAATATATTTCTTCTGTTTCTTCATAGAGCCAGAAGCGTACAGAGATCATGAATTTAGAGATATAGATAACTATAATGGGTAACACATTTCAGTTTAGTATTATTTTCATTGTAATTCAGAACACATTCTTTAATGAAACTCATAAATCAGGGATTATGTCTGGGAAAAACATATATTTTAAATACAAAACACTAAACTGAACAGGTTTTTAATGTGTTTCAAGATCATTGTCAATAAAACTACTTAATATCATCTATCACAGCAGATGAACTGGAGCCAAATAAAAGCCAAATAATGATGTGACATAATTACTGTGGTCCAATTCACTTTCTCTAAATGAACCTCCAGAATAACTTGGCCATTTTTAATTCTTCCCAAGATCTTCACAGCCTTCAGGAAGGTGCAAGGACAAAGTTCTGAAGAGTTCACACAGTTCATTGTTTCCACCATTACATGGGGAAAACAAGACTTGTGCACGGTCTCCCCAAAAGCAGCAAACCTATTTTAAAGGGGAGTTTAGGAGAATAAATACAGTTGAAATACCCAACTATTTTTCTGAAAATTTCAGTTACAGTTGAAAAAGTCTGTATGGCACCTTGAATTTCCTCTGGTTGTTCAGAAGCCTGAGCAGAAAAGAAGATGCGCTAGTCTCCAGGGAAGGAGACTGCGTTTCAGAAACGACTGATGGAGTTTTAATCAGCCACTAAACCAGAGTTATCAGGGCAGCTTATAGGGGTAAATGTTGATTCCTGGTAAAATAACAAATTTAAGCTTTTGCAAATTGAAGCGGGGCGTGGCCCCAGCTGCAATTAGACTTTTGACAGATCTACTGTCAAGGCAAAAGACTGAAAGTTGGAAGCATTTTGAAGAGAGAAAGGTGAATTAGGAAGCAAAAGCAGCCTAGCTCATCCATCCATGCTGCAAGCGGTGGAGAGGAGCCACTGCCAAAGTCAACTGGCGAAGTTAAAACCCTCCAGCAGAAAGAGTCTCTCTTGCCTTGGGAAGAGGAGTGAAGGACGTCGAGTACGTGGTAACAGAGATATCCTCTGACCCTGCATGCAGCATCTGGATCAGGAATGAAACCCATCATTAGCCCGCCAGCATGCGAATGGCTGATAAGAGGAGAGATTATTTCAAATCTCCATGGTTATTAATCCAGTCACAAAACGAAGGGGTCAAGCTTGTTACACACCAACGGCATTTCTGGAGCGTTGGAACAAAGATGCTCCAGCGCTTTCAAGGGCTGCTTATCCAGGAGCACAAAAAGCAATTTCTGCCCTCCAAGCCCTCCACAGCAAGCCATATTCCTTTAAGATCCCAGTTTAAAGACCACTCGTATCCCTGGGCTTTCAAACAGTGCCATACCAGCATCATATTTCTCATTTCTTTTAAAGACCTGAGGTTCAACTATCCTTAGAGGTTTTCACTTTCACACTTCTCTCGTTACAAAAATATTTTTGCACCTCAAGCCATTGCGATTGGGATTGCAGTAAGGACCTTTTGTCACAGTTTTGAGAAATGCTTGGTAGTGGAGAGAGGCATTTCCTACTACCCCGTTCCCTACTACCCCATTCCCATACACAAAGGCATCTTTCACTTCCGAAAATATAGGCACATAAAAAAAGGAAATAGAAGTGTCAATTTATATTTAGGTCTAGAGGAACCTTCACAGTTTTAATTACAGGATGCAAATCTCAACTGAGTCATTTAATTCTTGCCGGGATTTATGAGGATGCACTCATTTAACAGAGTGCACTGAAGCACTTAAAAATGCTTTATTGGGAGAACTTCATATTCATGATTTACTACATGGATATAGGCTTCTCAGGGTGGTGCTCCCTTCCCCTAACACCAGAGCTGAATTGTTACGCTCAAAGTAAAATTTCTGTTTGGGGACCATGGGAAGATGCAACACAGTTTCTGCCGCTCTGAACAAAACCAGCAAATTCAAGTGCAACAACAAAAGCCAGCATTACCTGAGCAGCCACGGCTTTGTGTGTGGTGGCGGGGAGGGGGACCTCTCCCCCTTGTACCCAATGCACGCATCTGCACCACTGATTAATTCCACTCTCCTCCCTGACTTTATGATAAGCCTTCAAGATGTTTTGCAATGAAGAGATGATACGCTATGCTGCCAAAATCCAGATTTTTAAAAATTTTTTTTTGACAAGAAAAAAGGTGAGGGGAAACAGAAAGAACAAACTTGAAAACAGAAAATTAAAAGGTTGACTGTAAGGCAAAATGATAGATTTACTAGAATAAAGTTTCTGTGCAATACAGTATCCTTGCATAACCTTGTTAGAAATTTGCATAAAATAAGCCAATGTATGTAATCCTGTTACAAACCGTTAGTTTACAGGCTTTATGCAGAGGAACTGTGTAATGAGATTAAACCACAGAAACAAACATGCCCGGTTGCAGCTTGCTGAATTTGACAGTTATAAAGAAATCTAAAACAAAAAGCCCTGAAAGGACAAATACCATGGTACCCACTTTTAAGTCAAGAGCAATTAAGTGGGAAGATTGTGTGGCAATACAAACGCATCCTCACTTCTCTGCGTGTTCTGGTATAGCTTTCCCAGCCTCGCTTACTTCTTAATGGTTGTTTTGTGGGGTTGGTTAGTTAGTTGGTTCTCAGAGGTCCACGAAGAAGCTAATTGCTCTTAAGGAATATTGCCTCTGATCTCAAAAAGTGGTTCCCAGAAAAGTGCACACGCACACATCCCCGCTTCATTTTTGTCCCTGAAATAGCACCATATTCCCAGACAAATACCAAGAAGTATTGGGGGGGGGGGGGTGTGGTGGTGGTGGTGGTGGTGGTGTGTTTCTCTTTTCCTAGGCAATAACATCGCCAAAAACAGACCACAAGCATCAAGCCCCCGGCTTCCTTACATGTAATCAACATCAATCCATACGTTGGCCTCTGACAATTACACGTAGGTCTTTCCCAAAAGCATACGACCCATCAGCAGAGCCCACTCCCAAGGGTGAGCGGTCCGTCTTCCCATCTCTCTCCATCAAGCTCCCCATCCACCAAGGCAGCTGGTGTCCACCGCCCTTCATCTCCTCACACATTTTAAAGTGCTAAAAGCATATATAAAAATAATTATCAAACTGAAGAGTTACCCCCCATCCCCCACCCCCAGTAAAGCAATTTATGGTATTTTATTACTCTTGTAGACATTCCATTTTTCCTGCCTCTCACTACAGGCCTTTACCACACTGTGTCCTCCATTGCCGATTTGCTGCAGTCAAAAACACACTGTGAAGGTGAAAAGTTTGAATTCAGCATCAAAATAAGATAAAATATCAACAAGACAGACTATCAGGAAGAACCGCTTATCACAACATCAGCAGAACCACCAAGATTTCGGCAGCTTGATTCTTTTACCTGTAGCAAGCAAAGCTGGGGTGTAACTGAGGCACCTACATGCAACCAGATGCCCACGTCCCACTTAGAGTCAACTAAAATCAACCCAACAAGATCTAGATGCCAAGTTAATGGACCAACTTGTAGCAGCAGTTTGGCTGCCCCTACGTGGGCTTTACTTGCACCGGAGATGCCTTCTGATAGCCTAGATCTAGTGCCCTGAGGAAGCCCTCCAAATTCGTTACTTGGGCTGCTGACCACCCCCAACTCAAGGCCTGAAGGTCACAACTCCATCATGGTTTCCACACTTCAGTGGCCAGCAGCTATTCCAACTTTGCCTTCTGGCCTGTGGCCTCAGGTCTCCCTTGTTTATAAGAAAGGCCTTGCCACTTACACATGAAAAATTTATAAAAATGTTCCACAACTTCGTAAGCTACTCAAAACCTCAGATCTCATGTAATACTCAAGTCAACAAAAACCTAAATGAACACCTTCTAATACAGTTAAAAAAAACCACCTGGTCTAGTAGGACATTCTCTAAAGCTTAATAAGATTATAAACTGCATTCTCGTGTAGAACCCTACCCCGTCCTGCTGTCACGCTAGGAAACAAAAACTTAAAAAAAAATATCCAATAAATTATCACATGGCAATGGCCTAGAACAGAACAGATCCAGGATAACTGATGTGGAGAAATCAGCTTTCAACAGCAACAGATCCTTAGGGAAACCCATCCCATTTACCTCAACTTTTTTTCATGCATCTAGAGTGGAAGACCAAACTTTAAAAGACATGAACTGTCCCAGAAGACAGCAAGCACCTCTAACTGCCAAACTTCCACACCAGTACACGTGTACTATTCCTGAAGCCTTGATGTTTCAGTGGTGTTTGGGCTATATTGTATTTTCATGAAAGCTGTTGTCAGGAAGGTAGAAATCTGACATTTAAGTGACACACATTTTCTATCGAACAAGACAGAGTTCATCCCTCTATTTAGCTGTTTTAATATGAGCCTGTGTTTGAGAAAAAATAGTTCAGTAGCATCCTCCTCATGATGCTGGCAAGGCTGTTGTGTTCCATCACTGATCCTAAGTTGGCACAACTCTAAGAGTTCTTACTACATCTGCATGTTCTTATCAAAGCAGCAACTGTGATCCAGTTTCACATTGTCTTTTTGTCCTTTTACAGTCAACACACCAGTTTTGTTAACAAGGGTATACACTTTTTTTTTCCTGCAAAAAGTGAGAACTTAGTTTTTGAAACAGCTCCTCAACATTCATATATAAACAACTTCTAAACAGTGTTTCTGTTGCGACAGAGGAAAGACACAGTCACTCAATATGAGTGATCAGCAGACTTTGTTTATTGTACCTTACAGTCACCTTTTATGCCTTGTTATAATTACCTCATACATATTACAAAAGTTAAGCTCATTATTGGTTAGTTGCCTAAATACCAAGCCCGCCCCTAGTTTCTCTTCTGCAGTTATCTGTTCCCACCTGCAACATTCTTTTCCCACCACAATCTTCCTGTTATTGTGTAACAAGAACAGCCAAGGATAGTGTATTTTTGCTTTACTTCAGATAAGCTGAGAGCGATGTGCATTTTTATCCAGCCAGCTGGACTATGTCTATGTGACCCTATTCAGCTAGCCAGTTATCCACAATTCCCCCATTCTTATTTTGGGCGACATAGGCTTGGTTGACCATTTTCAATAACAGCGTTTTAACACAGGAAAATACACAGCTAAGCACTACTAAAACTATTACAATAATGATCAAAAATAATAATCCCGTTTGCAAAATGCCTTTAAGCCAGCCTCCTAATCCCAACCAATTTCCCATAGCGTCTAAGCCAAAAAAAAACAAACAAAAAAAACCAAAAAAACCCCCCACGATATCTTTCTGTACACGCTGGGTGTGGCTGATAAGGTCTTGTATCTCCTTATGTATAGATATTGAATGATCCTCTAGATCCATGCAACACATCCTGTCAAAGTCTTCACATCCATGCCCGTGGGCCAGCAACTACACCTCTTATTGATGATTCAGGATTGTTGCTGAATAAGGATTTTGGTCACTTTCTTCCTAATCACGTGAAACTCTAATAAGCGTTTGCTTTGGCTAAACAAATTCACAATTCCCACATTACAACCCTCGCAGTTACGTTTGATAAATCCAAAGTTCACGGTAACACCCTACACACCATAACAATACCCACGCCCCACAGTTACAGTTACCACATTTAAGGCAGCTGGAGTGACCAATTGGCCTTGGGTTATGAGATTGTATCTTTGCTGTCAAAAGTTCGAGTTTTTCACACGTGGTCCCCTGTATGTGGGATCGGAACAGATGTCGAATAGGTTCCAGAACAGGGTCTATCGCAAGGTGCAGGCGAAGCAGTGTTCTCGCGTCGAGCTCCTCCAGCGTGCTCTACAGCAGGTTTTACCCAACGGCTGGGAACCCAAATAGTGCCTCAATTGGTAGAAATACAGACATAACCACACCCCACATAAATCACCTCCACAGGACCTACCCATTGTCCTGTTTTTGCATCCTTATACAGTACTTTCATGTGTGGTGGCCTGGGGGGTTCTGAGCCAGCGTGGTGCCTTATTATAGGCGGCTCATTACTGTCCCCAAATACACACAAATGATTAAGCACAAAAAGGGCCTTCTCTACCCTTTCTCTTACATCCTGAATCTCTTTGAACTTTTCTATATAATGTTTTAGCATCCCGTTAGCCCGCTCTACGATTGCTTGTCCAGTTGGAGAATGAGGGATTGCAGTAATATGTTTAATATTCCACATTTGCATAAAGCATTTAAGTAATCCGCTACCATATGCAGGACCGTTATCAGTTTTAATAGTAATAGGCACCCCTAAAACAGCAAAGCAACTAGTTAAATGCCGGCGCACGTCCCGGACCTTTTCCCCGGGCTGTGGTGTGGCCCATAACATATGGCTATAGGTGTCTATAGTAACATGCACATATTTCAATCGACCAAATGCAGGAACATGAGTAACATCCATCTGCCAAACATCATTAGACTTTAGTCCTCGTGGGCTGACCCCGCAACCGAGCCCTAAGCCTGAGTTATGGTGACTACATATAGGGCAAGCCTTCACAATGGCCCGAGCCTCCTCCATAGAGAGTTTGTAGGCTCCTGCCAGCCCCTTTGCGTTTTGATGGAAGTTCGAATGGGCTTCTTGGGCTCGTTGACAGACGCAAATGACCTTGTTGTACTGCTCTTTAACCAGTTCACGCGCCTGTTCTAGACTTTCCCTTTTTAACGGCCACTGCTCTGTCCACACTGGTTCCTCTGTCTTCCATCGGAGTGGGATCGGGAAAGTCCAAGCAATGGCCGCTCCTAGAAAGGGAGGTCTGAGGTGAGGACCATCCCCATTTGGGCCAAGATATCACGGCCTACCAAAGCATGCACCCCCTCAGGCAGTGGAATAATTGAGACACAACAATTTATAACTTTGTCAGCTATAGTCCATAGCAGAAGGGGGGATTTGCGAGCGAGGGTCAATCCTCCTACTCCTGCAACTGTGGCATTGTTCGTACAGGTTGGCCAATGCGCCGGGCATTTGTGTGCACTGATTATAGAGACATCAGCGCCAGTATCCAACAGCGCAGTAATCGAGAGTGTCTGGTCTCCATACTGCACTGTGACCGATCGCCGTGGTATTTGATGCAAGCCAATAGTCAATAAAGCCATTTTTCCCGTAGACCCAAAGTTACCTTGTCCTCGAGGTTGTTCTTGCAATGGTTGGAGGGTGCCTGCAAGATGCGGTAGTGGAATCAACTGGGCTATCTTGGTCCCTTTAGGTATAAAGAGTGGGAGAAACAGCATCTGAGCCATAATATGAATTTCTCCGTGAAAGTCCTTATCAATCAGTCCCACCAAAACATTGAGTCCCAACATGGTGGCTGATGAACGCCCTATGAGTAATGCTCCAACAGCTTGTCCGCCTATACAAATTGGTCCTTGTATGCCAGTAGCAAGTTTTGTAGGCTTTGAGTCCAATAGGGTACAATCTACTGTTGTTGCCAGGTACAAGCCAATGCTTCCACTGGTTGCGGGTCGGAGAGGAAAGGATTTTGTGCTGCTGGGCAAGCAGCCGCTTTTTGTGTCGGCGCGGGGCGGCTCTTCCCGCTGGGTCGCCCGTTTCCCGATCGACGACAAGCAGCTTCGTTGTGAGTGTCTGAGCGGCAGTTTTGACACCATACGGAGTTGACATTGCAGTCCCGTCTCATGTGTCCGGTGACACCGCAACGGAAGCACCGTAGATGAGATGGGCCTTGGGCATTTGATCGCCCAGCAAAGGCTTGCAAAGGAGCAAGGGCTGCCAAGACCTGACTTTAGGGAGCCTGCACCTGCTCTTTTAAAGCACTCCCTAGTTCTTTTATTGCCTCGACTAACATAGCCTGGGGCCCGACTGGCACTTGTGCCATTCTTTCCAAAGCTTCTTCTATGGTCCATGTCCCTGGTAGCGTAGCTAGGATGTTACGTGTGGCTGGGTTACAATTCTGTATGGCACACTGCTTTAAAATGGAGCCTTTGAGACAGTCTTGCACCCCAGCCGCCTGTATGGCGTTTGCTACCCGATCGATAAATAACCCAAATGGCTCCTCTCTTCCCTGCTTGATTCCCATATAGGAAGGGATTCCCCCGGGCTCCTTTATACGGTCAAGCGCTAGTCTAGCTAGCCTCATCGCTTCCTTTGCCTTATCCGGTCCCATCAGTGCCTGAGCTTCGGTTCGAAAATAGGGTCCTAAACCCATCAGCTCCTGTAGAGTAACCCCATGCAGTGGGTCCCCTGGCTGTCTAACCACTGCTACCGATTCCTGACAAGCAGCCTGCCAATGAGCGTTAAACAGAAGCTGCTGATGTTGGCTCAAGATTAACTTCATTATACTGCGTATGTCACTCGGGAGTAAGATATTAGTTCCCCAAAGATAATCTAACATTTGCCTGGTGGGTTCCCCTTTGAAACCTGATTCACTCACCGTAGCCCATAGCTGAGTTAATAATTTCCAATCTAAGTTAGTGATAGAAACCGTGATATTCCCCTGCGCATCTGGCTGTGAATACGTGACTGGGAAAGCCTCATGCACGATTCCTGCGGCAAAATCGCGTTCACCCTCAAGCATAGCGCTGTCTGCTATCTGCTTCCAGACCTTTTGCCTATTTTGGGCAACCTGAAGACATTCTGCAAAAGGATTCGTACATTCCCTACTCTCTACCGGGTTTTAACGGTCTATGTCCTCATTTACGTCATCATTCCCCGACGGAGGGGCTGAGGGATTCGAAGAGGGCGGCGACGGGAAGGGCGACTGTTCCCACCTTCCCGCAGTCCCCTGTTGAACTGTCAGCGTACGCACCAAGGGAGGCAACGGGCAATCGGGGGGGGGGAAGCCGATTCCCCCTGCTGTGTGGCTATTGCAGTCCCGCTTGCAACTCCCAGTTGCTCAGAGGCAGCAGCAGCCTCTCTCTGTTCAGCTCGATGTTGCAAAAGGGCATTAGCAACAGCTTGCCACGGTTTCATCAGTTTTTTGGCTGTTTTATTGTCGGCTATTACTTTGGCAAACAGTGTGTCCCCATAATTACGCCACTCTGCATGCTCGAAAACCGTATCCGGATTCCCAAAATGACCCCTCGCTACCCCATAAGCTAATAACACTGGTAATTCCTTTTTACAATCTATGCCCCGAACGCTCCGCTTTTCTAAAAAGCATTTGAGCAAATCATACGTCGCTTGTCTCTCCATACCGTCGTCAGCGCTGTTGCAGCCTTTGCGAGACTTTGGTGACGCGTGGCCGGCGGGACCCTCTGTAGGTGCTCCCGGGCGCGGGGACTGTGCCCTTCCGCCTCCTGCGCTGCTTTCAGGACCGGTACCCGAATCTCCATCGAACCGTGGCTCGCAGGTTCAGCCCTCTCTAGGCTCCCTGTTCGGGCGCCATTTGTCGCGACGGAGGGAAGACACAGTCACTCAATATGAGTGATCAGCAGACTTCGTTTATTGTCCCTTACAGTCACCTTTTATGCCTTGTTATAATTAGCTCATACATATTACAAAAGTTAAGCTCATTATTGGTTAGTTGCCTAAATACCAAGCCCGCCCCTAGTTTCTCTTCTGTAGTTATCTGTTCCCACCTGCAACATTCTTTTCCCACCACAATCTTCCTGTTATTGTGTAACAAGAACTGCCAAGGATAGTGTATTTTTGCTTTACTTCAGATAAGCTGAGAGCGATGTGCATTTTTGTCCAGCCAGCTGGACTATATCTATGTGGCCTTTTTCAGCTAGCCAGTTATCCACATGTTTCATAGAAATGATAGTAACCTTTTTGACAGCATTTACTGTTCTGCTACTAGGACAAATACAGCTTTGTAACCCAAGCTGAAGGGAAAAAGGAAGGGTGGCAAGGGCACAGGAGGAAAGGAACAAGGGAGAACTTTAAACTTTAGTACAGACAGTGTTCTACTCTACTGTGACTATACCTACTGAAAGAAAAGTATCAATAGAGTAAGAGGAAAAAAACCGCCACAAAATACCTTACCTAGAAACCATTCACCAAACCACCTTCAAAAGTAGTAAATTGTATTAGAATCATAGAATCTGTAGTAAATTGTATGAGGATCACAGAATATGTTTAGGGTGGAAAAGACCTTTAAAGATTATCAAGTCCAACCACTCACCCATGACCCCGAGCACTCCACCTACACAGTTTTTAATCACCCCCAGGGCTGGTGATTCTGCCACCTCCAGGGTCAAACTTTTTTTTATTTTAGTGCAAATTGCTTTCCTCTTTCCATTTTGTCACAGTTCTAGCATGCATTTCTGAAATTCTGTATTGCTTACATGAATTTTGAGTACTACACGTGAATTTATACATCTTTGCTTCTTCTTTATATCGCAGTGCTGACTGCTTTCAAAAACAATTACAAGCAAAGTATTACTTAACAGGAAAATTAAGCATTTAGTAGAAGCCAAACGTGATTCTATGCATCTCTGTTTTCCCCTAATGCTTACTATATCGTGAAAATAACCAGAGCAGACCTGTGATTTTGAGATCTCCCCAGTTGGTCACCTACGTGCGAGCATTAATCCCTCGCACAAACTCTTTGACCCTTCTGAACAGAAACAGTTTTGAGTCTGACAAGGACCAAAGATGGGGGGGGAAAAAAACAACCAGCCATCAAATCTCACCGATCCAGTACTCTCATATACTTGCATTTCTGTGCCTACCAAAGAACAGTTTATTTTTAGCTGCTTTTTCTCCTGCTACTTGATTTTTCCTGACACCCAGCTCAAATTAAAATCAATATATTTGTAGAGTAAATATTCCCTACAGCCCAGCGAAAATATAGTTTTCATACATCACCATAGAGCTGCTACAATTAATTTTTATTTCAGCCTATGTATTTGGGAGGAATATAAAAAGCAATTAACCAGGAATGTCCATGGCCTCTCATCAACTGCAGCTCACACTGGGCAGGGCTAGCCGAGAACTCCAGTAGAAGTTTCCCAGTAGTTGCTTCTTCTTCATTTAATCACGGTTGGTCTGCACTGCTGAATATATCCCAGGGCAGAATTTATTCTCTGGATAAAACAGATTCCTAGAACACCCTCACTACTGCTGGGTCACATCAACGCATGCTTGCAGCCTTGCAGACCAGCTCTGAGGCAGCGTTATCCTCAACTACGCGACATTAAGTTTAGGTACCTCTTAGCGCCACGAATTCGTAAAGGAACAAGACAGAAGTAGATACGTTGGTTTTCATCAACGTGAACCAGCTTGAGTTAGTCAGACTTTGCTGTTTGCTGGATAAATTTATTTTTGTCTTTCAGTCACTACGGCTGGTCAAGTAAATACGACAGGCACTGGGAAAACATTAAATAGAATTTACAGATTACAAAGAGCACCACCGTTACACCTCTTCCTTAGCAGGCTGTAGGAAGCTTGCTGTACTCAAAATTACCATGCAATGAAAAGTGGCTCAAAAGCCACACCAAGACACAGAATCAGCTACAGAGACACAGTCGTGATAGCAAACCCCTCTCCTAGCACGCCATCAAGGCGGTGGAAGTGACTGTAGCAGCAGGTAACGAACATCACTAGCATTCATGGCTTAAGTCCCGCAAAAAGCGGCGACTTCAGAAGGTTGGAGTGGCCAGACTCACTCTGCCCGCCCAGCCCCGCTCCTTGTGGCTGGGAGGCACCAGGCTGTAATTCGGGATGCCAGGATGCTGGGCGCTGCCCTCCAGGGGTCCTTCTGGCTTTTTGAGAAGTCACATGCAAAATGACCCCAAACCATTGAAGGACTCTTGCCCTCACCCTTACCTAAGGAAAAAAGGAGTCAGAATACGTATTCTCAACACGTACCCTCCAATACATTACCTGTAGGAGGTACGATGGCAGCCCGCAGCCAAAGGACCGCGTGCAAGTACATGGGACACCAGCCAGCCGCAAGGGTACATCTGTTTCCTGATGCTTTCCCATTTATATGCCTCATTCCTCACTATCTTCCATCGGCCACTGCCACCCCGAAAGCCATATAGGACCTAATGAAACTTCCACATGCTCTTTGTTGAATTTTGATCCGTGCATTTGAGACTGCAATTTCCTATCAGACCTTTAGATGTGTTGGAGGACCTCTACCTCCACGGTATTAAATCCGACAGGAACTCCCACCCAAGGCAGGGGTACAAGAAACCCTACCAAATTAAACAGCTCAGGTATTCTGATCAGAGTTTGGCTCATAAATGCAACAGGTGAAAATCCACAGCAATTCCACCACGGAGATGGTGCATCAGCAGCCTTAATCCTTATTTGAAGCATGGCAGCAGCCTGCAGATCAACTTGTCTGCATTGCAGCCAAGATAATCCTTCATTTGAGCTGCTCATCTGAGACCTACCCTGCTATTTGGGTAGGAGGATTTAGCTCTTAATGGACTACTCTTCAAGATACTGAGCCACTCCTGACAGATACTCAGCCTCCTCAGCTCTTCATGAAACCAGCAGTGGAGGGACTGTTCAGCGCTGGGCGCAGGCAAGGCAGGACCGCACAGGATGAGACGCCCCAGCTACCTGGGGTTCAGAGGAGCCTGAAAGAGCCACTTCACCAACCTACAGCTCTGCTTAAGGATAAATGTTTGGATTTTTAAGTTACAGTTCTCCTGTTACCTTCAAATAAACAAATAAAAGCAAAAGTATTTTCACATCTGTATATACAAACATTGTTTTGCTTTGCAGGGGAAAAGAATGATGCTGCTTGAAGCTATAACAAAATAAAACAGGCTGAATCCATACCTTTCCATAAGGATAAGGAGGTGAAAGCTCAGCATTATCAGTCAATCCCCCCCTCTTTTTTTATCTTTTATGTCTTCTGATGAGTTCTAATTAACATTCTTCAAAAATACGCTGAGGAATTTCTTCCTCACGTTTGCCACACTATTTTCCATTTGAATTTTTTGTTTCCTAGCACCTACAGGGAATTAAGTAATCGATTCCCCATTTCCCTTATGCCCACCAACATTTAATAACTGACACGTAATGTTGCTTTTAAGCAATAAGAAGGTGGTATCTTTGTATTTATTTTATGTAATTGCCTATACTAGTAAAATATGAAGTAAAGCAACGTACAGCCATGAATTTAACACAGATAATTCATATGCTGTTACTAGAAGTTGAACTCCACATAAATTATGATGATCTTTGTCCATTTAGAAAATTGGCTTCAGTTATGAAAATGCCCTAAATGTTCAATTCTGAGGACTGTGTACTTAATCTTTGTTTCAAGACAAACTCTACAAAGTAATTTGCAGTACCAGCTCCCAGCTGAGTAGAGGTTAATGAGGAACTCCTGGAATACAAGACAGATCCCAGATCCCTGGACAACCCCAGAGGAAGTTATGGATGCTGAGCAACTCCCTCATCCAGGCACATACTCTATTACAGGGATCCTAAAACTTTTTAAACAGGGGGCCGGCATGCAGATGAAGTGGCAGGAGGTCATCTGCGGCTGCTTGGTTTCCCCCCCAACCCCCGGCGGGGGGGTTCTGTAAATACGGGGGGCAGTAGTTTGAGGACCCCTGATCTATTACTTCAACTCAGTGTGAGCACTTATGATAACACTTCATCACAGGCTACCAAAACCTCAGCACCATAAACACCATTAAAAAATTCTCCGTGTTTCAGCACTTTATTCCACACAGAAGTCACGGTGGGGCAGCGGGAGAGGTTACACAGGGGGGCTGGGCAGCCTGCGCCTTCGGAGGGTTTGAAGACCCAGCTGGTTAATCCCTGAACTTTAAGCAGAAGATGGACCAAACGACCTCCCGGCACCAACCAGCCTGAACTAGCCTACAGCAAAGCAGGCACTGATGGATCACCACCGTTGCATCCTTCAACTATCTGCCTACCATGTGTTGGAAGTAACAGCCACATACAAGCCCTCAGAAACAACCTAGCTATTGATGCCAACTACTGATGTCTCGCAGTCTCCAAAGACATCCTTTATTTTTGTCTCTTGTACTAGACCGCCAGGTGGTCACGAGCATTTCATTTCGGATCTCTGTAGGAATCTTTCTTCATCTTTTAAATAGGGATAAATGATACTAGAACCCCAGGCAAAGCGATTAAAGCTTCACTTTAAAACTCTAGCAACAAACATAGCTTCCTGTTACTAACACCTGGTTGGTGCTTAGTAAACTGTAACCATCCCCAATAACTAGTCTACAGAGAACTGACTGTCATGCAGTATCTCCTCCACGGTGACCTAACTTAGGAAAGACAATTATGAACAGACAATTCCGAAGTGCATTCAATATTTCAGCCTCACATTAAAAGCAAAATTAGTGTGATCTTCTTACACATTCCTAGAATACATAACACAGGCTTGACATAAGAGCTACGGAAAAGCTGCAGCGAAGTCAACTTATGAGGACTACCTGAGCATCGCTGAGATTACAAATAAATGAGATGACAAATTCCCCAGCAGAGACAACAAGCAAATAGAGGCAGAAGTAGCTGACTTAGGACCCTGTCAAGGGACTGTCATATATTCTGCATTATTTCATCAAGGAGCGAGCAAAGTGTGGCTGACGTGACAGCAGAAAAATACATTCAGGTTTTAACAGAGATCAATTCTTGACACTAACTCTCTGCCTCTGCTCTCAGGCACATGTTTTTGTTCTGGATTTCTGATCATCAAGCAGCTATACAGTATACAGATACATTCAGTAGATTTAACCCACTTGGGGTTTTAAACACTGTGCCCGAGCACCATATAGGGCTGACAAAAATTGCATGGAGCCCCCTCCTAATCAATAGGAAACGCAGTGTAAAGGGTATTTAATGAAACATAATTACAGTTCTGGTTTTCCACATAAGGCACGCTTACACACACCTATTTGTGTGGTTTGTACACAACACAGTCATCACAATTACTATGACCAACTGCTACCAGAGCCCCAGGCAGCCTTTCTATAATTGCCAGCAGTGAGGAGCCCTGACCTCAGATGGCAACCTATATCATTACCTCTGAGAAGCCCCAAGAAACTGTATCGATTGGGTTTCTGAGGGATACTGCAGCAGGCTGGAGCACTGGATTCAAATTTAACTACTCCCATTATCCCTAATCAATTAAGTCTTTAATTGTGTAACATTCACTGTATGACATCCCAAATAAAGTCAAGAGACAGCAATGAAAGATGCGGAGCGAGGAAGCAAAGTGGGAGCTGGCAGACCGGAGCCAGGCAGCAGTCTGTTAAAGGTAGGGAGAACTAGGAGTAAAGTGTGTGTTACAGAAATGCACATACACATCACTTCAGGCTGGTGGCTCTGGACTGCTTTGAACCCGCTTTATGGCATTTCATCCATTTGCTATTGAGTTGAGCTTATGATTACCTGCACACTCCCTTAGTACCTTCCTTGGCCTAAGCGACTCACTGTCTCAGTAATACCTCAACAAGTTAAAAGCGGTAAAAAGTTTCCCTTTTTCGTACCACAACTTCTGGTTACAGGTTTTTTTCTAGTCAAGAAGTATCTACATTTCCACGCTGTCATGAGTTATTAGAGGAAAGTTACATTGCACCATCTAACAACAAGTTAATTTAAAGCAACCTGCGCCAATGACAATTTGAAGATATTGTGCTACAAAGCTTCCACTGCAAAACACAGGGGTTTTACTAAACAAACTCATTATTTTGACTGGCATGGTGTTTCCCTTAGTCTAACGAGCTACATATGATCATACCAACAGAGAAACCTAAACACTGCTATCTGCCTCTTGAACAGTGACAGCTTAAGATTCGGTTTCGCTGAGTTGCAAATAGGGAGCGAATTAAACTCGAAAGAAAAACAAGCTTTGCCTTCCTAAGGAGATATTCATAGCCTGGTGGGTAAACAAAAAATGAGACAACCAGGTTGGTAAACCTGCAAATAAGAGATAATGCTGCTTCACGCACACCCTCTGAAGGAAGTTCTTTCTTTTGCATGAAATCTATTCTACCACTTCAAGGGCAATATTCGCCCGCTCCTGCCTGTTTCCTTTTCCATTTCAAGATGAAGGAGTTTATTTTCAAAGCAATCTCTCATTTGTTTCTCAGGTTTGTTCTTTTGCAGGTTTTTTGTTGATTTTTGGGGGTTTTTTAAGTTTTTTGAAACAGGCAATTAAGTATGCACTCTACGTTGCTTACGAAGATGGATGAAAAACAGTTTTCTTATCCGCAGGACCTACACGTACATTTAATAAAGACCATTTTATTTCATCACAATTTCAGGCAGAGCAAATAAAAACAATCTCGAGATCACATGCCTTGTCCAAGCAGCCTTGCAGAGCAGCCAACACGAGCTGCAGTATGAGAAGAAATGGCTGGGAAAAAAAAAGTCACTCACACTCAGGGTGACCAAGACTGGTGCCCTCAGAACAGAGATGGAGACTCAGAAGTGAGCTCTAGCAAGAGGTCAGCCCCTTGGTTCTCAGCTTTGCTACGAACGCTGAACTCCCAGGCTTGTGTCAGAGGCGTTGCACTTATTTTCCAAGAATAAAAAGTTGTGTTGATTGCTTCTAAAATACGTCAGTTAGATCTTGCCCGCTTCCCCCAGCTCATGCCATGACACCCGTCTATCTCCCCCACAGTGCACCTTTTGCATAAATGTGCTACTTGGGACTTTCGCTGCAAATATGTAAAATCTATAGCGCGATACTCAAGCGATCTTATTTTCAAGTTCAGGGATTCTAACCAACAACCATTACCGGGGAGACGGACAGAGACGATGCAATCCATATGATAACAATACCAGTGGTTCACTGGTAATTCACAGCAGATCTCTCACTGCCTCCCACACTCCCACTTCCCAGCGGCAGGAAGGAAAACCGATGCATGTTTTATATTCATACATTGGTTTCGTTATGTCCTCAACTGAAGCGGAAGAACACGAAGGCTGGCTCAGATTCGATACTACCACACGCTAACAGAGATACGCTTCTGGGATCCACAGCTCGAGAACCTCAGGACACGCCACGGAAACTATTTCAGCTCCATCATCTCCATCGCCCTGCACTGTGCCACGAGGACACGCTGCCTGTACCGCCTCCACCCTGCTGCTATGAATCAGTACGTTTAATTAAACAAGGTATGAGATATTGAAGTGGGGAGATGGAACTGGATTCCTGCTTGTTATGGTCAACAAATTAAATTCTATTCCCAGTCACACCGTTGTAATTTGTTTTAATTTCCAGGCAATGAGGCAAATTTCTACCTTTACCTCACGAAAAGGAATAACGTTTAGCGTAAGTGAATGCAAAATGTCACCCAGAGGATTTATTACAGCCCCACAGAATTTGATCACTGTCTTCTCCGCACTCTGCAGAAGTCAGTAATGCTGCAGCCACACCAGTTATTTCAAAACTCCAACCAGCCGGGTTTTTAACATGCTTTTCCCATTTTAAAATCCTGAGCCACATTTGCCAGCAAGGAGTAGTGCAGGGAAAAGATTGAGTAAACATCCTAATTGGTGTGATAGCATATTTTCTGCATTGTGAGAAGTGACAGCAGTAATATTGACCGAACGCTGCCAGCTGACAGTGAGATGTCAAGACAGGGTTGGAACAATATACTTCATAATGAACCAACTCTGAATACAAAGTCAAGCAGAGAAAGTGGAAGTCAAATGAGAATGAAAAAGTATAAACACTTCTGATTAACAGCCAATAGCACCAGCTGTAGCAGGCAATATAACAGCCCTCTCGGAGCAGAGGGGTCAGCTTGGCAACACCACCTTGTTAGCGGCGAGATGAAACCTCATTTGCTCACACATTTCAGAGGCTGTTCCTCAGACAGCTGCAGCAAATTGATGTTAGTATACGAAATTGCATTTAGCCCTAACTTCCTGGCACCCGGCCCCAAAGCATCCAAATAAGCCACGGCCGCAACCATCACAACCACAACCAGCCGGCAAAGCACGTGGGAGATGCAGATGCTCGAATGCACTCGCAGCAAAACCAGCTCCTCCTGATCAGACTTGCAGCACAGGCCACCCACTGCAAAGAAAAATTATTCTTTACCAAGAAAATAAATACATTAAAAAAAAGGATTGGAATGATGCTGAACTTCACAGCTCCATCCAGAAGCAGTATTGCCAGTCAGCTGACGATGCTACTTCCAGAAAGTCTTCTACAAGTAGGTCAATTACAGCCAGTTAAAGAATTAACCTCATAAATAATATAATATCTGAATGGTATCCTTCTCTAGGAAGCTCCTCGTTAAGATTTCATATTAAAAATGAATGTTAATTTCTGGTCCCCAAAGGTCTCTTTTCAGCATCCCAGCTCCACGACTCTGCTCTGCATCTGTATGTCGGAGCTAAAAATCCCTGCAGGATTTTAACAGCTACATCCACCAGAATTAAAGGAATGGTTTCCCGGGAAGTGAACGAGCAGCCACCTGGTTCTTCACATTTCTGTGATACCAAACAAGGGAAAACCGGATCCGCAGTCTCTGTGGAGACCATCATCAACTTCCATCAACTTCAATTTGGAACAGGAACCACAGTCAACGGGCAGAGCCTCAACCAAGAGAAATGGGGAGCACTCTATCGCATATCAATTATTAAAAAGCACTTGGAGGTCTACAAATAAATTAACAGTTAAGAGATTACGGTTTAGTCTGAAGCATACTGAACGCTACGGGACCTGGCTCAGACCAGAGCCAGGCAGCGGGACAAGCAGCCGCAGGGGAGCAGGTCCCTCTGCACAACGAGAATGGTTTAGGATTTTGATATATTTTCCAGAACCTGATATCTCTTATAACTGCTACTTAAAAAAAAAAAAAAAAAAAAAAGTCTTAGCCAAATACAAGAAGTCCCTCATGTTTGGTGCCTTTTTCTTTGGAAAAACAAAAAAACAAAAAAAAAAAAAAAAACAAAAAAAGAGGTGAATTGGCAGGTTGTAAAATTCAGGTGGGTACCTGATGGTGTAGCAGTCTGTGAAGGGACAGGAGAAACAGCATCGAGAGGGCGATCAGCGAGGGCTCCTGCCTCCCACCAAAAGCTAAGTCTGTGTTACAAGCAAGCCCAGGAGAGTCATTTTCCAGGATATTTCACTTCATTAGAAGCTTTTTAAAAAAATGTTAATTGTACGAAAACACAAACACTATTAGTTGGATAGCATTAAACCCCATTATTCATTAACCATTCACCTTTGGAGGCTTTTTTTCGTTAAGCTACAGCAAGGCATTAGGGAAATGAGGCAGCAGCATTTCATTGAAATATAATATGTTTCAGGTTTGGGAAAGAAACAGGGGGTTATTTTGTGATAAAGCAATAAAACAAGCAAAAGGTTTTAAATGGCTATCCTGCTCCTTGTCAGGTGATTTCAAATGGGGTTTCCCTGATACGGCTGTGATGGCATGGTGCTGTTCTAATCCTACAAGTTAGCTCAGATGTCCTAAAAACATTTTCATCATTTCTCCCAACGTACTATATCCCATTTTCACCATTTGACAGACAGTATAGAATAAAAACTTAGAGCCTGTCTCCTCTGTAACAAAGCCATCTCCTAGACAGCTGTAATGAAAAGCCAAGCTAATAAATAGGGAAAGATGAAAGCATTTGAATTTCACCTCTCGCCAAAACAGGGCTCCCGATCACATTCTAACAAATTCCGTAACAAAATATTCCTTACAGTCCCAAGGTTTGTCTTTGGAAGAGCACATTCCCTTTTCAGCTTTCCTGACCTACCCTGGGTCACCACGCTCTGGTTTTTTCTCATCTCTCCAACAAAACCAATACTTGATATTCACTTCACGGCAGGCTGCTGTTGTTTAACCAGAGCCACAGCACAGTTTTTTAAGACCAACCTGAACTCCCTGGTGGCCTGCCACTCAGTGGGACGGCAAGGCTGTGTTTGCTGTGGGTGCTGCTGGCTACAAACACCTTTTTGTTGAAAATAATTGTTACCATCCCGCCTCTGCCCTGCCGTTTCTGAGGACCAAAGCATCCTGACCAATGGGGGCCAGCATAAACAACGATTAATTCAGCATCTTCAGGGACTGCAGCCGCTCCTGGATGGTGAAGGTACATTTTCTCCTATCTTGGGGAAAAACAGCTTCTGTGTACAAATAATTTCAATTTCTTTCAAGTCTGCATCTCAAAAGGGTTCATCAGTCCCTAAGAACAACTCAAAATATGTCTTGAAGGCACAGATATTTTCTTTTCTGTTTTGATTTCTGCTCTAATTTATACTTGACGCGCCAGAATAAACCCATGATAAGTGAAATATTAGTGTATTTATTTTGCAGAAAGGAACAGCAGCACAAACCTAAATTTCAGACCCTCAAAGGAATCAATGACAATTGTACCTAAGCAAGTTCTAAAAGCTGAAGTTACACACAAAAAAATGGAACAAAACTCAGGATTGAAACTTCTCCCGAGAGAACAACTTTTGACTGTCTTCTCACAGCAAGAATAATAGCAGTAATTCCTGATCAAATGTGTTTATTTGTTGTTTTTCATGTCCACAAACCTTCAAGCTTTTTCTGTCCCCATAAACACTCATTTAACTTTTCCTTTTCAAGGGCTGACATCCCATCACGGATCAATGAGGATGGAAGAGGAGTCCTGAGCTCGTTTCTTTTACCACGTACGACCGACACCATCGCTCCTGTGCTGATGATGTACCTAGAGCATCCAAGACAACATTTCAGAGGACAACAAATGCCAAGACTATGCAAGAGCAGAGCATCTTCTTTGGTGTAAGCCGGAGCCACACTGAGAGTGAAATGGCTGCTGGGCTTGCAGCACAACACAATTTTTAAATATAAAAGTGTGGAGAGCAGAATCACTGCTTTGAGCGTGAAATGTGCACAAACGCGGCACCAAGGGCAAAAAGGACCTTCCAAAAATTGGACATTTAGTGTACGCTAGCGATGTGCATTCCCTTTATCTTTAACAGATAAGCCCTTCCACCTGGCAAGCTTCCCATCTATTTCTGGGTAGGATTAATCTCCCTTTCATGGTACCCGTATCGCTGCCGATGGAGGAAGCTCAGACTGTCAGCCATCTAGTCAAAACCCAAGTTAGATGAGACAAATCCCACTGTAACTTATTTAACCAAAGACTCACAAAATACACCTGGTAGAATCAGAAACAAACTTACTCAGGCCCATTACACTACAGTTCCTCTTTAAACTGGCTCTGGGGATTTATATCTCTCTCATTATCCCACTGACTCCCTGGGACTGGAAGAATGTCAAGGATTAATACAGTTAACCTGATTCTCCACCTATGTCTCCGTGGTTTTGTTTCCCCAATGTGAAATTTAATTTATTTATAAATGCGGGAAGGTTTATTTCAGGCTCTCTCCTGGCTTACAGTAGTAGTAGCCTGGCTTTTTTTTTTGCATGATGGACACTTTGGGGGGATGTAAACTTACACCCAAGAGGACAATGAGACTGGGAATGCTCCAGAGCTGCAGTGACAACACAGATACTCAACCCAGCACTGCCACTGCAATCGTTTTCAAAGCGCTTTCTTGACCGTTAGAAGGATGACTGCTCCCCTTAACAGTAGTTGCATTTCTGAAGAGGTTCACGTTTGGTCCTTGTGCTGGAAGTTTCTAATGTTCACCCTGAATTTTCCTACACCCAGCAGAACCACATGCCGCAGCCCAGCAGCAGGAAACATCCCGATCATTCCCCATCCCCTCAGAAAAGCCCCACTCTCTTCTGAGTCGAGCCAAGGCTCTCATTCCTCGTTCAGCACTTGTGTTCCATTGTTCTATCCGCAAATGAATTCTGATCTACAATTACTGCCTTATTTTTGTATCAATAATTACTTGAATAAGTTGTAATTGATTGCCTTCACCAAGCTGGGAGAGCACAGAGGCTGTGCTGCAAATGGTGAGGAACTGATGCTTTGTCTGCTCTGAACCACTGTGTGAGCAGCCTTAAAGGGTTTCGTTTCAAGGGGAAATAAAAATAGCAATGACAATGCACGTTATATGGTAAATCAGAAAGTACAGCTCTCCTCGAAAGGCGCGGAGGTGTAAAACCCAGTCCTTCAGGCCACCTTGCCAAAGAACTCAGGATGCTGCTTCCCAGGCGGTCCTTTTTCTCTTTGTTTTATTGCCGTTTTGAAAATCCCAGGTATTGTGTAACAAGAACAGAGCGAAGGGGATCATCTTTTAACTCAGGCTTGGCTCCACAACTCAAGAGACTCACATACTAGTTGAGATATTGCTACAAATTCCCTGTTAACTAATTGACTGTTGGACAAGCCAGTTAGGTTTGGCAGGGATCACCCTCACCAGCAATGTCAGACAGCTCGTGAGGTTTTTGTATCTCAGGTTACCTAAGTGATCCTCACAGGTTCATTCATTCACGTGAACAACATCTCTCTGCGAAGGATGAAAAGGGTTGGTACCGGCGTGGACTTGGGAAGGGATGCGGAGGGATAATTAATGGAAATTAGCCCTGGGTGTACATCGCTAGGAACACGCTAGCTCATAAGTGGCTATATTTCAGGGTTGGTTTGTTTTTGCAGAGATGTTCTCCTGCTAGAGAAAAAGAACTACATTGGCTTTATTTGGCACAGACAGATTTCGCTTTGTGAACACAGAAACTGAACTGGCTTTTGTAAACAACGTGTTTTCCATACGGCTGTCTCCAAACTGCCCACCTATGGAAAATGTAAAGCTCTGATTCAAATCTCTTTTAACTGACTATGCTGAGACATGTACTCTTTTTTTATTATTTACTTCCCAATATGTTACATATAAAGCTTCTGGAAAATAATTGATCACTAAGAAAAAAAAAAAAAAAAAAGAGAAGAAATCTTCAGCGGTAAATGCCTAAATGCCGCTTCTCTTTTCCCGCAGAAGATGACACTTGCACAAAGGACCTTCTCTTTTGTTCAACAAAGCCAACAGGGTGGTGAGGTCAAGTGAAGGCACTTGGAAATGCTTATCTGAATTCAAACCACAGAGATCATTCAACAGACGGAGGGGAAGGAGTCCAAGATGATTTAATGACTAACATTGCCTCCAAAGCAACCGCTGATGCAAGAGCAACCAAGCCTTTTACGAAATTAGAGCAGGAGGACAGGAATGATACAAGATACAGTGTGGTTTTCATTTCCAGGAGGGACTCAAGGGGCTGAGCCTACTTGGAAGAAAAACAGTGGCATGGAAAGATCTGCTGGACACTTATAAAACTGTTGGAAGTTCATGGAAGTTCAATAGGGAAGGATTATTCACCATGTCACCAACATGAGAACCAAGAGGTCCCTATGAAATCATTGCTGAACTTTTTAAGTGAACTGAATAATTTGTATGTGCGATGCATAATTAAATTGTGGAACTTGAGAGCTGCAAGATGTTATGGAGCCAAACGGTTGAAGAAGAGATGAGACAAACAGGGAGGGGAGGGAGCTCTTGGACAAACCCAGACACCAAAGGGAAGCCTGCAGAGGGTGGAAGCAAGGACAGGTAGCTTGGGTTGGATGGGGCTTGGAGCAATCTGGTCTAGTAGAAGGTGTCTCTGACCTTTAAGATCCCTTCCAACCCATTCTGTGATCCTGTGATCTGATTACGCTATCGAATGCGACTGAAAGCAGCAGCAGCTCTGTCAGTTCCTGCATGCCAGCTGCCAAATGAGGGAGGACACGCCAAGGCAAGACCACTCCAAACTTGTCTCTTGTCTCTACTTTAATTAGCCATTGCTTCCCCTTCCAGAAGACAGGCTACTGACCGAGACAGGTTTTTTAATCTGATCAAATTTCTGGCCGTCTTACAGCCGTCTTTAATTTATGGCCAACTACAAAACTCGTAACAACTTAACTCTCCTTTCCACTTTTATTATGAGCACTCACAAGGCAGAGGCAAGTATCTAGGTCACTGGATGTAATTTTTTTGAAATTACAGTTACCAGAAAGGACCACATTGACCATACTGGTTCTCAACCCTTAGAATCAATTTTGCATAACTCTGCATTTCGGTGCAAGGTGAGCAGCTGCAGCAGTACCATTCCCAACAGTGTCTATGACACCTACAACCGTCTCAGCTCTTCCCACCTTGGTCACTAGCAAGGATATCTTGCCATGTCTTCCCAAATGCTCCCGACAACTCCCAAAGCAGCCATAGCGGCTTTGCAGGCAATGTACAGCCAAAATTGTTTGCTATTACTTGGTTGGCCTACTGGTTGCTTGCTTGGCCTACCAGTTGCTTGCTTGGCCTACTGGTTGCTTGCTTGCTTGCTTCTTTCAAAGCAGTTCCCATTGCATTTAAATACTGTATTAGAATACTAATTCTAGTAGAAAAGTGTAGTTAGAAATTGTACCCCTGTTTCAGAAGTACCGGAATTAATTCTCTCAGCCCACAGAAATGCTATCTCGTTCTCTCCCACTTCCAAAGACAGCAGAGCGAAGACCACTTGGTGCAGGGAAGGTCAGGATACCTTCATGTGGACTGGGACAACAGTGCGGCGATCCAAGCAGCACCCTTCCGAGCAGAGGCAGAGCAGGCAAGGGGCAGCTTTACTCCATGTACAGCTGGAGGGAGAGGAGACCCAAGTTCCACTTCCAGTACCAGCTATAGATTTTATTCTACTTACTCGCTGCCTAAAAAGAGGACAAACATCTCTGACTAAAGAAGAGGAGGTCCAGGTGTAGCAAGGAAGTAAACAGGAATTTTCCAAGCCTACAGACCTAACTCTCACCGTTGGTACAAACCCAATACAGCAACCGCAGCCCATATCACTGCAGAAAGAACCATACAGAAGAGAAGTGCTGTTTCCTAATTTTTAATAGCAGTGTCTTCCTTCTCCTGTGAAAAAAATGCCTCTTAGTACTGATTAAAGACCCCGTAAACAACCAGGAGGAAACCAAAGCGAAAAGCCCATCATTATACAGAATCAAGGCAGGTATCACAAGCTTCAAAAGTGATCACGTTGATGACAAATTCCGAGGGTGACCAACACAAATAATGCAAGAGAGTGCGGCATAGCCAGTGCGGTGCACGAGCACAGACCTCTACTATTACCACCAAAGGAAGCCCATTACTAGCGCGGAGAGATCCACCTTGATTTACTCATTGAAAAAGTGGCATATTTGCCAGTAAAACTGTTCAAATAGGGGAGGGTACACTGCCAGTAAATTGTGGCTCTTCGGTAATGTATTGTCCACTGTGCTACAAGCTGCATCACGAAAGAAAAAAAACTTTAGCCTGCCTCCTGACAGCAAAGGACAAGATGACTGACTCTCTGTTTGTATCTTTAAACACAGTGAAGCATGACAGAAAAAAAAAAAAAAGCAACAGAGTTGTTGCAGTGAATTCATCCCCTATTTCCAGGGCTCTGGAGTTCTGAAAGTTTTATAGCGTTGAAATATTATAAATCCAGGAAAGCACCGACTTGATGGACTAGATTTACTTCTATGAGATTTCTTGTTAAACCTAAATCTGTCCAGTTTTATAATTCACTCCCTGAGATTCTTGAACTCTTCCACATTTTGGATATTAGAAACTATTGCTGTGCCAAAGAATTTATGAAGAAGTTTGTGTCTGAGTTGAAATGAGGCTAAAAAGAAAAAAAAGATGTTGGAAAGAATTACTGCTAAAAAACTAAATTGACTTGGAAACCGTACAGATGTTGTGAATTCTGCTGCAGCCAATATGACTTTACTTGAAAAACTTGACATAGCCCTCCATACAGCTTCTATTAGCCTTAAAGGTATGGGTTTTTTTCTCTGTAAAACATCTATGCTACCTTTCTGTGCCTGTAATTAATTTCAGGTACAGGCTGTAGTAGTTACTTTGCAGGTAACTAAGCTTATATGACTATTACTGATACTTCCCAGAAGCCTTGGGGAAACTGGGTAAGAAAGGATTTTATTATCTCAGAAACAGTTTTCCATTTAAAAAAAAAAATCTACCTCACTTTGAGGGGGAAAAAAAATCAAAATAAAACATCACCTGTCAAAGATATGTTTTAAAGGAAAGAAAGATATAAATATATATAATATGTATATTATATAAAATCTATAATATAAATCTATTATATAAAATCTATAAAATCTCAACAAGTAACCATTTTAGTCAAGGGGCTTTGCCAGGACTGAGGAAACCCAGGTTAAGGAACTTCAATCAAGAGGAAAGGGGTTGGTACCTAAACAAATTCCCAATTCCCACCCCATCCCAAGCCAATGTCAGATCCAGCCATATGCCTCCAATGTGCTTCGCAGCAGAAATCCAGCAAACGAGAAACATTTCTCAACCAAAGATTCAACAAACAGCCCACAGCCATTCTACAACTTTACTCACAAAACCCAAAAAAGCCGAAAGATGGCCACAAGCGCACACGAACTGCACGAACACGAACACGTGAAGAACAAAAATAACAAAAATAAACCCCTGATAAGGAGGGGTATTTTTCAGTTTCAATATACACTGATTGAAAATATTACCTACACGTGTTCTCACTGGATTACAGCCGGCAGCGACACAGTAAGAACAGAAAAGTTCTGGTTCCAAGGGTTTTAATTAGAAACATGTTGACGTGTGAGTTTCTTATGTACAGAAGAAGAAGAAAATGCCTGAATTAAAAACATACAGTTTTTAAGTGGATCAGTGACATACATTATTTATTTATACTCTAGGGCAAAGGGATTAATACCAGATTACAGTATGCAGGGTCCTCCCCGTCTGAGCCTGACCCTTCACATGTGTCCCTTGAAGAGATCATGCTCCTTCAATTGATCTTTCCTAACTAGTCACTAATTGATAATGCATACTGTACCTAATTAGCCTTCATGTCATAACCTATTAAGCAGAAATGCAGTTATTCCTGTTGAAAAATCCCAAACTGCGAATGTCACATTAACCCATGCTTAGGCCACATGGAGAAAATTATTGTCCATGCAAGACTCAGCCCTTTCTGCAGGATTTTTCAGGCTTCTGGTTTGGTTTGTAGTAGTGCCGTTAGGAAAATATTAGTACCATGCTACATTTGGGAAACCAAAGTGCCCACAGTTTAAATCAATAGCACAACAAAGAAGAGGAAAGTGATTTCCATGACTTTCATCTCAGCATTCACCTCAATTTTATCCAGTTGCTCATAATAATCACTAAATTTAACTGTATGGGAATCAGATCATTATGGGTTTGGACTCTTTGATATGGAACATGAGAAATACATCTTTGATCAGTTCCATGTTTGGAAATACAGGGAAGTTTTCAGATCCCTAAAATGATGCCAACCAAAGTCAAGCAATGCTGTGGGCAACCTTACCTCTCCTTTAGCCTCCAATTATTGCTGACGTCTCTTAAAAGAGATGTTTGCTTTCCAGCAGAACGCAGGGAGATGCCTGCAGAAAAACTTCAGTTAAGTTGGAGAAGGTGCTTTCCAATGGGAAATGCAAAGTAAAGGGAAGGCGAAAAGAAAGGATACGTTCCACCTGCGGTGCTGCTCCATGGAATTCAACACGGCTGTGCCACCCACGTGTGTGGGATGAAAGACATTTGGTAGAGTGTTTAACCAGCTATGTAAAATCAACTTTCCCCCTCAAAAAACGATTTTTAAAAAATGAAAACCTTTTTAAAATGTAAAATTATGTATGAATTCTTCATAAACTTCGGGAATGAGATGGTCATTATAAATTGCACTATCCAGGAATTAATAGATCATTGTTATTCATTATTTTTATGCGCCATTCTACTAGAAAGAATCAATAAACTCATAAAGACATTTTCCTACAGAAATATCAAGGGACAGAATTGTTTACAGCTTGTTTACCGTTAAAATTTCATGCAGAAGCAACAAACTAGGGTACCATTTAAAACTGATTTGAGGCTTGGCATTGCACTTCACTTCTGCTGCAGGGATGCTCCCATTGTACACGCAACCACTGTTCCACGGCACCAGGCAGGACCATCAGGGACATCCATGCAAGTGCCATTTCACACGTCATCGGGACAGCCTACCCATCCAACACAGCCAAACCTTCTAATGGAATGGATGTGCAATCACTGGGCTCCTGAATTAGTCAGTAGACAATTGGAGGTTCATCATTAGCTCGTAATATTTTATGAACAGAATTGTTTAAATAAATGTGGTTGAGAAACAGCGATTAAATTAGCAGAGGCCAAGTTGGCAAGCCAGGCCAAGCTTACCCAAAACCACTGGGAAAAAAATGGTTTAACTGGCAAAGCTCAATGAGAAAACAATGGAACATCCAGTACAGTGTTTTGTTGAACCATGCTGTTCCTGCTCGTTATTTCTATAGCTCACAGGCTGCCCAGGGGGGTGGTGGAGTCACCAGCCCTGGAGGGATTTCGAAGACATGAGGATGCGATGCTTGGGGCCATGGGTTAGTGGTGGGCTTGGCAGTGCTGGGTTAGCAGTCAAACTCAATGATCTTGAAGGTCTTTTCCAGCCTGAACAATACGGTGATTCTATTCTAGGATTTCCCTAAGACAAAAAGAACGTAACCTGTTCAACATTAATGTTCAGGAAGGAGACACGGTACAAGAAGAAAATGAAAAATACCTTAGGCACGCAATTAGAGAGATGAACTGAATCCAGAATTGTTTTTTCTAATTTCAAATTTCTACGCAACCATCAAAACACATTACTTCCATTTTTAAAACACATTCTAATTAGATCCAAGCCACCCTGGAATGAACTCCAGCCAATACCGTTTTGTAGGAAAAGATGTATAATGCTGCTTTTCTACCCAATGCCATAAAATATTTCATTTATAGCACAGCTCCAAAATTACTTGCGGCGAATGAAGAGATGGGACGCAGCTTGATGCAAGCAAATGTCAATTTATTGTACAGAAGCACGCGTTTTTATACACTTTCAGAAGCTGCGCGTTTTAAACTAATTGGTTCTTGAAGCTAAGCATTGCATACTAGGCAATCCCTGATTGGTGGTTAACTACCAGCAATTAACCGCAAGGTGTTACCTTTCCTTGGCGCCATCCCTCTCCCACTCCCCTGTGCTCTGTAAACATGTCTCATCATGTTAACTGTTGTCTAGACAAGCTCGAGCACATTCCCCTCAGCTAACTGATTGCCACGCATGGTCCTAGTTTCCAGCCTGCTCCTACATCTCCCCCTTCCTGTTGCACAAAAAGAACCTTTGAAACCGAACGAGTAAAAACAAGGTATAAGTAATATAACAAATAAAAAAGCAACTAAGACATCTTATCAATGTCAAAATAACCCACTGTCTCTGTTCCGTACAATTTTACAATTTCCCCTTTTTGTTTTTGAACAGCTAGTACCAGGTTTGCCATGTCCCGCAGGGCCCTTGCAAACATGACAGCAACCAAGGTAATAGCAAACAAACAATACTGCCAATTGAGTGAATGGATGCCAAAAAGGCTGACATTTTCTCAGATTTTGATAACATGTTGCTGCAATGGGGCGCCTAAAATCCACGCAGCACATACCATCCAAATCCTCACAGCCATGTCCTTGAACCAAGGACAAAAAGCAGTGGCAATTTTGACTCACATTCTTAACTGCCTACCAAACAAGGTGATTTAACTCTTTAATGCTTTCCCTGCTGTTACTCTGGATAAGAGAAGAACCACTGCGACACGTTCCCATCATAGCCTCCTACTACATTAGCATCTACAGAAAGACAATTATCGACATTCAAAGTGTAAACAATATCATCTTCTTTTGGATTAACATTATACATAGGTGGAAGGGCACACCAAACAAGAACTGGTTCAGTCAAAAAGTTCGAAACATCGCATGCCTTCTCTGAACATACCTCTGGGGTCATTCCCTTCATTCCCTCTTTTTTTATGCAAAGATAAACACTTTTACCATAACAGAGAAGCCCCTATTTACATTTCTGAGCCCGGACACAAACCGCAGCTGTATGCTCCACCAGGCTCAGGGCAGAAATCATTCATGTAGTTACATAGCTATATATAACTACAAGCATGCAGACACCTATTAAACACTAGATAACCATGTTTATCTTTCCTATTCTCCTTCACGATACCTAGCTGTTCTCTCATCTCATTAGGTCAAATATTCTCCAGCTTCCTCTCCTATCTCTCTCTTCAGACATTCTCTATCCTCTTTTTTGCTTGTTAATTGCGACAAGGCAAAGGGTGTGTGTAGCTGGGTGACCATGACCTGATTTATGTTACAATCAACTAAACACTGAATACAGAAAAAAAAAGGCATGGGAGACATAAGGCAAACATCAATAAGGTGGTTAAAGATAATTATAATAAAACCTGTAATACTTTTGAGTCATGGCCCAAAGTTTCCCAGCCGTGAGAAGAGACCAAAGGCATCCCGCCCCTGGCTCTGTTGCAGATCTTTGTTTTAAGGCTTTTAAGTTTTATATACTTTTGTAAAGTAATTCACAGTGGTCACTCAGATTCACGTAACACATCCTATCAAAGTCTTCACACTTGTGTCCCTGTGCTAATAATAAAAATCAATAGCAACTCGGTTCTGTAGCAACATATGATGGACAGAATCAACATCTGTTAATAAGCCAGAAAAAAAAAAAAAAAGAATAGTATTTGTAGTAATACTTTGTTTAGCAAGCTAGCAGCCTAATTTACTAAGCAAGTTAAGAGCGTGTACTATTCTTACAGAAGAGATTAGAGCAGCAAAAATGTGTTATGCTGCATTCCAGAACTCAGCCTGAGAATTACAGTCTGCTGTGAGTTCTGCGTTACAATCATTTGACACATGTTGGGGTTGCGATTGTGAAAGTTGCCTATTTACAATTTTCATTGGCATTATCACAGCTAGTTGTTTTAAAAGCAACCCTTGAGCTTCCTGATGTTCGACTTGTTGCAAAATATTCTGAAGCCAGTCAATCAAGTTAGTATTAAAGTTAGTGACTCTCTAGGACCCTGCAAGACTCTGGCAAGACTCCCGCATCCTGACTGCCTTAATAGCCATTCCTTCATTTGCAAACAGTTGTCCCTGGGATACCTTGCCTGAGTCACAGAATCGGCACAGTTAATTTCTCCAGCTAACTGCTCATAGTTAACAGCAATTCGCCGATTAAGGTTTTCAGTCAAGGCCACTACACATGGCTCACAAAAATCAAATAACCACATCATAGACTGTATCAGTTAGTACCATACAAAGCAATAACTTCCAATCATGCAGTGTGAGTGTATAAGGCTCTGCCATCACTTCAAGAAGGGACATAGCAAATATGCTATGAATCCCCCCTTCCTGCACTGCTTTGCTTAACCCTTTAACAGCCTCGTATTGCACAGGCTGCCACTCTGCAGGTTGATTTGTCTGACAAAATACTGAACATGCCATAGCGACTCCCAAATCCCCTCGCTTAAGCACTTCCCACTTGCATTCCTGCCACCAATCCCTCAGACTCCCTTTCACCCTCCCCAAAAATACAATCAATGCATCAGGAGAGACGAGGGGGTGGGGAAAAGGTCTAGCTCCTTTTCCAGATCTATAGGACCTGGATCAAAAGGTTTATCAGTGTCAATGGAATCATTGTCTGAGTTGTCCTGTTCCCGTGCTTGGTCCTGTGTTGTGAGGGTCGCTGCAATCGGTGACAGAAGCTTTGGGGGCAGAGGAGGTGTGGACAGAATCGCCATCGCTGACGGTGTCTTGAGAAGAGTTGCGCTGTTGGTGGAATTTACAGCTTCAAAGTCTCTAAAGTTTCTTGGCTGCTCACCTGTCTCGATGCAGGTTGTCCGCCTGGTGCGGCCAGCCAGACGATCGTTCCGCCAAGACGTCTCCTCCAGAACACAGCCCTCTTCCACGAGTTGTCTTTTTTATCGACCAGTTCCGTCCTTATACTTCCAAGGCTTCGGAACACCACCATAGGGGTCACCATTTGAGGAGACTGAGGCACGGACTCCCTGATCTGACTAGAAGACCCTTCATGAGTCCATATACGTCTCTTTCTGGAGACGAAGCCTTATTCCCCATTACGGATTTCCCACAGCTCAGCTCTCAACTCCGGACGGATTTCTGGCCGGCTCCTGCTTCCTTTCAGCAGATCATTCAAAGTTCTGTGGGAATCGCTGCATGTCGCTCAGATAGGCGATTCGAGAGCCCTTCACGTCAGATCCTTAAACGTATCACGTCGGGGTCACCAATTTGTGGCGAATGAAGAGACGGGACGCAGCTTGATGCAAGCAAATGTCAATTTATTGTACAGAAGCACGACTTTTTATACACTTTCAGAAGCTGCGCATTTTAAACAGATTGGTTCTTGAAGCTAAGCATTGCATACTAGGCAATCCCTGATTGGTGGTTAACTGTGGATAACTGGCTAACTGAAAAAGTTCACATAGACATAGTCCAGCTGGCTGGACAAAAATGCACATCGCTCTCAGCTTATCTGAAGTAAAGCAAAAATACACTGTCCTTGGCTGTTCTTGTTACACAATAACAGGAAGATTGTGGTGGGAAAAGAATGTTACAGGTGGGAACAGATAACTACAGAAGAGAAACTAGGGGCGGGCTTGGTATTTAGGCAACTAACCAATAATGAGCTTAACTTTTGTAATATGTATGAGCTAATTATAACAAGGCATAAAAGGTGACTGTAAGGGACAATAAACGAAGTCTGCTGATCACTCATATTGAGTGACTGTGTCTTCCCTCCGTCGCGACAAATGGCGCCCGAACAGGGACCCTAGAGAGGGCTGAACCTGCGAGCCACGGTTCGACGGAGATTCGGGTACCCGTCCTGAAAGCAGCGCAGGAGGCGGAAGGGCACAGTCCCCGCACCCAGGAGCACCTACAGAGGGTCCCGCCGGCCACGCGTCGCCGAAGTCTCGCAAAGGCTGCAACAGCGCTGACGACGGTATGGAGAGACAAGCGACGTATGATTCGCTCATATGCTTTTTAGAAAAGCGGAGCGTTCAGGACATAGATTGTAAAATGGAATTACTCGGGTTATTAGCGTATGGGATAGCATCCAGGACCCCCGCGGCAGCGGCGAGCGGCGGCGCGCGGCCCGGCAGGCCCCTTCCCGGCCGCTGTTTCTCTCCAAGGCGGCCCCCTCCCGCTCCGATCGGCACCATGGCAATGCAAGCGGCCAAGCGAGCTAACATCTGGCTGCCCCCAGAGGTCAATCGGATCCTTTATATTCGGAACCTGCCGTATAAAATCACAGCGGAGGAAATGTATGACATTTTTGGGAAATACGGACCTATTCGACAAATCAGAGTTGGAGACACTCCTGAAACAAGAGGAACAGCTTAAGCTTCTCAAGGAAAAATACGGAATGAATTACAAACAACACCCCCCCCCCCCCAAAAAAAAAAAGTGCTTCAGATGTCCCCTACAAGAAATGGGTTTCTGCCTTGAACTAGCAAACATCTCTGTGTTTAAAAAGAAGCCTTTTTGCCTTGATGGAGATAATTCTGTATTCTGTATTTATGCTGTATTCTGAAAGTGGAAATTGGTTGGGGCTAGGAGGCTGTCTTAAAGGCATTTTGCAAACGGGATTATTATTTTTGATCATTATTGTAATAATAGTTTTTTGATCAAAACCAGCCAAAATTATTTGTAAGCATTAGGCATATCTGAAGAGAATGCCTTTATTTGAATCAGCAGTTAAGGTGTAGTTTAGTCTGATGCTGTGGTTTTATCTGCTTCTGGTGAATTTTTGAAGTGATGAAATCAGAGATACAAGGTATACTAAGAGTTATGAGGTAATAAGGTAATAATCTAAGTAAGGGTGCTGTCTTTTATATCTACAAGTGCAATATGCTTTTATGTAGCAGAGAGAAACTTTAACAATACTGTTGCTTGAGCGAGATGTGCATGTGACAACTTGGGAAAAGGGATATCACAACTGGAGTGCAACAGTGTTTCTATGTCTGGCAGAGTGAAATCTTTCAAGACCTGAGTTTAGACAGTCTAAAATAAGTTGTTAGTATTCAGAAAACCCATCTTAAGCCTCTTTTGCTTACATAGTGTTATGGAAGTCAACTGCTATTGTAGAGAATTAATGATTTTTTAATACATATTAACAAATACTACTATTTTACCTTGAGGCAGTTGAGTGAGAAATACTCACGTGTAGCATTTGAGGGAATGTCAGCATAAATCGCACTTACAGTAAGACTGCATTTTTAATTACTGTACTCGTTAAGATTCGATGATGCCATAAGCCTTTTATCACAGATTGGTTCTGAACTAAAAGGTGTGTGCACATGTAGATATGCACATTTGTGTTATTTTCCTTAATTGGCTACAAAATAATATAATTAGGTTGGGGACTAGATCTTGGGAATTTGTCTATTATACTTCTGTTTGTTAAGGAACGTGCATAACACACAGCACCCATGTAGGCTTCGCTTGTGGCATAGTTGTCAAATTTAGCATAGACATTCAGACAGATAAGCAACGTACTCTTCTTGTGTGTATCACCTACAAGCCATTATGGCTTAGTGTGTAAATCTGTATGTAACTATTGAAAAATCCACTTATGAATGTATATAGCTTAGAACTAATTTTTTCCCTTTGTTAATTCTTTGATATCAATGAGGTATTCTTCAGAAAATGTATGGACTGGTTGGTTGCATAAGGGCAGTTGTTATTTGGACAGAAAATTGTTAATGGTCAGGGATTTTCCACTAAAATATTTGCAAATATTCCTAGTCAAACATCAGTTTGGTTTCTTTTTGGGTTTTGAGCTTGCATTAGTCCAGGTTCAGAACTTTAAAATTACCTTTGAATTTTTTAAACCTTTTTATATCACTGGAACAGAAAGAGCATCTAAAATAAAGCTTCAAGCTAACTTTATTTTTCAAGTATTTCAGGAATTATACTTCTGAACTGAGATTTTATAAGTTGGCTGTGTATTTTCCTGTGTTAAAACGCTGTTATTGAAAATGGTCAACCAGGCCTATGTCGCCCAAAATAAAAACGGGGGAATTGTGGATAATTGGCTAGCTGAAAAGGGTCACATAGACATAGTCCAGCTGGCTGGACAAAAATGCACATCACTCTCAGCTTATCTGAAGTAAAGCAAAAATACACTGTCCTTGGCTGTTCTTGTTACACAATAACAGGAAGATTGTGGTGGGAAAAGAATGTTGCAGGTGGGAACAGATAACTACAGAAGAGAAACTAGGGGCGGGCTTGGTATTTAGGCAACTAACCAATAATGAGCTTAACTTTTGTAATATGTATGAGCTAATTATAACAAGGCATAAAAGGTGACTGTAAGGGACAATAAACGAAGTCTGCTGATCACTCATATTGAGTGACTGTGTCTTCCCTCTGTCGCAACAGTTAACTACCATCAATTAACAGCAAGGTGTTACCTTTCCTTGGCGCCATCCTTGGCGCCATCCCTCTCCCACTCCCCTGTGCTCTGTAAACATGTCTCATCATGTTAATTGTTGTCTAGACAAGCTCGAGCACATTCCCCTCAGCTAACTTATTGCCATGCATGGTCCTAGTTTCCATCCTGCTCCTGCATTACTTGCTCAATGCACGGAACCAAACTGTTACCGCAGACAGAACTGTCCTGATAGCCTGTCAGGAAGGACCTTCATAAGACCTCATTCTTCTGCCCATCGTTGAGGAATCATCTTGTATGACAAGACGATTGCATGACGGCAGCTTTCAATCACCAGTTTCACATTGTTTTGCATAATAGGATCATAAAACGAACAGCTTCTACATTTAAGAGTCTTGTACTCTAAAACAGACAAGGAAAAGGATTTCAGTGACAGAGAAAGCACCAGCTTCAGTCTCCATGGTTCCAAAGTGGTTTGTAGGTGACAATTACCAGCGGCTGTCGAGATTTGCATCATTTGCTCCAGTCTCCTTTGGCCTCTTGACAATGTAGATCCCTTTGGCCAGGGGCAAACAGCTACAGAATGGGAAGGCAACTTAAAAGAGGGTAATATCAGATGCATTTGTAACTTTTAAGAAACCTGACCAAGATATTCTGCCCAACTAACATAAACATGTTGCTTGAACCTGTTGGACAGCGAGCCTTTTTGATTGTACCTAACTGTAGCTTATATGGTAAAGCAACAAATAATTTCAACGGAGAGACAGAAGATGCAGTCCTGGTGTTCCTAAGTTGTTTTTTTTTCATTTTAGTGATCAAAACGAGTGAAGTTTTTCTTCTTCACTAATACAAGACCAGCAAGGGTAAAACACATTCAGAAGTTTTTATAAGAATTCTACAAATTCCATTCATGTTAATGCTATCTTTGTGCTCCTAAATGTTGTCATTCAGGATTCTGTCTCTTAACTCTATAAGAAACAAACTTTCATTTCAACTGATCATTTTACATAATATGATAAGCTAAACATAGAGAACAAATATTTACAAATATTTCCTGAAGGGGTAAAATAATTCTCAGGGAAAGAATAATCTTGCTCACTAAATTTAATTGAGGACTTTATCTTCCCTACAAATCATCCACTGGAATCCTAAGTAGTTATTCTCCTCCAGCACCCCCTGCAACTAAAACCCCCAGGAACGTTTTGTTTAATTTCAGTCTCAAATAAGGTAGGATTAATCAGTTTAACAACCATTTAGACCCTCTCACCATTAGCTGTTTTAGTGCTGAATTAAAAATGAAGCCCTAGATTTTGCTTCTTTCCGTATCTTTCTGAAGCCAGATGTGCGAATTGTCAGCTAATGCGAGCGAGACTCTTCATGACATCTGCATAGCGCTGGGAGCAGCGTGACAAGGACATCATCCCAAAATTCAATTTTGCAAGAGTTTCCATCCAGTATGCACATTTTAAGAATTTCAGGCATGTAGGCATAGGCAATTTTCATGCTTAATTATAACAAACTTGAAATCCAAATTTTTGGGTACTCGCCTTAAGAAAACTGCAAAAATAAACCTAGTCATACCTAGCGAGATGCGTGCAATTTTAACTTGTTACCAACTGCAAAATATTTCAATCCCTGGGTTTTCTCTCCGATTACCACCAAAATGAAGCCATAAACTTTAAACACAGGGTAAGACAGAGTTTGAGCTGCGCACAGGGATTCCGAGATGAGAAGCATTTTCAGCACTTGGACGTGAGGAGGTACACATCTTTAGAGGTTTCATCAGAGATAACAAACTTTAAAGCCCCTGGTTTTATCTGGCATTACAATGAAAGAAAGCAGCAATACCATACTACTACGATACTACTACATGGCCGTGAGTGGTTTCCATGATCTGCTGCCTAACACCTTCAGAAATGCCTGCCCTCCACTAGCACGCTCTTGAGTTGCAGATTTCTGATGAACCCCAAAACAGAGGTGACTTTTGTCAAGTTGGAAATTCTGTATCAACACTGCAAAGTTGTACTAATTATTGCTGGGGGTGGGTGGGTGGGAAATTGGAGCTACCACAAAACTACTTATTTACCCCTAGAAAGAGTAAGAGCCAGCAAAGAGATGCTCTGGACCATTTCCTTCTTGAACAGAAATACTTTTGTAATAAAAAAAAAAAAAAAAAAAATTCAATCTGACCTCCTTTTTCTCCCAGCCCTTAAAGGAGGGCGAGAAAGCAGAAGGGGAAGCAGTGTCAAGGCTGACTGGCCTGAAGAGGTGCGTTACCTATATGACAACCTGAGCTTATCACAGTGGGGGGGAACTTCAGCAGGCGCCGAACATCTTGAAATGAAGGGGTGAAGAGAAAAAAGGAAGGAAATGCCAAGGGAAATGATCTGAAAATGGGAGAAAACAACCTATTATGGCTTCTTTTTTCTATCCCACCATTGAGTAGGACTCAGACTAGCTGTCAAAAAGCTTTCTTTGCTGAGAGAAACTAACAGGGGGTCCTGAGAGTCTCATGGGACGGTAAGTGACAGGAGAAGGATACTATAAAATGTGAAGGAGAAAAAAGCAGAGAAAAGGTCTGAAATGGTTGAGGGTGGCAGGAAGCAACTAGACGCAGACATC
This sequence comes from Falco peregrinus, assembly GCF_023634155.1. NCBI lineage: Eukaryota > Metazoa > Chordata > Aves > Falconiformes > Falconidae > Falco > Falco peregrinus. The sequence continues at coordinate 22,475,577 of NC_073743.1, forward strand.
TCCAGGGATAAATGGGGGGAAAAAAACCCAACACAACCCCAAAGCACTAAGAAAGAGCAGCAGAAAAAACACTGCCTACCTGGAAACTGCCTGGCCCCATATAAAATGTTTTTCCTCTCCTACCCCCCTTTCAGCCTCCTGGAAACACTCGCCAAAAGCCTTGATTCTCTTTTCTGAGTGTCCCCAGCCTTGTCCTCAGCTCCCAGGGCATTGTGTTTGTGTTGGGGAGAGGGATGAATCCCCCTTCCTGCATCCTGGCATCCGCATCGCCCTCCGGCTCGCTGTACACAGGGAGTGCTGCAGCCAAAATACTTCCCCAGCCAAAATACAAGCACATTGTTATTTACAGCACGAAATGACTTCTCTTTGCAACAGGCTTGTCTGCTCCGGACACAACTCTTTGCGAAGTAACACAGGCTGCCTCTTCTCCTGGGCAGAAGAGCCATTATCCTTTCTACAGCTGAAGAAAAGAAATACCAGGGAGTCAGCCCTCTTGACGATATGCACACAAAAAAGACTGAATTTAAAAATTGATAATAGGGGTCAGGTCACTTGTTCTTTTCTGGCCGTTACCTAAAAGACACTGTTCTCCTGAGTTTGCTAAAGCTGTTATTCGAGATGGGGGCAGGAACGTAGCTAACGCTGTGTGGCTCTGAAGGACAGGCAACATGTTTGAATCTCCAGAACAACAAAACCTCGTTTTTTATGAGCAGGGTTCAGAATGGTTTCGAGAAAAAAAATTTATTTCTACCCCAGGAGGAACCAAGGCCATCAGCAGTCACACGCCTGTCCCCCTCCGGCCTGTGCGTAGCATTCTTCATGCAGAAACGGAGGGTGGGTTGGGGCATCCTGCTGGCCAGGGGGTGCAGAAACACGACTAGCGATGTGGTGTTGGGATGGCCGGAGCCATAGGTCCATCTCTCCAGCGCATGGGGTCTGTTTGACCACGTGGAGGGTACAGGAGGACTCTGGTAGGAGTGTGTAAGCCCTTGAACTCCATCTTCTTCTGAGAGGAAAGCTGGAGGAGAAGAGTAAACACCCAGAAGATTGCCCTGCAGGTGTCAGAGGCTTCACGGGGGAGGACTGGTCTCCTGACTGCCTCAGGACTGGGCAGACATCGCATCACCGGGGCTGGACCTGCTGCCAGCGGCTGTCAGGGCTGTTGGCTCTCCACTGCTCTGCCTGCTGCTCTGGAGAAGAGCAAAGCTCCTACAGGGTCCTCGGAGCAAAAACCTACCTTGGCAGCCCGGTGGTAGAGCTGGAAGCAGGCCGGAGATGGAGAAAGAGGCCCCACAAACACCATGGGGAGGCATCTTTACGTATTGTTGTTGTTTGGGGGAGAAGCAGATCACAACACGAGATCCAGGGATAAATGGAGGAATGCTGGAGTCCGAGAGCCTCTTGCTGATCATGCTGCTATTCTCCCTCAGCAGTCAGCCATCTCGGCTGCAGCACGGAGCCAGCCATCATCCCCAGGCGCCGTCTCTCTGCTCTCAGCTGGAAGCATCCACCTCCGTGAACTCTCAGATGCTGCCCAGCAGGGGTTGCAGGAAAGAAATTGCCGGGCACCACTGCCATCGCTACAAACACACTCACATCTGCAAAACGAAGCTCTCCTCCCCAGTGTCCCATCTGCTGCTTTATCATTAGAGGCTTTGTTCACCCCACATTATGCTCATTATCTAAAATGCCAGAGAAGTCATCACTGGGGGCCTTAATTTTCCCTATCAGAGCCGTACAAGCATCAGAGTTTAAATGTGAGAACTGCTTTGAATGACAACCAATGCTGGGAAGAACTTTTTTAGTAGTAAGAAACTGGTTGAAAAGACTGTGCTTTGTAAGGAAAAAAAAAATGCAGTCTAGTGAGACTAGAAAGATCCCCAGGCATCTCTTACTGTGGCCAACATACAACATCTTGTAGCTCTTTCATTTCACATTCCTGGCTTTCACAATAAAATCAACACCATTTTTGTTAGGCATCAAGATCTACTGCAAGGAGAGAGCAAGGTGTCAGAAAATAAAATCGCAGAAACGCAACGCGGGGGGAGACAGGTGAGCAAGGAGCCACCTTGAACTGTTCGGAGGGACAACGTTGACGTGAGTGTGAAATAAATCCACTCTCAGGATCTCAGGGATGTGCCGGGAAACCTGTGTCCCACCAGCAAACTGCTACTCTCTTCTGAAGTGAAGACCCCAAGCTCTTCCCTTTAAAAACTGATTTTCTTCTTCTCCAGACCTTACCAGAGCAGTCCCCATTTTATATGTCAGCTCCAAAACCATCTGGTGTTAGGAAGCGCCCAAGATCCGGGCAGGCTCTGCCAGGCTGCGTCACCCCGGGGTGCCCCTTGAGGACTGGACACCTCCCTCTCCCACAGCATCACCATTCTGGTTTTCCTGGAAATAATCCAGGTTTAGTGAACAGGCAGAGGGAATAAAAGCCTTAAGCTGAGGTTACGGCACTTACTTGGGAAGAGAAGATCTGGGTTTCGATGCCCTGTATACAAGTACTGGACAAAACACAACAAAACAGGGGGATTAAAAATAGATTCCTGTACTTTCCAAAGTGCTATCAAGAGTCATTTTAATTCCCACCCCAAACCTGTAGCTCAAATAAACCACAAATCTTTTTCTGGAGAGAGGATAGGCTTTGCCAGTGTAGGGGAGAGAGTGCCTGGCCTCACCAAGCTCCACGCAGACCCCCAGCAGACCAGCTCCCGAGACATGCTGCAAGGTGACCAGACTGGGGGTTTCAAGTTTTTTTTAGACAGCGATGAAGAAATGGAACCCTTGTCCATCCCCTGTAAGGGCTGCTCTGTGCTGGAGCTTTTCTGTATGAAGGAAAATGAAGTTCCAGTTTTGCTGCCCAGGTCTTTTGAGGTTCCTGCTTGAATACGTCAGAGTACAATTTTTTAATACCCTATATCCATTCTGATATAATGTCTTACAGATATTTTCAGTGGCTTCTGAATATCAGAAAATCTGTATCAGGAGATGAATATGTGTATCAGTTCTCCTGGTTAGTCAAAACCCAGGCTTCTCTGGATCCCATCAAAACCATGGGAGACCAGTCTTCCCCTCTACCTCTTCTCCCTCCTGGATTTCTGAAAGGCTGAATATATTTATCTTTTGAAAGTAATGGAAGTCCTCAGTCAGAAATCACTACATAAATGCAAAATACTGTCTCTTAAAAAAACAAATAAACAAACAAACAAACCAAAAAAAGCAAACTAGCTTTACCCATATTTAGGTGATGCGTTAAAAAAAATACCTTATTGCCACATGCAAGACAGAAGATCAATGCTTTTTATTAAAACAAGCACCAATGGAAGGCTCTTTTGCAACAAGGCGGGAAGTGGGGGAGAGAGGCCAGCAAAAAAAAATCCCACAGAGACTCATGATTGATTGCAGAATTGCAATACTGATTTGATTTCCTTTAAATAGTGATATTACAGCTTTAATCAAGATCGAATCAAATGACAAATAATAAATCACTGAGCAGAGTTCACACCTGAATAAATAAGTAACTTGGGGGTGGATGGAAGAAAACATTGCATATCCTAAGGAGGTTGCAAAGGTGTAACGCTCCCATGATTTCTCTGCAGCGGTGAATGGACCACGATGCTGCACAACGTCCTCCTCCCAGCACGGAGCCATCACCCATTCCCTCCTTGCCTCATCCCTCCGTTCCTCGTCAGCTCCTTCTCTTTTCCCAGTAGCTCCCCTCAAGCACCCAATTTGAGGTGGCTCCTGTTCTCCTACCGTGACTTGGAAACTGGTGGCAAAGGTCTCGTTTCTCTCGAGGATTATTTCCAGCAATTCCTCAGCTCGCTGAGCATGGAAACTCATCCGTTTGGGAAGTCATTGCTGCTACTATATCCAATATTGAAAATGAAGACTCTTTTCCAAGTTCTGTTCCCAATACTCTTTTTCGATGCAAATCAAAAAGCAAGGACAGACAATTGCAAATAACATTTTATTACTGCAATACCTTTTACTCAAGGATCTCAATAGCTAGTTAATTAAAATCACACACTGCTCATGCGGCACACATGGTGGTAAGCTGAATCACAAATAAGCAAGCACAGCCGTGAAAAGAATAATGACAAAAAACCCACTTTAAAAAAAAAAATTAAATTGTTAAAATACAAGTCAATGGGAAATTGCTTCCCTAAACTCTCCATTGAGGATCAAGACCTGCAAAAAACAAGGGGCACCAGAAACCTGGACTGACTTTTTGTTGTTGTTGTTCCTTATCTCACATATATCTTGAAATTATTAATTGATCCTATTTTTCCCCTTGGATTTTCCTGGTTCTGTTCTCTCAACCCACTGACTTGCAGCACTCCACAAGTCTAACCAGGTCTATAATTTTTAAAGAGCGACACGTCTTCCAAAACCACAGATGATCGGATCAGCCCACATGGCAAGCGGCTGCCAAAGCAAACACTAACTGCAATCTGAACGGAGCCCAGAGCCCTGGAGAAGAGCCCGAGAACCTTGGTGGTGACTCAGTCATCATCTCCATCAGTCACGAGGAGGAGCAGCCCTCATCTTGTGTCGCTGGCCAAAATCAGGGTGCCTGTCCACCTGGCATCGGTGGCACGGCACAAACCTGCACCTCACTCCCCGAAGGCACACACTCGTAAGAAAATACAGCAACAAAAAAGATGTTTTAGGTTAAAAGTCTCCAAAGGGTTTAAAGTGGATGACTTTGGACGTCAGTGCAGCTCTTCTCGGCATGGGTTTTAAGACACAAGCCACCATGCAAAGCTGCTCCCCCTCCAGAACATCTGCCTCCCCTCGCCGTTACCTCCAAAACGTCCAAAAACCAAACGCTGCGGAAACAGGAGTTTCTAAACTCTTCCAAGCTGAACGCTGGGAATGTTTTAGGTCATATCAGCCCACCAAGAAGCCTCAGAGGTGCAAGTCCCAACAGACGTACAGATGGGAGAAGGTTTCTGCTAGCAGGTGACTAAAGATGCTACAAAGAGCTCCGGTTACTTTGCAGTAGCACAAAAGGAAACTTCATTTTGGGAGGGTTTAATTGCAATGCACACACATCTCTTGGAGCATGAAGGCCAGGAAAACTAATGATTTTCCTCTATTGCCCCAATGCACATAGGGGATAAACAGAGGTATATATAACGGGTAAGAGGAAGATTTGCAAGAGTCAAACCAGCTTCTTCAAATCAATAGGAGATGATTCAGAATTGCCTCTGGTTACTATTACCACAACTGCTTTTTTTTTCTTTTTCTTTCTTTCTTTTTTTTTTTTTTTTTAAAAAACTTCCTGAGTATATTTAGTTTACCATAAAACCTCTCTAGGCAGTGAAAAATACCAGGTTCACAGTATAAAGGGAAAATCCCAGAAAGGTAGATGAGTAGTAATAGCTGAGTTTCTGGTACTTTGGCTAGCCAAGAGCAGAACAAAAAATAAGAAAATCTCCACGTGTTTGTAAATGGCTCCTGAAGAAGTGAGTTGTCGAAGCAGAACAAATTTTACTCATCTTTTTTTCTTTGTTTTGGGGTTTTTTTACAAGTTTCCTGTTCAAAGCACCCACAACAGTTAGGGATGGGAGCTTTCACGTTTGCAGAATTCTCATTAATTCCTAATAATTTCTCAAGCACCTTTGAAAAATCCTTCTTAATCCATTCTTCCATCATTCTGATGGAACAGGAGTCAACTGAAAGCAAATTTCACAGCTAGGAAACCACAGCAGAGAGGTGAGGTGACACTGAGTTGCGTTATGACCTTTTTTGAATAAACTCATCTTCCCAGGCTTTTTTCATGTCTCCATTTCCTAAATGACAGCACTCGCGTCTCTCTAAGGCACCCCAGACCTCCTAAGGGGAAGGTTTTCATTTGTATGTAATGTGTGGTGGGGTATGAAATAAATAAAAAATTGGAGTAATGAATAATAAATGCCAAGTTTATATTTCCAGCAGCATTCATTTTCATCTGCAAACTTTTCGAGAGGACATGAGCTCAGGATGCTTTTGATTTATTCCAAAGGAGAAATCTGTTTTCCCCACCTTTTTACTGTGACCGTGTTGCAGGTCTTCGAAGGCTGGATGGATTTGCCTTGAAATTTTTCAGCATAATCAAGTCTGAATAAACATCAAACACTGGTATTTCAAATCCAGTGAGGATTGCTTCGGGAAGCGAGGCGTGTGGGAACCCAAGAGACTAGATCAGAACAGAGCTTTCTAACATCAGCTATAAGCACTTGGGGTTTTTCCAGCAATGGTCCAGAGTACAAATGCCAACAGTAAATGGATGCTCTCAAATGCCAGCTACGAAAAGGCAAGAGCTACCCCTACATGTACAGGTCTCGTCAAATAAGGGTTATAATTGCAGAAGGGACTTTGCACCGAGTTCCCCCATGGTCGGGCATCTCCAGCACAGCACCAAGGGGGCACTCCACCACCCAACATCCAAAGAGGGAGCGTGACCCAGCACAATGGGAGACTAACACACCTCAGAGCCTTGCATGCACTTGAGAGAGACAGGACTGGGAAAACTGTAGCCAAACGCTCCTGCCACCATAAAACACATCATGAAAAATAGCAATATTCTAGCCTACTACGCTAGAATATTCTGTCTACTAGACGCAGATATGTTTACCATCCAGCCTCATTACCAGCAGACCAAAAGAGGGCTATGAAACCCCAGCGCCACTTTCTTCCTACAGCTGCAGGAACCCACAGAGAAGCCAAGACGCCACATTTCGCAGGCTCACCGTGACGCCTGCCTTTTTCTTCCCGAAACTCCAAGATGAATGCCAGCACCGAGGAGACCCCAGAGACTTTCCACCCAGATGGATGCGTGGGACCATTTTCATCCTGCCCCTCTGCAAAATCCCTGGGCTAAGGTCACCAGTAATGGTGTGCAGTAACACGCTGGGATCATTTGGAGGAGGGCAGCAAAGGGCTGCCGGAGATGCTGAGGTTGCCTTTGACACGGAGGATATCCACCCTCAAAGGAAGAACAAGCCCAGCCCTGATGCTCTCTCTTCAACTGCATCACTTTGTTGTTACTCCCTTAACCGCTGCTCCCAAATGCTGCCAACATTACCTACAAGTGCAGGACTACTGGCATTTTCCAGAACACAAAGAAAATCACAGGGAAGTAAATCTGCTTAAAGAGAAGCCTCCATAATTTTAAACAGCAGCACGGAGTAACCGTGTTGAAAAGTGATGTATGATTACTGTCACAAGTGGTTTGATTGATTATTGATTGCAATCATCTCCTCGCTTCCACAATGAAATTGGCTACAACTCCTTAGTGCACCCCTGATAAGATGGTGTGCCTCCTACTCCGGCGCGGTGGGCGCATGCTGCACTGGATAAATGCCTCTGCAGGCAGAGACACCCCCTGCTTTGCTGGGCACACGGTGATGCTGCAGGCTCTGGTGGGCACAGAAGCAGAAAACTCCCCTCCTGGAGCCCTGATTTAGTGCAGAGGGACCTTCACGGGGGCTCACATACCACAGCTCTGCAGCCACTGCTGCCCCCGCTCCCCGAGTTGCTCCTGAGGCACCTTCCAGGTTGAAATCCCATGGGAGACCAGGCAAAGAGCCACCAAGAGTTGCCCAGCCCAGCCATCCCCTTGGCCAAGCTCTATGGGAAAGCCACCATCCCCACCTCTGCCACCCCACCCTGGGAACAGCCAGGATTTCACCTGCGAGGGAACACCACCGCTGGGATTTGACACAGTTCCACATCGGGAATGCTTATTCAAGGACGAAAGCAGAGAAATTCTGGTCTTTTTAGCTTCATGACTGGGACAGCTGCCTTCCTACCAACTCAGCTGTAACCTCGCTAAAATATCAAGTGATGTGGAGTCAGTGTTTTGTCATGCCATGATACCGCACAGAAATAACCACTAGTTAATATGGCATAACAAGGACAAAGATAAAACCCTTTCGCCTTGAAATGTCAAACAATTGCTGAGTGTTCTTTTTTCTTTTTTCTTCTATTCTGCGTTAATAATTTACACAGAAAACTCCTTCCCATGCCAATTGTTGCTGCAAGCCAGCAGAGCAATCCACATCACTGTATGAGTGTGTAGCAAGACATTTTAGCAGGCATTAGGAAACACAACTGGGGAAAAAAATCCAATACTTCCCCTCTAAAACCCCAACAACTACCCTTCAAACATTTATATTGTAGATTTTTTTCAGTCCTGGTGATTTTTTTTCCCAACGCTTAGACTAAAAGGACATTTTCAGTGTTTTTTTCTTGTTCACTGGAAATAATTTTTCCTTCTCTTATGTGGCAAACAAATTGTTTTCTTCCATTCTGACTGCAGCCTGAATGAACATCAGGTTTTTTTACTTTAATTCCAACTTTTCCAAAATAACCCGGTTATAAACAAGCATCTTTATTTGTCTGTCACCCTTAACAGGATGACAAGTACAGTCCCGAGGATCCACACTAGCTGACAGCTGTGGAAGAGCCCACAAAGCAAGCACAAAGCACCGGATTTTACAGTAACTTCAAACTCTGTGCATAATATCGGGAGCACTAGAAAACACAGAATCCCTCACGTGTCACCTAAGTTTTCAGGTAGGTTTAGGCTCTGTTGAATGTCTCACAGGAAGGACCATCAGCTTTGTCAAAGCCCTCGATGCTCAGAGGAATGAAGACAACTACGACCCGCTCCATTTGTTTCAGATACAGCCTTCAGACCACCAAGAAGATGATGCTGTCACACATGGATAAACAGTATACATGCAGGAGAGCGATATAATTTCATATTTTGCTAAGGAAAGGTGGCGTTGTTACAGGCCAGCCACTTTTTTATATGTGTATATATATACATAAACACATATATCCACATATATATAATATATACCCTGCACATATAGTATATAATTTGATTTCTTTCTCCAAATCAAAATGATTTCTCTTAAAACTTTTCCCCCTTGCTGCCCAGACGTGGTATAGGAGGTGCAGTCACGGTGTCCCTTCAGCTGTGTGCTCAGTGCACAGCAGTACATTTAATTAGTTACACATGTAAGAATTAATGCACCCATTTAACAGCTACTGAACTCCAGGTTTTCCTACCACATTTATTTTCATTCACATTGCTAACAAAAGCTGCAATAAACAATGGACTAATACCCCATCGATTAAGTATAATTAAGCTTAATAATTGCTTAATCCTTGTCATCCATAAATCATGACCAGTAAAACATTATGAACTAATTAATCATTAGTGGCATCATTAAGTATGTTTATTTATAGAGTATTTATAGAAAACCTAATCACGTCATAGAAAAGATTAATAAGTACAAGCTGGCAAAGGGAGGGATGGGGGAGAGGTGTTGTACAAGAGCAGGGAAGCCTTGAATGAGATCACGTCTGACAAATAACCCTAACGCCTCCATTGCAACCATCAGGCATTTAATCTGAGACAGAACCAGGTCTGAGAATACAGTCAAGGTGCGGAGGAAAAATTGCAGCTACTCAAGACCTTGCACCAAACAAATAAAACCCTTACGTTGAAATCTGAGACCGGGATGTATTCATTTGTACTGCAGTGAGCATCTATAAAACCAAGAGAAACGATCCAAGAAGTCCCTGGGCTACAGACTGCAACAGAGCTAAACAAAAGGACAGTGCTTTTCCCCCAAATGCACAAGGTCACGCTTTCAAGTCAATAATTGACATTTCCAAAGCAGCTAGGGAAATGAGGCTCTAAAATATCACTGAAAGAAGATGGAAAAAATCCTAGCATGGGTTTTTCCATCTGAAATGCCTGCTTATATTCTACCCTTTTTTCTTTTTTTTCTTTTTTTTTCTTTTTTTTCTTTTTTTTTCTTTTTTTTTGGTAAGGTCAAGATTTCTCCCTCTAGCCCCTAAACTTGTTCCCACCGATGGGTATTTATTTGAACATCCTAAGGGGTTTAGAGCAATAGAGTCTAAGTGGTGACAAATTAGGGAGCCAAAGAAATGTATGAATGTTAATGTAATTGACTATTTTTAATAGACTTTTTGAGTTTAAAAAATTAAACTCCTGCTTGGGAACTGGGCTCTATGAACAAAACAATCTATCCATTGATCCAGCGGTTCACAAGTCTACTCAACATCAAATTAGAACAGCTAAGGAATGGACTGCAATAATGCATACCTGATACTGGCATTTATCTCATTGTGCCTCTGCTCTGCTACTTGAATATTTCTTACCGTACTTATGACATGCCATCTTATTAGCTAAAAACATTTCAAGGCAGCAGTAGTCCCTTCTTTGAATAATTAGAAATTTCTCCATTTTATATAATCTACACAGTTTAAAATAACTACGTTCAGCCTTTAGCCTGAACCTAGCATGTCTCAGGCCAGTGAAAGTTCATCATGAGAAAAAATTGCAAAAGCAGTATTAAAAAAAAAACAAAAAACAAAAAAACAAAAAACAAAACCAAACAACAAACCCCACCCCACTGTTTTCTAAATTTTCTAGCTCTTCTCCCATTAGGATGATGCAAATACTTGCTTTTCATTTCCATTTTCTACCAGCCTGTTATTTCCAAATGCATCTTTCTGTTTTGCATGAGAGTAAAGGAATATATTTTTCAAGACAACCAACGTTTCCCATACTCCTGACCCATCAGCCGAGTCCATGTTTTGCCATGAGCTTAAAGCACACAGAACCCATCACCTGGAGAACAAGCAATTCCGCGTCCTCTTCCGAAAATTGCAGAAAACTGTGATTAGCCCCGTGGCAAAGGGCAGATCAACCCAGCAGAGATCAAGCAATGCTCCATCCAGGGGTGCGGTGTCCGGCACCCCCTCAAAGCACCAAAACTCTCCTTCTATTAACAGGCACGTTACTTTCTTCTGCTAAACAAAACTACCAACGTCATGAAGTTAAATAGGTCACGCCACCAACTGATACCTGGGTTATAAATCAGGCATCTGACATCTGTTAAAGCCATGGCTCGCACCACAAACACACAAACGTCTCCGCGACTCTGTTTGTTTCTCATTACTTTGTCCAAAATCCCAACAGCGATCAAAGACGAGATGCCTTATCTCTTATCGAATGGTAGTCCCAATTTCCTTGATCTTATCAATAAGTAAACTTTAGAAATATAAATGTTAGTCACTGATCCAATGCCAAAAAGCTGTCAGCGTTGTATAAATTAGCAGGAACATATGTTAATGCATAATTCACCATTTGCAACAGGGCTTTGTTGAAAAATTGATGAAAATTCATGAAAGAACCTTTCCAGATTAAGTTGCACAATAAAAATGTAGCCAGCAGCATTCATAATGTAAAGGTAATAGTTTAGATTTACCCTCTGAACATTTTGTATATTTGGAGCCCGTACATTAAAATTTTAACCACCATCAAACCCAAACACTGAATTACAATGCAGCAGTTATGTGTGTACAAGTAAGTGGGTGTTTGCGTGCACGATGCACATAAACATTTCCACCACCTTGCAAAGTACTGCTGCTTTTCCCAGAGGTTTCCTAGCTTTGCCGTACAATAATGGTCCTCCAAAATAAACAGGTTTTGGAGAAGAGTAGAAAAATGTCAATAATTCACTGAGCAGATGTAAATAGAAATGGTAGATGATGTTCTATCTAGTCCTGACTATTGACAACTCTACTGCGTTTTGAAGAGACCAAAGTAGCTTTCTGGCCCCAGCCCATCCAAAATCAGACTGACTTCAAATTGTGCCCCAAGCAATAGTATCTAATATCCAGGCAACAGGAGAAATCCTGAGTACAATATCAGAATCTTTATTCCCTTTGACAAAAATTCAGTGCTTTAATACCTTATTAAATTAATGAAAGTAATAAATGAGAATTTGGATCTTTTCCATAAAAGTTATATAATATTTCTACTCCAAACAGCTTGTTCATCTTGAAGAGCACCTATTTCCATTGGCAGTTACATCCACTTGGAAAAAACGACTTCTCTTATAAATTCAATGACAGGACACGTATTTCACCACATTCAAGTAACTCCTTCCAAAAGTAGGTGCCCAAAATAACTGTCTTCAGTCACAGGTGGTTTTGAAGCCCCTTTAAAATTTCTTTGCAGAAAGTTGTAAATGGAACTCATGTTTTTAACGACGCATATTTCTGCCAAGGCATACAGTTAAAAATGAAAGATTATTCATACTAATGGCACAGTCATGCTCCAGAGGCCAAATGCCTACAGAGACATTACGTATACCTGGAAGAACATAAAATCTAAGAGAAGAATAAGGGAGAGGAGGGGAAGACAGTCATACAAACCACAGCCATCATTTCTAAGCGTAGAGTAAATTTATAAAGGCATAGCTGGGTTTTGGGGGGATGGCTGGGGGTGTGTGTGTTAGTCTAAAATCGTGTTAGAAAGGGAGGAAAAAACTCCACCGAATTCTTAGTGCTATATAAAAAATGAGGTGGGGCTTTCTTGAATTTTCCCACTTGCTAATTGCAATCTTCAACGTGCAGAAAACACGTGCCGTGCCCTGACTTTATGCTGAAATTCAGCAGCAACAACTGCAAGCCAGTATATTACAACTGTTAAACAGTGCCTGCACCTTCCCGTCCTTGAAGCTGTTATCTTTGATAGGTTGAAGCTGCATGATACCAGAGGTGATGGCATTACCACCGAGACCCATTTAGAGAGAAAAAAACCCCGTGTATTTTCTTTCGCCGTCTGTCTCTCTCTCTGATGGCTTCTGTCCATCACGGTTCACTAGAAGTTCTTCAGCCCCAAATCATGCCTCCCTCAGCTGCCAGGCAGCCCCCAGCCGGCATGGCAATTAGCCAGATGTCAGCAGTCCTTATATCTCCATTCCTCGCTTCTACATTATTTAGGCACCGCACGAGAAAAGAGAATTGCAGCAGAGGATCCCACCAGGACTCCACTTTAGAAACCTGCATGGAGCCTGAAGGAGGGCCAGAAGAGAGACCAAAAGGATGCAAAAGTAGCTAAACACTCTCTCCTTTCCTGTTGGCACCCGAGGGCTGCTGCTTTAATTTCTCCTTGGGAATGAGAGCGGGTTGGGGAGATTATAAAAGCAGAGCGAAGAGTTAGTTTTCCTTGTCACACTCTTCTGCAGCTCCTCTCTGCTTTCCTCCTGCGATACCAGCATAGGAGATTAACATCTGATAATGGGAGGGCGACAGGTTGCACAGAGGCACGGAGTCGTACATCAAATGGAAAACACACCGAGCCATTATTATTATTTTTTGCATAAACCAAAATAGCATACACAGATTTCATGTTTAAAACCCAAGGGGTTATGATTTTCTATTTCTTGGTAGTTGGTTTTCTAAAATAACCCATCCGGTGAGGGAGCAAAATCCCACACGAAACACAAAGGAAAACTTTCTGGGTTTGCCTACAAAATATATATGCCTGGTGAGGGTTTATTTTGCATATTAAAAAAAAAAAAAACCCACAACATTTAAGCACGGGGGCATGCTAGTTAGTTTTTCTGTATCATCAATTGATCAGGACTTCAGATGTCCAGACAGGCAATTAATCAGTGGCATACGCAAAAGATAGACTGTGGATGGAAAGTAAATATGACAGCGATGCTCTGTAAATACTTAGACTATGATTAATACCCAAGAAGTCACTCTCTAAAAGTGCCTTCTTATTTTCGTTCTCATACAGAGCATTTTACAGAGACAAGTATCTACTTTCTTGCCACTGACATCTTACATGCCACCGACGGCTTTAAAATAAAGATGCCTCATTTCCCCCCTTGCCTCATTCTATCTCACGTGTCCCGCTGGAGGACCCAAAGTGCTTTATCAACATTAATGAACTGAACCTCGGGGCAGTGCTGTGAGAAAAGCAGCTTTTATTATTATGAACCCTCTTGGGCAGATAGGGAAATCAAGGAAAAGAGAAATAAAGTAGCTTATTCCCACCGCAGGTGAGCAGAGCTATGGCCCGACGCTGGGGGAGGGGGTGACAGGGACACAGACAGGGAGATCTCAGGTGCATATAATGCATCTCCAGGTATTCATTTTAAGCTGAGTCCAAGGCAGTTCAAGGACCTCAGAGGAGAACAAAAATGACATTTTGCTAGTGGCAGGAAATAAAACTCCGCGTGCTCGGTTGGAAGCCCCCTCTCAAGTGGCCTTCTGTCTTGACGGCTCTTTGAAGGAGTTTGAAGATTTCCAGGAGACACTGGCATCTGACAGAGATTGCAATCTGGAGCCTGGTTATCCTGGTAGAGCTCCCAAACCCAGGCTGAACAGAGCTACACTGAGCCCCCAGCACTGGTAAACTCTGCCTGTGACGCAGCACACGTCTATCGTGGTGGGCAGTGTTGCAGACCCTCAACCACTGCACGGGAGAGGGCACAGAAATGAAGGAGAAGATCAAAAAATAGGAACATGCTGCAGCTGGAGAAGGGAAATCAGGCCTGGAATGATAGGAAGCATCTAAGTCAGGGGTCCTCAAACTTTTTAAACAGGGGGCCGGCACGCGGATGAAGTGGCAGGCAATCATCTGCGGCTGCTTGGTTCCCCCCCCAACCCCCGGTGGGGGAGGGGGGGGGGGGGGCGGAGGGGTTCTGTAAATACTGGGGGCTGGATTGAGGACCCTGGGGGGCTGTATCCAGCCCGCGGGCTGTAGTTTGAGGACCCCTGGTCTAAGGAATAGTACAGTTACCTTGTCCGGGCTCACAGCCTAGCTAGGGCTTGGGCGAACATCTGTACAGAGCTCAGCAAGTAACCCCCATCGCAGACACCTCTGCATTGCGAGAGCTGCCCCAGTGCAGTGTCTTGCACCGCTGCCCCAGCCCGCATCCCCGAGCAAGAAGGCACTGCCTACCACAGCATCACACATTTGAACCCCACTTCAGCCCAGCACACCCCTCTTCACCCCCAGCATGGCAGATGGAGCCGTGTTGCCGTACGCGAGGCCATTATTTCTTCCTTGATTATATTTCTGTGTTAGAGCATGCGGTTTTTAGCCTCACCGTAGCTCCTCATCCCCAAAATAACACTTATTCATGAGGCAACACCGGGGTAATAAATGCAGCATCTCCTGTGTCGATTTACTCCATTGTGACCCTCACTTCATCTGCCAGTTACTGTATTAATTGTTCCGGTAATGCACATCCCACCTTCCAGCCCGCTGCCTGCTCTCCTGACAGTGCCGTATTTGCAAACACTCCACTAACATGCTTTGATGTGTTTTGAAAATAAAAAAATGAAAAATTTAAAAAAAAAAAAGTGACGAGGAAATAACATCCCATTTCCCGTTTTCTTGCTTACCAGATTTTGACACGTTTGATGTAGTCAAACCCGATTGCTTTGCATTTAAAAGCAAGACAGCTGAACTGCAATCAGAGACGTTATTAAACAAGTCTGTTGGTTCTCAACGTACCTGAGCTGTGGACATCTTCAGTTTTTATTTGCTTTGACAAGCAGGCAGCATGGTGCAGGAGTTGGAAAGGGGACGGGAAAGCAGCCACGGGGACCATGACACAGCTCTGTGCTTGTTACCATCTCGGTCACAGAAAAACGCTGAAGCGTTCCTGCATCTCTCTATTGCATCACCTTACATTACGCTGACGGAGAAGGCTACGATGGCGATGTTACAGACCACAGAATAAAAGCAAACCAACCCTCTAGCGTTTAACCATTAGTTATCATTTTTAGTGAAACAAAGCCCGTTGCGGATACATACTGCGTTAGGTGTATCCGTTCACAAGAGCCCTTAAGACCTCGAGTGACACTTACAGCACGTGACAACTAAAACCCATCCTGCCCACCGCGTTCGCCCACCAGCACATTTGCTGCAGCTGCAGAGCAGGGAACATTTTACATACAGGAACATAACGGGACGTTTTACAAAATGCCCTGAGGATCCCTGAACTTTTTTTTGCTCGGCGTGACAGGTCTTGCTCAGATCCACGGAGGCACCGAATGGAGGTGCCACCAGCCCTGGCAGGGGGATGACACGTTTGTAACGTTCCCAGATAGAGAAGCTCTCCTGCTCTCTAAAATTCAGCTGCCAGTGCAGCTCCACAGTACATCTGGCTACCTTCCCTCAATCAATACAAACCATTATGAGACTGGACTTTAAATGCAATTATCTCCAATATCAATGATTCACATACAAAAACTGTCACTTCAGATTACCTATGCATTTTATCAGCTGTGATTGTTCTTGAATATTTCATTGAAACGCAGGGCGTGCAGGAGGGACAATAAGTTACAGTGATGGGGAGAGAGAGAGCAAGAAGAGATGATAAATTAGCACAGCCATTAATTGTGGCAGCATCAACAAGCTGCACCAAGGTTTCCTCCCGATGACACGTTTTTAAAGCGTAAAGATCACTGTGGTCTAATTTGCCGATTCCCTCATGAAAATACTCGCTGAAAAGCATCTATCACGGAGACAAACACAATTAATCCTGGCCCCTGCAGCCACTCAAGTGGCTGACAAAATTCTTGTTACACAGCGATTGCCCCAAGCGCTGGAGGTGGTGTGGGGAGAAGCATGGACACGGGGGGGGGCAGAACACACCTCAGTAGGGTGTTGGGGAGCAGCAGCAGACCTGGGAGCACTGCCGAGCAATGCTTGCCTTAAAAACAGTTTCTTAGACTTTTTAAGTCTATAATTATTTTTATATTTGGAGAGCTTTTGCCTAGCAGCCAGCTTAAACCCTTGCTGGTCATTGACCTGGCCTCCTAGAGCAATGTCCCCAGTAGATACGGAAAATAACTGATGGCACCTTCTCTACAACAGGATTTTCTTTATTGCAAGATCTTCTTAGGCTTGAACCTTCACTTTCTAGCTCAACCAGCCCAGAGTTGAAACCTTCCCTTAAAGCTCACTGCTTCCCAAACCTCCAGAGACTCCCCAGAGTGCCGCAGACTGACTGTGGAGTTGAAAAGTGGAGGGCCCAAACCCAACCCCAGTTTTCCAGCTTAGGTCTCATCAGCGTCAAGCGGAGAGGAATAACTCCTCCCGGGTGCTGTGACATGTGCACATCAGCCAAGCCAGCAATATCTGCCTTTTTCACCCCACATCGTGCTTTTGGTTACACCGTCTCTCCCAGATCCTTTCATGGCAACAGCCCCATCAAGCACGAACCCACCTCAAGCTGTGCCCACGCATTTGAGGGTCTCTTCCCTACGGCTTCTGTCCTTTCTTCCACTTGACCTTGTGCGTTTGGCACCAGTTCTCCAAGCTATCATTCCAGTAGGAAGTCTGGAAGGTTCTGCCCAGGCCAGTGACACGTCCAGATTTGCTAACCCTACTTTCCAAGTCATGCAGAAAATGAGAGTCGGGTTTCATTCCCAGCTTTGTAGCTGACGAAGCCTTCAGGCAAATTGCTTATGCTGTTTCCCTGCTCAGTGTGGCGGGGGGGAAAAAGCTCAGGAATGTGCAAACATCGAGACCCTGCGGTACTGAGCCACCCTGGGAGCTCCTGACCTGTGAGGAACTCGGTGGAGAGCCCCAAGTCCTCTCCTGGCAGCATCTGGCCCCTGCCCCCTCATTTCTATGGGCTTCATGCTCCATTGATGGGGCTGCAGCGACTTGTTTATTTCGATATAAATGACAAGCCCTAGTATATTTTATACCTCAGCATACGTCTTTAAAGCATTAGACAGCATAGTAAGACTAACTATATATACTCCTTTTCCCACTCAGTATTTCTGTCGAGGCTTTATTTAGGGCAATTCTTTTCTTAATATTATTACTATTCCACCAGAAAGTTCTTATTTGTCATAAGAATGATGTTTCCTAAGATCAGCTGAAAACCTAATGAGCACACACTGTGACATTAATTGGGATGCTATTACCTGTTTTGCTACAAACACCACTAATATAATAATACACCTCCAAATCTTTCACTTATAGAGAACATTATTCACATTAATCATTTAATAATTATTACACGGATGCTACCATCTCCTCACAGGATCTAATCTTGAAGTTTTTATTCAGCCTGTACTTACTCGTTGGAGATTTTTCAGTGCAATAGGTGAAAATGCCTTTAGTGAACTCAAACTGCACAATGGGAAAGGATTGGTAAAAGTGTCATACAGAAAGAAACAGAAAATAGGGAAACATTACGCTGAGGCATTGTAAACTGCACGCTGTGCTTTCAAAATCAGTGTTATTCAACCAGCCTTAATTCCATAAAAACAGACAAATTATTAACGTGGCAAGATTACAACTGTTGGCTTAGTGCTCATCCCTTGGGACTTTTGGATTGTAGGACTAGGGGAAAAAAAAAAAAGAAAAAAAAAACCAGACAAGGTGTGACAAGCACATGAATATATATAATTTTTGCAGAAACTCCAAGCTGTAGATGGGAAATTTGTCTCTGGGGGCAAAGGGCAGGGGGGGGTACCTGAGCCTCAGCCCACCCTACCAGCTAGCAAAACTTGCAGTTTTTTGTAAATGTTTTTTGGGTTTTTTTTAACAGACTTACATATGTATTAGCAAGTCATCTAAAGTATCACAGATGTTTCACAGCTGCTTTCTTTCTGTTGATTCCCCCCCCCCCCCCCCCTTTTTCTTCAAAATGAGGAACAGTTGGACATCATTTCTGATGCTCAGGCCAATCTGCACAACACGGCACAGCTCTTCAGATCCTTCAAACAACGGCTCTCAGGTCCATCCTGCTCTCTCCCCTTACAACTCACCCTGTTACAAAGATCCCGTTTTACAGCCTGGGAAGGCCCGATATTCTGGGAGTGGGGAAACCCCTGGGGCAAAGAGGGAATTGGGGACTGACCCCGAGCCCCCTCCTTCACAGAGCAGCACCCAAAGCACGGGGGGGCAAAGGAGCAGTACCTCGCGGCGGCTCAGCCCATCCCAAAGATGCCAAGGAATTGAGCTGCCATAGGGATACACAACACCCCAGAAAAAGCACATCTTCAGGCTTCTTGCCACTTGTCCCCATGCCCAGCGGTAGCAACACTCCCACCCCCTTTGCCACGGCACGGTGTCACCCGGGACCACGAGGGATTGGGGGGGGGGGCAGCTTGGGTCAACAACCA
This sequence comes from Falco peregrinus, assembly GCF_023634155.1. Lineage (NCBI taxonomy): Eukaryota > Metazoa > Chordata > Aves > Falconiformes > Falconidae > Falco > Falco peregrinus. Next base: position 22,494,570 of record NC_073743.1, read on the forward strand.
CCACAGGGTAAAACCAGCATTTACCGCGCTGACAAAGAAGGAACAAGAAAAAAACTCCTACAGCAGCAGAACAGCCCATAATTGCCTACAATTACCTCTGTGTGTACATAGGGTACATTTCAGCCTGACGCAGCCCACTCCAGAGCAGCCCTGGTGCTCATCCAAGTTCGCCAATCTCTTTCCTCCAGGTCAGTGAGCAAACCAGAAATGCCTAATATAGGACTGCGCAAATCTAATGTCCTATCTTGAGTGTATAATGTAGCTTCACTAATGGAATAGGGCTGGAGAGAGAGGAACAGCTCCGTGCTTTCTGTAACGTGTCAAACGTATTTGCTTGGGAACAGCTGATTGCTACTTTTCGGCATCTTGGCGCTGGAGCAGTGCAGCGGGGTTGTGGTCCTTTCCTCCTCCACCGCGCTGCCAAACTCCCCCAGACACCTTCTGCAGTGAAGAATCAGCCATCAGCCCCAGGTTTACACAACTGAATTAACCCCTTACTCAGAACCCCCTGCCCAGCCTCTACATCAAATTCCCTCTGTGCTATTTCGGGCCAAACAACCCTTTTCCTGGGATGCCTCTTCCCCATCACTGCTGCTGCGTACCGCCTCTACCACCCAGCTATTTTTTTTTCCCTCTCTCTGGGGCTGAAAGAAGAAGAAACAGTTGATGGCTCTACCGTTGGCATGTTGAGAAATTTGCTAGTCTATCTGTAACAGCAGGCATCAGAGGCGACTGGGGAGACGCTGGCAAAGTGTCAGAGAGGGAGATCAGGAGTCTGTGCAAGTGGAAAGAGCATTCAAATCCAGATAGATTGATGCAGTCGCTGTTGCAGAAAGAACAGATCGGGATCTTGCAACTCTCATTGAATGCAGTATCCTTCAAAACCTCCAAGTTGCCAGCTTGTCAGCCGAGCAAGTACTTGTCAGCAGTACCCAGCTATAAAGCAGTACGTAGTCTCCTGGACCTACATGAATCAGCCCTGGAGAAATTCAGCTGCAAAGAGCAGATAAAGGTGGAAGAATTCCCCGCCTGGCTTGGGCGCTTTCATACCTGGCTCGTCTCTATCCGCAGGATAGCAATTCCAGGAGCTGGGAATCCTCTCTCCCCACTTAGAAGTGATAATGTGGGTAAGGATTTACATAAATGACAGATTCTCAATAATAAAGAGCTGCGCTCTCACAGAACCGCACCGCACGGCAGGCACATTACCCGTCGGCATCGGAAGGAAATCTGAATTAAGCACGAAGCTCAAAAAACTGAAAACCAACAAAGAGCAGACCACAACAAAATGAATTTTCTTCTATCCATTCCAAAGGAAATGAGAATAATATAATTAGCCACTTAATTATCTGACACCTAGTGACAAAATGAATCCCCGGTATGAAACTGTGAAGGCCAAAGGGCTGAACTTGGCTGCTGGAGACCCCTCAGAAGTCTGCCATTAAAGGGGGGAGGATGACACAAGAAGGTGGCACATATCCCGTGAGGAAAATGGAGAAAGAAAGATATTTTCAGGTGCTCAGAAAGCTCCCCAAAGCCTGGTTAATAGAAACACAGAAATTGCAATATGGTGGAATTTACACCTCCAGGGCCTCACCATATCTCCCTAGAAGTATATGATGTACCGAGCCAAGCTGTGCATATAAAATTTCAGGAAATATCACATCAGTGCAGCCAGGCAACAGTAAGTCCCCTGCAAGCATGTTGCAAAAATATTACACCATTACACATAGCAAGCAGTATTTTCTGTCCTCCTCTCTGCATAATGAGCTTGGATTAAAGAATCTTCTTCATCTGTGAATAAATTATCATTGGGGCTGAGCTTTCCAAATAGTTCACCTTGGTTGCCAAAGTTTGAACTCGATGAATCAGAGGCTGACCTTGGCCCCATCGACCTTTCCAGCAGCTGCCTGGCTATCGGGGTTTAACCCCAGCCAGCAGCCAAGTACCACGCAGCCATGCGCTCCCTCCTGCCTGCCCCCTTCCCCCCCCCCCCCCCCCCGAGGGATGGGGAAGAGAATTGGGAAGGGATGCAAAACTCAAGGACTGAGATGAGAATAATTTAGTAATTAAAACGAAACAGGAAAAAAAATATTCATAATAATAGCAATAATAATGAAAAGGAGGGAGAAGGGGAGAGGAATAAAATCCAAATGGGAGAGAAGACAAGTGATGCACACTGCAATTGCTCCCCACCCACTGACCGATGCCTGGCAGGTTCCCCAGCCAGCTCCCCCCAGTTCATACACCCAGCACAAGGTCCCATGGTGCAGAATATCCCTTTGGGTGGTTCGGGTCAGCTGTCCTGCCTGTGTCCCCTCCCCATTTCTTGTGCCCCTCCAGCATTCCTGCTGGCAGGGCTTGAGGAACTGAAAAGTCCTTGACAATATAAAACATTATCCAGCAATAACTAAAAACATCAGTGTGTTACTGGCATTATTCTCACACCAAATCCAAACCACAGCACTGCAGCAGCTGCTAAGAAGAAAATTAACTCTGTCCCAGCCAAAACCAGGACATCGGGGACCTCCAGTTCAGTTCTCTAGGGCCAGGGAGTGCCCATACCCACATCACCCACAGTTAAATGCACACACACACTCCCATCACAAGGATGGGGATGCCTTTAGTCTTTCCTAGGGACACTATTAGCTTTACATAAAATACACTATATTTGGTGAGGGGAAAGGACCACAAGGTCTAAGAAAGCAGCAGGAGGGAGGGTTGTCACCAACCCCCACTCCACTGGGAGCTCAAGGGGTTTAGACAAAAAGCATCCCCCATCTGCTCACAGAGGAATGAAGTCCCATCTTGAAAATATGCCTTAATATGACCACCCACATACATTGTGATTCTATTTTGTGCTGTTTCTACATAGCAGGCACCACTGGCCAGAGATGCTACGCTAGGGAAGCGGCACGCAAATACGGTCATTAAAATGGAGCCCTGAATACCGTTCCTTTGGTTTTCAAGGGCAATAACACCCTCTCACAAAAGTGCTGAGCATTTAACGATCTGAAGTGCTGACAACACTTCTGAGAAGAGGATCTGGCAAGACGGCAAAGTGGGAAGAGTCACAACTCGGGTGCTATCCTCCTCCTCTAGTGCCTGGGCTCTCACGGTGCGCCGGAGAAACCTTGAAACAAGTGCCATCGCAAGTGCCTGCTAATTCTCTGGAGGAGTCTTGAGCTTCACTTGAACTGTGAATTTAATGGTATCAAACACAAATTAGATGTTTTCTCATCCGAGTGGCTCACTTTCCCTTCCTCCGTCCCATTCAAAAGGCAATCCTCCATCACAAGTCAGGGCAAAAACCACAGGCTCCATAATCCTGAGTAAATGGAACAACTCCTTTCAGGATAACCTTCTAAAAGCTGGGAAGGATTTCTGGTAGTCCAGAAATAACCAGCTCCTGGTGTGACAGCAGCCAGAGACACAGACCACGGGCTGCAGCACCAGACTGGGAAGCAGGAGGCAGGATGGCACCTCTCTAAACTGGGAAAGCTGAGCTGGAAGCTTCACCGCAACCGCAGGACACCCCAAACCCTGCCTCAGGAGATGCGATGGTTGCAAATGGAAGGGGCCGTATCCAGATGCAGACAGACAGCAGGTCCAGCAAGGATGAGGGAAGAAATCCTCTCCAGGACTGGGAGACACCCCACAGCTCATACTTTGCACCCTTTGTCACCCAAAGCTAGAGGGACCTCGCACTGCTTACAGCACCCAGAGCCCGCCAGGAGACAGAGCTCCAACTCCCCCATTGTCTTGCACAGAAAATGGTCCCAAATGTTTAACTCCCTTCTTTTGAGTCGTGCTTAGTGGTATTCCTGCAAATTGGATTCCAGTGGAATTATGGTTGTTTCTTCTGGCAGTCTGTACGTTAGATTTCTCTAGCATGACACTCCAAAAAAGAGACCTCAGAAAATGTTGGTTGCGCATCCCCATCGTTCAGCTGTCGCTTGCTCAGGCATAAAACTGTAGCAATTCCATCTGGGAGCCCAACTACATTCTGTTCCTGAGCTTATACGCAACTTCCAGAGTCTGAAGGTGCTTCAGTTTCATAGTATGAGGAATATATGTTTTTTTTCCCCTCCATGCAAAAATCCATTATTGTATCACGCATGACATCTGTAAAACCATTTTCTTTTATTTTATATTAGGCCTTAAGGGCTAGCGCCTCCTTCACCAAAGGATAAATCCTATAAATTAAATAAGAAGAAGCAAATTTCTATGTAACAAATCACAGCCTAATTTGCTAATCCATTACTACCTAGTCAAGACATTCTCTGTTCCAAGGCTTCATTTGTAATTCATGAATATTTCACATGCACTCATGCATTACCAGAGGAACGCTGCGCAGCATTGTTTGCAGATGTTTTACAGGCATCGACTGTGCCTGTAGGATGGAGGAAAGAAAAGGTATGTTGTCATTCTGCTGAGTCGGTGAAAGGAAACCAGAACACTTGCTCTCTGTCACCTGCAATGATATTCCTCAGCATGGAGAGACAGGGAAACTAATGACAATTATGTTAATATTATACTGTCACTATATACAGGGCACACATTACAGGTGGAAAAAATCTCCTATTGAAGCGGAACAGTAATCGCTGGTGAAGTGAGCAGGTGTTTGCAGGGATCTCCCATCAACAAAACCATTCCCTTGTCAAAAAACTAGTGCTCCCTCTCATATGTTCCCCAGTTCTTTGCTTAGCCTGCTTTTTGGCATCACAAGCAACAAGGACACTTTCCCAGGTGAGCTGACACAAAAGCATCGGGGGAAAGCCTGGCTACCAGCCTGCAGCGTTATTGCAACAGTTTTTTCTTGGTTTTTTTTTCACTTTTAGTGAAAAATATCACCTAGGACTTGAATATCAACTGCACAGGTCTCGTAAAACCCACCCCATGCAGCAGTCTGCTCCAACAGCTGACGGCACTTGCCAGTTCAGAAGGAACAAGGGGAAAGAAACTCCACGGTGAGCAAATTGCGGCATAACCTGCTGCTGGGAGTCCCAGAGAGACCGGCAGTGTGTTCACGTACATCACTACTCCCGCAAGGATCCCCAAACGCTGGTGTGAGTTACATCCAGAGCGACTGGCACTGGGCTCAGCTACTCCTCACCTGGCAATCCTGGGCTCCTCCTGGAAGCTCCGGGCACCTTTTGGCTTGCTGCATCCTCCAAGATTTGTCTCGCTGGTCTTTTTTTTGCTGGGGGAAACCAACGTGAGCAGCCCTGTACATGGGAATGACCCTGCAACACCGAGAAAACACCACGCAGAGGCTGAACGGATTTTGTATTCCCAGGCGGTTGCCACCAAAGAGGAGTTAGGACAGGGAGGCAAATGCTATCTCTGAAAATACTTCAGGAACAAGGCAGACCAAACAACTCATCTCAGAGTCCAACCTGCTCTCTTTTTTTTTTTTTTTTTTTTTTTTTTTTTGGCAAGAGTGACTTAGTCTGGCTACAGCTACACTCCAAATCCTGAACAGACATGCCACCTCCCCAGTAACTTTGTATCCCCACACCTCTGCATCCCTACCCCACCAGCTCTTGTCTCTCCTGACATGAAGCATGAATTCTGGCACCTTGAACAACATCCTCCTGAAGTGTACTGCTTTTTTAAAAAAAAAAAAAAAAACAACAAAAAAAACCCAAAAAAACAACCAAACAACCACAAAGCTGTTTAAAATGGTTGGTTTTTATCAGGATTTCAAAAATACACCAAGCACCTGACACCTATTACCACGGCTGAGGCCAGTCTTTATTTTTGTTGAAGTTTGTGGGGCTTTTATTATTGTCTTCAGAGGCAGCAGAGAGCATAATTATGTCCACACCAGCTCTCAGCATCAGCTTCTGTCCTCCAGCTCCTCTCTGCGACTCCCTCTTTGATATATCTAAATGTCAAAACAATTGCAGAGCAGGTTTGGAGAGGAGACATTTTCATCATGAAGCTGACATGCACAACCTTAAGGAAAGTCTTTATAGAGAACCGATTGTAAGTAAATATTGGAATTTAAACTGATGAGAAACAGATTGGATGTTGTCTGTCAGAGTCCCAAAGGACACATAATAAATGGCTAGGTAACAACAGCTCCAGCTCATTGAAATGCAGACATTCGCTGAAATTTCATATGCATGGCTTACTCTCCACTGCCTCCTTAACAGATGTCAATGAATTGGATATATATATCTATATGTTCAGTGAAATGAAGTGCAAATACCACCGCAAAAATCAGAGGGAGGCTCAGCCCTGTGCATCCCTCCACACCTCCTTGGCTCCAGCGCGTCGGTGGTCCAGCCCCAGCAGGAGATGCTCGGATGCACCATCTAGGCAGACACACCCACAAGCTTCTCTGGTTTGAAGTTTCATATAAACTCAGCAAGAGATATTCTGATTTTTCAGACTGCTGCACGGCTGGAAAAGGAGAGCATTTCATACCTACGCAGCCCCGAGACTCAAAGCCCCCGGGATTATTCTGCCATGAAATCTTAAAATAGCAGGATATGCTTTTTCACCAAGGGATGTTAGAAGTTGAATTTTTCAGTGTTGTGACTAAAAATCAGCGCAGGGCTCGGCAGTGGTGCACATTTCTCCCTTCTCCAGGCTGTCCTACGACCTTGGGAGCTGCTGGCTGGGTTTCAGTGCCTTGAGTGATGAGTTGGACAGCTGAGCACCCCTTGACTATACCGGTAACTTCTACTCAACTGAGGCAGAGAGCAGACCTGGCTGTGCTGGAAACTCCTGTTGACTGGTCAAAGCAGGGAAGAAGAAAGGAAATAATCAGTTCTTCTCCGACAAGCCCAGAATATTCCCACCAGATCATAGCCTGCGGGGCAACTGAGTGGAACCATAGCTTTTTCCTGGAATTTTGGAGAAAATTACCAGCGCAGGTTGGGATGGGAAGGTGCTGATGACTAAAGCCAGTCAGCTCACAGCCTTATAAACAGTGGTCCTACAGTAAGACTGTTTTGAGCTACGCTGGACCACAGCAGGTTGTGACCAGCATCTCCCACTGAGCAGGATGCTACTCAGAGCGCACAGCCACAAACGTGCAGTACTAGAGGGACGCTCACGAAAAGTCGACGACATGGCCTGGGCTGATCCCCCAGCTCCTTTAGGCTCAACCCTTCACCCACCGAGGAATGCAAAGGCACAAGACCCGAGTATTGCACTGAACTCGAGAGTAAACTTTCAGTAGGTATGCCTTTGCTGTAATACACGTTGCAAGCTTGAAGTATTTGGGTTAATGATGCAATTTTATGATTTAAAATGAATTGATTTGCTGCTGAAATCTTATGAACCATGAATAAACATTCTCTTTCTCTCTCTCTACACTTTAGACCTAATCCTTTGCCCAAGTCTGAGACCAGGAAGATATCCAGCTGCACCTAAATTCTGCGAGGGTTTAGAAAGCAAAGGGGGCTACTCAGTGGGAGGATCTCCTTTACTCTTTCATGCCTTCATCTTTAGAAACTGTTTCCAACTCTATTCTAACTTGATTTATCTCTGTATATTTACTCCATGTGATAAGTAATAGAGCGAACCTTGCCATCGAAGCTCACGTAGTCGCGTTTCCACTTATTCATATTAAACCTATTTCACTTAAACTCTTTGGTGGTAATTCCTTAAGTGACCTGACCTAACCACTCCTTTCGTGACAGGCTCCTATGAAATCTCTTACCTTTACACAGCTCTTAAAAGAAATATCCTCAACTTAAATATCACCTATACGTCGGTCTACCATTATTTAACTTAACAGAACAAATAACTCCTGGTTTCACCATAATTAAAAGCAAATAAAAGGGAAAACACCTCCCTCTGTGTTTGCTTTTCTGCATTTGAACAAATTTTCTGCATACTTGGTTTCACAGTTCTTCCAAGCGTCACTCAATAACTTTCGCTCCTGTGCTTCTCACTTCAACCAGGGGATTCAAATCCCTTAAAACAGTCAGAAAACGTAACTGTAGCAATTATTAGTGAAAGCTGAAGATTACTGAAGGCTTTACAAATTGTAAACACTAACAGTTGAATTTGAAATGCAATTTGATTCTAAATGATGATGAGGGATTAGTCCCTCCAGCATACTCACATGGAAGCAGAGACTGGCAGCACAGCAGGACTGAAAGAGGTGGTGGGGCGGGGGGGGGGAGGGGGGCGGAGGTCTTGCAGGTGACCACAGATTAGAGGCAGGTGGCTCCAGTCTCTCCCAAAGCTGCTGCTGAAGAGCCACGGGGCACAAATTGCATGCCCCAGGACCCAGCTGCAAACCCACCACCTGCAGATGACCCCATCATGGTGCTGCCCTGTGCTCCTGGTGACCGAAACACAGCATGGCCATGCGACAATCCCACCCACAGAAATCAGCCCCGTGACTCCCCACTTTCTTTTTTAGCTGGGTTAGTTTCGTTTATCCCAGCAACCACACGGAAAATCCAGCCGTCTTGTCATAAAATAAAACCTTGTTGAGTTTGCTATCCTTGCCTGGCAATGATAGAGCCTTTCTTAATGAGCTTTTAGAGGACTGATGTCCTGAGTCAGAGATCTACCATCCACTTCAGTCACTTCACTCCCACTGCTTTCAAGTTATAAAATTGCTCTTATTGGTACACAGACTAAGAGCACCACCCAGGGAGGCATCTATGAAAGTATACAACTCTCCGTAGTCACTCTTACAGCCCCGAATTTACTGCTACCTCACGCGATGCTGGTGTTTTACCACCTTTGTTGTTGTAAAATATTTTCATGGTGATTAAGGAATCTGACAATGCACTATAAACCCCATCATTTAGGCTAGAGAAACCCATAAAAGAATCTAAGCAATTAAGGCAGATGGCTTGGAGGGGGGACATCACTCAAGCTGGGTGGGTGAGTCCCTGGTGCCAGGAGCATCCCCAGGTCTCAGGGTGCTGCTCAGACCCAGGTACAGAAGAAGGATGAGTGCCCCTCGCTGACTACGTTCCAAAATCATTCAGCTTTGTGCAGGAAAATGTCAAGACTTGCTGGTCCAGAGGGAATGAGAGTCGGCATGTAACTGCAGTCCTCTTTCAGAGAAGGAAAGAAAAGGGAGTCCCAAGGCTGCTCCACGAATTGTTAATAGATGTTTTAAAATGCCACTTTAAGGTACGCTGTAAAAGCAATTTGTAGTTGTTGCCAGCGATGATCTGTCCAGCCCCTAGAAATCTGCAGAGATTTGGGGAATAGAGGCTCAAAGTACCCCGGCTTTTAATATCTTAATATTTTGGATATCGCTCCTACACCCCACTTGCGACGCGCACAGCCACTTGTGAGGTACCCATAAACCTCAGTCCAGCTGCTCCCTGCACCGCACGGCCATCCCGGTGCTTCCCAGGGTATCTCGGTGCTTCCCAGGGCATCCCAGCTCCCTGCTGGCTCTGCCTGCCAGGGCACAGCCTGGGGACAGGGATCACATCCCAACTCCACTGCTACTCAGCAGCGCTGGGAATCAGTTCAGATTCCCAAACTCCTGGAGGTTTCTCATTCCCGGGAAGGGTCTGGAGCCATCCTGCCTAAAGCAGGGGCTTAAATCCCTGACTGATGGGCACGGAGCACAGCCAGCAATCAGCCAAAGAGGTATAATTTCAGGATCTGCTCTCATCCTGGGGTTCTCTGCTCATCCTGAGACAAAGGAACATGTTTATCGCAGGTCCAGGAAACACGCTCAGACTGCTGCCAGGTACGGGGGGTGGGGGATTTGGGGATTTTGGGAGCAGATCCCTGCAAGTCTTCCAGCTCCTGACTTGCCGCCTTCTCCGCTCCTGTGGCAAGAGTCTCACTTCTTGGTGCCGGTCGCAACTTTCCTGATAGTGCCACAAATGATCTGAAATCCTCAGGCAGATCACAAGGCTTACATTTTCTAATCCTATAAGGAGATACCCAGAATAATTTTTACATAGTTCAGGAGGTCCTAATTCAAAGCCTTCAACGCACCTATAAAAGGACAGCTGAGACTTACAAAGCCAAACGCACGTGGGTATATTCAGAAAAATCCACATGTGCAGCTTTAACGGTTCCCAGATGATGTCCCTTTTTGGGGATATCATCTCAATACACTCAGATAACCACCCTGTCGTGGCAAACAAGAACTGCCACTCTTTGCCTTTTCTGCCTCCGGTACAATATCAGCAATACCATTTTTCAACCTTGTTAAAAGCTGCTGTTATATAAATTGTTGGATCTATCAGTATATCTTAATTACAGCATCTTGAGCTGCTCTTAGCATCTTGTGGGACAAAACTGTCATGATTTATACTATACTAACAATGATATTTTTACATTAGTAAGTAATTAAAGGACCAAACAGTACCCATGGGAAGTCTAGAAAATCATGGAAGGACCACTATCATTCTGAGTTATACCTAGTCTAATTGTATTTACAGAAACTTTATGAAAGAATAATACCTTGTCAAAATATTTGCAGTGTTCAGAATAAGAGTATGTATAAAATGCAGCATTAATGGCTTGAATTCATGACAAAAGGAAATCATTAAGAGGGGGGGAAAATGGACCCAGATAAGGTCACAGAGAGAAGACAATCGCGGGGTTTTAGTTTCGTCAGCATGGATTGTTAGAAAATGTGGGTCATTTTCAGGCAGGTCTTTGCTAGCAATGCGGAGATGACAGGTGTCATCATTACAGCTTATATTTTTAATGTTATTACAGCAATGACAGCTGTACCGTATTAGCTCCAGCGATGTTCTGACTGTGGCATACATTCGTCAGGAATAAAAGATGGCACTATTTTCCCAAAAAGACACGGGGCATATGCTCCTTCCTCCTGTACGGGCTTCTGCACCTCCCAGCTACGAGATGCAAAAAGCTCAGGAATAGTGTGAGACTGATTTTCAGATGTTTTGTAGAGCATCAATGAAAAAAAAATAAATGAAAGGATCCCTGACTGGTTACAGGACTGCAAAAGGATTCTTTCTGCCATCGAAACCCCTGGGCGGGGGGAAGGGGCAACATTAGAATTGCCAGACAGTGGGGAAAAGCAGCAGGTACGACAAGACACGGACATGGCGCAGCTTCTCTCTGCCCGCCCTTTGCTCTCACAGTCCCAGTGCTCCCACCCAGGCCAGAAATGCCAGCAGGGACTAGGGAGCCAGGCTGGAGAGGGCTCCGCGAGGCTTTGTGCTGGGCAATGGGAGAGGAAGGAGGAGGGTGGGCATCCACCCAGACCCCCTCCCCGTGTAGGACCATAAAACCTGGATACTTTCCTGTATGGTCCAACTGGAGGGGGAAGTAATTCTCAACCTCCTATCTACAGATACATGTATTTATCATCACCTCATGGGCACTGAAACCTCAGAAATTTTGTCCTGAGAGACCAAATTCACTGAGTTCTTAGAAAAAAAAAAACACATTGGTGACTTGCTGGGGGTACACGAGGCAACCCGCTGCCTTGACTCCGCACATCTTCCCATCACCTCCCTGGAAAAGAGATCGTCTTTTGATTTCCCCAGGATTTCTGCAGCTTTCCCAAGGATCGAGGACATTTTATTATTATTCTGAAACAGAAATGTGCTCCTACAGGAGAGGTTAACAAGGTTTTCTTCTAGTACAAATGGAAAACAAGCCATTTCGATGGATGGTGAAAATGTCACCTCTTGCATGAATTATGAGGTTCACACCTTCCCAGCAAGAACAAAGATGTAAAACTTAATACCTCTGCTGTACAAATGGGAAACGGGGCATCAGTAAATAATCTGGTCGGTCTACCACTGATCATTTGGGTTGGAAGGGATTTCTGACAGGTAAGTAAATTACACGCGGGTTCCATGGTAGCCAGAACCATCCATAGGCAATGTTTTTTGAGCCTTGCCTACCCGTGATGATCTATTTCTTCCATTTTTTGGTATCTGAACTCCCAATTTGCATCATTTCCCAGCAGATACAGAAACTTCAAAGGACATCGTTGAAACAGCATTTCACAAAACAGTGTTTGCAACCAGATTGAATTTGCTTCTAAAAAACTTCCCTTTAATTTTTTTTCTGGATGCATGTTTAATAGACAACTAAATGACTGAACTGCAGGAATGAATAATATCTTCATATAAAAGACTGAGGTTTCAAAGTACAAAACCACAAATCTGAAAACTTGTGCATGCACAAAGATGAACAGGGAATGCAATTATTATTTTTACAGTTTGTATATCTATACAATTTGAGATTCCTTTGAAATATTTGAAATACTAGGAAATAATGAATACATTCAAGCAATTTTAAAATAACACTGAAAGCGCTGCAATACATAAATATACATTTACATGCATAGGGCATCGGTGCATAAGATTTCCCAGCTAAATGGGACACCTAACTGGTGGCTGCCTCTAAATATATGTATGAGTAGCATATGCAGTCACAACAAATGCACATATAGAATAAGTAGGTATCTAGGATACATTTTGCAGTAGAGCCACCACTGCAGCCACTGGTAGGGCAGCATGACTGGTCATGAGATAAGTGTCCTGAAAACTGTCAGGGTTTTTTTTTTCCATTAGGAAATGCTATCTATATGATAGTGTGAATGTATCGATATAAGAAATGCTCTCCAAAAATTACACATTTTTAATGAAACTCCTATTACAGAAGTCCATCTATGCGTGGCCAACATGGGAAAGAAAGAAGAAGAAAATGAAATATTAATAAAAACCTGGTAATTTAGGTTTTCATCTGGGATACTAGAAAATGTCAGATTACTTGAAAGCCTATTTTTTTGCTTTTGGGTATGTATGTATACGCATGTGGTGTTGGATCGAGGTACTCTACAGATCTCAGGTTCTGTAGGCTGAAACTGCTGTTTGTCTCTGAATCATCAACCCTGGGGGGATGATTCTGGACTCATTTATAACGGTATGTCTCTGGGTAATTACTACGACAAGATAGCTGTACTTAACTTCTTCTAAATGAAAGATCTTTCCTTCCAAAGAAACACTGTCCTCAAAAAAATATGTCTCCAGTGCTCTGAGAGAAGTGCTATCCTCACAGCAGCAAATAATTACTGCTACCAGAATACGCAGCACTTATATTTTCACTTAACAGCACATGTACATCAACCATATCCATCTCTATCCATAAAAGCATCTTCTCAACTTGTGGAAGGCTGAGAAGAGACCTTTTTAGCAACTTTGCATTAATGCAGTTGCTTTGAAGTGGACAAAAACTTCAGTTTGGGCTTTGTTGGGTACCGGTACCTGCTGCATCTCTGCAGCAGGATGGGACCATGGCTCAAAGGCAGCCTCAGAGGGGCAGGCACAGCAGGTAAGCTGCACTGACCAGCAACCCCCTAACGAACCTGGCTTTCAACATGCCTTTGCTTATCTGCTGAGCAAAATACACAGGGTGGTAGGTCAGGCGGTAAAACCATTAGCCCTCACACGCTGTCCCACGATTAAAGACAAAAATATAGTGTTTTATCTCCATAAACTACCAAGGAAAGTTCCCAAAGCCCTGGGAGCTGGCCCCATTGATACGCACCTTCACGCTTGTCTGTTCAGGCCCCGGAGAAAAGCCACTTTTGTGCCCATCGGTGGATGGGTCCTGCACTGCTGAATGCAAAGGGGGGTTTAGCACAATCCCTTTTGAAATTTCCATGTCATCTGAAATACGAATCATCAGGGTGATTCAATATCTGGCATGTTGGGGTCAGAGCCTTGCAGAATCACACAGCACAAAATTTTCCTAAATTGAAAATTATTTTTCTTTGCCTCATTACACCCTATAATCTGTATTTAATACTGCCCGTATCTTTAGCTGCTGAAGCCACCGTATCATTGGTGTAACTGGCCCATCCAGTAGAGAGTAAAATGAGATTTTCCCCATATTTTCTACCAATTGTTACTTTACAGCTCAGGCTAGTTTGCTGCAGCTAGCCTGCTCCGTCAGTTCTAGTAGGTTTTCCTGTGTATGATGGGGATTTACACGCCATTAAATATGTTGCTCCTGGGTTTATTCCCTGCTCCTGGTCAGCCACGCTGCAGACATGATGCTTCACTGGGGGATACTTTTAGAATGAAATCCCTAACTCCCTCCAAAATGAGGCCTGGTTATGAATCTGCAGATCAATCGCTCGAAGCTTGATTGCTGATAAGCACTTGGGTAAAAAAGAAAAAAAATATCTTTTTTTTTCCTCCTGACTACCTGGAAATACCTCCAACACTACCCTGGCATGCCCTGGGGATGCTCATTCCCATGTGTGAGTTTCTCCTGCATCTCAGGATGCCTCCACTCCACATCATCCCAGCGCCCTGTCACTTGGTGCCTCCTTTTTCAGGGCTTTGAATTAGGAGGAAAAAAAAATAAAGGGACTATCATGTCATAAGTTCTCAGGATGCCACAAGGAGCAGAGAGATGCTTAAGCACAATTCACATCAAAGAGCTGGACAAGCCCAGTCCCGAGGGCATTACTGGAGTGAAAGCCACACTGCACCACAGGACACAGGGCCAGCAATCACCAGGCAGGTGCTGACCCTGTTTCCAATTTACACTGTTTCTGATATCCTTAAGACAACATCATGATTTTTATAACCCATATTTATTTTGCCCTGGCCAATGCACGTGTATGCACTGAAGCCCTGTCGTTGCTGTGTGCTGTGCTATATACAGGTCCATAACGAGGGCTTGCCATTTCCCTTTTCCTCACCCGTTTTGCGAAGAATTTCAGTACAGAGCAAAAATTAGGCTCCAAAATCATCCTTAGCTATCAACAAAGCTGAAATACCACAAGGTTTGGGACTTTTTTTTTACATTCAGCATCAACAGCCTTGGGTCTCAAGCTCCTAAACGCAGAAATATTTTAGAAATTTATCTGATCCTTGTTATGCAGCATTTACCTATGCAGCCTAGCCAGAATTCTTATAAAAAGGTCATCAAGACACTTTCTCGATTCTGTCAGGGCTACAAATAATACAAACGCGGTCATTTTGTTACTTGTCAGAAGCTTCTCAAAGTGAAAAGATGAATACAGTGAAAGAGAATATAGAGAATACAAAAGGTAACTGGAAAAGCCCAAAGTCTGACTTACTTATTTCTGTTTGAAGGTTAATTTTCTTCCTAGATATTGGTGGAAATCTGGAGACATTAAAAGCTACTGTTTAAGCCTGTTGATAATTTGAAGTCTCTCACATTTCCTCAGCAGCACTGAAACCAAAAGAATCGTGGGAGGTGACTACTTGATTTTTCAGTGTGTAGAAACTCAAAGGGGATTTTGTTTGTGTAGAGGGATTTTTAAAGGACCGAGAACATATGTTACCATTGTCCGGGTTGGACAACCCAGGCCTGTTAGTTGAAGCTGCAGAGCAACTTTAAATTGACCTGGGAACAAGCAGGGTGAGAAGGAAAACAAGCTATGCACAAACAAGAAGCCAGGTGCAGAGCAAGTCCTGGGAACCGCGGAATCCACACACTCTCATCAGCACACTCTGATCAGGTGCCTGCAGCATGCTCACCGATCAGCGACATGGATGCCCGCGTGACCAGAGACTTTTATCCAATCACCTATATGTAAAGTTATAAATATGACCTGTTTGTTTAATAAAGTGAGCATGGCATGTAGCCATATTGGTGTGATTGTCATGATTTGGCCGACTCTCCACGGGGGACCCTCTTCGGTTTGCTCTGGTTTTTGGTTTGGGTTTTTTTTTAGGATAGGATACGCTGCTGTCTCTTAGCATGCAGAGATGTGTCTCCAAAGGCAACTGATGACTGCTGCAGAGTTGCACAGGAGGGGCTCGCTGGGCTAGTCTGTGGCCAAGCTGGCAACTTTGATGCTTCTGCAGATGTTTGATGCCAATGCAGCTCCTCCTGTGCTGCGTCCCTTTGCAAAGGGGGGACACGGCACAATGTGCTTGTGAAGAAAACATCTCTGGCCCCAACAGACTGTTCAAGGTTACATAAAGACAGTTCTTAAGACAGACTCTGGGGACTTATCACTTGAGATGATGTTCCATGATTGCATAACAGCCTCCTGGAAATAATTTCCAGCCTGAAAAATTAAATGGTGCTACACACAGCGACTGCAGATCCTAGATCTCCTCCAGAGTCTTGACACCTCCCGCTACAGTGCTCGTTAGAGCAGGAATGAAGAAACTCCATCATATTTGACTGACTGGATACATTGATAACACTATAAATAATTCTCATGTGTATGTATCTGGTGATATAAATCTATCAAGGGGACTGGCAGAAATGGAAACTGGTGCCAGGCAGGATGAGGTGGAAGGAGCAGGCTGATGTTCCATCCTCTCCTTCCTCTCTGTATGCCCCCCCCAGCCTTTAACCTATGCCTTTAGCCACTGCGAGCCTCTCCTTTCTATAGAGCTGTGTGCATTTTTACCACTGCAAAAAAAGTACCTAGCAATCTAAAGGTAGGCATATAACTTGGAGATGGAGAGAGATGGAAAAAAAAATCCCACTGAGGAGAAAACAAGAAACCACCAACAGGGAAAGACAGTCCAAAGATTTTCTCTTCAAACTGCTTTTGCTCTCTTGGTGCAGATCCCTTGCCTAGAAACCTCCCTAACAGCCTTTCTCCTCCTAATTCTTTTCTTTCCAGTGAAGGAGATTAACGGGCAGTGTCCTAACTGTAATAAAGTGCTGCCCAGGCTTGAGGCAGTGTCCTCAGTGACACACACACATGCACTCCAGCAATGCCCTGCCTTGTCACCCCACCAGATACCTGCAGGGCACCTGTAGTGCTTCAGCATCACAGTATCGCTGGGGCTGGAGCCCCGATGACAGCGATGGCTCAGGGCCATGAGTTAGTGCTGGGCTTGGCAGTCCTGGCTTAATGGTCGGACTTGATGATCTGAAAGGTCTTTTCCCACCTAAATGCTGCTATGATTCTCTAAGCATTTCAAAATATTGAGGGATCAGTCACTGTGATGCTGAAAAAGGGGTAAAACCTACTGACGCAACTCTCTCGGTGGGAAGCTGGTGGGACTGGTGCCACTGCCTGCAGAAAACAGCTGAGTCTGTACAAAAATTTGACTTTCTGAAAACACTGAGTATTTAATTAATATACACTATTACACTGTGAAGTACAGAGCTCTGTGCAGGGGTATAATTTAACAGTAAACGCTACAAAAAATGAAGAAGTTCTTTTTCCATGGTGCTGCAAAGGGTTTTCGCACAGAAGTCTACACAATAGCAAAGGGGAAGTTCACGTGTTGAGCTGTTGAACCAGTCCTCCTCTGTAATTAATTAACAGCAAGTGATGAAAAGACCATCCTTCTTTTGTTTCTTCCATTCAAAATATGTACCCAAGAACACAAATGCTGGCTAACACCAATTATACTAGAAAGACGACACAGAGTTTATGGATAGTTGGGATAACAAAAGATGGTGAAGACACAGGCTGGGGTGCTGCGGGCATTTCGGGCGAGCGGGAGTCAGATTCAAATACTCACAGAGTTCAAGATCTGATCCGTTTATTGTACAAACCAGGTAGACTTTTATAAGGCATTCTATAAGCGTGCAATAATGTGGTTGGCTATTTTACAAGCGTATAATAATATGATTGGTTAACAATTGTTTACTGGGAAGATTTCTGTTTCTGCTTGTTCTGGCATGTAGGCTCCTTTCTGCGGTTTCCCAGCTCCTCTTATCACGTCCCGTTGGCCTTGGTTTTGAGCAAACATCTGCAATTTGCTCCTTTTTCTTCATCCCACTGTTCTGGCCGTAACCTCGTCTTATTTCTTCAGTATTTTTCCACTTGCTTCAGAGTTCAGTATAATCATTCAATACAGCAAGAGCCCCAACACTGGGGGGTGTGTGTGTGTGTCTCTTCTGCTCCCCTCTATTTCATTATTGATTTTCCACCGATAGGCATGTTAGGACAGCAAAGATCAAATTCAAGCTAACAGAGCATGTTGGTGGTATTTATCCTTCAGCTCTGGCTTAACAGCTTAGCGATGGGAGGGGAAAAATGTAAACATAATTTTGGAATTAGCAGGAGAAGAAGTGCAGGTTGTAGAGAGCTGGGTCAAAGATGTTAGTGCTCAGCACGGCATGCACCTCTTGCCAGCCCTGGAGACAGCTGGGGAACAGATTTCTCAGTTTTTGCTGGGAAAAAAATTAAAAGTAAAGTAAAAAAGCTTTTCCAGTAAAACTGAAATGGAAAGCTTTGAAGCATTTTGCTGAATGAGCTCCTCCCACTGCTGTCCCTCAAACATTTATTTTGCATTGAGGTGAAATGCTGTTTCACCCAAAACGGTGTATTTCCTTACACATTTAAATTATTTATCCTTCATGCTTGACTTTTTTTCCTTATTAAACATAAAGCGCTGCTCAAACTGAAATACTTAAAAGTTTCATCAGAAGATGAGAAAATTAAACTTTTCAAGCTTTTAAAATAATAATACATACGTTCAGGTATTTTCTACATCCAATGTTCTGTATATAAATGCACTTCTTGGCCAAACCATAAGCTGTAGCTGACCTGAATTCTTGAGAAGTTATTGTTCTGGAAGGCAGGAGGTGCAAAATAAACCTGGCTGGTTTAGGATGATATTATTAATTTGTCCCATAGTTTGTTTTATGCCCTTTTGGGGAAGACAGAAAACCCAAACTGTGTTGTGAGCATCAGATCTTCCAACAGTGGGAAAGCATTTCTGAAAATAAAATTCTTTTTCAGCATTTCCTGAAGACAGACTGAATCCAACCATGCACTTCTGGAAAAAAATGTTGCAGTCCATCCTCAGTGATTTCGGCTGCCTCGTTCCCAGCACTGCTGCTCTGCAGCTGATGCTCTCCTCCTGCCCAGCACCATCCTACCATCCTGCTGCACAGGTACTAACTGAGCACTGTCCTGGTCTCATCCCATGAGCCCAGAGGAACCTGTTTCTGACTTTAATGGGCTCTAGGTAAATGCTCACCGTGGCTGTCCCTTCCAGTAATTATATTTGTTATAGTAAGACTTCCCCGAAGCGAGGACTGCTGAGAGCCAGCCCAGGAAACAAGTGGAACAATCCAGCCATAAAGATTAGAGCACCAAAACGAATGAAGTCTGCCGTGCAGCATCTTCACCACCACCGACAGCGTTTAAGCTGCAAAGAATCTGCTCTGAGCTCCCAGGATGGACAGGATAAGTGAGTCTGAGCTTGTAAACAGCCGGAGTGTGACACGGGAGCTGTGTCAATCATCAAAAATGGCCTTCTGAAGTACCACTTCCAAGTTGCTTTTCAGAGTTAAGGTAACCTAAAACTAAGAAAGCAAGTAAAAAAACGGAACCAATTTATACATTTTAAGTGCCAGAGTTACCACATGATCCTTTTATCTCTAACGTCAATAGGATGTGAAAATTGACCTTGAACCTCCGGAGCTGGAGAAGTCCCATTTCAGTACTGCCATTTGTTCTTCCCTTCTGTCAGGGGGTATAAAGCACCATGAGCACTCTTCAAAGGAAGCTCACGTCTTTGACAGTTTTGACTGAATTACCAGCAAATGCATGTCTGGATTTCACAAGGGAAAACTCTAAAATCAGTGACATTTCGATTTCTGTCAAAGTAGTCAAGAGAACAAGTGGGATGAGAGGTCTTCTGCACTAAAGGAGTAACGTAGCTCCCATCAGCCTGCAATTTCTGCAGCATCTCTGCATAAACACAGCCCTAGTCAGTCACAAACAGCACTCCTTACAATTCTGCCAGCTGTTTTCTAAAGCGAGAAGGCAAACATGCACATTGACCGTGCAGTGATCCCACATGTTCTGCACACCGTGCAAAGACCAGATGACAACAGTGCACGGCCACCAGTGGTCCCCACCATTGCTTCTCCAGGTTCCTGGGGACCATGCGTATTTTTCCTTCATGCAGCCGATTGTGCTTCAACCAGAGGATGAAAATACTATTGCCCCAACCACACCATACTGCAAAACAAGCAAATAACAGAGCAAAACGTTTGCCATGACTGCAAGCCACCTCCACCTGGCTGGAGGTACATCAGACTTAGCAGGACCGGGCACGGCAGAACCACAGCATCCCAGCACCCCTGGAAAACGAGAACACCCCCCCTCAGTATCTACTGAACATAAAGTAGGTAGAGGTAACATCTGCTGTTAATTTTGGGGCAAACAACCAAGGAGCCTGAGTGCTTAAAAGTCATGAAAACTGTGAATTTAAAATTTCCCTAATGTTCACAGAGCCTTCCATTATTGAACACCAGTTCAATAATAAATCAGGGTGGTGCGTGCCTTCTGTGATGCTAAGAGCTCATTGCTGGGTATTCAAGGAAAGTTTTTCATGCAAGTAGCAATGCAAGTCTCTCAGCTTGAGACACAAAGTCTCTTTGGAGCCCCAAGTGCTATTGCCTCAGGAGATGTAGATGAAGAACATTAATTACTGTCTTGCAACTTGGCTGTGGACCCAGCAGTTTTTCATCTTTGGAGCACTCGGTTTCTATTTGAAGCACTGTGGAATTGAGGATAATGACTGTCGATTATAATGGGTGGAAGCAGCAACATTGCTTTATTATAATGCAGCATGCTAAATGGTTATGAACTAGAAAGGAAAGAATTAGTCCCCCTCTGAAAAAAAATCTGTGCATGTTAATTGCTTGCTGACCACAAATATATTTTCTCATGATTTTCTTTTCAAATTCACATCACGCTTCAGTGTTTCGCAGCAGCCTTGGAACTAGAGGACCCAAGCGAGGAAAACAAGCAGGTATTTTGGAAGGTTTTTCTGAATTTTAGTATCCTACCGCCCTGCAGGAGGCTGTACTCAAGCAATGTTAAAGACACATAGTCCTTTCTTCCAAAGCAAGTAAGATAGAGGTTTAGTAGTTAAGTGACATTTTTCTTCATTATGTTATTAAAGAAGAGAAGGAATGAATGAGGTTTAAAATAAGTGCCAAAGAAAAAAAAAAAATGTGCTGTCGCTGAGGTTAATGGCAAAAAAGCCATTAACTTCAAAGGACAAATATTTCACATTGTGTTTCTCTATTACCAGAAAAGCAGCATTTCATAACTACCTAACGCTGCTATTACTGACGTGTAGTGGTCTCAATGAAAGAAGGCAAACTCAGCCAGGCTGTGCCCCCCCTGTCCCAAAGCTGGGATCACTTATTTCCCGTTCCAGCTGAGCAGGGCAAAAATTGTGCCATTGCACCTGCAGAAGATGAGGCCCTCTAGAATTTACAGCTTTCCACAGAATTCACAGTTATTTCAGAAATGAAAACTTTGCGAGATTTAGAATGTGCTTTAAAAGTTAAGTTTGCATTAATGATTCTTAGGGGGGGAAATGGGAAGCATTTATTAACAGACACAGTAATAATAACTGTTGATCAATGACAACCACTATTTACTGTTATGCCTTTTGGTTTTGGCTCTAATTAAAACCTGCGGTAGTTTTCTACCGAAATACCTAACCTCGCTGCTAATAATTTGTTTTAATTTTGTTTGCTATCACCATAAAGCAAAAATGCCATTCCACTGTATGCATTTATTTTAAATAACAAACAAAACCGAATGAAAAACCGCATCATCTCTTGGCAACAAACACAACCTTGACTGTGAACTCAGATTTACCCGTTCCATGCAGGGCTATCTTGCAGATTAATTAAGTGGGGCAACACTATTATTTTGCATAGCAATTTTTGTCACAAAGACAAATTAAGGGAGCCGGCTCGGGTTATCATGATGGAAGCTGACGCCAATCAAGAAAAGCCACCAGAGATTTACACCTGACAAGCATGGCACCAAGCCATCCTCCCCCCATCACCTCAGACAAGTTGAATTTTCCGCTCATTTTCACTGTTGGAAATTTCATTTGGCCTCTCCCACGCCAGCGCAGGGCAGGGGCTGGCAGCAACCCCCTGCTCCCCCAGCAGCGAAGCAGGGCCGGTTGGTACCCCATGTCGAAACGCCACGTGGCCTGCCATGAAAATTCATTGTCGTCACAAGATTGAAGGCCCAAACTGATGCTTTTGACAGGCCTGAAATCAGCAAATGAAGATGGTGAGGAGAAAAAGGCATGAAACGGTGGCTAATTTTAAAGGCTGGATCTCCTTTTCCTCCGTCCCCACTTGTTTCCTTTGCATTTAAAGGAGTGCAAGATGAAATGAATTGCTTTTATTTTCTCCTCCTAAGCCCATTCTGGAAAGTTGAAGCGATTTTTTTCCTGCTTAAGTTCCCTCCCCTGTGCAAGGCCGGGCTCCAGCTGTCAGCCCTCCCAAAGATTCAATGAGATTAGTCCGAAATGTTCTTAGCATCATTTCAAGGGTTGTAACCGCATTACTTCCTCAGACGAAATTGTTTTATCGCTTCCCTAAGCCAAGCGAGAGCTCAGGAATTAATATAAGCGGTTTGGAGATGACTGGTGAAGCTCTTGGGGGTTCCCCAAGCCAAGGGAGAGCTGGGGTGCTGCCAAGGCCGCGTTCGCACAGTCTGCACCAGCCTCCTCCAGCCTCCTCAGAGGACGGGGTGTCAAGGAACCCTTAGTGACCCCTGGTTTACAATGTCCTAAGGGAAACAACATTCCCATCCATCGGGCATAAGGGAAACCAAGGGCCAACTCTAGTGCAATCAAGAAATCACAAGACTCTGGAATACAGGCAAACACAACAGGCTGAAGGGACAATCCTAAGTAAAGGCCACCACTCCCTACCCACCAGGTCAGGTCTCCATCTTTACTCACCACAGCAGAAAGACCTGCTCTAATGATCTACAACAACTTACTCTGAGTAAATGCGCTACAAATACATGCTGTTGGAGAACCCTTGCGGTATGGCAAGGCAAAGTGTTATCCCAAGACACATGAAACTCCCCGCCATCCTTCTTGATGTGATAAACGCAGTCATGATTCATGTCAAAAATAGAATGTACTGTGATAAGTGTAATTGTTGTACCCTGTGTAAATCTGGGACCTGTATTGCAGTTGTGGTGAGTGGGCGCGTGTGGTTCTCCTTTGAGACAATGTGATGGCTTCCCCTTCCCCTGAGGCAATCACTGCTTGGAAAAGCCCGCCAAAGGAGATAAGGAAAGGGAAACCACGCCAGAGAAGGCCCTGAGACCTTCAGATTTGAAAAAGCGCGCCAAAGGAGAGCCAATAGGAGGAGAAGGTGTACCCTAACGACCCAATGGGGAAAGAGCAGGATGAACAACCGGTCGAGAAGAGATTGGTCAAGATCCGGGCATAAAAGACACTGCTTTTAGGACTCAGGTGTGCGTGTGGTGGAACTAATTGAGTTCTCCGTGCACCCAGCGCTGTTTTTGCTTATTGTTTCTCAACCTAAATTGATTGAACCCAAAATAAAATTGTTTTAATTGTTATCATTTATAAAATTGATAAGATCATTATGTAAAGAATAAAGGGGTGACAAATGTGCCCCAAGGACTCATGAAACCTGTGAGAAATTCTTAGATTTGAGAGACCTGGCATGTCAAATGCAACGCAAGGGGTCTGTGCCCACCACTGCAAGGGGCACTCTCAAACACATTGCACCTCCTGGAGTTCATTTCTGAAGGCTAAAAGTATGTTCTGCGGTTTCAAGGGTAAACAGCCAGGCTTTTTTTAGAACTGGCAATAACTAAGCTGCCTCCTATAAATAAAACCAGGAAGCAATGAAGCTTTTCACATGCATGGATTAACTCCCAGATCTGCTGAACTCCAGCAGAACAACAGCGTTGCAGGTTGGTGAACGCCCACCACGCACATGCCAAAGCCAAGCGGGCAAGAACAGTGATAAAATGTCATTGGAAGTTCACAGGGACAACATATTTGTATTTTCACTCTGAACTCATGCCTTTGAAGTTTAGGCACTGAATTTTTTATGCTCTTCATTAGGACTCGCATCTGATCTCCAGTCCACCTCCAAACAGCCCTGCTCTGAGGTTTGCCAATTTGGGCAGTGAGATTAGCCCCTCTTAGTTCAGCTCTTTCTTGTTTGTTGGAACAAGGCTGTCCCTGATAGAGGAAACCTTAATTTGCATGTTAATGGGAGCATAAAGGGATTGAGGCCATTCATGCCAGTGTCCATCTCCAATTAGCTGAAGAATTTCCATTCTCAGTGTAAAGAGTTAAATAATCCCATCAAGGAAATAGCACTTTGTTTAGGCAGAGTCAGAAGGACAGGCAGCCCGTTCTGGAAGTGTATGCATGATTTCCTAATCCCTCCTCATTTAATAACAACTGCCAAACCATTTGGTCAGTACTTAACGCCTAACAAAAAAAAAAATACCTTGTAGATCCCCAGAGCTCCTTTTGAGGAAGGATCATGTACCAACTTGACTCCAAAAGCACCAAAAAAACCTCAACCTCCTGTTGCAAACAGACAAACCTCAACACAAAGTCTGTGTTTAGCTCCTTGTTTTGCCTCATCAGCAATAAACATGTTTGCTAGCACTAAGAAATTCTTGTTGTCAAGCAACCCCTTTGTTCGTAGGGATTTATTTTTAAAAATTATTGTTAAGCTTGGAACAGAAATGCAAATGAAAACTTTAAAAGGGCATTCTGCAGCATCCACTAGAGAAGAATATTCTTATCTCCTAGCAATGTGAAAGGGACTTTTTATATGTTCTATTTAACCACGGTGGTGTGGGAAACACAATAAAGCCAGACAGCTCTCTTTCTGACAAAGAAGTCTGAGCATGTATAGTATTTCACAGGAGGTACGGAACAGAAAAAAAAGCAGGTTTAGCAATGTACTAATCACGGTGAGAAGCCAGTGTACATGGGAGAAATGCAAGGTACTGAAGGAGAAGATAAAAGTCCTGAGTTTGCTCCATGGATCGGTCTGTTACATTACCCAGGAAAATTTCTAACTAAAATTTCTAACTAAAAAAAAAAAATAAATTTAATAATCTAAATGCATGTCATTTCCACTATTAAATGTTGTTTTTTCAGTGGGACGGTGCTGGGTTTTGGGGTAGACCAACACAACAGTCCCCAGCTCACCCTGTTGGCTTTCACTTTGAGGGGCAAACAGAAGTCTTTCGAGCTGTCGATCATCCCAAATGATGGCGCTCTACTGACACAATGCAAATAGAAATTAATATTCATTTAACTTCACTCCACTGCAAGGCACGCCCTTTCATAGACCTTTGAAGGGCTTTCAAGCCCTGAACACAAGGCAATTCAAAGAGGCAGGATGCCAGGGGGAGGCTGGGCTGGGAGAAACCCCTTTCCATGCCCACCAGGCCCAGGAGATCTCCAGCACTTCCCCCCCCCCAGTACTGGGCAGGCTGGAGATGCTTTGCCTCCCACCAGCCACCCTGGGACCGCAGAGCAGAGCTTTAAGGAGAGGAGCTGTTTGAAGCAGAGTAGTGCCGGATGCCTCCTTGCTCATCCTAAACCTCCTTGGGAAGCAGCAGTGTAACGGCTCACCATCACTTACCCCCCTTGTGCACACGCAACTATGTCCTAAGTGTGATGCTGCTCTAGGGCTGGCAAAGAAATACCTGGGGGAGAGGGTGGGAAGAAAAATAAGCTGTACCTGAGCACAGCAGGGGAGAAGATTTGAAGAAAACCAGGTGCCTGCTTAGGGCCAACACCTGGACTCCTGCTCCTCCTGTGAGTAGGAACAGCTTCGGGCTGTCTCCCCTCAGCCCCGATTTCGCTACGGTGGGCATTAAAAGTAACCAGAGCTTGGAGAGTCAGCGGGCATTTTACATTTACCTGACAAATATATGAAAAAGCAGCTCACTCTCTCGCTGATCGCTGCTGTAACCCCAAATCTGCTGGGCCTCATCCTGACCCAACTGGGCTATGGTCATCAGGAGTCCCTAGCAAATAACTGAGGGATAGCACGAGCACAGAAGAGTTACCAGGGGTTCAGTCAATATTTACACTGGTGCAGTCAAGGACAGAGCCAGCTACACAGTTCAGAGATGGCAAGAAAGAAGTGCAATTGCTGCGGACGCTCCCGCAGCATCCCTCCCATTAGCTCGGTGTTAGACAGCCGTCGGACACAGCAGCAAGCAGTTAAGAAGCGGAAAACTCGTGCAAACAAGCTCAGCAAAAGCCACATGTTCACCCACACACAAAATCAAAAATCAAAAAATCGACTTTCTTTGCTTTTCCCTTTCAGAAAGCGTTACACTCCCGCTAAACACCACGAGGAGCAATTAAAAAGGGCAAGCCCATATCCGGCAGGTTGAATAGAGCCACTCCAAGGACTAGACCTTAAACAGATGCTTCTTTTTCTCATCTAAAGCCCCTATGGCTTCTTTAGGTAGCCATTGTCTGCCCGGTTCCCCTGGGGACCGCTTAAAAAAACCCCTCCACCCATGGACAAGATGCGTCTATTGTGTGTGTCCGACTGCGCAGCTTGGCCCCACGCTGGCCCTGCACCTGCAGGCAGCTGCTGGAAGCCCGGGGGCCACCAACCCAGCCCCAGGGGCCACCAACCCAGCCTGGTGCTGGCAGATGTGTGGTCCTGTGCCAGAGACCCCCCTGGGAGCCCTCGCGACAGTGCTGCAGCCATCCCAGCTGAGACCACCGATGTCTTCCCCCCATTTCTTTTGCCCTCCGTCATGGCTCAGGGGCTCTCCTGCCAACGGGGCATGCACTACAAAAGAGCAGTGGCAGGTCTGCTGGGATTTACATCCTGAGGTTTCTGAATTTCAGGAAAACGGAACTACTTTCTTAGAATATAAAAATATATTGCATGGTGTAACACAATGTGTCCTGAATTATATATATAAATCAGTCGCATGAGCAAAAACCTAAATCCATTCCTGTTATACCACAAAAAGTTAAACATCAATCAACTATTTACTTATAAAATTTAATTATGTGAATACGAAAATGTCCGTAGTTATGAGTCAGATCACAAAAGACAACAGCGTAAGTAATTCCAGATACATAATACAGAGAAGCAAATAGCCCACTACTCACATTTTAAAACACCCAGTACTATTTAGAGTTTAAAAGTAAATGCTGACATACGTGTTAGCAAGCTGCATCTGCATTTTTCCCCTTTCTTTATTATGTTTTAAGAAAGAAATTGGAAATAGGGAAAAATGGTGCATACTGTTTGTCCACGGCGTGACCCATCTATCTGCCCCAGCTTTTCACTCGGGCAACAAAGGAGTGAGAGAAAATGGTGTTAAAATGTAGTTAACCATTTGGGTTAACTACAAGGCAATAATTTTCTTGACGGGGACTAAAACACCCCTGCATTAGGAAAGCAATGGGGGGGAAAATGGGCATTATTGTGCAGCCAGGCAGCATGATCCTTGTCTTTTTGCAGTCAGTGTCCCCAACTGGGCTCGTGGGCTCCTCTCCTGTGCCGGCTGCAAGCGATGCCTTGAGGAACGGCTTCCTTGGAGAGCTGTGGCTGGGTCACCTTTGCTCCTCGTGCACTCGGGTAAATAAATACTGATCTGTGACTCTATCCTAGGAGGTGCACAATGGCCAAGTCCAGGGAACCCATATTTTTAACCATCCTTCTGACTACAACAGCACCAAGGCTGACCGGGGTCTCCTGCGCCCCCTCCAACAGGGGCAAGGGCTGGGTGGTACCCAGGGGCCCAGCAATTATGGCATCGACCAGGGGCTGCTGAGCAGCAGCAGTGACGATCTGCCTGCCTGCCAGATGCCCAAAATACACGGGGTGTCCCGTTAATCAAAGGACATCTGCCCTTCTGCTTTCTCGGTAGCTCCACGACCCCTCGCTCCCCCGGGGCCAGCGTGTCCATCTATAATTGACTCTGCTTCTTGGTCCATGTTCTTACTATTATGTCAGCGAGGAGTATTTAGCCCAAGGACAAGGCTAACACCGCCGATTCATTTCCACATCTGAACAGATTGTTTTAATGAGACTATGTACATGTTTAAATGCTCTGCTAGAGTTTTCCCAAGATCTCAGACCTTTACAAATCAAATCCCATGCTTCAGTCTCCAGACAGCGTGAAGGTCAGGCAGTCTACGCTGAGCGAGGCACAACCACGCTATCAAAAAACCAACCCTCGTGTTTTTTCCATGCACAGATAATTTTTGTCAATCTATAGTTTAATAAAAAAATGAATGGTTCCCCCTACCTTGCTACACACTGCTAAATTAAATATGCATATGGACAACCGAAATCAGCTGGCTCTCTGCGCTTGAACGGCAGCAGAGCCAGATTCAGGACCTTGCTGCAACCTGAACACTTCCCAGACACTTCACATGCTCGTAGAGCACAAAGGTGAGATACATCTCACTTATTCCCTACCACTGTGACATAAATCCTTATAGAAAACCTATTAAGAGCCAACAGTCCACACAGTCAGTCCTGACTGTCAGGGTTCATCAACTGGATCCTTAATAGAAAATTTCTGTAGCTTTTTGAAGGTCCAGAAACTGCTGAATCGAAGATTTTACACATGGTGAAACCATTCAATTGTCTTTAAATGTTACAAATTACACAAACGGGGATCCTGACAACTATGCAATTCTGCCAAAAGATAAACTCTTTGTAATTGCATCTAAGTAGTAGTGCTTTACAGAAACATTCTGCATTATCTAGGACACATTGCTAGTACTATTCACTCAAATACAAGCTTTTCTTCCATGGTAAGAAAGAGGCTGCATCTTTCTAAGTTATTTTCTCCTACCTCCTCCTATTCTATTCTGCTTAGAAGTTGGGAACTAACTTCTTTGTAGGGAAGTGGTATCCCATTTTCTCACTGCAAACCTAAAACAACAAAACCAGTAAAGTTTGGGTTTGTACATTTATTTTTCTTTCCTCTAGAAGTGATGCTTGTATATTTATATATACTTATATGTTTCTAATTGATCTGATGAACTAATATCTTTATATTACATATATTTTTATGGTTTTATGCAATGTTAACGGTAATTTTACTTGTCTTACCCATGTCAATTTCTATGGTTCCAATTAAAAAAAGATAGAGATGCAAGAAAAAATATTGTCCACACAGAATGAAACAAGAGAGGGCATTCAGAGAAAAAATGAAGCAAAGCAAAGATTTCTCATTTTAGAACCTTTCTGATTTAGCTTCATTCTTCCACCACTTGGCCAACTGGATGTACTAAAAATAGGTATAATTCATAAGTATTTGCACCCCTTAATGTCCACTCCACACACCGCACAACAGGAGTCCAATTCTTCTGCTCTCTCCACTCTGATTGTGTCTTTTTTTTTTTTTTTTTTTAAATTAAAGATTTCACCGATGGTTATTATGAATAGGCATTCATGACTTCGAATGATTCCTCTGGGCTGCAGCACTGTGGGAAGTGAACTGATGGTGAAGAGCAAGTTTTCCTTCCTACGGGAAACCTTTCCCTTGCTGGCAGCGAAGAGGCACTTCAAAGGACTGGGTTGGTTAACACGCACCTTACTGCTATCCAAAATACTGTCAAAAAACATCGAAAAGGTCACATAACCATAAGCCATGCAAAATGGACTGGCAGGTTTTATCCAGCCTATAGACCAGGAATTTCTTCTCCGGCCCTATAAGATATCTGCTTGCCTAACTACAGTGGAAAAAACCGAACTGTGTTCACCTCTGCACACCTTAAGCATTAAAAGAGAGGGAGAAAATCTGGCAGATGCAAAGTATCTAATTGAAAATATTCAACAGTCTTGATTTGAATTGAATTGAAATATTGCTTGAATTGAAAATATTCAAGCATTGTCTCTTGCTTAGCATCCAGCAGTGGGTATCCATCACCCACGACTCCTTTTCCACAGAGCAGGGTGACCACGTGCAGATGTCATCACACGGGCACAAAATATTCCATAAAGACTGAATATTACTTGGGTGAAGAAATCTTACAGCAGCAGATGACTGATTGTAAGGGCAGAACTAGGCAAGTTCTCTGTAGTTTCAGCTCAAGACAACAAGGGATCGTTACGCTGGTCTGTCGTCACACACCATTAAGCTTCATGGACTTACACCTATATTAAACCCAAAGTTTTTAGCTATGTTAAAGCATCACAAACCACACGTGAGTTCAGTCACAAACCACACATAATGGAACTCGGTGCCAGAAGCAAAGAACAGGAAAATCCCCCGTGGTCTGAGGCCCCACAACCACAGCAATTGCTAATCCCCAGGGCCCTCAGCAGGAGTTGATACCCGCCCCCCACACACACCCACACACACACCCCACCCCCGCTTTAAGCAGGGGTTTTTGAGCATCACTTGATCACTTCCCATCATCGTTGTAAATACCAAAAGGAAAGCTGTCTTCATCAGGTTAATTTTAAAAAAGTCAAACAGCCACGTTTCCTCCACCCCAAGAACACTGAGACAGGTGAACACACACACACACAAGGCAGAGGTCCAAGAGGGACTCAGACATGCAGGATCCGCTTTGCAGGTTTCTCTCCTGTTTGGGACAGTTTGGCTCACGCTTCTCATATAAACACAAACCAAAAATGCTTCTGTCACTTTTTAGTGCTACCAGTTAAGTTTTGCTGGTAATAAATTACATTATTCGACTCATTTCATTTCCAAACACACTGGTGTAACACGATTCTGTGTTAGCTATCAAACAGGGAGAATTTAAAAAAATATAACTGAGATAACTTATGAAGCAAATGCAATGGGGAGAAGCTGCTTCCATTCCTTTGTCTGTTCATTAATGCAAACAGTCACTTTTGATTTCTACTCATTATGAAAAATAAGTGCTAAATGTACAATCGTATGCAGCACCCAAAGATGTCGTTTCAAATAACACATCTGCAGAAACTTTAAAGGTTTTCAGATGAAAACTGAGGTACAAATCTACAGTTTTGAAGCAGATCTGAAGTGAGGAATGGACTGCCTTGCAGGCTGGGATACAGACTTGCTGAGACCTAGACTTGGTGAACCCTTCATACTTCCACATCATGGGAAGCAAAATCCTTGTGTTAGCATGTGTGCATCGCTCCATCACATCGAAAGAGAGCAAGGAACTGGCACTGTGCAATAAGCTCTTCTGTAGCTGACAATATTTCTGGAATTTGACATGGGTAAGACAAGTAAAATTACCATTAACATGGCATAAAAATCAGGAAACATGTTGTGTCTCTTATTTAACCTTCCTCCTCTCACATTTCTTTTTCAACTCGTATCTTGACTCGCTTACTGTTCATTCATTTTTCATGGATTTGGTTTCCATACTCTCATGCAGATTTAACTGCTCTCAGTTTGTCATTTAAAACCACCTTCTTTTAACTTTCCTTGCAGCACATTTACCCTTTCAAGCCTCATCCTACTGCCAGTGTTTTTATCCTATAATCTATCACCCCGCTGAGCCTCTGCACCCAGCCCAACTGCAGGAACGACCCTCTCAGCCACCCCAGGTTAGCAAAGTTGGTAGGAGCTGTACCTCAACAGGCAAAGGAGAATATACATGTATTTAAATACGCCAACACATGGCCCTGCAAAACATGAGGGAGAATTTCTCAATGTCATTACAGTAGGTGTCCCCACCTAAACCAGTTGGACGTGCCAGAGCTGCCCCATCCCAAAGAGACAGTGGTTTTCCTGGAGAAAGGAGGACAGAGAGAGAAGTGACTCAACAGGGTCAGTGAAATATCCAGGAACTGAACTCATTTTTTCTAAGTTTAGCTGTGTCTCTGACCCAGAGTGGTTTTTATCTCCCTGAAGGCATGGATTTATCTTCCTCCCTGCAGCTATGCCCAGACTGTGCTTTGCAAAATTAGGTCCAACTCCTACAAAATTGTGCTGCAGAACTAAAGAAAAAAACAGCTCATGAGCAACGGATTCAAAAGGTTTAAAACAGAAATATTTTTTTTCTGAAGTCTTATTAATTTAATGTAATAAATGCAAATATAAACACATACAGGTTTTATGTACTTATTTGCAATCTCACCTGTAGTTGCCACGTAATAGCTTTTCAAGTACTGGGACTGTATGTTCGCAGCTTTTTGTACAATGGCCGTAAAGGACAAAAATTAAGGGACTAAACTGAGGACTTCCAGAGGGAAAAGCAGGAATCTGTTACAATCTGAGCTGAAGATTTAAGTCTTTTCGAGCTAGGGCCAGAAGACCCCTGTATCCTCTCTGATGTGAGGACCAAAGTGTAATGTACATTGGTGACAGCAGATTAAGACCTTTAGTGAGGTCTCGGGGCTCTGCTGCAGTTTTAGTCATCTGCCTAAATACGAGCACTAACTCCAGCTCACAGTGGAGTAAAGAAGTACAATTTATAGTAAGTACACATACTAGACCTGCCCAGCTATATCTGAGACTCCCATCAACTCACACGCTGTGGCCGTGAGCTGTAAAATGTATACTCAGCTGTTTGCAGAGGCTAAGGTTCCTGCATACATTCAGATATCAATTTGGCTTGCAAAGAGCATCTGGTCTCATGCAACACTTGTTTGCTGTATCAATCACGACTGCAGAATTTCAGATGGCTCCTTAGAAGTCATTCACGAGCTCTGCTCAGATAATTCAAACTCCTTCCATACAGCAGAATATATTTCTTCTATGTCGGTGCCATGGAATTAAGGTTAGATAAAGAGATCATTAATAAACCTCAGAGAAGCATAACGGATCTGTGGAAATTGTAACAACTCCAAATGATAAAATACAAAACAACTCTTCGTCACTCCATCACTACACAGGTTCACCAGCAGGGATGATGGGTTCAGTTGAAAAGGCAAAGTCTTAACTTCACTAATGGTTTCATGTTAAAACCTTTCCGTTGCTAGATGAGATTATTATGGACTTGCTTATTAATTAGGCAGGCATTTTTTCAGCCCTGAATAAATTTCACCAAAAGGAAAGAAGCTTTTTATGCCATTCTGTTAACCCTGCAGAAAAATCATCCCACCTGTGCCTATCCCACATGCAAGCCCCAGCCATTAGATTGAAATAGCAAGTAATTACATCAAAAATCAACTGCTAATTATGCCAAAAGATAACATTTCACCTAAAGAAGTCTGCAGCTCCCCTGGAAAAAAAAATAAAAAAATAAATAAATAAGCTCTTCAGCTCCCATCAGTGGTACCTTGCAGAGAAGGCTGAGTTCTTCCAAGATCAACAACGAATCTTAATTTTTGCATGCTAACGGGCAAGTGGCGGCGAGCAGCACTAGCTATGGAAATGAGCTGAAGTGCTGCATCTTAGGAAGAAACTGTGGCTAAAAACGAGGGCACATCATCTCACCCACTACCTGCTAATTTAACATCTGCTAGATGCCAGCTCCTCCCGCAGCCTCTCTCGCCTTCATCAGCCAGAGAGGGGTTGCATGGAGATGTCCGCTTAATGGGTCCCTTTCCATTGATTAGGAGCAGGACGGGTGGAAAATGGAGCAGATGTCATTAGACTTCATTACGGAGCGCCACTCATCTTATGGCTGGCAACGATGAGGCTTTCAGCGTTGGATTTATTCATCAATAAGGGGCAAGCTTTCCAGAGCTGATGCTTTTGCAGAGGAGGGGGGATGGCTTTTTTCAGTGACAACACAGCACTACACGTCAGAGGACCAGGGCTATACTTCAGGATTACTCCATGTAACAGGGCTAGGTCAGATGCGCTATGGGCTGGGCTCCTGAGTCTCAAGGAGAAACCTTCTGCAGCTCTCTGGGATGGGGTCAGCAGGACTACCCATGCTGTGAAGACCCTTGGGCATGCTGCAGCCATCAAAGCTTGTGTTTATTATCCCTCCAATATTTTGAAGGGATTTTCACTGCATTTTTTCATAGCATTTCATACATCTATTTATCCTGCCAATATTTGGAAAGGATCTCACCATAACCCATGGCTTGAAAGGCATCCCTGTGGCATAGGCTCACAGAAAAGCTGAGCAATCAAGTGTCCAAGTTCCTCTCTTGCTTTTTTAGCCAGAAAACAGCTAGATACACCTGCTGGGAAGTAGATGTCATGAACTTAAACAACCATTGCTAGTAAAATGCTTTGATGCTCTTAATCTCTCCTGCTATTCTCCTGCAGCCACAGTTGGGGCTTCTGGTCTTTTATGATCGATACAAATTTTATTAGACATTTCAAGGTCTGCCCTGTGCCCAGAGGTGTCTTAAGGGATGCAGAGAGGAGCTCTGTGGGTTCACCTGCACCAAACTGCTTGCATTTCCAGGGACCTGGCCTCCCCGACACACTGGTCCTTCCAATCCTGCATTGTTATTCTTGGTTATAAAGCAATATAGCTAATGCACACAGTGATTATCTTCAGGTATTCACAAAATGTCACTGATTCCTATGGCACGGCAGAAAACAAAACTCTTTGGGTTTATGTCAACGCGTTAACTAAATGAATAAACACTGTGTTAGGGCCAGAAAAAGATTGCAAGTCAAATCCAACTATTTCAATTTAAATATTTCACTACACAGCCCCTGTGTTTCCTAAATTTCATTTCGGTTCTACTCTAGTCTTATTTCTTTTTGGTTAGGCAAGCACACGAAATTCATTAGTCCTTTGGCACTGCAAAGACAAACCTGTGTCAAAATAGATTAGATGTTCCAAAGCCTGGTTTATATCCCTTCAAAGTGGGGCATGTCTCTGAAAAGATCTTTCTCCTTTTTCTATGGGATTAAGAGATTAATTTCACAAACTCAGAAAGTGATGGAGGCCTCCCCTAGGTGAAGAGAGAAGAACCTTCAATCCATCCTTCCCATCACCCAACACAGCGTAGATTAATTATCAATATCTGATCACTAAAATATTAATGACATATCATGGCTTCAACTCATTTTTACATTTCTCGAGCTTTGTGGTGCATTTTTATTACATACTTGCCTCATCTAAATTTTTACTTTGATTTCTTTTCAAATTTTTAAAACATTTCCACTTTCTTTGTCTGACGTGATAGGCTGCAAGATAATAGAAACCCTCAGTATCTGAGTACAAATGCATAATAACCCACCTCTCCATCACAAAGTATCTTATCAGTGGCACCAAAGCTGCAACATGATGTATGAAGATGACAGTTTTTTACCTACATCCTTCTAGAAGTTGTTTTTTTTCAGAGGGAAGGAGACCTCAGGGAAGGACAAAATGGTCAGAATCCCAACTCCAATTGAGATTCCTATCTGATTCATGTTGTTTCAGATATGAGCAGAAATGAAAGAAATATTGCCGAGTATCCCCCTGTTATTATTCTTCCCACTAAGACAGATGCAACTCCGTTATCCTAGGACTTTCTGTGCAGAAAAAACTGATCCAGTGCTCAAAGGCCCCTTGTCATCTTTGGATAAAAATCCTGACTCTAAACTTCCTCCGACCAGAAGAAGTATTTAAGCAGTAACTCCGTTTGGGTCCATCACTACACTTCCACCGTATGTCACAGGTCTCCCTTTCATCTGCATGAGAAATTGAAAGAGAGGGATGTTTTACAGAACTGAGAAATAAATTTGGAAAAAAGAAGAGTTGTATTTCATTTTGTCTTAATATTCCATATGAGTTAGCCAACTTGGGAGTGATATACAATTTATTTCCTGCATGAAAAACTTTTCTCAATGAAAGTCAAGTGCTCCTACTCCAATCCCAGATTTTGGAAAGCCTCCTTTCTTGCTTTGACTTTTCACTTCAGCTCCTCGTGGCATTTTTTGTTTGCAGAGCAGCGTGGCAGGTTGGGGTAGCAGCAGAGGCAGCCGATTAACCAGTCCCACCGAGCAGGGAAAACCGCTATTGCCAATCTTCGGTGAGAGAATTAATAAATGCCCTCATTAAAGCAACTTTAGGAGCTGGATAATGTTTCCTATATTTCAGAAAGTCATTTTGCGCTGGAAACCAAAAGTAATCCCATGGCCCCTTAACGCAGGCAAAACATTTACCTAAGTGAATAGAGCGGGTTCAGACGGCAGCAGAAATCTGGAATAATGCCACCGAATTGCATTAAGTAAACTTGGGATTTTCTGTTCCAGCAGATCAGGGTTTGATGTGGCAAACGGGAGACTGAAGCTGTTTAATTCTCACAGGTGGAGATGCTCGGGTGTAAAAGGAACATCTTGCGGGGGGTGCTTCGTGCCATGCCACATCACAGGGTGTAAGGGGAAGCATGTGCTCTGCCCAGAAGGGTTTTCGAAACACTGGCTTATGTATCATTAACAGCAAACAGACCATGAACTTTGATTTTAATATAACACTGCTTGGTTGTAGCATTTGCCATTTAATGAATGCTGAAAGCAATAATAGCCTAAAATCTGGGTAAGTGCTGTTTTTATAGCCAAGGCTATTACTGCAGCATCTGACAGGTCCATCTCTGCATTTTGCGGAAAGGGCAATGGCATGAAAAAATGCCTCACGTCGTGCCCAGGTTCCCTCTTCCCCTCGCCCCAATCGAAGAAGGCAGGAATGCTGAGCTCTAATAAGGCACCTTTCATCAACTCTCCTCAACCAGGCTTTTATCTGGCACAAACTACCTTGGCGTGATGGATGGCTACAGTTTACGGTGCCCGTCTCATCTACAGGCAACACTGAGATGTCCTCCTTCACTAGCAGCATCCTGATGAAGGCTTCTATAGCGTTACTACACGCCAAACTTATTAGAGGGAGAGGAAAGAGAGGGCGGGCTGGGATTTATGAACCGCCTCTTAATCTCGTCGTATCAAAAAGTAAATTCAGTTTTTCTTTGCGGGCCTGACACATCCTGAACTTTTGTTCCTTGTTAAACATGAACTCCCCTCAAAGGTTGGAAACTCAAGGCAGGCTTCCTTTGACGTTTTGAAGCTCAAGGAAGGAGAAGAACAAAACCAAGACAAAAAAAAAAAATAATGCCCTCTTAGAAAGAAATTTAACTTCATGGATTAAGTCAGTGAAAAGCAGATTCAAAATAGACGCTGCTAGCAGAAGACATCAGATGTGTCTGTTGAGGAAAGTAAGATGGAAGTGGGGATAATTGGTGAGCTCCGACTACTGGTGGAGCACAAGCAGTTTTAAAAGTGATGAAGATTTAACTGTTTTTAACAAAAAAAAAACCAAAAAGGAGTAAGGATCAGCAGTTCATTCAGTCCAGAAGGAAGGATGCAACTTGGTCACAGCCCATACAGCAACAGGCTCTATACTATATAAGTGGATCAATAGTCGCACTCCTACTCCTGGTCCCAACTGGGTCCGTGGCACTGCCGCAGGGCTCCCACCCCAACCTTTCCAATGCTTCAGCACTGCAGTAAGAACTGATCTTTCAAAGAAATGCCCTGTGGTCACAGCCCTCGCTTCAAAGCTCCCAGACCAAGGCACTGCCACCCCACCATTCCCTGGGAAATCCCCAAGAAATAAATCAGCAGAGTCAGGCTAAGCCAACAATCAAAGCAAAGCTAAACACGACTAATGGACTCTTCAGCTGTCGTTTATAAATGAACTGCAGATTAGGCAGTAATTTCTTCCTATCAGTACCTCTTGGTGGTTTCTATCAACAAACATCTATTTCAAAACACTTTGAAGATGCTCTCTGGGCTTCATGCGTCAACTGAATGAAGAGCCCACTTCTTTCAGAATAATTCATACGAACTCTTTTTGGAGCAGTGAGAAAACTAAATTGATAAACCAAAGTTAACTGCACCTGGAGAATCCTCCACCAGCCCCGGAGGATGCTGAAGCACCGAGGGCACCCGCACGTCCCCAAGAGCCATCACAGCATTCATCCAAACTGCACAGAAATGTCCTACCCAAATGTCATATGCCCTGTAATACTGTAATATTCTTGGTGAGTTCAGCTTTGGGATTTTCAATGCAAGTCTCATAATAAATCTTGCCACGCTTCCGTGGTCTCCTTATGACAGTATCACACGCAGATCTGCTGCATGTATTACCACTGTTTCGTGCAACCCAAATATACTCTTAGAGCAGCAGTGCTACTATAAACACAGGTATCAGCAAATTCATTCCGTATTATGACTGCCATAAATCTATCAGGACTTGTCAGTGGCAGAAGGGCCTGAACTGTCCATAAAGCAACAGTGCTTAAAGCTCAGAAATCTCCAAAACATAAAAACAAAATCAAAAGCACACTGCTAAACGTCGCAGGTCAGAAATGGCCCAATTTTTTTAAGGAAAAAAAAACCCAAAAAAACAACCAAAAACACCAAAGCCAACCTAACAACTCCCTTTCTCTGCAGAGAGAGGCAGCAAGCAGATGGACTGCGCCGTTAAATGTCAGTGCTATAACTCAAACCCTGAGCACAAGCAAACAGCCCCGCTCACGGGGGTCCCCCAACCCATTAACTGCCCATGAATCTCACCACCACTTCGGCCTCACCCACCTCCAAGAGCTTCTCCCCGCATCTCATGGGCTCACAATACCTAACTGCAGTGCCTAATTCATCACTAATTCAGCACATCTGATTTTTTTTGGCTTCAGCTTCTTCAGGATTTAAGGACACAAGGCAGGAAAGCAGAAAAATAGAGACAGAGTGGGATGCCAAACGCTTTATCCTTAGATCAGTTAAGCAGAAAAAAAGAGACTGAGAGTGGGATGCCAAAAGCTTTATCCCTAAATCAATTAGGAGCACCAGACCTGGTAAGTGACCGGCTCCTACATCTCCTGAGTGCTGTCAGGAGGCATAACCTTTGGTTTCAGATACTCCACCTAAGGCCCCACATCATATCAGTTATTGAGATGAAACGACCTCTTAGCCTTTGCTTCAGGCAAACCCATCTAAGCAAGTGTTAGAATGTCCGAAATGTTCTCATTTCTGTGTTTTACGTGAAAAACATTTGGTTTGAGGGGTTTATGAATGATAGGCTACACCTGACTGAGGTGGGTTACTGAATAGCGCAGACTGGTCACACGCAGAGAGATGCGGTGAGCAAAGCAGCAGTGCAATAAATGCACAAAACGAATCAAGTTGTGCTTCAGAGGTGCAGAAGGATCTCTTGACATCCCCCTGTGCAACCCAAACCGTCGCCTGCTTCAGCTGCAGCCGCAGGAGGAATTCTCTAGGACTCTGCTGATGAAAGCCAAGAGCTGCCAAAAAGGTGGATGGGCATTTCGGGCTGGCTGTGTTCATTTTGCATGAAGCAAAGGTGTGATTGCATCTCATTTGACTGCACTGCCAGCACAACGGAACAAGAGGCAAAGAAAAAAAGCAGCCATGTGTAAGGGA
Organism: Falco peregrinus; assembly: GCF_023634155.1. Taxonomy (NCBI): domain Eukaryota; kingdom Metazoa; phylum Chordata; class Aves; order Falconiformes; family Falconidae; genus Falco; species Falco peregrinus. The sequence goes on from NC_073743.1 coordinate 22,533,541, forward strand.
TAGAAAAGCCCTGGATTAGTTTCCTTTAACAAGGTAATCCTGATGGGAAAATCAGAGCACTTTAATCATCTATGCCGCGCGCTACATCTTCTACCTAAAAGAAATGATTTCTTGTCAGACATAAACGCTCATGTTTCACTGAAGGAACTTGAGTCTCGCTGGGGTACGTAACGAGGCAAGAAGGAAGAACATTATTGCCCAGGACAGATTAAGCTAAATTGGATATCACACCACAAAGGCACCTGAAAAACACACAATGGGGAAAAAAATCTGCGCTGACAGGTAGGGAGGAGTAGATTAGATGACCAGAATACCCTCTCTATCTCAACTCTTCATTAATCTCTGAACCTTTTTGATTCTCAGGAACAGTTCAAATTCCTACCTCTACAAAGGATGGGTTTAGCTTGGCAAAGAAAAAGGCAAACCGCTGATTTTTATTATCCCTGTATCTCCTTTTGATGGAGCTCCTCAGGTGGTGATGCGAAGCGCGTATTGAAAGCCGCCCGAGAAAGGGTGGGTTGGGGCCAGGATGGTAATCAGAGGTGGGGAAATGGAGTAGCTCTTCTGTCTCGCACAGACATTATAGATAATGTGTCTACAGTAACCCAAATAATCCGGACCATAGGGAATGGTAAGTTATCAATCTCAGGAACAGCTAGAAAGCAAGCATTGCCCAAGAGGAGGCAGCCGGCAAAGCGGATTGCTATCCTTACAGTGAGGAATGGAAAATTCTCCACAATGCTACAGGTGGAGGACAGGGACCAACTCACTCGTCTGCAGCATCACAAGGAATAGTTTTGCAGGTAGCTCAGCGCTGCGCACCGTAAAGCCGCCCCAGCCTCTTCTGTGATCCCCACTCAACGGGGCTGCAGGAGCAAGGGAAAGGGAGAGACGAGAGATTGCTGATTTGATGCTTTTCTCTCCTTTGCCCCCGGTTAAAAAACAGCAGAGAAAGACAACAAATCGTTCCGCCATTGGGATTGCAATGGATGCTCTTTGCAGAGCACAGTCTCATGAAGCGAAGATGGTTTTTCCTACATAGACCCAGGCAGGCATGCATGGAGGCAGTTTGACAAGGGAGTTTTTTGAAGGATACAGTATAGAAAAGCAATCAGTTGGCTGGCAGAGACAATTTTTGAAGCAGCAATTTTCCAAGTGGGAAAGGTAAGCAGGATAGCAGATTACAGAAAAGACTTTTTAAAAAGCATCAACATTGCTACTTGACACTAAGATGGCAACAGCAAGGAGTGGAAAAAGTCAGAGAATCCTTCTTCTGAGCTCAGCTAGGAGAAGAGGGGGTGGGATGAGCTGGATCTGTCCACCAAACCGTAGGAAAACTAATAACAGTTGCAGAGGCAAAGCTGACTGGGAGATTGAGGGAAAAGGTAACACAGCATCTTTATAAAGCCTGGAAAAGTCTGGAGGAAAAAGTTCAGTGCTGGCCAGTTGCTGTTAATAATAAATAGTGTTGGTTGTAGATTTGCACCTATACAGACACATACGATCTGTGGGTCTGCCCGCCACCACCCCTCAGAGTGCTTATCTTAATGACCTCCATCCTACCAAAACTGGTAAGGCATTTGATGGAGCTAAAAGCCGGGAGGAACTGAAGGATTTGAAGCCTCATGGGCTTTCAAATAAGCCTTTTCTGGATGTGCTGTGGCCTGGGTCTTGAAGACATGAGGCATTTTTTTTTTCCCTTTAATAAAGTGGAGAATAAAACCAGATTAGAACAAACATGACACGATAAGACCTTATGAAGAATTGAGGAACCCCTCCAGATCCTACTTCTATTGCTTTGTACGTGCTCCACCAAAGGCACGATTTATTCTGGTGTCACAACAGATGACAAGCAACACCATCACCTCTGCAGCCTGGTGTTTTTGCCTCAGCCAAATCCTGCCACATACCCAAGGATAAGAAAGATCAATTTTACAAACGCCGCTACAATGCACTTAGATAACAGAAAATAGATGAAAATTTAAAAAAAACAAACCTTTTTTGTTTTTATTTTGTTAAGATTCCAATTTTGAATGAAAACGTGTGCCTTAGACTAATAAGGTAGAAAATCTGCTTATACATAAAGGAATCAGGGTCCATAGGGTACAGAGCCATCTTACTTCAGCACCCCACAGGCATCTCCAGGGTCGATGGGGGGAGTAAATGCATTACTAAAGAAACATGAAGAGCAAGCATGCAAGATGCTGAAGATAAGCAATGATCAATGGAAATTTATCGGCTAACAGCAGATGTGATGTTTTCAAAGCCTGGACAGCGGTGGGAAAAGCATCCTGTCGGGGAGAGAAAGATAAAAGTGGTAAACAGGGCAGCAAAAGTGAAACAGGGGCAAAATAGGGAAGAGCAAAAATGAACAAAGGCAGATCTGACATTTCTGATGCTCTGCCGAAATGCACTTAGGTTTCAAAGACGTCAAGAGCTGAGAGTGTATTTTCTGCTGCAAAGCTTGAAAGGACCACACCACGAGAGTTTGGAAACCGAGTCTCTGTCACCTTCACATATATTGCCAAGTGAAAGACTCATCAAGTGACTCGAAATATTCAGTTATATGCTTCTCTCTGGCAAAACACATCAGATGGTGAGCAAATTTGCCCAGCTAGGAAAGCCCAAGGCTTTTCTTTCTCCTTTGTATGCTCACATTTCATAGGAAAATGCTTGCCATGCATTTAAATATTGTACTGATGTCACAGGCACTCCAGAAAGTCCTCTCAGTGTCTGGAAGTAAAAGGATCAAAACCATGACCCCCAAAAATGCTAGATAAGGATAACACAAACTTGTTTGTTGCTACAACAACCGCTAAATGGCACACTGCTCAAATCAGATGTGCTGAGCCAAGAGGACCCACTTTGCTCTGGAGGTCTCCTGTGGCACCCAGCCCCTCGCCAGCTGCGCTATTTCCGGAAGGTACCATCAAGGCAGGACTTGGCTCATCTCGCTCAGACAAGTGGATTCCCCCACTAGCTTTAATCACGCTGCTCCAGCTGGGCAAGGCAAAGCCCAAGCAGCCACAGCTTTCGGATTGCTGCTGCTTCTAAATGAGACCTCTTGAAGACGATTCAGGGCAGTGGGCTAGCAAGTGTGGCAGAGGAGGAGGGGGAGTAGATCTAGAGGAGTAGATTTACCAAATTCAATTGGTGACGAGGTCCCCGCAGCCCCAGGAGCAGCTACGCAGTGCTGGGGCAAGCTCAGCAGGCTTCTTTCTGCAATTTAGCAATAACCAGGACTGGTCGGTTCAAAGCAACCCTGGCACTACAAGCTGGCCTCACACGCTGATCTCTGCATCAACACAAGGCACTGCAGTGGGGTCTGACCCTCCTGGTGTAATGCACTCGCCATTCCCTCTCCAGTGCCAGTTCTGCTTTGGACAGGAGCTGTCACTGTCATACTGTTATCGCCCTTGCTGTATGTAACTATGAATGACAGTATCTGGCAAACAGGAATGTAAAGAAAGCAAATGCACACCCCCAGCCATCCCCCTCAAGCAATACTAGCTGTGAATACAGTCTTTTTGGCCATCCCAACCAGCTCAAGCAATTACTTGCTATGCTTTGAATGTATTCAAGCCTTGCTGAGCCTAAAATCCATTGCACGACCATCTAACCACTTCTGCTGCAGGAACCAATTGAGACTATAACGATTGCAGCTAGCTGGCACAGCAGGTTATGTTTGGAGGCCAATGATTTGGACCCAAAAGGCTGAGAAAAAGCAAGACAAAAAAAAAATCACTCAAGAAACTGAATGGTCTTGGGAAAGATCAGAAAAGCTGTGGAGCTGAAGAGGAGCTGAAGACTCACCAATGACAAATATGGGGGGGGGGGGGGGGAGAAGAAGCTTTGGCATCAGGAGTGAATTGAGATTTGTAATCCAGACTCAGAAGTAATCACTGCCTGTGTACTATCCCCATTCTAATTAGATGATGTTCTTGCAAAAAAAAAAAAAAAATCAGAATCATAGACATTGTGCGTTGCTCTATGGACTTGGAGCTGTAAGATACAACCAGGTTGCAACTGAAAAGCATCTTTACAATTCACTGTGCAGCCAAGTGAGTCAGGACCACTTTCCTGCAAAGGGCACTCACAGCACTTTGTAGATGAATCTCGCAGTGATTGCTATCATCATCAAAAATGCAATGGAACCGATTAAAATGGAGACATCTCCTAGAAAGAGGCTGCATTGAAGGATAACAATTAGCATATTTCTTCAAATCAGCAAAGCGGCACTCACAAGATAAATTAGTGCCAGCAGGTTCATGTAGCAATTTAAGTAGCACCGAGGACAGAAAAGAGGCAGCAGCTCCTCAGTCATATATTTATCAGGAAGTAAAATACATTCTAGAGGGAGTGGATTACCTAGAGATGCCATTTCTCTCTTGGAGAAACATGCAATTGAAAAATGAAGATTTCTGAATATAAACTATAAGGTTTACTCAACAGCTTTTGAAACTCTGTTTCCCGATTTTGCAGCCATGCTCTGCCGAGGTCTGAGCACAGCCACCGCCTTGCTGGGGAAGCTGGGGGGAACAAAAGAAGCAGGAGAAAACTCCTCCAGTGTGGCAGGGGGACAGAGGAGCAAAAGGGGGTGAGGAGGTAGCCATGACCTCCACATTTCCTTTTTTCCTGGTTTTCAAGAAGTTACAACAACATCCCAGGGGTTCTGCTGGAGAGTTCTGCATCCCAGACCTTGAAACATGTCACAAAAGGATGCCTGAGATGGTACTATGGACATCACCCTTACGTAGAACTGGGACTCAACAGACGTTTTTCTGCCTGTGCAATGGTAACAGCAGACAAGATCGGACTGATTATTTTAAAAGAAAAAAAATAAAAATCCCCATGTACCAGGGGGTCGAAACCAGGACACAAGCCTTTGATCTTCCGAATATACTCAAGGACCCCAAGGAGGAACAAATTCACTGACCCTTTTATGATGTACGAAGGTTTCATCCAGACTATTTTACTTTTCCTGTATTTTCCAAACCAGATCTGTTTCAGTGCTTTCATCACATCAGACTCCATCTGACTGCTTGGGAGAGCTTCCCTGTGCAAAAACTGGGATACTATGCCAGTCCTCTGCTTTAAAGTGGCATTGGAAACAAATAACATTTAAAAAAAAAAAAAAAAAAGCTGTACTTACCTACCTGGTAGTACATCTCCGTAACCGTAGCAAAAGGGCTTGTGGTGAACAAGGCAAGCACAGACTGAAAGGACAAATACCGTCTTGGAAAAAAAAAAACTTCCACAGCCCCCACCCTCCACCACCACACCACCACCACCCCAGTCAGTGCAACATCCCCGTAGTGCCGCTTTGGCTAGAAAGAGAGGTAAGTTGTGATCCGAGAGACAAGAAACATCATGGCTACAAAACGCAGGCAGGATGACACCGAGATGCTTTAACATTTTGTAAAGACAGTTTTTCAGCCTTTAGGGTTTTCACCCCCTATTTACGGCACTAATCGAGTGCTAAGGCATCAGCTTGTAAAAGCTACCAGAGGAATTAACAGCAAAAGCTTTTCCATAGATCTACATTATTTTTGTGCTTCCTATAACACATCATTCAGATAAAAAGTTTCGTTTTCCTCCCAGTCTCTTCTAGCAGGGAGACTTGACGCATTGTCAGCAGGATCCTGGATTCATCTGTATGCAACTTAAAAAATGGAAGGTAACATACACAAAGGCTCTCTTGTCCTCCCTAATCTTGAGCGAGAGGGAACGGGTAAGGGAGAACAACAAACAGCTTCTCCTAATCCCAAAGGAAAAACTCCAAAGCAGAACTGGAAGATCTTGCTGAAGGAGTGCACCTCAGCCAGTCCAGCCCAGTGTTTCCCCAGGCACAGAGAGGGAGAAAAGGCACAGATAACCCACGTCTCCTTCCTACCCCAGGGATAGGAGACTGTGAACCAGCTTGAGGAGTACAGACAACTTGCTGGGAAAGCAAGGAAACAGATAAATTAAGAAATAATATGGCAAAGGACTGCAGTGCAGTTAGTTATTCCTGGGATGAATGATGCATCACAACTGTAGCCCCATAGAAGCCCAGCAACACAGCTTGCACAAAAATTATTCTGAAGGGTCTCCTTCCACCCGCTCCGAGACCCTCTGTAAGAGCCTCATCTGGCCATGACAGCTTCAGTCAGTGTATAACCTTGCTGCTACAGCCCTGGGACCTTCCCCTCGTTAATGACACCCACCCAGCCGTTCCAGCTTGGCTAATCACCCAAGGCTGACAGCATTGTGCCCAAGGAAGGCTGAAACCAGCTTGGGAGCATCTCTGTTACTCTGTGGTGACTGGAGGTCCCACAAAGCTCTCAGAAGAGGGAAGGGACCATCGAAGAGCACGGGAAATGAAAAACCCCAAAATATACTTGACAATTGCAGCTCTTTCTGATGACCCTAACAGGGAATAAAGATATCTCAGCAAAGAAAAAGAGGAAAAAAAAAAAAAGGAAAGAAAGAAAAAAGCCAGAGTCAAAGCCTGTGATGACCCACACACAAGAGCATTTTTTCTGACACAAATGCACAAGTCTGGTCAGGAAAAGCAGTGGGGAAAAAAAAAAAAAACAAACCCAAAACATTTTCAACATCTTAGACATCTAACAGACTTCCAGGACTCTGCCAAATCCATCTTCCTTAGTAGCCTCCAACAACACCTTGATAACTTTATCCTCTCTGGTTGCAGCTGTACTAGAAATATCTCCTGAAGAAAGATCTTTCCTTTAGAGAAAACACTACAGAAAACATGATAAAGATGGACTTTCTTCTGTCTGTCAATTCTAAATGCCCTTAAAGATCTTATGAACTTCAGTGTAGGCAGGGCTTGAATTTAAATGATAAGTGCAAACCCTGTCTGGAATGTACATCCCCAGCAAATAAAGGAGAAAATACTTTTGGCAAGGGTGTCCAGAGCTGTCTGGTTAAATAAGCACCTCAGGAAAAGAACTAATAAGATTGAATAATTTTGAGAAGGACCGTCAAAGAAAGTACCCTTTCAGAGGTCAGAAAGTGGAGGGCTAATACTGAAACAGCTAAAAACCAAGCAAGTGAGATGTCTAGGAGGAAACCAGAAGTATTCTTAGACATATGGAAAACCTGGAGGTTAGACACTTCTTTTTATCGCCACTTAAACAGTTTCTAGAGCTGGAACATCATCAAAGGAGATGGTGAGATCTCAGCCACAGCCTACTCCTCAAGTTAGAAATTAGGGTATTCTCGTAGCAGGACAGAGATTTGTCTTCACATCCTCTCCAGCAGGAGAAGGAATTTGAACGTTGGTCTGAAGCATCCAAAGCAAGTAGTCTACTGAGATCCTGTGTAAAGAGGCAACGATCTTCCTCCAGCAGTTTTGCCGTGCTTTCAATTGCTTTGTTGGGTTTTTTCATTGCATATTTGATTTGGAGCCCAACAGAACATTGCATCTGGGGTGAAACAAAACGCTGAACATTCCCTGTCACAACCATTCAGTCCTTCAGCCTTCTGCATTAGCTAGTGGGCTGAAAAAATAGTTATTTACAGAACTGTTCACATGAACAAGAAGGGAACGTATTTGCCACATCTACCCAACCTTCTTCAGCCATCCACGCTATCCCTTGAGCTCTTCACCCACATAAGTGTAAGGTGAGGGTGGTGCTACAAGTATTGTGCTCAAGGGAGCAAGACACAGCCATCGCAGGTTCAACACCAGGGACAGGATTCTGCACACGCCAACAATCTGGGAAATCTATTTGACTAGAGTACCAGCTACTGTCATAGAGTCGGCGTGCTGATTAAAAGGAAAAAGATGAAGTTACTAATACCTGCATGAAGGTGGTTTGCTTCTCCAGTTCCTTATCAGTGAGTACAGGATCCCAGTCTAAAACAGACTTTCCAAAGAGCAGTCAAGTCAAATATGATTTCCCACTGGCACTTCTATTTGCTGTAATATCTGGGGTATTTTTAAAGCTCTTTTACTCTTAAAAACTAGCCAAATAAATGACAGTAAAGAAGCAGAGCTTATCTTTAGACTAGTTGAGATTTGTCTTCCTCACAAATTTTACTAAATGCAAAAGGAACCTGAAGCCAAAAAAACAAACAGCAGACAGCTATTTAATTAAAGCAATTCCTGCCTAGATGAGGCTCACACATTGACTCCACTAAATAAGGTTCTGGGTGTAACCGAGCAGAAAAATTAGATGGATAATAACTATGCAGAGAGGCACACTCAGTTGTAGTAAGGCTTGTGGAAGGATGATGGTTTGTAGATAGAGGACAAAAGATAAGTGAATGTGGATAAAAAAAAAAAAAAAAAAAAAGAGATAAGGAAGGTAGCATTCGAAATGCAAGGCCAAGGAAGAAGTGAAGATGTGTGCCAAGACATGAGGAGAGACAACTGAGCTGCAGGGATGTGACAGGAATGAGCAGCGGGGAGATTTGTAGAGGGTTTTTCTCCTGGTTCCAGATCAGCAGTGTGAAAGATTACTCTGTTTGTCTCATAACATGTTAAGGAAACCCTTCAGCCAACTTTTCTTGAAAAGAATATTCATGGCAAGAGAATTAAGCAAGAGGAAGGACATGCCAGCCTGGGGGATGGGAGAAGGGGGGAGAGAGGATCCTCCAGCCACGGACTTACTCGTTTCTCTGCAAATAGGAGGAATTACTCTTCTATTTCAAGAGCAATCTTCTACTCATAGCGCCTATTTACCTAGAATATGGACCCACATTTTTTCTCCATGCATCAGCCTATGCACCCATAGCTACCTTGGTACAGACATAGCTGTACAGATCTTCATCTGCTCCCTAGGTAAATATAATTCTTGAACCTTCCTCCAAAGAATGCAAGCAAGCAAAGGAAAAGCAAGCAAGATGTCCTGGTCCTGAAGACACTCGTTGACCCTAATGTCCCTGCCCAGCCTCCCCTGCCCCCCCTCCCGCCCTGCCCATGGAGGGACCCCCATTTCAGCCCAACCCCGGGGGCATCAGTCCCTGCCCCAGCCATGTCCAGATGCAAGAAAGAAAATATATTATGCCACATACAGCTGTGGGGTAAAGAGAAAGGGCAACATACACATAGACGGCCTGTTTCCAACCACCACAGCGATGGTGCTGACACCTCCCTTCAAGCACCAGCTGACAACCAAAAATACTTGGGGAGCGAGAGCTGACACCAGCTCACAGCATCTGAGGCTGCAGGTCTACCCCTTGCTGAGACAATCAGGTTTTCAGGGAAAAGTTAGGAAAAAAAATATAAATAATAAATTCAGGTCTAGATCAGCTCATGCACTTTGGCAGTGACGATGCATAAGAAATAAAAACCTTGAAGCTGAATTCCTTCCTGCTGTGAAAAACAGAAGAAAGGGGTGAATGAGCCTGGAGAGAAATGACAGAGCTCGGCTCTCTCCTTGCACAGCTGGGCTTGTCACAGATTTTCCTCTCTCTTAAGTCATATAAGCCGGACAAACAAAACCAGTGATCAACCAGAAGATGTGAGGAATAGAAATGAGCATTAAAATGTTCATACTAACTATGCACAACCAGTAGCTTCCTATTTTTACAGTAAACCCATTGTAGGAGTTGACAGACGGAGCAAGTTTTATCCCTTTTACTCTCATCTGAGTCCCCACGTAGTTGCAGCAGCACTGGAGGCATCAGCAACAGTTACCGACATGGCTCCCTTGGAAATGCTGCCAGTATGATCCAGACCTGTTATGTTAACACAGGATTTCCAGCCTCCTGTAACTGTCCCTGTCATGGGAAAAGGAAGGAGTCCCAGAGGAATTACACCACCAGAACCACCAGAACCCAGGCTCTCATCAGAGGCAGACAACAGGAGCAGATGCATTTGAAGATCAAAGACACCTTGCTCCATCCTTGCTTCATCCCCTTGTACAATCACTAGAAAACAAAGAGACTCCACAGCCCTTCTGATATTTTTGTTAGCATCGCCTGTATCAGCTCAGTACATTGGGGCAATACACGTGCAGTCCAGCGCTACAAGCTGTGACCATTACGCTGTGCCTTAAACAGCTCCAGGTTTTCAAATGTGACACTATTGCAATTACAGTAATTACTGGAACTGCAAACAGAAGTGACAGAGGCCCATAGAAAAGTGAAGGACAAGTGGACATGTGGTTAATTTGCTGGTGCAGATCGTTTCAGAGGTGCTTTTGCTCTCTGTGTCTGCAGGGGAGCTGAGGAGGGCACCTCTAGCAGCCGTATCTGCTGGGACATCTCTGAGGCTGAATGTAATGAATCCTGTCTGCATCAAAAAAGCAATGAGCAAGGCATATGTTTGAAATAAATTCCCACATTCCTACCAGAACAGCAAACTCTCCTCCTGGCTGCTGTACCACACTTCCATGAGCAAGGCAGGCTGCACATAGCTTATCCAAGGTTTTTCCCGACAGTAAAGACTGTTCTGATTAAAACAAGACCAAATTTTGCTGCTGACGTGGATTAGCCACCAAGTTCTTTTACTCGTGTTATAGATTTAACCTAAAGAAAATGTCCAAAGCATACTTCAAATGCACAGTCTGCCGATTTCATTGCTGAAAACCAGACAGAACTGAGATCAAAATGAGACTTATTCCTTGATTTTTAATGTAAGCAAATCAATGTGCTTTGACCAAAGAAAATAAACGCCTTGAAAAGAGTTCAATAAGAAACACTCATTTTGATGAAGGCACTGCTAAACGGTATCAGGAACTGCAAAATTAAGTGAACCAGAATGAGAGGAAAGTCATGGATTCACAGCATGGTTTGGGTCAGGAGGGACCTCAAAGCCCCTCCGGGCCACCCCTTGCCCCGGGCAGGGCCACCTCCCCCCAGCCCAGGTGGCTTCAAGCCCCAGCCTGGCCTTGGGCACTGCCAGGGACAGGGCACCCACAGCTGCCCCGGGCAGCCTCTGCCAGCGCCTCCCACCCTCCCAGGGAACAATTTCTTCCTAAGATCCAGGCTAAATGCCCCCTCTTCCAGTGTAAAGCCATTCCCCGTTGCCCTGTCGCTACAAGTCCTGGTAGAAAGCCCCTCTCCAGCTTCCCTGTCGGCCCCTTTAGGTGCTGGAAGGTGCTCGAAGGTCTCCCTGGAGCCTTCTCCTCTACAGGCTGAACCACCCCAGCTCTCCCAGCCGGTCCCCACAGCAGAGGTGCTCCAGCCCCTGGTCACCCCCGTAGGTCTCCTCTGGACTTGCTCCAACAGCTCCATGTCCTTCTGCTGGGGGCCCCAGAGCAGGACACAGCGCTGCAGGTGGGGTCTCACAGCTCTACAATCTCAGCCTGTATAGCAGTCAGAAAACTAAAAAGATGTGAACTTTCCATCCAGAATTTACCATGAAAAAGATGACAAAATTGAACGGATCTTTCCACCACCACTTGGTTTCCTTCCTACTGAAGAACTGCTGCGACAATGCCAAAGGTCCCAGCAGTTGACCTAAACCCAAAAGACATTCAGGGGTTTGGTGGAGCCTAGAGGGGAAGGAGCACAAGGAAGTTCACCTAAGCCCACCACATTTTGCTCTTCTGCTCTGAAACAACGGACTTCTCAAAAATGCCCCCCCCCCCCCCCGCTCGGCGGATATTTATAATGCTCAGGGTCCTTCATGTACTCTTTCTGTTTTATAGATCATAAAAAAAAAATCAATCCCTAAACTCCATATGTATACAAATATAATACACTGACATTCCTTAAGGGAATTACAGTACAAACTTAAACCAAAATGCACTAATATGGACCCCAAAACACATCTGAAGGTCTGGAGGCAGAGCCGAGCAGCCGGTGCGGAGCAGAGACTTAAGCAGCTGGAAGCACCGGTATTGGCACCACCGAGGGCCAAAACCCCGTTAATGCACTGAGTGAATCAACTCTCTTAATAGATACATGGCTAAGTTCATCAACAGAGCAATGAGGGGAAGCTCGTGCCATAGCTCTCTGCAATATGACGGGTCTACAGATAAAAACACCAGTCTGCAATGCTGCCAGCTCTTGAAATTTTATTGCATAAACAGTCAATCACTGTTTCTTGAAAAAAAAAACCCACCCAAATCCCCTCATTCAGACAGGTTTAATTGATTGCTGTTCAGAGAGTTCAGAAAAATTAAAGATGTTCTTATCTAAATCCCTTCTTTTAATAGCCCTAATTTTGCACACTACCAGTACAATCATAGAAGAGTTTAGGTTGGAAAAGACCTTTGAGATCATAAAGTCCAACCTTTAACCCAGCACTGCCAGGGCCACCACAAACCCATGGCCCTGAGCACCACATCTACATGTGTTATAAATCCCCCCAGGGCTGGTGACTCCAGCCCCTGCCCCCCCCCCCGGGCTGCCTGTGCCAGGCCTTGGCCACCCTTTCCATGACGGGATTTTCCCTCATTCCCAACCTAAACTTCTCCCGGCACAACGTGAGGCCGTTCCCTTTCATCCTGTCGCTTGTTCCCTGGGAGAAGAGCCTGATCCCCCCAGCATTCAACCTTGGTGACCCTCACACAATCGGCCCTGGCCCCTCAGCCCGGCCTGCCCAGACCCCCCTGCAGAGCCCTCCTGCAGCCCCCAGAACCCCCTGCAGAGGGGTCAGGCTGACAGGCCTGTAGTACCCCAGATCTTCCTTCCTGCCCTTCTTGTAGATGGGTGCCACATTTGCTAACCCCCAGTCTGCCGGGACCTCCCCAGTTAGCCAAGGCTGCTGGGAAATGATGAGAAGTATCTCAGTGACCACAGCCACCAGCTCCTTCAGCACCCTCGGGTGAATCCCACCCAGTCCCAGAGACCTGCGTGTGTCTAAGCAGTGCATCAGGTGCTGACCATTTCCCCTTGGATTATCCCCTTCATTCTGTTCCCCAGCCCTGCCTTCCCGTTCAGGGGGCTGAGTACCCAGAGAGAAAATGGTCTTACTCTTAGAGACTGAACTGAAGAAGGCATTAAGTACGTCAGCCTTTCCCTTGTCCTTTGTCACCATGTTTCTCCCTGCATCTACTAAAGGATGGAGACTCTCCGTAGGAAGATTAAGTTCTACTTGGCCTTTGGCCCTTCTAACTTTCTCACTGCATAACCTCACAACGTCCTTGTCGTCCTCCTGAGTTGCCTGCCCCTTCTTCCAAAGGCCACAAACTCTCCCTTTTTCCCTCCTGAGTTCCGGCCAAAGCCCTCTGTTCAACCAAGCCAGTTTTCTCCTCCTCTGCCACCTTGTCTTTCAGTGCTTGGGGACATCCTGCTTCCACGTCTTTAAGGTTTCCTTCCTGGAGAATGTCCAGCCCTCCTGGACTCCAGGGACTCTACCCACCAGGCCCCTAAACAGGCTGAAGTCTGCCCTCAGGGAGTCCAAGACAGCAGTTCTGCTGAACCTTACTTCTTCCTTACTTCTCTGAGAATCGAAAACTCTACCATCTCATGACTGCTACGCTCAAGAGGGCCTCCAGCCATCACACCACCCACAAGTCCTTCTCTGTTCACAAACACCAGGTCCAGTGGGGCACATCCCTAGCCAGCTCTCTCACCAGCCGTGTCAGGAAGGTCTCTTCCACACACCCCAGGAACCTCCCAGAATGTTCCCTCTCTGCCGTGATGTATTTCCAGCAGTCATCTGGTAAGTTGAAGTTCCCCATGAGAACAAGGGCTAGCAATCATGAGACTTCTTCCAGCTGCTAATAGAGTATTTTATCCGCCTCTTCATCCTGGTTGGGTGGTCTGTAACGGACTCCCACCGTGCTCTCTGCCTTGTTGGCCTGCCCCCTGACTCTTATCTGTAAGCACTCACTCTACTGTCACCATCATTAAGCTCCAGAAAATTAAAACACTCCCTACACACAGAGCTACCCCACCGCCTCTCCTTCCTTGCTTCTCCCTTAGGAAGAGCTTGTAGCTGTCTACTGCAGTACCCCAGTGGGGCCAGTCATCCCACTATGTTTCCGTGATGGCAACTATGTCATAGTTTTCCTGCTATGCAATGGCTTCCAGCTCCTCCTGTTTATAGTGGTACTATGGATTTAGGTACCAAAGGCTCAAGTCCTGAGGATTTCTGCTGAACTATTGAGAAATGTCAGTATTTGAGCCTGCATTAAGAATAGAAAATGAATTGGCAGCCTAAATTGTAATGACTTAAAGTGAAAGCAATACAAAATGGAGAGGAGAGGCGCCATGTGAAGAAGACGCACCTGGAGATCCCGTGGCCAGGCAGGATGCTCCCAGTGGAGGAGAGCCACAGCCTCTCCCCTCCAGGGAGCTCCATCCAAACCTGCATCAGCCACGCTGCAAATTTACTGTGTGCTACAATAAATACAACACTTAAGGGAAAATGACTACCTTATCTGGTTTAGAGCCGCAAAGACCTTCTGAAACAGTTTCTCTGGGCGATGTAACTCAGTGGCAGTCTCCGCTCCAGCTCCAGCAGCCACCCCACGCAACCCAAGCGTGCACTCACCACTCTTTGGCAGTTCACTTGCACGGACAAGCTACAGGCGGGCACATCCCTCATCCTGATTAGGTGCGGCATGCTGTGCTGTGCATTCCATATTCTCTACAACATTGCTGGTAAGATGAGTGTCAGCCTTTTCTTTTTCGTCTTTCCTCCCCATTTTTTTTTTTTCTTTCTTCTCTGGCTGGCTATCTGTGCCAGCACATGGCTCAGACTGAAAAGCTACAGTAACCTATGGGAGCAGGAAATTTATGACACAGAAAACAGTGCTGTTTCAATAACCATTCCATTTTTTTCCCTCATTTCACATCACAGTGCTAATATTACTTATTTATATATTTATTTACACTGACCTACTCTGTGTATATATTCTCCTGGTCTCAACAGTACTGCAGGGCAACAATTTTTTCTCCTCTGAAGTCTAAGATGAAAATATGACCTGACTAAAAATGTCGAATTTAGTACACTTCAGCTGCGAAGATTCAGAAAATGCAAAGGGAATAAATTTGCATTATGGTAGGATTAACAGCTAATTCATTAGATTAATTCCAGATTTTAGTGTTTATCTGGGTATAGTCTTCTACTCAATGAAAACCTCCAAGGCTTTGCATCCATGTTTTCATGATGATTTTGATTTGTGCCTAAGAGATGGATTTAGTAGCAGCTTTGTTGCCTCTTCTATTTTTGTTTATCTGTCTCTCTAGTCTTAATCACTATACCTAAAAGACATATAAAAGAATATTAGTATTACTGGATATCTCTCTCTACATCTTCACAACCTTCAAGATACACCTCATAGTTAGTCCTCTGCACTTACTGAGCTGGAGGGTTGAAGGTCTCATTAACATAACAATGTTGAAAAGTATTTTTGTGTTACAGACAAACACCTCAGTGATTATCTTTTTCAGATACCACTCAAATTTATTCTACGCTGAATTTTAAACATTTTTTTTTACCCAAATAGGTTGAATTGGGCAATTCTTAGAAGAAACCAGCCGGCTAGGCACGTACCTCTGTTCTTTTAGAATCACAGAATCACTGACATTGGAAAAGACCCTAAAGATCAGAGTTCGACTGTTCACCCAACGCTGCCAAGTCCGCCACGAAACCACGTCCCTGAGCGCCACGTCTACACACCAAGAGGTGATGCTCCAGCCTGGCCAGTCCCCGCACCCACCCAGCACCTTTGCCCTGCCACCGCAGGCTCTGGCCACATCACCAGGCAGTTTGAAGATTTTCTTTCTTTCCAGACAGATTTTTCAATTCAAAGCACGGTAGGCACGCCACTGGTCTCCTGCTCTCTGCACTGTTCGGTCTTCTTAAATCACCATCGGGCCAGTTTGCTTCACAGAGCATTTCCGAGATGCCCAGATCATCGTAGGTAATGGATACAGTCCAAAGTGCCAGGCTGCCACCAGGATCGAGGAACTGCTGCCACGTTGAGCTCAGAGCTTATCCAGCCATCAGACATGATAATTGGTAATATTCAGATGCCGTATGCATGTTATTTTTTTTTTTTTTAACAGTAGATGAGATGACATTTGGAAAAAAAATTAAAAAATAAAGACAGCTACGAGTCCAGATGGCTTGAAACCTATAGTAAGGATGAAAAAAACTGACAGATCTGTGGGAAAAGGAAGGAAGGAAGGAATGGAGGAAAGGGGAGGAAAAAACAATGCAGACCTGGCTGGGTAGGTAGAGCACAGAGCAAAGGAAGTCTGTCATATTTAGCAAGCCGAGCAACATAAATCCAAGAACACCCTCTTAAAACACACACATTTACACCTATATTTGTAAGCTGATGAGAGAAGTAGCAAAATGACTCATTTCATGGTGTGGCCATAGCCTTCGATCTCTAAAACAAGCCAACTGGTATCCTCGCCTCTACCATGAGTACAAGATTGCGTTAGAGGGAAACACAAACCAGTGAAATGTCAAAGACAATTAACTGCTGCATTTTTCACGCAACACAAAATGGGAAAATTTTATAGGGCTCCCATAATTAAAGTTAATAAAAATGAATATACAGTTCCTTGAAGGACTGTAGGTGATACAAGTTTCTTTAGCCTCAACACAGCCGGGCCCTCCCCAGTTACCCGGTGCTTCATTAAAATACCAGAAAATGTGCTTTTTGCCACATTTCTCACAGCTCAGGAGCTGAGTTTTTGAGCCACCCAGGAAACGCTCAGCGGATTTCTCTTTGTGAGATCCACTTTAAAACTGCTTGCTCCTCACCACTGAGTGACCCTTTATTAACTCAGCAATTGTGGCAGCAAGCTGAGCAGGCAGAGGAGTGACACCGAGCGGGGACTGATGAAACGCTGAGCAGCATGATAAGGTGCAAGACAAGGTTTTGGTCCAGGCTCCCAGGGATGGGCTGCTTGAAGGCAAACGATGTTTTGTTTGTCACTGAGGACTGACAGGAGCCCTTCACTCCCACCTGACCCCAGGCAGCTCATGTATTACTGCATCCTTTGATTTAATTACTTTAAAACATCCATAGAAGGCTAAAGAAGAAGAACTGTTGGCAAGTAGTGAATTTACCAAAAAGAAGTCAATGTGGACCAGTCAGGAAATTGTGTTCCCTATTGCATATGAAAGAGAAAATGCAAAGAAAGAAAGAAGGCAAAAAGAAAGAATGTGGTGTCACAGCTTCTTGGTCCCATTATGGTGCTGGCTTCCTTCCCCTGCCTAGGGGAGCAAGGCCCTCCTCTCCTCCTCCTCCTCAGGGAAATATCATCATTTTTAGGCTCTGAGATATTTTGGGTGCTACTGATTGTGCCAGACATCCTGCAAAGTAATATTCATTGATCCCAAATCCAGGACTTTTGATCTCCCATCACACAGCTGAGTAGAGGGACAGGGAGTTCCCCCTCTTCAAAATACTCCAACAGCTGGAAGTGGGAAAGCTCTGTGGGATGAGCCACAAAGGTCCCTCCAACTCACAGAGGATTTGGGGCACTTCCAGAGGGGGGAGGATCATTCCCCATCCCCTTGGTGCGTCCCACCACCCTCCAGATGAAGAGGACTGGCTCTCTCCCCATCTCCTCTGCCAGTCATTTCTGCAGTCCTCCATTTCTCAGAAAGGCTGAGAGCGGAATACGCCGGTGTGACTTGAGTCAAATGTTTCTTTTGACATTAATCGCATTTTTCAGATGTTAATTTTTATCAGGGAAGAAGAAAAGATACATTTTACATCTGGTTTGATCCAACCCCCTTTTTCTTTGCATTTCTGCTGCCAAACCAGGACAGTCGTGACGCAAACGCTTCCCCACCGGAGAAAGCCCTGTGGATTCTGCTGTGAGCAAGATCCCTGGATGGCAGAAGAGAGGACGGTGCCTATTAACCCAGGATATTGTTCCAATTTTCTTCTTTTATTCTGCTAGTATTTTTAGAAAGCACTTAAATTGGTGTGAATTTTTGATCTGGGCTCTGATGAAATACCTCCTCCAGCTCTTCAGCAATACCTGCAAGAGGGAAAGCCAAAGCCAGAGCACAACCAAAGCCAGGCGAAAACATGATTTTCTTGTGGGCTTGTCCATGCATCCCACAGAAAAGCCAGCTGTGCGGCAGGTGTGGGCACTCAACACCGTGTATACTGTTGTTTTGTGTGCAAAGCCATAGTTTTATGTGGACAGAGCAGAGAAATGCCCAAATTTTGGTACACTTCCACCTCCAGAATAACCTCACAGGGTCGCTCCCGGTTTTGCTTGAAGAAGCTTTGCTCCTAGGAGGGCCGTGGGAGTTCGTTCCGGATACAGTTCCCTTTTCCTGATTGTTCTTTATGACTCAAGCCCACTGCCACACCAGTACACAGTTCCCACAACCTCCCAGTCAACCCAGGCAGCCAAAAGCTGGTCAACCTGAAACCCAAAGCCATGCTGGCTACCTAGAGAGGAGTCTTCACCCAGGATCTCCTTGGTCAGCAAGTGGAGAAATGCTTCCCAGCAGACAACCCTCCAGTTAAGAACGTCATTAAAAAAAAATGATGGAGAGAGACACAAACAAACCTCCTTCTTGGTGATCCTTGATTATTCCTTCTCATGACTCAGTCCACACAAGTGGCTCCACGTGCAGCACGCCACCAAACAGCATCTGGCCCGGAGTACAGAGTGCCACATGGTGTCCTGAGCCTGCTCCAGCATATTTTAACAGCAGGGGACATGGCATGCGCTGCAATGTCCCTTATCAATTTATTTATTTTTATTTTTTTTTGTTTGGTCTTTTTCTTTGATGTCGTGGGAAAAAAGCAAACTGCAGTATCAAACAGAACAGACCTTTCAAAAGGTTTTGATAACAGCAGCCTGCTGAGGCCTTTTTAAATGCAATTATTTTATGTGGGCCTAATTCAGAGATAAAAGTCAGCTCTGTCGATAGAGCTTAAATCCATTCCTTGCAGAACAGGCCCTTGAATTACTCCTGTTTGGAACCAACTCGTTGATAGGATGCGGTCGCTGGATAACAGCAGTGGAATGACCTATCCTAATAATCCCAGTATCCTAATAAATCCCACTGCCATGTGCCTAGCGGAGTTCACAGTATTCCCAGGGGGGAATAAAAAGCCTGCAATGGCTTCACCTGCTTGTGATATGGTAAAACAGACGGAAGCAAGAGGTTCTGCCCGGCTGCTCAGCCGTGAGGCTGCTTACTGGGAGCAGCTCTTGGGGTGGTCCAGGCAGCACCTGGGGGTCTGTATCCACTGGTTGCCTTCAGGTCTTGGGCTTAAATATAGCTGGTACTTGCAAGGCCAGAGCATAGTAGCCGTTCCTCACGCTTTGTTCAGAAAGACAGTATAAATGGGCCACTTATGAGAGCGCTTGTTATGTACAAGTGCTCCTACATTTGAGGATGTACCAGCACTTC
This sequence comes from Falco peregrinus, assembly GCF_023634155.1. Classification (NCBI taxonomy): domain Eukaryota; kingdom Metazoa; phylum Chordata; class Aves; order Falconiformes; family Falconidae; genus Falco; species Falco peregrinus. Next base: position 22,552,799 of record NC_073743.1, read on the forward strand.
TTAATTTACTCTTCAGCTACAGTTGAAATCCTCTTCTGTCAGGAAGGTTTTCTGTGTCAAACCTAGTTTGTACCCATTTCTGGGCACCTTGCCACTAAAGCTAGATTATAGACAAACAAGCATGCACGCACACACATAATCAGGGCCTGCAATCACATATTTAATCAGGAATGGATTAGGCAACCTTTACAAAGTTCGCGCTGCAGACTGAAATAAAGAACCACCATGCTGGACTAAAAGAAAAAAAAAAAGGAAAAAAAAAAAAAAAAAGAAGAAGAAAAAAAAAGGCATTATAAATGGTTTAACGGACTTGGCATTAGGGATGCAAACTCCCACCTTTACCCAAATGGTATTTTTAAACCCTTTTTTCAGCCATTTCTTTCAGAAGCGATCAACCTTGGTTTACACCAGCTTGCATTTCAGTGTTAATAGTATCAGTCTAACGAGCTTTAATTAACAGAAGATGCTCCTCTAAAGAAATCACAGGACTATATTAACAGTGCATTCGCTAGAGTCTTTTGCTGGTTGAGAGACAGCCAAGGGGATTTCACATTGCCAGTGGATAGTAATGCCTACTAGGTTAGGAATTACTAAATGCCTACCAGGTTAGGAATTACTACCTGCTGCTACCCAGACTACCTGCTGACGTCTGAGTACACACATGTCCATGCAATGATGAGTTCTGGTAGTAAGAAGCCATAAAAAGGATGGGAAAAGCCATCACAGGGGAACTGCATTGCCACTGTCTGTGAAATACTTCAGCAGAGCATTTGAATTAAAGGCAACAATTTAATTATAGGTAAATTAAAACAATTAAAAATTAGTTTCTTGTGGCTTGGCAAAAGCTACTTAAGAGTTCTGAACTATTTTCCTTTTTTCTCAGGTAATTATCTTAATCCCTCACTGGTGTAAATATAAGATATACTCTTCTACATTGATCTTCAACTCCAAAGAAACTCATTCATGCTGCAGTCTTTTTCTTCATTATAATTCTGGGTTTGCCATAGCAAAAGGTTCCTCTCCCTCAAGCTCTCCCAGAGCCAGGATGTCTGCCCACCGCAGTGGTCACCAGCCTTTGCACAGGCTGGGGCAGGGTGAAGGCTCCATCACCTGGGGGGGAACCCCCACCTCAACGACACTGACCAAGCCCATACAGCCCTTGTATACCCCAGCACCCACAACCGATGTACGAGTGATGGTAAAGGTTACACCCCACCTAGACCCCTACCACCCGCTCATGGACCCATCCATGAATCAATTTTAACCCTTTTTCCCCCTAGACGCCACCTGACCCCGCAACAACAACCAGAACCTCCTTCCCTGATGCGCAAAGAGCACTTCTTTACCTCTATTTTTAACTCATACCTTTAATTTTTTTCTCCTGGTCATGCAAACCAGCAAGATCTCCAATACTGGACCAAAGATGAGGAACAACAGATAACACCAAACCCAAACCTGAGTCACAATTTACCAAGCCCACCTGGGTGATCTGGCCCCACGGCATCTCCCTGGGGCTCTAATCTCACACCTTAGACATAACCTGAAAAAAACCCACGGCTTTGCCATTACACAGAAATCACTGAAAAGCACTAGTATCTTTCTTGCCTCATCAAATAAGATTTAAAGTTGAGAAAAGCATAAGTTGGTTTATTTTGTTATAAAAAAAAAATAAGACCTGGTATTCTTCAGCTGTTCCAGCTCTGCAGTCTTTCCAGGCACTGCTCACTGATGGATTCTAGCAAGTCCTTCCCATTGAGTGGATCATTATTATTCACGCAGTATGGTGAAGGAAGTCGTCAAGGCTACACTTTTCAATCTCTAGTGTCAAAAAGTTGGATAAACTCAGGAGTGCTGAGGGCTGGCAGCTCCTCTTTAGAGAAGCTTTTTATGCAGCTGAAATGGGAACTACACTGCCTGTCAGCCTGGGATTTCTGGACTGTGTGATTTGGGCAAACCCATGATGGGAGCCTCAATCATCTGGGTTAGACCAAAAAACAGCCTGGAACAATTCTTAAATGCTCAGAACAGAATGAATCCAAATGGTGGCATGAGCTCCCAGTAAAAATATGGGGGGGGATTGCTCATTTTTGGGCTGCAGCTGTTCCTGTCTGCCCAGGCATGGAGCAGGACCACGCTGCCTCACCACTGTAAAAAAAAAACCAGAATAAAGTGCTACACGTATCTGCTACCCATGTGCCTCCTTTTTTTTTCCCAGCCTTCAGGTGTATTTGGCATATTGTTTGGGTATCCATAGCAGTTATTGTAAGAATGAGGCTATAATTTTTAAGACAGTCTCATTTATGAAAAGCTGGAAAAGAGACAAGTCAAAATAGAGAACATAAAATACCCAGTAGCTAATTTGCAATCTTTTATTTCTGGATCTTAGATGCATTTGCTTCATAACAATAATATATTCTCTGCTCCTTTCTTTCCCCCATTTTCAATTTCCTGGGTTACTAAAGTTGAAAAATTCATTACTGAAAGATCTTTGCATCCATAACTCAGGACATAGAGCTTCTTTTCAAACCTGGCAATAAAGCCTCATTTATAGCTGAGAAAGAGTTAAGGCTGGTTAGATCAAACACCAACCTAATCCCACTGAAAGAAACAATGTTGCAAAAGCAATTGCTTGTTAGTAATCACCACCTAGCTGCAGCCCAGCATACTGCTGCCTTTGAGGAGCACCATGCCATGTCAAAGGAGACCCACTGATCGAAAATACCTGGGAAAACCAGAGGAATCCATTTGTGCTTAAAATGCATCATCCAGCAAAGGAGCTGGCAGGAGGCAAACTTGCCCATGATATTGGAGGAACCCAATGCGCTCTGGGCTTGGGTGAATCAAGAATACAAAAAAAGCCACCTCAATAGTTTTTCTTCATTTTTAAAGATTACGTTTAACCTAGATGGGGAAACATCACTGGCATGTAAACCAAGACCAAGGTTTACTCTAGCTCTAGTTCAAAGGAATCTATTTATACTCAAAGGTGTAAGGGCAGAAACTGCTACCAACCTGTAGTGTAGCAGGTACCTTTCACCTCCCTCCCTGGCATGCAAACCTTGTCTACACCACTTCTCGCTGCTGGCACAGATAATGCAGCATTTCCAGACTAAATTTGTGTCTATTCTTCTGCCAAACACAAAAAAAAACCCGGAATTTTGTCTTTTTCTCCCCACCCACCCCCCTTTGATTTTCTGTGCATACATCAATAACTAGCACTGGCATTGAGTGTAAATACTGTCCCTACACCTATTTTGACAGTTAGGATAATATAACCACAACATTTTGCTAGCTATATCACCACTCTGAATGTTTTTGCCTAGTGACTGTCTTATTGAGTGATGGCAAGAGAAACAGTCTTAACAGAAGTGACATCACACCATGATTTTCTCCCCTCCTGTTTCTTCTGAAGTATTGAGATTAGAATAAATCCACCTCCCTGTTGATTTCAGTGGGACAGACAGAAAAAAAGAGGGCACAATGGTGCAATAATTACCATTTCAGCTTGTTTAGACACATGCACACACTGACACACGTACTTGCACACTTTCTTTTCTTCCCCCAGAAGTCTTCTGAAACAGGCAACCAGCTTGGTCTACGTCTGGAAGGTCAGTTGCTTAATGATACTTGCTTAATTGCAATTCATTACATCTCAGCGCTATGTAAATTATTACTCTCCTGCTTGAAACAGGACAAAAGGGTTTAGTAATCCTTTGCACCGAAGTGAACAAAGTTGAGTTCTGCTAGTTGGGGCTGCAGCTCAGGTCTGTGTCTCTGTTCCTGAAGGGCTTGGGGAACCAGTGTGTTTCCACATCCTCTGCAGCCACTCTTGCTTGGCTCGAGCATCCCGCCAGCCCTGCCCTTCCTCAAATATGCAGGACTTCTGTTCTTCAAGAAAATGACTATTTTTAGCTCATGAAATACAGTATAAATCACCGTGAAGGTCAATGCTTGTTAATTACCCATGTCTAAGTCCCAATTTAATGTGCACTAACAGAGAGTTTTCCAAATAATAATGCCTTCTCCCTTGCTGCACTACAGTCATAAAATATACATTAAAGAGGCCTTCTTTTAGGAGAGCAGGTGCTGAGACTAAGCACTGACAAAAAGGCACTTCTGGGGTGTGAAATATGTTATTGAATTAGCAGCAAATGCATTAGTAAGGTCTGGGTTATGCTTCGAATGTCTAAGATGCGTGCAGCCATGCCAACGCCCCCCTCACCCTTTCAGCCCATCTTCAGGGTGCACATTTCACTTGTCGCCTGCTGAACACAACATGGGCACAGAAAGGGGCACAGACAAAGCATTGTGAAGAAGGATTAGAGGTTGTTGGGATGGTTTGAAGGAAATGGACCGTGAGGAAAAATGAAGGTTATGTTATATGTACGGAGAAGGTGAAACTATCAGCGTGCAAGGGGAGACTGGTCCCTGACGCCCTTGTTGCAGCAAGTCAGAGATACAGGATCTGTTCCCAGCTCAACAGCCGACTTCAGGCAAGTAAATTATCCTTCCATAAAATCCAATGTCTCCAAAATGCCATTTAAAAAGAAAACCAACTTTTAAGGCGGCTAAATGAAAGCAATGCCATTGTCTATCACATCATCTAGAAACCCCAAGCAGTTAAAGCCAGGGAAATGAATAGTTAATGATATCATAAATCTTACGCTGCCACATAAACATAAACACTTTTTTTTTTGTCATGTGTAAAGGAATAAATGTTTTATCACCCCTTAACTCTGCCACATTGAATTATTTCCCAACCATTATTACTATTTTGAGGCAAGTATGTATTTCCTCCAAAGAAGGAATGAGTTACCCCGTTAGGTATTTGTGAATGGACAGAGTATCTTCATCGAAGTTCTTCTGTGGAAATTTAGCCCTGTCCAACATAAGACTGAACAGGAACGTGTCTGACAAGAGCGACTGGAAGTTGAAAGAGAGATTCCCTGGCCATTTAGGAGGTGAGACAAGAGAGAACAACACAGGTTCACAGATGCGCACTTCTTGCCTGTGCCAGAGAAGAAGAGGAGATGACAACTTGGGTGGAAAGAAAGAGCTTGGGGGGTTCTCCCTTGTAATACCTCACAGTGCTCAGTAGCAAGAAATGCCTACAGACAGGTGGTTTGCCTGTAAAACTGGGGAAAAAAAAACCAACCCACATCTGTGTATTTCTTAGGCTAAACTCAAAAGAGGTGACCAGTTTTCGGAGCCCTCAGGAGTAGGCACACCTCTCTGCTACAGCTGCTGCATCCCGGGGGCTGAGTGGTACCCAAAGGACTGCAGAGACAGAAAGGATGCGTCTAAGCTACTGGCAACCAGAACAAAAACCGTGAGATCCCATTTCCACGATGGTGCAAAAGAAAGGGCCTGGCCAGGAGAGCAGAGGAAAGAATTTCACAGCTATGATTTCCTCTTTCTGCCTGGAAAGGGCACGCTCCCTTTCTGGGGGAGCACTGGCTTCATCACTCACTTCCACGTTCAGGGCATGTCACGTGCAACTTCCTGAGGCTGCACAGAGAAAATCTTACCACCTTTGTAAAACGCTTTGAAATCTGAGTGAAAACTATTATTTAAGTGCAAAATATTATTACAGTGAAGATCAGCATGTAGAATGCTGCTGGGGAAAGGGGTGTGACATTACTATTAATAATTAGGCAGAAAAACACAGAGGAAATGGATTGTAAATAAAAAAGGAAAGAAAGAAACAAAAAAAAGGATAAATTAAGCTTAACTAGCAGAAAAACCCTTTCAGAGAGCATTTGCTATGGTGTCTAAACCAACAAAGTAGATCTGATCTTAGCTACTAATTCAGTGTGCATCACTTGGACCCTTTTCTCAATGTCTTTATCTGCAAAATACAGGCTAATAATTGTTATGGATTTTTGATAGGCACAAGTATCAATACAACAGCTAGCTTTGATTTACTGTCACGTATACTTTTGCATTTCCCTAAAGTGCTCTCGGTTCTTTGTGTGAAAGAGCTGCTGCAGAGGTGCAAAGTATTATTAGTGTGCTGCTGCGGGCATTTCGGGCGAGCGGGAGTCAGATTCAAATACTCACAGAGTTCAAGATCTGATCCGTTTATTGTACAAACCAGGTAGACTTTTATAAGGCATTCTATAAGCGTGCAATAATGTGGTTGGCTATTTTACAAGCGTATAATAATATGATTGGTTAACAATTGTTTACTGGGAAGATTTCTGTTTCTGCTTGTTCTGGCATGTAGGCTCCTTTCTGCAGTTTCCCAGCTCCTCTTATCACGTCCCGTTGGCCTTGGTTTTGAGCAAACATCTGCAATTTGCTCCTTTTTCTTCATCCCACTGTTCTGGCCGTAACCTCGTCTTATTTCTTCAGTATTTTTCCACTTGCTTCAGAGTTCAGTATAATCATTCAATACAGCAAGAGCCCCAACACCTCCCCCTTTCTTTTTAAATACAGCATTAATACTGCGTTCCACACAGCTCTGAAAACATTGTAAAAGGCAAGGCACTAAAAGTAACAAAAGAATAACAAACAACAATATAGACAGACCTTGTTTCAATAAATCCCTCAACCACCCTCAATTCTTGTTGAGGTAAATAAATTGATACATTTAAACGGTAAATCAACTGTTGCAAAAAATACGTATTTTTAACAAGTGTAGTATTCCACCAGGTACAGTTATCTCCAAGGCCATGATTCATGTCATTATACTTCTTATCTAACCAGGCCAAATATGATTGATTTATAGCCGTATAGTTTACTCCCAAAGGCTCAAAAGCTAGTTCAAAGCAGAAACGCATTTCTTGTAGGTGACATCTGAAGCACTTTTTTTTCCTTTTTTTTTTTTCCTTTTTTTTTCTTTTTTTTTCTTTCTTTTTTTTCTTTTTTTTCTTTTTTTTCTTTTTCTTTTTTTTTTCTTTTTTTTTTCTTTTTTTTTCTTTCTTTTTTTTTTTCTCTTTTTTTTTCTCTCTCTTTTTTTTTTTTTCCTTTTTTTTTTTTTTTTTTTTTTTTTGGGGGGGGGGGGGGGAGGGGTTTGTAATCAAGTCCGTATTTTTCCTTGAGAAGCTTAAGCTGTTCCTCTTGTTTCAGGAGAGTTTCCAACTCTGATTTGTCAAATAGGTCCGTATTTCCCAAAAATATCATACGTTTCCTCCGCTGTGATTTTATACGGCAGGTTCCGAATATAAAGGATCCCATTGACCTCTGGGGGCAACCAGATGTTAGCTCGCTTGGCCGCTTGCATCGCCATGGCGCCGATCGGAGGGGGGGGGGGGGGTGCCGCCTTGGAGAGAAACCGCGGCCGGGACGGGGCCTGCCGGGCCGCACGCCGCCGCTCGCCGCTTGTTCCTTTTCAGGACACCAGGGTGGTAATTGCGCGACCATACCCCGTACAGCTCGATACGTGCAAGCCAAAGTCTTTACCCCCTTAGTCCCAACTTGCACAGATTCCCATAAGTCCTCTCCTACTTTCTTCCATGTTTCATTATTATATACATCTTGCGTAGAAGCAAGGTAACCACGGCGGCGACTCCAACATAGCAGATCAACTACTGCCTGCCGTGAGACTGGCGTTTCAGTTTTTTCTGCCAGTTTCATCAAACTGTCTACGGTTGCTTTTTCCACCACTGATGCAGTGATTCCCATCCTGCTTAAATTTCCTGACTCACCGGTCAGCCGTGCACGTTCCGCCTTTCTTCGGGCGCCCAGCTCTCTCTCCGCTGGCAGCAGGATCCTCGCCGGCTCCGCAGCTCGTAACACGATCCTTAATGAATCCTCCTGACCTTTTAACCGATCCTGTCGACCCTCATCGGATCACGTCGGGGGTCACCAGATGCTGCGGGCATTTCGGGCGAGCGGGAGTCAGATTCAAATACTCACAGAGTTCAAGATCTGATCCGTTTATTGTACAAACCAGGTAGACTTTTATAAGGCATTCTATAAGCGTGCAATAATGTGGTTGGCTATTTTACAAGCGTATAATAATATGATTGGTTAACAATTGTTTACTGGGAAGATTTCTGTTTCTGCTTGTTCTGGCATGTAGGCTCCTTTCTGCAGTTTCCCAGCTCCTCTTATCACGTCCCGTTGGCCTTGGTTTTGAGCAAACATCTGCAATTTGCTCCTTTTTCTTCATCCCACTGTTCTGGCCGTAACCTCGTCTTATTTCTTCAGTATTTTTCCACTTGCTTCAGAGTTCAGTATAATCATTCAATACAGCAAGAGCCCCAACAGTGTGCAGAACATTTCAAACGTGATACAATAAAACTTGGGGCTAGCAAACCAGTTCCCAGAAAAGCGAGCCTTTACAACAAAATTACATCAACTAATGAACTCCCCACAAAAAAGAAATAATTGGATTGACAGATGACTTCATATGAAGGAGTGGAGCACCAGAGTCAGTCAGGTGAAGTCCATACTCTCCCAAGCATATAATACAGATGCCACAGATCTCTATGTAGTGCATAGTTAACTATTAATACTAACTATATTGAGAATTTTGCAGTACAAAGAGGCTCTGCATAACTTTTTTATAAGGTGACCAAGCCATCCAGCTAAAATTATACAAGACAAGCCCTTCCAAGCTCCTTTTGAAGCACTGCCAGGTGTCACGTAGGTACCATCATGATTCTTTCCATGTATTAGGTGCCGAATTGGAACCAGAGGACCAGAGCAGGCACCTGTAGCATTAAGGATAAATACCTGAACCTTGTAGGTCCAAAACTGAAAGGTCCTGCAGGTTAATGTTTTCCAACATCTGGAAGGTTCGCACAATCATCATCACGTTGTGAACAGTCCCTACTGCACCGCCACAATTCATCCACTCCCCAAGCCTTTCCCTGCCTATAATCAGGTCAATTCCACTTATATTGAGACAAATAATTGCTATTTAAGGGCTTTGTCTCTGCGGTTCCCTATAAGTTTTAAACAAGTGGACTCCCTCCAGTCCCCAGAACGTCTTGTAGGCTGTGCAAACCATAAGCACACATGCATCCAGGGTGTGCATGCTCAGAAAAGCAGGAAAATGGTGCCAACCAGCATGTTTTCCTCCCTGGTGACCTTTCCCAGGAAAACTGTGTTTCTAGTAGCCCCTCAAAGAGATTTCAGCCCAGACTCTCAGCAGCACCTCATCTACTTGGTCATCCAGGGCCTCTCATGGCACAACTTGCTTTTCCAATGAAAGCCTTCTTCCCTTTTCTGGATGCTTTGCACTTTCCCGAGGCTTCCAAGGACTATGTGGAGCCACACAAGGCTATAACTCATATGATGAAGTCCAACCCCATTAGCTTATGTGATACGAGGTTCCTTGACTATACCAGCCTATTGATTAGTTTGTCTCAAAATGCTGCCTCATTTATTACTGTTTGATTTAAGCAGATAGAGCGCGTCAGAAAGGTCACTTCACTAATTTTTATCCATTCCTAGCAAACAACACCCCCAATTCCATTACTACTATTTCCAAATCAATGCTGCTTTTGCTTTTCCCTTCTGAGCCTCTGGAGCATAGCTAGGATCAATGGTGCTTGTTCTGCCTTCGGTGTGTGAAACATTGCTCAGACACTGTTGCAGGGAAAGGCTGCTCCTCCACTTGCTGCTACAGCAGAGATGCCACCTCCCATCTACTCATGCAAACACAGGCAGCTAGATAATGAATGCCGTACTCAAATGCATTTGTTAGTGGTTTGATTCTCAGAACAGACTAAAATATTTCTGCTAGAAAGGTTTCATAGGGTTTTGTTTTGTTGTTGTTTTTTTCCCAAAAGCCTTAGGAAGTAACAAAACCAAACCCTTCCCCATCCCAAAACAGACACTGCCTGGATCCATTTTTCCAAAATGTATTAAATAACGACACCGGTGGAACACTCACCGTTCACAGAAGACACAATTGCCAGGCTGAGAAAAATAAGGAGTTGGAAAATGCATCACAATTTCAAAGCTCCATATTGGAAGTAAATTTTCAAACTTTCTGGCACAATTATCTTCCATCTCTACCCTTCTCATATCTAAACCAAACCCAATGTTCGGCTCTGGGCAATAAAAGCAGATTCAGGATATATGGGCTGTCCTCAGCTCTTGCAGGTGAGGAGGAAGAAGAGGGATTATTGTTGGGGCTCTTGCTGTATTGAATGATTATACTGAACTCTGAAGCAAGTGGAAAAATACTGAAGAAATAAGACGAGGTTACGGCCAGAACAGTGGGATGAAGAAAAAGGAGCAAATTGCAGATGTTGGCATAAAACCAAGGCCAACGGGACGTGATAAGAGGAGCTGGGAAACCGCAGAAAGGAGCCTACATGCCAGAACAAGCAGAAACAGAAATCTTCCCAGTAAACAATTGTTAACCAATCATATTATTATACGCTTGTAAAATAGCCAATCACATTATTGCACGCTTATAGAATGCCTTATAAAAGTCTACCTGGTTTGTACAATAAACGGATCAGATCTTGAACTCTGTGAGTATTTGAATCTGACTCCCGCTCGCCCGAAATGCCCGCAGCAGATTATCTCCATCACTGATCTGTTCCCTTTGCTTGGATGACAGTCTATTTTGATACACTACCTTCAATGTCATTTTCACTTGAAACCAGTAGAAAACCTCTCTGGCTTGTTCTTTAGTCCCCAAGTGGTATTTAAGAACCTGTTTTACCTCTGTGGTCAGAAGGGACTTGTTTTTTACCCAGACGGCCACTTGCACCTCAGGTTGGGGATGTTGCTCCCCTGCCTTCTCATCGAACGCCAGCAACACGTTAGCAGCTGCCCACCTCTTCCCAGCTCTCATCTGGGATTCAGGGATACAGCCCCAAGCCAAGCACACCTGGGTAGACCTTTTACCTCCCACCTGCTGGTGCAACCACCAGAGGGGAAGAGATGGGCAAACCCCTCTCTCCCTTACTCAGCCATTTATTAATTAACTTCTCATTAAAATAAAAGCTAATCAGGGTTACCTACGCTGAGTCAGAGGGCTCTTTAACCACCAGCCAAGAAATCTAGGGAATTCCTAGCATCTTCTTCTGAGCACTAAATGTAACCGCTATCACATACCAAATTCCCATCCCAGTTCACCTCTCTCAGTCCATTAAATGCCACAGCTTTGCTGCCAGCCAGTGCCAAAATCCAGGTTCTCTTCCCACTGGTGCCGGGGCTCCAGCTGCCTCCCTCTCCCTGGATCCTACCGGCACCTTTCAGCTCCACATTGGCTTTTACTGGCCACATTTTTCCCTTCAGCCCCTTTTCATCCCAAATGTGAACCCGTCACTGTGGGTGACACTCAGAGAAAGGCTTCATTTAATATATATATTCTACCAGTGCTATATAAATTACATGAACTTTTGGGGGATCTGAAGTTAATTACATACACAAGCCAACATATGCTGAGAAGACAGCAATCCAGGTATGCAAAATATCCGTAACTTCATGTATATGGGTCTTCTAGGGGTATTTTCTGGAGAACTGGGAATTTTCTATGAAAGGAGCTCAACTGGAGCTTCTTTGTGAGCAGAAGAAGGAGAGGAGGCACGTGGGGCCGAGCCACAGGCAGCAGGATCAGTCCATGACTGTGAAAAGCAATGAGAGAGCAAAGCTCCCTCCACCGTTGTTCAACTAAATAGCATAAAACCCCAAACAAAAAAAAATATCTAGCTGCATTCCCACCCGTGGCAAGCTGTTGCTCCAGGGCTCATGTCCAGCAACTGAGCTGACAAGTAGCTCCTATTGATGCCAGCACACACAGTCATACACACACGTGTGCGCACACACACCACACACACCACACACACCACACACACACACAGAGTAGCTGAGCTAATTGGCCGGCTCTGCTACTCTGTGCAGACAGCAGCTGCACGGGTAATGGTGTTACCTTAATCAGATGTTATAAATCTTCCGATTGGAAACAATTGAAAGTATTTAGTCGGAATAAAACACGCTCTCTTCACCTCCATCCTACGCACGCACTCCCCGACTCCAACGGCAGCACCAGCCCTTATGAAAGCTGCAACACGGAAAACCAAATGCAGGTGTGGCGAGGAGGTGCAGTTCTTGCTCTTTATGCTGCCGTGCCCTCACCCTGCCACCACAAAATGCTTCACAGGGTTACTGCCGAATAATGCCATTGCAGAGTCAAGTAACTGGAGAGGGAGAGAGAAAAGCAAGAGAAGCGCCGCCGTTGCGGTGATGCTGTGATCATGGTAGAAGCTGCAGGGAAGGAAGAAGCCAGGCAGCTGTTCTCCCCAGCAGAAAGTTGGGGGAAGATGGTCACCACTGTCATGGGACTGCACGGGCTGAGGCTGGGGGCAGAGATGGGGCAGAACGGGATGGCTGTGGCACTGGGGCTGTTGCAAACAAAGGCAGCCGGTGGGAAGATGCTAAAAGGAGGCAGCACCGATGCACATGGAGAGAAAACCAGAAAGGGATAAGAAGTGGAAAAGGTCACTCATACGAGACACAGTGGTTCACCTCACTTCATGGTGCCCCTTTGACAAGGAGCTGGGTCACCCTCTGCTCCCTGCCAGCACCAAGGGGAAGCCAGCACCACTCACCACCACAACAGCGGCGCCTGCACACCCTCAATTTCTGCATCTTCATCGTCCCGGAGCTCCTTAGACCGTTTATATATCCTCCAGGAGCACACCTGACCCTGACAAAAAATACTAGTTAGGGATCCATAAAGCTATGGATCCTTCTTCTTCTTATCTCTATCTCCTGATGTCACACCTGCTTTTCCAAAACAGCCCTCTAACACCATCTTGCATCACTGTAAAAGAACGGGTGCAGCTGAAGGAAGAAACTGCTGCGTTTGTGAGATACTTTAAATAGCAAAATAACAAACCGCTCAGAAACATCCATGGCAGACTACGACGGCGTGACACTCATGCCACAGTATGACAGCAAGACACACGCTGACTATCAGCACTTATTGCTCGCCTTTGATCGCTCCCCACCCCTCACTACTTTTCTACATTGATTTTACTACAAACTGCAGGCTTTCCCTCTTCTATGTGCAAAAAACCCCTCCAACCAAGTAAGCAGCACAAAACTTTAACCGTGGGCCGGGCCCACGGTAGTTGAAGTGCTGCTGTGGCTTTGATGCCTTCTCCAGCAGGTACCACCAAAGGCACCCTTGATCACCCCCCTGCAGCTGAGGAACCGCACATCTTCCAGCCTTTTATTAACCTGCTACTGCAAGGACAGGAAGATCAAATACCTGAAACAGGAAGGCCATGGCAAGGAAGAACATTATTCTGGCAGAATGAAGGATGTTTATTCCCTTTCCGTCACCTGAGCACTGTGTGATACACCAGGCACGGCTCCGGCCTCCTTGGAACACAACTGTGGTGTAGAAGTTCTCAGCTGCTGTCAGTGTTCATCAACCCCCCTCCTGAAAATGCAAAGTATGTCCTCCTGGACGTATTTTTTCTTTTGTTTTTGTTCCTGAGGACCAGTGGAGTCATAGCGTAGTTTGGATGCCAGGAAAGAGAACTGTCTTTTAAACATGAGTTGGGGAATTAATATTTAAAATGAGTGATGGAACTAAACAGACCAGGGACCAAACGATGCGTTCCATCACACTGCTCTCCACGACCTCCCAATTCTCTAACTTGCATCCTGCCAAGGAAGCTGGAGTCACACCAGAAACAGACTCCAATGCAATACAGAACAAGCCAGACAGCAGGAACATGGACACAAACATGACTGTGGGGTCAGGCTTGAAGCTGCAAGTTTTAGGGACAGCTTTCCCATATGGATAGACCACCCAAGCAGCTAAATACTAATTAGGCCATGATTAAATTTGCTATTTTGATGTGTTTCACCATGTGACACGCTATTTTAGCAGCACTATGACATCAAAGTGGGCAAAAGCACAGAAAATTTCCAGCATCTGGGTACCACTCAGAAGTTCTCAGCTCAAAAATCCCCTACCACATCACACAAAAGCACATCTGCCCCACTGCAGTAGTCCATATTTTGCTTTAATTTCAACCTCCATCACTTGTATTATCTTCTCCTCTCGTCATTTGTTTCCCTCTAGGTTTAATTTTCCTTTTGCTGGTTGCTCTCTGTGTTGATACAGCACCTGTTGTTATAAATCATTAAAGTTTGACTACACTGTTAATATTGGTATTCATGTGGAGTTGACACTTTAATAGCATCCACATGCAGAGATGCAGCATAGAGATTTACTAATGGTTTGTGTTACCTTTGTTAACATGATTGCTCCTCATTTAACTACAAACCTTAAGACATTTGCCGGTGTGGAGCTCCTGTCATTAGGTGGAGCAATATCAATATTTCAGCGCAGTGAATTACATGCCCAAAATTCAGCATAATTAACAATATATCTACCCAAACCCTGCCATCCATCACGTCACACGCGTGTTTACCTGGGACATCTGCTCCTGCCACTTTACAGAATCCCTCCTAAGTTCTTTTTGCCCTGGTGACAAGAAAATGTTTCACACCGGTGGGGTTATTCGATATTGCTTGCTGTGCAGCTATTGCCTGTCTAATGGATCGTTTCTTCTCCCCTGCTTTCCTCCAGCCGCTCATGGCACAGCCAGTGTTTCGTCCTGATTTAGCACACAACGTTTTTACATGGAGAATCGCTATTTCCAATGTATGTGTTCTTTAGCCTACAACCCAACGCCGTGCTTGCCTCTAGGCATTCCAACAACACAAGCAAACGACAGCCAGCAATTCTGTCTCGACCCAACTCGGTATAAGCCTGGCCCTGCTTTGCATGAGCAAAATCAAAGAAGAAACCCCCAGATTTGGCTGTTCACGTGCACAAACAGGACCTCACTCAAGTCTTGTTCAGGTCGTGCAGCCCCTGGCTGAATAACCCCCCCTGGCACACAGCTTCCTTTCACTGATAGTGGTACGGGGCAAAAAAGTTCCTTAAAATCTTCGCCATTTTATCTTATTCTTCTCTGCCAGCAATCCCACTCATTTCCAGCAACAGCCACCAAGTTGGATGTGTGGCACCAGGTCCCAGACCTTCACACATGAGGTCCCACATCCACGCAAAGACAGCAGGGTTACCGTACCTAGTGATCCGAGACAACCCTCAACATTATTTTAAAGACAGCTACTACCTGGTTCAGTTTTAAATGACAAAGGCAATAGATTTGCAACAAGTTTACATTAGGAAATGACTCTACAATTCCATTTATCTCATCACACAGGATACTCTCTGGGTCTCAGCCTGAAATCACCTGCACCTTAGATCTTACTTGTAGCATTACCAGGATTTCTTTTCTCTCCTCGTGGATTTTGAAACTCTTTAGATATCTTGATCACTTTATAAGTTGGAAAGCAACACATAGGAAAGCTGCCCTGGCTTCAGAAGCTCCTCATCCCAGCCAGACAGTACTCTCACACTCTCAAAGCCTGCATGTTTCTACAGCACACATAAAACACCCAAAAAGCCACAGCTTTCCTGGACGATGCCGTTGCAATGAATTGTTGTGCTAAGTTCCACCAATGCACAAATGTCATGCTTTCTCCCTAAGATGATCCTTTCTTTGCATAATCCCAGTGGTAACCTCATTCCGGTATGGCTAAAGGGCAGATATCGATCTGCTGCGCTAACACAGCTTACCAGTGCATTTGCTTGAGATTGATTCTCCCACTGGGGGAATAACGTCCTTAATTTGTAATTTATTTATTTAGCTTTCACGGTTTTAGTCAAGAGGCTTCATCACTGGGCTCAGAGGGTGCAGGGCAGGAGCGTAGCAGCTGCTTGCTATTCCTCTCATGTCTCTGCAAACATCTTTGGAAAGATGTTCTTTGCTAACGGGATGCAGCACTGTCTATGCACCACAAGGTGCAGTGGAGAGGAGACAATTAGTACCAGGACAAATGAAGGCTGTAAAGCTAAGTGTCTTGCTTTTGGTGCAAGACACTGTCAGCAGTGTGCTTGTGATGAACACAGAGAGGTTCTTCCACTCCCAGTACGCATTTGGAAAGCACAGATGGGGATGTGGCGTTTCCCACGGGCTCCACTGCATGGTCACACCAGCAGACAGCTTTGCAAAGAGCCCACGGTGCCTTGTCCTGCTCTCCAGGGAAAATCTGGAGAAGAAAACGAGATGGTGGATGTCAATCGCCCTCCCAAATCCATCCCCACCCAGGGCACTCTTTATAACCTGATCCAAGACAGTAAGAGCAGAAAGCACTGAGTATGTCAGCGGGTTTTGGATGTGTCTTTTTCTTTTCTTTCCCTTGTTTAGTCTTTATTGCCTTCAGAATTCAGCTACCAAAAAAAAAAGTGCATCCATCTTAGCCAGAAAGAGAAACATATTCTCCTCATAGCATTTTGTTCCCAGAAGAAAATGAACCATATCTTGACTGTCAGGTAGCAATGAAGCTCAGAAACTAAGATCCAGACTCAGCCAAAAAGGAGGAGGTTTTGCAGTTAGCAGCAGCAGCCGCCTGTCTCGGAATTTGATTTAAAAAAGAAAGTAATATTCAGATTCGGTTTACAAAATCTGGATGTAATACAGACAGTCAATGAAACAGCAAAACTTTCCCCCTACTTAATCCTGCCATTGCTCAGGGTTCCTTCTGGAGCTTCCTATCCCAGCTGAAGACAGTTGGCTTTCGACTAAAATCTCTTTTCCAAGGTGCCTCCAGAAGCTCCGTGGGGAATCTGAAGCTCTTCACTTCCCCCTACGCAGCCCAACCTTATCTCATTGCTGCATATGGAGCAATCACTCCGTATCCTTTTAATCCAAGGGGAACATACAAAAAGACTAAGGCTGGAGGCTGGGAAGGGCCCGTGGAGATCCTGTGGTCCAACCCTGCCCAGAGCACGGATGAAGCCAGGCAGGGCGATGAGGTCGGCTCGCTAAGCACCATGACACAACCCAACGACCCAGGCAAGCGCAGAGCAAGGAGGCTCCTGCATCTTCTGGTTGGAAGGAAAATGGGGAAAACAAAAACAGTGGGAAGAGGGTGGATGGGGGCAGGAAGGTCCAAAGCCTTAAAACCCAACCTCAGCGACAGCGTGTGCCCTTCCAAAAGTGCCTGTGCTGTCACGTTCACCTTGTCACACTCATCTCGTCACATCTAAGCCAGCTGAGCCCCAGTAATCCCTCTGATGTTTTTTTTTTTAACGTGTACAGACCCCCCCCCATTGCAAAGCCAACTTTTCTATGTGACAGAACCTAACTGGGACATTTCTCATGCCTATTACGGGCAAATCTGGCTTTGGGAGTCACTGTTAGCCAGGGTTTGTTTTCTTTCCCACAGGCAAAGGTATTTCAAGTTCAAATTGAGTTTGTGGCAGAGCTGTAAATTATGATTACTTAAACATCTGTTATTTAAATACAGCCATTAATGCTATCTGTGCAAATTAATCCTACCTTTTATTATGTTCTGAGGAGACAATTTATACACTAGTCCTTTTCAATCAAATTCCAATAAATATTAGAAGAACAGAAGATGGAAAAGCTCAACACAATCTGCCTTTTTTATAAAATATGGCAATTTTTATTGTGTATTATTTTATCTATTTATTTATTTATTTATTTATTGTGTATAAAAATATATATGTAGTTTTATCATGAATCTAAATTTATTTTTGTCTGGGTCGCAAGGCACTTTTTGTTGATGCCATAAAGCAGCTAAGTAAAAACACCTAAAAATTTAGATCTGACGCCTTAGTGTTATACAGACATATCTCCCTTTGTTGGCAAACATCTTCTTGACCTTCATTAACGCCCATAAATTATTATTTTTTTTTACTGCAGTGATTAAATCTCTTGGTACTCTGCAGAACTGTTAATGAATGGAGGCTGTGGGAGGGAGCCACCTCCACTGAAACGTGCTACTATCTCAGGCATCTCTCGAGGTACTTGAAAACCATCAGGACACACACCGATAATATAAGCTGCCTGGATGCATGATCTTATTTGCACTGGCAGGAAAAAGAAAGACTGAGAATCCAGTGACGCTGCTCTCAAATTTGGCAACACATTTAAGAGCTCTCGGCTTGTTTTGTTTCTCCTCCGAGCACATGCTCACGGACCACAAAGGGAGAACGGCGTAACGGAGCCAGAGACGGTGCATTTGCAACAGGGTTGCTTCTCCGTGTCATACTGCTTTATTCCTTGCATTGTGTTACCAGCAAGTGATCCTGGCCTACGCAGGTCCCACACACAGAAGGGGGATCCATCTCACTGCACGCAACCTCGGCATGGGTCTTCCCCATGGGCTTTGAGGGATCAATCCAGCAAACTCAGCAGGGAATCAAGTGGTCTCCTCTAATATTCGCCCATGAGTAGTCAACCTCTGCTCGAGTTTCCAGCCGTTCTCCCCACCTGCCTCTGGAGCAGAACGAGCTGGTGAGCTGCCAGGCTGGTGTCCAGGAGGTCGGTGCACAGCACCAGGTGCACAGCACCAGGGAGGTGTGCAGCTCTGTGCCCAACCATAGCTCTGTATCCATTCCCCTACCACCACGACCTGGCACCTCTTACAATTACTTCGGTTGCCTTGTGAGCTCTTCAGCGAAGGGTAAGATGGCATCTATCAACACGGATATACGTCCCCCACGACACCCACGAGCCCAGCTAATCACCAAGCTAATTACCAAGCTAATCACCAAGCTATTCCAGTGCATAAGAGATGTGGCTTTGCAACAGCCCATCCCACATCTCAGCTGCTTCAGCACCAAATAAAAAGAAAGTCCAGCTATGGACTCCACATACTAAAACACAATTTAAAAATAACAAGTGACCCTTCCTTGCTTTTCAAATTAGCACCTTGGTTCTAGGAGCCTGGTGAAGGTTACAATGGCAAGCTGCACTGTGGGTTTTTTTATGTTCCCTAACAGGAGGTTTATCATCAATTCTCTTCATTTAAGTCTGAACACACAAAGCCTATTTAGTTCTAGGGGAAAAAAAAAAGGGGGTTGAAGAAAAGCCTTTAATTCTTCTGGTGTCCCACAGAAAGTTTCAGCAGTATGAAGAGAGACAGAGACTTTGCAGGAACACTGACTCGTAGACCTGCTGGGCAGAGGAATCAAACCATGTCTCATTTACTTTCACAAATTAGTTGGCTGAAGCAATGAAAGTAGAATAAATAGCATAAATGCATCACTAGTAACCTGCAGCAGGCGATATATGAACATGACGGAGTGTAACTCATTTATCATGGTCTTTAGTAGTGACCATGTACATTTCCATTTATCCACTGTTTAATTATGCACAGCAGCTCCTTTCCCATATATAGACATACCAAAGGCAGTCATTCAACATTTCTATAGTTTATGTCTTATTCCATTTCAGTTCTCTCTTGTCTTTACTAGAGTTTAAATGGGAGCTTTTGTTCATGCATCCAAACCTCTCTTTTTCTTTTTTCTTACAAAACGAGCCACCTGCCCCCCCCACCCCACCCCCAGCACATGCGTATCCCCTTCTCCATCCCCTAATCCCTACATATCCTGGTTGTCCCACATCTGGCTGCTGCTGAAACTTGGGGGGAATTTTGTCAGGTGCTTCACAGAGCGACAGGATGGGAATTGGAGTCTCTGAAGGGGATGTCTCTGACGCGTAGATGTGGCACTTAGGGACATGGTTTGGTGGTGAGCTTGGCAGTGCTGGGTTAGCAGCTGGACTCGATGAGCTGAAAGGTCTTTTCCAACCGAAATGATTCTATGAAAAGAGGCGAGGGAGGTAGATTTCCCAAGGTTTTTACCCTTGGGGAAGAGTCCTCAGTCATCTGCTGTGGTCTTAATTCCCCAGGCAAGAAAAGGGGGGAGCCAAGAGCACATCCCCATGCTCCCAGCACCCTTACGGCCAGCAAGGCAGGTCACCTCTCCTCCCTGGGCATGCACCTACTCCCCCAATATTTTCTTCCCATTGTGCTCCCTCTCGCTCACTCCTCCTCCCCCACCATCTCATTTTCTGTCTCACTCTGTCCCACACCTCCCCCACGTTCTTCTGGGTCTATTCTCCTCCCAGTATATAACTCACATTAATGTCAGCTGGAGTTATGCACACGTACGAAGGGGAGAATGGACCTCTTGGAGCGGAGCTAATTAAGCTCTTCTTTAGAAGTCAGAGCCTGTAATCTCCCAGACATCAGTAGCCTGCTGTCAATCAAGGTGCATCCTGGGCTGCCAGATTCATGCCTACCTGTTCGCTTCTGGGTTTCTGACAATTATAGATCGGCTGTGATGGGGGTGGGGAGGATGGCAGCCGTGCTGGATTCAGCCTCGGGTCTAGCAAAGCCTTAAAGCAGCCCCTTGAACGGTCCTTGATTTTTGAAAATGCCTTGAATATGCATATTGCCGGCTAAATTCTGACTCCAATCAAATCTGTGTAACTCTCCCAGTGCCAGTGAACTGCACTTATTGAAGGCAGCAACCTCCTGCTAGCAGGCATCAGAAGATGACATCGCCTTTGAAAAGCCATCTCAGTTTAAGGGGGAAAGACACTACCAAAGTATTTACTACTCAGTTCAAATTCAATTTATTTCTTCTCCATTCACCCACAGCCAGCCCAGCCTGCAAACCTCCCCACCACCAAGCTGCCATTGCTTCTACCCACACTGAGCAAAGCCATGCTGGGCTGGGACACCAACGGGACCCTCGCTCCCACCACCACCCACGGTACCTGAACCCTATGTTGTCCTGTCCATCAGTTCCAGGCCAGTAGGCTGGGCAAAACCTAAGGGTCCTGACACAGACAGTCCCTTTCAAGCACCTGGTAAGATGTCAGAGCCAGAGATGTTCAACAGGTCTTCAATTTTACATTTCTCTCTCAAATTCCTTCTCTGTTACACCATAAAACCAAAGCACCATCAGAGGCATGAACCACCCTGCAGCAACACACCATGCCACATGACCCAGCCATCACCAGCACCCTGCAAAACCTCTCCGCAGCTCCAGTCACCACCAAAACATTTCAGATTTGGAACCACAGGGAAAAAAGCTGCAGCCAATGCACTACAGGATACTGGACTGGACAACCACACCAGCTTTTTCTAGCCTCATATTCGGTGAAACCTAACTAAAAAAAATAAATGGTCTGCAAACATGAAAATTCAGCTGTAAAATCATTTAGTAACAAGCTGACAAGGAGATCACATTGAATACCATGGAATGGGAAGGAATGATTTTAGAAGTTATAAAACATCCCTTTGGTGATTACCCCAAAGTAATCCAGAAGGAAACGCACCGTAGTTTGCAATGATCTGCAAATACCCTGTTTTCATTTGCACTTTTTAGGGACACAAAACCTGCAGTATTTAAACCTCAGCTGCAAAGTGAAAGGCATAAATATTATATCAGATATACACTCTGTTTAATACAACTTAAGGAAAGGTGAAGGTCCAAGTGAAGCCCCTGGGGCTTAGAAGAGGAATACAAGAATTTAAAATGTGACTACCTCTTATACCAAAAAGCTCACCCTAGCTGTGAAAACACTGGTGCCCTCTTCCCTAAGGCGTTTACTGTGTTTCATTCTTCTCCTTACAGGGAATAGCATCACTCTCTAGCTTAGCGTGATATTCTGCAGAAATTTACAATGGAAAATAACCTAATAGTCTAAAACCACCTGATGGGAGAAAATCCACTGAGTTCAATTAATTGGTTCATTGTAACTGGCTCCAGATTTGTCAGTGTGATTAATCTGCATGATCAGTAGGCAGGTGGCTTGTGGGAACATGGATATCGGGTGATAGGAGTTATTTCCCTTTAGTGTCGAATGAAGAAATACAAAACACCAACAGAAAATCCAACCCAGCCTTACACTGTACCTGCCCCAGTACCAGTTAATTAAAAGTCACATGAACTCCCCTTCCCTTCTAGAAATCTCCCCCTTTTTGGCAAAACAACTTGATCTTTCAGCTGTCACAACTCATGGGAGGGGTGGGGGGTGGGGGGGTGGAAAGGTGGGGGGGTGGGGGAGGGACAGGGATGCAAACACCCTCCCTAACCGGGTACCATCCATTTTATTTTATGGCTCAATTTATTACCAGAAACCCACTCTTTATGCAATTTTCCACTTGACCTGAGATGTCCACAGGAGATGGATGCTAGGTATCCCAGATGCTCAGTCCCGGGCATAAGGCAAGTGACAGGGAAGGGGAGCATCTGCCCCAGGGGATCCTGGAAAAATCCCCTTTCCCTCCCGGACTTGCAGGAGTGGCTGGTAAATCAGAGCAGTGGCCAAGCTTGTCTCCAGGCTTCATTCACTTGTCACGTTCTCAGCTGCAACTCTCCAGCCTCTTCTCAGAATCTTACCTGCGTAGCCCTAAGCCACGGTCTTGAAAACAGCAAAAGTGATTGTGCTTTTTCATTTACAGCGGTGCTGTGAAATTAATTTAATTAGGGAGTGCCTTGTTATCCCTAGACTCAAGACAACACAGAAGTGCTTGGCCAAAAAAAAAAAAAAAAAGTGATTTCTTGACAACTGTCAGGATTTCATCCGCAGTTAGGTACCAAAGAGATGATTTCACCATTACTGACTAAGGTCTGGTTTGGGAATTTTTTTTTAATTCAATGCCTGGTACTTTGCAAAAGACAGCTGGTACCCATTCCTGGGATCCTGAAATGATCTCAAACAGCACAGAAAGTGCTCAACAGCTAATTAATTTCTGCTTTTAGATCAATCCAAAATCCTGATATCTAGCACATGTCTATAGACATGTTCCTGCATGGCCTGGGCACTATCAGGGACCCGAGCTGGGGTGCAGTGCCTCGCCACAGGCTCAGCACCCATGAGGGGCTGGCGGTGGAGCAGGGCAGCATCTCCATGGGCCTGGGCAGAGCCACCAGCACCAGGGTGCTGGGTTCCTAGTGCTGCAGAGGGGCTGCTGGGCTCTGCAGGGACTGCCGTGGGGAGGGGGGCGAGCAGCAAACCCCCCAGGCATGCAGGGAGCAGCAGGCAGCTCTTGAGAGCAGGGAAAGGGAAGCAGGGACCGTAGGAGCAAGGATGGATGCTCATCCACTTCATTTATCAATGTCAGATAGACCTCCAAGATTTAATACAGACATAAATAAACACAGATGTACACAAATAGCTTTCACCTAATATTAATATCTGCTATTAGTATCCGTTGCCTAATATCTGTGACTGAATTTGTATCTCTGTACAAACCAGTGCAACCCTTCCTCCTTCTGTTCCTCGGTGGGAGCCAGACCCAACCAAAATTACAACGGTAACCTCAAATTCATCAACTTGAGAGCTCTTAGGGGCTTGTGGGGGGGTCTGCTAATTTACAGCCATATTGTCCCAGAAACGTAGGTCAGGAAATGAATTCCTGTGAGAGAATAACACCGTGTAGGATACAAGAGCCTTGTATCCAGAATGAGTAATACTGAATATGTGAAATTATTTTGTTAATATTAAAAAAATATTTATTATAGGATTGGATATAATGTTAGAGCTCTGGCAGCAAAATCCTTCTACAATTAATTCTACTCAGAAAAAATGGCATTAAAACTTTATTTAATTTTTTTAAGCCTAAGATACAGAGATCATCACTGAGCACTTGTTCAGTTAATACAAGGCTTGATGATGAAATGACAAAAGTGCTGTAACTAATTAAACTCTAAAATTTTGTAATACGAGCCAAATTCAAGTCCTCCATCATTTGCCTTATTCATTAACGCATCTTGGGGGAAAAAAATACTCTAGGTTTCTGAAAACACTGTTAATACTCTTGTAACCTCTGGTTTTATTCTGACCTTTCTGCAGTAGCTGACTGGGTTATACATTTATTCACACAAATCAAGCCCTGGTACCTATGTCCCTCTGATAGTAACCCAGCATCTAAAAATCTCCCCAGGGTCCCTTACCTACCTACAGATAGCTATAAGCGTGTGACTGTGTGTGTGTGTATGTATATGTGGTTTTATCTACACCTATTTATCTGTACCCAAGTACCTCTGCATCAAATATAAAGTTCCAAAACGATATTTTGAACCAAGATGTTCATAAATGCAATCATCTCAGTGCCACACAGGATCTGGCAGGCACTGACATGTACCAGAGTGCTAATTCCGAGTATCTCCATTTGCAAACAGAGGCCAGTGACCTCAGCTCAGGTGAAAATGAAAATACAAGGGAGAAAACAGTCCTTTCTGCCTTCCAGCTCCTTGGTGAAATTAGCTTTTTTTCAGACAAGGGGATGTTTTGTGACCGAATCCTTCCAACTCAAATCAGATGCAACTTCAGAAACCCTCCTGAGCGCAAGGAAGCCCCAGCTGTCAATAGGAGCAGTGTGTTAAGACGGAAGATGCTCCAAGGGCCATGGACCCAGGGGGAAGGTGTTCCTCAAAACAGCCTGTCTGTACTCCCTGTTACGGACCTGATGGGTCATCTCTAGCTCTCAGGAAAGTCATCTACTGTTTTTCTACCGTAGAAACAGTTCCCGAGGTCACTCCAGCAAACCAGCACCCGGCACACACAGGTCCCAGCTGGGACTTCGCCAACAACTTCTCCACTGCTGATTTTATCACGGGGAATGGAGTCGTGTGATTTTTCCCGAGCGAAATCCAAAACTCCTTGTATCCTGTCCTCACCTGAATCTTTTTATCTAAGTTGAAGCACCTCCTCAGCAAAAGGACTCAGATATACAGAGAAGGACAGAGGCATCGGAGAAAACCAAAGGCTAATGAACACAATTAGCGCACCTCAGCTGTGCAATAAATAGGCTGTCCTGCCCCAAGACCACCCACTGGAAGGAGAAATGTTCAGCCATAATAAGCTGATGTATAATACAATTACTACACATAAAATTGGACCCAAAGCTTATTCATAAATCCTCTGGGAAGTACTTACGAAAATTGTAAGGGCCAAATCCTGCCATTCTTGTCAGGAAATAGGTCTCCTTGAAGCCACATAAGCTCTGAGTGACTGAGCTCTGCAGATCTTGGTCTCCAACTGCCTGCAAACTAATGATTCCTGCCTGAATCTATCCCAGTTATTGATTTCCAGTCTCCACACCCGCCTGTCCATCACTGCAATCAAGGTCCTGCTTAGAGGAGAGCAATTTATCGCTAACTCTCATAAGACAGGTGACACAAATTTAGGATCCTCATATACTTTCACCATCGCTCACTGAATAATACTGAATTGATTCGGATAGGTTTTCTTTTATCATTCTTCCCTTCTTGTCATTTTGTCCTCCATGATTTCCAATCTGCCCCATGACATAAACCTCAAAGTCAAAAAATCCGCGGCGCTCGTTGCTAAAGCTAATGCTGTCACCTGCATTAGACAAGTTGCTTATGCCTCTGATTTTTCACTCCTAGGGAAGGTTGGTTTATAAATCCAGATTTTCAGCAGCAAGATTCAATCACCTCTAAAGGGCCACAGGTACGCATGAGAGTCACAGGGTTTATTAGGGTAGGGACGTTGCCTAATCCTTACCCACATGTACATCAGTAATTCATAGAAAGAATTGCACACCCCCTGCCCCGACAATTATTCCCTGTCGGGTTCAGTTAAACAGCCGGTGAGATGTTTCACCATGACCACGGGGCACCAGGAGGTGTCTGCTCACCAGCCCTACCCCTCCTGATCCCCTGTGGTACCCTTCAGAGGGGCCATCAGATCCTGGGGAGTGGGGGTGAGGGGGTGGGGGGGGGATGGGTGTCCAGCTTCCTTCACTGCTCACTTAGGATGCAGAAGAGGATCTGCCAGGGAAATCTGTCCCTGTAATTTGATCACTAGCACCCATGTGATTGTGGTGAGAAGCCTGGGGCCAGCCTGCCTGGCTCGCTTGTGGCACTCACTTGACAGACAAGGTTTGCCTCTGGAGGTCTATAAAGTAACCTCATTTCTTCCAGTGACTAAAGAAGGAGCTTAGGATTCACTCTAGAAGGATTATTTCTTTGGGCACCTAGTATTTTGGGGTAGGTCAAATACCTGAGCGAGGCTGGCAGGCTCTGACTCTGTCCCCACAGCCACCACAAGCTAGGCTGGATGAGTCCAGACCACCAGAATTTGTGTCTAAGGACAGCGTGCACAGAATGAAATGACACTCACAAGAAACCTGAGGCCAGTCCCAGAAATGCACGGAGCTGTCCTCATCCCTCCACATCTCCATGGGGGAAGGCAGAAGGCAGCACTAGTTCTGAACTGGGAGTACTGGGTGGGGGAATCGCCAGTACCGATGTCCTTGAGCAGTTTAGTGTCTCGTCCATGTCATTTAGCTAAGGCACAAATTTGAAAGAGAGAGGAGAAAATATTTACGATAAAAGTAAAGCGGGAACAACTATACACTTTTGTATTATGCCATTGCTTTACTAAAACGTATTACATCTCTGTTCTGGCTTTAAGGTCACAACTTCGTAAAAACAATAACAAAAAGTGCCATTCCAGGGGCAGCCTCACCAGTGCCGAGGGCAGGGGGATGGGCACTGCCCTGGTCCAGCTGTCATGACCCACGGGCAGAACCCAGCACTAGGCCTTGGTGACCCTCATGCAATCGGCCCCTCAGCCTGGCCTGCCCAGACACCCCTGCCGAGCCCCCTGCCCCCCCCAGACAACCCTGCAGAGCCCTCCTGCCCCCCCCAGACCCGCCTGCAGAGACCCTTGCCCCCCCAGACCCCCCTGCAGAGCCCTCCTGCCCCCCCAACCCCCTGCAGAGCCCTCCTGCCCCCCCAGACCCCCCTGCAGAGCCCCCTACCCCCCCCAGCAGCTCAACTCTCCCCCAGCTCGGTGTCCCCTGCCAGCTGACTGAGGGGGCACTCAGTCAGAATCCCCTCGCCCAGATGCAACTGGATGCATGGATGAAACCTTCCCTTCCCGAAACAGGCCTCAGACCAATAGAAATGAACGGCTGGATCCAGAAATCCAGACAAATAAACATGCATTTGGTGCCTGTCAGCTCAGATCAAAGCCAGACACTGATTCTCCTTCCAAAGCCTGATCTTCTCCCACCTTTGGAAGCAAACCCAAAGCAGTTTTTCCTTGGAAAGTTATGAGATGTGTTTTGCCACACATGCCCCTCACCAGCACACCGTTCCTTTCCCCCGACTTCTTTATCACACAACTAAGGACTTTTTGCTTCCGACCACCAATAAAAAGGGAACTTTTTGGGAAAATAGTGCTGTCAGTGGGAAAATATTTTTCACATTTCCAAAGAGTGCAGGTAGATCAGGGTAATAACAGGATTTAGGCTGCAATGAAGCACTGAAAAGCTTTGCAGCTCCCCAGCACAATCACAAATAACGAAGCCTCTGGGGTAGCCCAGAACTGACATTAAGAATGTGATGCTCATGGTCCTCAACAAAAGGTACATCTGCACGTGCTTGAGAAATGCCTATACCCTTGTTGTATTAATTTTAAGGATCTGGAGGTAGATTCAGCTCTTGGTTAGCACGGTTTACCCAACACAGCCTCCCATGACCAGAGGAGGACAGGAGGATGTGCAGCCAGCTCTCTGGTGAGATAAATGCCCTTCAGTGACACCAACCCAAGAAGCGTATTCTGTTTCTGGTGTAGTGTCCGGTACCACACAAAACATCCACCGTCTTACCTCTGCTCCCGAGGTGCATCCTAGCACTCATCCCTGCTGAGCAGCCTTCCCTACCGCTAATCACCCCTAACAGCACCGCTAGAAAAGGCATCCTGATTTTCATTTGCAACATCAACTGTTCCTCCAGAAATCTTTTCCTGGTATGGACAAACAGGACGTAAATGTCAGTAAGTCCTGGCTTTTCATTGACTTAAACATCACAGGGGACCGATCATTAATTCACATCCCACCATCCCAACTCTCCCACGGGACTGGTCATTCCTAGAAGTCATACTCCAACCCTTTTGCTATTTAGTTTGTTATTTAGACATCAAACATTTGTATGAGCATCCATCAAACATTTGATCTCTGAGCTCAGAGTCACAGCACAGCCCTGAGCTCGTCTATCATGGCAGCCCAGCATGCATATGGTTGAAGATTCAAAACAGGTCTCTTAAAAAACATCGTGTTTTGGCTTCTTGCAGAGGATGATTAATTTTTAGAACAAATTTGCATTAAATCTTTTTAATCTATTTGCAATTACCAGAAATTGAAACAAGCGACAAACAGCTTTGAGCACTTGTCCTCAGCCGGGTGTTAACCAGAAAAACCTCCAACTAATTGAAACTCAAAGTTTCAAGTAAGAAATTTGAAATATGACTTGAAAATACTTGAAAGCTCACATATGTTAAGAATCCAACTTATTCTACAGGAAAGAAATACACAGGGGTTACGCGTATTTGGAAATCCCGTGCTATATGGAGTGCACATATCCATGTGTGCACACAAATGCGAGGCGTGGTGGAAAGAAAGGTTCTGTCACTGAGATCTCTCAGCAGAGATGTGCAAATAATTGCTTTTTGGGTCAGCGAACGCAAACACAAACATTAGGTTGACAAAGGTGGTTATGCACCAAAAGGAAAAAAAAAATCAACAGTAAAATATGCAGATGGCATATTTTTTCCAGCTGAAATGATTCACAAGTTTTCCTTGAATTTGACCTGAAAGTATAGGTATATGGGCTTTAATGAGTGGAAATAGAAGGGTCCAAGGGACAGTGTTTAAGAACGGGGGAGTTACAGTTTCAGTGTAACACAGGTAGCTGTTCCCCGGTTATTCTGTCCTGTCCACACACACATACTCACCCCCTTTTCCACCACACGAACACAGGGGTATCCCTCCTCATGTAGGCAGTGTTCCTCTAACCTGCCTGGCCGCTCCACACATTTCCATTCCATAGGCAGCATCCTCCAGCTTTGCAATTTGCCTTGTTTCTCACCATTCTGCCTCACTTCTCACTTCACTGGCTTCCTAGAAATTGGTTCTTCCCTGTTAAAAATTACTGCTGCAAATTTAATTTGGACATTCAGCTCTCTTCTCTAGTTTCTCTCCGACTTTCTTCTTTACGCAATTCTTTCCCTTTCTTCCAAGCATCTCGTGCAACAACTCACTTAGAAATAACTGTCCCAGGAAGTTTTGCTGCAAAAGCATTCACCGTTACTTGCTGCCACAATCAGATTATATAGGATCGCCCAATTAGTGCCATCTCAGTTAAATGCTACAGGATCGACCCAATTTCAGAGCAGAAGAAAGATGAAAAAAGGAAAAATTAAACACTTCCTGAACCTCCTGCCCACCTCCACAGGGTGCAAAATATTCCTGCTGGCAAATCCATCCCACCAGGCCATATAAAGGCCAAATAAATCCCCCTTTCCTTCTTCCATGACTTTTTTGTCCAAGTGCTTTTGGCCTTAAAAGAGATGAAGGGTATATGCAAGAAGAGGTAAATGGAGATTATGTTTATTATTCAGTCTTTGCTGTTCTTACTGTTATTTTTTCCCTGGAGTAAAGGAACATAAACAACATGAAAAGTCATCCCGAGACAGAACCAGTGTTGAGTGACCGTGCTCCATCCTTCAGAGCCCCAACACGCTCCTGCCTTTCATACAATGCAAAAACCATCAAAGCACTTGAGTCACTGACAGAATTTTTTTACTGTGCTCTGGCCGGCCTTGGGCAGGTTGTCCTGTAAAAGGAGTTAAAATGGCTTGTTTTAAGGATTTTGCTTATTGCTGTTACCATGAATCATTCTGTAAAGTTGCACAACAAATGTCTGACTCGTCACATTAGTAAATGAACTGCCGGTGGTGTGGTGGGCCAGCAACAGCAGGAACCAAATCCAGGTCTTCTGCAAAGCAGAGGAGAAGCAAAAAAGCTGGAAGCCCAGCTCTGTTCTGAGGCTGATAATTACATTAAAACAGCCCCTTCCACTGGGACAGCGGAGCACCGCACTCAACAGAACGATGCTGTTCCTACTCTTCCTCTATACAGACACATCCAGCAGCAGCCAAAGTCTTGGAGCCCAGCTTAGTGTCTCGATTTTGGGTCTCCTTCTGCTTCCCAAGAAGCACACAGACATTGTTGTCTCTCTTCAAGCAGTTCTTCATGACCATCCATGGGTCTGAAACAGCCAATTTCCCTGGCAGTTTAACTCCTTAGACAAATTTGATCGAAAAACCAAACAAAACCAACCAAAAAAAAGCCTTGGAGCTCAACAGTTAAAATGAAAACAGTCTGGACAATGTGATCTTGACCTACTTGAATCCTTTCAAGAAAGCCTGCCAAAGGCCTTTTCACCGTTCTTGGAAAGATCCCAGCACATCGAGGGGGCTTCACGCCAAGAGAGGAGATTTTCCAGAGGTTTGGTCACAGCAGACATTTCCCTGTAGTTTTCCCATCCTTTGACTTCTCCAAATGACGAAATAAAGGAAAAGAAATCCACATTTAACAGAAGGTGATGTCACGGACCTTTACTCTGATATTGATTGCCCATTTACGGGACTTCACTTTAAAATAATGAGCAACCCAGAAATAGAAACATAACCAATCCATTATCCTGTCCTTCTAATTACTCAAAGCCAAATCTGGTGGAAATGCGGACTTGTACAGCAGCTTCTACAGAGTAACAAAGTCCCTTTAGATCTTTATGAAGAAGTGGGAAGACACAGCATGGCAAACTTTACTCCAACGTAAGCCTGAATCGCAGCTGGCATCCCTGACCGTGGCACAGATCAGCTAAGCACGGACAGGTGTTCCTGCAGCTCACATGCTCTAAAGCCATGTTTGATTTCAGCTTTTATACCTGTACAGGAACTGGTCTGTGCAGCATGGGATTCAAGCAAGTGCTTACTTTGTTCACAAACGAGATTTTGCGTCTTTGTTCCATCTCGTAAGCGCCAGAATGTCAGATTGTTGAAGTGCTTAAGAAACAGAAGTGCCAACGGAATGTTAAGTGCTTGAAAACCCAGCCCTGCTGTTGTGCAAACCCAAAGCAATGAGGGTGCTGCTCTGCTGCAACCCTGTTGTCCACCCTCACGGTTACAGCACAGTAAAACAGGAAAAAAAATTTCATCTCACGGCAATTCCACCGTCAGGCTGAATATTAACCAGCACGTTCATACAACACACTAAACCCACCCATCACCAATTCCAATCTGGGAAATATTGAATGTCTCCAACCAAACATTCTTCCGAGACAGGCATTTCCATCACAAAACAGAGGACCCAAATTACGTATGTAAAGCTCAGGCTTAATGCATTACAAATGAACATTTCTCCTTCCCCTCTCCACATTTACCTTCTTTGCTTATACAAAGCCAATCATCTCAGGAAAGGCAGGTGTGAGAAAATTATTGCTATTTCTAGAAAAAGTCCGTTGGCATCAAATTCTGTCAAATGCAATAAAGCTGTGTTAGAGAGAAGCTGAAATCTCAGCGTCTATCGAGCCTAAAGCCCCGAGCCTAATCCCAAATGCAACCTAAGCTCAGATCGCTGGCGTGAGCTGGGACTTAGCACAGTGCAGAATTTATGCCTCGTGCACCTGACCCTGTCCCAGCATTTCTACGTGGGTGCAAGCACTTTGGGTTAAGGTGCCCATTGATCTGCAGGAACACGAGAGAAGTCAGGCCAACAGAGTCTGCTTTTCCAAGGTTACTTTTTCCAGCCTGTGCCCAAAGTCCACTCCACAACACAGGAAACCTCTGAACATCCACAGCTTTTTCCGTATCACATAAGCAGCTGCTTTTACAGAAGTCGAGACTTAGAGGTACAAGGAAAAACATTCAAAGAGACTGCCAAGACAATAAAACTGGTACAGGAAAAGTTTGGCACGTGTATAAATGCAGAGGGCAGTTTTTCCTTTAAAAGTCAAAGTTTACCTCACAGTAATTTCCTCCCAGAGCACTCTTCTAATTGTTCATTAAAAACACATTAATTGTATGTAAAACGCATAATTTATCGCTGTTTGGAAGGGAAAATAGAAAACCTCAGGGGGCCAAAAGTTGGCATGAAGTCATACTTTTGATTTAGCCTATAAAATCTGTCCCTGGGCACTGTTCATTATTGTAACTTATAGGAGAAGACATTGAATTTCTACTTTAAAAATTATTTTTAATTAATCCATGCATCAATCATGAATATACAATATTTTAATAAAATGCCACATCTTTCAGTGAAAATGTGTGTATGCTTCTATTGATTATACTTAGTTCGCAAAGTCGTATTTTTGCAGGAGTGCAAAACCAATATTCAGGAGTTGTAATCCGAAAATAACCCACGCAGGCACGAAAGAACAACAGAAAACCCTGCGCCATCACGCTACATGGCCACACGATTACTGTCTCCTCATTTAATGAAGATGTAGCACATTATAAGCCTAATTTACACTATAGATCAAAACTATGGGAAATTTTCTAATTCTTGGGGCTGGCGAGGGGAGGAGGGGGAAATTGCCACCTCTGTGGCTTTCAACACATGGTATTATTTCAGTTTAAAAGAAAAGCAAAAAATATCTGGAGCCCCCGTAAATAAATACTTTAAAATCCCAATGACCTTTTTAACAGCAAAGTCTAAATCTAAGTTCATTAACCACTATCATATATATGGTGGATTCCTCTCCAGTAATTGGTCTTGAATTTTTCAGTCTTCTGAGCGGAAAACTACATAGGAAGCTTCCTTCCAAAGCAGAACTGGGGATCGTGGCCTTTTGGCCAAATTTATGTTTATAAACAATGTAGGATATTAGGATAACCAGTTGTGCCAACAGCACGTTCCAGCAGCTTCTATGATACAATAAAGGAGGAACAAACTAGTAAAAAGGATTTTCACTTTGGAGAAGAGAAATACAAGCACCACAACATTTGGAAAACGAGTATGAAATTTCTGATGAATATGGAGAACACCCCACATAACTGCAGCTATATGGGAAAAAAATTAAAAAAAAAAATATATATATATATATACGATGAAATGCCACCTACATTTCCTCTTCTTCTGAGCATCACAAGGCAGAGAAGAAAAAAAAAAGGGGGGGGTAATATAGCCAAAAGCCTCTCAGCGCCCTTTAAAATGTCTTTCTCCTTCCCCCGATACTTTTAAGAAGAGCAAACGAACAGAGAGAAAACCAAAAGAGTGCTTTTAAAATGCTTTTTAGTTTTTGGGTAGTAAGGGGAAGATTGTCAAGAGACACTCGGGTTCATGCATGAACCCTGCACTGAACAAGCCCTTTTGGGTAGCTGTGGGCTATGGATGAAAAACCCTACTCTGCCTGGGACCTGCTGCCAGCCCCAAGATAGCCCACGCCTAGGGAAGCAACCTTCAGCTTTTAATTGCAATGCTTTGGGGACTCCTGCCTTTAGAAAGAAGCAAGCAGGTAACTAAAATAATAGTTTTAGTCCAAGTTATAACGCTATAATCTCTCTACTTAACTTTTCATTGTAGAAACTCCCCACATCCAAAAGTAACCTTGGTGCTACTTCGAGCAAATCCGCTGGTACTCACAGCGCTGCACTGAGGTTTGATAGAGCATCAGCCAACTGTGGAGATGATGGAAGGTATGCGATGGGAGTAAACAAAAACTTGAGAAATGAGAGACAAGAATGGAGCTATGATATTGAGGAAGAAAAAAAAAAAAGGCAAAGCAATAAGGAAAGGCAACTTGGAAACACAGAAATGCAGCTCCTCACCTTGTGCAGGACAAACAACAGTCTCTGTCAACATAACATCTGAAGCCCCCATTGCCTGACAGGGTATACAGAACATGGACACCAGGCTGTGAAACTATTATTATATATAAATGATAAAAATATGAACTAGGAGACTGTCATTCATTGTAGAGCTCCTCTGGTGATTGAAGAGTTGACCTTAGCTCAACTAATCTACAGAGCCTCTCAAAAGAGTCAGAACCCTGCAATTTATAAAGCTCTCTATCCACTCCCTAACAAGCAGTCTCACCTCCCACGGTACATCCTTATCCCACAGTACATGCTTATCCCATGGTATATCCTTATCCCATGGTACATGCATGTCGTGCAAGCACCACCTCCATGATCTGGATGAATTCTGCATTTTGTAACACGGTGTCACGTTAAGTGTCCAGCTACCCTACCCTCTCCAGCTACCACAACTGTACTCTGGAACACTTGCATTGGTGGTTGGGGTTGTTTCACTGTCCAGGAAGCTATGTGCACAGAGCAGGAGCTTTTCTGTGTAATTTCCAGTACCTTTATTTTACACTTTTATCTATTTTTGTCACCCTTTGCTCTTGCTGTAAGACCCCAGAAGAGAAGGACAGCGAGTATTTGTTTCAATGAGTCAAACTTCTCAGCTGGCCGGGATGCTGTTTCCTAAAATGTTTGGGAAATTGGCATCAAAGCTCTGGAAATGACAAAGCTGGTGGTTGTTCACCTTCTGCTTCCAAGCTGGGAGAGGAGGTACCTTGTGAGCCCCCAGCACAGCAAAGCATGACCACGGGTTGGGCACCCATGATCAATCCAGTGAATCTGATAGTTCATAAAGCATCATAAAAGTAAACAAAATCATCAAAACATCAGTCATCTCCCTGCTTTAAACTACTTTGCAGGGCAAGAAGATGCCCTGTTTTCAGCCAGTGATGCCATTTCCAATACTGTTCCTTCAGCCTCTCTGTTTGACAACCAATACTTTGCTGAAACTTTGGGCACCAATTTAGAGCAGTTTTCAATATATGTTGAATACTTCAGAGCATTCATAAAATTACAGCACATATCAGCATTACTATCGACAAAAACTGCCATCAACCAAGACAGAAATTGAGACATTAACTGTGCATTTATCGTGCCTCTCTGAGAATTCGGTTTCCAAACTCTCGAGCGAGATGTTCTGTCATTAGCCCAATTTAGCTGTAGCCTTTCACATCAAAGCTGAAACTGAGAAACTGTTGTCAGAAAGAAACAATTCCGCTAGGTTTACAATTACCTGATGTGTTATCTCTCAGGAATAATACTGTCTTTTACCAGTGAATTTATTGTCAGCAGTCAGGAGATAAACTTCAATTTCAGTCATCTGCTTTCCACAGTTTGATAGAAGGCTGTGCAAAAGACCTTAAGGAGCAAATCTCAAATGCCCAAGGTTCTCCACCCCTCTTTAAAAAAAAAAGATTGCCAAGCATTAAGCATCCTTTGTCTTGCAGAGGAGACCACAGTTCCTTTTAACAGCAGAAGTGGTCAACCAGACAGTGGAGTTTACAGAAAGGGATGTGGAGGAGGTGACAGGTAATGGGAGCATTAAGTAGAG
Organism: Falco peregrinus; assembly: GCF_023634155.1. Lineage (NCBI taxonomy): Eukaryota > Metazoa > Chordata > Aves > Falconiformes > Falconidae > Falco > Falco peregrinus. Next base: position 22,587,863 of record NC_073743.1, read on the forward strand.
CTATTTCCCAGGGACCAGACCCAGTAACAATGCATGCCATTCCCACAACAACTATTGAAGAAATTCTTAAAATTGAGCATCAGAAACACAGATGCCGAAGCCAGTTCCCTGCAAACCACCCAAGCTCAGCTCTGCCTGCAGCACAACCTCACAGTTCCAATGAGGAACCTTGCGGCACCTATTTTTCAGCAGATGAATTTTCAGGCCAGCATGGAGAAAGGAATTCACTTGGGCAAATTAAAAGTCCGGACGTTCAGAGACTTGGGGAATAGCAAAGAGCACTCAGTGGTGGATGCCTTCCAAGGAATGGGGACCACTCTACACCCTGCAGACTTGGGTGCTGCCTCCCCAACCGATGCTTTTGCTCCTGGGCAGGAGCACCCCCATCCAGCCTGGGGCACCATGGCTGCGGTAAGAGGGATGCAAGGGAAAGGAGGACAGGGCTAGAGTTGGATTCCAACGGAAATAAAAAAATTAGGTCAATGTTTCACCCAAGGGATAATTTTAACAGAGCAAGTGAATTTTTTTGCCTTTAGTTAATTAATTATAAAAGCTTCGGTGGAATTTGTCAGTATACTTTTTATTCCAGCAAGGCCAACATTTTAAGAAATTTCCATCTATTTGTATTACAACAAAGAGACTGGCTGTACTGACTCACACTGTTACAGATCTGCGTTTCAGCAAAAGGGAAAATCAAGCAAGTGAAAGTGTGGTTCCCCCTCTTTTGAGGGTCAGCTTCTTTCACAACTTTGTCCAACACATGAAGTGACTAACTTTCCTAAATCACATCCATCAAGGGGTTTGCAACAGCAAAACTGTGGTGAGAACCTACCTGTTGGCTCCTGTGTAGCCTTTGGGTCCGAGTGTCCCTATATCCTGCACGGCGACATGGCTAAGCCTTCCTCTAGGCTAGCACAGAGGGGATCTGGCGAGCTTGAGTCTGGGAAGATTTTAAAATACCAGGAAAGGGCAAATGCCTTTCACAGCTTCCTCACATTAGCACATATGCTTAAGTCTCTACAACAACTTTTTCCACCTCCTCCAGAACAGAGGTGCAAACTCATTGCGGAGTTCACCCTTGCAGCTGGATATGCCATGCAAGCAGGCGCAGAGGAAACGCTCAGTTTCATGGCATTATTTTATCTTATAAAAATAACGTTTAAAAAAACAGTATTAGCCCTCTAAAGGACATCCGGTGGAAAATCCGTGTGCTGAGCATCTGATGAATGACTCTGAAAGAGCTACTTTAGCTGTCATGTCACTGGATTGACAGCAGTCTCCCATTAGCAGAGGCCAACCCAGGCATCACATGCAACACACGCTTCAGGGATCGAGCTCAGGCAGAACCCAGATTATTGCAGGATGGTGTTAAACAACACGCTACTGGGAAATAGCAGCCCACATACAGCACCAGTCTTTTGCCAGTCAAAATGTGAGACAGGACTGAGATGCAAAACTCAGCTTTCTGCTTCCTTGGCAGTGGATTGAAAGCCCAGGTGGGTTCAGAGAAGGCAGCACGCACTTCTCCATCTCCACCCAGGCTGCTCCTGGGAAATGCAAACAGCAAGATTAGTGCACTAGCTCTGAACTTCAGCTCGGTTGGATGATGTGAAAAACTCGCCTGGACTGCAAGCTGCATCTGGAACAAGCAGTCCCGCAGGTTTTCTTCTCAATGTATTTATTAATCATTTTGCTCCTGGAAGCCCTCACTGCGTCCCACACTCCTGCTGTGAATTTGCATAGAAAAGCCCTTACCGTCCTGCCCCAAAGATGTTATGGTCCCAGCATAAAACAGACAATCAAAGATGGATGGGTTCAGACAAACAGGGAACTACAAGGAGAATATTTTGATGGTGCTGCCATGTCTTGGGCCCTGGAACAGATCTTTCATGCTCAGTTTTGTATTGGCAAGGACAAGGGAGTAGCAGTCAAGGATAAATGAACCAAGTGTGAAATCTGGAGATGATTGCATTTGGCATAATTTCATTGAAAACAAACATTCCTGACTTTATTTGAAGTCAGCACTGGTCCTGTATCCATATGGATGTGGAGAAGGGAGGAGTGAGGACAAAAAGACATAAACCAAGAAGAGCAGAATACAAAAAATATTCAACAGACTATAGGAAGAAGACAACTACTCAAATGTAAATTGCTCATCCTCAACTAAGCTCATTTCCATTGTTAAAAATACTCTGGCGAATGCATGGAGGTTACCCCACTCCTAGAATACATGTCGTGGCTCAAATGCCTCGTAACACAGAGGGCAACTGCAGCACATGTGAAATGGATGCTGTGACAGGTCAGTGGTGATTTATACTGTACCACTCACAGAAGTGATTGCCATAGTACCCAGACATCGCTGGGCTCTGACATGCTGCACTAACACTAAATTTCTCACCAAGATCTAGTGGGAGTTAAAGACACCAAAGACAAGAAGCCATTCACAAAAACCCTTTGAGATTGAGTTAAATTCCCACCTACAGATTTAAAAAAAAAAAAAAAAAAAAAGTGAAGGTATTATGTGGTTACCTTAATGCATGCACAGAACAAAGCACACAGCACCATAATGATCAAACACTACATAATTTACATCTGCCTTTATCAGGAACACATTTTCCACGGTCTCTTTCCAAAATGGCAAACACTGCCATTCTGTGGTTCTTCTGGCCATGTTTTTAACCAGGAAAAGTCCGATGGTGTGCTTTACTTTTTATCTCATTCCCCAAAACGTTTCACCCCTGGTGCACAATGGCCAATGACAGGCACAGGACTTGACTCCGGAGCACAAGTGGCGTGTCCCTGCCCGCACACGGACGCACCCGCTACCCTTCGGTACCAAAGTTTCGAACCCATTCCTGTGCGCCCACAGTGGCTCCGGGCTTTGGGCAGGGAGCAAGAGAGGAGCCAGCCCCTTTGTGCAGCATCTCTGGGAGCCCTTTGTTAGCGGTGCTCGCTGCCTGCCCGTGCCCTGCTGTGTGGGGACCATGCCAGGCACAGCGCGCTGCCTGCACCTCCTGCCCACAGCAGGCTGCGAATGCCAGGGCGTGCGAGCAGAGGCCGCAGCCTTGCCGGAGAAGGGCAGGATCTGCTTTCTTCAGTGTTGTCAGTTGACTTGGGATGGCGACAAGAATGCTCAGGAAAGCACAAACTCACGACGGCCCCCGGGGCTGCGACGCTGGGAAAACTTTGCCCATTTGCAGCTTGTGAAGCGCAGCACGACGAATTGGGTGCAACGCAAAGATGCCGCCTTCAAAATCAGCGCGATAAACACCTGTGTATGGGGTCTGAAACACACAACCAAGATGCACCGCTGGAAAACAGGCTGTTTCTTCCAAGAATCACAAAACAATACCGATGCCCACACCAAGTCGGGGGAGCAAAGGGTTTGCAGCATGCCTGGCCCCCTGACAGCACACGGCCTCCTTTGCTCCTCACTTCATCCCCTCCTTTGGCAGCAAAGGAGCCTGCAAGTCAATCATCTTTCATGAAGGAGGATCACTGCCATGTCTCCCATCTCCCTGCCTTAACGCTGGGCAAGAGGCACCCCTATTCATTACCCTGCTCCCACTGCCCAGGTCCCACCTTCCACGCAAGTAATTGCAGAGGACAATGCCGGGGACACGCGTGCACAGGCGCACATAAGCACACATGCGAAATAAACCTCCAGGTCTGGCAGAGAAGCGTCCCCCAGTTTACTTGCTAACTCCCCAAAATCAGGACAATCAAAAGATGCACTCAATTTGTGTGTCAAGGAAGCGCCCCCTCCATGGGTGACTGCCATTTGCATACAGTTGATAACCTGAGCTTTGCCAGCACTGAGGATCGGTTTTGCAAAACGCTTCATATGCAGCACTTTTCCCCATCAAAAAAATCTGCTTTAGTGCTGGTGTGTGTGCTGTGGGGAGTTGGTTCCCATTGTTCCTCCACCGCCGCTGCAAAAGCAGTGTGCACAGACGTGTGCTCGGATCTCTTTTTTTGTATTTTCCGGGCTCCCCCTTCCCCAGGTTTGTCCTACTGAAGTGTTCCTTCTTTGGCTTTTGGAGAAAATTAAACGAGCACTGGAGAACAGGATTTCCTTGCACGCATCCCCCTTCCCCATACACTCATGCCCCGGCCGCCTGCATATCCAAGCTGCACTTTCTTAGTTCCTAACACTTCTTCTCTCACGCTCCCAATTTCTCTTTTCTTTCTTTTTGGAACAAGAGAGCTGTGTGCTGCTAAGCCCTTCTCTACACACACACACACCCCGCACATGTAGCCCCCCTAGAGCATCACCGTGGCGGTCCCCTCCGTTCCTGCGCGACCCCGCTTCCACACACAACTGGTTTTGCCATTTTTAATTAGAAAATGTGCCTGCCAAGCGCGGCGAGAGAGGGGCAGACCCAAAGAATCGCAGCCTAATGGAGTTGGGAGATGCTTTGCAGATAACTGCGTTTTCTGCCTTGCTAACTCAGCTGCAGCTTTTATTCCTCTGCCCAGCAAAAGCAAACCCCTTCCCTCGGTTTCAGCCCCCAGACCCCACCAGCTACAGGCGAAGAGATCCAAGGGGGATCAGGTGCAAAAAGAGAACGGGAACTAACCCCACCACCGCCTCGGCACACACTTACACCCCTATTATGCCACCTCCTGCCACATTTTTCTTTTCATTTTCGTGGATTTCCTTCTTCCCAGTGCTGCCCTTTCTCTCCAAGGCGCTTCTAACCCCGGTTCCCCCTTCCCATCTGTGGGAAGTTATGCACAAGCTCACCCCAGTGTAACAACAACAAACCCCCCCGAAAAACCAAACCGCGTTTGCAGAGGGGGAGAAAAGTCCATTAGCAGAAGGGAAAGGGGCACATTCCTTCGGGATGCGGGGAAAAAATCCTCCTCGCCCTGGGGTGCAACGAGAAAATAAGGCAGCGCTGACTTACCTGAGACTCGAGGATCCAAGTTCGCCAGCGTAAACCCGAAGAGGAGAAAAACCATCTTTGGTACCCAAACACATCCAAGACTATTCTCCATATTTCAACGCACACCTACAAATTCGGGTCCTGAGCACCAGCAGCAACCACACATGCACGCACAGCCCCTTCTGCCTCCTCCTCGCCGAGATTGGGTTGATGGTTTGTGGTTGGGTTTTTTTGATATATTTTTTTTCCTGTCGGTCCCTACTGACAGGGATCAGCAAAAGGGGAGGAAAAAAAGTTGCATTCAGGCCAGGAGGCTCCGAGGCTCCCGAGCGTGCAGGGCACTAACTCAAGGAGACGGGGAAGGATGGGGAAAGGTCCTCCTACCGCTGAAAAAGCAGACAGAGAAAAATCCTGCCCCCTCAAAAAAAAAAAAAAAAAAAAAGAAAAAAAAAAAAAAAAAAAAAAGCCGTCCGGCGTGCATCAAAAGATTCGCGGCAGCTCCATGTGCCAAGTCCAAAAAAATCAAACCGATTTGACCAAAATAAATAGGCGGAGGGGGAGGGGGGAGGCGGAGCGGTGCAGCCCGGCGGCGCGGAGCAGCGCCGCAAGCAGCCGCTGGAGGAAGGGCTGCGGCGTCTCACTCGGTACGGGCGCTGCGCCCGCCGCCTGCAGCCCCGACGTGCGGCCGCGGGGGCGGGGGCCGCCGAGCCAGGGGGGGCGGGAGGGGGCCGGGCCGGGCCGCGCCGGGCCGGGCCGGGTGGCGGGAGGCCGCACCGGGCCGGGCGGAGCTGGCCAGCAGCCGCCGCAGCGCGCCGGGGAGCGCTGGCTCCCTCTGGGGGCCGCACCGGGGCAAGGCGGCGGGCGGGCGGTGGGCAGGCGGCTCCTGCGGGGAACGCGGGCCCAGCCCGCCGCGCTTTGTTCCCGTGCGCTGCTCCCGCCTCTGCAGCGCCCTCCTGCTCCCGCCACCGGCCCGCCCGCCCCCTCCCGCGGGACTCCCGGGCACCCCGCGGCAGCGCAGCTGGGGTCTGACCGAGACTCGGCACCCCCGGGTCAAAGGAACCCACGCAGGTCTCCTAGGCCCGAGAGTTTGGAACGAGGAAGACTCTCCCAAACATCTAATTAGGCACTTGAGAAAAAAATTAGGAGAGAATCAGAGGGCACAGCCAGGAGGCTCGGACCACATGAGCCAGCCCTCAGGAGATCCTGCAGCCCAGGATCCAGCCAGCCCTCAGGAGATCCTGCTGTCTAGGATCGGCACCAACGCTTCCCAAGACAAATACACCCAGGCTCTGGATGCCAGTTCCAGAGCCACCGAACGGGCTGTATTAAACCTTCGTGGGGAGTGGCAGCCCAAATACAGCCCCCGATATATGTGATGTAACCCAGAAATTCTGTAATTTGGGGTGAAGCGTTAAGCAGAAAGGATTGAGCACTTCCAGTCGCAATCAGGCAGGGAGCGAGCAGGATCCAAGGGGGCCGTTCAGGAGCACTCAGGCTGTTTTAGGAGAACCTGTCGCAGTTCACAAGTGCTGAATGCTTGGGAGTCGGGTGCTGAGCCCCCGTGCGACCCCAGGCACCGGCTCTCAGGGATGAGAGCGGGATGCGGCACTGGCATAGTGGGATGTACTTGCGTGGGAAGGCGAGATGGAAGAGTACTCCTCACCCAGGGCCATGGCCAGGCAGCCTCCTCCTGCAGAGAAAGAGCTTGCAGCCATGGTGGTGGCACTGCCTGTGTCTTCCCTTGAGCCCAAATTTTGGATGAGTGAGGATCAACAGCTCGAGCATTTACATAAAGTATACCTTGGGGGAAACGGGATTCAAATCCCAGGCAGAGGTCTGCAGCTCGGCTGTGTTTCTTCTGGGATTCTGCCTTTCCAATTCCACATGACTTTATGCAAGAATAATTTAAAATCACCAGCAAACCAATATGCTCAGCCTGCAATTGTTGCTTTGTCTTAATTAGAGCATATCATGCCTTAGGTCAAACCGTGGTCTCCACAGCAGCAAAAGCATTGCCAGCAGCCGAGGAACCCCAACCTTGTGCAGCTTACTTGGCCGTTCTCCACCCGCTTTTCTTGCAAGTGGAACATACTGAGCTACCACACGCATTTCAGTAACCTTCTGGCTGCTGGAAAAAGCATACATTGGGTAGGAAATGAAAGCTGAGGAGCTCAGACAGCTAGCTAAGTTAATTCCACTGGTCAGGCACAAGTCTTGTGCAAACACCTTCATTACCTGCCTATAGACTTTTGCATGGGGGGGTGTGTGTGTGTCTCTCTCTAGAAATTACCCAGCCCAGACTTCAGGGCAAGGGCCCTGGGTTAGGCACCCTACCACCGTATTCCTCACAACAGACTGCCCATGCTCCACCACCCTTACCATCCCCTGCTCTCGAGACTGCTTCCGTTGCTGTTCCAGGAGCTTTCACACACCAACTCCTCCGCTCTGGTTTTATGAGACATCCCATTCTGCAAAGACTGTATTTCTGGCACTTGTTGCTGTTTGTCTGCAACTTGACACTGCTGTTCTCTGGCTTTGCTCATTATTTTGGTCTTCTTTTTTCTCACTTCCTCTGTGACCTGCCTTATCTCTGTTTTCACTACTACTGCCTGCGTGTTCAATGCAGCTCTTGCAATGCCAGCTGTTGCAGAATGGACGAAAGAGAACGGCCACGGTTCCATAGAAGGACTGTGTGATACAGCTTTTTGACATAAGTCTGGAGTGAACCAAGCTAGGCCGCAGCGAGAAATTACCAGACTTGCTAGAAATGGAAAATTACCAGGCTTGCTAAAAATGGAAAATTACCAGGCTTGCTAATAAGGGAAGAGAGATAAGGTTATGCTGACCTTGTAAATAACTTTGAGGAATTCACATAGATAAGAGAGAAAAAAAAATATATGTAGTTAGCTATCCGCAGAAACCGCAAATAGGAGGACGTATGAAAGTGTAATCCTTTAGAGCTTAGCCAATCAGCAGATGATTTGTAGGCATAATTAACTGGAACTGTATATAAGACATAATCGCGCCGTAATAAATTGAAGCTTGCTCTATCACTCACATTGAGTCGGCCGCATGCTTCCCCTCGCTCGTCGCAAGTGGCGCCCGAACAGGGACCCCCAATCCCTGTTCTTCACCGGACAGCGAGGACGGAGAAGCACTGGTAGCAGCGACCAGGGAGCAAAGATCGACTGATGCTGGCATCGTGCCCGATCCGTGCTTGAACCAACGTTAATCAAGGAAAGGTTCGCCGTCCGTGAGTGACTACCCAGGGAAAAGGCTGCATCTTAATCAAGGAAAAGAACTGTTTAAAGCGCGCTATGGAAAAAGAGGTAGCACTCGCTCTTTTACAATGCTTTTTAGGAAAGCGGGGAGTAGGCCCTTTAAAAGTTCTGGCCGGGTTAATTGCATTAGGTAGAGCAAAAGGATATTTTGCAGATCCTGAGCATATGTTTGAAGTAGAAGAATGGCGTAATTATGGGGATTGTTTATGGGATTCAGTAATTGATGATGATAAAGCTGCTAAGAAATTAATGAAACCTTGGAGAGAAGTTATTAATTGTTTAAAAAGATATAAAGTTGAAAAACAAATGGCAGCAGCTGCTTCCAGCCGACTCAAATGGTCTGACCCGGCTGCTGGGCGTCTTACGGCAGGAGGTGATTATTTTACCCCCCCTGCCTCGGGAATCCCTGTTCCTGTTGTTCGCCGACCCTCAGACCATCCTCCTCCCCCTCCTCCTCCGGAAGAAAAAGCTTGTCCCTCGGCACCACCTCAAGAGGAGGTGCAGGGAGAATCACAAGAAAGCGAAACTGAGGAGGAGACAAGTGACAAAAATGAGGGGGCAGACGATGGGAAGTTAAAAACTGATTCAGCTAATAAAACTTTTAAACCGCCTTGCCTTCACCCGCAGCCACGACTAATTCGAGTCGGTTGGGACAAAATAGTCCGAGAAGCGATGGAACAAAAAGACTTTGATGTCGTAGCTCAAATTAATCATCAAGCCTATCCAGTAATTTATACTGTTGATAATGCAGGAGTAATGACAGGAGAACATCATACTTTAGACTGGAAAATATTAAATCAGTTACGGAGTACAGTTAATGAGTCAGGTTTACATGGCGAACCTGCAAGACAAATGTTAAACTATATTTGGAGTAGCGGAATGCTTTGTCCAGAAGACATTAAAAATATAATGAGACTCATTTTGAAACAATCACAACAGTTGTTATGGCAAGCCCATTGGCAGAAACTTTGTGAACTGTCTGTACATATGCCTCGTGCACCGAATGATCGTTTAGCGGGTTTAACAGTAGAACAATTGATGGGGACCGGGCCCTTTGCTTCTGTAGAAATGCAGATGCAATCTGGCCCAGATGTTTTATTAGAGTCTATGAGGCTAGCACGAGAAGCCTTACAAAAAGTCAAAACTACACTGGCTACGCCCTCATATATGTCAGTCAAACAAGGAAGGGATGAATCTTTTGCCTCTTTTGTAGATAGGGTTACAGATGCTATTAATCGTGCAGATATGGCTGACTTTATGAAAGGACCTTTGTTAAGACAATGTGTGCTGGAAAATTGTAACTCTTATACAAAAGGCATTTTAGTTACTCTTCCTCTGGATGCCTCTATTGAAACCATGTTAGAGCGAATGAGCAGAGTTCCTGTAGGACCCCAAGCTCTGTTAGTTGAAGCGCTTAGGGAGGTAGGGGACAATTTAGTTAAGGCTCAGCAGCAAGCATTTGCAGCCCTCGCTCCACTGAAACCTCCGGATGAACGTCGAGACAGAATACACCATCGACGGGACTATATATGTTTTCGTTGTGGACGTTCGGGTCATACGCGCCGGCAGTGTCGAGAACGCCAAGTATGGTGCCAAAACTGTCAAATAAATAATCATAATACCGCAGCTTGCCGACGTTCGGGAAACGGGAAGCGGAGCGCCAGGAGTCACGGCGCGCCGACCCCAATAGCGGCTCCAGCAACCTGCATGCCGATGACTGTCCCCAGCCAGCTCCCCAACCAACAACCAACACCTCCCGCCTTCAACCAGCCACAAATTTACGACCAGCAACCCGAGGGAGCCTCAGATTGGATCTGGCAACAGCAATAGACATTACTCTACTTGATAATCGTCCACAGAAAGTTGCCACAGGAATCAAAGGACCTATAATGATAAACGGACAACCTCATGGAGCTTTACTGCTGGGTCGTTCTTCCACTGGCCTCAAGGGACTCTTTGTTTTACCAGGACTTATTGATTGTGACTATAAAGGAGAAATTTTTATAATTGTTCAAACAAGTTTTCCACCTATATATATTCCTAAAGGTAGTCGCATTGCTCAATTAATACCACTCCAACACTTAACTCACCAAATGTCTGCAGTCTCCAATCACAATCGTGGGACAGATGGTTTTGGATCCACAGGAGGCTTAGCGATGTTGACTGTACCTATGAACCGACGACCACTCGCCCAAATTATTCTTGTACATGGGACTGATAAAAAACACATGACTGCACTTTTGGACACTGGTGCCGATATCACAATCATCGCACGTGGTCAGTGGCCTTCTTATTGGCCACTGCAACACGTCCCTGGAGGAGTTGAAGGAGTAGGGGGAATAGCGCCTGTTCAGCGCAGTCAACAAAGAATACAAATCATCATTGATGGAAAAACAGCGATACTACATGTTACTGTTATGCCCTTACCTAGTGGAGTGAATGCACTCATCGGAAGAGATGTGTTGAATCAATTAGGAGTACTACTTACTACAAATTCACCTTTTTAGGAACGGTCACTGTCAATTGGACTTTCCCGATTCCTTTGAAATGGCTAACAGAAGAGCCTGTTTGGATCGGACAGTGGCCGTTGAAAAAGGAAAGTCTGCAACAAGCACATTTGCTAGTTCAAGACCAGTTAACACAAGGTCATCTTAAACCGTCAACCAGTCCTTGGAATACACTGATATTTGTAATCCAGAAAAAATCAGGAAAATATCGGCTTTTACATGATCTACGAGCAGTGAATCAACAAATGCAAGCAATGGGAGCCTTACAACCGGGTCTTCCTAATCCTGCTATGTTGCCCACCGAATGGCATTTATTAATAATTGACTTAAAAGACTGCTTTTTTACGATTCAGCTACACCCCAATGACACTCAACGATTTGCATTTACATTGCCATCGGTTAACAGAGAGGGACCTGACCAGCGATTTGAATGGACTGTGTTACCACAAGGCATGAAAAATAGCCCTACCCTGTGTCAGCTATTTGTTGATGCTGCTCTCCAACCTATTCGAAAAGCATGGCCTCATGTTATTATTTACCATTATATGGATGATATTCTATTTGCTCAAAAACAGCCTTTCACTGAACAACAGGAGACCTTTTTACAACGACAGTTAGAGACGCAAAATCTCGTCATAGCAACTGAAAAGGTCCAGCGTTCACCCGCATGGAAATATCTTGGCTGGAATATTACTCAGTCACAAGTGAGTCCACAAAAATTAACCATTTGTAAAGATCTGCATACCCTCAATGATGCTCAAAAGTTATTGGGTGACCTCCAATGGCTACGCCCAGTAGCAGGCATCACCAATGATGAACTAGACGTGTTACGACCTTTATTAAAAGGAACAGATCCATCTAATCCTGTTATTGTTTCTAAGGATCAACAAGTTATGATTCAACAACTCAGTGAGCAGGTTGTAGAGCGTGCAGTAGATCGAATTGACCCTAATCTTCCTGTAGACCTCACTGTGTTAAACGGTCCCTCACACTTTACTGGTGCACTTACACAGTGCAAAAAGAAAAAGGGGGAGACTGTGAGAGTATTAGAGTGGATCTTTACCAAAATGCAACCAAAGACTACCATCCAAGAAAAAACGCAAAATTTGGCAGAAATCATTCGAAAAGGAAGAACGCGAATTTTACAAATTACCGGAATGGAGCCAAATGTCGTGTATCTACCAATACGCAGAGAAGACTTGGAGTGGTGGTTGCAGAATTCATCAGCTTTACAGTTAAGTTTATTAAGTGAAGCTCTGGAGATTAAAGTTGAGCCTTTAAAAGCACCTATATTAAAATGGATTAGTAATTATGACTGGTTAAAGCATCCGAAACGAAGTGAGCGACCCTTAGCGGATGCTATCACAGTTTATACGGATGCAGGGAAACGCTCAAGAAAAGCAGCAGCAACATGGCACGAGAACAATCAATGGCACCACCAAATCCTTCCTGCGAAAGCAGGAGATTCGTTACAAACTTTAGAGCTAGCTGCTGTTGTATGGGTATGTACCCAATGGATACATGCGAGGTTAAACATTGTAACGGACTCGATGTATGTTGCTGGAATCGTAAGCCGAATTGAAGATGCTCGCCTTAAAGAAGTGCAAAGTCAACGGCTGTTTGAACTCCTTAGGCAACTGTTGTCAGCAATACAGCAGCGCACGCAACCCTACTGCGTTATACATATTAGAAGTCATAAATGGTCTGAAGGTTTGGGGGAAGGGAATGTGCGCGCTGACCAGCTCGTGTCTGTAGCAGCTCCACTAAGCAAGTTTGTTAAAGCACGAGAATCACACAACACATTTCACCAAAACGCGCGGGGACTGCATCGACAATTTGACATTACAATGGAAGAAGCTAGAGGAATTGTACGAGCTTGTCCTACGTGCAGTCATCATGGACCGGGACTAGGTATCGGAGTGAACCCCAGAGGACTTAAAGCCAGAGAGTTGTGGCAAATGGATGTCACTCACGTTGCTGAATTTGGCAGATTAAAATATGTACACGTTACAATTGATACATATAGTAAATTTGTATGGGCTACAGCACAAACAGGGGAACGAGCACTCCATGTAATACGGCATTTAACAAGTTGTTTTGCTGTCATGGGAGTGCCACAGACAATAAAGACTGATAATGGCCCTGCTTATGTCGGTGAAAAAATGAGACGTTTTTGTCAAGCATGGGGAGTGCGACATATTACAGGTATTTCTCACTCTCCCACGGGACAAGCAATCATTGAAAGAACACATCAGACATTAAAGCAATATTTACAAAAGTTTGAGAAGATTACAGATGTACAAGAGAGACTCGCTAAAGTTCTTTTTGTGTTGAATCATCTATGTATATTTGCAGAACAGCAAGAATCACCTGCATGGTTACATGGGTATCTTAAAACATGTAAAGATGATGTTCCAATGTTTGTTATGTATAGGGATCCTTCAACTGGTTTGTGGAAAGGGCCAGCAGAAGTAAAGTATGCTGGAAGAGGTTATATGTGTGTACTTACCCCCACAGGGCCGCAGTGGATCCCAGCAAAATGGACCAAAGCAGCAGTGACTGATGCTCCAGTAACCAATGTCAACTCGTGATTGATTTATTAATATTGTTTTAGCTATATTTTAAGCATAATGTTGAGAATTGTTGTGTTAATTAATTTTGTTGTCGTAGTTGTAGCCTTTGTGCCTAAATCATTGTTTGATTTGCGAGAAAATGTATGGGTAACTTTAAGTAGAGCTATTAACACAACCACGTTTTGTGCAAGTTTGTCAACCCCTAGCGTACCCTTTTTAACTTGTTTAGTAGGTGTGCCGTTAAATGACTCAGATTGGATCGCCCTTAACCAGTCTCTTAACCAGATGCCAAAAGTTACCATATTGGCTCGAGGTAATAATATGAGCAGCTTTTTTGAAAAATTTGATAACTGGGATGACAAACTCCCTATTGGTCCTAGCCCTCAAGAAATCGAACTAGTCGATTCACTAAATGCCTCTTATTGTGTATATTTGAATTATTCCTGGTACCCTTGTGCTGGTGAAGCCTCTAACATGCCTTGTAGTACAACTGCTATCACTCCCGTATATCCAATTAAGAATCAGTTTAATTGGAGTGTTTGGTGTAACCATACCAGTCGAAATCTGTCTAATCCTGCACCTGGAGTATTATATCCTAGGAAATTACCCCCTGGTTTGTTTTTTTATTTGTGGTAATAGAGCATGGAATGGAATACCCTCAATGCCTGTAGGTGGTCCATGTACCATCGGTCGTCTGAGTTTAGCCTTACCACATATTCATCCTAACAAATCAAATCCAGTGAGATGGAGAAGAGACACTTCCCAGATCCTTGGTAACACCTGTGATGATAACGTTCAACTTTGGAACAAATGGGAGGTATTTTTTGCTTCGTTATTTATCCCAGGTGCCGCCGCTGCTCGGGCCCACAAAAATTTAGAAAAGCTGTCTTGTTGGGTGGTTAAACAAGCCAACCTCACCAGCAGAGTTTTATCAGACCTAGCTGATAGTTTAACTATTGTTCAACATGCTGTTTTGCAAAACCGCATGGCCATTGACTTTTTACTATTAGCACATGGACATGGCTGTGAAGATTTTGAAGGCATGTGTTGTATGGACCTTGAAGATAATTCAAGCTCCATACATAAAGAAATCAAACAATTGATGGAACATTCTCAAAAAATTCAACAAGATGTTGGATTTTTTGGCCTTGAAAGCTTAACAAATTGGCTTGGGATAGGAGGCTGGTTAAAAAGACTGTTGCAAAGTGTGTTGCTTATAGTAATAATTGTTATCATTGGATTTATATGTTTAAGCTGTGCTCTCTCTTGTATTCGAAAATTATTTGAGCGTGTAACTGGACCAGTTTTCCTTGTCCAAAAAGAAAAAGGGGGAATTGTTGCAGAATGGACGAAAGAGAACGGCCACGGTTCCATAGAAGGACTGTGTGATACAGCTTTTTGACATAAGTCTGGAGTGAACCAAGCTAGGCCGCAGCGAGAAATTACCAGACTTGCTAGAAATGGAAAATTACCAGGCTTGCTAAAAATGGAAAATTACCAGGCTTGCTAATAAGGGAAGAGAGATAAGGTTATGCTGACCTTGTAAATAACTTTGAGGAATTCACATAGATAAGAGAGAAAAAAAAATATATGTAGTTAGCTATCCGCAGAAACCGCAAATAGGAGGACGTATGAAAGTGTAATCCTTTAGAGCTTAGCCAATCAGCAGATGATTTGTAGGCATAATTAACTGGAACTGTATATAAGACATAATCGCGCCGTAATAAATTGAAGCTTGCTCTATCACTCACATTGAGTCGGCCGCATGCTTCCCCTCGCTCGTCGCAGCCAGCTTTCTTCCCGGTTGTCAGACACCACCATGCTCTGGACTCCCACAGATGCACAAAGGGATCTTCTCTGAACAGCATTGCTCCATCTTCTATTCTCAGTAAGTCCTCCGCAACGTTGAGATAACTGCATGGTAAGTTGCATCTGGTCCATTATCATGAAGGTTAAAAGACAGCAGCCCTTATTGAAAGCGAAAGGACTTCAGGTAGCAGGCATTGATAGTTGGGGGTGGGGTTTCTCCCTTCCACTTTACTGGCATGTTCCAACATGCAATTCCGTAATTCTGCAGTGCTACACAACAACATTCTCAGTGTGAGCTCCAAGTGGCTCTTCACAACCAGTTTCTAAAATCCGCCCTTCCAAAATGTGCCTTTCCTTGAGTGTCTGCTCACGTAGCAGAAACACTTTTCATCCTGCAAAGCCTAATTTTACATATACAAAACAGCCTTAACTCTAAATATGGATTTGGCTCCAAGGAAATAGCAAGCTGAGCAAAAGCAAGCTTCTGTTTTAAACAGAACCAAGACTTCTGCCAGTAAGTGGCCAAGACTCTTCCTATTTGAACACACAGCAACACATGGTGATAATCTTACTTACAACTTGTAGCTGCACAGAGATAGGAGTTTCTCTCTGAGATTCTCCCAGTCCTTTGGGGAGCAGACCTTTCCCTAATAAACAGCACAATTACTTCAAAGCACAGGGAACATCTTCAGGTACAAGTCTATATGATCAAGAATACCACAAGCTGGACTGGAATCTATCACCCAGCACATGACTTTATGTGTTATGTGAAGCCTAAAGAGGAAAATGTCATGGTGAAGCAAGTATATTTTCTAATCTATTAAAGAAACATAAAATTCGGATTGGTCAGCCTAAGGCTGAAGAGCCAACAGGACTGTTCGTACAATCATGCCATTGCAGCTCAGCTGTTTCAAGGTATCACTGAGAGTTTTTGCATTGCAGTTTGCAAGTTCCATATCTTGGGTTTCTATTTAACTTTTGCATGTATTCCAGTAGCGAAAACATAGTAAGTCTTGCTGAACTGTATATGAAAGTAAACAATGAGCAAAGATAGAGTATTAGAAGCAGCCGTTCTCTCTCAAGCTGTCCGGCAGTTATATGGCAATTGTGTACGTTTTTCCAACTTCTGAGTGAATGTTAGTGGCGGGCAAACAGAACTGATGTGAACCAAGCAGAAAATAGGCAAGCGCTGCACTTTCTTCTGACATGTGATCCCTCTTATTTTTGCCTTGAGCTTCTTCAGGAACAGACTGCCAATTGTGCTGCACTGTGTACTGGGTGTTTATGAGCTTTTCAAATGGGCAAGCAGGTTTTCACCACTAAACTCATTTTTTGCTTTCGATCTGAATGCAGATCCTGAGGGATAAAAGGCTGGCATGTGCCTTAAAACAAACAAGCTCCACATCAGTGGAATTAACATCGCTGGCCTTTTGGGAAGTATAAGGGGATAGAGGGACCCATAAAGCCAAATCTGGGTCTTAGGACAAACAACTGCCCCGTCAGCCACTGCATCCTGACTTGGCAAGATGGGCCACAACCACTTAAGTTGCTCAGCTGCCTTCTTCCCCTAGCCTATGGAAAAGTCTTGCTCTTTTGCCTACAGCCCCAGAGCCAAGCCCTGGGAAGGATCTTCAAGTCAGATCCAGATTTTAAAAACCACAGTAGATCTCACAATGGACATTAAAAATCAACTCTGTATTTACTTTTAAGACTTACTGCCAGCAGGCTTTTTTGCACGTACATTTTCTGCAGTAAAACCTGATGCCTTCCTCAGCCAAAGCACATCCCTTCTACTGTGCCAGAAAAAAACCTGGAGATTCATGGGCTCAGAACTTAAAGGAGCGAGCGTGACCCTGAAGGTGAGGGGTTAAAAGCTTTCACTAGGCTGGAGGAGATTTCCATTCCTGTCCATGAAATTAAAATCTCATATCCACCAGTCACTGGCTACAGCTGATACTCTGATTGGCACTGTGGAGTCTGCCCCAGGGCCCTAGGAGTTCAGCTCCGCAGCGATGCTTTCCATCATGTATGATTTCCTTTGCACATCTTAGCCGGGATGACCAAGCAGGCTTTTTCTTCTCTAACCCCCATGACATGCAGTGTTGAACAGACCATTCAAGGCAAAAAACTGCAGAATTTACTCCGGAACACATTACCACTTTTTCTAGGATCTGGTTCCTTCTACCTCAAGAGACCTGTTCAAAAACTTTAACATTTCTTTTACCGACCTTTACATCCCAATAATAATGTTTAAGGTACTATTATCCACCATAAGATTATGTGCAATTACCTCCTTCTCATGTAATTTTGTTCTCCAGAATTACCACTCCCCTTTCATTTGTTACAAGGAATATTTTATACACCCTTATGAATTCATCTAACTATGCACTAGATCAGAACACATAATTTCATCACACTTACTTAAGTGCCTTTTAAACATAATTAGAAAATTGGTGCAAGTCAAACTAAGCTGCAGTGAAGTTTTCTCCTTTCCTACCTGTTTTTCTTCCCACCAACCCTCAAGGTGCCTCTCTCCCTGATGTGGGCTCCCATCGGTCCCAGGAACACTTTTCAAGATCAAAACATCCTGTGTATGTTCTTCTGTATCTGTGACATCTTTCCCTTATGAAGTGCCACCTAATGCATCTTATAGAGTCTGTATTTATTTTGGGGGGTTATAGGTAATTTCTTTGTTCTTTTTGTTTAGTTCACAGTTTTCCTAACATAAGCATGACGTAGCCACAACAATTACGCTGACGTTACTCCAGTAGTACAGCAACACAGCTCAGAGCAGAATTCAGTCCCTCTCACGAAGAACCTTACATTAACTAAATGGCTTACAATTAATGAGCTTATTAGACAGATGAGATAAAGTAAGAGTTTTTCTTCTGCAGAGTCCTTGCATTGGTTCACGTCCTCCTGTGCACCAAGCAGCTTCTCAGCGAGTGTCCACACAGGCTTTACAAGTGCTGCACTGTCAGTCAGGACTGGCAGGGAGGTTACCACAAATATGTGAGCATCAGCCATACTTCTCCTGGAGTTCACTTTTCAGATTATTGGGATGCAGCTGTATTTCGGACCTTCCTGTTATCTCCCTTATTTTGTCCAAATAAATTAGTTTTTTCCCCCTCTCCTCCCACAACAACTTTATAGCTTGAACAAAGGACAGTCAATCTGCTGTAGCAAATAGGATTAAATGGTTTGTCTTCTGCAATATCCAAACTTTTAAACATGCCAGTCATTCTTCCTTTGATGATCCTGGACTTTAGCAGCCGAGATCCTTTCAAAGTTATCAAGCATAAGCAGTGCAAGATATCTCAGCAAAGTTCACTCACACGCTGCTCTTCCCAAGGTCAGCACTCCTCCATTTTCACTGATCCTCATTATAATTCCAGATGGGCATTTTCTTCAGAAAAGTTTCTTCTCTGGAAATTACACTAAGGTAATTGGCATTTCTCTAGATGATCACAAACAAAACCTGCCAACTTTTCTTTTCTGTTCTTAGGCAAGTGGGTACTGGTCCTGTCCCAGCTGGATGAACCATGGACTTTTCTGGACATCGAGGCACGTGGGAGTCAGCTCAGCCTTACAAATTTATGAAAGTGACCTTCTTTCCGAGTAAAATGTAGCTGTGAAATTCTCAGTGAGTTACCGTCAGATGTTCAGGTGCCTCTAGTGCATTCTGTTCTCTGATGGATTGCCAAGATGTTTCTTCTCCTAAAGCGGTTTTGAAGTCTCCTGGAAAGATTTGTTTTCCCTCAAGAGAGTGAGGGCAAAGTCCAGAGTACCTTGCGCCAGCACATGCTACAAAAATTCAGCAATTCATGCCTCATCTGCAAAACACCCAGCTTCTCTCTTTGCATTTTCCTGAAGGTTATCTTGAAGTCTACTTGTGCCCAACACAGTGTCATGCCTCCGTGGCGTACTGAAATCAGAGCATACCCTTTGAGAAATCCTCATGCTTACATGGGGAAGCTGCATCTAAGAGTTAGGTTGAAGAGTGAATTTTCTTAATTTTTTAATGATTTTGGAAACCATGCTCATTTTATGACAGCTTTCAGGAACCAGCTCAGTGTATTTTCTGGTTCCCTTTCTGTACTCTGCCCTCCAGGGAGCAAAGCCTTCTGAGCCACGCTGCCTCCTCTTACCAGCTCTCGCCCCCAAACAGATTCCTGCAGCCCTAGCCAGTCCTACCCAGCACAGGTACCTTTCCTTGCAAGCACTGATTTCCCTTCAGGAACCTGTGCATCCCCTCCATCAGTTTCAACTTCTGAGTTTTTTAGAGTTCAAAGCAACTTCTGATCATTGCATCTTCATCCTCAGCACATGCTGCTGCTCCCCAGAGAAGGAGCTGGAAGAACTAATCCGTTGTCCTAAACTGTCCTGGGAGATAAGCGACAGCGCTGACAGCAAAAACTGGATTCCTCACATACTGGCACAATCCTGGCAATGTTCTTTTGCCTTAAATTTTCGACATGCAAAATAGAGATGTCTCAACCTGACCTAATCATCTGAGGTTCTTCCTTACAGCCAATGGAGTGAAAAAACACAGTTTCAATGCATCACTCTTAGACACCTCCTTTAGGATCAGCTGATCCAAACTCTGGAAGAGCCTAATCCTTTCTGTTGACCCTCACGCTCAAATGACTCCACTGTCTGCAGACAGAGCCATTTTTGTACTAACAGGGCACAGAAGTTACTCACAGATTGCCAAAAGTTTCTCAGGGACGTGTCTGATTTTAAGTGCATGAACAACCAGACAACTGATGTCAACAGATTAGTCACAAAAGCGAGAGGAAGCAAAAGCTGAAAAGCTTTACTAAATCAGACTCCAGTCAATAGCAGGTCTCAGAGGATTACAGCTAATTTTACATTAATATATTAAAATATGGTTATTTTATAGCTAATATTAAATAAGAAAATAATTTATGACCTCTAAATTTAAATGCCAAAAATGTCATAAGGAACTGCCTGCAACTCTTATAAATCAGAGATGGAAACGATTTCTGTTAGATCCAGCTGAATTCACAATTGGCAATGCCTCCCCGCTAAATTGTGACAGACCCACTACTCCTATAGATGTGGCCCTCCACTCCCTTTGCTTGGGGCAGCAGGTGATTTTGACACCTCCGGACACACTTGTCCATCTGACGGTACCTAATTTTTGTGAGTGAGGCTGCACAATTCTGCAGTCCTCTTCCACCCGACTTGTAAAGAGATTAAACCTCTACCGTAGCTACAGCTTCGAATCCTTTGTTAGCGTTACCAGTCATCCCAAGACATGGTTAGTCATGGAAGTGAAGCCACGTGCCCAGTTTGACTCTTGGCTGTGTTTCTTTGGCCTCCGGCCCTGTGGAAATCAGCAGGGGAAGTGACAGCACACATCACATGTAATTATGGGATCAAAGAGGGTGTTAGCTACCCACAGGCAGAGGTGGTCCCTGCAATGAGTGCCTAGAGCCAAACCTTGGGCAGGGGACCGCACGGTTACAGGGCACAATTCTGGCTCTCTTTGGGAAAACTCCTTGCCACTGGCTACAGATTGTCAATGCAACTGAGATCCTCTCACATACCTCATGCAAATGTTGCCTGCCTGGGCTGGGGCAGGCACAACATTTGGTCCAGGTTAAACCAGGGCCGGGCGACTGCAGAGCAAATTGCCCTCTGCCCGCATCACGAGCTAAGCCTCTTTTCTGCCTTCCTCTGGATTTTCTCGTGTCATGGTTCAGAAGACACCTGTCCCAACACCCTGTGAACTCAGGGCAGTCATGTTGACAACACATTACACTACTGAACAAATTTTGTTTTCATCTCCTGTCACCTCCCTTGGGAAACTGTTTTGCCCGTGCCTAATTCTTTACACCATCTAGTCCCCAGCCAAAATATCAAGTCTGCATTATCTACCTCTGAATGACTGCCAGGGCTTGAACTGCTGATTAGGTATGTCAAATTCGACAGTTAGACCACTGTGCTTTTCCCTCTGGGAAAGAGACAAGCATCTGGTCATTTTTTTCTTTTCTGTGTTGGACTGTTCAGGCTGAGAATCAATTTGTTCAAATGTGAAGTCCTTTACTAGGAGGACTGTGCCCAAGATGAAACAAAATTACAACAAAAGGAAAAATCGCCCACAGCAGCTCAGCTCGCCAGCCGAGCCATGGCTCCCAATGAGAAACAGAATACACTGCCTAATGCTAGTCCAAATGTTAGCTGGTAGTTATTTGCCACTTCAAAACCTCTTTTTCCTACAGACCCCTTGTTGTTTTAAAATCCACGTTTCAGCTTGAAAAGCTACCATATTTTTTACTGGAAAGTAAACTGATACTTGCAGACAAATTATGACATCTGTTTAATCTCATTGTACTATTGTTGGGCTGCCAAAGAATGGGTCGTTAACAATCCACTTACTCTAAGTTATGCTTTCCCATCGCTGGAATAAATTCAGCACCTGCAGCTATCTCAGTTAGCAGAGGCTGCCATGGGTAACGTTTAGCCATGTAACTATCCAGCGTTGGTCAGTCCACGCTGGCAGGAGACGTCCACACTTTTCCCCCAGATACAACAGCTGACAGTCTACAAGGCAGCTGTGGAGACTGAAATCTGCCACATGCTCTTGAGAGCATGCTAAATAACTCTTCTCTTCCTAAAGTGGATCCTTTTTCTGTATTTTAGTTCAAACTTATTTTATTAAGATGTCTCTGTCTTACACTTGCACTGGGAGTTAGGGCATGGAGGTTGTATACTTCTTCTAAAACTTCTTTCCCTTGCCTTGTGGGAAGTTACTCAGAAGAAGTTTTTTGAGACTTGAAACAGATCTTGGAACCCAAAAACCCCTAATGGAGGCCTGACTTTTACAGACAAGAGTCCTTTTCTATAGGATATGTTTCTTGTAGGCACATTTTGACATTCTAAATCAGACACATCCGTAGAGGTACCTAATTTTTCTCCACTTGCTCCATAAGGAAATCAGGCTTCTGACTTTGTTCAAACACAACTCAATTAGTTGCCTAATGCTGCCTAAAACAGAGGTGTGAATCTTCACTGTTATTCTCGGTCCCCAGGGGCCATTCCTGAGAAATACTGAGTGCTCTAACAATAATTTAATGACAGGAGTTGCTCAACATCTCTCAGAATCAGCATTCCAGACATTACATTACTGCTGAATGAAGTGTGTGATGTGTCCTTCACTAGGATGGCCACTCTCACGCTCAGTACGTACGGAGCCTTTGAACCAAAGCAGACCAGAGGGGGTTCCCAGTGCTACCACTGTTTTACCATCCCGGTATCGTAACATACCTTGCAGCCTCAGCGCTATAAAATGGATGTCAAAATAGCCCAATTATACATGCCCATAAAACTCATTAACTAACATCCAAGCACAAACACATCGTCCATCAAAACCTACTATTTTCTATTTTGTTAATTGATTCTATTTATTTCTATAAATCGATCCTATCAATTCACCCAACACCAGAAGCATCAAGGTCTCTGCTATCTAAGGTAGGAAGAGAAGACCAGGACTGCAAAAGAGCCTTTCAAATTTCAGGAGTGATATGCGAAGTAAAAGACAAAGAAAATATAACAACCTATTTGACATTATACATGTTGTTAGCTCCTTTCTCTTCATATTTAGATTATAATTCTCAATGAATATAAATCAGTATAGCTCCTAGATGTCAATTCATGTCAAGTTCTATTCCAGGTTTTCTCATTCCTCTCCACTTTTTTTAATGTGGATTCCAATTATCATACGAACATAACGGAAATGCAATAATAGCTTCAGAAATACAACCAGCAAGAGGACAAGCGGAGTACAGCACTGGGGAATGTTCTGCTTTAGAAAACAAAATCATCCTCCCTGCCTCACAGTTATAGGTCTGGCTGTGAAAACCAGCTAGGGAAATGTCTTACCGTACTGTCATTCACGCTAAATGGTCATGGTTTCTGTAATCCCTGCTTGAGAATTGTAGTTTTTAATTAGCTTTCACTTATTTCCAGCATGACGTCTGATTTTAGGGAATCAATCTACAAAGAAGCTTATCATCTCGTGAGGTTGGAATTAACTCACTTCTTTTAATGCTCCACAGATGTTAGGAAATACTTTATTAGGTTTATCAAATGCCCAATAATCAAGTCAATACAAATCGAGTCAAAACCAGTCCTGCATGCCAGGGGCAACAAGAAATGTCCCGGTGTGATATATGTCAAATAAAAAGTCTTTTGTAAATCTTCCAGATCACAAAACAGTAACAGTTTCAAGGAATACATATACATATATAAGGTATACAATAAAAAGCTTACCACTGAATACCTGAGCCTAAGAACTGAGTAAGCAACTGAAACCTACAGAACATAAAATCCATCTCTTACACTGATATTAAAGATGAGCTTTGTTTTCTGTGTATCTCAAAAAGGACGTATGCAACAAAAGCTGACATTCAGGAGCAGAGTGAAACAGTGGATTAAGAGAGATTTGAGCTTCCAAAAACCTGGATAAATATCAGTAGCTGTGTACATACAGGATTTCCATTTGTACTACACCTACGTACTGAAACAGAATCTATAACCACCAAAAGTGGAAACATAGAATATAACATTCATTGCCTCCTTCAGGCATTCTCTGTCTCAAAAAAAACCCCCCAAACACTCAATGTATTTTTTTGACAGAGCTTGCATTGAAAATTAATTCAACAGACAAACTTCTACGTGTTTTGGGGGGTCTTTTTTGCCAACATTACTTTTTTTTCATATCTGGTTATGGAGTTTGGACAGAAAAAAATAAGTAACAGGAAAACTGGAAGAGTAGGCAGGAAGACAGAAGAAGCTTTTGGGTAAGATGCTGAAGATGGTGCAGAAGTACGGCATAAGTATCCAAGATAATACACAACAAAGCCCTTTTCAGTCTGAGATCATGGCTAGATACAGAATGAATGGGGGGGGGGGGGGGGGGGTTGGAGAACACCTACAGGCATGCCTCCCACTTTTTGCTTTAAGTCTTCAACCAGGATGTTAGAGTATTGAAGAAGGGCGCTGGAAAGACCAAATTACCGCATAGCACTTGTAGCAGTTGTGTTAAATAGTCCATTCTTTGAAGCAAATGGCGCTGGCCGCAGCTTGAGGTAGACATGCTGTCTCCAAGGGTCTCCTGCTCCTCAGCAGCAAATGAAGAGGTCATCCAAATCCTGCCTGACTGATGAGGTGGAAAGGAGCAGGAGGGCCATAAACCACTGTGATCCTGTCCTGTTAAGAGCAGGCATAACTTGTAACTCAGTTGGCCCTGAAGACTTGGGTACAACTTTCAAAATCTCCTCACAGCTTTAGAAACACAATCGATTTTACTGGAGACTGGGCAGACAAATGACTGTGCTGGCTCTGGAAACAACAGTTCTTAGAGTGATGGTACGCAGGAGTGAGAAGATGCTATCAGAAAGACGTGATAAGAGATCCAGTCTTCATACACACAGGAAAATCAGAGCAATGAGAAGAAGCAGGCATGGGAAGAGAAGGAGAGTTGGTTGAGGGTGGGCAGTGTAGGTTGAGCTGAAGTCTGAAACCTGGCAGAGGAGGCTGATGGGGGGGACCTGAGGTACATCACAGGCTGGTCCCTTCCCTACTGGCAGAACATCTGTGGGGAGACACTGCCCGCTACACCAAACAAGGAGCAAAGCCTATCTGGCCAGTGCTGCCAGAAACAGGTCACTGCTCCCACCAGGAATATGCACGGTGCAGTTTGGCCATTTCTTATAAAGGTACATCTTTTTTCAGCTATATGCATGAGTTTACACCAGCCTCCTACTCTTATGAACTCTGTCACCATATTTGTTTATGCCTTTGTAGACTGTATCAGAGAATGCATGAGTAAGTACATATTTTTAAATACAGTGTTAAGCAAATACTGTCTTTCTGCTGTGTACTGTAGGAGTTTGCCTTAAAATGTCCTATACACTAGTTGCAGCTGCCGATAGCTCTCCTGTTTCCTTTATATGAAAAAAAAAAAAAATAAAAATAAGTATCAGCCTCAGGGGGAAATAATCTATACACAGTTAAAATGAGATATTTCCCTTATTAAAATGTCAGGCTTAGAGCTCACTTGGCACACTTCCTTCTCTGAAATGGTTTGTATCTATACACAACGGTGCACAATACTTTTCATAACAGAGCAGTCCTTGTAGTCTGCATTCATTGTGCAGCTTTTTAAGGGAGTGTGTTATTAAGGGTGTTTTTTTATTTCTCTCTCTCCTGCTGTAGAAGGATATTTAATGTCACTGCCAAAGCCTGGAACATCATGAAATGTTCCCCCTTAGTTAGACCAGAGGTTGTTGTTTGAAAGCAGGCGTGAAGAGAGTTTACAAACCACAGCAATAGCATGTGTGCATGTGTATATATAGTGTAAATCGTAGGACAGCTGTAGAATAAGGGCTTCTGAAACACACACTCCAGCAGAGGCAATTAGCTGCGTTAATTTTTCTCATACTTAACCAAAATTTCATGAATCTGTGTTACATGCCAGACGCCAGTAAAAGTTGTTACGATAATAAACTTGAAGTCTCACTACACATTTCACCCCAAGATACCATTTACTTATCACTGCTGGATGGAGAGTTACGGCCACAGCAGTGCTGGCTCCTGGGGTGAACTTGATGCACGGAACAGGGCCTGCATTTCCATGGACAAGTCCCTTCCCTGGGTAGGAAGCACCTGGAACTGTACCCAGGGACTCTGACTCCAACCTTCCCCGACAACTGAATCATTGGGCTTTTGAAGTGAAGTTTGTCAACGATGACCTGGAAACCACAGCTGGTAGATCAATAAAATATTGCTTTTGTGCATGTAATAGTAAAAATTCTCGGGGTTTGGCTGGAACTCAGGCTGGACAATACACAATACGTGCAACATAGCTCTTGTTAATACTACTGGGAGTTGTTCAGGGTTACGGAGCTACCACAATGCTCACGCACAGGAATGTACGTGGTGTTCAGGAACACAAGAACAGGTAGAGCAAAAAGCCATCTACCCCTTTCCAGCTTTTTTAACCTTTGCCACCTACGCCTCCGGGGGTAACTCCGTTTGTCTTGGCATTCAATGAAGAGTCAGGGCACAGCACGACTGACCCTCTCAGAAACTGGAGGAGCACAAAGGAATTAGATGGGCGACGTGGGAATTAGAAAGCTTTTTCAGAAGCTTTCTGTATTGGCCCCTGCAGGAATCCTTGCCAACTAGAGGAAAGTCTGACCAAAAATGAGTCTGACTCACTTGACACTACAGCAATTGCAGGTCTTGGGGTCAGCACGTGCTTCCTAGGAGTCCTCCGGACTTCCCTTGGGCTTCACAGCTCCTGTCTCACTATGCTACATGCTGGCACTGGAAAGGTACAGTCCCACATCACGCAACATGCAAATTGCGATAATTACATGCAGTCCAAGAGCAACACTGGGGGGGGGGGGAAGCTGGAAAGATATTTCATCTTAGGGCACAGTGATAAAAAGGCATAGGTTCTGTACAGCACAAGCTACAGATTTTAATTCCCAGGAGCCTACAATTCTTATGACAACAAGCAGGTTTTATTTTATTTATTTCCCAGGACTGTTATTACTATGCTGCTTGTTATTTATCTCTAACTGTACCTACTGCCCTGGTAATCAGAGCATGCCTTCCTTGGGGGTTTATGGAGACACGCTAGGCAGAGAGCAGGGGATCGGGCCAGCCACCCGCCAGTTTCCAGGAGGTCCCTATATAACCTATAATTTACAGGGCACCAATATCCCAGCATCACACTGCCCTTGGCGGCGACCACTCTGTCCACAGGCCTGGACTCACGTCTGCAAATAACTCACACTCTCTTCCCTGCTTCCAAACTGCTCCTTGTAGCATGCTCCCCATTATGCTTCCAAGGGCATATATAATTCCAAGCGTATTATAATTCTTCAATGACTTTTTTCCCCACAAGGTCTCCCTTTGCCAAACACGTGTAATAATACACATTTTTCATCACACCAGCTGCTTGGGAAAAATTTATTTGTGTCTTCTAGTCCTTTTGGAAATTAGCATGTTGCCTATGTTGTTGCCTTTTTGTAGATATTTCCCTATCGTAGTCATTTGTTTAATTATGATTCTTTTGTCATCACCTATTTTACCATACATTTTCTCCAATTTTCTGCTTCCCTTCCCCTCTTTTTGGCATATAAGTTATTTTGGTACCTTTGTTCCATCGTGCAATTAACTCTCACTTATGGTTATTGAGGGAAACCTGCTGTCTCCAAATTGAGGGATCCCCTGCCCCTTAATTCTAATTAACAGCACGTTCTCACTAAAATGAGCTTTCTAGATATGAAGGCAAAAGAGAAAATTTTGCCCATTTTTGTTTACATATAAGCTCAAAATAAATTTACTTAGATATTTCAGAGTTTGATATCTAAATCTAGACATTTTGTTTAAATATTCATTTTATATAGCAACGTTGCAATTATAATTTGTATTTTCAGGCACATCAAAGGCTAAAACTTTTCACCTTTAAATTTTACAGAGCCTCCCAAATAGCATCTCTCAATTTTTCTGAGATTTAAGGAAGGAACAGGGAAATTGAGTGACCTGTCCAAGTCACACAGCAAATAAGCGGCCCGAATCCCACTTCCATATTCAGGCCACTGGGACCTGGATCCTTTATAACAATTTGAACATCAGTTATGGTTAGTTTTTGTTTTCAGGAGCTAACTTAGTGTCCAGGAGCCTATATAACCAGAGCAGCACAAATACCTCTGCCTCTTCCCACTGCAGTGATGCAAATCCCACTTTTTCATGCCTGTGCTGCAGCCCAGGACTCTGGCAAGGGCTGGAATAAACCCTCCGAACAAAACCATGTCCGTTCAGAGATCTGCACAGAAACTTTTGGATTTGCCTAGTGCAGACAGCCAGAAATCTAAATCTTGTGGGCTGTAACAGATTATTGAATTATGAAAATGGAGAAGTGCAAACTCATAGCTTGGAAATGATGAATCTGCAGATGGTCCTGAAGAAACAGCAGGCTTTCGTTATCCAAAATGAGCGCTAGTAATTAAGGGCCAGCTCCACTGATGTCCTGAGAAGTTTTACCTTCAGTTTAAGCTGGAGAAATTTAACCCTCAGCTCTTCAATTAGCTGTACTTGAATGCACTTGTGTAACAGTTATAACTGGCGATGTGATTCTAACAGGCATATATAAATATATGTCAAGCAACAGGTCTGCTTCCAAAAAGCTTGAAATAGAAGATTCTGGCCCAGTACAAAGGATCTGGGAGGTGAGAGTCTACGAGTATCTTGCAATATATGTTTTCTCATGAGAATTGAACACTCATTATTTTGGGCAACCTGTAAAGCCAAACTACTGGTCATTTTGCACTACAGCCAGTGCCCAGAGTGCTGGGCCAGGGCTCAGCAACAGGGGCATATAATCACCTCTGCGCCGTGTCCTTGCAGCAATATCTCATTTCATCTCTGCCTTGCTTTTCCCCAGGGGAACGGGAAATTGTACAATTGCAATTACAATTGCAAATTAAAAATGAGGTCATGATGTTGCTGGCTTCCCAGGTGGAGGCCCTAGGAAATTTTAAATCAGAACTACGTAGAAGTGCAATTCCTTATTAATTTCAATGGTTGTAATTTTTGAATCAGTAGTTCCTGGAAAATTAAACCTTGACCTTGGCTTCTTCATGTTTCCACCTAGGACGGCAGCAAGCGAAGCTTTCCTGTATTCTCTCCCTGATGTTGTTTGATCCCCAGTGGCCTGAGCCAGAGCTTGTGGGATAAAGCTGGAAGCTCATTTTCTGTTTTCATGTCTGTTCAGGCTCTTGGACTGTGGGCTGTTCGCAACAAAGGTGAAAATTGGGACCAAGAGTAATAATGTGCTTTGTGAAGGGCATCAGTCCACTAGGATACAGGCTAGGCTGATCCTCCTAATTCATTTCATGTCAGGGATTTGAATCTGACATGGAGATGAAAAACTCTGCCTGCTATTACAGCCATACAAACCACACCTCCCAGACACACGTTATCACACACTGCACCAGCAATCATGTCATGCCCAATGTACTCCACTCAGTATCAATTACTTCACCATAATGAAATCAGAATGAAGGAAAACATTCGACTACACACAAATAAATATGGACTAAAGATAGAAAAAGAAATTAGAGGCTGTATTTTGACCACAAGGTCAAAATGGTTGTGGCTGGTTGTGGCTTAGGAAAGATAAGTGAGCCTGGACCATTTCCCTGCAGCCCACAGCAGGCTCCGTGGCGAGATAGAACTGCTAACTGGGTTTTCTATTTCAGCAGTGTCATTTACTGAATCTTTTAGGGCTCATATTAGGTGACAAAAAGTGACCATGAACTACATTCATGCTGTCTCAGCAGAATGGTATTTGAAAAAGTTATTCAAGCCATTAATCCTTTAGTGCCAGGAATCTGTATCTGCCAGAGAGCAGCGTTTGCTGGCCGGCAGTTATTTATTCGCCAGTTCCTGACGTATGAAACAGCAACATGGCAATAACATACACTTGCTGCACTTCAGAAAGAGACAGCCAAACCCCACACACCTACCCATCGCAGCAC
Source organism: Falco peregrinus (assembly GCF_023634155.1). Lineage (NCBI taxonomy): Eukaryota > Metazoa > Chordata > Aves > Falconiformes > Falconidae > Falco > Falco peregrinus. The sequence goes on from NC_073743.1 coordinate 22,617,504, forward strand.
CACACCTAATACACAAAAGATAAACTCCCTCATTCCATGGCCTGCCCTCTCTCTATGTGCCTGAAAGGGAAGGCTGGATTTCCCACACCGCTGAACGAGACAGAAATATATTTTCTGGTTTTACTGGATGTGGCTCCGGCACCAGCCTTTGATGCAAGTAGTCTCAGGGGTATGAGAATTTTTGAGCCTGTAACCGGGTCCGGACTGATTTCTGTCCTGTTTTCATGCTGTGTGTTGAACAGGCACAGTAGAGCAAGGTGTGCTGCAGAAATTTAAAAAAGAGATTTGTCTGTCCTAAATCTGGCATATGAAAATTAGTTATCTTAGCCCAAGCTCAGCACCTTAGCCCTCTGCAATGCCAAGGCACAGATACAGGTCCTTAAAGGCAGTTCATAGCATAAAACTTGGCTAAGAGTGAGATGAATTGCTCTTCACAGGACTATATAAAGTCTCATTGGGACTTTCACAGCATTCCTATAAAACAGCTGGGTCTAAGATATTGTCTTAGCCAGAATTCTTTTCTGAAACTCTTTTTTTTTTTTTCCTTGCAGTGCAGTGATTTTTTTTTTTAAAAAAAGGCACATTTTTCAACAGAAAAAAATAATGTCATAAGACAAAATAGAAAATTTTGTATTGGAAAAAAATACCCACCTATATTCTGAAGGTATACAAGTGTAAATAATGTGGTTTTAAATTACTTTGCATCTTTTGATGTCACGGTATAGCATTAAATAGTTAAAATACTGTATTCTGAATAATTAAGGGAAGTTGCAATTCAGTGCTCACTGACGTGTGCTGCATCATTTTCTGGGTTAAAACAGCTCTGATAAAATGAAATAACACTTTTAGGCTGTTGTCATTAGAGCAAAACTAAAGTAGAGCTAGTAGAGGTATGTGTGAATTAATATCAAGGCAGAAATACCAGCCTATTAGTTTGTCACTCGGTGCACACTGCAAAAAAAAAAGAGATGAGCATAAGCCACATAATACCTTTTCAACCAAAATTTCATTAAAAAATTGACATACAAGAGTTTTTGGAAATACTGATGGACTTGAATTTGCTTCAGCCATAGTTTGAATGCTGTGGGCTCTCTGACATATTTTCTAATTACTCAGCTACACCTAAAGATTAGGAAAAGAAAAAAAAAAAGAAAACAAAAAAACCAACTATTGAGGTCACTACAAAACTGCAAGTGGCAAAAACTGAATGACACCATCGGCATAAATGAGCATCTGAATCCCATCCATCTGCCCAAACACAGCTTTGCTTCTGTCCTGTCAAGCAGCAGTTCTATTCCTAGCAAAGTTTGCTTGATTTTACTTGCTCACAGCTGACTCTCCAAAGGAAGTCAGAGCAATTCTAACAGCTTGGCTCAGCAGTTTGTCAGCTCCAGACAAAAACAAGAATTGACCTTTTATTTCAGTCAACAACAGCCTCTCCAGAACATCCAGGCAGGTTCCCCCAATGCTGTCTTTTAAAACCATGTTCCTTTGTCTCATTTCTCCTTTCATCGTATGAATTCATTTTTGTTTCAAAATGCCGTATCAGCATGAATCCCTTGTATGGATTTCATATAATTACTATTATGCTTTCATTACACTTCTCATGTGCTTTAGCAAGAGGCATTTTATAAATCATGTAGATTTTCCAACCAGTTTGCTTTGAATGTTATCACCCAAGCCTTTTTCTCCATGGGAATCTATTATAATACCTGTTGTAATGAGCAGAATGATACAGTCAAAGATTTTCCTTGAGGTCTAAAATGTCCTGAGATAACAAATTGTTCTTTATTTATACATAAGAACGGATTCCACTTATAGCAGTAAAACTAGCAAGAGACCTATAGGCTTTCAAATGCTAATTATATTCTGTCCAAGGGACTAAATCCTGCCAGAATGCAGCGGGACCACAAGTGACTCCACACCATGGTACATTAAAAAATAAAGCTGGGCTAATCCAAACCTCAGCTAGTAATCCTGCCTGACAAGCAGTTCTGTGTTTAATGGGTAATTTAATCACTCACCAGTGACATGTTCAGAAAGCATCCCAGTTTGGGAAAAAAACCTGCCACCTCTGGCACACACTTACATCCCGTGACCACAATGGCCTTTCCTAGACCACGGTGGGATGTGCAGGACATATTGGAAAGCAAGAATCAGAAAGGCTGAAAACACAAAACTAAATCTGGGAAAACAGGAGAAAGTACCGTTTTGGAGAAGTCAGAAAGAAAGAAACCAAGAAATCCCCCCAGGCACAATGGGTTACTGTTTAAAACAGCGGTGCCGTGGCCCACATGGTCCATCCGTGAGGTTGCATTTGCTAAAAGCAGGGGAAACACACTCCCTCTGCTCCAGGGACCTGCATCCTGGCTTTGTGGTTTTATCGGGATGTGTTTACTCCCGGCTGAAACCCAAACAGGCAAGACTGAAGGAATGGTTTTGCACTATTTCAGCTGCTGCCTGGCCCGGCCAGTGGCAGTGGCTGGTGTGCATGGGGAGGCAGGTAGCTCTGCTCTTGCCCTCCAGCCTGCTGGAGAGATTGAAATTGTCTGTGAGATGCCACTTCAGAGGAGCATTGTTCGAAGAGCGAAGAGGCCAGCTGGGCACCCAGGTGAGGCATGGCCGTTTTCAACACCTGATTGTGTCCTACTGAACTTTATCCAACACGCTGATCCCTTTTCAGTGTTTTAATGAAGAATTCAGGCAGCCATTTGGCTTCTTCCCCATAACGTACCGTAACCCTCAAGGATCTCCACCACCTCCATAAACCAGATTTCAAGGCCATTTGAACACTAGTTAGAAGAATTTCCAGGTTATGTCACCTCTCCAGAAGGACTGCAGACAAATCCAAGGAAGTTTTGACAGCAGTCCTTTTACTTACAAATCTTCGCCAAAATGCAACATTTTCACAACTGGTGCACTAAAGACTCCTCCCAGGTAATCATCCCCTTGTGCACTTGATAAAGTGGTGGATGAAATCCATATGGGCACTATCGGCATTTGAAAGCCTTAATTAAACTTGCCTAGTTTCTTGTTATAGGCTCACACATCCCTTACTATTCCTTAGGAGTATAATGGTAGCAACCCATTAGCCCTCAGGCATCACTTCACCTTTTTGTACAGAATTCCAATTAACACCCGAATAATTGTAATTACAGTCATTTTTAAGAAAAACTTACTAGCAACAAAGATTTTAAAGGATGTGGTACCACAGAAGACACTGTGGCCAGTCCAAGTAGATCTGAGGAGAAGCTCTAAACAGCAGCTTTCAGAGATTTGTTTTTGTCAAACAGGCTATTGCTGTTGCTTTTGTCATACCAAACAGCTAAAAATGGTAGCACATTCCATCTCTCATCCTTCTGTATCTACTGCCAAGGAAGCTGCCCATCTCACAACCTCCAAAATTTCATTCACAGGGTCTGCCAGGTGTTGTGGCTGTCTCAAAAGGGTCTATTTACTCCCATGTATAGGATGTAACTGCTCACACAGTCTCTTCACTGATGTTGGAACTCACGTTTTTCACGTGGGATTCCTTACCAGGTCGGACCAATTTGCCTGCAACAACTTTATCCACTCTCCTACCAACCAGCCTCTCTTATCTCTCCTGGTGATGACACAGTCACAGCTACTTCTGACCAACTTCAAGCTCTGTGTAAAATCCAACAACATTCATAAACCCATTTGAAAGACAAAACGTGGCTTTCAGAGTAGGGATTTTCCTCAGATTCGTGGAGCCACGGGACACAATCTACGCGCATGCCTTGAACAAGTGCAAAGAAAACTTAAAACATGCAAAAAGGCAGATTGTTCTGGAGGCACATTTATCATGCAGCAGAGCTGTGAGTGAGGCCAGCTGTTGTGTGCACCTCAAGTTGCTCAGTGGATTCACAGTGGGTTTCATGTTCGGTGTCCAGCAGCAAACCCTTGCAAACCAAGGGGCCTGGAACAAAGTAACATCACCAAGAAATCCCAATGAGATGGGGTAGGTGATGTCTCTGGGCATCACCTGGACAGATACAGACATCTTGTCCACCTAAGAATCAGATCACCAGCTTCTGGAACACTGTCTGCTGAAATATATCCAGTTACCTTCTGTTTTGCTTTTGCCTCTGATTCTGGTGTTCATTCTACTCTTTGGACAATCTTGGAGAAGCTCCTGCTAGGTGGTTGCTTGTGAATTATCTAAACTCTGCTTCCACCTGCAATTCTGGTAGTCTAGAAGTGGTGAAATAACTGGTTACAAAAAACTGGAGAATAAAATTTCCTAGTTATTGAAAGAACAACCGTGCTCTCCTCTGGGACTAAGGAAATCAGCAGGAAATAAATATCCATGCCCTCTGAGCTCAACTTCTGCTTTTAAGTACCCAGAGAAACATGGTCTGGTCTGGAAGGGATGCCTTTCAGCAGGGAGGTATCGTGACACCCGTAATTACTCCCTATGGGACAAACTTTCCTACCAACAGTCCTGGGCAAACATGGGGCTGCGCAGCGCTTCGGTCCCTGACCATGCAGCACGTTCAGGCTGAGACCAGCTTTGCCAAGCAGCCTTGACACGGGAGCTCCTGATGCTGGCACAGCCTGGATAACATCCTGGCTCCGGGTGAAGCTGGTTGAAATAGCTGGGAAGCACACCGTGAAGGGTTAATCTGACCCATTTTTGGCTTATTCAGCACAGGGAGAACATCTCCCTGAGAGACCTGGTCCCCTGCCATTTGTGAATCCAGATTCCTGCTCTTCCTTGAAGTAGTGACACGGGGTTTGCCCCAAGGTCTTCAGCCCGTTTTCTTCCCTCCTGCTGCATGGCAGCCTGCTGTGCACTATTAACCCATCTGCCTTCTGTCCTGCATCCCAAAGGTGCCTGGCAGCTTTTCCGTGATACCATATGTAGAGCTCGGAGGGCCAGCTTCTGTCCTCAGATGTGCGTGTCCAGCTCCCATTGACTCTGGAATTTTATGCTTTAATCCAAGAACAATTTTGAGTCATCAGAGGTGCTTTGGAATGCTGATGGATGGTCAAAAAAGGAAACAGTTTTACTCATATTTTCAGTCATCATTTTATTGCCGATTGCAATAGGGAGAAAGGACATACATAGAAACATTCCCTACCTATATACATCGACTTACTCAGCAGTACAAACGTGGGGCTTTTGAATCCAAGCCTTGAAGGCACGGATGCTTCAAGCTTTACTTCCAAGCCTGTGGATAGGTACTCCGTAGAGCAGACTGATTTAGAAGATTTAGAATCCATGGATTTAGAAGCTTAGAGTACTCCAAACTTCACTGCATCCAATTGCAAGGCAACCGTTCAGCTCATCCAAATGTTCACATTGTGCTTCGGTGCCTTGTGCATCCTGTGGCATTGCACTTCAGTCTGCTTTTTTGCAAAGTGCACTGATATAAAAGCCTGAAAAAAATGTCATTTGTACAAGGCCCCTGGGAGTTTTAAGCATTACTGAATGTGACTATTATATCTAAGATACCTGTCTCACTTCTTAACTTTTAAGAGAAAGTTTGAAGGCAAAGATTTTACTTTATTAATTTAAACAGTCCATTGAAACATAGATTGAGAGGCCTGAAGGTAAGCTTCTGAATTTAGAAATGTTGTCCGTAGCCCTTTATGACATGACACTAATTATCACAAATATAAAAATGAGAAGAATTTATGGAGCCATTAGCAGAAACCTTCTGTGTTCCAACAGAGTGATGGAATTAACTATTAAGACTGTGGTGATGGTAACTCGCTCACAAACACTGATTATTCCTTTACAGCCTGGAATTTAGCCAAGGTAAACCCAATTGAAAGGTAAGTGGTACAGTCATACTTTTCTTCATTCTAATTCATGCCATTTTTAAAACACACATAGGATTCTTAGTCGCTGTATTTCACCTCTTTGTTCCATAATTAGGTAAAGAAAGCAGAATGGAAAAAAACATCAGTGCTTGCAACATAACTGTAATTTTCTGTCTGAAGAAGAAAAGCACGAAGAAGAAGTGTATAAACACACGCAAAAATAGATGTTTTTTCTAGAAAGCTCATGAAGGAACTTAGAGCAGCTAAAATAACACACGTAAAAACTGTCAATGAAATTTGGTCACCAAGTTACATTAAAGGGATCAGAATCGCCTGGATGCAACTGTGCAACCTGCTCTAGGAGAACCTGCTGTATCAGGGGGTTGGTCTAGGTGATCTCCAGAGATCCTTCCCAACCCTGATCACCCTGATTCTGTGACTGCCTGCCTCACAATATTCTCAGTGCCTGAGCTCTGCCATGCCACAGTGGCCACCAACTCCTGGCGTTCCCAGGGCATTACAAACTGCCCTGAGAGGTGATGCTGCTTGCAGAAAAATGAGCAGAGCGAGACTCTTTGTACAAAGCAAAAAATGACACCCCTAAAATAAGACAACCAAGAATTGAGGCCCACCCCAAACCCCCAAACTTGTGCCAATTTTTGGCCCCCAGGGGTAGCACTGAGCAGAAGATAACCTTCGGAGCTAAAGAGCAAGGCTGGCAAAAGAACAACTATGGCACATCCAAGCACGTGAGCTTCTTGGAAGAGCCGAACGTTACAGAGAGGAGGGCGAACAAGTCACGGGGAAGGTGAGGGACTGTACAACGTGATTGCCTGCAATAACAGAGAGCTGGACTTCAGGAAGTTCTTCCCTCACCAAACTGCTGAATTAGAGGAAAGCGATGCATGCAAGCACATCTGACTCTGCTCTCCTGTGGCAATGAGAAAAGGGTCAATAATACAAGGGAACCTGCAAGTATTTTCTCAATCAGGTATCTTCATACTTCTCAAGAGGGAATACTGAATAGGCTTACATTTACAAAACAAAACATTACCTCTCTGAGAGGAGGAAGCTATTAGAATGCACTTATAAACCATAGCAAGTGATAAAGCAGTTTACAGTCCACTGTGCTAATGAGATGCTCAGCTGGCAAAGTGCACCATCATGCTTACAAATCATTTGTTTCAGTGACACTTCAGATAGCAATTTACAAAGAAGCAAGCATTAAAACCATAGCCATCACCACTTCATCATTTTTAACTCTGGAGTTTCAGGAGCTGTGCAAGCTGCAGCAACAATAAATGTTTGCAGCATAGTAATGGTGGATTATTCTTTCCACCATGCAAAGACATTTGGGTGTCAGGAGCTTGTGTATTTTTGACACTAGAGTGTCAAGAGTTCAGTAACCTTCTTTCAATAAAATGAACATACCAATTAAAGTAAATAGCATCACAGCAGATCTGTAATTTGTAATTTTAGGATCTATTCAGAAGAAAGACAGCGTAGGTCAAGGAACAATTGAAGGTCCATGGCTCAGCCACCTCTAGTTCATTTGTCACCTCCATAATGAGCACTACAGAGCAGGAAGAGATAGGGAAGAAGAAAAGCTGCTTTGGAAGGTACAACTTTTAAAATTACTAATGAGGAAAGGAGCAGCACAGTGCCAAATCCGTTACAATAGACCTGCTTGCAAGGGAAGACCTTGGAGAGACACAGCCCCTGGCTCAAGGAGGAAAAAGACAAGGCACGTGGCCAGGATGCAAGGCATAGCAAAGAGTCCCATTGATGTGCGTTACTTCAGGCTTCCCCCTGCACCCTGTGCTTTCCCCCCTGCCCCCCTTCTAATCTATTAATTCTCACCCCTGCACTTCCATGACCAGTGATCACCGTGTTCTGTCTCCCTCTCCCATTGCTAATGAACCTCAATATAATAGCCAAGTCAAAACTTCTATGACTTCAGGTCACAGCCCTGAAAGTGAAACTATTTGAGATTCATTTTAATAATTTAATTCCTGCTGCCCTGAAGATTAGTTGTGCTCTAAGCCACTGGCCTCTTCACCTTGTCTCCCAAGAGATGAAGAGATGGGTTTGCTTTCCTCCAGGTTTCCCAGGGCTCTCAGTAACACATCACACTTTTTAATTTCTCAAGCCTTGGTCGGAGCGGCACTTCTGCAGTTTACCCACCAGCAACACATTTAACCAGCGCGGTTACCTCACTGGGCTAAGTATAAAGCTTCAGTAGTTATGATAGTGTGAAATACTTTGTGACATTCAAATGCAGGGCACTAGAAAAAGCACAAAGAAGGTACCACCAGCCAAGCGACTGCCTGCAGCCACGCAGGTGGCCTGGCCCCCTGTGCTGAGCCGGAGCATGCCCAGCTCACACGGACATCTGTCAGAGGAGGCTCCCCCTGCTCACAAGACACCCACAAACATACGAGAATTACACCAAAAGCAAATATTTTCTAGATAAAGCAGCCCCACTTAAACAAACATTGTCAGTGAGATTGCTTTAGCATACGAGACAATTTTAATAGCAAACACGGGAAGTTAAAGAGGATCCAGGAGGGAGGAGAGTGCAGATTTCTGCATCAGGCCTCTCCAAACAACTGCATGTTCTGCCTCTGTCTTCAAAGCTGCACAGGGAGCACAGCACCAGTAACATACAGCAGGGACTAATCACTGCTGGAAACTACCAGTGGTACACGTCTGGCTCTGATCTCCCCTGCTCAAAGCAAGGTGGGATTTCCACTAGTCTAAATATACCTTGGAGCACAGTCTGGAATCCAATATTGCATACGGCAGCAATGAGGCATAATCATGAGCCTCCATTAATCACGCTGCAGCTTTTTGTTCTGCTCATGCGAGCACTGAACCACGTTTATTTCCTTGGTCAACAAAGGAAGAAAACATAACGGCTACAACCTTCACCTGCTTGCTAACAAAACGCACATACCATAGCTTTACTCAGGGCCCTGCACAGGCTCTGGAAAGGGATCTCTGGCACTGGGCACCACTGCACAAGCTGCCTTGTCACTGTAGTTATTTTATGTCTGAAAGGATTACCTGTCAACCAGGTGCAGACTACAGCCATCACTCCCAGTCTCGTCTGACAAGTCAGCAGATAAGGTGTTGGTTTGGGATCCTTTTTTCCTCTTGTTGCCTTTGATGCTGTAACTGAAAAGGTCTTTTTTTGCATCTCTCTGAAACTGCTGTCTGAAAAAATTAGGCAACTCCAGTGACAGGTGACACAGATGTCCCCCCGTGGTCTCAGACTGAAACCCATCCATGCTGCATCTATGTTCCCAGGCAGATGCAGCATCAACAGCATCCAGGGGCCATCAACAGCGGAAAAAGACAACAAAGCACAAAACTAATCCTTGGAAAATCTTTTCTCTTTGGTGGCCTTTGGAGCGGGCTTGGGCTCCCTGTGGAAACGGTGCACAGGAGCAGGTGGGGGTTTCAGGCTTGAAATTTTGGTAAGCACCCCAACGTGCTGGAACAAGTGGAGACAGCAGTCCAGGCCAGCCTGTCACATCAGTACCTGCAGGAGGTTACAGCAGTGGTTTAGTTCAGGGCAGGAAGGGGATCTCTGGCCATACCCACAATTAAGCTTTGGTTTTAGAATCGTCAAATGTGTTGGGTTGGAAAGGACCTTCAATATAATCTAGTTCTGTCCTGGTTTCAGCTGGGATGGAGTTAACTTTCTTCTTAGTAGCCAGTACAGCTCTGTGCTTTGGCTCTTATGGGAGAACAGTGTTGACAAGGCACTGATGTTTTCAGTTGTTGCTGGACAACGTTTATACTAAGTTAAAGACTTTTTGGTTTCTTGGGCCCTGCCAGCAAAGAAGGCTGGAGGGGCACAAGAAATTGGAAGGGGACACAGCCAGGACAGGTGACCTGAACCAGCCAAAGAGGTATTCCATACCATGGGACGTCATGCTTGGTATAGAAACCTGGGGGGATTAGCTGAGGCCTGGGGATTGTTGCTCAGGGACTGGCTGGGCATCAGTCAGCGGGTGGTGAGCAATTGTACTGTGCATCACTTGTTTTCCTTTCTCAATTTTCCTTTGGATTTTATCCTTTCCCCCACCTTTCCATTATAACTGTTGTTGTTGTTGTTGTTGTCATCATCATTATTATTATTATTGCTGTTGTTGTTCATACCTTTTTATTCTGTTTAAATTATTAATTTTTTCTTATCTCAACCCTTGAGTTTTACATTTCTTTCTGATTCTCCTCCCCACCCATCTGGGTTGGAGGGAGGGAGTGAGCAGCTGCATGGTGTTTGGTTGCCAGCTGAGGTTAAACCACGACAAGGTCCAACTCCTCCCTACCATGGGCAGGGGCACCTTCCACTAGACCAAGTTGCTAAAGACACAACCAACCTGGCCTTTTCATTATGCAGCACTCTCTGGGCATGCAAACTAGATTGCTTTTGGTTACAATTAAGTAGAAAATGAGCTCAGATTGCTAATGGGACCATAGGACCAGAGCAGAGACAGTCTGAAGTAAGCTCTCCCTCAAACGTGCAATGTAGAGATCGAGTCCTCAGCACCCGCTGTTGCACTCTGCTGACCTGCCCCGCTGCCTGTGTAACTCCTCTGCCACAGACTTCAGCCTGTTGCCCAAGGACTGGACTGGGAGCCCCAGACTGTGGGTCACAATGTGGTACTTTCCACTCAAAACCAGTTATCAGGGTAGAAACTGATGCCATCAGTTCCCCGGGATACCTCCTCTTGGAGCAAACGCGCATGTGAGAAATACAAAGGGCCACCACTTGTAGGAACTTCTCTCCATGCTGTTTAACAGCAGCCACAACTTAGCCCTTGAATACCCCTGTGTAAACAATTTCGTACTGCTATCTTGTCAGCAAAGTATGCAAACACCTCTATCTGCTCCTGCTTCTTCAGTGTTCAAATTACTACTGCGCTGTCCCCATTTGCTCTGGGTCTCGTGTTCGTTATGTTTACCCACTAAGCCATTTCTTTCAGATTCAATTTAGCTGGGACAGTAACAACGCTGAAACTCTGTGTTGCAGTGAAAGCTACGTACAGTCTACTTGCACGTGCGGGGCCTTAGGAGCTTGCTTGTGCATAATTATTAGGTTCAAAACACCTGCCACATAAAACATACTGAGAAAACTATGCAATTGCCTAAGTCAAGAGCAAGAAAACCTAGTAAAACTGATGAGCAGGTCGTGTTTTCATAGCAGTTCCCAGCTCAGTTGTTTTTCTTTACCTAGCTGGGCAAAGAGGAGAGCAAAAAGCTCTTTGTCCCTCAGAGCTTCTTTTCCTCAAATGCTATTCAAGGTGGAGAAGAGAAAACATGTGGGACTTTCCAGGGATGCCCACTCTCCCACTCACATAATAAACTTCTAAATTCAGCCAGAAAAAAACACAACTGAAACTCAGAAGAGAAATAGGGGAAAGTCATGTAAAAACAGTTCAATCAAGTTCTGTCACATTAAAAGGCTCTGTTCAGGGAAATGATACAAAAAAATAATCACGTGTAAAGCATTCTGTCATCACACCTATTAGAGATCCCTGACACACAGTCCAACAGGCAATGGGGCAGCATTTGTACAAGGCACAGCTTCCCCTGGGATGCATTGATGTGCGGAACGCCTGGGGAACCCACTGCACCGGGGAGCACGGCAGAGCAGAGAGAAACGTCTGTACCCATCCATCCCGGGTACCTGCACGTGCCCAAAAAGCCCTTCCTCTTGGAAGGACAAATGATAACTTCTGCATGCCGCTGCCCATACACGTAATTCTTCCTATACCACAAAACTAATTCCCTCCAATCATAAATCAGTTAAGTAGAAAAAGTGGTTTTGCATTATACAACCCAGGACACAGCAGGGATTTTTAAAACAAAGCACTGAGACCAGCTGATCTCAGTGTCCGCAGACAACTGGGCTGTGACATGCTGTTGTCATATGCACAGGAACAAACCAGCTATAAAAATAACTTATGCTTCTATTCAAATGACCTCAGCACAGTGTCTGCTATAGCAAAAGAAGAACAGCAATGTTTATTCATAGACCTTTCACTGCTGCAAACATCTCAGACACATTAATCAACAAGTTAGCATCGGTCAGGAAAGATTACCCAATCAAATGCAAAAGGAAAAGGCAAAGCAGGCATGGGGGATGTGATTATCCAAATCTGGACATCCCAGTAACACCGCTACCCAGTCCCAAACATGCTGCCATCCGAAGTAATCAAAACCTCGATTTTTGAATGGAATTTAAAATACTGTATTGCTAACAGACTACGTTTGGTTATAAATATTTTGTTATATCGAAAAAGATAAATTAGAAATAAAATTGCCTTACTGATTAAATGCTGTATACAAGTAGAGAACAGGAGGTGTTTCGTAGCAGAGAGAAATTTAAAACAATGTAACAGGAAGACAGGACACTTGAAGAGCATCTAACACCCCAGCTGGTTGGATTTTTAGGATATAACCTGTTTGATAAGAAAAATAACTCTCGAAATTTTTTTTATACCTCTGCAACATCTGGCACTGAACACCATGGAAGAATTGTCCCAGACTGGGTGGGCAGCAGATCTAACCCACTGTATTCGTGTCCTTGACTGGCAGAGCCACTCCTGCTTGCCCTCATCCCAGTGCAAGCCCCATGACAATCCCAGTTTACGCTGCTTCGCAGAGCAGCCATGGAAGAAAGCAATACATCTGCAGGCTGCGGTATGAAATGGCAACAGTAGGAATTTAAACAATATATTTCATCCTCTTTTGAGCATAACTATTTCTTTTTCCCTAGTGACTACCTGCTAGGTACAGTTCGAAAGTGCTGAAGCAGCATGTTTTTGGCACGAAACCGTTCATCTGAAAGTTAGGTACTTTACATAAACACAGTCAGGAAATTTGGCATACCAATATAAAAAAATGCATCTAAGCTCTGATTAAAGGTAAGCGGTGTGCAATGAGGACCAGCTGCACAGCCAGGGGCACGGAATTTGTTTCTGAGATGCTGACCTACATAGATCATTTAAGCTTAAAAGAAAAGATTTGTTTCAAATGGAATTGATCTGACTTGTACTAACAACACAGGCAGCCTCTGCCGCAGCACACAGCTCATTCCGACTGATCGGCAGGCGCCTTGTTTTACTCCAATTATCCCGCTCAGACCGTGAAGGATTGGGCTGTCAAAACCTTCAGCATCCAATCCTCAGTGTGTCTCAACGGCAGCAATGTAAACGTATTATTTACATGGTGACATTATTAAAGGAGGGCAGGTGAAGAGGAAGGAAAACTCTCAAGCAAAGCATTTCACAGCTCGGCAAAACCAGCGACGGTTTCATCAAACCTGTAGTAGCATGGAAGGGGGGAATTGTAGTAGCATAGGAATGTGGCGATGCAGAAGATCACGTGTTGTGATGGAAACATAGGAACTAAGTAGAAAACGGCCCATGAAGGGGCTAGCTCTGCTACTAGTATATAAGTGCCTGTGTCTTTCAATAAACTGCCATTTTGCCTTCCTCTCCATGAGAGTCTGAGTGCTGATGGTCCCTCAGGTGCCGCGCTGAGGTTTGGACACGTCATGAGCTACAACACAAACCCACCCAAACAGTGGAAACCTTGGGCTGAAATCCTACATTGTCTATGAGCCAGCCGTGTGCCCAGGTGGCCACCAGCATCCTGGCTGGTGTCAGCAGTGGTATGGCCAGTGGGACCAGGGCAGTGCCCATCCCCCTGCCCTCGGCACTGGTGAGGCCGCCCCTGGAATGGTGCGCTGGGCTCTGGGCCCCTCTCTCCCAGACAGACCCTGAGGGGCTGTGTAGGACAAGGCCTTAAGGACAAGAGTCCAAGTACTGTTAGCCTGATGAATAGAGATGTGTTAGAACTTGTAGGGCACAAGCCCTGGGAACAAAGGAACAAGCTAACCGCAGACTCTTGAGCCATTACAGCTGAGATGGCAACCAGATGGACAAAGAGGAACAAGTAGCCAGATAAGGGAATGGATAGTGCCGATAAGGAACTTTGCTAATCAAGAAAGTCACGTAGGAAGAAAACCCCTAATCTTAGAATAGAAATTGTTGCTATGACAAGGTAAACTAATCAGTTCCTATTGTTTTAACGGTGTGCCTTAAATGTCAACCAATCAGTGTTTTTTATGCTTAAGATTTAACCAATCAGTGTGTAATATGTAGAAGGTAGAAACGTATATAATTGTAAGAAAATCACTAATAAACTGACAACTTGCTTGCATCAAGCTGCGTCCCGTCTCTTCATTCACCGCAGGGCTGGAGCGTGTCCAGAGCCGGGCAGGGGGCTGGGGCACAAGTCCTGTGGGGAGCGTCTGGGGGAGCTGGGGGGGGTCAGCCTGGAGAGGAGGGGGCTGAGGGGAGACCTTCTGGCTCCCTACAACCCCCTGACAGGGGCTGGAGCCAGGGGGGTCGGGCTCTTCTCCCAGGGAACAAGCGACAGGATGAGAGGGAACGGCCTCACGTTGTGCTGGGGGAGGTTTAGGTTGGGAATGAGGGAAAATCCCATCACGGAAAGGGTGGCCAAGGCCTGGCACAGGCTGCCTGGGGGGGGGCTGGAGTCACCAGCCCTGGGGGGATTTAAAAGATGTGTAGATGCAGCACTCAGGTCCATGGTTTAGTGGTGGGCTTGGCAGTGCTGGGTTAGTGGTTGGACTTGATCTGAAAGGTCTTTTCCAACCTAACCCATTCTGTGATTCTGTGTTTGTCTAAGAAGATCCTTAATCTTGATGAGGACTGCTCCCTAATGCTTAAGCCCATCAAACAAGGATCAAAAAAATTCAAGCCTTAGGATGATGATGAAATTGCAGCATCAGCAGCACCTCGTTTCTTGAACAAAAGCCCAACGCCTTGGAGTGAAGCTGTCACCCTGTCTCCCACGAAGGGGACAAAATACCTCACTCCCTCGGCAGCAGACAATCCCTGCCCCTCCGTCCCTACTTTTCCCTTGCACCTCTCCAAGTCAATTTGGATGCTGTCCAGAAAGAGAAGCGGATATCAAATGCCAGCAGGCCCTGTGAAGTCAATCGATCAATGAATCAATAGGAACATGTGGGGCAAGCTATTGCCGCCAAGGAATTGCGGGGAAGGAATTGCAGCAGAGCTCCTTGGCTGCAGTGCAGCTCCAGGGTCCCCAGTGGCACAGAATACCTTTAATTTAATTTTTTAAATAATAATATTTAATATTTTAAATAATACTTTTAATTTAATTGAACCTTACCTATGCCTGTCGTTAAAAGATGAGCAAATTTTCCAGGAAAACTTCAGATTTTATCTTCCAGCAAGAAATGGTTTCTCCCATTTCCTCAAGCCACAGCGCAGCTTAGTTTGTTCTTCCAATTAAAACCGCATTTTAGCAATGTGTATTAAACGTTGGTAGTGGAGGAGACAACTTTTTTAATAGTGACAGCTGTGAAATTTTAAACCCCCTTTTGGACACCAGACATTCTTTTCTGCAGGCAAATCTGCTGGACTGCAGATCACGGATTCTCTAGCTATTCTCTGTTCTCTAACAGCTTTCATGGGGAAAAAACTAATCTGCGGTGAAAACATCTACACATGGGAGTGGGTAGGATGTGAATTTTATGCTAATATTATATAACTCTGGAACCACAAGCAAAGAAGGTTCCTGTTTCCCCAACATGCAGATATGCTCAATGCATTTTACCTTTTAGGGGTATTATATTTTTACATATATATATGAATATGTGTGTCTCTATATGCACATACATGGAGGACATTAAAGGACAAATAATCACTCCCTACTACATCAAAATTCAACTGTTCCATCACCTAATTTAATTCTGAGCTACACAACATCATTTAGACAGCTGTTCAAGTCATGATTTAAAGACTTCAAGTGATGGAGAAGCCATCATA
Organism: Falco peregrinus; assembly: GCF_023634155.1. Taxonomy (NCBI): domain Eukaryota; kingdom Metazoa; phylum Chordata; class Aves; order Falconiformes; family Falconidae; genus Falco; species Falco peregrinus. The sequence continues at coordinate 22,633,187 of NC_073743.1, forward strand.
CCCCGAGGTAATTTATCCCAACAGTTAATTGCATTCATTGTTAAAATTGTGCACATTTTTTTTTCTCGATTCATTTTGCTTTGGCTTCCAGTCTGTGACTCTTGACCCTTTAACCCTGAGAACCTTTCTGAGAAGACAAAGACTGACATCTGCTTTCCAGTACAGATGAGCACCAAATCCAAGCAGAAAGACAAAATTGTCAGAACACAGCAAAAGCTTCTTTTCACCAAAATAATCTTCAATGGCTTTTGTAATGTGTATGAATAAATATCATCAAAATGGTTGGCTGGGTTGGAGAGGTTTTTCCCTTTTTATATGAAGTTTAGGAATTGTTTTGTTTTTCTGTGTGATTCAATGTCATCTCTTTACTGAGACTGAAATTTCTCCAGTGTTTTCACTAAAATCCCTTTTTTAAAAAATCCCATCACCAAATTGGAAGGAAGGCTGGGCTGATTTCCCTGCCTCTGGTAATGCTAAACCCTGTCTGGATACATTTCTAATTCATCAGTGCCAGTGACGATTTAGCCGGGAGGGTCACAGAACTACTTCTAAAGAGCATATTTTTGCTTTTGCCCTGGGTACAGAACAGATTGTGGCAAACAGCAACATTTTCCAAAGATTTCCCAGGATGGGAACTTACTGGCTCCCTTAGAGGTACATTTAATTTTTTCTTCTTTCCTCAGCATCCAATATCTTTTTGGAACAAAGCGGGAAAGTTTCCAACAAGTCTGTAAAACATGTTTGTTAGCCCAGTAGTATTACCCTGGCTGCTTGGAGCCCGGATATGAGGAAGAGCTTTTGTCTAAAACCGGGAAAGAAACAAACTCTCTTCTGTTAGTACAAGGAGGTTTGTCACGGGTGGCTGATTGGCAGTTTGGTTTGAAGCCCCTACTTAAAAATACTGGCAATACCACCTTTGTGCTGTGTGGTTCCTGGTAATGAGATATGTTAGATGTAAGGAGGAAGGAAGGATTTGCTACGAAAAATTACAGGTATCAAAACCGCAAGGCCTTTTAGCAGCTGCTGTAAAGCAAATAGGCACAGGTTCAATTTTGGAGCACCTGCAAATATGTAGTTTGGCCCTTCAAGCTTTCTGTTTCTTTTTTAGGGCACTCGACTGTCTGTAGGGCAAATATGAAGCACTATGTGATAGTATATATAGTGTGTAGGAGAGAATAAACAACTGCGTACTGTTTCCTGGTGAGGTTTCTGTACTAATGACCTTTTTTTTTTTTTTTCTCCTTAGTTTTGTCCAACTTGTTCTAAAATAACGAAATTTTCTCTTGCAAATGTTTCCATGACTGTTTCTTCTTAAACAACGCAGGAAAATATGTATTGTAAAGCTATAATTATCTAGAATTGATGCACGCAACAAAAAAGTTCACTTCTCTGCAATTTAACTTTCAGCACTGTAGGTGGAAAGTAATATATAATTTACTTTTAACAATTAGTTGAAAGAGAAGGCAAAGAAGAATCCCCAGTAACAAAACTACCTTCAGCTATCATAGCTTTAAAAAGTTTTGGATACGGGAGGCCAGATGTCACTACGATTGGACCCAAAAGGTTCTGGGATTGTACTTGAACAATGGGAAACCATCAGGAGAGCTGGTAAGAAAACTGTGATCACCTTGTTCAAGGCTATCACTGGCTCACCAATATTTCAACAATACGATGACTTCTTGACATAATAATACACTCCCAGCTAGTTGGTTTTACTTGAGCTGCTGAGGACAGATATTTTCTTCATCTGCCTAAAGAAATTATTTTAGATTGGCAAATAAAGCCAAATTTGATTGGTATTTGGGTATTTCCAGATTAATGTGGCTCCAAATTCCAACAGCTTTGGAGCAGTGCTTTTTTAGCACAGATAGATATTCCCACTGACAGCAGGGTCTCCACACTTTCATGTGTAGTGTTGGCTGTGACTTTCATACTCTAGCACATTTTTCTGTTAATTCTTTTAATAGCAAATGATAACTGATACCTCAGTTTCCTGATAGCAATGAGGGAATCCAAGGTGAATGCAGAATAAACCAAACTGCTTTTAGCAAGAGGTTAAATTCAGCTGAGTGACATGAAAGATGAATATTCCAGTTTATTAGCTAACTCCACCCACTCAAAGTTTGTTCCAAGACATTTGCAAATAAGATTTACATTCTCAGCAAACGCCACATAATTCACATAAAATCAGATCTCTATTTGTTGTCTGTTCTGTTCTTCCAGCACATGCTAAAGAAGGAAAGGTTAATACCAGAGGTTACTGCAAACTAAATAGAAAATAGATCGAGTAACACTTTAATATATTGAATCCAATAGACGACAGTACAGTAACATGAATGTATTAACTACTCTTGGGATAACAGCCTCAGAGACCAAGCTGGATGATGATGTCTCTGTGCTGCAGCCTTATTCCAGTCCCTGATGCTGCAGGCCAGGCAGTCACTGTCCTTAGACTGGCAGACAAGGTTTTGCTCTGTTTGCCCTACCAATCTTGTCAAAGAAGCGAAGAGATGGGGATAGGCAAGTCATAAATTTACCTTCCTTTTCACCAGCATCAGCAGGATATATAAATTACCGTGTTCCTTGTATTCACTGGAAAGCTCCACTCTCACATCCCCTTTGCTGGGGCTGAGAAGATGGGAATCCAGTGGAAGACAGATGATAATTGACGCTGCTGAGGAGGGAAAAGCCAAAAGTTCAACACTAGCTGGTCTCTGAAGAGCATCCCAGCTTTACCGTAGGAAAAGCCAGCACCTTCTGCTTCACCCTACAGTTACACAGATAATTCCCTTAAAGACAGCAAATTCCACAGGACTTAAGAGTAGCAGGGACTGCGTAAGCAGCTTTTGAGGAAAGAGAAGGAGTTTGTTTGACATTACACAGCATCTGACTATACTACAAAGAGACAAAAAAACCAACTTGCATCTTTGGACCCTGAAGTCCAACGCCCAGATCCCCAGTGCAACATCTGAACAGCCACCCTCCTCACAGGGACGTGGAGCAGGAGCATCCCCAGGTGATTACAGCCTCTCTCTCTGCATGTCCCACTCCCTCCCCTGCTCCCTGCACTCAGCTTTGAGGATGCCACGCTGGGAAGCCCAGGGAAAGACCCCTCCACTACTGCCATCAAAACCAGCAGCTGAGGGGTTGGCAAGAGACAGCCTAGCCAATGTCAAAGCAAACAAAAATGTCTTGCAACACTGCCTGTGCATAGCAAAGGATATACTCTGGCTGAGGTCCAGCACAGACACATCTCGGAAGCAGGGGATTGCCACTACAGAGGTAAGGCAACAATGCCAGCGTTCATTTCAAGGGGCAAAAAGAAACGGTGTTATTTAAATCATGACACACTGGTCCTGCTCTAAAGAAGCCGGCAGTATGGTGCACAGTCTTGAGCAATTCAAAAGAAAAAGCAATACCCATTGCTCCAAATATTGCCCTAGCAGCAGACAGACCTTTCAAAAAGATCTGCCAGTCCAGCCTATGCTTTGTCACTTGGTGCATCATCTGCCTAAAAACATATGGATTAAGAGCTCTATTGCACTGTCTGGAAATGAACGTGCAAAAACCCCTTACGTTTCAGGACAAGTATCTTCCCAGGCTGATCTCCTCTGATGTATTCGTAGACATAAACAGGAAAAAAAAAAGAAAAAAAAGCCCTTTCGAATACCTTCATTTCAGAAAAAAGATATTTTTTTCTTTGATCTTTGCTTCATTTCACTTTATTTTTTTGTTATTCATGAGTACGCATTTTCATATGCACACCTCTATATGGAAGTGGAGAAGCAAGGGTTCCTAGCAAAATATAAAACTTTTTTTCTCTCTTGTATTGGAGAATATTTTGTGAGCAACTCCAAGAGATAAGGGAGGGGATTACAGTAGCTGCCAATGGGAGCTGTAAATACTTCTGTAATAGCTGAATTACACTGCTTTTGATGAAAACTTCCAGCTGTGCAAAGGGCTGTGATCTCACTGCAGGTGACTTCAATGTTTGTGAAGATGCATCCAGTGAGAGGTGCCAGTGTCAGGCTGCTCCTCAGCACCAGCACCTACAAGGGGTGTTTATGGTTTCCTGCTCGTGGGTCTCTGCCATGAGGTGCTGAACACGAGATCCATCTGCTAGATACAAACTCCCACCAAGTTAGGAGAAAAATTTGGGAGGGCTGAGGCAACTCTCTAAAACACACTGAATTCCTCTGGCTTCTTTTGAAAATTCCCATTGTATTGATATGGCTGCTCTAAAAACCTTAATTCAATGTGCTCTAAAGCCTGTGGTTTAACAAGCAGACACCATCTTACAGACTATTTGACGATGCTTTCATTAATCTGTGTATTCACATTTGTGTGTATTTTTGGGTACCTAGCATAAAAAAAACTAGTAACTTTAAGAAATGTTGGACACTACTCACTGGTATCTCCTGACTTTTCCAGTAGGCCAGGTTTTCCTCTGCTTTTGTCCCATAATGGGATTCAAAACTGACATTCAGTTTTGGGTTTTTTTTTTAAGAAGAATGAAAAATTGCATGGGTGGATGCCCTGTGGACCACTGGAACATTGTTTTTTCTATGCATGCACATGCACATTTCTCTAAAACTGCAAACATGCAAGCTATTGCAAGCTCATTCTCTGTTTTACATGCCTACATCCGGCAGATTATAGGTCACGGTAAAAGCATAAAGCAAGAAAGATGAAAGGTAGATGAAAGGTGTGTGTTGATTACCACTCAGAACTGAGTGGCTGCTGATCAGCGGGACCATAATACCTCATAAAGATGATGATGATTCTTCCCCCTCCTTTTCCATCTTCATAAACAAGTTCAATTCCATCAGGCTGCATGAAGGGCTCGAAGAACAAGGAACAAACATAATCAAAATTCCAATATGTTTGCATTAAGACTGAAATGAGCAGTGACACACCTGCACTGTTTAATGTCTATGCCTTCTGTCCTGGAGTAAAGAAAAAGATCTATCCTTCTCCCCAAAAAGTGAAGAGGAAGGGCAATTAATTTTTCGAGGCTTCTTCTTACTAGTGACCAGACTTGATGCCTAGTCCCATGAACTGGAGCTGGATATGTCCTATCTGTTGCTGTCACCAGGTCACCATGGCCCGATTTACTGGCTTACAAATTTCCACTGAGAAAGGAATGCATAATTTTGCGAAGTAGATTTTAGTTGGCATTTCTGCTTTATGTCCTGTTCTAATCACAAACTGAATTAATCACTGACTTGCCTTTCATAGGATTTCTTCTGTGAAATCATATTTTTCATCACTGAAGGCAAATTCACTCCCCAGCACAGAAATCAGTGTTGAATCCTCCAATGTTTATAGCTGCAAGCTGTACTTTCCCTTCTTCTATTACATCTCCCACCTGCAAAGGACACTAAGGGACGGTGCCCTCTGAGCGCCTCTTGAAGTGCTGGAGGAGGCAATGCTGGCAATTTTGGTCCTGGCACTGCTCCTCTCCAGACTTCATGAACAGCATACACTTGCCCTGTGTTTAGGGGCAAGTGCTGCTTCTACAGGCATTTGTGCTTTTACACTCTTGCTCAACCCTATGCTTTAATTGTCATTTAACTTTCAAGGTTGTCCCATGGGAGTCTGCGACTATTTTTACAACAGTTGACTTCAATACATCAATACTGAGAAGCCCATCAGCAAGGCAAGCCTTGGTCTCTCACCCTCTACCTGCTGTCTCTGAAACACCCCAGGTAAGGCCGAGGCTGTGACCATCGCCAGGACGGTGCCCGGCACTTGGACCCACCTGCCCTTTACACCACTGTGTTACTCCTGCAGCTGCTCCTAAACAGTCACTACCCACAGACCTCTCGCACCGCCACAGCCCCGCGTGCTGGGAATCCTGCCTTGAGCTCTCGAGCCTCTTTGAGTGCTGACACAATCGAGTCCTCTCTTCCCTCTTCTGTCAGTGCAGATCCTGGAGCCTCTTCCCAGGCTTACCCTCCTAATGCCTTGCTAAGCCTTGTAACGCTGTCTTTACACTCTGGTGATAGTGAACATCCTTCCTTAAACCCACTGCCCAGTGCTGGACATGGTATTGCAAATGAGGTTTTTACAAAGGCTTTGTATAATGAAACCATTCTCTCTCCTGATTATAACTAATCCTCTTGCTTATTCACCATAAGACCTGATTAGCTTCTCTTGCATCTGCCACACACTTAGATCTTTACCTTCTAATTATCACATGCCTTTATCCCTAAGTTTCCTTCCTTTCCTGTTTTTGCACATCTGTTAGTCAAAGCACATTTGCCTTTCCTTCAAGCTGCCTCGCCTTACCTGCACATGCACTGCAATTTCTAGGACTGTGTCCCAGATCTAAGGGTATTCTTAAAAATATGTTCACTTGACGGAATAAAGGTGTTTTCAACACGAACTCATCAGCATCGTGTTGTCTTCCTGAGTCTGCAGACAGCCTACAACAATAATTCATTCCCTTCAGCACCACCTCACTTATCCCGATCATTTGTTGACTTCAAAGCTTAAATATGGTGATTTAAAGGCCAACACTCTTAGCTAGCCACTTAACCACCATTTTAGCAGAATTTATTCTCCTAACGTACTTCTTTTCCATCTCAAATTGCCTCCCCAGAGGTCAGGAACCCCATCTGTCTCTACCCTTCCAAAACCTCCAGCTGCGACTTCACAGTGACAAATCGTCAATACAAACATTTTTGGCGTATTGAGAAAGCTGAAGTGTTCGGCACAGTTAAACAAATATGACTGAAGGGTCTAAGCACTGATTATGCTATCTAGTTGTCTAATGGACTCATTTTAAAAGATCGTGTTTATATCTAAATAAAACTACCCCACAATTTCCATTAGCTGCACTGGCAAGCAATGGAGCTCAGGCTCCTGAACACAACCCTCTTTGGATTTCCATTAGCATTGCCTGAAGGGACCATTGTCATCACTCCATGCGACCTCCTCCAGGCTACCAGCCACAGAGCTTCATTTGGTGACCCTGGCTGTAAGCCAAATAACCGCTAACTGAATTATATAGAGTCTGTGTTTCAGAAAAGTATGTGATATTCAAGTAAATACTGTGGGAAACAGGTGGAAAGGGGCTAAGTTATTCCAGTGCTTAACTACCCTTACCGGTAATATAAAGGTAAATAAGGTAATAAATATAAAGGTAATAAAGGTAAATAAGTTACCCTTATTTCCACTTTCCATGTCATTCACAATCCATGTTTGTATCCTCTGTACAAAAAAAGTCTTTTTTAGTTGAATATGTACATAAATACACATATATGCATGTACAACCCTTAACGAGAAAAGATAGGCACACAGACACTATGAATATGAAAAATTGCGTAACTGCTAAGTCTCAGGCTCTGGACATGGCCCATCCCTATGGAAAACAGTCCTAGCTGAGGGAACTCTGCAGGCAGGACTCGGCCGAGTCCCATTGCCAAAGTCAGCCACCTACACAGTGCGGATCTGTTAAAGTGCAGCATAATTTCATTCCACCTCAATTTCTCCTATAGAAAAGCACAGATAAAATGATGATTTTGTGACAGTCTGAGACAGCAAGGGTGAGTACTCAGGAGAGCAGGAGAGCCCTCGCAGTCTCACATTCCTAAAAAGTGCCAAAAAAATGGAAAGAAAAATCCTCACCAGGAGGATTTATATCAATGTCAAGCAATGCAGCTGATACATTATTAGCTGTTCATCCTTCATCTGTTAACTCATTTATTCCTTCAAACAGCTGCATCAGATTAGTCAGACCAGCCTTATTTTTAGGAACTCCACAGCAGGACACTGTTGTCACCACCCGCTTCCTGCTCAGCAACGCATTGCCTTTTCTCCAGGAACAGATTCAGTGCTGGACTCAAACGGAGTCAGGCCAGATGTTGGTAGCTTTTTACACACCTTAAATAATGAACACTGGCTTTCAGTCACCACGGTTGAACCCTGACGTTACCTGAAGCCATGCAGAAGCCAGCTGTCAGGGCCACAGCTCAGGTCACACCATTTACCTGGGAGCCTCAAAATAGGTGGCACTTGGCCGCATGCGGCTTGTTTGCTGGCTTGCTGCCGGCTGCAGCCTCGGGCTGAGCACCTCCTCCTCCTCCCCCTGCTATTCTGTGAAATTGTACAGATGAAACATAAATTAGAAAACGCAAATCACTGAGCAGAGATAAAGGACTCCAGGTAACTAATGATGAGGATATTCAGCTGCCATCAAGAATGACTAAAATCCAAACCTGCATGCCCGTGGAGCTCCAGGTCACCTCTGGAAACCAATTGAAGACAAACCCATCGACAGTTCTCCGGTGTCGCTGCAGACGGAGCATTGCTCATCCCATTGACCCCTGTTTTTAAGAAGGTTTCATAATAACTAGATCTGAGCTAAACTGCACTTTGACATTTATTATCTCCAACGAAATACACCCATTAGTCTCTGACAAAGTCTGCCTTTGACAAAACATTTAAGGATCGGTCAACGGCAACAGAAGTGAGTCAGCAGTGCAGAAAGACCTGGTGACCCGGGCACAGATGGTTTAACATGCCCAATAGCTCAGCACAAAGCCATTTTCCACAAATCCAACCCAATACTGTAGGATATAGCTGCACGGGAGGATTGTCTCCTCTGCAATCCTCTCCTCTCCTTTTCCTCTTCTAGAAGTACCTATGGATGAATCATGGTGGTTAATCCACTCTCTGTATGACACTGGAGTGAACAACAAAAGAAAATAATGGTGAAGAATGCCAAAACAAAATAATCTTGGAGTAGTAGAAGTGAAATTACCTTTGGGTATGGCACTGGGGGTAACACCGATGTGTACTACCCTGTGCCACCAGGCAGGAAGGGCACAGCAAAACTCTTGAAGATGCAAAAAAAAAAAGCCTTGAGACTAATTAGAGAATAAGGAAAGATATAATATTCTAGCTCGTCAGAAAGAAGATTAAGGGGTAAATAAGGATAACTACAGAGAACTCAAAATTAATAGAGGACTTCTCAGTTTAGTGTGCAATATGTTGTGACAAGAACCAGCAGCTGGAAGTTCTGGCCACAAAAGGAAATTCAGCCTTAAGTATGGTACAAGTTTTCAAGAGTGACAGCAAAGTAACCAGGCTAGCAAGGACTGTGGTGGGTTCTCTATCGACCACATTCATTTTGTTGGCATGTGTACTTTTTTTTTCCCCCGGTAACATCATCTTTCATCTCAGCACACCTATTGAACTGGAAGAAAAAACAATACCGCAGCCATTTCATACTCTGTCCCACCCAAGAAGTCGGTCACGGTGATACTGCAACATCAGCACCCATCAATCCACCCCCAGAAAAACTGTGTCCTTAACCCAAGTGCTTAGAAGCTTACTTACAAAAATAAGAGTTTACAGCTCTTTTTTTTTTTTTCCCCACAAGAAACAAGGAAAAAGTTATTCCCCTTCCGTGTTTCACAGAAGTAAGCAATTCCACCAGTCTGTACTCAGGAACATGGCACAGAGTTGATCCTATATGGATCTTCCTGTGCCTGAGACACTGCTAACAGGACCTCAGTCCATTTGGAAGAACTACTTAATTTATACAGGTAACACTTAAGAGAAAATAAATCAGAGTAAAGTTTAATTTCTCTCTTCTTCATTTCCTAAGTGTATATAATAGCAGTGTATAGTCCTTACCCATTACGAAGCAGTCTGAGATCGAAACCTATTTTTATTATAGGATTTATATCTTTAATTTTAATAGAAGAAATGCTTCTCAAGAAACTTTCTGACCCTACAAGAACATGCTATTACAGTAAAAGATTGGAACTAGCTCTGTCGAGTGTTCACTAAGTCCACTTGTCTCAACGTGGTCAGTTAAGTGACTCACAGCAAGTGTGATAACAGAAACAGAAAACGTGCAAATTCACACACAAAAAAAAAGGGGGGGGGGGGGAGGAAAGGAAAAAAAAGGGAGGAAAAGGCAGAAAAAAGCAGAAAAGAAAGAAAAGAAAAAGGCACTACACTAGCAGGCACTGCTCCAGCCTGCCGTGCCATCTGGTCCTGCTACCCCTGCTCCTCCTGGGGCATTGCATCTAGCGAGGATCGATTCAGCTACAGGGCAGCTTGGTCTCTCTGCATTAGTCTGAGCAACCAATTGGGTTTGTAACATTCCTGTAGACATGAAAATAAGCAAGCTGTCCTCTCCGTGGCACCTCCATGCTGTCCCAGACACACTTGCAGCCCTGCCAACCTCACCTCTGACAGCTTTGGTACCTTGCAGACCTTCAGCAGACATACAGCTGTCCAATAAACAGCATCTCACTCCCATGCTCGCTCCCTTGCATTCCTCCCCAGTTACCGAAATGCACTGCAAACTGGTTTTGCATCGGCTCCTTTAACAAAGCAGACTTTCTGTAATCGGCATCTTTGTCCACACTGCATCCAAAGGTGATCTTTGCTTACAGAAAGTCCCACTAGCTTTTAATGCACTAGCCTTGCTGTGTTAGGTAATAGTCCTAGCTTTTTTAAAAACCCTACAAATTAGGAAATGCTTTCAGATACAGTGGGATTGTTTGTTTGTTTCTTTTGCCTCTTGTTTGCATCAAATTCCAGAATCCTGGCAGTCATCAGATAGCCAAGAGAGACTTTTTTCCCTAAGGCAATAAAAAAAAGAAGGCACATCTCCAAAAAAACCCAAGACTTGTAGTAGCACATTATGAGGGAAAAGAGATCACTAGTAGCCTCAATTAGCCTTAGACTTTTATTTTTGCTAGAGAAGGGTTTGCCCTCTCTCCCTCTCAAAATTACTTCTCCCTGCTCTAATTTTAACGGAATTTTCAAAAAGCCCCTATTATTTTAAAGAGTCTATCACCTGGACGCTGCAGTGTGGTAGGAGGGCTGCTTTGCAGTATGCACGGTGCCCGTCGCAGCAGGCTAGCACACACAAAACAAGGCAAAAGCAATTTATTTTTTTTCTACAGGAAAAGAAAAATGGAGGAAGTTTGAGAGGAGCCATCAGGAACTTTAGCATCTGCCATCAAATATCCAGTCACATCTTCAGTATGCTGAGAAAGGCAATTGCAGTGCTGCTCTGAAAAGGGCATCCCACCACTCATCACCATTGTTAAGGTATTGATTTGGTAACACGCTTCAGCACGTGCTGAACTTTAACGTGAGAGCCATGAGGGAAGCTACACATACAGTGTAAGTACTTTGCTGAGTCTGTGTCAAATCGGTGAAATTCTCACCTGCCTCCTCCCAGCTCCCCCCATAGCTCCCTTACGTTTTGAAGAGCGTTGCCATTTATTTTAGAGAAGGATGCTAGACCCAAGGATTTAGACCTAGACGGCGTCTCTCACCCCTTTTTTGAAACAGACTTTCCAACTTCATCCAAGAGATAAGAAGTCCAGGTGCACAGGGTAAGGAAAAGCATCCTGGCTTTGCCATGGGACCCCTCTTATGAAGATGGTGACTCCAGACCCTCTACCCCAGCCTGCAGATCTCTGCCCTGAGTGTCCAACAGCCACAGCAGTTTCCCAGGCACTGTAAGCTGCGTGGTACCTGCTTGTGCCTATTTGTTAATAAAAGAGAACAAACATGCGAATGAGTTAAGGTGAAAACAGAGTGAAGTATCAAAACAGGAGAAGGAAGAAATAAATCTCAAACTATCAGGTTAGTTTTGGTGGACAATTTTATTTATATGCTGCAATGATCACTTACCCTGAACTGGAAACCCAGCTGCTGCTGAAAGATTGAGATTGCAGCATTCCTCTGACAAGGTGTGATTTAAGGGTGAATTTTATCTTTCCTAAGGAAACTTGATATTTTTCAGTGTTTTCTTTTCCTCCTACTCCCAAATTAAATAATTCGGTTTAATTCCCACATACTTAATACATACCTGGTTGGCTTTCTCAGATTACAGCTCTCTGAGAACATAGGGTCTCTCTAGTTTATGTGATAGACTTATAAGAGAGTTTCTGTGTCAAAAAGCTCATCTACATTAGGCAAGGTAGACCGAGGCAGGCCTCCCCACCATCACCAAATGAACTGAATCAAGTTAGGGCAGAGCTGGTACCTGCAGACTCCTACAGGGGAGGGTTACAGCTGGGTTGGGAGCAGAAAAAAAAAGGAGACAATGGAGAGTCAGAACTTTCTGCTTTGGCCAAACAGTGTCCAGGTGTGGTGAGTTGATCAGAAGAGTGAGAAGTTAAAGCCATTGCTGGGCTTTCCTAAACCAAAGCCTAACTGGGACTCATCTGCATCTCACCACAAACTACAGCAATCAGAAAGTTCATCAGATTTCTGGCTAGATGCTGTAGCCCCAAGAAAGCATTCTGGCAAGAGGATCACTGCCAAGTCCTGTTTTTCCTCCTTTACTAGAAAGCTGCTTTGGCAATATTACACTCTCAAGATCCTCTCTGCACAAAGGTAATTTTCAAAAGCCATTTAAACATACTTTTGGCTGCTCTGTGCTGTCAGATCAGTGCTAAGCAGTCAGAGCACACCAAGAATCAGCATGGGTCTAAAGAAGTTGGCTGGTGCTCGCTACCAAGGCCGTGTGGGGCAGGATGTGATCCAGCAGCTACAACAGCAGGTTGACACACAGAGCTATGCGCGCAGTAGTACACCAACCAGGGTCATAGCAGGGACTCAGACACTGACCCACACTCATCCAGACTGTCCAGCTGTTTGCCTGATTCCTGGAAGCGCTTTAGCCCAGGGAAATGAGCACAGAGCAGTGCCCCAGCAGGATCTGAGGGACAAAAGAAACTAAGGGTTGTTCCCATTATGTTTGCACATGAACTGTACTGGGCCATTTGCTCGAAGGAGAACTGGGCTCTGCCTGCAGTACAGCTGTAGCCTAGGCTACGAAGGCTATACTTCCAGTTTTGCTGCTCACCTTTAGCCTTCGGTTCAGTCTCTCTCTTGTTCTTTTGCTTTCTGACAGGTAGCCTTTGATTTTGGACTGTGAGATACAAGTCTATTGTGGAGGGCTGGGAAAAGCAGCTTTACTCTCCCTAGCACACTTCTAGAAGGAGACCTGATGATTTTGCAGATAGAGAGTAATAAAGAACATATTTATCAAATTGTGCTTGCTCAAATTTACATTTGAGCAATGGGTGGCTACTGCTTACATGCACGCACACAAATGCTATCAATTTCCTCAGTTACATTTACAGGAATCTGATCTAAAGATTACATTAAAGAACGAGGTTCATCTCCTCTTTGTACTTGTGCTGTTTGCCCAGCCGTGGCCACGTGTACTGGGAGCTGGTGGTTTTAAAGTCATTCAGAGACTCCTTGCCACGGCAGACTCTGCTTGGCTCCCTTACCGGCTGGTGAAGGAGCTGCAGCACAGGCACAGGTCAGATAACGGAGCTACGTAGGTTGATAAAGAATTCAGGAAAACCCAAAAGACAACAGTGCCCAAGGAATGTGAGCTGGAGGAACAGAGGACATTGATGCAGTGGCTCCTCACGTAAGCGACTTACTCAAGGTCAGCAGAAACTGAGGCCTGGGCCCCGGACTGCCCTGGTAACTGCGGAGCCATCTTCTCTTTCTGCTCCTTTTCCATTTTTATTTGCAGGCTGTATCTTTCCAGCTGGAAAATATCAACCCAGTGGGACATGGATAGTCTGTCAGGCAATTTGAATAGCTGCTAAATTAACTGGAGGAGAAAAGTCTGCAATGTATCTTCCTTCCAGTGGTAGATCAGCTCATGCCTAGAGGAGCTTTTGCTTTCAAAAGAGATACAACACACATGCATGATTCAGATAAATCACAGCTGTCTCAAAGTGGTCCACTGCTCACACGTGAGAAACCCCGTAACTGCAGGCGCTGCCCAGATAAAGGGAACCAGCTGTCCCCTACCTTTCCAAGAAGATAAGACAAATAACCTCTGCGCGCTGAAAACTGCATAAGCACATAGCACCCTGCCTGAGCATTGCTTGACAAAACATTGCTAGCCAGTCTTGGCAGGCTGGCAGTAGGCCCTCCTCCCATTTTAAGCAAGTGCAATCTAAAGCACCAAAAGGTATAAAGGACTTACTCAAAGCCATGCCCCAAGTGAGTAGTAGAAGTGGATTCCTGAAAGCCCAGATCTCTGTTCTCATCTCTGCACTTGAACCCTGACAAGTCAACTACCAGACCTGGCAGGGCAGAGCAACGGAAAAAGAGAGTTAAGGTGCATCATAAAAATCATTCCATTATGAACTCCAGGACCGTCAATATTACTTTATAAATTTCAGTTCCCTGGCTCCCCTCTCCAGACTATTTTTGTAGTGCTCTGCCAAGAAACAGAGCATGGAAGTCAGTGGGGGAATGGTCATTGCGTTAGAAACATTCCCCCACTGATAAACCCATAGGCTAACATTCTGCCTTCACCTTCAGCCTGATTTTTCTCTTTGATTTCCTACCCTTTCTGTTGCAGAGGCTGCAGATACCTACATCCAGAGCTCATTGTTCCTCCCCCTACACAGAACCCTTTCCAAACAGCTCCATTTCCTTTTAGTTCACGGTGTGACTGCAACCACAAAAACTCAAGAAAGAAATCCCTCCTTAATCTCACATAGAATTAAGAAAGTCCCTGCTTCTAAGAGGGAAGTCTACAAAACCACTGCAAGCTGAATCGAAGGGGTCTGTCGGATCTCCGGGTTATCTTAGTGTGACTCAAATGTGCACATATGCTCAATCTAACATTGAGGAAGACTTTTTGGAGGCAACAATAACGCCACACTTCTTATTAAAAGCATATGGAGTCACATTAGCTGCATCACAGGACTTGCCATCATACTGCTTTGCATAGCTTGCATCCAACAATGTCAGATCCTGGATTCTTTGCAAACAGAAGCAAATCCCCAAAAGTTTGCCAAAATTATGGCATAGAGCCCCCCTAAGGGAGAACTTTTGCATCTCTGAGTCTGGCAGCGAGTCTTACGCCTCAAAGCATAAGGATAGAGCCTCACAAATTCTATCCTCCCTAAGCTGCCAGTATTACTCATGTGAAAATTTTCTCTGTTGCCATCCAGTCTATTTTCAATTCAAATGTTGTTTGTTACCTGATTACTTTAAAAAGCGAGTGAACTAGATGTGTTGAGAGCAGGATTTATTGATGGTGAAACTGTGGGACTGGCAGACTCCAGAAGAGTGAGTTCTCCGTGCTCTGTTAGAACAAACGGTAAGGGAGATATCCATGTGTAACGGGGCGTAAGGCCAGCTGCCATCAGTTGAGTTATGTCAGGGATGAATTAGTAGCATTGATTTCAGATGTTACCATGACCACAGGGAGTGTCTAAGAAAGGGAGCCGGGACCTTCGCGTGCTTTCAGGATAATACAGTTACTATCCTTCAAAATCAAAGTCACTAGCTTTTCTCTCTCTCTATTCAGGGAACAGATAATACCATCAAAGCCTAAAATACCAAAAATATTGCTCTGGGGCTAGTTCATAAGCAATGCACCACAATAACAAATGAAATATGTGTATAAATATAAAAAAGAACATTTTCAGAAGATCAAGACTATGGGAATGAAAAGAATATATACTCTCAGCAGAGGGTAGCTCCAATGACAGCTAAAGGACAGCAAGAGCTTGAATTACCAGGAGTGAAATTTAGGAGAAATTTTATTACACTTCTAACTTCTGATCAGTGTCAGGAGAGAATTTGTTTCCACACAAACAGCACTAAGACTGGAGGAGGACACATACTGCAGAGAAAAAAAAAGATACTTGCAAATCAAGATATTGGCATGGGAAACTGGCTTTTACTCCTGAGTCTTTGTGCATGAGAGGGCCAACCAACCTGCAGAAGCAAAAAGCCATGGTCTTATTGAGTAATACCCCGAGTGACTCATTGATTCCTGAAAGTTCCTTCGTGCCTCAGCAACCCCACCAGAAGAAAAAAAACAAACCAAACTCTTTTTCACCAGCGTCCTACTTTTTTTTTGCAATTTTTTAATGACAGGTGCAAACTCTTACCATGGCTGTATTCTATACATAGCATGCTGAGGCTTTGACTTACTTTTGAGATTTATTAATTTCTGTCCAGAGAAACTAAGCAAACAGCTGTTTTGTGAATATTATTCTGCTTTAATCAGCACTGGATCTCAAGAGCTAAAAATGTACCATAATTGTTTTGGAAGAAAAAAAAAAATCAATTTAGCAACATACAGACCCTTTTGACAGAACACTTATATACCCACTTCTTGCATTTTCTCCCATCCTTTTGCTTTCTACAAGTGAGAACGTTGCCACCCTGTCTGTGTAAAGTCCATCTGCTCCTGTACCTGAAAGTGCCATAATCCTCTTTCGGTGACATCACTATAATGTCTTCCCCGCTACTGTCGTATCAAAAGCAGGATTATGACTTCAGGTGGGGGAAATAACCAGCAAGAGCAGATGGGCCCTTAAGGAACAAAGATCCTCTTCTCATGCAAATGTACCAACATACTGAAGAACAACTGGGGAGAAATGAAGAGAATTATATGATTCCAGCTCAGTATAATCTGGATGACAGCATAACATTTTTCAGCCCATCTGTGGGGTAAAACAGAATCTGATGGGAATAAAGTCAGAGAGGAAAAAAAATAATCATCAGAAATAAAGCAGAAAGCACAAGGGGAAATGGTCAAAAGTAGCAATGAATGTAAAAAGGGTGGCAGAACAAACTATGGCAGGTGTAGACCAGTATTGGCCACATGTTTTTAGAGGAGTTGCCCTAATTTATACCAAGCAAGAATATGTTGGGCTATAAATGTCAACAATCATGAAGTATTACTTGGAAATTATTTATCCCAGGGAGCTGAAGCTGACAAAGGAACAAAGACCCTTTCTGGCAGCCAGGGGTATTATAATTCACTTGGGGGTAAACTCTGGATTCCACTACTCGCTTTACAGTACGAGTCCCGTTGGCTGGAAGTCCTTAGTCATAACTCACAGTTTGTCACCTTTACAGGTTTGGTCATCTACCTACTTAGTTTTTTTCCAAGTCAGCTAACACAAGTCCACTTGGGCGTCTTCTCTGCAGAGAATAAGATATGTCTTATATCTGCAGAGATATATAACCAAAGAAGTTATATCTTCAGTCACTAACATTCTCATTCAAGAAAGGGGAAAAAATATAATAAAAACCTTTCAATAGCTTTGTGATAGTTTTGCTCAAACCTGTGACTCATTGAAGCTCACTCAGCTTTCAACTTTCTCCTGGTTCTGTTTCTCATGGTGCTAAAGAAGCACTTTTCTAAAATTCTTCCTGTTGCTCCACTTTGAGCTGGTTTTGTTTTTTATAAAAACATCTAATCAGACTTCCAGGTGCAGTCACTCACAAAGCCGATTACCCAGGCTCTACCTTGGTTTTGGACCATTTGGAAAGCTAATGGGAGATCAATTGCTTCCAGCATCCACTGGAAGGAAGCTCTTCCCCTCCATTCTTCAACAACTTGTGCAGTGTATTTCTCTGGAGAAGAGTCAGCCCTTACAGAGGTCTTGCTCTGCAGAACTTGGAAGTCTGAGGGTGCAGCACCCATTGCTCTCGAGGCTGTCTTTCTGCTTCCAGTTATGTGGTAGTTTGGGATGCTTCAGACTTCTTGGCTCATCACCGCCGAACTGTCATGTCTTTGCAGAATTCTGATCTGTCGCAGTACTGACAAGGTGTTCACATTGCTTTTTATACATAAATAAATGTGTGCTCATTTATTTTTCCATCTGTGAAGAATTCCAGCCCATGTGCTGTCAATCTAAATTAGAGCAGTTAAGAACATTTTGTCATGTAAAATAAAGCTATAAAGTAGAGTTGCATTGGGAGATGACAATTGTGGATTCTGTGGAGGAACTGTTTTGTATTAGTAGGTGACTTTTACAGTAATTCTTTAACATCTGCCTGTGCTACAGTTGCCTAACATGACTGAAGCAAGAGAGTTATCTCTGAAGGAAGGAGGAAGGCATGTAGGGCAATGGTAACCTGAAACAGTACTGATTACTGCTGTTATAATCCCTGGTAAACTCTAGGACAAGAGAGGAGCTCCAGGAAATGAGCTATAGGTGCAAAGCTCACATAGCTGTTTCAATGCTGGACTTCAAAGGTCAGCCTGAAGACACTGCACAGTACTGGCTCTTTGTCTTGGTTTTAGGAACCTACCTTCTGGTAATTCCTCATGGTGTAGGTGTTACAAACAAAGCTAACTCCAGGATTAGAGGCTCTGCGTAGTTAGTTCCTAAAGCCTAGAGTGAAGCTTGTTACCAGCTTCTGGAAACCTCCATGGCTTACTGCTGCAACCTACTGGGGGGAAGAGCTGGATGGAGCAGAAAACCAGCATCATATACCCCCACCTAAGGGGCCCTGTCACTGAAGTCCAACTCACAACACGTTCACAAGTTTTTTCATGGCATTCTGAGACCAGACAAGCAAACCTGAAGCCTAAAATCTATCTCACAACAAAGAACTGCCATGTCCCAGACAAGTTTTACAGTGGGCAAGAAAGAGAAGAAAAAAAAATTAATCATGTCTTTCACAAAAACATTTAGATTTGTTCTCAGAACAGAAAAGCTGAAGAATTCATTGCCCTTTTAGAGCTCACCAAAAATACAATAAGGCTTCTCTCAGCCAGTAAAAGCAAAATTTTAAAATACATTTGATGTCAATGAATTTTCAGTTCGGAAGAGCAAGATATGAAACTGATTTCTATGCAGGCAACAGCATTCACTTAGAAATTTCCTTTCCTAATCACACTATACCTCAATTACTGACAATATATTTTCTCCTAGAGTGGGTGGGCATATAGGGAGCTGTTTATAGAGTAAGTTGTTCCTTTAAAGCTGGACCGTCTTTGTTATGCTGCAGATCACTTGTGCTAAATATCACCAATTCTTCCAACAGTAGGAAAAGGGATTAGTGCTTTACTCAAGCAGCCTTCAAAGGGGATCTATACACTTGGGTTAGACTCACAGATTTTCCTGAAAGGACTGCTAAATCATTTAGTATGACCTCTGTATAACACATGCCATAGGATTTCAGGCTACCACTATAACAAGCTCCATAATTCCTCTTTGAAGCAGATGTTCTGAGGAAAAAGCCCCAACCTCACAGTTGAAAACAACACAGCCTGAGTAAATCAGTATCATTATGAAGCTTTTGCCATTTTTTCCTTGATCAGTACAATGAGATAAAGGAGCTTTCAATAATGTTTTTCATATACTCTGAGAATTCATATGAGACTCTTTCATATTATGAGCTCTTCAATATTTATGAGATGAAATATATAAACACAGTTAAGCAATAGCAGAGACAAAACCCCCAAATGATGCCAAGGTTTTGCTTTCCTACAAAGCTCTGCCTTTTGACAGTGAAAGGGGGAGAGAGAGAAAGGAGCTGGGACCGTAGGACATGAAGTCAACCTTGCAGCAGTAGTTAACCAGTGGTGTCAGACTGTAAACGTAGGCGTCTTTGTAGACTTCATAACATTCTTCCCCTTCGTTTGCCCAGTTGACCCAAAAACCGGCCATACCCTTTTGACACCTTGTTTCCAACGTGTAGCTTTTCCAATAGTTACGTGTCACAAATACACATTTATTCAAGGTGTGGAGTGATCCAGGACAAGAGCTGGTCTCTGTAAAAGTGCGCATGGGAGTATCGTTATAGTGTGTATTTTTCCTTTTAACTTCTCTACTTCTGACAATTAATGATTCTGACACAGAATCTCTGCAATATGTATGTTAGAGAAACTGCAAAAAATTACTACTTCTGTGTGAATCAAGAGAATTTTTTTTTCCTTCAGCTATTAAACTCTTCTGTGCTGTGCTTTTGAGCATTTTTAACAGCTGGTTTGGGTTCAGCCCCACACTGGGAATCTGAAGGTCTGACCACAGATTAGGAGCATAGTTCACATGCTACAGTAACAGGTTTTGTGTCATCATTACCACTCAGGTCGTGGCCAGCTGGATCTGTTGGCAATCCAGTGGACACCACAGTCATCAGTCCTTTTCCTCATCAGCTGTACAGGCAGCAGCGAGATGGAAAGGGGTTAAACGGCTCTGTTGGCTACACGCTGGATCTCAGCTGAGCACCTAAAATCTGCTCCTGGTGTTTGGCACGTCACCCTTTTTGCAGGAAATTAATCACAGTGGTGGCAGATGCAGGAGAGAAGATCAGGGGTCATCACTGCACCCACTCAGCACCTTGAGCTCTGCTCTGCAGAGGTTAAACAGCCCTAGCATGAGGCCAGCATCCAGCGTGGGCGCTTGCAGTCTCGACATTGTATTAAATAACAATCCCTGCATGGCAGCAAAGAGGCTTGGCGTTTGGGGAAGGACAACTTGTGTTTCCTCTCTCCTGTCCAGCTGATAAAGGAGTTGTTAGAGCTTTAGAAGAGGGAAATCCCAGCCAGGACTGAAACATCCCCAAAATGCCTTGAATACATTTTAATCACTTTTATTCCACATTGGAGAAACATAAAAAGTACAAATTAGGAAGAATTAGTGTCTGTCCATAGACTGGGCTGTATTTCAGCAGAACCCAAGAGGTTGGGCCAGAAGAAAACTACCACAGGGGAGAGGGGAGGACCCCCTGCAAAGGGCTGTGCCCTTGGCTCTTCCACACACAGACTTGCTGCCCAAGGCTCCTGCCTCTGCTCCTACCAGCACAGCTCTGCTTTACACAGGATCTTGGTGCTCCAGGTACCCAAGGACAGCCTGAAGGATTGCTGACAGGTCCACTTTTCGCAGAGATTAAATTTGACTAAGAACCCGTGAAACGGATATTCTTTACATTTATTTTAAAATAACTATTTGCTTAAGTCTCTGACTTCTTTAGGTCATCAGTGGAGATTAACAAACCAAAATCCAGTTCTGAATGGGCAAAAGACTTCAAAATTTGCATGTGAATATAACTTTGTAGCTGGTATGTGTGTGCTTGTCATAATAAAGTTGCAGAACCAGAGACACAAAGAGAAAGTCTTGTTCCTGAGGAGCGCGCCTATCCTGACACAGCCAGTGACTATTCAAAGTACAGTAACAGATGAGCAATCACAAAGTTAACAAATATGAAAAGCAAAACTTCTCAAGTACGCCTTCCAAGGAACTAGGTAATATTTAGAAAACACAGAGCAAGACAAGCCACAGAAATCAATTAGGAAAAGAAATAACTGTCAGATATTCATCAACATAAATGGAATTCACTGATGTTTCTCCTACGCCGTCTTTACTCCAGTAAGCAGAAAGGTCAGTGAGGCTGGAGGCCACCTCTTGACACACCAAAAAAATCTATTCCATTGTGGTTTTCTTCTTCTAAGCCATCTACCATGAGTCTGAGTCACCTCCGAATGATTATTTAATTCTTCTAAATATTTACTAGTCAGAAGGCACTAAATACACCCTATTTTATAGATGATCTTACAAAGGCAATAAGGAGAGACAGAAGAGGAGGAACCATGAGCATCGGAAAGCAGTGAACAGTCTTGCTGGCAGTGGCACTAAAGCTCCTCCTGGACTGTGGGAAGGCACAGCCAAAAAACAGTTTGATTTTTACACCCCCCAGGACAAGGACTCGTAACATGGGCCATAACCTTGGCACAGATCTGTCAGAAGTGCCACATCAGAAGTTCACTGCAGCTGTAACCCCACCGATAGCCCAATTTTCCACCTTCCTGGCAACAGATACTGTTGCCCAAGAGCTGTGAAAAATCTGTGGGCAAAAAGGTTTATCATTTCAAGTTACTGACGACGTATGCCCCACCTTTGCGTGTTACTGTCTTGGCAGATCGCTCTGTTTAGCTCATATTAATACGTTTAAATAGCTAGATTCTAACTAAATTCTAGGAGAGACCAATAGCACTGAGAGGCCCTTGTGCTTCTTGGAGTAACACAGAAGGGTATTTCTGAGGCAGAGAATATTATAAGTCCCTATCTGGACTAAGGAAAAAAAAAAATCAGTTGTAAAAATGATGCAACTAATAGCAACGGCTTGTAATCCCATTTAACTGCCACTGTGGAGGCAACACCATTCCTAGATCATATTCCTCCAAGGGAGAGACAAAATTGCCATTTTTCCTGGGAACAGGAACAGAAGTTAATTAACGCGGATGCAAACTACTGGGCTGGTGCTGCATTTCTACAGTAGAATAACTGCATTCAGAGCTCCAAACATTAAAGAAACATAAACAGACAGATTCTCACCTCAATTACTGTAGCTAAACTGGCTCCATTGACAACAATGAAAAAGATTTTTTTGCCCTGAAAAGCCAACTTAAACAGCCCAGAATAGCACCAGCATTAAAATGTACTTTCTACCCAATACATCATGTTTGCATGTTTGAGTTTTGGTATCCTGAAAACCTCAGGAAAAGAAATCCCAACACTGAAGAAATTAACTTCATCAAAACAGAGAGCTTGCAACCTAGAGGAAGTCATGGCAATGAGGGAGATAACTAAAAGGAGGAACTCATGCAGCTGAATCTCCCCCAACACTCTATTTACATACTGGAGAGCTGAGCTCTTAAAATCTGGACTGTTATTTGCATTCCTCCTATTTTGGTCTGTGCAGCTCATTTGTTGCATATATCCAAATTTAAATTTTGCTTGTTTTCTAGTCATTCTCAAACTTTTCCTTCCTGGTTTTTTTTTTCTTAGTGCTTGTTCTCACAAGATTCCCTCCAGCTCTAATTATCTCCCTCCCTGCTCACCTATATCTTTTCACTTCTTTTACAGCCTGACGGTTTCCTATCAGGCGAGGAATGCTCATCCTCTGTCAAGCTTTCATCCCAAGTCTGGAGTGAGAGCAGCGACACTCAAAGGCCCACGTGTTGGGTCTTCCCTAATCATCTTTCTTCAGTCTTTGTTACGGCTCCTCTGCCATGTGCAGTTTATCTGACAAAAGGGAGCATCGTACGTACAAATGGATCTGGCTCGCTGGTAGCATCATTGTTTGCTCTGCTCACAGTGGCTGCCTGGCTCCTGAACCAACCAGAGGTTGTTCTTGCCCTGTTGTGTCTTCTGCTCCACAACTCCTCTTGCTTTTTAAGTATCAGGATGTTGCCCTTCCCTCAGTTGATGTAGACAGCACAGCAGGAGAAGCTACAGCCACTGAGCAGCATTTGACTGAGGCCATGCTCCCTAGGTTTGCAGCTAGCTATGGCCAAATGTCAAATGAGCAAAAACTTCTTGGCCACCACCCCCCACCCTTTACAAATGTCTCTTATCACTCTTACTCCTCTCCTGGTCAGGCACATTTCAGATAAATTTCCTTCAGTTTCACACCTGCTACCACTCAAATTTCTCTTCGAGGTCTCAAACACCAGAAGGTTCCCTTAGAGGATTAACTCACAGAATTAGATCTTTAAGTTTGATAATAAAAAGTAGGTGCATACTACCAAAAAAAAAAAAAAAAGGAAAAAAAACCTTGTCACATGAGATATCTCAAAACAAAGCATGGATAAACATAATATAGGAAAGAACAATAGCGTCAAAAGGATTGCCATGGTTTCTGTATCACCTGCAAGCATTACAGAAGAATGCAAAACCTAATTGTGACAATTTGAAAAGTCTGTTCCCTTTCAGGAAGCAAGAGAGAGTAACACTCAATTAGAGGAGAAGTTACAACACAAAAAAAGAATACAAAGTAAAAGTATTTTAGTATACCCATGCAGTTAGAAGCCCATCTTTCTGACAGAGTTTTGATCAAGAATGAAAGTAGCACCCAATAAATCTCTCCAGAGAAGAACCTAGGCCAACAGTTAGTGGGGCAGGTCTCTTTACACTCACCTTTTACAAAGTTTCTCTAAGGATCAATGCTGATTTACACGAAGGAGTTAATAATGTTTGAAGAGTATCAGCCAATGTATATGGCCTTGAGCAGCACGTAGATGATACCTAACAAAGGTTACAGCTCTCCCATTGCTGCTGTGAAGCACAGCAGATCAAAACCCAGTTTTGAGATGCAGAAAATTATCTGATTAATTCTTTGGGGAAAAGATGACCTTTTTGATGAAGTTGTTTTAAAACAAATGTACATTCACTTTCTTAGTGGTTTGATGTGATAAATTTTCATTGGAACTGCTGTTTGCTAATCAATGAGTTGGACTGGGGGACCTGAATACAAAGCCCTGGCAGACCTGCATGCCTCTCACAGTCCCGCAGTGCTCAGTGTTGTATCCTTTGTGGAAGGTAAAATGCCTAACGCTGCATCCATGTCCCTTTCCTCACCCCCCAGACTGGTACACAGCTCACTGGCAGTACCGGCAGTCTCTGGAACACTGGTTTTACTGTGCCTGTGTCTCAGAAGTCCAGCCCCTCCTGCTCTTGCCTTGCTCTTAGGAAAGAGGTCAGGATCACTGTAATCAGTTTAAATGGACATGCTTTATTGGAAATGATCAATGTAATACCAACTGGTTTGTAACCAGACACTATTTAAATGCCTTTCTCCAAACAGTGGCAGCTCATGGGTGCAGTAGGTTGGGGCTGGCTTGCCATATGCTCAGTTTGGCTTTAGTTCAATTTCTTAATCTCTTCAGTGATTAGCACCAAACAGTAAGTCTTCATGGTGACCTGTTTCATCCTGGTTACTGAAAGGAAGAGTGAATATATTTTGATCCTGTTGATGAGTCAAGTAGAGTCCAAATTTGTATCTCCAGCACAATGCCCGGCTAAGCTCACTGTTTTCAGCTGAGTCTCCAGACTTACAGTTGTGAAAGTGGTAGAACAGAACTATACACAGGTTTTGGCAAACACAACAGATCCTGATGGCCAGAGCCTGCCTGGTGACACGTATGCTGAATGTGTGGGGGGCAGAACAGACTGCTCATAAAACTTGTACAAGGGCTGGCAGCAGCCCAGCCTGGTGCTGCAGGGAGCAGGAGACCCGTGACGGTGACAAAGGACTGCTTTCATCTCCCAATCCTACACCACAGAGCCAGTCTATTATATTTTCCTATGCAAAGCAGCATGCCTTGCACCTCTGCAGGATGTTGCACAGGCTCCCTTCTCACCAGGAAGCTCCCCAGGGATGCTCACCTCCCTTTTTGCTCACTGCTAGGTTTCTCAAGTGCTCCGCACGTGGAGCGGAGGGCAGATGTTGTGAAGATTTCTGCTCCCAGTTAGATACCTAAATAAAAGATGCATATTCAGAGGCACTGGTTGTTCCCTCTGTGACATTTTCAATGCCAGCCGGTGTTGACACTGCAGTAAGGCTGACTTTGAGCAATTAACACAGTGTAGTCCTGTAATTTTAAATCTATGTAGTTAATATTATCTATTTTAAACCATTTCAACATTCCTTTCAAGTTGTTCCAAGTGCACTTAGCTCTTCTGTTCGCGTGTCTGTACTATCAGCTGTGAGAAGTGCTATTAAGTTGAAAATAACTTTTATAACAGGTAGGAATCCCTTCAGCAACATCTATTTTGCTTTAATCCTCTTTTATTCCCCTTTCTTGCCAACACCACCACCTGTTGTTTCTCCCATGTTTTGCCAATGAACTTGTGAGATTTAGCTTTGCTATGGGATAAAGGACTAATGGGTTGTCAGAGGTGTTAACTGCAGCATGTTTGTAAAGGATGCTCTTTTATCCAGATAGTTAGAATCCATGCTTATCTACCAGAAAAATATCCTCTGGAAGTTTGGGACAAAAAGTAAATGTTTTAGTTAGACTACTTCATTGCAATGTTTCTCAAGGCATTCGTTTCCCAGTGGCCACTCAAGAGAAGACATCAGTTCCCTGGCCTTGTCTAGTGTCATTATTCTTATGTTTTTCAATTGCAGTCATGAAGTAATGATGCAGTATATTCTATATACATTAATGCTGTGCTATGGCTTTAATTATCTACAAATCCAAGGAATTAGACATGGCTAGAAAAAAAAAATTGGTTGAGTCAATCGCCCACCAGCTTCTGCCATGTTACGTTGCACCCACCACCACGACACCTCAATTTGTGCCTTGCCTTCAAAGTGAAATAAGCACAAGAGCTCCTCCTACACGTGCTAGCAACCATTATATATTCCCACACTCGGAAAGAAATATCAACTCCTTTAATTGTTAATTAACATAACTACATAAATAACAACACTAGATAAGAGAAACAGGCTTCCTTCCCCAACAGAAGCACAAAGAGAAGACAGTACGTAACACGTCATGCATGTTACTTGCTCTCAGAAGTGCCCTGCCAGGTTTAGCCTCTTCCCTTTGTTAATTTATTAAATGGCTTTGTAAAATTAAGTTAATTCAGTTTATTACAGGATCCATCCGAGTGCCTTCTTATCAGAGTACCTTAGATCTATACACAACTCCCATGGCAAGGAGAGGAAAGTTATGTATGCTTGTACTTCTATTAAAAAGAAAAGTAAATCTCCAAAGTTCCTAGGTATACAGAGAAACGAACCTTTCAGAAAAGGACAGGAAAATAAGAAGCTAGAAGGAGAAATAGGAATGCATTTCCTTTAAGCACAACCACAGCAAATAACACCCTGTAGCACCTGGCATGCAGGAGCACCTAGTACTCCAAGTATTCCTCCAGAATAATTTTGATAGTCTATGTGAGAGAATATTTGCAAAAAATCTCCAGGTTCCCTCTTCTTAATCAAAGATGAAGACAACCGAGCATTTAGTAAAATCATCGTATTTTGCAAAATCCTCATATTTAGACTAACCACCTGTTCTGCACCAACAAGATACAATCTTGGTTAAATCACATTTGGGGATAGTGTGGGACGGTCTGGGCAAACAGTATTCGCAGTCAAGGTCCATATGCTGCAGAGAGCCTCCTCACCACAGCACAGATACGGCTCACAGGCTCCCATAAAAATGCAGCCAACCTTTGTCAGGTGAAAACTCGGTCCCCACGTGTATGTAAGAGAAGAGAAAAGCAGAAAGGGGGCCAGGAGGACACCCTCTGACAGATGACCTTCACGTTACCAATGCCAATCCCACGGATCTCTGCTGATGTGCTTCCTCCTGCCTTGCGGTACCCTGGGGAAGGAAGGCAGGATGCAAAAATGTCTTCAGCATAGTCCAGTATTGAAGGATGCTAGAAAGACTGCTAAATACAAAGACAAATGGAAAGTAGCCTGATTTAAGTCAGGACAAGTCCAGAATTATTTACAAAGTCCAAATAACGTGGTCTTAAATGCTGTTTCTTGTCATTGATCCCAGCATGAGCAGCTTTTCCCATTCTCACCAAGATCACAAGCCTTAGATGTCTACCTAGCTGTGTGTTTAAAATCCTGTTTTCCTGCAAGCTTTACATCTTCGGCAGGCTGCACTACAGCAGCCTACCCCAGACTGGGAATGCATTTGCTCTTGTATCTAATCCCTTTTTTCAGGTTTCCTTGGGGCTCCATTTAAATTCAAATTCTTTCCCCTCAGGCTGTTTTCTTCCTTGACTTAATTAGAAGGCAGTTTCAGCCCTCCTCCTACTGTACTACTGACTGCCTTCAGGCTTCAGTGAGCTATTCACGAGGCATTTACCTTTCCCAAGGTCAAACGCCCTCCTGCCCATCAGGGCCATACACAAGCCCTGTGCGATGCCCTTTTTGCACAAGGTATTTTATATTTTGTACCAACCACCAGTAGCTAGGCTGCATATGATCCTATGACAGGGATTCCTGCGTGGGGCTCATTACCATCACCTCTCAGTCAGTAATCGGTCACTCTGGGAGCAATTATGGGTAGGGGAGTGACGGACACCTCACTCCATCTTTGAGTGATGCCACAGCAGGTACTAGAGCAGAAGTTGGGATGAAAAGTTACCCTACGCATTACACGCTTGATCTTTGATTCACATTGCTATCCCCATCCACAATAACCTTTCAACTTCTGCTTAAGTCACACCAGCCATCCATTTCAGCTGGAGTTAACCACCAGGGACCAGATTCATGCATTGCCTAAGTATGCTACAGGTGGGCAGCACATGCAGGACTTCCCTGCCTAGTACAGCCCAGACAAATGCACCAATCATTTGACATAACTGATGCCTATTAAAAAAAAAAAAAAACACACAACAAAAACACACAACCAAAAAAATATTCTGGAAACTGTCCTTTGTAAAGGTTCCCACATAGCTGGTGGCACTGCTCTCCCCTCCATCCACCACCTTGGTATTGTAGAGTCTAATTGAGCCACTGCCAAATTGCCATGTCCCTATTTGCATGTCACAGCTGAAGATTCTGTTATTAACCCGCGACCCGGTAGAAGCAGTTCAACTCGGAAGTCTCCGGAGCTCCCACACAACTTGGAAAACAGTCTGGGGACACAAGAATCAGGAAAGGAGGAAGAGTTCAGGTTTTTGCCAGTTGTTGGATGAGCTAATAAACTAATGGGAAGAGGGAAGATTAACCTTTCTGTCACTGTGCAGAAGTAAAAGTGTTAAAAGAGTTCCCCTGTAGCCACGGCTGTATGGCTCAACATCTGTTATTTCTATATTCCAAGCACCAAATTCACACATGTTATTTCCAACACACAGCACTTGCCTCATTGAAAAGATAAAACAGACAACATAATTAAAAATGTGCATTCGTTTTAAAGGCAACTCAACCAAAACGAAAGTCATTTTTAAAAAACAAGTAACAGGCAAATAATAGCCTCACCTGGTAGCCAAGTCACAGATGAATTAAACAGAAATTGACAGAGCACCATGATAATCTTTAAAGCTCTAATTAGAAGTCGACTTGAAACAGATGCACTTTCATGAAGGCTTTTTCTGGGAAGTACCTACTGCAAAACTCACTTGAAAGTAAAATTCTCCCAAAGCATATTGACGTGCGGAATTAGACTCTATAACTCGAAAGTTATAAAGTAGGTATGTTTATTGCGCGCAGATGCACGGGGGATCGCTCCTCCACAAGCGTGCATACCCGAAGTGACGAACCATCTCACATTTATACAATGAAACAAATGAATATTCAATTAACACCTATACATATTCGTTACCTAAACCCCGCTTCGTATGTTAATTAGCTTATCAGTCCAGTTTCCTGGAATGTGGTGGTCTTGCAGGTTTGTAAGTGATTCATGTTCTTGTGACCATCCGATCTTCTTCAGGTGATTCATGTCCTTGTGACCATCCAATCTTCTCCAGCAAGGAGACTTAGCACTCCCTCCCTCTAGATAGCATTTGAATGTCTCTCATCTTTTTCTCATTCACTTTTAAATAGCCCCTTTGTTAGAGGAAGAGGGGCAGGTGTCTCCTCAAAACTGTAGTTGTCACCGCACCCATGACTAGTCACCATACCCACATTCCTTAAGCAGACACATACAATCACAATCCATGTCCATTATCCCCATTTCACATTATTTCTCCATATCAATATAAGGAAACACACAATGGTGCTACCGACAGCTGGTAATGAACCCATTTTTCTGCTTCTCAGCCATTCTTGCCTCTTTTGAGCTGCATAGAAACATCTCCCACTCTCAAGCCATCTTCTCAGGTTCAGGTGCTGGTTTGTGGCAGATGTTGCAATATAATGACACAAAAGAAGGAAACCGATACTGCAAACAATGAAGTCATTCGCAAGGCAGCCTCCACACCCACTAGAACATAAAAAATAAGTATCACAGAAGCATAGATTGGTTTCACTTGGAAAAGACCTTAAAGAACATCCAGTTCCAAACCCCCTGCCACGGACAGGGACACCTTCCACCAGCCCAGGTTGCTCCAAGCCCCGTCCAACTTGGCCTTGGGCACTGCCAGGATGGGGCAACTTGTTCCAGTGTCTTGCCACCCTCACAGTGAAGCAAGCAAGCAATATCCATCAAAGTTAAAAGATAATGGTCACCACCATCCCCAGGAAATGTAATTTAACACTTAAACTGTCACATCATCTTATTTTAATTTGTTACAGGGCTATATTGCTGCCCGGCAGCTAAATCAAGCCTCATTTCACTTTGCAGTCAATACTATCGTTGTCCGAATTCGAGCACTCTCACTGCTCCTTTCTGATGATTACTTTCAGAAGCTTGGACAGCACTAAAGGCTTGTTTCATAAAACCAGAGAAACCTGCAGCTCTGCAGGTAAAACCTCTGCGGGAGCTGCTTCTGCTTAGGGCTGGACACACACCAGGGCAGTAGCAAGGCAACAGGGCATTGCTGTCACTAAATGCCACACATCTACCCAACAGAAAGGTTTTACCTAAGAGTTATTAGTTTCAGCAGCAGGTGACAAATACACAGGGAATATAAAGAGACTATGCAATGGTGCTGGGTGGCATGGGTTGCTTGCGGTCACAGTGCTCTCACTGCCAAAACCTGAGCCTCGCTTGAGGCTTGCCCCATTGCCCTGGGACAAGTATTTGCACCACTTCAGAGCAAAATACGCTGGAATACAAGTTCCTTTGCAACTGAGGCAAGCAGTCCTACACAAAAGGTGGGGAAAAAACTGCCCCCCCTATACAGAGGCAGGAACCCTGCTTGGTCTCAAGTGCATGGGAAGAGGAAAAAGGTGGCCACTGATTGCTGATTCCCAGCTAACACAGGCTGTCAGGGTGGAGATGCCATAATCTCTCCTCTGGAACATCACAAGGTACTTTCCACCACCACTTGCAGCTGAAAAGTGTTCCCTCTGCTAGCCAGCGATGCCTACCAGCCCTGCTGCTCAACAGGGCCTGGCAGCCGTGCCAGTCACTGAACCTGGCAAGGGCTGAGAATCAACATGCAGCTTGCCCTCCCTCCATCCCACAGAAAAAATGTGGCTAAAATGTGGGTAAAATCCTAAAAGGGGTGGTGTGGGTGTGGTGCCATTCACCACAGCAGGGCCTCTCCAAGCACACCAAGGCAGGGAACCCGCTGGGTAAAAAGGCCATTTCCACATAATCGCTTTACAGGTGCAAGTCCAACTTGGACAGAGCCCTAATAACAGTAATCACCTTACTGGGCCTGAACCAGCTTGAAACTTTAGATCAGCCCTCCCTTTCCTCCTTCCTCTAATAGCATCATAGTCCCTCTTGCTGCAACATTAAAGAAACATGTTTCTCTCCCAACCAGTTTCCTATGGGTGTACTAGAATTCGGTAGATTTTTGGTAGGGTATCAAACTGACAGCTACTACAGGTACCAGGGATACCTTTAAATTACTTTTAAGGGTATTTTCTTCTATAGGCAAAAGAGGAAAAAAAAAAAAGTCTGGCCCTATCTTCAGAGAGAGATGTCAAATTGTTTTCAATTAATTCCTAACTTGCCTCACAAGTTTGACAGAATCTGTCTCTGAGTTTGAACGCTTATGTTTTAATATATTTCAATACAGTCTTTATGACTTTCCAGCTACTGCAAAGTCAGCATCCTTCTCCAGCAGCAGTGCTCCCGCTTCTCTGACTTCCCACCTGTGGCATCAGGCTGGGCTTTTCTCAGAGGTAAGCCCCATTCATATGGTTCAAACTACTAAATTTTCTTCTTGCTTTCGC
The DNA here is from genome assembly GCF_023634155.1 of Falco peregrinus. Taxonomy (NCBI): domain Eukaryota; kingdom Metazoa; phylum Chordata; class Aves; order Falconiformes; family Falconidae; genus Falco; species Falco peregrinus. The sequence goes on from NC_073743.1 coordinate 22,664,510, forward strand.
CCACACCTTCAGTGCCATCAATCCATGAAGCTCCCCTGATCCCCATCAGCTTCACATGAGCTCCAGTGACGGCCAATGTTACTGCACCAAGTCTCTGGCACACTTCCATTTAAGATCGTGTTCTCTACAACTTTGAATAAAAAAAAGTTTGTGGGCTGTATTCAACGACCACCTTTATAACACTAACACACTTCCAGCCCCCTCCAGCCTACACCGAGTAATGGGAGATGCTCATCTGCAGAGACGGAAGGAGCCCAAAGGACCACTTGCCTGGGAAGGGTTGTAATGTCTGTGACACCCCAGAAAAGATCAGCATACAACAGGGAGGCTTCAACATAGCTCCTGTAATAACTCTTTCCCCTAAAGCATAAAGTTGCAGAATCATTATCAGCTAAATTAAGCATTAATGAAAAATAGAACAATTTGTTTTCAGATTCTACAGGTTTCCAGTAATAAAGATTATTAATGCTTCATTTTGGGGCACTGGTTAGCTAATTTAAACTTTTTTCTCATTACGCAGACAATTCATTTCATTTGAAGAGACCGGGTTCTTTCTAATTTTATTAGCATTTGGCCCTTTTGCAGCTTATCTTAATCAAAATGCTCATTATTTTTGCCTGGCTGTTGAGGCTAATCTAGCTATTATATGGATGCTGAATTGGAAGCAGAAGGGAGAATTTTGTTCCTACCAAACATCTGCATCGCTCTGTGCATATGAGCCCTATTCAGCCACATCCCCTAACACCATTCCCAGGCAGCAGCACCCCCAATGCTCCAGCATGATGCTATTGAGAGAGAACAACCATTTGTGCTAACGCAGGGCAAACTGCGGCTCTTTGCTTTCCACTTTCCACAGGGAAAACAATTGCCTTTGCTTTCCCCTTATGTTTTGGAAGGCAGAAAGATCTAAGATGTAAGAAAACAAGTGAAATGCTAAATGGCAAGGAGCAGAGAGCCAGCTCGCAGGTTCCGAGAGCTATAAATTTCCTCTCCAGCTCAGAGAACCACGTTATCCTCTCTCACCTGCTAATCCGTACTACCCTTTGCTTCAAACAGCATCTCTTTCCTCTCTCACAGTCCAAATTATTATTGTATCTAGTTAAACTCTTCAAATTGTATCTAGCTTTGAACACTGCTGCTTGTGAGCCTCAGACTTCCCTGTTTTTTTGAACTGTATCAATTGGTCTAATAAAAGGTATCGCCCCCTTCACAAACCTGCCAGCCTTCCGCCGTTTGGGAGTTTTTTCACTTAGATTGCTTTCTAATCATTTATTTGGATACAAACAACTTGTTTGTGGCCAAGACTTGCATATTTCTGCTGTCCTGCTTCACTAAGCAGCCTCGCAAAGGCTGCTCTGTGCCACTTCTCTCTAAATCGGTGTATGTGTGTGTACACAGGCATCCACAGAGAACAGCAAAAGGCAGCACAATTGGGGGCGGGGGGGGGGAGGGGGGGAATATCAATAGTTATTTCATCCTCTCTGCTGGACTAGTCTGCAATAAAACAACTCCCTGGTCTGACAGGGGAGGGTTGGCTGGGAAACTGAAAGACAAAAAAGCAATTTGAGCCAAAGCGATGGTGAGATGATGGAGTCTGCTCTGAAGAACAGGGCAAGAGCAGGTGAGGAAGGAAAATGGAGTGCAGAAAAGCAGGTCTGAGGTCATTAAACAATCTGGTAGTGACATCTCTTGGGAAGGTAGTGTGGAAGAAGGCAGCGGAGCAGGCAGGGAGAGGCCACAAACGCATGCTGGCAAGCCAGCCCCATACTGCAGAGCACTGAAGGGGACAGCCAGGGCTGTTTCAGGGACCTCTTCAGTGGCCTTCACGGCTGGAACAAGAAAGGGGGGTAAATCCTGCAAGGAGAGGAATCAGTGACCCAAACTACCTCAGAACAGAGGAATGACAGACATGTGGGACGCAAAATGAGAAAAGATAATCAACGTTTCAATGAGTAAGGGGCAGAAAAGGCAAAAAGAGACACTATAAATTCAAAGGACGGGAGGTGAAGGTTAGGTAACACCCAGGTATTTTAACAGCAGCTTTTGGAACAAGAAGATAGAAAATTGCCAGCAAATCTATGGTAAGATTAGAGAGTATCTATTCAGCTGGGTATCATGAAATTCAGTTTTGACCTTTGGTACTTGAAACTCAGTGATTTATTCCTGTGACAAGAAACCCTGCAGTCAGGGGAAAGCTCCCAACACCAGGGTTCTTTTAAAGTTTTACTTCTCACACTTTTCTTATCAAGCAACCTAGAAATCTATCTAGCTGCAGTTTCTACAACTGGGTACAAATCCGACTGCCCATGACAAAGTAGTCACTAGTGGTTCACTGCAAAGTCAGAAATGTGTATGAAGTGGGGATTCCCCTTCTGTCAAGCGATCTCATTTTCATTAATGCTTGCAATTAGGTGGTGTTCTTACTAAGCTGCGAAGAATAAACCAAGCTATGCAGAACTACAAGTCTATTGCAGGGTGGGATTTGAATTCAGAATTACTTTTTCAAATCGCAGGAACAGTGCAGAAAAAGAAATAGGATGAAATTCAAAATCGCAGTGGAATTACAGCATGGACGTAAAAACATTTGGTTGTGCAAATACAGGGTGAAGAATGAGAGACTGAACACTAACTCCACAGAAAAGCATCTAAGGATGAGAGCAGGTCATTGGCCGAACAGAAATTGGTTTCTGCTCTTACAAAAAGGGTGAATAACATAGTAAGAATACATGAAATTGGAGCACACTAAGTCAATTGAAAAAAAAAAAAATTGGCAATGAACAGAAGTCTAGAAAACACAGCCCATTGACGTACGGAATTAGACTCTATAACTCGAAAGTTATAAAGTAGGTATGTTTATTGCGTGCAGATGCACAGGGGATCGCTCCTCCACAAGCGTGCATGCCCAAAGTGACGAACCATCTCACATTTATACAATAAAACAAACGAATATTCAATTAATGCCTATACATATTCGTTACCTAAACCCGCTTACTCTCGCTTCGTATGTTAATTAGCTTATCAGTCCTTTGCCTGGAATGTGGTGGTCTTGCAGGTTTGTAGGTGATTCATGTCCTTGTGACCATCCGATCTTCTCCAGCAAGGAGACTTAGCACTCCCTCCCTCTAGATAGCATTGGAATATCTCTCATCCTTTTCTCATTCTTTTTTAAAATAGCCCCTTTGTTAGAGGAAGAAGGGCAGGGTCTCCTCAAAACTGTAGGCGTCTCCTCAAGGCTGTGTGCCTATGTGACCAGACAACGCACCCATGACTAGTCACCATACCCACATTCCTTGAGCAGACACATACAATCACAATCGATGTCCATTGTCCCCATTTCACACTATTTCTCCATATCACCATAAACAAAGCACATAAGAGAGGTAGTTTAGTCCAGAAATGGGAAACCTATGGAGAGACATAATAACTTTCCAAATAGGGAAAATGCTGATGCAAAGGAAATGGCAATAAACCTTTTTCCCCTGTCCTCTGCAGATAGTATATGAAGTAACAGGCTTAAGTTACAGGCCTGGAGATGCAAGATTTAGATTACACGTCAGGAAAAACTTTCTAACATTAAGGATAGTTAAAAATAGGCATACATTTTCCACAATCCTCTGGGACTTCCCGCTTCACTTACAATTTTTTGAGACAACTGCTTATCAGGAATCCTAGCAGAGCCAGCCCTTAAATGCATTTCCATTTCCCCAGCTAAAGCAAAATCATATTCAGTATGTGTTTGTCTAACCCATCCTTAACAACCTCCATCGGCAGATTCTACCATCTCATGAAGTAAATACTGTTTTCATTTAGAAAAGCAAGCGATTATTTCAGCCAGACTTCCTTTCCAACAATTTAAAGATTCTAGAAGAACCTATTGGAGTGCTCAGTTTGCAATACCTAAACCAAAATAACGCTTATAATAGAAAGTAAAAACAAACCAAGGAGAATACATCACACTGAGCACAGCTATACGCTTTAGAATCCACTCTAGTATCCTTCATGATAACAGTGCTCTAAAAAGACAAGTACAATAGGGTGCAGGACCAAAAGCGCTGCATGCGACATACATGTCCCAGCCTCCTCCTCCATTTGCTAGGAGCTCGATTTGGGATTCTCCAAGGAAGCCCCAAGTAGCAGGGACAGACTCTCAGACATCCCAGGAAGGGACTGGCAGGATTGAAATCCACCACCATCAGCATTTCTAGCCAAACATTTAGGAGAAAGAGGATGTAATTAAGAGGAACATACATAATGTTGTTTAGAAAGAGATGTATTTGTTATATGCATATGTGTGTGTAGAAGTACAAATAACACTAATTGCAGACCAGGAAACAACTGAATAGACACGATTAAAAAAAAAAGTATATGAAAGCTTTGCTTGGGCTTGGAAAAGAGGGAATCACTTTAAGTACCTATTTGTATCTTTAAGGGTCTGCATATTTTTGCACACCAAGTACCAAGCTGTGGTACAAACTTCTCAGAAATCCTTTTCAGCAGGCTGCCAGCACTGCCTTCACTTGTACAGATGATATTTCTACAAATAGATGCACATGACTTTCCATGTATAGCTGCACACATGCTGGCCTCGCAACACAGTTTGCAGTCACTCCCTGCACAGCTGTTTTTCCATGGGAAAACCCTTCCTCTGCTACAGATCAGTAGGCAGGGAGGCACAACACAAGGCAGATCCAGCCCCAGCCATGGCTCTCAGTGCTTGCATAGTTTTGGCCAGGTTTTTGTGCCAGAAAGTGAGGTAACCTTCAGCCAAGTCCAGTTAGACAGGCAGTTCAATGGAAATGTCCTACGCTTTGTCTTGCGGGGCACAGATAAATCTCACATTCATTCTACATTTATGGTTTGTATTTACAGTCCTCTTTCGGTGACAGCAGCGTTTATTTTTGCTGCATCCTTGAAAGTCAGGAGAAGTCAGGGCAGGGAACTGGACTGTCACACCATGTTCTCCCATCTGCACTCAGGTGTAAGCTTTAGGGCACAATATAATGTTTTGGGGAGGAATGGAGAGCAGTGACCAGACAGATAGGGACCCACAGTTGCCACAGAGGTCACTTTCTACGGTGTCTCTAATAACTACGCAGGGACACCCACAATCTGCAGGTCAGTGGGAGCCCATAAACCAAGCTCTCCGGCCGCCCTAGACTGACACACTGAAGAAGTGATGGTGAGCAGACACGAGCTATGGAGGGAAGTGGGAAATGAGTCAGTGCAAATGTTCATGAAGCTGCCAGGACCAGCCAAGGGTCAAGAAAGTTCCCAACAGCCCACAGAGAGTTAGGGTGGGAAGAAAGCACATCCCACACCTCTTCCATCACTAAGCAACCCTTCGCTGTTCAGCAGAGGGCTCACCATACCTCCCAGCATCCCCACTACATGGTCCTTTTCCTCTGAGAGAGTCCAAGCCCTGCTCACCCTCTCACAGCAACCTGCTTTGGCAAATTGATATCTGTAAAAACCGCTGTAAGCTGCAGGCAGTAACCCCTGCAGCGTCCTAGCTAGAGATGGATAACCCCTGCAGTGTCCTAGCTAGAGATGGGAAATCCTCCTCTGCTTTTCCAAGGGTTCATACTGCAAAATGCTTGATGCTGGCTAGCACTGAAATCAGCTTCCTGGAGTACAGCAGCTTTCTGGGTAGCACCTCTCAAGAAGGACACTGGTTTGCTCCCAGACCAGCTCAGATCTGTGCCTTGATTTGTCTTTAGCATCCAAACCCTCCCGGAGAGCTTCTGCTACCATTTCTTGGGCCAGCGATTTGGGGGAGAGATGGACACAACTCCTTTTTGCCTGACTTCCAGAAGCATCTTATATTTAAATAGGCAGTTGCTTGCTCATGTGTAGAGAAAAGGAGAGTGATGAATTCAAATTAGTCATAATTTACTGACAAACATTCCAAATAAAATATACAGTAAACCCAAGGGAACAGTGATTCTGTATTTTTTTTTTAATGAATTGGGTTTTGAAGTCATTAGCTTGTTGTTATAAAGCTCTGTTCTGGTAATTTGCTGCTACCATTTTTTAAATAGTTCTGTAAAAGTAAATGAATTGCTGGAATAAAGCAAGCTGTAATTTTTTCCTCACTTCTCTGAAAGGCTCATGTCAGCTGTTTATTCTGAGGGGCTGAGCATTACCTGGGTGCTTCAGCTCTGACTACAGGACTTTTCTTTCCTCACACTATTTCTTGTTATGGTCTCAATTAAATGAAAGTTTCTTGCTTCATAGCTTGCCTTGACAGATGTTATTTCCACAGACAAGTCCTGCTGCAGACATGCAGCTCTCTGAACTATTTTTCCTGCGCTTCCCATTGCATCGATTCATAGGAGCAGTCAAAACTCACCATCAGTGTTTAACCCCTTCAGAGAGGAATTTGGGGAAGAACTTCTGACAAAGACCAGCTAAATTCGCACCAAGTTCAAAAAAAACCCCAAAAAACAGACAACAGCGTGCCTGAAGTCCTGGCCATCACCCAGGTTGGTTGCAAACCTCTGTCAGACAGATTTGGTACCTGCTGGACCTTATGTTGCCGGTGTGGGCGAGCGGGTCTTTTTCCTTCCCTGCTCTCCATAAAATTCAGTGGACATCAGCCAGCTACCATGGGAACCCCAAGGGCTGGATCTGGCCCACCTGGGTTTGAACTTTCACATCCCAAGAAACAAAGCGCCCTTGTCTCCAACAGGCAGAACACGGTTTTGCAGACAGGTCACTGTGTGGGCACAAGCAGCACAAGCAGGAAAGGCAGCATGAAAAGACAAGGAAAAAAGGAGCACAGGAATCAGCTCCCTCCCCCTGACATGCTGCCCATATGGATCTCCTGCCTTTCCCCAGCTTTGTTGGCACCCACCTTTGCTGGTTATTTGCAACCTAAGTTGACAAAACCAGTTTTGAGTAAGTTTTCCAAATTTCAAAGCCTTTCCCCTACCCCATTCCTCTCATCTACCTAGCTATCTATCAAACAAGTCTTTGTACTGCCTGGTTTTTACCTCCATCTTCTGGGCAGGCTGTTAACCTTTCCCCACCACCAAGGGTTTGTTAACCCTTCAAAAATAATCAACCCATGTTGGTTTAAATAACTGAACTCTTAACCTCCCTCACATCCTCTCCAGTCATTTAACCTGCCAAGAAGCTTCATAACACTGAGAGTCTCACCATTACATCCTCCCGGTTGTCTGGCATCACTAATACATTATTTTTTTTTTAAAGTTAATGAATTCTGTATGGTCAGTTGTACTGAATAAGTGTTTGATAATGCTACACCGAGAAGCACAATGGGTCTTACATGCCTGACTTTGTTAAAGTCAAGCGGCGTGCAGCCGCTGTTTCTCAGCTCCGCAGAAGAAGCAATCAAGGTTTTTGTGGTGCTTCAGACAATGGGGACAGGCCACATGTTGTGCTAAAGCTCAGCCTGAACCGCAAACAGCGGGATGGCGGGAAAAGCCCACATGCAGGCTCTGCACGCCCAAGGGCGGCGGCTGCCACCTCCCTTTTTGGCTTTCTCTTAACAAAGAGTCTCCACTCCAAAATAAAAAGTGTGAAGCTGTTCCCTCACGGTACTGAAGGAAGATGTTACTCATTGACTCTCATGAGCAGCAAAGACCAAGAAGTTGTAGAAATAAGAGGCAGAAAAGCTAATAAATTACTTTGCTTCAGTTTAGTGCCAGCTCTAAATGACTCCCCGAAGAATTTTATCCAGCACAGCTTCAAGCCACAGGATTTGAAGCAAAAAAAAAAAAGCAGCCTAACAGGAGGTTATTCAGCTGTTCCAAGGCTAGTAAACACGGAAAATACTGAAATGCTCTTAGTATGCACCAGGAGTGGCTCTCTGCAGCAGCACATTTGCTTTGCTTTCAAAGTGGGGTAAGTAGAGCCTCACAGAAAGACTCAGGATAAGCCACCACTGACATGGGACACAGGCATACAGCGACCTGTGCAGTGAATGCTTGCACATAGCTCTACCACATGCTAATAACCCATACAGACATGCAGGCAACGTTTGGGGGCATTTGTTTTGTTGTTTGCTTTTGTTTGTTTGTTTTTTTAAATCAGCCTATTTTGGCCCTTCACAACACAGCCATTACCAAGGTATCTGAGCACTGTCCCCTGTTCTCCATGTTCCTTGCTCTAGGGTACAGCATCCCAGCAGGGTTTGTTTTTTTTTCTGTAGCTACAAATCATTATCGCTGCACCTATGGAGAGCTGCTGATATGCACCTGCCGACAGCCTGACCTCAGCGAGGCACTTTCAATTCATTAACGTTCCCAACATCCAGGCTAATCTTTTAAGGAAAAAAAACCCACACTTTTTTTCCTACTTATGGCTGTCATATTTTTGAGACCTCTAACCCAAGCCACACACGGGCCGAGCTTGCATCTACAATGCGTCTGCAGGCTATTATGCTCTCGTCTGACAACCAGTATGTTTTTTGTTCAGGTTTACATTTAGCCAGTATTGCCCAAGCCCAGAAGCCAGCCCCTTGGTGCTACAAGTTACACAGCTTTCTTCCAAGTTCCCACATACAGTATGTTTGTTTATGTGCACTGCATAAATAAGACTGCAGTTATTATGAATAAATAACCTCTGCTGAAGCCCAGCTGGCCTGACTCGCCGTCCCTTCCCTCCTGCCTTCGGAAGAACAGCGTGCCTTCAGCTCTATTATTTGTGAGCCTTTTCCATATTAACTCGGCGGTTTGAACTGTAAGTGCATATCGTTGCAACTGGACTAATAATACCCATTAGTTGTATTTTGATAAGATTAAGACTTTTATTAGACTAATGTATTCAAAACACTGCATTTAGGGTGTGTTCATTTTACCTATTAACAAAATTTTCAGCATAACAAAGCCCCTTATTTCCAAAGCTTATGCCAATCCTACCCTAACTCAACTGGTAACTTAAGACTTAATTCTCACACTAAAAGCAGCAGTATCACACCCGGTATTTTCCCAAAATCTATGCAAGCAACAAGAAAACAGCAACACAGCTAAAATATTCCAGTGATGAGCACCATAACATGACCCTAAGAAAAACAGTACAAACAGTTTAACTTGACAATTAATCCTTGTGTTTGCTGCTTGTTTCCATTTTCCCATCCCCACCTCAGTCAGAGAAAACAAATACTGCAACTGCTGTTAATTAAAGATTTCTTTAACAACAAACATGCCAAATAAGCCACTTGGCACATAGCAGGGCATGAACTCTATTCTTCACATGCAGCAAATTGTGCCACCCAATAAGTAGTATTAAAATGATAATGTTAGCTAGCTGAGCCCTTAATTGGCTGAATCAGAGAGCTGGGAGCATGCTTGTGCAATCAAGAGACTCCTGTCTAGCCTAAATGCTGAGTTTTAAACAGATGTCTTAAAAAGAAAAGGGGAGGGAGAAGCTGAGGGAAGGCACTATAAAAGGATTTTGCAAATAGGCTAATCTCAGCCTCTGCATGCATAGATGCAAAAAGAAGATATTCTCCCCAATGCCGCTTTGAAGTCTTTTGACCTGGATCACAGGTGGCGGCTTATGCAGGCACCCTTATGCTAGGGAAAAATAAATTCATAGACAAATCTTTTGTGTAAACATTTTCTGGTTATAGGGTTGATAACACTTGTTAAGTCTTATGCCAGGACTGCCTAATGCTGCTTTCATAAGTGAAAGGAAATTTTTGCCATATGACTTCCACGAGGAAAAAAAGAAACCTGTCTTATCTATATACATTGTAAGTTACAAGGACCTAGCAACTTAGCTTGTGAAGAGTCATGCATTTCTTCCCTGTAACCTTAAAATAAATACTTTCTCTTTTTACCCATTTTAAGACTTTATGGAAGAAACCCAGATTACAGTGTTGGATGCGAGAGATGGATTTCTGCCCATCTTTATGGGTTATATCTACTGCCTTCTTTGGTTAACAGGAAAACTTTCACGGAATACAAGCTTCAAAGAAGAACTGCCAAGGTTGATGCTATCCACAAGTGCACAGCAAGCTCCATCCTTCCTGCCCGCTGTTACCCAACAGTTCCCAACCCAGAAAATGCCTCACTACTTTTCTTCCCCTTGAGGGTGGGAGGGAAAAGCCATCCACATGCCAGGGGACCTGACCCAGGGACCCTCAGCTCCCAGACTGGGTGCAGCGAGAGCAAGCCCAGCTCATCAGGACCCTCCCTCCCAATGGGCAGGGAAGCCCTGGCCCTTTAGCCTTGAGGTTTGCTTCCTTCCTTTTACATGAGGACCGTATCTTTTAAATTGGGATAGAAAGACTAGCAGGGAAGAGACAGCTTCTGAGGGGCAGATCCAGGGGCAGGGGTAGGAAGAAGCCCCTGCAGCAGCCAGCGATGAGCCTCAACCCAACCTTGCAGGGGGCACAAAGGGTCTTTGGGGGACATCAAGAGCTCTGCAGAGGGTTTCTGAACGCTCTCACACCAGAAGAAAAGCAGGAATATTCCAGCTAGATTTCCCAAAAAAACAGGAAATGGAAGAAGGGTCATTTGCACAGGGTTACAGTATGAGACAAACATTAATCAAAGCAGCACACAACACACAAAAACCCCATGCCTCAGTGGCCTGCATGAGGACAGGCAAGCCACGCAGGGGCAGAGTCCTAACCAGGTTTGTACCGCAGACACCGCCTGGCAAGATCTCCACGGGTGCAGAGACCGAGTCCCTGCTTACAGCTATTTAAGAAAGCATCTGGCAGCAAAGATAAGTGACACTCCTAAATATTGCTGGTTCAAGTTCTTAGCAAGACAGCAGAAATCGTTCCGAGTTATGAAGCAGCATCTTAACAGAGAAAGCACAGCTTGTGCAACTGTCACCAGAGTCTTCAGTTAGCAAAAAACTTGGAGTACATGTAACAGTATTAAAAAAGCCTTCAAAAACATAACAGAGATCTGCATTTTTCTTAACCCAATATTTGCAGCCATGGAGAAGGTATAGAAAGGAGGACAGAGTTACATGTTAGTCATCATCTTCGTAAATAAGATGGAATTGACCACAAAATTGGAAATCAGCTGTTTCTTGAGTGCAAGTGATCATGACTTGATTACATTTATTATGTGAAAGGAAAGGATAGACTACACCATAATCACACATGCACAGCTTTGAAAGGGCCAATTTCACAAAGCTTAAGATGATGATAAGTCAAATCTGGGAGGGTAAAAAAAATAGAAATTATTCTCTGTAACTATGTTTGTTTTTTTTTAAAAAAAAGACACACCAAAACCCAACACCTAGATGCCCAACAAAGCACAGTTGCACAAAAGGAAAACATTGTCTCCATTTTTGCTTTGTAATAGTCTTGCCAGTCTTCCTTAAAGGGAAAGCAACTAAACCAGATATTTTTAATTATCATTTAAAAACCCAAGAGGAAGCTAATGATAATCAATATATGACAGAATCTGGGAACTGTAGAGTACAGATAAGGGAAGTAAAAGGACAATAAAAGAAGTCTGTGACCAACGTAATTGAAACAATCTAGGATGTTATTCTTTTCAAAGACACCACCTACATCTTACTAGCAAATGAATCCATTTAGTGGATTTATCCATATTAGTATAGCCCATTACTAAACACAAGTGGTAGAACTGAAAATAGGGAAAGGCAGTGGTGTTCAACAAATACATCCCACATCTGGGAAAGAGCCAGCCAACATATGGCTATCAGAGGATGAAATGCACAACATCATCACAATTACTTTTGGGTTGTAAAAATATCAACTATGAAAGATTACGCCATATTACCCCAACTTCATCTTTTATTAATGCCTATCAGCAGGAGCTTAGAGAAACTAGTGTTTCGTTTCCAGAGTACCTTGCCAGCATTAAGGTCTGTTTATTGGCAAAGACATCCTTTATTAAACAGTTCACTTCGTAGTGCATGATGTTTGATTAAGTAAGGAGGACAACACAAAGAAAATCAGCTTAGGCCATGCTAAATGGATTAAGGACATACCTGAGAAAGGGAATCCTCTCTGACAGTGGAGCATACCCCCAGCGGTTCCACATCGGCCATTCCTGGGAACAGTGGGTTTGGGATCTGAGGAAAAGAAAACAGACAAACAAACATTTGTCAGAAACTCTGCTTTCCAGGTACCACCAGAAATGAGAGCACAATAAATAGGAGAGCTCAGCAGAAAAGCACCATCTAGATTATTTGGCAAGCTGTGCAGCACGCATTTCCCATTGCAGCACAGCCAAAGCAGCACAGGGGGCTGCAGGAGGAGTGCGGTCTGTCCTGCAGCGCAGGAAACATCAGCTCAAGTAAAGAACTGACACTGCAACACGGTGCCCCACTAGGCTAAAGCAGTTTTTCAGAGTGAGTGGGGAAAAAAAATCCTATAATGGAGCCAGCTGGAGCACTACTCAATATTGTAGGCAGCTCCAGTACCCATAACTCAGAAGAGAAAGTTTGGATAAAGAACAGAGATGAACAAAAAAAAAAAATTATTAAGGAATTAGTAATTACATTTGATAAGACAGAAAAGGATGTGCCTTACATTTCATAGAGGTTCAAGGAAAGGCAACAAACTGAAGTCACTAAACGAATAACAGAAGTTGGACAGTCAGAGACTCCTCAGTCTCACGGACTATATATTGTCCGGTGGTGGACACGGCCAACTCAGAGACATAGAAACAATGCAACCACTTCCATCACCAAAGCAATTGCCACAGAACAGCCGTAACTGCAAACAGATCAGTGGATGGGGCATTCACATAGCATGTCAAAGATCCAGATTCACATCCTTTCACCATTTCATTCAGAGCAGGACATTCATCTGGATCCCAGACTAAGATGAGTGTCCAACCCGAGTGCCATGCAAGAAGCAACAATATATCTTGTTCTGACCAGTAACTCCCATCCTAAAGATGGAAAGCCTTCCTTGTTAAAGCTGACACATGCATCTCTCTGGAAAGAGCAGAGAGCTAAATATTCCATTTGTTCCAACTTCACAAGAAAGCTCTGACGGCATTTGCCATAGTAGCCCCACAATCCCATCCTTCCTCTCTACAACAAGGCTGCATGTGACACATGGCTTTGCACGAAGCGCTGCCTTCACAATTAAATGACCAGCACCACACTTAATTAATTCAAATAGGAATGGTGGAACACATCCGGCCACAGAAACGGTGACTTCATCATGTGAGCGAGTCAAAGAACAAGCCTCAATGCAAGCAAAAACCGCAGCAGAACTGCAACTGCGGGCACGAAGCCAACGCAAGCGGCAGCAGCGGCATCCCACTGCAGGCTGGTTACCGATGGCTGCCTCCTCCAGTGCAGATAGTTTCCGATACCCCTTAACCCAGTGTGTCATTATCAGCCACACACTCAAGTTAAGAAAAATGAGGTGCCAGGGATGGCAAACAAATGGGCTGTGACAGAGTTACGGACATGACACAGAATGCAAAAACAGATTTCCCCCAACCGCTGCAGAGTGACACGGAAATTCTCTCTGGTGATTTATACCTTAATTTTGCCCAATAATGTCTGCATTTGTCTCTATACTAGTTAATAGCTTCCCCAAGGAAAGCAAAAATCGGAAAGCTTTTGAAAGCTCCAAGAGAAACGCTGCTCTTCCTTCCTCACCTAGCAGACATATTTATGATGCAATCCAAAGGAATAATTACTCCATATGGTAGACCATCTCTCCATGCGATCAGCACAAGTGTGTAAAGTTACAATCAATGCCGAAAATATACATCCCAGTATTTACCACAGGACAGTCCCTCTAACTTTGAGAAACCTGTTTCTCAAAGTCCTTCCCACTTTATTTCAAAGCTGGAGCTGGTTTTGCATTCAAAATCAGAAAGCACAGCCACACACACAGGCCCTCTCCCGCAGAAGAAATACTTTTTTGAATTAACAGCTGAAGCACTACACTAAAATCAAATGCAGCTGATGAGAAATACAAATAAAGGTAAGAAAGTGTTTACAGTAACAGAAAAATCTTTGGAAATCAGTAATTGGTCTATTTGTTTGTCTGCACATACAGAGGACACTGCGTAGGACAAGTCACCAGCATTCCTCAGCATCGGGGGTTCCCATTCATATAGGTTTGTCTGCCCCAATTACAGGAATTCCCCAAGAATTCTCACTTTCAAAACAGTTGCATAAAATTAATTACTCTTATTTGGAGTAAATGAACATAAACTAATACATTTACAAATTCATTTACCATGAGGTATCAGATGACTTTTTATTTAATTGTTATGGATTGCCCTTTAGACATCATAATGAAATTAATAGAATGTGCTAGTAATCGATAGTTACTGATTAATCGATTCGGAGCAGCTCTTACGAAGACTCTTTAACCCCCAGACGTCATTATTTATTACCTTATAATGCAAGTGCAGGCATACACGGGGCAAATAGATAGAGGATGTATTTAGGAATACAGCAAAGGTATCTGGCTGTTGTACAAAGTTCAAGGTGTGGCAATAATGGGATTTTGCATACATACATAGGGTATCTGATCCTTGAAGGTTAAGTATTATACTCATTAATGTGGTGACGCAAGTCAAGGCGGACTTAAAAGAAACACTATGTCTGCGTGGCTGGGTTCAGACAAAATGGCCTTTATTGTTTATACAAACTATTTAGATATCTTAGACAGTGCAGTTGTCAGACCCTGATAGGTTTTTGTGTTCTTCTTCTTGCTTGCTATTTGCTGTTGCTGTAGGTGCCCGTATGCTGCGGTTCTAAGTTCCGATTCTTCACATCCTGTTTACATACCTGACAATTTGTGGCTGCCTTAAAGGTACACGGCTAAGTCTTTGAAGTCAACTAACTTGTCTGCAGACCCGCTGCAGACCCCAACAATTCCCCCTTTTTGTTTTTTGAACAGCTAGTACCAGGTTTGTCATGTTCTGCAGGGCCCTTGCAAACATGATGGCAACCAAGGCAATAGCAAACAAACAATACTGCCAATTGAGTGAATGGATGCCAAAAAGGCTGACATATTCTCAGATTTTGGTAACATGTTGCTGCAATGGGGCGCCTAAAATCCATGCAGCACATACCATCAAAATCCTCACAGCCATGTTCTTGAGCCAACAACAAAACCCAATAGTTGCTCTGTTTTGTATATAATGGTGGCAAATTTGACTCACATTCTTAACTACCTAACAAACAAGGTACCGACATTCAAAGTGCAAACAATATTGACTTCTTTTGGGTTAACATTATACAGAGGTAATCAATTATCGAAAATATCAAGACTTTCAGTAAGATTCTTCATTCCCTGCATACATTCACTTTTTTGCAACAATGTTTGCAAGTCAGTTTCAAGGAAGGGCACACCAAACAAGGACTGGTTCAGTAAGGAGGCCACACATTATTTGTTGGGTTGACTGGCAGCAACAGTGCTCCCACGATCCGGCACGCTATGCTCAGGCTGCACACAGCGAGCAGGTATCCATCGCGGACCTTCATCTGTAGAAACACAAGCATAACCTCTCCCCCAAATTAACAATTCATGCGGTCCCAACCAATGCCCGGTACGAGGGTCTTTCATGCATACTAAGACACCTTCATGCTTTCTGTAATCGTGCCTCTAGGGTCATTCCATTAATTCCCCCCCTTTTTTTTTTTTGTTTTTGTTATTGTTTTGGGGTTTTTTTTTGTTTTGTTTTTTTTTTAAGTTAGTGACACTTTATTAATAGACTCACACCAATGTGTACCCCCAGCTAAAAATACACATGCTACGCAGACTTTGTTATTTAAAAGGTGATAGGTTAAAACTACTTGTTCACATGCTTCCATCTCATCCTAGTTTCTACTCATACTCCCTTAAAGTTATTTAACTCTTTGCTGCAGGATCTCAGCTGCACATCATTCAAAGCAAGGCCAAACCTGCACATTATCAATGTCAAAACAATCCACTGTCTCTGTTCTGTACAATTCTACAATTCCTTATTCCTTTCTTTTTTTTTAACAGCAAAATACATTTCAAGCACTGTAATACAGTAGATTATAGACAGCTTTTCCACGTGACAGTACACAGTCACCCTGTACTGCGAAACAGTTTTTTGCAAGTCCTGTACTACTTTCCAAGCAAATGGTGTATGAACGTGAGGATTACCAGCAGCCGCATCTCCCAGTACAATAGGATATGCGTGCAGTGCATCATGGAAGGAGTAGGAAGATCAAGGAGCGGTCCGCCTATCCGTTCTACTAAATTCCAGTTCCTGTCTTTTAATGCCCCATCTCTTACAGCCTGCCAAAATCACTGAGGGTCTCGCGTCATTACTGTACCACTGGAAACTGCATTTTTACCACCTCCAACTTCTTCATTGCCTGTGACTGATAACGTTGTCGTAGCTGGACCCGAATCCGGGTTTTCAGCATTTCCATCCTGCGCAGGCAGGGCCAGAGCCGAGGGGGCGAGCAGGGGGGGCCAGAGCCGAGGGGGGAAGGCGTGTGGGCTGGCACAAATGTTGGGGGGAGTCAGGGGGGCTGGGATCGGTCCACCGAGGTTTCTGCTTGTCATCCTCAGAAGCGGAATCGGTATTAAGTATAAGTCGATGCAATTGGAGAGATTTAGGGGATTTGGGGCATTGGGGAGTGGCGTCTGGTAAGGGACACAGACTCTCCCCCACCCCCTCATCCTCTTGTCTGTATTCTGGAGGGGGATACAGGGTAGGTTTGAACTATGTACCCTCATTCGCATTTTGCTGACTTTTTAAGCCCCCACTTGCGTCTTGCAGACTTTGCAAGTCCCCACTCATGTCTTGCAGACTCTGCAAGTCTCCACTTGCATTTTGCTGATTTGGCAAGCCCCCATTCGCATTTTGCTGATTTTGCAAGCCCCCGTTTGCATCTTGCGGATTCTTGAACCCCCCTACAACATGTCTAAGCAGTCCCCATGTAGGCAAAAACCCGGACGCCTCTTTGTCCCCTTTTTCCAGAGCTTCTGACAGTGTAGATCCTAAATTGTCCCAGGTCCACACACTAAGAGCAGTCGCGGGGGACACTTCTACTCCATGTGTTTTGGCCCACAATAATATATCTTTTAACTGAAGCCCATGTAAAGTAATTCCACGCTTCTCTAATACTAATTTCCACATAGATAGCACCATGGTATCTTCTTTCGATAACTTACTCCCCATGCTGTCCCTGGTGGCTCACCTTACCGGTGTCATGTTCTCCCGGGATTTTGCAGCCGCTCGCTGAACTACTCCGCTTCACCAGGCTCCTCCACCCCAGCAACCCGCTGGTCACAGTCTCAGGATCGCTCCTGACACCCCTTACCGGGGTCACATCGGCACCATCTCAGAATCTCTTTTTGATACCCTTTAATGGGATCACATCGGCACATCGGGGTCACCAAATGTGGTGACGCAAGTTGAGGCGGACCTAAAAGAAACACTATGTCTGCATGGCTGGGTTCAGACAAAATGGCCTTTATTGTTTATACAAACTATTTAGATATCTTAGACAGTGCAGGTGTTAGACCCTGATAGGTTTTTGTGTCCTCCTTCTTGCTTGCTATTTGCTGTTGCTGTAGATGCCCGTATGCTGCGGTTCTAAGTTCCGATTCTTCACACCCTGTTTACATACCTGACAATTTGTGGCTGCCTTAAAGGTACACAGCTAAGTCTTTGAAGTCAACTAACTTGTCTGCAGACCTGCTGCAGACCCCAACACATTAATATATGATCAAGGTCTTCTCATGAGTGGAATAAACAGTCATCCTTCATGGGTGATCTATTTACTCAGTAAGGAATATTTAAAACATTAAACTTCATCACAGTGTATCTGTTCAGTGCCTCTCAGCGCTTATGGAAAATATGTGCTATTTAAATATTTTCACATGTGCACAGACTTTCTAGGAATCTGCACGCTGAAGTACAAAATTCGGAAACCAGTGGGAGTAACTCGATGACAAGATTATATAGCATTTTTATGTTAACAGTAGCTTCCCCGTCTAAAACACTTGTGCCCATCATTGCAGCACAAACTTGTGTCTGTTGTAAAGGGCTGCTGTAGAAATGAAACACCTTGCAATGAAAAGTAACACCTTGATCTTCGGTAGCTATATTCACAGATCACAAAAGAGAAAAACTGTTAAAAAGATAGCAGGTGATGCCCTACAGACCTGAATCCAACCTGCACAGCCCTTTGATTTCACCAAGATCACTCAGCAGCACGGTTTTGATACCATGCCCTATCTAGCACGCTGCACTGCCCTTCGCTGAGGATACTGCACAGGGGTGCACGGCATCGCCTTCCCCATCACGGTGGGATACCACGAGGTTAGCATGGACCTTTGGTAATAATAGACCCAGCTTGCTTTTAATTCTCTTGCTGAGAAAAACAGTGATGCAGCCAGCCTCATGCAAGTCCTCCTCCTTTTAATGCATACAACAGTTCAGCAGACACGTTCTGAAAGAAAAGTTAGAAAAGGCCAGTCTTGACCCAAAAGCCCAGACCTTTAGAATCATAGAAATGTTTTGGTTGGAAAAGACCTTTAAGAACATTGAAGTCAACCATCAACCCAGCACTGCCAGCCCACCACCAAACCATGTCCCTAAGTGTCATGTCTACATACATGTCTTCTAAACACCCCCCCAGGGCTGGTGACTCCAGCCCCCCCCAGGCAGCCTGTGCCAGGCCTTGGCCACCCTTTCCATGACGGGATTTTCCCTCATTCCCAACCTAAACCTCCCCCAGCACAACGTGAGGCCATTCCCTCTCATCCTGTCGCTTGTTCCCTGGGAGAAGAGCCTGACCCCCCTGGCTCCAGCCCCTGTCAGGGGGTTGTAGGGAGCCAGAAGGTCTCCCCTCAGCCCCCTCCTCTCCAGGCTGACCCCCTCCAGCTCCCCCAGACGCTCCCCACAGGACTTCTGGCCTGCTGGCCACACCATACAAGCCAGGATGCTGTTGTCCTTCTTGGCCACCTGGGCAGACTGCCAGCTCAGTTCTGCCAGCTGTTGACCAACACCCCTAGGTCCTTTCCCCAGGCAGCTTTCCGGACACTCTTTCCCAATCCAGTAGTGTTGTGTAGGGTTGGTGTGACCCAAGTGCAGGACCCAGCACTCAGCCTTGTTGGGCCTCATACAATTGGCCTCGGCCCATCGATCCAGCTGTTGCTTACGGACAACTTTGGCAGTAAAGACCTCTTATGTCATCTGCAGCTTCTGCCCAACTTCCTATCCAGCCATACTCCCAGCATCCCCATAGCTACTTCACTTGGCAGGCACACAGCCCGATTTTTCAGCACCTGCAACTCAGGGAAGACCTCCAGGCAGACAGCTCTCATCCCAGAAACTCCAGGGCTGCTCTCTGAGTAACTCCTTATTATGAATTAGTATGAAACTAAATCCAAAAGTAATGTTTTGTTTAATGTCTAAGTGCTGAACAGGAACAGTCTGTCCCTGTCCCCCCCCACCTTGAGCAAGACTGCTCACATCAGGGTGGTGGGAGAAGCACCAAGATCTGCACTCGCAGAGGCAGCTGTCCCCACGCCCACAAATCCCTGGCTGAGTGAAGACCACCTACCAAAATTACGGATAGGAAGGCACCCCTGTGCAGGGGAGGGGACAGAAGGTGAAATTAAGGGTATCGGGGCAGCCCACAGTTTCTTTGTGTCCCACCCCCAGCCTGCGCAGCCCATACCTCACCTTCCACACTTTTAGCTGTGACACTCTCCAGCAGAGAGATTTCATTGCTCTGCCTGTACAATAAAGAGCCAGAGAGCACTAAAGCTTGCCCCCATCCATTAGGCTGCATAGCTAGGTCGTATGAATGCCTGTGGCGTGCAGATACCGATTTTATAGACTTTAACTATCATAAGACCTCCTCGCTGCCCTAGTCAGCTGGTCGTGGCCCTGCCCGTACAGAAAAGCAGCGCAGCAGAAACCTGCACACTTCACAGAAAACCTCCCCAGACCTCCCCCAGGCAGGATGGCACCTTGGCCAGGGTGAGCCAGGCTGGCAGGAAGGTCACACTAACCCACAGTGTTTGCAAAATTACTGCAAGAAGTAAAGCACAAGGCTGGGTCTAGGAAACCATGTAAATTGAGTTTGTCTGCGCTCACAATAACTCTTAATTAGAGGCTTCCAGAGCTCCTGCAGAGCTTGCAAATTCTTCCCCCCACCCCACCCCCCAGTCACAGACCAAAGCAGTCTCAGGATCAGAAAGAGCGTGCACACACAGATGGTGGAAAGGGGAGTGGGATGCTGTGCTCATTAGCACACCTCTCCGAGTCTGCCAGGTCGGGCGGTGGGCCCAAACTCCACTTTCACAGGCGCTGCACCAGTACAGGAGAGAGAAACAAACCTTCCAGCATCTCCCAAGCTGCAGGACAAGGTCATGAGATGAATCCAAAGAGCTTATCAAGATTTAGTGCTTTCTCCTCATAAACAGGTTAAGACAAGGTGGGTGGGGGAGAAAAAAAAAAAGGCATTTCCATACTCTAAATGTTGTCAAATTTGCAAGCAAATGCTTTGAAATACAAATGCATTTTTATGGAATACATTTTTTGGTGTTTAAACAAAGCAAGTACCTGGCAACAAAACCCTGAACCAAATTATTGTTAACAGTGAAACAATAATTGCAGCAATAAATAGGATATGTTGAAAATTATAGGTGCCTGAAAACATTTACCCCATCTGACAATATATGGGACAATTTAGCTCCTGGTGAGCAACATAATTCCTGGGTTTACTATTACACGGAGATTCCTGCAAAGTAAAGTTGTCATACACATCCATAAAAATATATATGAAGTTACTTCAGGAAAACGCACTTTTCACTAAATAAACTTCTTGCTGGATGCTGTTGTCCTCATTACCTTGTCACACACTGTAACAACTTCCTAAGCCCTCCTTGTTTCTGGAGCAGGCTTTGGTTCACTCCAGGTGAAGCCAACATGTTATTGATTAAGTACATCAACTAAAATTATAGACTGTTCACAGTTGCTTATATTTTCATTATTATCACAGGCTATTACAGCATACTGCCATGTGGCACTCCTCAATATGTCACATTTCTTCAAACGATGGTCGCAATCCTGCTAAATGCTATTTATAATGCTGCGTATGCACAGAACTTATGGCACCAAGCTAGGAAAGAGAACTTCCCACAGGCACAAAACTGCGGTCAGGCCCTTGACCTCCTGCATCTGATCGCTGCCTCAAACCAGGGGCTTATCCAAGGCTCTTCCTACACTCGGAAAACCTCCGTTCTTTGGTGCCTTTGAAAAATAACCTTCCTATTTCACAGCAAAATAGAGCAGTGCATTTATGCAAGCAGCCACTGGGCATATCGACTGCCTGCTTCTCACCCTCCATGCAGCTCTTTCCAGGTACTCCCCACACAACACAGCAGAAAAGAAAGTAAAGAAAAAAAACCAACATACTTTGTCTGGGGTTTCTGTTCGGGGAAAAAAAATCCTGCCCTTTCAAAACACGTGCCTTTTCCAGCCATGTGCTGTAACTGCTGCTCTGGACACACAGTGATCAGTCCTGCCTGCTTCATGGGAGCAGAGGAGCTCCGAGTTTTGTGCAAGCACTTAGCAACTGCAAACACCAACATCCAGATCTTACACGACTGTAATAAGCTCCCCCGTGCTGAGAAAGGAGCCCCTATGCACCCACAAACACTTTTAGAACCCAATGGTCCCTGTGGTCAGGTGCACAAGCCACGGGCACTGCAGCACCCACTTTTTACATGCATAAATCCTTACTGGCTCTAATCCTAAATACTTAATGAAAGTGCTTCTCATTTTCATTAATGATGAAAAAAATTCTGGATCACATAGGGACTCTGCATGAATGTTACCTTTCTCTCAGCCCTATCACCAGAAAACTACAGTCCCCTATCTTCCCTCTAATAGTATCTCCAATCAGTAAATATTTGTACAGCATTTTAAAGGATGTAAAAACACCACTTTAATAATCATCATACCCAAAGATAAGCATTTTAACTGCCATATTATTCCTGGAAATTGTTGGGTTTTTTTTTTTTATTATTGCAGATATTAGAAACTCTTGTTCCTTCAGTAATTCAAAGTATCTTTTTTTACATTTGCATCATAATGTAACGCTCAAGTATTTTTCCAACGTGGTATCATTCTTCATCTCAACTGGCTTTATTACGGCAATACAGAATGAGATAGAATTGCAATACAAAGTAATTCACAAAAAAATAAGTGTACTAACAATGAGAAACAAGCACTGCCACCACTTCCCAAGCAAAAAATATACACATGCAAAAGGACAGAAAGAAAAGTGAAATTTAGGACACATGACCTTGCAGCAAATGTCTCCTGCCCAGGACTTTTTAAAAGGGAAGGCATATCCACCTTCTGAAGCATTTACAATGAGTCCACGGCACTAGACATAAATTTCTAAAAATAGCATTACAGATATGACTTCCAGGACAAGGTGAAGGTAAGTTTAAAATTAATCCAGACATGAAATGTTAGAAAAAAATATTCTGAAACAAAAATTCTAATCTCTCATACAATACAGTAATGCTGGCAGTCCCAGGCACAGTCTACATGTTAACAGGCATACATCTGCAGGTACCTACATAGAAAATAATATACGTCCTGTGCACATTAGCTGCTCTAGGGTGGTTATTGTTTAAATCAGGCCAAAATCTACACAGTCAAGATTTAATGGTTTAGACAGGTGTATTAGAAACTATGGTATCCAAAAAATGCATTATTAAAAAACAACCCCTCTGTTTACAGCAAACCAAGGAAAGCAACATAGATTTTTCAGAGTGCTGTCTCTTCAAACTGTACATGCTGACACATCCTTGCTGTCACGCAGACACCAGCCCATCAAGCCTGCTCATGACAGCATCACTTACAGCTATAACTCCCAGGGCAGTGTTACGTAGGAGATTCTGGCCTGCCACAGAGGATCAAGTCACCGCTCCAGCCCATCAGATGTCCTTTCTGCAATGGTCAATAACTGATGCTGATATGGAAAATTCATGCCATTTCCATATATAGTTGGTATGGTCTGTCGTGCCTGGAAGAAACTAGGAACATTTTTTTCCCCAGGGGTAGATTTACACCTCCAAAATGTAAGGTTTTGATGCATTAATTGCACTCTTAACTAGACTAGCTACTACTGTTAGTAATGATCATTAGACTGTTTAATCAGTTCAAACTATGTGGTAATTATAATTCCTGCTAATGAGCAAGTATCTCGAGAACAGTCCTAATGCATAAAGCACAATGAGCCACTTCAAACTCCCAGGGACAGATGAGACTGAGACCTGCAGATAAGGAAATAATTAATGATTCCCTGTGCCACAGGGACAGCTCTTCAGCCTCCACGTGGCACACACATACCCCAAACCCTGCAAGGACGCTTATATAGCAACAACTCACTTTCTGCCCAAGACCTTCTGCAGTCCCTTTGCAAAACTTTCTGCTTTTCCGGCAGCTCCAGTTAAGACAGCAACCATCGGGGAGGTCTCCCTACCTGTTACTTGGCAAAGTACCAGCTCCTTATTCTGCTTCCCATTTGCAGGCTAGATAACAGCCAACACTATCTGAGGCTGGACATGCTGCCCATGTGGGAGATGGAAGGCACAACTGACATCGGACTGGGATAACTCAAGATATGTTAAATAACCCGAACACTGTCCCCAGGAGGAAAGGCTGCTGAACCCGAGCTAAGGGATCTCCAGGGCATCCAACTGTACACCTCAACCAGCCTCACCTTTCCCCAGCGCAGGGAAAGCCCTGAGGAGCAATGGCTATCTACGCGAAGATTTTTCTAGACCACACACAAGGTCAGGAAGAGCAGCCAGCCTCCACTAACTCCAACCTAACCTTTACTTTCTCGCTTGCGTGAGTGAGACAGCTCTTACTACAGCTTCTCTTGAGGCTTCCTTCTTCAGTTTTGAGTTTCCTTTGCAAGGTGATGTTTGTTTTTTTAAAAAAAGAACCCTTTTAACTCACACACTCAAGAATTCCTCTATTACTTGTAGATTTAAAAAGGGTGGGGAAAAAATTAACTATCCAGTCACTCTAAAGACAATGGTAAAATTAACAGAGCTGTATTGTATAAAAACACTAAGGTTGAAACCAATTGTGGCCAAAATCGGAGGCTATAGCTCCAGGTCACTTAGAAATAGGAGACAGCCCCATTACTGCAGCTTTGCACCAGGGTAACACAATCGGTGTTGACAGACCTCCCTCTGATTCATGGTGCAGTAATTAAGTCTGAAAGTAAAGCTGTAAATTGGTCCAACACGGGTGAAGCAAGATGTAAAACAGTAATAGCATTTGCTTTCACTGCCAAACTTTTGTTGTGACCCATAAAAGTACTTTCAAGATACTGCATTTAATTAGAGTTTTATAGCACCTATGGAAAAACATGCTCTAAAAACACATCTGACTTTTTGCATTTCCTTCCCCTTTGTCCCACCTCTCAGTTGCTCTATGGTTCCCTTCTTCCTCCATCTCATCTTCAAAAGACTAAAGTAATCATTCTTACTCAACAAGTAAAGAAAGCAATGTTGTGATATATAAGAAAGGGAACTCAAAAACATCTCTGTCAAGTGAGACACCAAAAGCTCTATTCTCTAGTTTATTTTCTAGATGTTACGAGAAAATATTAGTCTGTGTAATAGGGTGGACAACTGCCACAAAGTCTTGTGTGTCTTCACTGTGCTTTTAAAGCTTTGTAAGGTCATTTTGTAAAGGACGGGAATAAAAAAGATTTGAGGAATCAGACCTGACAACAGAGGAATAGTGTACAGTCATAAAGATTAAATCTCCCCTTGTTGACTTAGAAATGTGCCGGCAGGGTGAGGACCGTCTGGGATTCCCCAGGTGACCTGGGCAAGAGGGTGCTCCAGCTCCCATAGGGAGAGCAGAAAAGCAGGAGCCTGGGGTCTCCACACGCAAGAAGCTTTTAAGCTAAGCAGAAAACGGGGAGACATTAAAACATCCAGGCTATGATACAACAGCAGCCTCACAAAATTGTTACAGGAATGAAATACATATCCTGCCACGTAGCCAGCCTCAGACACCGCGAGGAAGAGGAGCAAAGAGCCATCTTCATCAAAACTGAGCAAAAGGTTCAGCCCAAGCCCTTCAGTGGGGATGACCCCAGGGCAGGCCAGCACAGGTCCAAGCAGGGTCTCCCTGCTGAAGGCATTTTACATTGAACCTCTATGTTGGCTCATCTTGCCCTCTATCACTAAAGAACCATGGTGTAAAAATACATATTTTTTGGGTTATTTTTTTTCCTTTTTGACCATAGGAAAGCAATTTGTTTACAGAATAAGTTTTCAGAGTGCAGGAAAGATTTAAAAATCTCCAAGGATTATGTGTGTGTACATATAAACACATATCTGTAACCTTACACAGCACCATACAGGCTGCTCTGAAGAAAATAATCCATCCCAGCCATACTCAGTTAATAATTATATGCTTTTATATATGCATATGCACATGTGCGTGCACACGTACATAGACAGAGCCTATCGACAGACCACGGAGAAAGGCAGGCTCTCCGGAAGATGACTCAGAAGATTGTATTTTCTGACAACCAAATTACAAGCTGAGGCTCCCAGTTTACATGAGTCAGATGCCTAGAGCACATAAATATTTAATAAATATTCCTTTAAACATAACTGCCCTCTTGGGATGCAGCACACAGAGCATCAGTGTGAGCTTAGGCAATTTGGTTTTTCATCCCACAGACCCATCAAGTGACCCCTCAGGAATATTCTTCACCCTGCTGCTGACCTGGAACCAGGAGGAGAGATGCCAAGCCAAGTGCCATGGTGTGGCTGCAGGGTGCTGCGCACTGAGCAGCTCTCACTGCATCCTGGAGCATGCAGGGAGAGGAAACCATCAGCAGGAAAATAGTGCTGGGGCAGAGAAGCCTCCCAGAGCAGTAAGTGTGGATTTGCAAGGGAGTCATCTCCACTGCTTTCAGAGAAACCGAGCCTGGTGTGCATCTTTCTGCAATTAAACAAGGGCTGAAAGAAGTGGATTTGATTATAATCAGTCAAATAATATCTTAAGCTGGGTCTTAATAAACCCACTGTGGCTAGCCACTTAAACAAGTTGGGGGACCAGCTCAAGCTCCAGGTCACATCCTGTGCAATCTCTCAAACTTCAGTTTTCTTCCAGCTTCTTTTGCGCACTGCGCCATCACTCTGCCATGCCACTGCCAGCTTTCAAATTATTCCCTCTGCGGACTAACATTGCAAATTCCATCCTCCAGCCTTTTTCTTTTTATACACAGTCAAAGGCCTTACTCCCCAGGAGGTCCCCCTTCCAACACGTGCTGGGGCAGACTCCACCACTGAGATACTTGCACCAGAAAAGCTTACAGTGTACATCAGAAGCATCATTTTCTAGTGGAAAAGGTAACAAGAACCACTGACAGGTAACACATCTCTTCTTGTGAGCAGCCATAAGTTAGGCACAGTCCCTTAGATCTACCTGTAAAGATGATATGGAGTGACTGCAAATAACCTCTGCTGCTACCTCTCCACTTTTCCTTTACTAAGTCAGTCAACAGCTGAAGCATCACTGCAAACACCAGGCACTGCAGTCTGAGCTGCAATTTAATACTGCTCCTGGCAGTTCTACCCTTAGTCAGTTATGCTATCAACTTCCATCTGTAAATACCTGTTCTTAATTGTATATAAATATCATTTAGCTCAAAGAATCTACAAACAGACAGATACAAGCTAAACACCAGGTTCCATTGCAACTGCTGTGAAACAGGGTCATCTCTGAAGTAATTGCTTGTGGCACAAGCAGTTTTGGGAGTAGAAGTGAAACAAAGGAATGAACATAACCAGCTCCTCACTAAGGAACAGCATCAGGCACCAAACGGTGTGAAATACTTTCAGCTGGCGGTAAGCATAAACAAGGTACCAAAATATCTGAGATAATACCAACATAATTTTTAACTTAAAAAAAAACAACAAAGCAACATACTTCCAGACACACAAGTCCAAGAAGAGGACAGCACAGTGCTCCTGAGTCTGGTGGGTTTGTAGTAGGGAAAGAGCCACCTTTTCCTCCACTGCCTGCGCCAAGGAGTTGTCACCTAATCTCTTACTCCTCCAGCAGCATCCAAATGGACAGGAGCAGTTCCTGTCACACCTGCAGCAGCTGAAGAATGCTTCCAGGTGTGCTGGGAAAGCTCACCAGCTTGGTGCCAGGACTTCTCTACACAAACTGAGTGCTCATTTAGTAGCTACAGATTTCCAACCCATTTTTCTGAACCTACATGAGTGACAAAGCTGTCTCTGCGATAACTACTCAGCATAGTGCTTTGTGAGGGATGCAAGTCCTCCAAATAGCGAAGGAATCTGCATGGCACGCCACCTGTTTAATGGCTACGATACCCACAGACGTATTTTAACAGGCAGGGAAAGATGGGGAGCATTTCCCCGGGAAACTAGTGCCCCTCAGTCCATGCCACCCTTCATGCAATCCAGTCCCAGCAGGTCCTCTCCCATGGGATACTCCAAACACCCTGCCTACACGCTTTCCTCATCACAGCCTCGCTCAGCCCGCCCTCCCCTGCCCTGTTGCCAGGCATGTCTAGCATCTCTTGAAATCATAACGTGGGCTGTGGGCAAATCCTGGGAGCACGTTAGATCTGACCTTTCCGAAGCTGTAATTCTCAAGCTGACTGAGGCAAAAAAAAGTAACACCTAACACTCCTACTTGCTGATACACACATACTTTTGTGGGTTGGGTGGTTTTATTTTATTGTTTTCTTTTTCCAAAACAACAACAAAAAAAAAGGAAATCAGAATGAGTAAAATATGTAGTGATAAACACAACTCAAGTTGTCCATGTCTCCCACAGTTATTAAGCAATATAAAAAGAGAGGGATGTTTCTAGGATGAAGCACTGTTTATCACTGTTTGTTACATGTGTTTGAGCTGCAGTGCTCCCGTTTATAGCATTTTCTCCATTTTTTATTAAATACCCTGAAGACAGGATTATTAGTTTTCTCACTGCTTTTATACCACGCTCATGACTACACTAAGTTCTTTGCAAATATTATTTAGTTTTACAACCAAGGAGGCTAGAGGCTGTTAGCATCTCTGCTTCACCAAGGCAGAGAGATCAAGTTGAAAAATAGACTTTATTTTGGGCTGTAGCATGAGTTGCCCAAGACATAATTTTTCAAAATACTCCAGTATCGCAGACCACCTTGGGTGTCTGAATCATGGCTCCTGCAAAGCTTAGTTAAAGCTCCTGGAACGTGGCACTTCAATTAGATCCTGCAGTCAGTCTTAAATCAAGACACACATCCTAAAGAGGAGAAAATCCCTATAAAAGGCAAGTTTTAAACAATTTTCCCATCATGCGATTAAACACAGCAGCAGCAACAGGGACAAGACCAATCTCTCCAAGGCAGTCCCCAGTCTCACACACAAAGCTATTCATTTGCTCCTGGCAATCACCTGGCGCTTAACATCTCTCTCTGGCAGGGCCACAAAGGATGCTGATGGACATTAGCCACACATTGCCCCAGGCCCTTTATCCCATGGACAGGGTAGACAGGTACCCAGCAGAGAAAGAACAAGATCATCCCACAGAGATTCAGCTTTCTACTTCTGACACATTTCTACATTAACTTCCTAGTCAGTTGAGAGAACCAGGTACTTTGAGGGAGTGATTCATTTTGCTTTTTCTAGATCAGGGGTCCTCAAACTACGGCCCATGGGCCGGATACGGCTCCTCAGGGTCCTCAATCCGGCCCCCGGTATTTACAGAACACCACTACCCCCCGCCAGGGGTTGGGGGGGGAAACCAAGCAGCCGCAGATGACCTCCTGCCACTTCATCCACGCGCTGGCCCCCCGTTTAAAAAGTTTGAGGACCCCTGTTCTAGATGGTCCATATTCTATTAACAAGCTCTCTGCTGACTATAGAAGGACCCTAGGGAACCCTATAGACTTCTGCTGCTAGTCCCACGATGCACAGCATAGGTATTCTGTCTAACTAGCTGCCTAGGTGATTTATAATCCTACTGTTCTCCACTATCGTGTGAGACTGCACTGCTAAATTTTAGGGGAGATGGTAGTTAAAAGACACAAAACTCACTTTGTATCCCAGTGCATCCTGGCAAGAAGCCAACTTTGTCTTCCAGAAAATTGCTGTAGTATTTTTCAGTTTTTCTAGCACCTCTCTAACTTCACAGTTTTAAAAAAATAGATTTTGGGTGCAGTCTCCTAGAATTTGGGCGTCCCATTTGATTCTTCACACTGCAACAACAAGACCTCCTTAGAACAGGCTAAGATACTTGAGTCATCAGTCAAGATGAATGGGAGGGAAGGCCAAGACATACCCAAGGGTGTTCACAGGCAGTTACCAACAGTTGATAATTCCACATTTGGCAAAAGTGGGCAGACAGCCTGGTCTTCTATTCACCAAAGCTGATCACAGCATGGTCAAGGTTGGAAGGGACCTCTGGACATCATCTAGTCCAACCCACTGCTAAAACAGGTTCTCCTAGAGCAGGCTGATGTCTTCAACTCCAGCCCACCTTGATTTATAGCAATCTGCAGCTCCCTGTTGTGGAGATCTCTGCTTTCCCCAGCCTTACATGTGTTCCTCTGCTGTTTCCCATCTGATTGCCCACTCTAGCCCACCATCACACCAGCACCCTAGAGCACTGCTTCCACCCTGCTGTCCCTATCGCCACCACTACCATTCCCCATGTCCTTGGTCAGCTCACAAAACAGGTGGTAAGCAACCGCCTGGTTAATCCCTTTGCTGCTGTCTGGGTGGGACTATAACACACTCAGACCCCTGGTTCTCAAGTGTGATACCCTCAGAGGCTCCAGCTAATAAAGCCCAATACATTAAGATGGAGACCAATTCCTTGGGAGAGCTTCATACCCATGTCCAGAATAGATATTGCCAGGGAAACAACAAAAAAATGTACAAACAACAAAATCCTATCTGCTGACCAGCTGCAGATTATTATTAAATAGAAGGTGATATTTTTCCCAAAAAATTTATTCCTAAATGTCTAAATCATCCTGTTGATATAGTCCTTAAAAAATAGTCTGCAGCATGTTAGGCTGAAGAGTTTTAGCAATCAGTTGAAGACTGATGAAATTACACGCAACTGCAATAAGATTTTTAAAAATTAATGGATTTTTTTTAAATTAATGCATTCAGCTTGTGAGTAATCTTAATCATATGCTGTACAAATAATTCTTTTTTCCTGAACTTGCTACCCTAGCACTAAGAGAGACAGACAGACAAAACAGCCAAACTTTGCTATGCTGATGATGGCTAAACATTTTCTCATCTTAACTTCTGCAGGCAAGATGTTGTCTGGCACACAGAACTTTTTCCTTTTGCTGCAAGAAAGGTTCATCTCCTCTTGCCCTCAGCTTCCCCATTATGTGATGGAAACCTGTGCTGACCAGCTGGACTGACAGAGATCTGCTGGTGACTGCACATTTACTTTGATCAGTTTAATAAAAACAAGAGATGTGATAAAAAAACTGTGGGCCTGGAGTAACATTTGCCATCCTTAACAGAACGTCCAGACTGAATACTGTAACAGACTTGTTCCCTGTCCTTTGTTGTTTCTATTAGACTTAGATCTTCCAAGCCTGCGTGGCAGAGACTGCTACTCTGGATCAGGGCAACGATCAGGACAGGAGGGACTTTCACAGATGGTCCAAAGGCACCGCTAACAAATGTGGGAGGTAACAGGGTAACTTTGTGATAGAAGAAAACAGAAAACCCTAAACCATTTCAGTGCATTGCAACACCTAAAATGCAATTCCCATCACAGGGAAATTCTCAGAGCAAAGCTGCTCTCCAAAATGATTAATAATTTGCTATAGGGAGTTCCAGCGTACTCTGTGAGCAAGATCAAGGAGTTCGGCATTATATAAACATGTTTTGACTGCAGAATGACTACTGTGAACCTACAGGTCAGCCACAACTAGAGCTGGGGGAATAGTGCAATGAAATTCCATGAGCACTTGTTCAGATTTGTAAACAAAATCAACTTGGCTATGCTTAAACTCCTCTTTATGAATGCTTCTAGGTAATATTTTCCCTTTTTCCTCCCCCCCCCCCCCCCCCTTTTTTTAAGGCTTCTAAAAAAAACATGCAGTTTTCCTTCCTCCTTCCCACCAAAAACTTGTATTTTTATTCCCGAATATTTCAAGCTGATACTTCATGTTAGAGTATAATCCCTTCTACTGTATTTTATTCTAGAAGCAGACTACCATGGCCGTGGTCCAAGTGCAACAGTCCAGCATGCAGCACAAGTCAGCCACGTCTCTCGAGGACAAACTCCTGCTTTTTGTGACTCTGAGCACTGAGGACACACAGAAAAGCCAAGCCAACTCACAAGTTAGCCTGGCTCCAGCATCTGCCTGCACACATCCCAATGTCTTGCAAAAACCACTAGAAGCTGCCAGCCAGGGGGAAGGTACTGCCACAACAGGGACAGCAGCTGGGTTTCACTGCCTGCACACTGGAGCTTCTGACACACTATCTCTAGTTGCTCTGCCCACATCTCCCTTCCCAGCTCCCATGACAGAGGCAGGGGGATCATTCTGTAAATCTTGAGATCTTATTAAGTGAGAGAAAAAAAAAAAAAAACCACTCCCTGCAGTTATTGGCAATGACAAACTATGCTAACTATGGAGGAACATAGAGCTGTTCGACAGGCCAGTGTCTTATCCCAAAATCAACCTCATACTCAATGCCTTAAAGACAGGATGAGACCACTTTGAAACTAATTCGCATCAGTTGCCCTTCCCTCAAGTTAAGCATGAGAAACAAAAGAGGGTGTTTCAGGAAAAATAGGAAATCAAATAAAAGCCTGCCAGCACTGTGAGTTCAGAAGGGATTTGCTGAGATTTGCTTTGGTGATTATAAGGAGGGGAAGAAAGAAGAAAAAAAAAAAAGAGATGCCACTCAAACAACAAAGGAACAGGCTCAGCTTTTCAGTTGTAGCTGACATCAGAAGGACAAATGCCAAAGGACCTCTGCAGCATTTTTGTGCTTTCCTCAGGCTTGAGCTAGTAGGTTATTACATAACAGTGAGAATATACACAGTCAATACCGACCACCAACTGCTCAAAAATCACTGATGTACAGGGACATCCCTGAAAAACCTTCTCCCATTTTGTTCCAAACTATCTGCAAATTTAGAGAGAGCATCCTCTAACCCAGCACCACCTTATTAGTATTGCTGATATGGAGAAATAGTGTGAAATAGGGACAATGGACATCGATTGTGATTGCATAGGTCTGCTCAAGGAATGTGGGTATGGTGACTGGTCATGGCTGTGGTGTCTGGTCACATAGTCACACAGCTTTGAGGAGACACCTACCCTTCTTCCTCTAACAAAGGGGCTATTTATAAAAAGGATGAGAAAAGGATGAGAGATATTCCAATGTTATCTAGAGGGAGTGCTAAATCTCCTTGCTGGAGAAGATCAGATAGTCACAAGGACATGAATCACCTACAAACCTGCAAGACCACCACATTCCAAGCAAAAGGACTGATAAGCTAATTAACATACGAAGCGAGAGTAAGTGGGTTTAGGTAACGAATATGTATAGGTGTTAATTGAATATTCATTTGTTGTATAAATGTGAGATGGTTCGTCACTTTGGGCATGCACGCTTGTGGAGGAGCGATCCCCCGTGCATCTGCGCGCAATAAACATACCTACTTTATAACTTTCGAGTTATAGAGTCCAATTCCGCACGTCATTTTGGCGAGCCAGGCAGGAGGATTTCTGCTCGTCTGAGGGACCAGCTGCGGAGCGGACGCTCCTAGGCGCGCCCCGGGAGATTTCCTCGGAGGAGCCTCCTCTTCTCAGCTGTTCACCCGGGAGCAGAAGAGAAACCCCTGGATCCACGGATAAAACGGTATGTTTAGTAACGGGGCGGCTGGTGAGACGCACGGAGACGTCCGGCGCGCAGCGTAGTCCCCAGGAGGAAAGGTACCTTGGGAGGGGGTTTGCTGACCAAGGGGTGGCCGCTAGCGATCTTGAGGGCAGATCGAGCAAACCCGAGGTTACTGCCATTCCTAAAAGCCCGGAGGCCTCGTGACGGAAAGCGGGGGGTGGGACGGAATAAGGCGGAATCTCACAGGAACAAGAGGGACCTCACAGCAAAAGTAAATGGGAAACTTTTGCGTAGGAAAAAGAGGAAGCTAAAAGCTTCCTTTAGGTTGTCTTAAGAATTGGGGAATTCCTGGAATGTAACAACTGAAATAGCGCTCTGTGTCTTGTTTGTTCTATGTGTTGTCTTGTTATATGTTCAAAACTCGGAGTTATGAAATGTATGCAGAAAAATATTAATATTCTGGTAATTCGTGGCAAATAGCGGAAAACTTAACACTCTGCTTAAGACCAGGAAAAATTGGGTTTTTGTTTGTTGTTTTTTTTTGAAGTTCACATACTTTGTGAACTGTTAGTGCTCCTCAAAGTTGTACATAAGTGCACGGTACCGTATAACATACTGCTTGTGTGACTGAGGGCTGCCCGGAGAGTGTGAATGGTGTGATTGAGATGCGCATTTTGATTTTCCGTGTATAGCTTAATTATTTTGACTAAGTGTGAGTGCAAGAGTGCTTGAGACAGGCGTTTGAGTGCAAAACGAGTAAGGAGCTCTATCCGTGTTTCTGACCTTGGGTGGCTAAGGCGGCCGGAGAAAAACAAAGTAATTAAAATTGCAAAATGGGAAATGGAAGGAGTAAGCCCTGTGAAAAATCGCCCTTGGGTTGTATATTAAAACATTGGAGGGATATCGTAGGACATGGTGGTACCGAAAATAGAAGGAAATTGGTTAAATATTGTAATCAGTGGTGGCCTTTGTATAAATTGGAGAGTGATGCGAAATGGCCTCAGGAGGGAGGAACGTTAGATTATAACACTCTCCTGCAATTAATGTTGTGTCTGAGAAGAGAAGGAAAATGGGACGAAGTATCGTATGCAGACATGTTCTTCGCCCTCCAGGACAAACCTGAGTGGCAAAAGGACTGCGGCTTAGTACCCCCTCGGGATCCTATGGTACTAGCACTAGAAAGAGTGCGGGATTAACATCACCTGATCTTTGATTGTGGCTCTAGAAAAGGATAGGAAAAAACTGAGACCTAAACTAGTAAGATGTTCTTGTTGAAATTTTTGTGTTAAAAAGCTCAGGTTGCGGTTCCTTCTGTGGAGCAACCAGAATGAAACACGTTGTAAGATATAAAAACTTGTACTGATGTATGTAAAACCTGAGGCGTGTGTGTGTGTGGAATCAGAGACCTTGTGAAAGTGTTGAAGTATTGGGGTGAGTTTGTACAAACCCCCGTACCCCCTCGAAGGTGCGACTGAATCATGCTAGGATGCATGGCAGGATGTTTTCTGTTTGCCTGCAAAGGCATGATATGTAATAACAGACTTAAAGCAACAAGTAGCAGATTTGCATTCAGGGTAAGAAAGAGTTAAAACAGAAGTGCTGCTGCAGAGGCAGGCTTGTGTAACCTGCAGAGCAGGAAGAGCATCTCCTGCCCCAACCCTTCTGCTGCTGAGTAGGAGGGGGTTGCTGTTGCTGACAATTGAGCAGAAGGACCTGACAATGTCACCCCAATTGCTGCAGCATTTGCAGCACAACAGGACCAGTAACGGCCCCTTTAGGGTAGGCAATGGGTATGAGGAGAATAAAGGTGAATCTTTGATGGGAAATTTAGATGTTTGAAAGTTGGTTATGAAAGACTTGTCAGGATGATCTAATAGGACTAGATAAAGGTTCGAGTTACTAGGTAAGCGGATATAGAAAAGGTGATAGAAGGAACAGGGAACGTGTACAGAAGGTAAGAGAAGAAGAGCTGGGTCGTGCTAAACTGGTAGAGGAGATGAAGCAGAGACGGGAGGAATGTCAGGCAGAAGTGAAAGACTGAATCTCTCTCCTATGGGATCGGATCACTGTGCATATTGTAGGGAAAGTGGACACTGGAAGCGAGATTGCCCTAAGCTAAAGAACCAGCAAGGGGTTCTGGTGAACTAGGGACTAGGAAAAATGAGGTGGAATTTTAGTGAATACAAACTCAACTTATTTGTTAAACTTCAGTAAAAAAAAAAATAAAATTGTTACAGTTGTGGGAGCTGCTGGCCACCAGGAAAACATCCTGAAATCTTTAAAGTACAAACTCAGAAAACAAGAACACCAAATTCACCAATATCTTTGTTGGGATGAGATTTATTAGAACATCTAGACGTTTAAAGAAGGAGAAATGAAACTAAAAGTTAAAAATGATCAAGTAATTGAAATCTTGAGCTTATCTTTAATTCAACAGAAAAGAGGAAAAGAGGACCTCCCTGAAGTAAAAGAAATTTTTAACCAGGTGTATCTGAAAATAAATTCCAGGAAAGGTGAAAAATGCTTTACCTGTTACAGTAAAAATGATAAGGGGGAGGCTTGCCCAGTTCAGATAAAACAATATCCCTTGGTCAGCAGGGCTGTGGGGATATTGGCAGAAAAAGTGAAATAAAATACACTCTGTAGTAGTTCTACTACTGTAAATCTGTGTGTTTTGCCATGACAGTGACTTGTTATGGGATGTGCAGATGAAACTGCATTGACAACGAAGTACACGGAATAAGGTTGGTCAGGTGCCTCCTACCATAGTCAAGGGCAAGACTGGGTTGGCCTCTGTGTTTGCCACCAAGAAGAATCTTGAGCTCCGCTGTTGGCTGCAACCCAGTAGGCGTTGAGCGGTGGGAACATATGCCATGCCAGACCTTGATGTGAGGAATGGCCCCCTCTGTTATAAGAGGGTCATCCAGGAAAAAGAACATAAGATGGCCCATTGAGGCACTGATTTGGAAATTGGAAACCACCTGGCCGACCATGAGGCCAGACAAGTAACAGGAGGTAGGAAAGGAGGAATTATCCTTAATACCAGACGATAAAAACCAAACTGTAAGTACAGATCAGGAGCCAAACTATTCTAAAGAAAACTTAAAGGTAATTCAGGACATGAATGATAAAATAAAAATAAATAAGTGGACTTATTTAAGGGATGGTCGTATAGTGGTACCATCCAATTTAATATGGACCACAGCCCTATTATTAATAAGACGCATTGGGGAGCTGATACTTTATATAAAAGTCTAAATCAGAAATTGATAGGGCGAAACTTGTATACTGTAATAAAACAGGTGACTCAGCAATGTGAAATGTGTTTACACAATAATCCCAATACAGCAAATAAAATAAAACTAGGGAACATTAGTAGAGGGAATTATCCAGGACAACAGTGGCAAGCTGATTTTCCGAACTCCCAAGGAAAGGGGGGTACCAATATTTATTAGTTATGTCTGATAAGTTTTCAGGTTGGCCAAAAAACTTTCCTTGTTGAACAAATAAAGCAAGAGAGGTAACGAAGGGATTGTTAAATGAAATTATCCCCCGCTTTGGGGTTCCGGCAACAATCTCTTCCAATAGAGACTCACACTTTTGTGCCAAAATAGTACAACAAGTGAGTACAGTATTGGGCATAGATTGGCAATTACATACTCCTTATTACTTCAATGTTCTGTTTGGTGCTGTCGAAGAATGATCAGAGAGCATAATGATCAGAGAGCATAATGATAGTTTTTAGAACAGGGGGGATTGAATAATGAGCTACGTACAATGAGTGATGAATGGTATACTACTTTTTTAGAAAATGATGTGCTTATATATAATTATCCAAAGTTGGGAGGTGTTCAAGGACCCTTAATGTCAACATGATGAATACACCAAGACCCTTAGTGTCAGCACCACGGATGTACTAGACACAAGGTCCTTGGACTCGTTATCTTTATAAGGGCCATCTGGTCCTAAGTTTGTGTTGTGTATATAACGCTATCTAAACAAGGAATCTGAATCATGCTCATTAGTCTATTGAGGAACAGAGTCTGCGCAGAAACAAGAAGGTAAAAAAGGTTCACTGGAGGAAGACTCCTGATCTTCATCCTGAAGACCCCCAGACGACCACTCCTCAAGGACATTGCGCAGGAGCGAAATATGTAAATGAATTCCCGGACTTGTAATGAATATGTAAATGATTTCCTGATGGAAACCATAATTGGTGGGATACTCTCTTTGGCTGGTCACCTTCTGCAACAGGAATTCTTAACGCTATGGTACACCTCATTGTGATCTTATTGATCAATTTAGGAATTTCCTTAATACTAACCTGTGGATAACTGGCTAGCTGAAAAGGGTCACATAGACATAGTCCAGCTGGCTGGACAAAAATGCACATCGCTCTCAGCTTATCTGAAGTAAAGCAAAAATACACTGTCCTTGGCTGTTCTTGTTACACAATAACAGGAAGATCGCGGTGGGAAAAGAATGTTACAGGTGGGAACAGATAACTACAGAAGAGAAACTAGGGGCGGACTTGGTATTTAGGCAACTAACCAATAATGAGCTTAACTTTTGTAATATGTATGAGCTAATTATAACAAGGCATAAAAGGTGACTGTAAGGGACAATAAACGAAGTCTGCTGATCACTCATATTGAGTGACTGTGTCTTCCCTCCATCGCAACAAATGACGCCCGAACAGGGACCCTAGAGAGGGCTGAACCTGCAAGCCACGGTTCGACGGAGATTCGGGTACTGGTCCTGAAAGCAGCGCAGGAGGCGGAAGGGCACAGTCCCCGCGCCCGGGAGCACCTACAGAGGGTCCCGCCGGCCACGCGTCGCCGAAGTCTCGCAAAGGCTGCAACAGCGCTGACGAAGGTATGGAGAGACAAGCGACGTACGATTCGCTCATATGCTTTTTAGAAAAGCGGAGCGTTCGGGACATAGATTGTAAAAAGGAATTACCCGGGTTATTAGCGTATGGGATAGCATCCGGGTCCCCCGCAGCAGCGGCGAGTGGCGGCGCGCGGCCCGGCAGGCCCCTTCCCGGCCGCGGTTTCTCTCCAAGGCGGCACCACCCCCCTCCGATCGGCGCCATGGCGATGCAAGCGGCCAAGCGAGCTGACATCTGGCTGCCCCCAGAGGTCAATCGGATCCTTTATATTCGGAACCTGCCGTATAAAATCACAGCGGAGGAAATGTATATTTTTGGGAAATACGGACCTATTCGACAAATCAGAGTTGGAAACACTCCTGAAACAAATGGAACAGCTTAAGCTTCTCAAGGAAAAATACGGAATCGATTACAAACCCACCAAAAAAAGTGCTTCAGATGTCCCCTACAAGAAATGGGTTTCTGCCTTGAACTACCAAACATCTCTGTGTTTAAAAAGAAGCCTTTTTGCCTTGATGGAGATAATTTATTCTGTATTCTGTATTTATGATGTATTCTGAATGTGGAAATTGGTTGGGACTAGGAGGCTGGCTTAAAGGCATTTTGCAAACGGGATTATTATTTTTGATCATTATTGTAATAATAGTTTTTTGATCAAAACCAGCCAAAATTATTTGTAAGCATTAGGCATATCTGAAGGGAATGCCTTTATTTGAATCAGCAGTTAAGGTGTAGTTTAGTCTGATGCTGTGGTTTTATCTGCTTCTGGTGAATTTTTGAAGTGATGAAATCAGAGATACAAGGTATACTAAGAGTTATGAGGTAATAAGGTAATAATCTAAGTAAGGGTGCTGTCTTTTATATCTACAAGTGCAATATGCTTTTATGTAGCAGAGAGAAACTTTAACAATACTGTTGCTTGAGCGAGATGTGCATGTGACAACTTGGGAAAAGGGATATCACAACTGGAGTGCAACAGTGTTTCTACGTCTGGCAGAGTGAAATCTTTCAAGACCTGAGTTTAGACAGTCTAAAATAAATTGTTAGTATTCAGAAAACCCATCTTAAGCCTCTTTTGCTTACATAGTGTTATGGAAGTCAACTGCTATTGTAGAGAATTAATGATTTTTTAATACATATTAACAAATACTACTATTTTACCTTGAGGCAGTTGAGTGAGAAATACTCACGTGTAGCATTTGAGGGAATGTCAGCATAAATCGCACTTACAGTAAGACTGCATTTTTAATTACTGTACTCGTTAAGATTCGATGATGCCATAAGGCTAAGGCCTTTTATCACAGATCGGTTCTGAACTAAAAGGTGTGTGCACATGTAGATATGCACATTTGTGTTATTTTCCTTAATTGGCTACAAAATAATATAATTAGGTTGGGGACTAGATCTTGGGAATTTGTCTATTATACTTCTGTTTGTTAAGGAACGTGCATAACATACAGCACCCATGTAGGCTTGGCTTGTGGCACAGTTGTCAAATTTAGCATAGACATTCAGACAGATAAGCAACGTACTCTTCTTGTGTGTATCACCTACAAGCCATTATGGCTTAGTGTGTAAATCTGTATGTAACTATTGAAAAATCCACTTATGAATGTATATAGCTTAGAACTAATTTTTCCCCTTTGTTAATTCTTTGATATCAATGAGGTATTCTTCAGAAAATGTATAGACTGGTCGGTTGCCTAAGGGCAGTTGTTATTTGGACAGAAAATTGTTAATGGTCAGGGATTTTCCACTAAAATATTTGCAAATATTCCTAGTCAAACATCAGTTTGGTTTCTTTTTGGGTTTTGAGCTTGCATTAGTCCATGTTCAGAACTTTAAAATTACCTTTGAATTTTTTAAACATTTTATATCACTGGAACAGAAAGAGCATCTAAATTAAAGCCTCAAGCTAACTTTATTTTTCAAGTATTTCTGGAATTATACTTCTGAACTGAGATTTTATAAGTTGGCTGTGTATTTTCCTGTATTAAAACGCTGTTATTGAAAATGGTCAACCAGGCCTATGTCGCCCAAAATAAAAACGGGGGAATTGTGGATAACTGGCTAGCTGAAAAGGGTCACATAGACATAGTCCAGCTGGCTGGACAAAAATGCACATCGCTCTCAGCTTATCTGAAGTAAAGCAAAAATACACTGTCTTTGGCTGTCCTTGTTACACAATAACAGGAAGATTTTGGTGGGAAAAGAATGTTGCAGGTGGGAACAGATAACTACAGAAGAGAAACTAGGGGCGGGCTTGGTATTTAGGCAACTAACCAATAATGAGCTTAACTTTTGTAATATGTATGAGCTAATTATAAGAAGGCATAAAAGGTGGCTGTAAGGTTCAATAAATGAAGTTTGCTGATCACTCGTATTGAGTGACTGTGTCTTCCCTCCATCGCAACACTAACCATTATGTTATATTTGTGGGTTTGGAGAATGTTTAAAAGGGTAACACTTATGTATGATGCTTTATATCATTCGGGAAGACTGTTTAAGTAAAAGAATTTACTTAGTTTGATAGAAAAGGGGGACTGATATGGAGAAATAGCGTGAAATGGGGACAATGGACATCGATCTTGATTGTATATGTCTGCTCAAGGAATGTGGGTATGGTCACATAGTCACACAGCTTTGAGGATACACCTACCCTTCTTCCTCTAACAAAGGGGAGACCCTGCCCTTCTTCCTCTAACAAAGGGGCTATTTAAAAAAGAATGAGAAAAGGATGAGAGACATTCCAATGCTATCTAGAGGGAGGGAGTGCTAAGTCTCCTGGCTGGAGAAGATCCGATGGCCGACAAGAACATGAATCACCTACAAACCTGCAAGACCACCACATTCCAGGCAAAGGACTGATAAGCTAATTAACATACGAAGCGAGAGTAAGGGGTTTAGGTAAGGAATATGTATAGGCGTTAATTGAATATTCATTTGTTTCATTGTATAAATGTGAGATGGTTCGTCACTTCGGGCATGCACGCTTGTGGTGGAGCAATACCCCGTGCATCTGCGTGCAATAAACATACCTACTTTATAACTTTCGAGTTATAGAGTTTAATTCCGTACATCATCGCCTTCACGTAAAAATGGATATTCCCATGTCCCGAAAGAGTAAAGGATTTCTTTGGGTGGAGGGAGATGAAATAAGCAGGAAGGTGCACTTTTATGCTGGAACAAGCGTCCCACCAATGAAACTCCCACCCCAGAATGAGCATACTTCCAGTAGCCGCTTAAGTAGACAAAACTTGTTATTCACTCAGCCCGTCAAGCCCTTTTTCACAGTATGCCTTTCTCAGCTTTTTTTAGCCCTACCCCCTTTCTTTCTCCTTCACTACACTTTCCCTCCACATCCCAGCACTCTCCAGGATTTAAAGACAACCCCTCAAATTTCAATTTGTGACTCTAAACTACTTCAGGCAATAATCAAGACTTGGTACCAAGAATGAAAATTACACAACTAAGCTAAAAAACCCACATTCTGCAGATTCTTCTTGTAGCTAGGGAAAGTTAGGAGCTTTATGTATTCTTCAGAACCACATGAAACATGCTTACACTCTATTTGTTCACTAATTCCAGCAGCTTCAGCCTAGGTTGTGCCATCACTTAGTTTTTTGATACTTTTACTTCCCAGCATTTAAATGTCATTGTCCCTTGCAAATTACAAAGGAGCCCTGCTGTGAGCATTCTACTTGCTACAATTATTTCAACCTGGCTTTGATATGGAGAAATAGTGTGAAATGGGGATAATGGACATGGATTGTGATTGTATGTGTCTGCTTAAGGAATGTGGGTATGGTGACTAGTCATGGGTGCGGTGACAACTACAGTTTTGAGGAGACGCCTGTCCCTCCTCCTCTAACAAAGGGGAGACGGGGAGACGCCTGCCCCTCTTCCTCTAACAAAGGGGAGACGCCTGCCCTTCTTTCTCTAACAAAGGGGCTATTTAAAAGAGAATGAGAAAAGATGAGAGACATTCAAATGCTATCTAGAGGGAGGGAGTGCTAAGTCTCCTTGCTGGAGAAGATTGGATGGTCACAAGGACATGAATCACCTGAAGAAAATCGGATGGTCACAAGAACATGGGAAAACATGGGGATCCATAAATTCCTATTTATGCCAAATTCCCCAAAGGCCCTTCTTGGTAGGGACTTATTAGAACAATTGGAGGCAACAATCAAATTTTAAAAAGGGGACGTTACTCTGGAGGTAAATAATCATCAATACATACAGGTTATGAGCCTATCTCTGGCCAATACTCCTATAAAAAGGGAAATTGATACCAGAATTATTGATCAGGTATATCCCGGAGTATGGGCAATTGACATACCGGGACGTGCCAAGAATGCATCACCTGTAATAGTAAAATTGAAGGAAGGACAGAGTGCGGTAAGAATTAAACAATACCCACTGAAAAGGGAAGATAGGGAAGGAATTTGTCCAAACATAGAGTGATTCATAGAACTGAAACTACTAAAAGAATGTGAGTCAGAATTTAACACACCTATCCTCCCAGTTAAAAAACCTGATGGGTCTTATAGGATAGTTCAAGATTTAAGGGCCATTAACAAAATAACAGAGGATCTGTATCCTGTAGTAGCTAACCCCTATACCTTACTAACCACCCTGACACCTGACCTAGCTTGGTTCACAGTTTTAGACTTAAAAGATGCCTTCTTTTGCCTCCCTCTCCACGAAGCCAGCCAAAGAATTTTTGCTTTTGAATGGGAAAATCCCAGAAGCGGTCGAAAGACCCAGCTCACATGGACGGTGTTGCCACAGGGGTTTAAAAATAGCCCCACAATTTTTGGAAACCAATTAGCAAAGGATTTGGAGTTATGGGAACCACCGTCAGGAGAAGGGAAAGTGTTACAATATGTAGATGATCTTCTTATTGCAACCAAAACCGAAGAATCTTGTATTATTTGGACTGTGAGTCTGCTGAACTTTCTGGGACTACAAGGATATCGAGTTTCTAAGAAGAAGGCACAGGTGGTGTTACAACAGGTCACATACCTAGGGTACGAGATCAGTGCCGGACAACGGGTCCTGGGGAAGGCCCGAAAAGAAGCCATATGCCAAGCCCCCCGACCACGAACTGTAAAGGAACTGCAGACATTTCTGGGAATGACAGGATGGTGCCGGCTTTGGATATGTAATTATGGCTTGCTTGTTAAACCATTATATTCCCTGATAGCAGCTAATCAGAAGGATCTTCAGTGGGATGCTGAATCAGACAGAGCTTTCCATGAACTGAAGAAA
Source organism: Falco peregrinus (assembly GCF_023634155.1). NCBI lineage: Eukaryota > Metazoa > Chordata > Aves > Falconiformes > Falconidae > Falco > Falco peregrinus. The sequence goes on from NC_073743.1 coordinate 22,707,517, forward strand.
GCCTTGATGTCGGCACCAGCACTAGGACTTCCTGATGTGAGTAAGCCATTTTTCCTATTTTCCCATGAGAAACAGGGAATGGCATTAGGAATACTGGCACAAGATTTGGGACCATACAGACGGGCAGTGGCATACTTCTCTAAACAGCTGGATGCCACTGCAAAAGGATGGCCTGGTTGCCTGAGAGCAGTAGCAGCCGTCATCCTAAACATCCAAGAGGCCCGGAAGTTTACCCTGGGCCAGAAAATGACTGTCTTAGTATCCCACACAGTATCTGCAGTCCTTGAAACAAAAGGGGGGCACTGGCTCTCCCCACAGAGATACCTAAAATACCAGGCCATAATGGTGGAACAAGACGATGTTGAGATCGTGACTACAAACATCGTCAATCCGGCCTCATTTCTTAATGGGAATATTGGAGAATCAGTTGATCATGACTGTCTAGAAACAATCGAAGCCACTTATTCTAGTCGGACAGATCTCAAGGATGTTCCTATTAATGGAGCTGAACATTGGTTCACGGATGGGAGCAGCTATATGCTGAATGGAAAGCGACATTCCGGATATGCTGTTACAACCTCTGAAGAAGTGATAGAATCGGGGCCGCTACCAGCTGACACTTCGGCATAAAAGGCTGAAATCATAGCCCTTACTCGAGCTCTGGAGAGAGCTCGGGGAAAACCTATAAATATTTGGACTGATTCTAAATATGCCTTTGGAGTGGTACATGCTCATGGAGCAATATGGAAAGAAAGGGGACTGTTAAACTCCCAAGGAAAAATCATCAAACATGCAGAAGAAATTTTGAAACTCCTAAATGCGGTCCAGCTTCCTGAAAGGGTGGCAATTATGCACATTAAGGCACACCAGAAAGTGAGCACAGAATTGGAAAGAGGAAATGAACTGGCGGACAGGGAAGCAAAACAGGCAGCCAGAAAAGCAATCAAGGTAGAGGGTGCGCTAATACCCGATGGACAAATATCTCTAGAAGGTAAACCAGACTATACTAAAGAAGATCGCAAACTGATTTCTGACCTAGAGGGATCATATAATGAGGAAGGGTGGGCTATAATCTCACATGGGAGAATAGTGATTCCTTCCTACATGGTATGGTCAGTAGTCCGGGAAGAACATAGAAAAAGGCACTGAGGGGCAGAAGCTCTATATAAGGATCTCACTAAAAACATAACAGCACGAAATTTGTATACTACTATTAGACAAGTAACCCAACAATGTGACCTTTGTCTCCAGACTAATCCTAAGATTACCAAGGGGCCAAAGTTGGGAAAAATTGGGAGAGGAAATGTTCCAGGGCAACATTGGCAGATCGATTTCTCGGAACTTCCTAGAAAAGGGGGGTATCGAAATTTATTGGTACTAACAGATACCTTTTTAGGTTGGCCAGAAGCCTTCCCGTGCAGAACTGCTAAAGCCCGGGAAGTGACCAAAATACTACTCCAAGAGATAATACCTAGGTTTGGAGTCCCAGCGGTAATGTCCTCAGATAGAGGACCACATTTTGTGTCCAGAATAGTGCAACAGATCAGCCACCATCTAGGAATAGATTGGCAATTACATACCCCATACCGACCACAATTGAGTGGCCAGGTGGAAAAGATGAATCATCTAATCAAACAACAGATTGTCAAGTTAGGCCAAGAAACAAATCTAACTTGGCCCCAGTCTTTGCCATTAGCTCTTACACGAATTCGAACTAGACCAAGAGCAAAAGAGGGGCTTAGCCCATTTGAAATTTTATATGGACGACCCTATGGGGTACAAAAGGGGACGTCTTCACAGATTGGTGAAGAAACAATGACTTCCTATATGGTGGCACTAAACAAACAATTAATAAGAATTGAGAAGCATGTGATGGGAACACGCAATAGGGGTCTGGATGGACCTGTTCACGATATACAACCAGGGGACTATGTATACGTTAAGTGTTTTACAGATAAAACCCTGGAACCACAGTGGACCGGACCTTTTCAAGTCCTACTCACCACCTACACTGCAATCAAGGCTGAGGGACAGAATTCTTGGATTCACCATACCCGGATTAAGAAAGCCCCTGCAACTTCGTGGAAAGTAACCCCAGATAAAAAAGAACTGAAACTCAAATTTACTCAGACAAATGGGAACAATGTGGGTGGCAAGTAAGTGAACCTGAGCGGTTGCGGATCCACCATATGGGAAGGGCACCACAACAAACAATATAGAACAAAAGAGTCTGGGACTGAGCCAGTGGCCAGTCTTGCCCGACTTGTTATCGGTAAGCCCCAACTCAAACAAAGATATTTTTGATCAAAACAGATTTTATATGTATATATGAGGAACGTTTAGATTCTTAAAATGATCAATAGTGGGTTTAAAGCATTTGTGTTTTTTTGTACCCTCTCTCTTGCCTACAACCAAGAGCCTGATAATTGGCCTTGGAATCATGCCCAGAAAAAACACACTGGAATAATGGGAAAGGTGGACTCAAAGACGAAACTAGCTATGGTGGTTTTTTCTGAAAATGAGGTGTACCAAAGGAATCAATGGGACCGGGAGGATGTACACAAAGTCGACCGATTATGGGGAAAATTAGGAGATAGGATAAAAGTAGGGTGTCAAACATATAATGAAAAGGATAACACCAAGATTTCGGGAGACACCCAGATTAATGTCAGAAAGGTAGATAAGGAATTTACCCTTCTAAATACAACCATGTGCTTTAATTCACGGGAATGTTGGCACAATTTTACCTTAACCGAGCCCATCTTTATAATATGCCTAGGAAAGGAATCCCCAAGAACAGCTCTGACTTATAAGATCAAAATAACAATCATGCTAACCACTGTTCCTACCACCACCACAGTTACAACAACCCCATTAACGCTTGATCTTAAATTAACTAAACCAGATCCAAAAATTTATACAATTGGACCATATGTAATCAGAAATACAGGTCAGCAACAAATGTTGTTTAACCCAGAATGGTCTCTTAAAAGAATAGAGTTAAAAATACAAGTCAATGTTTCTGATGTTAAGCCATCCTGTTCCCCCTTCTTACGAACCTCTTATGAGGGATGGACAACTTGGTTAAGAAAAAGGGGAAATATTTATCGAAACAGAATAGTGAGAGATGTAACTGGAATGCTGGGAACAGGACTCGGAGTATTAAATTCCATAGACTCAGAGGTGATAATGAATAAACTAGCCGCCACCATGGCCGATCTATCAAAACTACAACAACCACTAAAATCTTCATTATCGGCATTAGGGGCGCACCAATGGTTGATATCGAAGGTACTCCCCAGGTGGGAACAAATAAACATGGAAGATCATCAACTCATCACTAAGGCATTAAGTGGTTTACAGGAGGACGTCACCCTGGCTCTAAGTTGTATCCAAGCCCAAATGTGGATGCAATCAATAGCTGCATCCATAATAAGAGAAGGAGAGGAAGGCATATTTCCTACAGAAATTCGAAAGATGGTTTGGGACAATGCTACGGAGGTAGAAAGAAAACTCCAGTCATGGTGGAATATGGTGAACTTTACCTACGACCCCAACACACACACCATCACAGCTTTTGTGTTAACCATACATAATGCAGTAATAATTACCATACACCCCATTGTAGCCCTTGGAATTAACCGTAATGGGGTGCTCCTATACCCTTTTGAACATAGAACATGGGCCAGAAAGATAGGCGACAAGTGGCAAACAGTAGATTTAGAATCTTGTATTATGCGAGAACAGCAGGGCTTCCTCTGTGAAAGCAATACTATAATGGCTCAGGATACTTGTTTAGATACAGAGCAGAAAATATGCCATTTCGAGGCCCGACCAAATGCAAACTTGAAAACAGTAATTATATATGCAGGGAAGGGATGTGTGTGTTTGAGAACTAAGTGTAACACAATAACCATAGATGGGGAAGTAAAGGAGACTGCACAGTATTCAATTTATTGTATTTGTAATTTTACTACTATCACAGGATGCGATTTTAGTTACTCAGCCCCAGTAGTGTCTCATCAATTCTTAAAATCCAACTTTACCCTATCACAGATAATAATTCCTACCCCCATAGGACTAAATATAAGCAGTATAAAAGAACTATTAAAACATGCAGATTTACAACGTATACTGGAAGAAACCAAAGAAAAGGGACACGAAACTCTTCTTATGATCCATCATGATGTAGAGGGGATCAAGAAAGTTTTAAAAAAGGTAGAAGAGGATGGAAACCACAATTGGTGGGATACTCTCTTTGGCTGGTCACCTTCTGCAACAGGAATTCTTAACACTATGGTACACCCCATTGTGATCTTATTGATCAGTTTAGGAATTTCCTTAATACTAACCATTATGTTATATTTGTGGGTTTGGAGAATGTTTAAAAGGGTAACGCTTATGTATGATGCTTTATATCATTCGGGAAGACTGCTTAAGTAAAAGAATTTACTTAGTTTGATAGAAAAGGGGGGATTGATATGGAGAAATAGTGTGAAATGGGGATAATGGACATGGATTGTGATTGTATGTGTCTGCTTAAGGAATGTGGGTATGGTGACTAGTCATGGGTGCGATGTCTGTTCACATAGGCACACAGCTTTGAGGAGACGCCTACAGTTTTGAGGAGACGCCTGCCCTTCTTCCTCTAAGAAAGGGGCTATTTAAAAAAGAATGAGAAAAGGATGAGAGATATTCCAATGCTATCTAGAGGGAGGGAGTGCTAAGTCTCCTGGCTGGAGAAGATCCGATGGCCGACAAGAACATGAATCACCTACAAACCTGCAAGACCACCACATTCCAGGCAAAGGACTGATAAGCTAATTAACATACGAAGCGAGAGTAAGCGGGTTTAGGTAACGAATATGTATAGGCGTTAATTGAATATTCATTTGTTTTATTGTATAAATGTGAGATGGTTCGTCACTTCGGGCATGCACGCTTGTGGAGGAGCGATCCCCTGTGCATCTGCGCGCAATAAACATACCTACTTTATAACTTTCAAGTTATAGAGTCTAATTCCGCACATCAATGGGTTCTTCTCAACAGCAACAGATCCAGTATTCTGATAAAGTTATCTTAGAGAAAAAGATAACACAGCACACAACATAACTTTCACTAGACTCTGAAGCACGTACCAGCCCGTGGCATCCTTTATTTTTCCATGCATCTGAAAGCTCTAGCCAAGAGAGACAGCACGTTTACACAGTAAACACATAATCTGAGACACAGCAAATTCCCCTTGCTGTGGTCTCCAGTGGATGTTCTCTTAGGTTCATGCCAGCTAGTAAGCTTCCAGCCCGCCAGCATTTGTATTTACTCCTAACACACACTCCACCTAGCACAGACATGCTGAAACTACACCTGAAAGGCAACAACCCTCTAGTAACAGAAGCCAAATCACCAGCTTTAGGAAATTCAGTTTCAAATCCCTGTGCCACCAGAGATTTTCAGTCAGACATCAAGTAAAGCACAGCTTTGTTGCCCAGGACTGCCCCAAGAGACAACATATTTTTCTTGGAAGTATTTTTAAGAAGCTGCATGGTTTTTTTTCAGGAAGTACTCATGAGGGGTTGTAACAAACAGAAACCTTATCTGACAATTAGCCAAAGCGAATTCGGCTTTTACGTCTTAAAATACCTTATGTTGATTTAAAAATATTAATCTTTAAAGCTTTTTTTTTTTTTAAATAAAGGCAAAGGAAACTTTAAAACATACTTTTTAAAATGCTTGTTTAAAGGTTTTTCTTTAGGAGGATGCTCAGTTTTGACAAAATTAACATTTCCCTTCTTTAGTGAAATAGATTCAAGTTCCTAAAACATTTCCATTTGGTCATATTTGAATTCTTGCAAAATACCCTTTGTCCAGGACCCATCACAAGATGCTGCACTGAGTAGCCCCATTGGGAGCACCAGCCCCCCCCCACACACACATTGGCAGGGGCTGAGCCCTGTGCTCACAGGGATCATTTCACTGATTTTTAGCCTTCATTACCACATTCCTCGCCTGCAGGGTGGACTTAGAAGCTCTCCAGCCTCACATATTTTAATATCACAACATCAAAACACCCCAAAACATTTAAGTGATTTTTACAGTATCCAAAATAGATACTTTAAACCCTGTTTCAAGGTTCAGAAGCAGCCCTTAAAACCTGAGGCACAGAACAACTCCGTGAAAGTAATAAAGAGCTGTATTTCCAACAAAAGATTTTCATACACAAACATAAACAGAATATGCAGACAAGCATTTTCCTCACTGAGTAAACCATACCATTTCCCTGTTATAAACGATAACAATTAAAACAATTTTATTTTGGGTTCAATCAATTTAGGTTGAGAAACAATAAGCAAAACCAGCGCTGGGTGCGCAGAGAACTCAATCAGTTCCACCACACGCACACCTGAGTCCTAAAAGCAGCGTCTTTTATGCCCGGATCCTGACGAATCTCCTCTCGCCGGATGTTCGTCCTGCTCTTTCCCCATTGGGTCGTTAGGGTACACCTCCTCCTATTGGCTCTCCTTTGGCGCGCTTTTTCAAATCTCAAGATCTTTGTCTCCTTCGGCAGGCCTTTCCTGGCTTGTTTCGCTTTCCTTATCTTTTTTGGCCGGGCTTTTCCAAGCAGCGATTGCCTCAGGGGAAGGAGAAGCCATCACATTGTCTTAAAGGAGAACCACACGCGCCCACTCACCACAACTGCGACACAGGTCCCAGATTTACACAGGGTACAACAATTACACTTATCACAGTACATTCTATTTTTGACATGAATAATGACTGCGTTTATCACACCCCTGTGTCAGTTTGTTTTGCTTGTAATAAGCTCGCTTATTTCCTAGTCTCAAAACATTTTAGTGGTGTTGCTTATCTTGCACTCACCAGTGCATCCACTGAAGCAAAGCAAAAATATACAACAAAGCTTTCACGAGGCAAAGTTACAGCAGTCTAAACTGCTGTAAAAAGGGAACGATTTATTTTAAAAGACTTTTACACACATGGAGTTCACCAAGCCCCCAGAAGCAATACCAGTGAATCTGCACGGTATTAAAGACAAAAAAACATGTTTTATATGTATTTTCTTGCAATAATGGTGCAGCGCCAGGCCCTCCTGATATGAAGAAATAGTGTGAAATAGGGACAATAAACAACGATTGTGATTGTATATGTCTGCTCAAGGAGTGTAGGTCTGGTGATTGGTCACATAACCATATAGCTTTAAGGAAATAACTAATGAAAGAAAGAGTCTGTTCTTCCTCTAACAAAAGGGGCTATTTATAAAAAGGATGAGAAACATTCCAATGTTATCTAGAGGGAGCACTAAATCTCCTTGCTAAAGAAAACTAGATGGCCGACAAGGACATGAATTAGCTGCAAACTTGCAAGACCACTACATTCCAGGCAAAGGACTGATAAGCTAATTAACATACGAAACGAGAGCAGGCGGGTTTAAGTAATGAATATGTATAGGCGTTAATTGAATATTCATTTGGTTTTTTGTATAAATATGAGATAGATCGTCACTTCGGGCATGCACGCTTGTGGTGGAGCGATCCCCCGTGCATCTGCATGCAATAAACATACCTACTTTATAACTTTCACGTTATAGAGTTTAATTCCGTACATCACTCCCCCGGGGCCTCAACTGCCCACGCGTACATACCCCCACAAACTAAGCCCCAGAACACCCCCAAAGCACCAGCTTCCAACACCGTTTCCCAGAAAAATTGGGAAAAGAGGATATAAACAAAAAAAAGGGGGGGGGGGGGAGAGGGGGGAAAAGAGGCAGCTCTCCAGGCGCAGTTACCTGCAGCCTCGTGGCGGCAGCAGACCCACAGCCACCCTTTGTGATTGAAATGAGGGCCGGGGCCTCCCGCCGAGCCTCCGCGCCCGCCTTGATGAGGAGCACATGGCCCCGCTTTTATGAACACCTGTGTCTAAAGCCCACAAATAATTAGCTTAGCCTCCCTGTTTCCCTCCAATAATGGTGTAATTTGCTACGCCTTTCAGCCCCGGGACAGCTGGTGCTATTGAAAATCACCTCAGGATTAGGCCACAACTCCAGGCCTCCCTCTTTGGGACTTCTCACATCTCCATGGCAACGCACTTAGGCTGCAAATTATCACCTCTAATAATAATGGGGAAAGTCTATCTTATTTTACTCCAGTTATATCCATAATAAAAGACAAAGCGTGAAAATTGAATGGAGGTCTCGAAGCTGGGAAAGATCCTTGCCTGGCCCAGGAAGGAGTGGCGGGAGCAGATGGGAGGGCCCCTGGGCTGTGGCCTGGGCCTTGGGCTTCCCTTGTACCTGCATCCAGTTGTGATGTATGTCGGAAAATATCCCTGCAAGCCCACACTGGGGGCTCTGGAGGCAGTCACCCCCCATCGTGGCATGACATGGGGGCACACTGCCCTCATAAACCCCTCAAACATGGCTCCGGGGGTCCCCAGCATGTCGCCAGGCCTTTGGGGCCACGCTGTCGATGGCTGCTGCGTGTAAGGTGCAGGGAGTACCCTCCTCAAAGGGGCGAGGGGCTCCTCTCACCCCGTCCCTCCTAAACGCCAGGAATGGAGCTCACAGAGGTGTCCCAGATCCCACGACGGTGTTAGGGAAGGTTATGTTTTGCCTGCAAATGCCATCTTTCACGACAGTGCAGGCAAGGAGATGGGAAGGATCCATGGCAAGGCCTCCCCCACAGAGGGTCCCCCTCTCCCCTGCCGCCCCAGTAGCTCCCTGCACACACCATCACCCACTGGCACTCACACACCTCTGCTTTTAAGTTGTTTGTTGTTTGGTTTTTTTAGATGGACTCTGGTTAGGCACAAATATTGATATGAACTTTGACTTCATGGCCACACTTGAAACAAGACACCTACAGACAGGAGAAAACCCTATTTTCTTCACCTGCTCTTTTCAGAGAAAGCCTAAACACCCTAAACACCGATTCCACACCTGGCCGCTGACCTGCTACGAGCAGGCTGCCTCCTCCAGCTGAAGGGAATTTTATCCCAAGTACCAACCTGAAAAAAATTCAACGCTCTTTGCTTCCTACATTAGTGCAATTGGCAGCACTTGACAGTGTGCTTTCTTATTTCTGAAAAGGCACAGAGTAATAATAAAACCCTGGGAAATAAACATATATATACACAGCGTTACATTAAAATATTTCCTGAGCAGAATTTCATCTGCACTTGAAGTTTGTTGATAAAGCCAAGGAAATAGAGAGGATAAAAATGTGGCTTCTACCTTCTTCTGAGCTAATAAACTGAGCAGGACTCTGAGGTAAGACTAATGCAATCTGAGATTGCTCTGGATTGCAACAGGTTCTTGCAATTTAGGAAACTAAGGGTGCTCAGAGCCATCTATGCACTGGAATAACCTCCATGTAATGGGGATGTTATCGATTTGTTAATAAGTTAAGATTGATTGACTTCATTTGATTAATTAATTGATTTTATAAAATCATTTAATAGAATTAAAATATAGAAGGATAAGGAAAAAAAAAATTTTATAGGAAACTTACAGCTACACAGTAAGAGTTATGGAATCTTTTGTACGTCTTGTACCAAGGCTAGAAGAAGGGCCTGGAACTATTGTAATAACTCTAGGGTTGAAAGGTTCCATTGTATTTAACCAGTCTTCTGTACGCAGAGGTGTATTGAAATGTCAGAATATGAGATTAATGGGAACTGGGGAGAGTCGACTGGAACAGCTTGTAGGTACCTGCCAAGAAACTGTTAACTTTAGTAAAAGGTAATTCCGGCAGGGGGAGATCGCGACCACCGACTCATATACCACCTACCCAAATCGTACCCCAGACCCATTTCTAGACCTTTCTAAGCTCTACTGCGCAGAATCGGATATAGGAGGAGAATATGTTAATGATTTACAGGAAATATCATGGTTATGCATGAATACTTAATGAATATGTATGAATAAGTTCTATATATGGAATCTGATTTTGGGACCTGGCGTGCGTTGATCGTGAGAGGACTCGCTCACGCACCCGGCCGTCAATAAAGAAGTGTCTGCTTATCTACATCACATTGGTGTCGATAAGTTCTTCATTCCGAGATTTCGGTAACAGTTTTGGCGACCCAGATGGGACCTCGCTGAAGGAGACCGGAGGAGTCGGGGACCTGATCGGTTCCAGCCGGCACCGAGGATTTCTTGGGGGCACCCATCGATCCCCGATCCGTAAGGCTCTTCGCGACGTTCCCTGGATTTTTGGGTAAGACACTTCTTTTTTTAATTGTAGTAAGTAAGTGCACTATAATAATTGTATGGGAAAGAGTGGGATAGAGTCCCACCTGTGGGTTGGAGTCCCACTGAGTAAGTCTACCTGTCAGACGCGGTGAAAGAGCTGTGCAGGGTAGGACTAGGAGTCTGCCCGTAAGACATAAGCGAAAGCTATTGCAGGGTTGGACTAAAAGGATCCTTGTGGAAGTGGAAGCCTAGGCGTCTGCCCGTAAGACATAAGCGAAAGCTATTGCAGGGTTGGACAAAAGTGTAGACAAGAGAAACTATATGCTATAGTGTTCTCTAAGGTAGTGCCTCTAACAAGAAGTTAGAAGAAGTTTTTGGGTTTTTTTGTTGTTTTGTGAGTTTGTGTATTAAGAAGAAAATTAAGAGGTACAATATTGTGTTATATGTTTGTTTAAAGTAACTGTGGGAAAGTGTGAGTGTGGCTGTAAGGGTGAGACGTGTAATTGAGAACGAAAGCGAGTGTGGAGTGTGGATCCGCGGATCAGAGTGACAGAGTTGAATAATTGTGTATTGTACTGTGAGTAATTACACCATGGCAACTAAGTTAACTCGGTTGTTTAAAAGTAAAAGCATGGGTAATCTTGCTGTAAATGACAAAATCCCGAAAAATTCTTTGTTGGGATGTTTATTGGCACATTGGGGAAATTTACAGGATGATCTGCAAAAGAGCCAGATGATTGAGTATTGTAATCATTTGAGTACTGTAATAATTGGTGGCCTTTGTATATATTGGATGATCAGGAAAAGTGGCCCACGAATGGGACACTGAATTATAACACTATTCTGCAGTTAATGCTGTATTGTAAAAGAGAAGGGAAATGGAATAAAATGCCATATGTGGATTTGTTTTTTTTTACTTGAGACAAAGAAAGGATTGGCAGGATGAATGTAAGCTAACTATTAGAGATAATTTGGTAATAGCTATAACTTCTGATAATAAGAAAATGGAAAAAAATGTTGTTTAAATTGTGAGGTTGGGAGTGGATACAGGAGCAACATTTTTTATTAAATACCTGTAAAGGAAAAACTGGAACAAAAACAGGCCATTCCTGCAACCCCTGGATTTGAAATTTGGAAATAAGATAATTACACATGAATTTTTGTATGTACCAGAATGTCCGATACCCTTCTTAGGAAGAGATTTGTTATCCAAATTAAATGCACAGATTGTTTTTGACGAAGGAGAACTTTTCTTGAAAATACCTGAGTCAAAAACGGGAGAAATCCTGATGATACAAGAAAAGGTAAAGGAACAAGAAATTCCACCGGAGGTGGATTTGGCAGTGATCCCTACTGTATGGGAAACAAATATTCCTGGTAAATTGAAACTAGCAGAACCTGTTAAAATAGATTTGAAGGAAGGCGCAGGAACAGTGAGAATTAAACAATATCCAATCAAACCGGAAGTGAGACAGGAATTGAAGAAATTGATTGATAAATTTTTGGAGTATAAAATTTTAGAGGAATGTGAATCTGAGTATAATACTCCTATTTTACCAGTCAGAAAACCTTCGGGTGAATATAGACTGGTACAAGACTTGAGAGCAGTAAATCTAATAGTTAAGGATATTTATCCTGTAGAAGCAAACCCTTATACACTGTTAACAGCATTGAGGGAGAATTATCAGTGGTTTACAGTGCTTGATTTAAAAGATGCTTTCTTTTGTATACCTTTGGAAAAGGGAAGCAGAAAACTGTTTGCTTTTGAATGGGAAAATCCTCAAACCGGGCAAAAGATGCAGTTGACATGGACTAGATTACCCCAAGGATTTAAAAACAGTCCAAGTATTTTTGGAAATCATTTAGTAAAGGAATTTGAAATCTGGAAACAGGACAAACCAAGACCTGGACATTTATTTTTACAATATGTGGATGATATATTGATTGCTACAGAAGAAAGATTTATTTGTATACAGGTGACTATTGACCTTTTGAATTTCCTGGGACTAAATGGGTATAAGGTATCCAGGAAGAAAGCCCAGATAGCCTGCCATACTGTGATATATCTCGGCTTTGAGATTTTAAAAGGACAACGACAATTAGGAAAAGATCGCAAAGAAGCTATTTGTGGTATACCTGAGCCGAGAAATATTCATGAACTCAGAGCATTTTTGGGAATGACTGGGTGGTGTCGCCTTTGGATCATGAACTATGGGCTAATAGCTAAACCGCTGTACGAGGCCCAAAAGAACTCTCCCTTTGTATGGGGCCCACAACAACAAAAGGCTTTTGTAGAGTTGAAACGTGCCTTAATGTCTGCACCTGCTTTGGGACTGCCGGATCTAACCAAAGATTTCCAGTTGTTTGTTCATGAAAGGCAACACCTGGCACTGGGAGTGTTAACCCAGAGGATAGGAAGCTGGAAACGACCAGTCGGATATTTCTCTAAACAACTGGACACAGTGAGTAAAGGGTGGCCAAACTGCCTTCGAGCAGTGGCTGCAATAGTGATGCTCATACAAGAAGCTCGGAAATTGACTTTGGGAAGAACAATAACAGTCTATGTTCCACACATGGTGATAACTGTCCTAGAACAGAAGGGGGGACACTGGCTGTCCCCCAGCCGAATGATGAAATACCAGGTGGTATTGACTGAACAAGATGATGTGATTCTAAAGACAACTAACCTGGTAAATCCTGCAGTGTTTTTAAGTTCCATACAGGAAGAAGGACGACTGGGACATGATTGCTTGGCTACCATCGAGTATGTTTATTCCAGTCGTGAAGGTCTGAAGGATGTGCCATTGGAGCGACCAGACTGGGAATTGTATACTGATGGAAGCAGCTTTATGGAACAAGGAGTCCGATTCGCTGGATATGCGGTAACAACAGACACTACAGTTATAGAAGCAGGAGCATTGGCGAGTACCACATCAGCCCAAAAGGCAGAACTCATCGCTTTAATTCGAGCCTTAGAAATAAGCAAAGACAAGAGAGTAAATATCTGGACTGATTCAAAATATGCCTTTGGGGTAGTGCATGTCCATGGAGCTTTGTGGAAAGAGAGGGGGTTATTGTCCTCTCAAGGATTAAACATTAAGCATCAAACAGAAATTTTACGATTATTGCAAGCAGTTCAAAAGCCAGATCAAGTAGCAATCATGCACTGTAAGGCACACCATACAAAAATAATAGCTGGGAATAATTTAGCTGGTAGAACATAAAAAAAAAAAAAAAAAAAAAAGGTAGCAAAGAAACAAGCATTGCAAATGGCAATAATTCCTTCTAAAACAGTAACCCTTCCTAGGGAAAAACCGAGATATTCAGAGGAAGATGACAAATTGGGTCAGTTATTAAATGCTAAGAAAAACTTAGCTGGATGGTGGATAACTCCTAACGGGCAAGTAGTAATTCCACCTCTTTTGATGAGAGAGATAATTCAAACGAGACATCAAGAATGTCATTGGGGGGCAGAAGCCTTAGTAACATTTTTACGAAAGCAAGTAAGTATCAGTTAAGATGTTGGGAATAGCTAAAATGGTAACTGCAAAGTGTGAAGTATGTTTGAAAAATAAACCAGTGATTAAGAAAAAGGTTCAAATGGGTAGGCTGAAGTCTGGTACAGAACCTGGAGATTATTGGCAAGTAGATTTTTCAGAGTTGCCTAGATACAATGGGTACCGGTACATCTTGGTAGGGGTTGATACTTTTACAGGATGGCCAGAAGCCCTTCCCTGTCGCACCACACAAGCAAAAAGAGGTTGTGAAGTGGTTATTACAAGAAATAATTCCGAGATTTGGAGTTCCTATTGGAAATCCTCTGACAGAGGTCCACACTTTGTTGCTGAAGTAGTCCAAAGTGTTAGCAAAGTATTGGGTATTAATTGGGATTTGCATGTGTCTTGGATACCACAATTTAGTGGAAAAGTGGAGAGGATGAATCAAACTTTGAAACGACAAATAAGTAAAATTTGTCAAGAAACCAGTCTAAAGTGGCCTCAGGCACTTTCATTGGCATTATGATGAATCAGGGTACAGCCAAAGAGTGGAACCTCAGTCAGTCCTTATGAATTATTATATGGAAAACCATATGAGTCTCCAGAACCAAATCTAAACATACATGAAAAGGAAAACAAGATGTGTATAACTATTTGCTTTTTCTAAGGAAAACTTTGGCTGTGATTTGAGGTGTAGTAATTTGAAATAGACCTTTACCCCTGGAAAATTCAGTGCATGATTTCCAACCAGGAAACTATGTCTATGTGAGGACTTGGACCTCCGAACCTTTGCAGGAGCACTGGAGAGGACCCTTCCAGATACTGCTAACCACTTTTACAGCTATCAAAATTGCAGAATCGGATGCTTGGATACATTATACTCGAGTGAAGAAAGCACCGTGAGGAAAGCATCTATTCCGTGGTGCGGCGAATGAAGAGACGGGACGCAGCTTGATGCAAGCAAATGTCAATTTATTGTACAGAAGCACGAGTTTTTATACACTTTCAGAAGCTGCGCGTTTTAAACTAATTGGTTCTTGAAGCTAAGCATTGCATACTGGGCAATCCCTGATTGGTGGTTAACTACCAGCAATTAACAGCAAGGTGTTACCTTTCCTTGGCACCATCCTTGGCGCCATCCGTCTCCCACTCCCCCGTGCTCTGCAAACATGCCCCATCATGTTAATTGTTGTCTAGACAAGCTCGAGCACATTCCCCTCAGCTAACTGATTGCCATGCGTGGTCCTAGTTTCCAGACCGCTCCTGCATCTCCCCCTTCCTGTTGCACAAAAGAACCCCTGAAACCGAGCAAAAACAAGGCACAAGTAATAGAACAAATAAAAAACCAACTAAGACATATTATCAATGTCAAAATAACCCACTGTCTTTGTTCCGTACAGTTTTACAATTTCCCCTTTTTGTTTTTGAACAGCTAGTACCAGGTTTGCCATGTTCTGCAGGGCCCTTGCAAACATGACAGCAACCAAGGTAATAGCAAACAAACAATACTGCCAATTGAGCGAATGGATGCCAAAAAGGCTGACATTTTCTCAGATTTTGATAACATGTTGCTGCAATGGGGCGCCTAAAATCCACGCAGCACATACCATCAAAATCCTCACAGCCATGTCCCTGAACCAACAACAAAAAGCAGTGGCAATTTTGACTCACATTCTTAACTGCCTAACAAACAAGGTGATTTAACTCTTTAATGCTTTCCCTGCTGTTACTCTGGATAAGAGAAGAACCGCTGCGACACGTTCCCATCATAGCCTCCTACTACATTAGCATCTACAGAAAGACAATTATCGACAAAGTGTAAACAATATCAGCTTCTTTTGGATTAACATTATACATAGATGGAAGGGCACACCAAACAAGAACTGGTTCAGTCAAAAAGTTCGAAACATCGCATGCCTTCTCTGAACATACCTCTGGGGTCATTCCCTTCATTCCCTCTCTTTTTTATGCAAAGAGAAACACTTTTACCATAACAGAGAAGCCCCTATTTACATCTCTGAGCCCGGACACAAACCGCAGCTGTATGCTCCACCAGGCTCAGGGCAGAAATCATTCATGTAGTTACATAGCTATATATCACTACAAGCATGCAGATACCTATTAAACACTAGATAACCATGTTTATCTTTCCTATTCTCCTTCACAATACCTAGTTGTTCTCTCATTATGAATCCTCCCTTCCTGCACTGCTTTGCTTAACCCTTTAACAGCCTCGTATTGCACAGGCTGCCACTCTCGAGGTTGATCTGACAAAATACTGAACATGCCCTAGCGACTCCCAAAACCCATCACTTAAGTGTTTCCCACTTGCATTCCTGCCACCAATCCCTCAGACCCCCTTTCACCCTCCCCCAAAATACAATCAATGCATCAGGAGAGACGAGGGGGTGGGGAAAGTTCTAGCTCCTTTTCCAGATCTATAGGACCTGGATCAAAAGGTTTATCAGTGTCAATGGAATCATTGTCCGAGTTGTCCTGTTCCCGTGCTTGGTCCTGTGTTGTGAGGGTCGCTGCAATCAGTGACAGAAGCTTTGGGGGCAGAGGAGGTGTGGACAGACTCGCCGTTGCTGACGGTGTCTTGAGAAGAGTCGCGCTGTCGGTGGAATTTACAGCTTCCTCTGGTTTAGCACCGTTAGTAGAATTAGTCCACACTTGGCAAAGAGTAGTCAAATTTGCCACCAAGATGTTAAATGCATTCCCGACACGGAGTTCCCCTCCGCGGCAGCATCATACAATTGGCTGCTGTCTGTACACACTTTCATTCTTTCAAAGTCTCTAAAGTTTCTTGGCTGCTCACCTGTCTCAATGAATACAGGTGTTATCCTCGGGGTTTAGGTTGTCCGCCTGGTCCAGACAGCAAGACGATCGTTCAGCCAAGCCGTCTCCTCCGGAACGCAGCCCTCTTCCACGAGCTGTCTTTTTTCCGTCCTTATTCTTCCAAGGCTTCGGAACACCACCATAGGGGTCACCATTTGAGGAGACTGAGGCATGGACTCCCTGATCTGACTAGAAGACCCTTTATGAGTCCATATACGTCTCTTTCTGGGGACAAAGCCTGATTCCCCATTACGGATTTCCCACAGCTCACCTCTCAACTCCGGAGGGATTTCTGGCCGGCTCCTGCTTCCTTTCAGCAGATCATTCAAAGTTCTGTGGGATTCGCTGCATGTCGCTCAGATAGGCGATTCGAGAGCCCTTCACGTTAGATCCTTAAACGCATCACGTCGGGGTCACCAATTTGCGGCGAATGAAGAGACGGGATGCAGCTTGATGCAAGCAAATGTCAATTTATTGTACAAAAGCACGAGTTTTTATACACTTTCAGAAGCTGCGCCTTTTAAACTAATTGGTTCTTGAAGCTAAGCATTGCATACTAGGCAATCCCTGATTGGTGATTAACTACCAGCAATTAACAGCAAGGTGTTACCTTTCCTTGGCGCCATTCGTCTCCCACTCCCCCGTGCTCTGCAAACATGCCCCATCATGTTAATTGTTGTCTAGACAAGCTCGAGCACATTCCCCTCAGCTAACTGATTGCCATGCATGGTCCTAGTTTCCAGACCGCTCCTGCACCGTGGAAGATTGTGAATCGTGACCCAGAGACTTAAAAAAATTTACTTTGAAACATGTCTAATTTTGCATATCAGGTTATGATTGGTTTTTGGATTTTTTTTTGGTTGATAGTGTTGGTGGGATCATGGGCTGACTTGATGGACAGGAACAAAAGACAAACAAAACAAGTGATTGACATTCCCAAACAAATGGCTGAGGAAAATTTGATGGTAGGATTGATTAAAGAATTTGCCAATTTACAAAACGTCACGCAGATCACTGCTTGTTTACCAATACCAAGGGCAGTAGGTGAATCTATTCCATGGGGAATTTTAACTATGAATCTGACTAATCTGGAACATAAAAATGAAACCACCTATTGTGAACAAAGGCCAGTAACTCAATGGTATGAACAAGTAAAGGTTATTAGAAAACAGTGGAAGTCACCAGGTAAAGAAACAGATTGTAAAAAAAAAAAAAAAACCAACAAAAAAACCAAAACAAAAAACAAAAAACAAAACCCCAAACTACTGAATTATGATTTTATAACAGGATCCCGACCTAGTGCCATAGCTTGAGTTCTTCCTCCTGGGGGTCCAAATCTCCAGTTAGGATGGTGTTCTTATGATGAACAACTTAAAACCAATGTGAGCAGAAGTATCATGAAATGGAAGTGTAATAAAACTGGCCAAGGTACCCAATTAGTAAAACAATGGGACTCTATATGGTCTATGTCCATATTTTCTCATTTTCAGTATATGGCAAGAACTTCTTGGTGTTTTACCTGGGATGGAAAAGTTTTTTTAGTATTACCCTGGGTCAATGATAGGTCAACTTCATCGGGAGAAAAAGAGAATAAAATAGTGCCATGGTGGAAATGTGAAAAAGTGTATGATTGTAACAATGTAGACTTAATAATTCAAAGAATCCTTCCTTTGGCTGCTGCTTTAAAATATGGTTGTTTTTGTCAAGGTTTAAAGAATACTCTCAATTTAACCAGCACTTTTACAGTCAGAAGAGGAACTTTGTTTAGTTGCAGAAAAGCTACTATTCGAAGTCCTGGACATTTAATTTGGGCATTGAGTGATGGAACCTGGACAACTCATCTACCATTAGATGGTAAAGTGAAACAAATTACTTTAGGCATGCCAACATTGTGTCCGATTTGGAAGAAATCACCATTTAGAGGATCCCTAGAAAATTTAGAACTGAAACAAAGAGATCTGAGACAAATGATGATAATTGGAATGAACCATCTACAGGAGTGAAAATTGGTTGGGCACTTGAATCACTTTTAAATCCTATAGCATCACACAGGAACAGAGCATGGCTTTATAAGTTAACTGGTCAAGTGGAAAAATTAGCAAACGTTACCAAAAAAGGGTTTAAGGAATTGAATATATAATTACAGGCGACCTCCAGAATGACTTTACAAGTAGAATGGCACTAGATATGCTCCTACTTAAAGAAGATGGAGTATGTCGGTATCTCAAGGATAAATTGGACCACTGTTGTATCCACATTCCAAATGTTATTCAGGATGTGGAACATTATCTAGATCTATTGGGAAAAACTGAAAAAGAAACTGAAACAATTCAAAAGGATATGTCAGAAGATTGGCTTGGAAAAATTTTTAACAAATTAGGATGGAACTTGAGCCATAATCAAAACTTTGTTTTTGTTACTGATTGTCTTTTTGATGATCATGTTAGTATATGCATGTTTGAAGAAGCATTTTACCAATAGAATTGCAGTCAATCGTATGATTATGAGAGAAGTACCAACTATTTTATCAAGACATGATCCATCACCAAAATATGTTGAAACAAAAGATATATGAATAATGTGAAAGTATTGAAATAATGATTTTCAACACTTTCAAAGGGGGGAAATGTTATCGATTTGTTAATAAGTTAAGATTGATTGACTTCATTTGATTAATTAATTGATTTTATAAAATCATTTAATAGAATTAAAATATAGAAGGATAAGGGAAAAAAAATTTATAGGAAACTTACAGCTACACAGTAAGAGTTGTTATGGAATCTTTTGTACGTCTTGTACCAAGGCTAGAAGAAGGGCCTGGAACTATTGTAATAACTCTAGGGTTGAAAGGTTCCATTGTATTTAACCAGTCTTCTGTACGCAGAGGTGTATTGAAATGTCAGAATATGAGATTAATGGGAACTGGGGAGAGTCGACTGGAACAGCTTGTAGGTACCTGCCAAGAAACTGTGAACTTTAGTAAAAGGTAATTCCGGCAGGGGGAGATCGCGACCACCGACTCATATACCACCTACCCAAATTGTACCCCAGACCCATTTCTAGACCTTTCTAAGCTCTACTGTGCAGAATCGGATATAGGAGGAGAATATGTTAATGATTTACGGGAAATATCATGGTTATGCATGAATACTTAATGAATATGTATGAATAAGTTCTATATATGGAATCTGATTTTGGGACCTGGCGTACGTTGATCGTGAGAGGACTCGCTCATGCACCCGGCCGTTAATAAAGAAGTGTCTGCTTATCTACATCACATTGGTGTCTATAAGTTCTTCATTCCGAGATTTCGGTAACAGGGAGAGTATTCCTGGGGTGGAGAATCCCTTGGATTTGGGAAGATGGGCTTTCAGCATGCCTGTGCATGGACAAGCTGCCCTGGTTTGATCAGCCACCTTTGATTACATGCTGGAAGGAAAGAGCCTTGTTGAAAAATCCTACATAGGACCCTTGAGTGGGTTTTGCTTTGCTGTTCAGTAACCCCATGGCAGGTCAGCCACAAAGCTGAGCAGCTCCCTGCACCTTGGTGAGGGACAGCCTTTGACCGCACCAGGAGGAATAGGACCACCAGAGGCTTTGGCAAGAGGTGAATCTTGGGGTGGGGTAGGTTTCAGCAAGGCAGCATCCAGCCAACCCTGACATCTTCCATGGCAGAGAGGCTGCAGGACTCCCTGGCCAACCGTTCTCCCTGGAACAGCCTTGTACTGTGCTGGGAAGAGAACCATTTCATATTTCCCTCCCTGTACCTGCTTCCTACCTTTAATTTTCAGACAGGTGCCTGCTCTGTGGCTTCTTGTTTACAGCCCTGTTTTCTAACAGCAAGAACCCCTTCAAAATTCAACACCATTTTTTTATTAGTAACCACAAAAAGACTTGGGGTTGCAGGGGAGGAGGTAAGGGTGAGCTCCCCTGCATTTGGGTGAGGGGCACACAGAGATGAGTGACCAAAACAAATCCCTTGGTCAGATGCTGCTCTCAGAAGGACAATGCCCAGGACACGCAAACAGCAGCGTGGAGAAAGGTGATGGGGACAGGAGGGCCCTTGTTCTGCTGTCTGGGACACCCACCAGGCATCATGCTGTCCTTTGTGTGACACCTCAGATCTGTTTAGCAGAAAGTTGCTGAAAGGGGAAATACTATTCTGTCCTGGGAGATCTCCTGTCTTCCCCCAGCTCACTAAATCAGCAGAAAACAGCCTTTTCCTCTCCCAGACTCACCCTTACTGCTGGGTTAGTGAGCTGAACTGGCTCAGCATGGCAAGTAAGCATTCAGCTGAAGGCAATACTCAAAATGCCTAGGAAGGGGTTGGAGAGGGGTCCAGCTACAGCTTGAAGCCTCACCCTTCCAGGCTGTGAGCATCACCGGCTCCAGGCACAGGAAAGCCAGGCATGCACAGGGAGCGTTGCTGTCACATCACTACAAATTGATAGCAAAGGCACAATGAGAGCTGAAGCATCACAGAGACAGCAAAATCTGAGCCTAGCTTCTCTAAATCCCTGCCTGCCTCCATAGCAGGATGATTTATTTTTATCCTCAGAGTCCCAGAGCTCCTTCCCATGTTTCATGGCATCTGCACCTGGGTTTGGCCTGTGTGGTCCATACTGTCTGCATATGGGCGAGGACAATGTGAGGTTCCAAACAGCAACGAGGAGATGGAGAGGAGGCAGCACGAAAGGGCAAGATACACTCAAGCGTGAAGGCAAAGCATAGAGATCATCAGAGAAGTCAGGTGCTTAAATTCCCATCACCCCCCTGACCAGAGCTGACATGACAGTTAATTCATGCAAGCCAGTGACCTTGCCTGCACTACAAGGGTAATGTTTTCTCAAGGATGAAACGTCCCTGTGTAACTCCTGTAGTGCATTCAGGGGGAATCGCAAACATCTGATAATAGATCTTCTTGTTTCTTTCCTTTCTTTGTAAACATCATTATTGAGACCAGCAAAAACTATTTTCAGTTGAAGGTTTTATCAAATTTAGGAATCTCTCTCTATCCCCTAGGACCTGTCTCACCTCAGGAAGAAAAAACTCTTTGTAAAGCTGTCCTCGTGCCAGCACAGGGGAGAACCCCCCTGGAGAGCTTCTACCAGGGCAGCCAGGCAGCAGCTGTGCCACAGGAAGCCATTTACCACAGCCTCCCAAAAAACATAGGACTCCAGTGCCAAAACGACCTCAGCTGAGCTGATTCAGGGAAATACGCAGGGTGGTGCGAGTTGTGCATTGCAGTGGCACCACTGCAGCATCCCCATAACCTGGTGTTCTGAGGACCCTGGCCTTCCTCCTCCTCACTTGGTTTGGCCAGATCAAGTATCTTCCCACTCTGCAGTTGCAGTCTGGCCCTGCTCTCTTCGATTACTATTAGGCCAGCCTACATCCCATAATGACCGCAGGAATCATACTTGTGAAGAGCTGAAAGCAAGTCTTCATCGACTTTTAGCAATTCAACATCTAGCAGCTCTAGGTCTGCACAGCGGAAAGCAAAACTGTGAGCTGACCAGGGTTTTGTGGATTGTCTCATCTTCCATTGCAAGGCACATAACCATCAATATTTGAAAAAAATAGGTTCCAAATACAACTTATTTAAAAGCAGATTTATAGAAAACACCTAAAGTCAGCTATGATCCAGAGCTACAGGATTGTTACTCATTTCTGTTACTTCAGTGCTGGGATGGTGAATCACAGGCAGCACTTGGCACTTGCCTTCAGAATTAGATGGGGCTTTTTAATCTGCTTTTATGAAATTTGATAAAACATCCTTAGAGCACTTAATTTGATTTTCCCTCTTATCTGATCAGCCTGGGAGTGTGTGAGCTTTCCCCTTTTGGAAGCTGAATGACCTCTCAGCAGAGCATCCTGCAGCATCTTCTGACTGCATCTTTGTGCCTCTTCCTTCACCTCAACTCCTTGGGGCAGATTTGGTCTTTGGGGAAACCAAGCCCAGCAGGGGTGGGACTAATTCATCAGCACATCAGAAACGTTCTTACCTAAAAAGCAGCATTAGTGCTGGTTCCAGCAAAAAAACGGAGCATGAGATCCCCTCCTGCACCCTGTGCAGGTGGCCCCATGGGTGCTGTGCCACCATGCTATGGGCTGGCTGCAGCACAGACCAAGGGAAAACTTTGCCAAGACTCAACTTCTACATGGCATTTCCTGAGCTACAGAGGTTCCTGGCAGTCTGTGGGAGTCGGACAGATTTACTGGTACTGCTAAAGCCAGAAAGAAATATGCCAGAAGCAAGCGGAGATGGTGTCAGCAGCTGAAGGTGGAGAGAGGAAGGTTGGAGGGAAATCATCAATCCAAAGTTGGCTGAGGTGAAGAAGAAAGATGTAAAAGGAAAAGCACCGCTCCAACTCAGTGAAGTCTGGGGCTTTGCTAGTTTTCATAAGTGACCCTCAGCTCCAAAAAATATGAAAAGCCATTTCTGTAAAAGTCAGAGTCCAATTCTAGATAAGCTTTCAGTTTAAAAAGCAAAACCAGAAGAATGCACATGCTTTTGCTGGCTGCTGGGAAAATATGATTCAGAGAAATTGTACAATGCCCAAACTCCATTTAGCTGTTAGCAGGCTATATCTAAATATATACAATTAACAGGCTTGAGCATCTGGGAAGACCAAATGGCTTTAAAACATACCATATTGTTGCCGCACTCATACCAAAAGCACTTTGAAAAAAAATAGACCTTCAATAAGTCAACCTTTGAGTCAAAGCATCATCCCTAGCGTGGGAATCATAATGCCAATGCTTTGGTGCAACCTGTGAGAAAATGGCAGTGCAGTTAAGATGGTTTGCAACTTTGAAAATAAAATGCATCGAGACAGTAAACCAGCATTACAGAAAAAAGAAGCAAATTTATCAGGGGTTAACGTGAATTGACACCTAAAAGAGGAAAAGAGTAAAGCAAAGCTCAGTGAGCTGCTTTTACAGTTTGCCATGTTTAAAGAACCAGTTCTCTTTAATCCTCCCCAAAAATGCATGTGGGAAAAACATACCTGTAAGATCGCACTGCAACAACGGAAAGAGTTGAGGTGGAAAAAATGTTGCCCAGAAGTGAAAGCAACCCAGCTTTAATTTATTTTCCTGTTTCCACAACCACCTTCATTCTGGCCTTGGGGCAGCCACTGGTTTTCCAGGTAAGGAGCAAGGAGCTCGCAGCTCCTTGCCACCTCCCTTGTGAGGTGCCCAGACAGCATTGCCTTTATGGTGCCTCCAGTCCAACTCTGGGCACCCTCTTCCCTTCTGGCAGGGTGTTTTGCCATTTGCCAGTGATCCTTCCCATCTGAACACCTCCATCAGTGAGCTGAGCTGCAGGACAGTACAATATTTTAAATAGTGAGTTTCTATAGACCCTATTTAATTTTAAATTTACGTACAACTTTCATCCAAAAAGTATCTGAAAACAAACCCCTGCCCTGAGGGTGGATCCTGGCTGCTTTCCTGGGCTCTTTGGCTGTGTGAGTGGACCAGACCTACTAAAACAAACATGCAGGAACTTCACACCTAGTTAGGATGAATACTGTTCTGCTTGGGTTTGCAACTCAAGGACCACTGCATCTGAGGAAAGGCAGAGAAGAAGGATGTCTAGCTAAAGCCCCATCACCAGCTTTCTGCAAGGCTTGGCTCCAGACCTAGGTAGCAAACAAAAACGAACAAAAATTTACACATGTCAAGAAAGGTGGAGGAGGTGATGAGCTGAATTTGTGGTTCCCTCCCACGCCTAGCCTGAGCAGCCTGTCACAGAGGGAGAGGGGAGGCAGATGGAGAGAAACACAAACTTAAACAGGAAAAATATACGTAACAGCAAAAAGTACAGTAAAAGAAGACTGATCCCTCCCTTCTCCTCCAATCCCAATCAGCTGGAGAGGAAGGATGGATCTGGGCCATCTGTACTTACATTCCAGATGGGCTTCAGCTGGAAGGAGAAATCTCCAGGTCTGTACTCAGCTGCATTTAGGAGCTCCCTTAAAGTGCTTAACACCAGGAAGCATCATGCAAAATTCCTCCTCTTGTCTACTCACTGGAGTCGAGCAAATTTCTGTGAATACATATTTGTCTGGAAAACAGCGTTCCAACTGTCCCAAAACTGTGGAGATCCTAGTTGCATTTCCAAACAGCCTGAACTTGAAAAACAAGGAGAAATTGAAGAAAGTGTTTTTAAAACTGCTCCCATAAAGGTTTTCCTACTTGTGCCCGATTGCTTGGCTTCCTCACCACTTCAAATTACCAAGGGTTCACCCACAGTGTGGTAGGTCTTGGTTCAATCCCTCTGTCTGTGAAAGTTGTAGAGTCTTGTACTCTGCTTTTCATTTTGCTTCAGTCCACATGGATCATCTTAGGGATGCCCTGAGCAAAAATAAAGCGCTTTTGTGCTAATGGCTGGCAGGAAATCAGACCCAAATGCAAGTCCCTGGCCAGTTTGTGACAGATCTCCCAAGTAAGATGGCTTGGAGTTCTGCTGAGGACTTAGAACCCTGATGTAACCCCTGCTTTGCAGTCCTCACCCAGTCCCTGGGATCGCAATGCCTTCCTCTGCAAAGAATAACCTTCCTTGGGCAGCAAGACCATGGGGGTCCACCTATAAGGTCTCTTATTTTCAGAACGATCTGAAGGGTCCGTAAGGCGGTACTGCCTCATAGGACAATCTCAGGCTCTTTACAAACCCCATGTCACCTTAGACCAGACCAGGTCGGGAAGAAGTTCAGATTATTTTACCTACATGGTATTGCTCATGCGATGGCACTACAGGGCAGATGGAACATGCTGGGATCCTTTAGGAAGGCGCACACTCCTATGCTCCCAAAACCACAGGGCATATATTTGAAGTTTCCTTCCTCTCATCCATCCTATTTCCTGGTGCACCAGTAGTTTGTCCTAAATCCAGCTCCCACTGCCCTCCTGAGGGTAAACAATTTGGACAGCTGGAAAATTTGATCTTGAGATTGGTTTCAAAAAACAACACAGAGTCTCATGTCTGGACCAGGGATGCTCCATTGCTCCTAAAATCTGAAACAATATCACTAGGCAGGAAGGAGGGAAACTTAATAAAGAAATGACCTGGCATTTGAGGCATTCTCCTGGGAAATAAGAGGAGGTTAAAATTCATCTTCCAAACCAGACAGAAGCCGGCATTTACCTTAGCGCCAGGAAATGCTCTGGTCATGGAACTATTGAAGACAGTCGCTGGCAGCCTTTGCCTTTTTGAAAAAAGCAATACCAGTCCTCGCAGGGCAGAAACCTGGCCACATGGTGAGGCCAGCCACTCGGTAATTTAGACCTGGCAGGCCAAGGCAAGCCAAAACAAAGGTTAAAAAAATGGTCCCTCTTCTTTCCCAAGCTAAGCATGGAGGCACAATAAAGAGATTGATGTGGAAACTGCCTTGTGTTTGGTTTTTTGCTTCTCTCCAACAAGCCTCCCAGAAGACAGTGTGAAATGCAGAGCTCCGGCACCTCTGTGCCTTTCTCTCACCCTCTTCAAGGGAGAACTCGGGTTTTACACAGATCAGAGGAAGAAGATCTATTTGGACTCATGTATTTCTACCAGAACGACGAGATGTTTATGTAGTATGATAGTCTAAAGATACATTTTTATCTTGCATGCCTTTCAAAATGTTGTGGGGTTCCCTCCCTCCCCCCAAGACATTTAATGAGTTTTAATTGATCTCCACAATACCTCTGCATTATAGCACAGTCATCTTGTGTTGCGGCACAGCCACCCTCGCAGACCCTCAACAACCTGGAGGACTGAAGGAATTGCCTATACTGCTCTCTGATGTCTGACCTTCTGGACTCCCTGCTTGGAAGCCATTTCCACTTTTCTTTATAATGAGAAACATTTTTTACTGGTTAATAACAAGAGACTTGTATAATCACTCAACTCCAAAAGCTCAGAATTAAACAAAAATTAGCACACATGTGACAGTTAATGGGGTTTGTGATCGTTGATATATTGCTGCTAGGTAGATCTGGGTCCTGTAAGAAACTAATCAGAGATCAATGCTCGTTCCTGGGAACCAGGCACTTCATTTGCTCTTTGCTGGGTGCCTGAGCCCTTTTCCATCTCCTCTGCCACAGTCCCCTTTGCCTCCCCTGCCCCTCACTGTGGCTTCTGTCTCCAGTGAGAATTCAGACCGCTAGACTCCTGCTAATCTGACTAACAATTACTTACTTGCAGGTCCCTTATTAACAGCAGATTTGTTTTCAGGAAGCAGGTTCCAAAGCAGCTTGGCGATTGCTGATCCAGGAACTAATGAGCCTACTTATTTATCACCCATCCTGTTCTCCTTTTTACCTGCATTTGCTTGGGTTAGTGCACTCACATTTCTTCAAGGAAAATCGAACACCACAAGCAGCTGAGAAGGAGCCAGGCTGCAGGGTTCCTTCCCTGGTTCTCTGAAACCAACCCGGTCTTTGGCTTTGAAGAACTAATTTATCCTTTCTGCTTGTTTGTTTTGTTTTTCTCAGCTATCTCTCTGTAAACAGGACAGAAGATTTACACCAACTTTCAGCAAACCTTTGACAACTCCCTCGTGAGAGGCAATTAAGGAAGCTAAGTAGACACGGGGCAAAAGGTAAAGCACTGTCATAGAAACTAGCAAAAAGACAGAAAGCAAGGAGTATGAATACATGTTCATTTTTAAATCTAACCAAGAGCTGCCAGAAGAACTAAAGGGGAAAAAAAATCTATTAGAAAAGCCAGATTCCAGAAAAATGTGAACCTTTGCATTGGGAAATATTATTTTGCAGAAGGCGTTCTTGTGTATATGCATGTGTGTGCACGTATTTGAATGTCTAAATTTGTGTGTGTTCATTTATGCTTGCATTATGAAAATCAGAATGATTATTTCCTTTCAGTCACACATATGAAGCTGAGTAAGCACAGGATAGTTACCTAGAAACAGTCCCCAGAAACCTCAAGAGAAAATGATCATTAATTTCCAGAAAAATTAAGGCATGTGAAGTCATCGTAATGAGATAATCATTGATTCTGAGAGAATAAATTAGAAAGCTTCAAAAAACATCAGGTAATCATCTGGAACATGCTCCCATGCCCAGGCAGCAGCATCCTGCTGGTGACACTCCTGCAAGGCTGCTGCTCCATGTATTTGTCCTCAAGAACCGCCAGCGGCAGAGGAGACTCCCAGTTCCCTGAGGACACTCATGCCAAGACCCCTCTGCCCCCCCAAACTCCAGCTCCATCCAGGCAATGTCATATCACAGCCACTTTTTTTTTTTTTTTTTTTACCATTCCACCAACTCTGGCAGAACCTGCACTTCATGCATGTAAGAGTCTGTCTAAAGAGAACAATATTGTCTCAACATTGCCAACAGAGACCTGGAGATGGAACGTGGTCCTCATGGACACCAAGACCTTGGGAAAGAGAACTGCACGGTACGAGGAGTACTATGCCATTCCCTGCCACCTGGGATTGAATAAGGTCACATAACAGCTGTCCAGAAGATGGATCACAACTGTGGTCATAACAACGAACCAGAAAACAATACAAGAACACGCCTCCTGGTCTGAAACTACCCGACTCTGGGACAAGATAACCTGGCTCAAGAGGGCGGAAACTGGTGGCAGTCCACAGACCAGAGGAGAAGCAAGGTGTGTTGCTTGGCATAAAAAGATGCCTTCTTAGCAACTGAACTTTGGAGATCTTCCCCACCAAGGATCATGACAATTGGAAGGACCGGTGGGACGCTGCCTGGACCTGGGACCATAAGGACACCTTGGACCCATGGTGGTAGCTATAATCCTCTTTCCTTTTCTTTTTACTTTACCTTTTATTCACTTTCTGTCTTTCTACCTATTGCACGTTGCTTTACGGGCAAACAATAAAATTGTACTGTTTAATGGAAGCATAACCCCTTGGCACAGTCACTTTGATTTTCGCGCTTCGAGATCATAGTTAATGAACCATCACAAGTCCACTGAGTGGACCATGACAATACGCAGCAACATTTGTATTTTCCTGTGGATCATTGATGATTATTATTTAGGAGTACATTACCAAGAATGCATTTCTGCACAACTCCAGGAGAAACATTTTCTTGAGATGAGAATTTTCCCATCACAGCTATTTTCATCTATTAATAAATAAATTGTAATCTAGTACTGACTAAACTGATGCTGTGCTGTGTATCGCTGGGTTTGATTGAAATCACCTGTGGAACTGCAATGTTATGAAGATCTAAGTAAGTTCTGTCAGTGTGGTTGCCTGTGCATTGTTGTAAGGTTTCTTTTTTTGTGGGGGTTTTTTTTTAATTCTTCATTATTTGGCATAAGAAAGAAACAATAAGATGGCAAGAACTGCAGTTGACTCAAAGTATTTTAATTACCTAAAAGAAAGCAAAAAAATTAAAGAGGGACCTAAGTGAAAAACACACATAAATGCCAATGAAGATTTGGGAACTTCAGGCAGATACAATGTGCATTGGAAGACCTGACCCCCACTATCCACACATCTTGCTGAATGCCGAGTGTGCTGTAGCCATTATTGCACAAAACAAGCAAACAAGTGGCAAAACAAAACCCATTTCAGTGGAAATCTGTGTAATGTACAGGCAAGTAAAGTGCTATGGAAAAAAAGAGCAGAAAACAGCACTGGAAGTGCTAAAGTACTATCCAGAAAAATACTGGGTTGTCCTCAGCTGCAATGCTGTTGTGTTCGGGGGTTTTTGTTTGTTTTATTTTGTTTTTTTAATTGAACTAATTCAGAAGAGGAAAGAGGGGCTTCTTGAGAGACTACAAATTTAATCTAGAGATTAGAACCAGGGACACAACTGAACGGTTATACAATAGAAATAAGGATATAATTAATAGCAAGTACAAGAGGACAGGCAGTGCTTTTCAGAGAGTATAGTAAGACTTTTCTCACCTTAAACATCTAATCTACAGGCATTCAAGCATGTAATTCAAGCTCCTATGCAGTCAGCAGTCACATAGCTCCAGGCAGAAGAATCCGAAGAGCCAGAGTTTGACAGTATAAATACACTGTTAAGTACATACTGCTGTTCGCACTGACCTTCTCCCAACTCCAGGGATCCCAACACCACAGCAACTGCTGTATCTGCTTTGCTTTATGCACTGCACATGGCAGTGAGGAGGGCGGTTTGAGGGTTCATCTGAAAAAAAACTTTTTTATTTTTTAAACAATAAGACTGTGAAGAACACTTCCCACAGACACCAGTTAGGAGCTGGACATTGATTCTCTAAATTTATTCTTTAATTATACAGACCAAAATATATCTCCCATATGACCCTACCAAACACAAACTTAAAGAAGGAATGTTGTTAGCCTACAGCAAAGCCTGTGGTCCTGAATGAAGAATTCCAATCTGATTAAATCTGGACAAAAAGAAATGGCAACAGTTTCTACCTGCATCTGAAGAGGACCAACTTTTCCAGTTTTCACAAACATCCCACTTGCACCTTCATCACAAGCACCTTGCCACAAATGACATAGAACTACTTGTTAGAAAAACAGTAAGTGATGAAAAAAGAAAAAAAGGAGTCTTGTAAGATTTTTTTTTAAAAGGTTTTTCAGAGTTAAAAAAAAGCTTGTTAAACATTTTGAGAATGGCTAGGAACACTTCATGGTAGACAAAACTTTTTCCACCATATTGATTATGGTAAGGGGAGGTGTGGGGTTTTTTTTTTCCCCTCCAGAAAACAGACTTTTTCTGACAAAAGAAAAGATGGGTATAAAGTGCTGCCAAGGTCTGTGCTGGAGTCAATAAGAGCGCACTGGTACATTTGACAAAGAGCCTTACTTTTACAACGCTTCTTTTTTCTGCTTTTTGTCAAGTGTTCATTGAAGTTGGCTGAAAAACCAGGAATTCTCTTCATGCAGAAGAAAAAGAAGTTTGAAAACATGTAATTCTGTGAGCCGTGAAATACATGAAGCCTGTTTTCGTAGAGCTTTTCATTCGGAGCAGCTTTCTTCTTCACGCTCTCTCTGGTTTCAGATAAAGGCTGAAGGCTGATGACAGCTGTCTTCTTCCTATGGACACACTTGGGTTCTTCTCCTTGATCCGACTGAGCATTCCCAAACAGGAGCAGAAGTTGTTAGGGGGTGGGTGGATGAACAGGCACACAGTGGAATTTTCATAATTATGTCTATGATAATTTAGACAGTTATCCAATTATTTTGATTTCCATAGGAAATCAAAATATTCTATTCAGAAAGAAAAGCGAAGGCTTTGAGTTTGGGGGTTGGTTGGTTTGCGTTTTTTACAAACAGGCCTGCCCCAGAGGAATGGAGTAAAGATGAAGCTCTGTTATACCTTTATCGAGGTCAAGATCTTATCATGAGGTCTCTTAGATGTAAGAGAATTGCCCCAGCCATCTGGTTAATGACTTTACTGAGCCAAGATTTCTCTACTGGCACAAAGAAATTTCTCTGCTGGAAAGCTCTGAATATTTTTAGATAGATATAAAACTATATAGGTGACGAGCGAGGGGAAGCACGCGGCCAACTCAATATGAGTGATAAAGCAAGCTTCTATTTATTACGGCGCGATTATGTCTTATATACAGTTCCAGTTAATTATGCCTACTAGTCATCTGCTGATTGGCTAAGCTCTAAAGGGTTACATTTTCATACGTCCTCCTACTTGCGGTTTCTGCGGATAGCTAGCTACATATTTTTTTTTCCTCTCTTGTCTATGCGAATTCCTCAAAGTTATTTACAACATTAGGCACAAGGTCAGTGTTTTTCTCAGCTTCCTTATCAGCATGCCTCAGCATAGCTGCAAGGCCTGCTTCAGCTAACTTACGCTAACTTTGTTTCACAAAGATCTTTAAGGGAGTCATGGCCATGATCACACAGCCATTCTGCAACACTGAATAATCACGGTTACAGCTCTGCCAAGGCAAAAATGTCAGAATAAATATAGTTTGGGATTAACCTGACATGAGAAAACTGCTGCTCTCTCCAAAGTAACAATAGAAAATCCTTTAAAACCTTCCCTTTCCTTTTTTGCGGTTGAACAAGATGTTCCCCCAAGAGAAAACAAGAGGTCTAGGTCTTTTTATAAGGGGATTATCCTTTCCTTAACCTTATTAAATACAAATGGATGAGAACTGGAAGCATTTTTGAAAACAGACCAGAGTAAAAACTGAAACACCTCAGTTTTTAGCTGTTGTAATTAAACCACCTGGTTGTTTGGTTTGTTTGTAGTTGTTCATTATTCATCTGGTTAAACCCAAATCTGGTTTCAGTTCTCCAGGAGAAGCGCTTTCTGCTTTGCCGTCAGCCTTGCACATCCCCAAAACCCCCAGCGTTCAGGCAGTTCTGCCACAGACCCCTTCAGCGGTGGGTGGGAAGGGTGGAACAGGTAGGGAAAGATAACTACAAGATCTCTCCAACAGGTCTTCATCTCACTGAGAACAGCATGCAATGCCTTGTGAGATTCTTTGAACAGCCTCTCCAACATCTTTTCCTTAGACATTCATCTCACCATCTTCAGCCAGACTCAGATCCCCATTAGCACAAAGGAGCTTTTTGGCATTTACCAGAGAAAGCTTTCTGCCACATAATAAGCAAACACAAGACTCTGAGGGGGAAGAGAAAAAAGTGCAATTCTGTTCCAAGATACAGTAATGAAAAGAAAGAAAAATTACAGAAAGATGTAAAAAACCACCTTATGGCTTCATTCATCTCCATTATGTTGCTTGCAGAGTGCAGAGGCTGCTAAGCCATTTACACCTTCCACATTGTTCCAGGGAAGTTGGTTAGTGGCCACTCAAACATCCGTGGTGAATAACTAACCTGTTTTGTATTAATACCTGAATATATTGCTATGGTTGAGTCATTGAAATGACTAAGCTGAACTGCTCAGGAAGCAACTCTTACAGAAGTTTTATGGTATACAAAGATACTAACAACACTTACTTCAATATGTTTGTAAATTAACGTTGCCGAAAGCTCAGTGGTAAGCCAAGTATTTATCTAGTGGTCACAGTAAGGAGTTCCACGAGCTGGCATCACAACAGGCAAGATTATTACCAGGGCTTTGCTCAATGCCTTGCTTGGCATCAATATAGTAGCAACCCCTCAAACTTCTATAAAACAACAGATTTTTCCATGCTTTAAGCAACTTGCTCCCCAGGGGAACCCCACATATTTTCCACACTCCATTGACCCCAAGCTCCAGGTACCAAAGGGGTTCCTGCACCTTGGAGATGCAGAAGCATCATCCCAGGAGCTGCAGGGAGGTGGTGAACATGAACACATCCTGACTCATTGATGGGTTCTGGTGAATGGAATTTCCTAGATGGAAACAGGTCTCTGCACACAAATTTTTGCCCTTCCTACAAGCCCCAGCACAAAATAACCACATCTGGCATTGGTAGGAGAGTCAAAATTCCTACTGAGACTTCTCAAAAATTAGATTTAGCCTGGAAGTTGCTGGCCCATAATATGTAACCACAAAAATCTCCCCTAGCACCAAAATGAGCACAGTGTATGCTACTGATATATGACTTCATACTATTTCAGAAATGTTTCTTATACCTCTCCCAGATTAGATATGCACATGAAGGAAGGCCATTAGTCACCAACAATTTTATAAGTAAATAAGGACAATGAAGGTTTTAATATTTCATTTAACAGACACATAAGAAAACACTAATTACATGGAATAATATTCTTATCCTGCTATCTAAATATTTATTCTGTGTTAATTAAAGGAGGGGGGGATGCCCACAGACCAAGAGGCCAAAGGCAGGTACATGCCAAGCGCTGTGGTTAATAAACAGCACGGAGGTAGCCTGGTGGAAAAATATTGGCACCCTTTATCAGGCAGCAGCGAGGGGAAGATGAAGAGCCTATTAGGAAGAGTATTGATCAGCTCAGGACCGAGCACAGTGTGCTGGCTCCACTGCATTTGCAGAGGGCTGCCTGGCTTTTTCCCTCAGTAGGCACAAGGGGGTAAGGAAAGGGGACACAGCACGCCGTCCCCAGCACAGGCAGTGGGATGCTGAGACCTGCTCAGTGCCGACTTAGTGCTTCTACATGGGAATTGGAAGATGCTACCCTGTGCTGGCAGGGCTGGAGCAGCAGAGGGAGCTTTTGCTGCACACCCACAGCTGGCCACACAAATCCTTCCTTTCGTGTCCCAAACACGGCCCACATGGGTTACTCTGGGTGCCTTTAGCAGAGACATCCAGGAAATGCATCTAAAAATTGCATTTCAATGTTTTTCCCAGGCCAAAGGCGTCCATTTTGCAGCGATGGGGTGGCACACAGGAGCGATGGCAGGAGACTTCATCCTTCCACCCAGACACACATGACAATTCATAATTATAAAATTCACAATTATAGAAGGTCATGCAAGGCAATCAGTCCCAAGCAGCTCTGGGGTGGGTACAGGGCTACCGTTCCCCCTCGCCTACCAGAGTACATAGGCAACCATGGCTTTTGAAGCTCTGCACAACCAGCAGCTTCATTTTTCCAAACCTGGTGTGCGAGTTTGAATGCATTTATCAGGAAACTCAGCTCATCCACTGAGAAATTACTTTCTCTTGCTTGGACGTTAGTTTTTCCTTCACTCCCAAAGGAGAAGTATTTATTTATTGGTCTCTTGAGCAATTTTTATATTACATTTGCTATTGATCACCAAAAATAAATCTCACGTTTGACTACCAGTAGCCAAAGACCACGATTATCCTATTACAGCAAAGCACATGAAGTGCAATTAGTGTAAGCCTGAATTGCCAGACCCTTGAAAACAGATGGAAAGAGATTAATTACAATTGTGTAAAAGCTGTATAGCTCTAATGTGTTCTTTAACAGAGTGAGGCTGGAGTATAAGTGTCTAGTATTTGCCTTACACCATTTTTGGAAAGCACAGCTAAGAGAGCACCTTTTCTTTAAAACCATAGATATTGAAAAACTGTTTGGCTTCACTGCTGACCCTTTCAAAGGTCTGTTAGCACTCTCCTAAAATAAATTGATCCTGCATTAAATTGGTTCTTTTGAGATCAATTGTGGATAGGAGCTGGTACAAATCATACTCTGCCTGAAAAGCCTCTTTCACTAGAGCTATAAACAGAAAACCATATATTGACACTCTTCATTCAATACCTGCATAGCCTGGCTCAAGACCATAAGGTTTTTTGGCATTTCTTTGACAATGAGTCCTTTAGAGCAAGCCCTATTCTTTTCCTAAACAGAGCTATCTCTCAATCACTCCCAAAACAAAGATTCATTTGAGACTATCAGAAGAGAAAGGCTATTTGAATTAGGCACTCCCTCTGGTTTCTCCCACACATTTAGATCCCTCAGAGC
This sequence comes from Falco peregrinus, assembly GCF_023634155.1. NCBI lineage: Eukaryota > Metazoa > Chordata > Aves > Falconiformes > Falconidae > Falco > Falco peregrinus. The sequence goes on from NC_073743.1 coordinate 22,742,367, forward strand.
TCTCTCCTGCTTCTCCACCTGAGCCAGACCCACTCTGTATCCCTGCATAACTCAGGAATAAGGACTCATTACTACACAAGAGCCTGGAGTAGTAAATAACACCGCAGGAAGCAGTCTCTTCAACCAAGCTGAACAATAATCTACAGTGAGCAAATGTAAGTACAATATAAAAGATATTTCTTACAGCACAATATACAACAAGTGTGGTCCCACTTAATATTTGCATTAGAGATACCTGCTTGTCCAACAACTTCACTTCATCTTGAGTTAAAAACCCTCCATCCTGGGATGCACTGAAGCTAGTATGGACCAGGAGCTTCTCATCTAGGGTACCATAAGTTCAAAGAGATAGTGCAAGCAACCTCAGCAAACAACAAAACACATACAGAACAGCTGGGAAAACATATACGGAGCCTGGAACAGGAAAGAGCTTTCAGCTGGAGGGAGCATCCATCTGGCTGGATTTCCTACAGCTGCTGCAATTTGTGGCCCTGCCCTGGTAAACGAGCTGTGGTGGGAACTTAATTTGCTGCCAGGGCTTTGCACACCTGTCTTACATCTCCCTTGACAGGTCCATCAGCATTAAGGCTGGACCACTGAATACCCCTGTACCATTTTTAATTTTTGGGAGCCTCTGCTACTTTGGCCTTTACTGGGAAAAAGGGTTAGAAGTGATGTGAAGTTTGTCAGTGCCCAACCTAATGCCTGAGCCAGTTTCTTTCCAGGTCACTCGTTTATTAGGGTGGGGAAGAGAGGAGAATGAGACGAGCAAACCAAATCCCAGTCCCTGTCAAAACAAGAAACAAAGGCACAAAAAAAAAACCCAAACAACCCAACCCAACCCCCCCCCCCCCCAACAAAACAGCCAGAGCTGCAAAACCTGGGTCCTTTGTGCATAAAGTGAATTCTGCTTTGCATTGGCAACAAATGCTTGAGCAAAAAATCAAACAGCCACCAAGACCAGGGCTGGAGTGGAGCAGCAGACACCTTCCCAACGTGGCCACAGGGCTCCCTGCCACCCCTCCATCACTCCTGCCAGCATTTGGTGCAGGGCTGGGGGATCCTTTCCAAGCATCCCCCACGTGTGCAAGCAGAGCCAACAGCGCACCCCTGCCTGCGGGGCATGGAGGCAGGGAACCACCCCAGCTTCTCCAGGAGGGACCCTTTCTTCTAGGCAAACAGATCAGAAAACTCCGAAGTAAAATTGGATTCTGCAGAAAGCAACTGTGGGAACGTGTGTGTATATATAAATAAATATACATGTATATATGTATCGAATATCTTGGGTTTGTCTCCTGTGTCTCACCCACGGAGTCTGAAGGTCTCCTTGATGAACAAGGTTGACCGGGTGGCACAGGGCAGGATATCTGAAACACATGGATTTGCTAGCAGACTGGGAAATTCAGGATAAATAGTCTGTACAATAACAGTTTGTCTGCCTTTTCCCTAAGGTTTTAATGTGATATTTAATGACGCGATGGTTTCTGGCTCTCTGGCAGGCTTCCTGCCCAGGTCAGTGTCATGACGGCCCTGTTTTAGGCATGGTTAGGGACAGGCAGGTCCTCCCTGTGGCAGCATCTTCCAAAGTCCCTCTCCATGGAAGGACCTCCCACTCCATCGTGGTACCTTGCAGGTAAGTAATGCTGGAGAAAAACTCGACTGGGATGAGTTTTGGAGAAAAGCCCAAAGGGAAAATAATAATAATTCTGTCCCCTGGGGCACCTTCACAGTGTCACAGTGTGATATGGGGGTGCTTGGCTTCGAAGCCTTCGCAGCATCATGTTGGCAGAGCGGGCATGGGTTTGGTTTGGGACCAATTTATGCTGCTTCTAAGTCCCAGCTCCCACATTGTTTATTCTGTGAAAAAAAACAGGTGTATCCAGAGCTCAGCCCTGCAAAGGGAAGCCCCCAGCACCTCCAAGTCCATGGACTTGAACAAAAGCTAAAGATGTGGTGCCTTGCTATACCCCAGCACACCCAGCTGTGCTATTAAAATCCACGCTGAAGGCTTTCCTGTTTTTTTCAATCCCTTCTTCACAGTCTGAGGGACATTATTTATCACAGCTCAAAGAACAATGCTGACTTTCCAGGCTTTTACTGTCTGTTTTGCTCTGTTACAAGCAGGCTTTTAACTTTTTTCTTCCTAGCACCTTCCTCTCCGCAATCAAATTGAAGCCTGAAGCCCGGGGATGTGACCTTACTCTTTTTCCATATATACCAGGCGCAATTCACACAGCCTTTCTGGAATATCCACTTCCCCCCCCTGCAGCTGCCTATGCCTTACATGCCACACCGATGCTTCGCCTCTTGTGTACCCCCAAAATGTTGTTGTTTCCCCTGGGCAACTCAGGGCAGGCTCACACTGGGTTATAAAACTACCCCAAAACATACAGTTTGTGGAACCCAGTAATCTGCTGAACAGAGCCGTTCCCCTATTGACATGCTTGCAGGCACATAGCAGTTTCACGGCTTTCTTTGCAACGTTTCATCCTTTGTGGCTGCTGTGGATGAAGTTAAATAGAGCCTGAGTCCTGCTGAGCGCCAGGGCTGTCCTCAGTAGGCAAGCGAGCAAGAATTTTACCCCCAGCACCCCATGGATTTTAAGCCAAAGATGCTGCAGTGCCACACACCAGAGCCCCTCTCCATCCTGTCCCATGTATCGCACCATCCAGGGCTTCATCCAGGGCTGCTCCGTCATCACAGCTGTGGATACCACCCTGCATGATGTCTGTGCCACCTCCCACGGGTCACCAAGGCGTTGATTGTCGCTTCTTGCCTTTTTATTTATTGCCATTCCCCATAAAAGACCTGTGGCTATTCTTTTCTTCATTGTACTTTGATTTTTTCTTTTTTTTTTTTTATTGCACATTGCAGCAGCAGCCATGCCTGGCTCAGGTGAGCACTGTGCTTGTTACTGCAACCCCCCATCGCTCCTGCATCCCCCTGGAGAAAGTTTGGGTGCTTGTGGGTGCAGATGAGCTTGGCAGTGCCAAGTGATGAGTGCCAGCTGCGGATCTGGCCCACATGGATTTATTGTCTCTGGAGCTCAGGCTGCGCTCCACCATGCTGAAACAGCGAAGAGGCTTTTAAGCATCCTTAAGCATCCACAAGCATCCACATCAGTGTATTGTGAAGCCCTTCAGCTTGCTCACTGGGCAAAACGGCCTTACTGCTAATGAGAGCCAGGGCTCCTGCTTTCCTCAAATGTCATAACGAGTTTTTAACAACCTCTTACACTCCTGAATACACCCACCCTCCCTCATCCTGCAGGGAATTACCAGCTCTTCTTAGAATCATAGAATCATTTAGGTTGGAAAAGACCTTTGAGATCATCTGGTCCAACCATTAACCCAGCACCGCCAAGCTCACCGCTAACCCATGGCTCTAAGTGCCGCATCTACATGTCTTTTAAATCCCTCTGGGGGTCGTGACTCTACCCCCTCGATGGGCAGCCTGTGCCAGGGCTTGGCCACCCTTGTGGTGAAGACATTTTTCCTTATATCCAACCTAAAACTCCCATCCCATTACAGGCTCCCAGCATGGAACCGAGCACCCATAAACCCCACAATAAATGCCACAGGCTCTTCATTTCCACATGGCTACCTGTTTTATTTATTTGGAGGTGCTTTTGCCCTCCCCAGTTTATGACTTTAATTCCCTTCTTTCTCATTCATCAGACAAATTAGCTGCTCTTTAACTTTGCTTTGGTATTGCCGATTCCCCTCTCTCCCTTGCTGCATCTTCACCCCATTCCTTGCTGCCTTCGTGTTGCCGCTGCAACCTGCTTCTCCCCACGCATCCCTCAGGCACCGCTTTCCCCGGGAGCATTGCCTACATATTTCATCAGCCTCTTTTGCGCAGATGGAATTTGTCTCACGATCCATTTGCAACACAGCAGAGATGTGAAACCCTTCCTCTAATAGCACTTTGACAGAGCCATCATTGAATGGGGCGAGGGCTCGACGGAGCCCATGCCAGTGTTGCGCAGCACGCACAAAGGCAACAATAAAGAAGCGCATCCAGAGTACCAAACCCACCGACAGCTTTAGCAACATCCCACAAGATGTAGCACCTGTATTATCTGTATTTTTTTTTCATTCCTACAAGCCCATATTTGCTCACTAAAAGCTTCCTTTTATCCCAGCTCAGTAGGTCTCTGATTATTTCTTGCTGGCAACAAACACGAGTGTCACCCAGGTCCTACGCGAGGAGGTGTAGCCACTGGAGAGGAAGTGATTTTTCTTAATGATCAGCCTTATATCACAAAAGTTTTGTCAAGATTGGGCCTGGAAATTGCCATATTGTAATTGATAAACTGCAAAGGGAAACAAGAACTATTTTAAGATGCTTTTTTAAAAAAAAAAATTAAAAAAAAGGACTGAAAACACAGCAAGTACAGATATGAAAAGTGTCTCTTGGGAGAGCGGTCAAACCACATCAGGATGTGAAGGAGTGATGGGAAAAGCTTTAGGTAATTTTAGATTCATGTGGCAGATCAATGAAAATAAGGAAAACTGGTTTTCAACCAGAGGTGATTTGTGTGTAGGGGGAAAAAAAAAAAAAAGATGATAATAGAAATATTAGAGAGGTAGAAAAGGAAGGCTGTCATGTAAAAACCTGCTCAAAAGTTACCATTCAGGGGGAAAAAAAGGCAATTCCCCCTCCTCACACAGCCAGCTCACAGGTCAGCCCAGGTCAGTTTAACAGAGATGTAGATATGTTCAGAGGTAATAAGGTGTGCATCTTGCCCCATTAAATGCTTTTCCATAATGTTTCAACCAGCTATTTTCCATTAAAACTCATCATTTAACAAGCTTACAAACTTCTTTTATGAAGTAACTTTGTGTCCTCCCAGTACCATTCAAATCTGATTCAAATTTGGTCACTCATGGAAAGAGAAGTTCAACTGTGCATGGACTTACTGGTTGTTGGTTATAATGAAATGATTAATTAACCACCCTTCTATTTTTTCAGGTTATTTTCTATACACATCTGATACCAAATAGTCTGCTGACCAACATCTGGATCGCTGTTAGGAAAACTCAGCCTCTTGTGCAGGTGGTGGGGATGCTCGTGGCTGGCATTGCTGCAGGGAGGGTGGGTGGAGGGGGCAGAGCTTTAGGATTTATGAAGTTGTTCAAAGGACCCTTCCCAATGTTCCCATGCACAATGCTGCACGTAACCCCATGCCTTTTCGAAGGCAGACATCATTGCCCCAATTTTTCTGACATTATCAGAGATGCCAAGGGTGGTACATGTGATTTTAGCCAAGATACCTTCACCTCCTGTATAATTTCAACCCCCCAAAAAAAAGTATGTATATATATATATATATATAAAAAAAATTGTCACTTCACTCTGGTGACACACTTTTCCACCTGCACGTTGAAATAACCAAGGTAAAAAAATGATTTCCCTTTTGTGTCCTTGGCAAAAGGCCAGTGGCTCCAGCCCCAAAACTCCCAGAGACCCGCATTGTAAATCTTGTGGGCTTAATTGATTTGATTTCGTTGGCTGGCAAACTTTTCAACATTCAGTTTGAATTCACGCTGGGCCAGTATATAAACTTAATAAAAAGATGATTCAGGGTTTTCTAATTCCTGAATGATGTGCTAGGGAAAAGTCACGAAGTACTTTCAAAGTAATATTCTGAACAGCACCTGGCAAACAGACCTGCAATCTCTACAGGGAAAAAAATTTACCACTGCGGTAACAGTGCCAGGGCTCATCAAAACTTATGCTAAATATTTTGTTTTCTGCCAACAATATTGTGCCACCCACCTCACAAGTCCTTGTATTACAGTGAGGTTGCTGGTAGGTCCACAGGAGGGGACGGTGCCTCAGTTTTAACATCGCTGGATGGTACCACAGGGGCAAAGAGCAAAAAAGATTTGGTGTTTCAGGAGGGTTTCTGAACCAACCAGCTGAATTTCATAGAATCACAGAATGGTTTGGGTGGGAAGGGACCTTAAAAGTCCCTCTAGTTCAACCCCCTGCCATGGGCAGGGACATGTTCAGCTGGATCAGGTTGCTCAGAGCCCCGTCCAGCCTGGCCTTGGATGTTGCCAGGGATGGGGCATGTACCACCTCTCTGGGCAACCTGTGCCAGTGTCTCACCATCCTCATCCTCAACAATTTCTTCCTTCTATCTGGTCTGAATCCGTGCTCTTTGCATTTACAACCATTCCCCCTTGTCCTGTCACTACGGGTCCCACTAAAAAGCCTGTCCCCAAATTTCCTCTTTGATGTTCCCTGGTACCTGCTTTGCAAAAGGGAACTGGGAAACTGGGATGGGGCAGAGGCAGCTGGCTGCTATGCTGCGGCAGCCTGGTCAGCCCGCGGCGGTGACCCCCATCCTGTGCACTGCCCAAACGCAAAGGGATACAAGGCAAAGGCATCACTTTTTTAGGCTGTTACAGACACACAAAAAAACCACAAAAGCAAAATATAGACTCACTTCCAGCTGTCACAGCTGTGCTGCGAAGGTAGGACCAGCTCCTGCGCTGTTCGTTACTTGAATTAAAATGAACCAAAATATGCAGAGCAAGCCAAGAGGAGCACCTACGTTATCTCAGATAGATTTTTCCAATTAACAGCCTGGAGAAATGTGTTAAGGTTTCCTTGCTGGTTATTTTTGCAAACCATTAGGAGTCAAAATTCAGCCAGAAGACTTGCACCAAGGTCACCCTGGGCAGAAGTTCTCCCTGCAAAAAGCAAATGTTTTCCTACTTTGGTTCAGAGCAGAGGAAACAGATGTTGCGATGTCTAATCTCTCCTGTAAGATTCATTTGAATCGCTAGATGATCCAATGCCACAACAGCTAATTACCTCACAGGCGTCAGTATATCCATCTTCATATCCTAGGGAGGTTAAGAAAAGGTGATTAAAGTCAGGTTGGACGGGGCTCTGAGCTACCTGATCCAGCTGAAGATGCCCCTGCTCATTGCTGGGGCGTTGGACAAGAGGGACTTTAAAGGGCCCTCCTGATCGAAACCCTTCTGTGATTCTATTATCTTCATTTTACTGATGAGAAAATGGGTCCTGGGGATACCGAGTGATTTGCCTGAGGTCACACAGAAAAGACGAGACCTGAAATTCCACAGGTTTTTGGGGCGAGTCTGCCCTGCCACATCAGCCATCCTTCCCCAGGGAGCAGGAGCACCCCCAGCCTTCTGCCTGCCCTCACCTTGTCACCGGGGGATGCAAAATAAGAAGATTCTCCTAAATGATGAGCGAGAGGGCCAGGCTGAGATGTAGGCATCCATAGGGTTGCTTTTTTTTTTTTTTCCCTCGGTTTAAATAAAGAGGTGTTTGCTGCCACCTTGGGAGGCAGCTGGTGTAGGTTGCTCCATGGAGACATCACTCCCTCGCTGTTTTTTGCTTTCGGATCGCATATAAAAAACACTGGCTGAAACTGTAGAGTCATGCTTTGCAAATGAAGAAAAAATACAGCAAAAATACCCCTGTGCTGTTAAAGGTGTAATTATTTATCCCCATTTATTACTGTAAGTAGAGAGGGAGGGAGGGAGGGAAGGATGGGGGGAGGGAGCTGAGAAAATGAAGAAACATTTTTATTCCAAAGGAAAATGTTCTTGTTTTCTTATGTAAAACATGAAACAGCCCTGGAAAGCCCATGGATGATAATTGATGACAGCAGATATGAAATCCAAGTGTAGGGGGCCAGATGTAGCCCTCTGGACTCATGGCAGCAATCCCCTTCTGCCTCTGTCCCAGGGAGGGTGAGCACCCCCGAGCACCCCAGGGCAAGGAGGGTTTGCAGCTCCTGCTGGAGCTCCACACATCTCCATCACCAGTTGATGGGGTGGTGGGGTGGCCTTCACCTCCCACAGGTCTACCAGACACAGGGCTGGGCACCCTCACTGAGCACTTGGCTGCTGCGAAGGAGCAAAGCCCACAAGAAATTTCAGCTTTTTTGGGGGGGACAAAACTGAGAGTCACATGTGGACCACCTGATTGAGTCCTGTGTTTTAGTTGCCCTTCACACAACTTCTTGTCCATAGATCTGTAGAGTATGAAGCACGTTTCTCCCGCAAATGCCAGCTCGGTACTCATGCCGTTGCTTATTCATGTACCTTTTCAAACCTGTCATCAAACAGAACTCACGGTGCTATTATCAACACAAATACTAACTGGCTAAATAAACCCCCTGGAGAGACGTGCATATGTCTTATCAAGACCTTGATCTCAATTTCCAAAATACATGTTAGCAGACTTTCCCTTGCAACTCCGCCAATTAGAGAGGGAAAGGAGGAACGGGGGTAACACAGAGCAGATTTTGTCAGCGCTTAGCAGGATTTTGATTTCAAGTGACAGAAGCATGCCTATTCCTCTGACAAAATAGCAATTAAAAAAAAACCAAAAGCAAAACCAAAAAAACCAAAAAACCCCCAAAACCCTGCATCATTGTTTCCGGCACCAACAGATGTCCTTCAAGTGTTCCATCTAAACAAATCCTGCAAGGGTTATTGCAAAATGTTATGAACTCATATAAGGCAGTTGAAATGTTATGCTCAGTACATTCATCTGTGCTCACAATTAAGACACATGCAGAAATATGGTCAATAAACCTTCTCCATGGAGAAACAATTAAAAAACTGAGACTTGATTGGGATGAACCTAAAAAAAAAAAAAGAAATAAAAAAAAATCTTCTCTTATATATGCAGTGATCTCTTCCTATGCATAATAAACTGATGTTTACCCCTGATGGAATATAACATTTTGCACAACAGTTGACTTTGGTTTGTACTGGAGGACTGCAGAGCTGAGCCCTTCCCCTCCTCGCCCCCAGCTCACCAGGAGATGCCAGGCAGGGGGGTTCTTGTGCCACAACTGGGGGGATAGAGCTGGATGGCTTTTTTTCAGCAAAATTAATCCAGTCTGAGGACTCTTGTTCATCCAAACCAAAATTAGTCATTGCAAAGAGCTGTTTCCAGTGCGTTCCTGGTAAAAAAATAATAATAATAATAAAAAAATAAAAAAAGCTTTGGAAAGGTCAAAACCTCTTTTTATGATAACCTTCAAATGAAAATACTGGTTTTCTATGGAAGCTGCTCACATTGTTTTAAAAATGTTTTTCAAACTGAAGGGAAACAGCCAAATAACACAGCCTGATGTTGCCTTTGGTTTAAATTACCAGTTCACACAAAACTCAGCCCCTTTCCATATTTACCCTGGGAAAACATTCCGAACTTGAATATTTCAGAAATGGAAAAGTTGTTCTTTACTTCTCCTACCTCTTGCATTTGTAACCCTTCTCCTCTTCAAACTCATGCCCCACCTCAAACTCCAGGTC